>NC_080833.1:113597353-114797353 GCF_030435755.1 Ochotona princeps | reverse complement strand
CAAAGGAGATGTCCAGACGCAGACTTTATGATGATTATATATTTTTTTCAAATGCCAGTGCTGCTCAGCCCTCAGCATAATTTGTTTTCATGAAATAAACAGTGACTATATAAAATTTCATCTTTCTTGGAATCTGAGCTCGGGCGAGAGTTTCCTTCCCAAGAAGCTGAGCTTGTGTTCTACAGAGCTGACGTTCTATGAGTGAGGGGAGCTGCGCCTGGGTCCTGCCAACAAGCCACAGCTGTACCAGCTCACAATGGGGAAGGGGTCTCAACTCAGATGTCAAAAGTCTTAAGACAGTGGGTGACCCAGATTGCCATAGAGATCAGGCCTGCGGTGCTGGAACACCGGTAGATGTTGGCGCAACTGTCGCAGGTAGTTGAGGTCGATTCTGGCAAGGCAGAGGCCTGGCCCCTCAGAGCAGCGGGCCACCACAGTTCCCCAGGGGTCTACCACCATGCTGTGGCCATAACTTGCTCTTTTTTCATGGTGGCGTCCACACTGTGCTGCCGCCACTACATAACACTGGGTTTCAATGGCACGGGCCCGCAGCAACACCTAAAGGCAAGAAAACATGTTTTCACTGAAGTATGTATATATGGTAATGTATGGAGAAATGACAGATGGACTTCGCAGGCTAATTACCCAATGTGATCACTCTGATAATTGCCTAGGAATGATTTACTATGTAAACATGACAATTTGGGGAATGAATTTTCCCATTAGGTGGGGAGGGAAAGAAAAAACTGGTAGAGCTAAGAGTAAAATGAGGTTAAGAGAAAGTGTTCTGAAGAGATGTCCTCTTACCTCCCAGTGGGCTGGGCCTGTAACCGATCCAAACGCTGAGGGGTAGGTAAGTATTTCTGCTCCAGCTTGTGCCAATGCCAGAGAGAGTTCAGGAAACCTCATGTCATAGCAGATAGCTAGACCAATCTGGAATGAAAACAGTTTGCTTAAAACCTCTGTTTCCCATTTGTCACAGCTTCCAGTCATATCCCATTACTCCACTCTTTAGAGCTTTGTATACCCCAAAGTATTATTTCCCCTCCTTGTTCTGCTCCCACCCACATCCTCTCAACTCCCACCTTGCCTGCTGGCGTGCTGACAGGCGACTCAAGACTGGGCCCAGGCAAGGTAGAGCTGCTCTCACGCATGGGTCCCTGCCCTGGAATCTCTACATCACACAGATGCGTCTTCCTGTAAGTGGCCACTACTGAGCCTAAGAGGGAGGGGAAATACTGCTGGGGCTCCAGATGCTCGGCTTGGCTCCTCTTCTCTCAAGGAGAGTTTATAGGCTTAGGAACAGAGAAGTACAGGTAACCTCTAACATCTTGTACCAAGGAGACAGGGTTGAGAAAACAGAATCGTGAAGAGTTTACGCTTAGAGCGTGGGGAGAGGCAGGCTACAGGGTTGTGATGTCTCACCCTTGCTGTTGAGAAGCACATGACAATTGTAGATTTTCTGAGTCTGCTCCCAATCTTGGCCACGCTCGTGGAAACCACCCAACGACAGCCAGAGTCCACATTCCCTGGGAGGAGGGGACACAGGACTCTTTCCAAAACTCTACTGTCACATCCGCCAATCCAGAGACACCCAGAAAAGATCTGCCTCTCCCTTCTCCCCCTTTCCCTGATACCTGGCAAGCTGGGTATATTCTCCCAAAAGATTTCCACCCAGTGGCTCTGATAGGCGGAGCGTCTCTGCAGGGTCCTGTGCAATGAAGTCAAATGCCTCCGGCAGGAAAGCAAGACAAGCACCCAATCTGGCAGCCTCTCGAACCAGCTCAGCACACGTTTTAAAGTTCTGTTGCTTGTCTGGTGTCGATGTTACCTGGCACACAGCCACCAGGGGTAGTTCCCAGGAGGAGGAGTTAGCCATGGCTCTGGGCCTGTGAATGCCACAGGCAGGATGGTCAGATTTCCTAGCATGGGGAAACCCAAGTTTAATAAGCGGCTCGGATGGGAGGCAGGGAGGGCTGGACTAACACTTGATTGTGCTCTTACAGTCCACACTGATGCAGCGTTTGCGATCCAGTGTTCTACGGATGGTCCCCGAGTCTTCCACCATCCGCTTAGCTAACACTGAGCATCTCCTACATGTCAGGCACCGAGGACACAACAAAATGTTACCTGGGCAGAGCACAGAGTACTTGGGGTCGAGGTTTCCGGAGTCCGAGACACAGAAGGGACAGGAGTTGGTGAGGAGGCCTGGTGATGAAGCCCGGCCTGAGGAAGAGAAGAAATCAGCGGGACACACAACCCTGCCCTCAAAGAAATCACTTCTAGGATTCTGTCTTCACAGTGTGAAGTTCAACCATGGCCTTGCCAGTTACCCCACCCGATCCAAGTCAAGGGCTGCAGTGAAAGTTCTGAAAGGTGGAGGACGGAATGAACTCTGCTCCGTGCCTCCCGGGACCTCACACGAAGCCGAAACGCCAAAGGCCATTCCCCAGTTCAGAAGTCATCTCGCGGAAACGTCCTTGTTTTTTTCTAAGCCTCTTTTCTTGACTGTGCACTTGCACAGCTTTACTAATTCAAAGCCCATTTTCTTCCTTACACAGGAGACACAGCCCCTCCCTCGTACCCCACCACCCCGAGGTGGGCAGGGGGCTCGGGAACCCGCGCCCCCACCCCTCCTTGGCTCGTCCTTCCCGCCTCCCCTGGGGCAGCATCTCTGTTGCATGAGTAAAAGCACCGCAGGTGGAATTCACCACGTCAGGAGTGTCTTAGGGAGTAGGTCCTACATGAAGATACAGCCAAAACCATCCGCAGATCCGATCCCGAGCGGCGCCGGGGCGAGGGGGCGGCAACTCTCGGACCGGACGTGACGCAACTCGGGTGGGCTGAGCTGCGCAGGCCGGAAACCCAGCAGGCGGCGAAGATGGCGGATAACAGCGGTCGCGCCGGCAAGAGCAGCGGGAGCGGCGCGGGCAAGGGGGCGGTGTCGGCCGAGCAGGTGAGGCGCTGAAGAGCGCGAAGGAGGGTCGCCGGCAGGGCCCGGAGTCGGTGCGTCTCGAGAAGGGGCGGCCTGGGGCTTGTGCAGGCCCTTCCTGCAGCCCCACGTTTGCGGGGCCACCTGGAGAGGGGAGGGTCCTTGGAGACTCCGGCGGAGCCCCCGGGAAGAGCGTAGGCGGGCGGGTAGGGGAGAGCCACGCCTCTCGGAGTGTAGGGCGAGCCCTGCGGGGAAGGGAAAGCCCTGGGAGACGCGGTGTGGGAAGGGAAGGGGAGGTGTCGCTTTCGGCACTTCTCCTCACAAGCTCCAAACGGGATGTGGCTGGGCATGGCAGCTCGTAACGAACCCCTCGAAATGGGTCAACGGGTCGTTACACGACCCCAAAACCGTCATGGTCCCCGATCGCCGTCACCCTGCAGAGCCACGTGACTCACGTACTCGAACCGTCTTAATGTTCTATACTATTTTGATGCGACAATCACCACCAGCACGTTGAATTTCTTTGGTGCCCAGAAATGCTCGTCTAACCCGAATTTGCCGTTCCCCCCTCATGCTTAGCATCGGGAAGCGTTAGGTGAATTCATCGGGAAAGCGGTTTGACGCTTGACAGATTATCTTGCTAATAATGGGGTTGGCGTTTAATCAGAGTGGGAAGAAATCTACACAGAAGTTAAAGCAATTATCTAGGTTCGTTTATCAATTATTTGTTCCACAGTTAATACATGAAGATTTAAAAAATGTCCTTTGCTGTCAAAGCATGTGATGCGCTGAATAGGACATAGAGTGCTAATATTGAGGCATAAGATGTGTCCCAGGAGGTGCACGGTGGTATGGAGTTTACAGGAAGTAGGAAAAGGTGGTTTTTTATTTAGAGGAGACGGGGACAGGGGAAGAGAAACTGGGAATGTTTGGGGCATCTACCATGTGTTAGACCTCTCTTGAGACTAGAGTCAGAGAGGCGCTTTCTTTTTTTTTTTTTTAAAGATTTATTTATTTTATTACAAAGTCAGATATACAGAGAGGAGGAGGGACAGAGAGGAAGATCTTCGGTCCGATGATTCACTCCCCAAGTGAGCCGCAACAGGCCGGTGCGCCCCGATCCGAAGCTGGGAACCGGGAACCTCTTCCGGGTCTCCCATGCAAGTGCAGTGTCCCAATGCATTGGGCCGTCCTCAACTGCTTTCCCAGGCCACAAGCAGGGAGCTGGATGGGAAGTGGAGCTGCCGGGATTAGAACCGGCGCCCATATGGGATCCCGGGGCGTTCAAGGCGAGGACTTTAGCTGCTAGGCCACGCCGCCGGGCCCGAGAGGCACTTTCTTTATCACAGCTAAAGCCAAGATCCCCTAGACTAGTGTGGAGACTACAGGATTTGGTGTTTGGGGTGGGAAAGGGAAGCTGTGATCTAGTGTGGTGGCCAAGGGCTTTTTGAGGTACGGGATCCTACAGATCTTATTTTTTCTTTATGGATCACCTCCCTGGAGTTACTTGGCTAGTCACTGTATTGAGAGTATTAGGCAAGATGACACATGGCAACTATTTTTGCACAGTGACTGGAATATTGCGTGTTTCATAAATGCTGGCAAGCCTTTCAAATGGCATGTATTTGTTTGTTTTGAGATGCAGAGACAGAGCTCCTGTTTTCTGGTTCGCTGCCGAAATGCTCACAGCAGGCCTGGCTGGCGCTGGCACTGAAGGCAGGAGTCGGGAACCGGGAACTTGGGCTAGGACTGCTGTGTGAGCAGCAGGGACCTCAGCTATTGGAGCCAGCACTTGCTGCCTCCAGGGGTACGCCATAGCAGGAGCTGAGCCTGGACATGAACCCAGACACTCTGTAGGGGATGGAGGAGGGAGGCATCCACAGAGACATTTTGGCTGCTAAGCAGAATGCTTCGCCCAACTTTTCTTGGAGGGGGAGTGTTTTTCATTTTTGTTTATTTCAAAGATACATCTCCCATTCACTGGTTGACTCTGCAGAGATCCAGAGCCTGGCCAGGCTGAAGCAGGAGCCCAGAAGTTGGGTCTCCCACGTGAGTGGCAGGGAGCCCATGCTTGAGCCATTATCCGACACCTCCCTTGTTGTGCATTGGCAGGAGGTTGCAATCAGAAGTGGAGCCAGTGCTTAAGTGGCACCTGAATCTCTGTGCCAAACATTTGCCTCATGGCTTTCCCCTCTCCCCAACTGAGGAAAATCCAAAGGGAGAACAATAAAAACCCTTTTTATTGGGCCCGGCGGCGTGGCCTAGCAGCTAAAGTTCTCGCCTTGAACACACCAGGATTCCATATGGGCACCGGTTCTAGTCCCAGTGGCCCAACTTCCCCTTCAGTTTCCTACTTGTGGCCTGGGAAAGCAGTCGAGGATGACCCGGGGCCTTGGGACTCTGAATTCGCATGGGAGACCCAGAAGAAGTTCCTGGCTCCTGGTTTTGGATCGGCGCAGCACCAGCTGTTGCAGCCACAACAACCGGAAGATCTTCCTCTGTGTCTCTTCTCCTCTCTGTATATCTGACTTTGCAATAAAAATAAATTTTAAAAATAAATCTTTTTTTTTTTTTTTTTTTTTTTTTTTATTTAAAGCAGAGCAGTTGGGTTGTAAAACAGCAGCTTTGATAATGGCTTCTGGCATCCCGGGTGGTGGCTTAATGTACTATGCCACACCACCACCTCTTGATGTAATTAATTAATGACTCCTCTCATTGCCTTAGAGAAGTGTTACGTCTCTTATGGGTGAAGAAACAGATTTAGAAAAATTATTTGCTCATGGTCAAGTTGTAAAACCATTTATGCCTGATATAAATACTGTTTCCAGACATACAAATATGGGTCTAGAATTTCTGGGGTTTGGAGGCGCTAGCAATAATGACCATCAATAACACCACAGAAGTACCTGAGAATGCTGTCTGATGTAGTATAGATGATAGTACTGTGAACAGATTCTCAAGTCCTGTCTCCATGATAGGAACGAGTGCCAGCGCTTGCAAGGGGAGGATTATCCAGGTGAGCAATTGTGCTGGGCCCAAAAAGTAGAACATTCATGAAGGAGAAAAAAGGGAGTTAGACAGTGGAGAGAACCAGAGAGCTGAAGCCACCGGAGGGTGTAAGGCCTGCATTGTATCAGGCAGTTGGCATGTTGCTTCAGTTTAGTTCTCACTGTTAACCTGTGGCACTGGTTCTCAGTCTGGAATGATTTTGCCTGAAAACAATTGGGCAATGCTTGGAGACATTTTGGTTGTCCAGGGGGTTTTCAGTGGAGTCCGGGGATATTGCTAAACAGCCTGCTGAGCACAAAACAAAGAGTTACCTGATTTAGGGTGAAAGTCATAGCCTTGCGTGTGCTGGGATCCCATATGGATACTGGTTTGTATCCTGGTTACTCCACTTCCCATCCAGCTCCCTACTTGTGAAATCTGCCTTTCTAATAAAAATAATTTTTTAATGCTCTTTACATAGTTGATTAGGGCTCAAAGGGTCAAGGGCTACAGGAAAGTGGGTAAGACCATTGTTTCCACATTCTCTTTTTTCCTTCCTGTATCTGGGGCAAGGGGAAAGACAAGAAAATAAATAAATCTTTAAAAAAAAAAAATGGTCCCAGTATGGTAGCCTAGCAGCTAAAGTCTTTGCCTTTCATGTACCAGAATCCCATATGGACGCCAATTCATGTCCCGGTGGTCCCACTTCCCATCCAACTCCCTGCTTATGGCCTAGGAAAGCAGTCGAGGACGGCCCAAAGCCTTGGGACCCTGCACCTATGTGGGAGACCTGGAAGAGGTTCCTGGCTCCTGGCTTTGGATTGGCTCAGCTCCAGCCGTTGCGGCCCCTTGGGGAGTGAATCACTAGAGAGAAGATGTTTCTCTCTGCCTCTCCTCCTCTCTGTATATCTGCCTTTCCAATAAAAAATCTTTTTTTTCTTTATTTTTGACAATCTTTACATAGTTAATCAGGGTGAAGAGGTTCAGGGGCTACAGGAAAGTGGGTAAGACTATTATTTCCACATTGTTTTTTTCATGTATCTGAGGTAAAGGGGGAAATAAACGGAGAAGCCCCACCCAGTCTCCCACCCAGCCCATGTCTCTGATGTGGGGCATGCTCCGAGGGTCCTGTTCAAGTGTTTTTGATAGTTCAGCAGTTCTGAATTCCTGCCAGTCTCGCCATTCCAAGCACGATGAGGTCGCTAAAGAATCCACTGATTGACATACTCCATCTTAGAGTCTCCGTTTGCCCAGTTTTTCACTGCCGACATATGGCTGAGGTGGTTGATTGACTTGTTCTATCCTTTGTCTTTTCATGGATAGGTTCTTTAAAAAATTTACTGATTTAAAATATTAGTAGTGCCAATATTGAGAAACCTTTCTCTATGATACATCTGCTCTAAATTTTTCTTAATTCTCTGCACCATAAATTAAAACAAAATAGAACTATCAATTTACTACTCCATCATACTGGAAAGCAGATTGTTGTAGGATTATAAAAGAAACAGGAATTTCAAGAGAAGTCGGGAGTCCAGTGCTGTAGAGTAACCAGCTGAGCCATGTTGGAGTATGGGTTCAAATTCTGGCATTTCTGCTACCCGTGCAGCTTGCTGCTAGTGTACCTGGGAAGGCAGCCAAGGATGATCCCAGCACTTGGGCCACGGCCAACCCTGGCTGTACAGACATTTGGGCATGAACCAGCAGATGGAATACCTCTCCCTGTTTCTGTTTCAGATGAGCTAAATAAATACAAATAGGGGCCTGGCACAGTAGGCTAGTGGATAAAGTCCTCGCCTTGCATGCACCGGGATCCCATATGGAAGCCGGTTCTATTCCCAGCAACCCTGCTTCCCATCCAGCTCCCTGCTTGTGGCCTGGGAAAGCAGTCGAAGATGGCCCAAAGCCTTGGGACCCTGCACCCATGGGAGACCTGGAAGAGGCTCCTGGCTTCAGATTGGCTCAGCTCCAGCCATTGTGGTCACTTGGGGAGTAAACCATCGGATGAAGATCCTCTCTGGTTCTCCTTCTCTCTGAATATCTGCCTTTCCAATAAAACTAAATAAATCTTTTTAAAAATAAATACACATGCAAACTTTTTCATTAAAACAAATTTAAGTGACATGTGTTTCTCTGTGACCACATAGAAAGGGCTGACATACAGAAGTAGGGGAGGGACAGAGCTGCTCCCTGGGAGGCTCCGAGTTGAAGTCTTAAGAAAGAATCACTGCAGGTAGATTTGGCAGATGGGACTCCCCCCTTGCTTATTGCAGTGTCTGCGTTTGTGTCTGAATTATGCTTTCCTTCCTGGCTTTGCCTGGGAGGTAGCAGGGCATGACTCAGGCTGAGTTGCAGCCACACACACAGGAGATTTGGATGGAGTTCTAGCTCCTGCCTCCAGCCTTGCCCAGCCCTGGCTATTTTGGGCATTTGGACAGCGAACCCTTGGATGGAATCTCTTTCTTCCTCTTGTCCTTTCAAATAAGTAAAAACAGTAATTTTAAAAAGAAAGACTTAGAGTTCGTTTGAGAAATAGAATGAAAGAAGTTTGGACAAGTCTGCGAAGTAGGGCAGAGTTTGGAAGTGAATGCCTCACTTAGAGCAAGTGACTAGTAAGAGTGGAATTCAGGTATGGAAGGAAGGACTTCTTGGGGGGTCAGGTCTTTACAGGATTTTTTTCACCATGTTGAGGAATTTGGGATTTATTTCATGGGCATCCAGAACTGTTGAAGGGTTTAGGCATAGGAGTAATATGATTAGATTTAAATTTTCGGTCACTTGTCCCTGGGGTGGGAAGTTTATTGGAAAGCAGATTTTTTTTTTCCAAAGATTTATTTTTATTACAAAGTCAGATACACAGAGGAGGAGAGACAGAGAGGAAGATCTTCCGTCCGATGTTTCGCTCCCCACATGAGCACAACAGCCGGTGCTGTGCCGATCCGAAGCCGGGAACCAGGAACCTCTTCCAGGTCTCCCACATGGGGTGCAGTGTCCCAAAGCATTGGGCCATCCTCGACTGCTTTCCCAGGCCAGAAGCAGGGAGCTGGATGGGAAGTGGAGCTGCCGGGGTTAGAACCGGCGACCATATGGGATCCGGGCGCGTTCAAGGCGAGGACTTTAGCCGCTAGGCCACGGTGCCCGTCCCTGGAAAGCAGATTTGAAGGCAGTGTAGAGCTCAAGGAGCTGCAGTAGTAACAGTTGTGATGGAAGTGGGTGGATTTGAGGTACTGAACAGGTAGACAGAACATAGATTAATTGAATGTGGATGGTGAATCGATGATTCCAGGGTTTTTCAAATTAATCCCAACTCAAAAAATTAGTAAATTAAGAAAAAAATAGTGACAGCTACTGTTGGACTCTGGCAAACAGGTATGGTTAGACATTGCTGGTAACGCTATGATAGTCATCAAATTCTTGTCCAAAGATGTTTAATGTCAGTGTTGTTTATTGCAGAAAAATTAGAAAAAAACCTGAATGACCCAACAACAGAGGACTAGTTAAGCGGTTTTTGAAAATATATGTATGTATTTTTTTAAAGATTTATTTATTTTTATTGCAAAGTCAGATACACAGAGAGGAGTAGAGACAGAGAGGAAGATCTTCCGTCTGATGATTCACTCCCCAAGTGACCACAATGGCCGGTGCAACGCTGATCCAAAGCCAGGAGCCAGGAACTTCTTCTGGGTCTCCCACATCGGTGCAGGGTCCCAAGGCCCTGGTCCGTCCTCAACTGCTTTTCCAGGCCACAAGCAGGGAGCTGGATGGGAAGTGGGTTCTAACCAATAAAATATAGTGTAGGTTATATACTGTATAACTCTTAAAAATAAGGAGACCATTTTTCTGGGACAGCTGTTGAGCTGCCATGTGGGATGCCTGCTCCCGTTTCGGAGTGCTGACAGCTGGGACCGCCATTGCTGACCTGCTTTGCTGCTTATCAATCCTGGGAGGCAGCAGAGGACGCTTACATGCTCGAGTGCCTGTCACCATGTGGGAGGCTCCAACAGAGTCCCTGGCTTTAGGCTGTGGCCTGCCGAGCCCCAGCTATTTTGGGCATTTGGGGAGTAAACCAGTGGATAAATAATCAAGATTTCTAGAAAAAATGTCTTTAGTAAAATTGTGCATGACGATTTGGAGAATGTAAAGAATTCTATGGTCTCAGCGTGATGGCTTAATGACTAAATCCTCACATTGAAAGTGCCCGGATCCTATATGGGTTCCAGTTCATGCCCTGGCTGCTCCACTTCTCATCCAGCTGTCTACTTGTGGCATGGGAAAGCAGTAGAGGATGGCCCAAAAGCCTTGGAACCCTGTACCCAGTTGGGAAACCTCGAAGAAGCTCCTGGCTCCTGGCTTCAGATCAATTCAGCTCTAGCCATTGCAGCCATTTGAGGAGTGAACCAGCAGATGGAAGATCTTTATCTCTCCTCTCTGTGGATCTGCCTTTCCATTAAAAATAAATATATATTTTTTTAATTTTTAAATTTTATTATTTTCTGATACTTTTGCATAGGCTCTGGGATTTCTCTTACCCTCTCCCCAAAACCACCGACCCCCACTGATTTCCCCTGTGTTTTTACAATAGTATCTTCTTTCATAAACAGTCATAAGTCCATCATTCTATTTAAGTGCATCCTGACATTGTAGGTATGGACAATGGCAGAGAGTCCAGCATCTTATTGTCAAGATATATTTAACAGTTTCGTTGGGAGTCCATCTTTGTGTTTTTTTTTTTTTTTTTATTGGAAAGGCAGAAATGCAGAGAGGAAGATCTTCTGTCCACTGATTCACTCTCCAAGTGGCTGCAATAGCTGGAGCTGAGCCAATCCACAGCCAGGAGCCAAGAACCTTTTCCAGATCTCCCAAACGGGTGTAGGGTCCCAAGGCTTTGGGCCATTCTCAACTGCTTTCCCAGGCTACAAGCAGGGAGCTGGATGAGAAGTGGGACCACCAGGACACGAACTGGCACCCATATAGGATCCCGGCACATGCAAGACGAGGGTGTTAGCCTCTAGGCTACAGTGCCAGGCCCTACAAATAAATAAATTTAAAAAAAAATCCATGTGTCCTTGCTGTGGTGTCATAGAATAGCTTCCATATGTGGCGCTAGCATCCCATGTTGGCGCTGGTTCGAGTCTAGACCACTGCACTTCTAATGTAGCTACCTGTTAATGGCTTGAAAAAGCGACAGAGGATGGCCCAGCTGCTTGAGCCCTTGCGTTTATGTCAGAGACCCTGAAGAAGCTCTTGGCTTCTGGCTTTGAATCAGCCTGCTCTGGCCGTTGTGGCCATTTAGGGAGTGAACCAGCAGATGAAAGATCTCGCTTACCTCTGTCTAACTCTGCCTTTCAAATAAAATGAATGCTAATAAAAAGAAAAAAACAAAAAAGCCAGAGGTTAGATCTGCTCTGTTAAATCTCCCAGTGTCTAGAAAAATATCACACATATATTAAGCATTGAGTAAATGTTTGGTAAATGAAATTCCAGATGGGCTTAAGTTAGAAATTGCAAGCTTGTGTTTTACTCCTTTCTGACAGTGAATGTCCTCTGCTGCACCTTTGTAAAATTTGCCACCCTGGTTTATGTCTTGACCCTTTGCCATTTGCACTATTCTTTTATCTCCTGTTGCTCACCTAAGGTAATTGCTGGCTTTAACCGCCTTCGGCAAGAACAGAGGGGCCTGGCATCCAAAGCAGCTGAGCTGGAGATGGAGTTGAATGAGCACAGGTGAGAACATGACAGAGAAACAAACAGTTGGATGGACCACTCGGTGAGGGAGGGAGGGACTGAGTTCTTGTGCTCGCCTTGTCCTCCCAGCCTAGTGATCGATACACTGAAGGAGGTGGATGAAACTCGCAAATGCTACCGCATGGTTGGAGGAGTGTTGGTGGAGCGGACTGTCAAAGAGGTGCTGCCTGCCCTGGAGAACAATAAGGAGCAGGTAAGAAGGAATGTGGGAGGAGAAGCTTTGCGCAGTAAAGGAGATAAGGAAGAGGGGGACAAGGATTTAGGACACAGAGTGCAGAAAAGTGTGTGGAAACTTCTCTTGAAAATAGAATCAGTTGGGCCCGGCGGTGTGGCCTAGCAGCTAAAGTCCTTGCCTTGAACGCCCCGGGATCCCATATGGGCGCCGGTTCTTCCGTCCGATGATTCACTCCCCAAGAGGCCGCAACGGCTGGTGCTGTGCCGATCTGAAGCCGGGAACTAGGAACCTCTTCCAGGTCTGCCACGTGGGTGCAGGGACCCAAAGCTTTGGGCTGTCCTCGACTGCTTTCCCAGGCCAGAAGCAGGGAGCTGGATGGGAAGTGGAGCTGCCAGGATTAGAACTGGCGTCCACATGGGATCCCGGGGCGTTCAAGGCGAGGACTTTAGCCGCTAGGCCACGGTGCCGGGCCCAAAGGGCCACTCCTTATTGTCAAACTATGTCAGCACCCAGGGATGGGGGACAGCCATTTGATGATGCCTTAGAGACTGGCTGTGGGGAAGAGTGTTCTGAGAGTGTTACTTGAGTGATTTTTGATAGTTCTGAGATGTCAGCTTCATTACATCAGAGTTGAGAAAATCTTTCTAAGGTCTGTTGGCTGACCAAGTCCACCTTAGTGCATCCACAGGCCCAGGAACATGTTACAAAGCTTGGCCAGGAGAGTTGTCCAAGCTGTTCTGCTTTCTGTCCTTGATGAGGTGCATGTCCTCTGCTAGCCTAGATGAGCTGGCTGCCATATCCCCCATGTGCATTTGGGCATGCTGTGCACTGCACAGACATCAGTGACTGGGGAGGCCCAGTCTCAACACATGCATTCCAAGGTCAAACCACACATTGTTATTTTCCCTGTGGCTTGGGTCTGAGTCCAGCAATCTTGTTTGGGGAGTCCTAGGGTGGCCTCAAACTTTTGTTTGCCAGTGCGGGGTCAAATTCAGTCTATCACCTGCACTAGCTAATGCACACATTGTAGGATGTAGCTGCCTGGTCATTTCCACCCCAGTCCTATCTCTCATGTGAACTGATGAATGCTATGGCCCAGCCTGACCCAGGCCACCACAGGCCTGGACCTCATGTGCACCAGTATGTACTGCAGTCCAGTTGGGGTGATCCTCAGTAACCCTACCAGGCCCACCCCAGACCCAGTTTTTGCATGTGCCAGCATGTACTCCAGCCTAGCTTCATCCCACATCCCATATGGTTCGTGTGCACAATCGTGGGTGCTGCAGCTTGGTCAGCGCATCCTACCCCTACCCCAACCCATATGTATGATGATGGGTGCTTCTGCTTTGCCCAGCCTGACTTTAACTGAGCCCAGGCCCCTCTGCTCACCAACAGGAGCTGCAGCCTAGCATTGGATTTCCTACTCTTTTCCTACCAAGCCTATTCACAGTCCCAGAGCTTGTGTTTGCCAGGGGGTACTGCAGTCCATCCTGGCCTGCCCCTAGTCCTAGCTCTCCTTCTCATCAGTGGAAGCAGCAGCCCATCAAGAGAATTTCTGAAGTTCTCCTACTAGGCCCACTCCCAGTCCTGAGTCATGTGCATGCCAGCAGGTACTGTGGCCCCAGTCTGAGATGGCCATCCCCAGTCTTGGCATTTGCCAGCAAGTACTATAGTCTGTCTCGACCTGGCCCACCCCAGTCCTCATGTGAACTTGCGGGTGTTTTGATCCAACCCGGTCTGCCCTATGTCCCATTCTGGCTCTCATTCATGCCAGTTTGTTGCTTGGACTGATCCAACCTAGTCTGACCTGTCCCCAGCTCTGGCTCTTGCATTCACCATCAGGAGATGCAGCCTAGCAGGAGAGCTCCCCAACGTTCCCCTACCAGGCCTGCTCCCAGCCCTGGATCTCACGTGTGCCTGTGGGTGCTGTGGCACAGTTCAGCTGGGTAGCCCCAGTCCTAACACTCAGCCCGTGTACTGTGGCCTAGCCTGACTAGTCTGTACCTGTTCTCACTTTCACCAGTGAGTGCTACAGCCTGGTCTGTCTTGTCATGTCCCACACCCATTCTGGCTCTGCGAGTCCCAGCAAGTAGTGGAGCCTAGCCCAGTCTGGCGTGCCCCCAAATCCAGCCTACACACATGCTGACAGGTGCTGCAGCCTTGCCCAGCCCATTCTGCCTTCAACCCTAGCTTTCACACTCATCAGTGGGAGCTGCAGCCTAGCAGGGGAGTTCCCAAAGTTCTCTTATCAGGCCAATTCCTAGCCCCAGATCTTGCGTGTGCTGGCTGGGACTTCAGTTCAGTTCAGTTGCAGTTGGCTTTCGCTGGTGTATGTTGTAGCTTAGCCCACCCTACCTGCAAACTAGCCCATACAAATACTAAATGCTGGGCTCAACATGGTAGCCTAGTGACTAAAGTCCTCGCCTTGCACACCCAGGATCCAACATGGGTGCCGGTTCTAATCCTGACAGCCCCGCTCCCATCCAGCACCCTGCTTGTGACCTGGGAAAGCAGCTGAGGTCGGCCCAAAGCCTTGGGACCCTGCACCCATGTGGGAGACCTGGAGGACGCTCCTGGCTTCAGATCAGTACAGCTCTGGCCATTGCGGCCACTTGGGGAGTGAATCAGCAGATGGAAGATCTTCCTCTCTATCTCTCCTCCCCTCTGTATATCTGACTTCCCAATAAAAATAATAAAATAAATATTTTTAAGAAAAGATCTACATTAAAAAAATACTGAATGCCGCAGTCTTACCTGGTTTGGCTTGTTCTCAGCCATTGCTAATGTACAGAGCTACAGCTTAGTAGGGGAGTTCCCCAAATTTCCACACCAGGCCCAGGGTCTCGTGTGTGCTAGTGGGTGCCACAGTCCTGCTTGGCTGGTCTGCCCTCAATCCCAGCCTTTGCATGTGCCAGTGGTTGCTGCAGCGTGGCCCAGCCCTAGCTCCTGCAGATGTCAGACGGGTTCCTGGGGTCAGCTTGGCTTTGCCTATCACTGCCCCAGCTCTTCATGCAAACCAGAGGGTGCTGCAGTCCACAGAGGTGATCCTACAAGGCTCCTACCCCAAGATCTGGTTCTTTCGCATTCGGGTGGGTGCTGTGGCATAGCCTGACGTGACCCATGCTCTGCTCCGATACTTGTGGTTGGATACTGTTGCCTACCCCAGCCAGGCATGACCCCCAGGTGTGTGCCAGCAGATAGCGGGTGATGCTATTTAGCCCAGGCCAGGTCTCCCACATGGAGGGGAAGGGGTACCTTGGCCTGACTCTGACATGCCCTCCAGTTTCCCCCCTGTAAGTCACTCTATTTCAGCTCCCTTGCCTACCTGAAAGTGCTCAGTCAGTGGAAGACCCTAGGAATCATTTCTTCCCTGTCAGACATGCCCTCAGCAGCCTCCACTCCAGTATGTCCCCAGACCCTGTTCCCTGGGCAGCCTGGGCACCCCTGCTCCACCTGGGGGCCAGAGTGGCATGTCCTACTCTAGCATTTCCACCTTCCCCACATTTTTTTAAAAACTGTTTTTCTTTAGTATTTTTGTTGATTTATCATGTCGGGAGCACTGCACGTGTGCCCTAAGATGGCGCTGAGGCCTCTCCTCTCAGAGCTTGGCGGTACACAGGTTTCAGGAAGTGCCTTATGACTGGGCCGTAGCTGCATGCTTAGCACGTGTGCTACGCGTGATCAGAGCTATGATTGGCATGCCTGCTGCGTGCATCAGTGACCTTTAAGCTGATTGGACTAGGATTGTATTTAGTGGTAGGGGTTCCAGGAAGAGACGGGACAGGACAGGACAGGAAGACGGAGACGGACGGACGGACTGAGACAGAGGACAGGGTATGACTGGGACGGACGGACGGACAGAAGAAGACTAGGGGCAACGAGGAGATTGGGAAATGAAGCAGAGAGAAACGGAAGAAAAACGGGAGGTAGTAGAAGACAGGTCGACCGGCTGGGAAACGGACTGGTTGGAAGAATAAAGTTCCTCAAGAAACAGAGCCTGGAGTGTCGGGTGAATTCTTCTGCGGGACAGAAGACCCCAACATATCATATTTCAAACCCTTGTGTTGAGGGCTAGCTATTAGATCACAACGAGGGAGCTGCTCTGCTAGGTACGAAGCCCTGACCCAGAAATAGCAGGTCCTCTACAAGTGGTTCAGCACCAGGTTCCCACATATCTTCAAAAAAAGAAAAATAGGATAGGGACTATGCTGGCACACTGGTGTAGTTAACACAGAGTTGGCATTAACCAGGCCCAGAGTGCCCACCAGCCTTGGCTGCTTTTCTCCTGTCAGTGTAGCACTTGCCTAGGTACAAGGCAACCTAGGCATCTGCCTACAGCTGGGGGAAGGATCAATTTAAAATACAGCTTCTTGAAGCTTTTGGAACCACTGAATCAGAACCTTTGGGGAAGCCATCACACATGATAGTTCTAAAATACAGGTTATTTTTAGATATATTAAAGTTTATAAGCCACTGTATTTGAGAAAGGAATAACTCAATAGTCTGGTCTGAAGCTTAAGTTAGATATGTCATCACTTCTCTCATAGTCTGTTCCAGTGGGGTAAGGGAATCCTGAAATTCTTACGTAATGCCTGTTACTTGCCCTCCAGATACAGAAGATCATTGAGACGCTGACACAGCAGCTTCAAGCGAAGGGAAAAGAACTAAATGAGTTCCGGGAAAAGCACAACATTCGTCTCATGGGGGAAGATGAGAAGCCGGCGGCCAAGGAAAATTCAGAAGGGGCTGGGGCCAAGGCCGGCTCAGCTGGAGTCTTGGTCTCCTAGGGACCAAGGTCTTCTAATTTTTTTCTACCCTGACTCCTGCTTCTTCTGATTCTCTTTATTGTTATTATTATTATTATTTTCTCTGCTATTGTAATATTTTTTGTTAATTAAATGTTTTGGTCATAATGCTTAGCTGTAGCCTGAAACTTTCTCCTAGTTAAGGGTGTAAATTGTGTAAGTCTAGGACCATGTGATTTGTGCATTTTATTTCCATTGAGTTAATTTCATGACTATTCACTTTAGAATAGATCCCCTATTTTATCCTTTTCCTTGGAAATAAAGATGTATCTGATGATTTGCACACTTCCCCCCAAAAAAGTTTAGTGACAAGTGTTCACTATCAGAATGCAATTTAATAAGCATCTGGGGTGAGTCAGTCGTGGTGCTAGCCCCTTCGTGGGTTTGCAGCACAACAGACTTGGTGGTGCGTCTTAGCACTGCTCTTCAGATAAAGAGATCCAGGATGCAAACCTGTGCGCTAGCTGTCCTGCCATCCTCACCGAAACCCCCAACCAGGTAAAGCTGGTCATTCCAGAGGCAGGTGCAGTGGCCCTTGCGTTTCAGCCCACGGTCTGCACAGGGGAAATGGAACCACGGAGAAGCCGGCTTGCCTGTTGGGTAGGGGCAGAGAGAGGTTATGAAGGCAGGAGCAGCTATTACCCGTGAAGCTCTTAACATTCTCCTCTTAACTCGTGTCAGCTAATTCTTCCTCCTCCCTATCCCCATCGCTCCATCTTTCTGTAGTCTTTATGCCCTCCTAGCTTTTCCCACCTTCAACCATAAGCTGGGTCCTCACGGGTATCATAGATGTAGAGGTCATTGCAGATGGTGTCTCTTGCTCTGGTCAGACTTTCTCCGCCAAACAGCACGACAAAGGGCCCCACCACAGAACATGAGTGATGCCGTAGTCCCTGGGGTCCTTGCAGGGACCCCTGTGCGCTGCTCACAAGCTTTGCAAGCTGTTCTGTCAAATGCGGGGCAACAGGTGGTTCCTCCTTCAGGGAGAAAAAAGGGACTGTTGCAACAGATTCGGGCATAGCTGTGTCAGCCCCCTTGCTCCCTAGGCAAGCTGTGAGCAGATAATACCTTAATCTTCCCGGGACTCCAGTGTCCAACTACTTCTGGTTCGGCTGCACTGCAGCCCCCAAAGAGCAAGAGCTGATGCCCTGGCTTGGGCCCGGGAGCCGGGACCAGGGCTGCACAGTGGCCTGAGCGGGAGGCTGTGTGGCCGTCTTCCTTGTAGCTGTGCAAACACAGAAAGGCAGGCCTGAGTAAAGTGCTATATAGGTACAGAAAGGTGTGCAGCAGTGGGGGTGGGTCTGAGGAGAGGAAAGGGGGGGGGGGTGGGGGGAAGCACCGATGCCAGAGAAGTCTTTCATGTTACCCGAGTGTAGATTAAAAGGGTGAAGGGTTTTGAGGCTCAGGATGCCATACCAGTAAGTGTGGGTCCCCGGGTCCAGCTTTAACGTGTAGATGCTTCCATGGCGGCGCTGAGTGCGGATCCCACCCTCTCGGCCAGCCACCTGCAGCTCTTGGTCGGATAGGCGGGTGCACGTGTGACTACTGAGGCCAGCAGGGGGGCTGTTGCCCGGGGCCGCTGTCCACGACTCCCACACCCCGCGCTCTGTGTCCAGGGCGGCCACTGTGGACAGGCGGCGCGACCCGTCCCAGCCACCCACCACGCACAGCCAGCGACCGCCCACAGGTGCTGCGTCATGGTGACTCCGCGGGGGGCTGCCCCGGGCTCCCAGTCGCACGACCAGTTCCTCAGCTGGGTCGAAGACTACCGTGTCGCTGCTGGGCTGTCTGGCTTCTCCTGTTGGGAGGCCCCCCACCAGATAGAACCGCCCCCGTAGTTCCGTGCAGGAATGGAAGCCTCGAGCTAGAAGCGGGTCTTGCGCCACCGGCCGCCAGGTCCAACATGAACCTCCAGCCGGAGCTGAGGACCCCCCCACCGCCATGGGGCTTGGGGAGAGCAGCAGGGTCTGCAGCTCAGAGAGTGCCTGAAGGGAGGGGCCTTAAGCCCTTAACCAGGGCTTAAACTGAATTTCCCTTCCCCTGCCAGAAACCAGCCGCTGTCCCAACCTGAAGCTGCTGCCTTCACTCCGCCGTCGCCCGGCAACCACTGCGAACTGCAGCGCAACCGTTGCAGGTCGCAAAGCACGAGTTACCATGGAGACAGGAGACCTGGGTAGCTCCTCGGAATCCTTACCAAGACGTCACCGAGGCGACAAGAGCTGTGCACAATCCAAAAAAAAAAAAAAAAAAAAAAAAAAAAAATCCCGAAATGCTGTTCACCCCAGAAAGTCAAGGGACGGCCAGTTCCTTTGTACACCTGCACACTTGAGATTATATCCTTGGGATGCTGACGTTGCTTCACGGGGGACCCGGGGGGCGCAGGGAAGGGTCCTGTTCTTTTGACATTGGGATTTCTAACCCAAACTGACCTCCCCAGGGACTAGAAGGGAAAAGGAGACAGAAGTGGACAAGAGCACCGGCCTGGGAGTCAGGAAACTCAAGTTCCAGTCCCACCTGTGCGGTGACTGTCGTCCTCAGGCCTCCTCAGCTTTCTCGTTTGTAAAATACGCTGGTGGCTAATACCTTAAGCATCCTGAGCAACAGCCCATGGCCAAGGCTGGCTTGAGGGAGAGCGTCCTGTCGGCTCTGGCCACTAGAGGGTGGTAAAAGTCAGTCTGTCAGGAAACAGTGGGACCAGGAAGAGGGGACCCTAGGCATGCTTGAGGTTGGACGACATTTCACTACGTAAGAGTGATTATTTCATCAGTAATTATTTCATCGTGCCTCTTCAGAGTCACAAGGAAACCGAGGCAATGGGACATCGAATTGAGAATTAAGGGCAGGGAGATTCTGATAAGATCCAGGGCAGAAACTACCCAGCCTTAGAAGGCTGGGCGGAGGTGATGGGAAGGAGCGAAAGAAACTCTTGCCCCTCCCTGATGTCTTCGTTTTATTTAAACCAGGTCCTTGACTTTATATATATATAATATATAAAAAATATGATGCCAGTGCGGTGACCTAGGGGCTAAAGCCCTCACCTTGAACGCATCCGGATCCTATATGTGGGTCAGTTCTAATCCTGGCGGCTCCACTTCCCATGCAGCTCCCTGCTTGTGACCTGACAAAGCAGTTGAGGATGACCCTGCACCGGCATGGTAGACCCAGAAGAGCTCCTGGCTCCTGGCTTTGGTTTGGTGAAGCTCCGGCCTCCTGGCTTCAGATTGGTGCAGCTCTGGCCGTTGCGGTCACTTGGGGAGTGAACCATCGGATGGAAGATCTTCCTCTCTGTCTCTCCTCCTCTCTATATATATATCTCACTTTGCAATAAAAAAATAAATCTTATATATAATTTATATAAAGTTTGAAAATATATAATATATATAATTTTAAAAAGATGTGTTTATTTTCTTTTTTTTAAAGATTTATTTATTTTTATTACAAAATCAGATATACAGAGAGGAGGAGAGACAGAGAGGAAGATCTTTCGTCCGATGATTCACTCTCCAAGTGAGCTGCAACGGCCGGTGCGTGCCGATCCAAAGCCGGGAACCAGGAACTCTTCCGGGTATCCTACACGGGTGCAAGGTCCCAAAGCTTTGGGCTGTCCTTGACTGCTTTCCCAGGCCACAAGCAGGGAACTGGATGGGAAGTGGAGCTGCCGGGATTAGAACCGGCGACCATATGGGATCCTGGTGCGTTCAAGGTGAGGACTTTAGCCGCTAGGCCACGCCACCGGGCCCAAGATGATTTCTTTTCTTTTCTTTTCTTTTCTTTTTTTTTTTTTTTTTTTTTTTTTAGATTTATTTTATTTTTATTACAAAGTCAGATATACTGAGAGGAGGAGAGATAGAGAGGAAGTGGAGCTGCCGGGATTAGAACCAGTGGCCATATGGGATCAAGGCGAGGACCTTAGCCACTAGGCCACGCTGCTGAGCCCAAGATGATTTATTTTCATTGGAAAGGCAGATTTACAGAGAGAAGGAGAGAAAGCTGGTTCACTCCCCAAGTGGCTGTAATGGCAGGAGCTGAACTGATCCGAAGCCAGAAGCCAAGAACTTCTTCTAGATCTCCTACATAGGTGCAGGGTCCCAAGGCTTTGGGCTGTCTTCTACTGCTTTCCTAGGCCACAAGCAGAGAGCTGGATAGGAATGGAGTAGTCAGGACACAAACTGGCACCCACATGGGATCCTGGCACCTGCAAGGTGAGGATTTAGTCATTGAGCTATCGTGTTGGGCCCTGATTCAGTATTTTTTAATATATTTTATTTTGATTTGAAAGGCAGAGTTACAATGAGAAGGAGAGACACAGAGAGCTTCCACTGCTGGTTCAGTGCCCAAATTGCTGCATTGGCTGGAGCCGAGCTGATCCTAAGCCAGAAGCCTCTTCCGGGTCTTCCACATGGGTGCAGGGGCTCAAGGATTTGGACCATCCGCTGCTACTTTTCCAGGAGCATTAACTTGAGATAGATTGGAAGTGGAGCAGCTGGGACTCAGTGGGCCCCCATAAGGAATATTGGTGCCACAAGCAGAGGCTTAGCCTAACATGCCACAGGGCCAGTTCCAGGTCTCTGAACTTCTTAATTCTGTCCATCCAGGACCAGTGAGGGATGAAGAGGCCTGGGTCTAAGCTGAGGAGCTTCAGCTGCAGACAGAACTGCAGTCAGATTTCTACAGCTAGAACAGCCAGGCTGGGCAGAAACAAAATCTGTGTCCTTCGGGGCAAGGCTGAACATGGGAATGGCATTGCTTCTTTTGCCTCTGGTTTCTACACATCAGCTTATTCTGTATCCTACCTAGTGTGAGGGCCTAGTGGCTAAATCCTCCCCTTGCACATGCTGGCATCCCAAATGGACACCAGTTTGTACCCTGACTACTCCACTTCCCTTCCAGCTCCCTGCTTGTGGCCTGGGAAAGCACCAGAGGAGGGTGGGACCCTGCACCAATGTGGGAAACCTGGAAGTTCCTGGCTCCTGGTTTTGGATCAGATTAGCTCTGGCCGTTGTGGCCACTTGGGGAGTGAACCAGCAGAGAGATGTTTCTCTCTGTCTCTTCTCTGTGTAACTCCGGCTTTTCAATAAAAATAAATAAATCTTTAAAACAACAACAACAACAACAAACAGGAGGCCAGAGCTGTAGTGGGAATGGGCATGTAACTAAAGGATCTGATAGCACAACAGGATGCTCTTCTTTTTTTTTTTTTTTTTTAAGATTTATTTATTTTTATTGCCAAGTCAGATATACAGAGAGGAGGAGAGACAGGAAGATCTTCCATCTGATGATTCACTCCCCAAGTGACCACAACGGCCGGCGGGGTCCTAAGCCATTGGGCTGTCCTCGACTGCTTTCCCAGGCCACAAGCAGAGAGCTGGATAGGAAGTGGAGCTGCTGGGATTAGAACGGGCGCCCATATGGGATCTCGGCGCGATTAAGGCGAGGACTTTAGCTGCTGGGCCACGCCGCCAGGCCCAGGTTGCTTTTTAATCCCAACTTTTGATCCTCAAAGAAAGCAGCATGGAGAAGATTTGTATTACAGCTGAGATACAATCACTTTACACTTGATCTTAGCCAAAAGGCCGAGAATCGATAGAGATACAATCACTTTGAAAGTATCTGTGTAGTTGTCCTTGAGTCTGACAGGTCTCTTAGATTATAGTAAAACTCTAAAAAAAATCACTGACTTGTAATGTCTTTGGATGAAATCTGAAAGCCAGTCTTCTTTTTTAATATTTGTTTATATTAATTGGAAAGTCAGATATACAGAGAGGAAGATCTTCTGTCCGTTGATTCACTCCCCAAGTGGCCACAACGGCTCAGCTGACCCACAGTCAGGAACCAGGAGACTCTGCAGGGTCCCAAGGCTTTGGGCCGTCCTCTACTGCTTTCCAGGCCACAAACAGGGAGCTGGATGGGAAGTGGGGCCGGCAGGACATGAACCAGTGCCCATATGGGATTCCAGTGCACGCAAGGCAAAGGCTTTAGCCACTAGTCTACCGTGTTGGGCCTGAAAGGCAGTCCTCTTCCCACGGCTCTCACCAGCTGGCCTCTCAACAGCTGGATTCAGATCTGTCACACTCTGAGGATTAGGCAAGACACTGTCTGGGGGTGAGGTGGGGTCATTTTACTTAAACCTTCTTGGCCTATATGCCCATCTTTGGCTGTTCAGCTGCATTCTTATTTTCTGTTTCTTCTGGAGAGAAATGGGAACTCCCCACCCCCAGGGCCTTTCCACCTTCTCTCTCATAGCTTTGTTTTGCTTTTCCTCGCAGCTTCCACTCTGCCTCTGAGCCCTTAGCAGTAGGCTTCTCTTTTGGACACAGGGCCTGATCTCACACACTCTGTGGCGGTACCTTCTCTGGGTCTGTGCCTCTTCCAGCTCTAGTTGCAGGTATCTATGCATTGCTTACTCCAACCCTACACCAGGGAGCAGAGCTGCCAGGACTTCCCCACTCCCTTGGCTAGTTTGGATCAAGCCCATGTTCTAAAGATACAAAAGCCTGATCAAAGAGGGGGGCAGAGAGAGAGGCAGAAAAAAAGCTAGCCAGTGTGCACTTGTGTCACAGACACATCCCTTACACCCTGTATGTGACACATTTGGTGGCAACTGAAGTCCTTGCGAAGGACCCTGTCACTCTATGGATGGTACTCCAACTGAAAAGGTGTGAGATAAAGTGAAGGGTGATCCAAGAGCAAGGCATGAGAGACACGGAGAAGCGCAGCCAGGGTTTGCAAACTTTGTCTTCACCTGCAGGTGACGTCCAGGGAGAATCTCTGCCCAGGAGTTGGCGTAGGTTCGGGGATGCCTCATAACCCTGATATGACCCAGTGAACACAGTGTGCCTCAAATGGCTGTGTGTAGCCAGCAAGGGTCTCTAGAACCCAGCTTCCCCAACCTTTGATGTCTGTCCCAGCCTGAAACCCATGCCTCCTTGCCTCAGATCTTCACAACCCTCTTACTCTGTTTTTCCCCTGCCTTTAACCATGTTTTTGGACCCTGGAATCCTCTCTGGTTCGCAACATTATTTGTGATGCACTTGAGGTGTCAGTCACATTTTCAGATCCTTCCTGCAAGTTCACTCGGCCTTTGTCTCCCACTAGTCTCATTCCTCAGGCCCTCCTTCTGGCTGCTCCTCCACTGTGCTGGGACCCTGCCCCAGCTCTCCCACAGCTCATTCTGGCCGCTTGACTGCCTGGCCTCATGCCATCCTGGTCCCAATTCTGACTGCTTGCTGAGCTCATCCAGAATAAGAGCATGAAGAAATAGAAGGACAGAGGAAAGGTGAGGAAGAGGGACAATTAGAGGTCGGCTCTCGAGAGCACCATGGCGGCATGTGAGCCGAGTCTGAGAGACAGGTGAACTTCCGAGACGACTGAGAGTGGAGAGGAGTAGGACTCAGGCAAGTCACATGGCGATGGCGAGGTGGCAGAAGGTGGGGGAGGAGCTTGTGTTACCGAGAGCCTTGGCGATGTCGGGTGAGAAAGTATCGGGCCATTGTTGAAAACTGTGGGCAGAAGAGAGAGTTATCTAAGTGATCCAAGTGCTCGGTCAGAGGACATTCAAAGATTTCTCCTCTGGTCTATCTGTCTACAGTTCAGATTTGTCTCGGCTATGTTGAATTCTCCCCTTTCTGTGACTCTGTGTGTGTGTGTGTACACAACCGCTTCTTTTTCTTTTAATGTATCTTTCTAAATTTCTTTTTTGTAAAAATTTATTTATTTTTATTGCAAAGTCAGATGTATATATAGAGGAGGAGAGACAGAGAGAGAAATAGCTTCCTTCTGATGATTCACTCCCCAAGTGACCACAACAGCCAAAGCCAGGAGCTTGTTCTGGTCTCCCACACGGGTGCGGGGTCCCAAGGCTTTGGGCCATCCTCCACTGCTTTCCCAGGTCACAAGCAGGGAGCTGGATGGGAAGTGGGGCTGCCGGGATTAGAACTGGTGCCCATATGGGATCCCAGTGCGTGCAAGGCGAGTACTTTAACCACTATGCTATCGAGCCGGTCCCTATCTTTCTAGATTTCCATTTGGCTTGCTATGCCTTGAGATTTATCTCTTACTCCTGTTTTTTTTTTTTTTTTTTTTTTTTTAGATTTATTTATTTTTATTGAAAAGACAGATTCATAGATAGGAGATACGGAAAGATTTTCCATCTGCTGGTTTACTTCTCAAATGATCACAATAGCTGGAGCTAAGCCGATCCAAAGGCAGGGACCAGGAGATTGTTCTAGGTCTCACACTCGAATGCAGTATCCCAAGACTTTGGATCATCCCCCACTGTTTTTTCAGGCCATAAGCAGGGAGCTGGATGGGAAGCAGAGCAAGTGGGACATGAACCAGCGCCCACATGGGATACCTGCATCTGGGGGTGTAGGATTAGCCAGTTGAGCCAACTGTTTCTTACTCTTGATGTTCTGCTTCTCTCACTGGTGCTCTTGTTTCTCTGCTGAACAGAACCAGCCATTTAACTTTCCAAAAGAAGCTTCGAAACTTTCAAGTAAGTGGCCAGGCTGCTTCCCATTGGCTGTGTTTTAGAACTGTAGCATCAGTTTGGGCATGATTGTAAGACCTCGGTTACTGATGGGCACCTGAGTGAGCATCAGTATATGAGTCCTCCTGAATGCACACCATCCTGAATATACACCCAGTCTCGGCTGATCTCGGAAGCTAAGCAGAATCTGGCCTGGTTAGAACTTGGATGGGAAAGACCTGCTCAGGGAGCAGGGTTTTCCCTAGAGATGACCTCACTGGATGGAAGACTGGATCTAGAGAAAGAAGTGGCATGGCAAGAAATCTTGCTTGTAGAGCTCACAGACCAAAGCTTCCAGTCCTGCTGCTTATCACTGGCAAGGGGCTCCTGCTATGCTTTCTGGTCCAATGTGCTTTTCTAATGCCGTGTCAGTGTCTGAGGAGGTACAGTGGAAGATGCTCAGAAGGCAGTCAGGAACATGCTCCACTTGGCTTCCACTCCCTGCTTCTTCCACAGACTGGGGCTTACTGTTTCCATCCTCACCTCACATACATCCAACCTCACCATCTCTAGGACCCAAAGCTGGTGCAGGACAGAGTCTGAGTCTCCAGGTGCAGCGATGGCAAAGCCAAGAGCTAGTTCTGCTGCGGCAGGGCCCTGGAGGGTATTGTAGACCTGGGTGACTTGGCTCTCACTTTTCAGAACCAGGAAGTGGGAGCCTGGGGCATAGGGCACCTCTAAAGTTGCACCACATCCTAACTCCCAAGCAAGGCAACTACACACCTGCCTGATGATCCCCGAGCACTAATTATGGGGCGGATTTTCTTTTAGAGAGATCTTCCATCTGCTGGTTCTTGTCTTGATTGTTCCAATCCTGATCTAGCTCCCTGCCTGTGGCCTGGGAAAGCAGTCAAGATGGGCTCAAGGCCTTGACACTCTGCACCCATGTGGGAGACCAGGAAGAAGCTCCTGGTTCCTGGCTTCAAATCTGCTCAGCTCCAGGTGTTGTGGCCATTTGGGGAGTGAACCAGCAGATGGAAGATCTTTCTGTCTGTTCCTCATTCTCTTAGTAAATCTGATCTGCCTTTCTAATAAAAATAAACAAGACTTTTTTTTTAAAGATTTAAAGATTTTAAAAAGGTGGATCTACAGAGAGGAAGAGAGACAGAGAGGAAGATCTTCCGTCCAATGGTTTACTCCCAAAGTGACCACAACGGCTGGAGCTGAGCCAATCCGAAACCAGGAGCCAGGAGCTCTTCTGGGTCTCCCACGTGGGTGCAGGGTCCCAAGGCTTTGGGCCGTCTTCAACTGCTTTCCCAGGCCACAAGCAGGGAGCTGGATGGGAAGTGGGGCCACCAGGATTAGAACTGGCGCCCATATGGGATCCTGGTGCGTGCAAGGCGAGGACTTTAACCACGACACTATCGAGCCAGGCCCTATAAATAAATTAATCTTAAAAAACAACAACAAAAACCCAAAAGACAGATAGAGGAATAATCCTGGGACACAGAGAAGTCATCTTGTGTTAGTAAATCTCAAAAGAAAATTCATTCTCAAAGCACAGGCGCATCAAGCAGGGCTTGCAATATGGGACTGTGGGTTAAGAGGAGACCCTGGGAGACAGGATCTGTGAGAAGCCTGGGAGAGATGTGAGCACTTAGAAGAAGAGGCAAGTGTTAAAGAGATCTGCAGGGGAAGAAAGGAAGCATCTGGAATATCTTAGAGAGGGGAAGGAGCTGAGACACAAGCAGCCAGTGGGAACTGGAGGGAAGGAGTGGGAACTTGATGCGCCTGATATATTTGGGTCCTGCTTCTCAGTAGGCTGAGGCGTGAGCTCTCATGCCATGAATTCGTCTATATAAACACACCACCATGAAATCGAGGGCTGGAGCATGGGGTAAAAGACAAAGGCCTTTATTCTATGGCTCTATGCCTCTGTCCCTTTTACAAGGTTCTTGAAATAGCTCCTCACTGGTACAGGATGGCTAGAAGACCACATGGATATCAGAGTCTTCCAAGCGGGGACCAGAACAGCAGAAGACACAGTAGCAGGAAGAAGTCACAGAAAAACCCAGAGGGTGTAGTCTGGTGAGAGAATAGAGCCTAGTAAGGACTCCAGGCTGTGCTCTCTGTCCCCAGGCTCAACCACAGAAGGAGCGAGGGCTCCTCCCGGCAGCCTGCTTGTTGGGCAGCACGTGAGCAGCCCCCAGGGCCCAGCCCTGGCTGCAGAGTCTGCACCTCCCGTGGCATCTCGGGTGACATCAGTCCTCTGGAACTCTCATGTTCATCTCTGAGCATCCGGCCTGGATGCTGAAGGGGTAGTTCTCCTACAGACCCAAACCTGCCACTTTGGGACCTGACTCCTGCCACCAGACGACTCAGCTCCTCCAGGGGAAGCCTTCCTGAGGCACCCACCCTACCCCCTACCCCAGTCCAATCTCATTCCCGGGCCAGGCACTACATGACTGGGCCCTGGGGGCTGCTCACGTGCTGCCCAACAAGCAGGCTGCAGGGAGGAGCACTAGCTCCTTCATGGCATGAGAGCTCACGCCTCAGCCTACTGAGAAGCAGGACCCAAATGTATCAGGTGCAGCCACCTCCTCCCTGGGTGGCTCAATCCATTCTTTTTAGGGACCCTGAGGAACAAACAGATTCTTCCTCCGAGCTCCTAGGGCTGTTAGGCAACCCAGGAAAAATAGGTATCCTAAAAAGATAGGGCTGAATATTGGGGAATCAGTGGGCCTGCAGGATAGGCCAACAAGAGCGGCAGGGCACAGGGCTATGTTTACATGGAATCTCCTGGCAAATGAGATGCCACTTCAGGAAAGCTGCTGGAGGCCTTGTCACAGATGGTGGTCTCCCCACCCCACCATAGGTGGGGAGCAGGAGTAGTGACTTGGAAGCACAGTTACATCAGTCCTAGATGATTGGATCCAGTCCCATAAGAATAATCTTCTGCCACGTTAACCATATATCCATATATCACACAGACTGCAGAAACCAATGCAGGGAAGTTAGCACGTGGAGACAAAATTGCAAGAAGTGGATCATAGTTTGATCTGTTGTTCATTCTCCTTCCCCACAGGCCCAAGGGTTTCCCCCAAGCCCCTGGCTCTTTTCTGACCCAGGAATCAGACAAATGATCTTCATCTATTGCTCCTAACCTGTCTTCCTGACAGCCCATCCCTCAGCCCTCCCTATTGAGCCCGCCCTCTCCCCCGCCCCTCCCTCGCCCCCTCCCCCACTCCCTCAACCTGACCCTCACTCTCACTCTTCTTCTCCCCCACACCACTCCACCCATCTTCGTCCCTCCCTGACTCACCTCAAGTCCCACTGACACAAACAAAAATTTCAGCACAACCCACTCCAACCGGTTTGGCTTAGCTGTGCAGCCTGTCAAAGGGACAGAGATGGCTATAAGCGGATGCTTGGACACTTACAGGTGATGAGCATCCACGGCTATGCACACAGGCAGCCCATGGGCACACACAGAAACCCAGGGAGTGCACAATGGTGGTACTCAGCAAGTGTGGAATGAAAGCCTGCAAGCAGGTATGTGCCCAGTGACGCCGCTCAAACACACACACTGAAGAGGCCACCCACCCCACTGTGGCTTGAGTTGTTCCTAATCCTAGAGCCTGGAATGTAACTGGGAGGAGGGTAGGTAGTGAGGCATTTGGGGAATGGGCATTGGATATGAAAGGAAGACCTAGACTCAAGATGCACGCCAGGGTCTGGAATACCTTCCCCAAACCAATGTGTTCCCCCGCCCCCCAGGGCCAATCACAGAACACAATGGGCCTTCTCCAGACTTTGGTCCAGAAATGGGTAAAAAAAAAAAGCATATATATGATGGTCTGTTCCCCTAAAGCATGGCTCTTGTTAGATACACAAGGTTTAGCCAATGAGGAGGCAAGACTTGGATGTAGGCATTTGTTAGGGCACAGAGGGAGAGCCAACTTGGTATGGGGGGGTACCTGACCCTCAGGTCCCGTGATTCCCTTGACCCCCCACTTCAGAGCCACCTTTGGTGATTTCAGGACTCAAATCTGCACTTGAGAATGGGTATGGCCAAGGCTGCAACACTGCCAGTGGTTGTTTCTGCCTCTGTGTGGGGTTCCATGGAGCCACCATGGGGGCAGGCAGCAAGGGGCTCCCCTGGCCCTTAGCTGGGAGGGCTGTGTTATGAATGGAAAGGCCCAAGGAGACCGACTGAACTGCTTTCCCACCCCCATGCCTCAGTTTCTCCCGTGGTTTCCTGAGCCTGGAGGGCTAAGTCCGTGGGAAGGAAAGGAGCACCTCTGAAAGCAGGTGATAGGATCCAAGGTGCGATAATTATAATTATAACACAGGATGCTCCCCCTCCCATTCCTCTGGCCCTACCCCGCCCTGGCCAGAGCGGATCTCAAAGCAGCATCGGGGTGGGGCTGTTTCCCTGGCACAGGTGGGGACTTGAGTCCTGAAGAGGGGAAGGGGTTTGCCAAGGAAGAGAAGGAGGAGGAGGTGGAAAGAAACTGAGGAGTTTGGGCATTCTGCTTGGTCCTGAGGGCTATCCCTGACCAGCAGGATATGGCACCCAGAAAAGCAATCAGTGCTGTGGTCACCGCAGGGAGTTGGGATCTCCGGCCAGTGCTGGGGCTGTGGTCCAGAGGCAGTGTTAAAGCACAGGCTGCAACCCGTTTTACTGACCCTATTGTAACGCCTATTCCTTACCGACACGCGTTTGTTCAGACACTGCCGACTTTAATGAAAAATGTCTTCCATCCCAGTGGAGTGCCAGGGACTGTACTAACAAGTGTGACTGAGACACGATTACAAACCCACTTTCAGAGGATGCACAGCTAGGAATCATGTCCTGTCCCCCAGTTGAACAAATTTTCTGAATCCTTGGCACACGGCAGCCCTCAACCAATGTTTCTTGACTTGAAGCTCACAATTTAATTAAGGAGATAAGGTATGCACAAATTATGAGTGCATATGCTATAATAAAGGGACTAGCAAAGATCGAGGAAGAATAGAAGAGGGAAAGATTAATTTTGGGGGGTGGGGAGGAGCTGGGAAGGCTTTGTAGGCGCTGTGGCATTTGAGGTCGGCTTTAAAAGAGGAGAAGGCTTACGGCAGGTGCCAGGGATGGAGTGGCGGTCGTTTCCTTTGGTCAGTTGACTCCTCTTAATGTAGGCCTGGGGCTGGAAGTGGGGGGGCCATTTGAGCTCTTTCTGAAAGCTCTTTGATCAGCTCCCTGCTTCACGGACAGTAGGGTCTGAACAAAGTGTACCCACTCTCTGAGGCACTGGATTCTCATCTGAAGGTTGAGGTGTATGGGTGGCTTTGATTTCAGAGCCTCAAAACTCAGCCCCTCCAGCAGACTGGGGAATTTGTCAAAACCCCACCCCCTCCCCACCACCAGGAGGCAGCAGGCTTAGGTCCCCCTCAACCCACAAAGGTTGTCTTGTCACTGTTCATCCTGGCCTGGTCCAACGCCTCCCTCTCTAAGATACCCAAGGCCTCCCCTGAACCTTCCCACCCCTGCCACTCCCTTCAGAGCCCCCCTCCACGCACCCACAGGTAAAGCCTGGAGCCAAAGATGGGATCCCACCGCACACCCCCCTCCAGGTTCTTTCCTCCTTTCCTCCCTCCCTGGCGCCCATTAGCCAGCCCAGGCCGTGGGGGCGGTGGCTGCTGAGTCTCCGTGCCAGGCCCAGCCCCCGGAGACGCACCTGTTCTGACCTGCTGAGCAGGTTCCCAAGTTTCTGCCGTCGTTGTTGGCCACGGCGTGGGAAGCAGCTCTGGGGGAGCTCGGAGCTCCCCAGTTACGGCCTTTCTGGGGGGCAGCTGTGGCTGGGTGGGTGGAACAGAGCTGGGTCCCCTAGTGGAGACCCGAGTGGGAAAGGCAAGTGTGGCTGTGGCTTTGTGGCTTCCTGCCTTGTCTACAGCTTCCTGCCTTCTGGGTCGGTGCCTTATCCAGCTCTAGAGCCGGCTCCCAGGGAGAACTCGGTGGAACTTCAGAAACGCTGGACAGGTCTGCCTTTCAACCGCTGCCCCTGGCCCTGGGAGCCGAGATGTGGGGGCCTGAGGCCTGGCTGCTGCTGCTGCTCCTGGCATCCTTTCCAGGTAGGACTTGCCTGAGTCATCAGGACCCTTGCTTCTGAGCCTAACCTGGCCTGGACACGCACACACACACACACACACACACACACACACACACACGCAAGCATTATCTCTTTTTATTCTCTGGACAGAGAAACTATTCCTTCTCTTCGCGCCAGCAGCTACCGGCTCTGCACTCTACAAAGCCAGTGTGGCCCTTCCCCTTCATACCCCCTCTTTGCCCCCAAGCCAGGTCACTCTGACAGGCAGTGGACAACTCCCTCTGTCAAAGCCTGGCTTGCCTGGGCCCAGGCTATCTCTGTTGGAAAGGTGACCCAGTGCAGGTGGGCAGGGAGGTGGGGCAACTGAGGACCCTGCTCAGTCCAGGATTTCCAGAAGGCTCCTTGGCCTTGCCCCTACCCTGGGCTCCAGGACTGCTGTGTGGACCTGGGGCTGACTCAGGGCTGAGCTGGGCTCATCAGTCACTGGGTTGCAGGAAGCCTGGTGTGCAGGGAGTGGCTGGGGTATTTATCTCCCCTTTTCTTCTTTTCATGCTGTACTGGGCTGCAGGCACCTGTTTGGGGGCTGTAGGGAAGCTGGTTTTCCTCTTACTCTGACCCTCTCATTCCCTGGGTACCCTATTACATGTGGGGTGGTCACAGGGGGTAACTTGGATAGTGGGGTTTAAGGTTGGGAACCTTCAGGATAGGGTGTGGTCCTCTTTTGTTCAACCGCTGTCCCTCATTTTCTCAACTAGATGCCTTGTGTTACTCCTCACCTCCCTGTCTACTGCACATACAGCAGAAATAAATTGTAGAGATTTATAGTCTTCAGAGTGAAGGGAGATGTGTGTGTGTGTGTGCACACACGAGCGTGCATGCACATGTACGGTGATCCCCCACACACACAGTGGGATGCATATAGGCTGTTATCACGGTGTGGAGTAACTGAGAGAGCTTTCTCCTGGGAATGATGCCTGAAGTGGATGGGACAGTTTGATTCTCACACCAGACAGCACCAAGAGAGGCTCAGTGGCAGAGCAGGCCCCAGATATGGCCCCCTCCACCCCCACCCCAACTGAAGGTCACAGGAGCGGAGCAAGGCTCAGATGCATGTTCTGGTGGGGGTCAGGGCTGCCCCCATTCTGATCTGGTCATGGAAGCGTCATTGGCCCAGTTTCCAATCACAGGATTTTGAGCTCCAACCCCTTCCTTGCCTATTTCTCATGTCTTCAGTCCCATTTAACTTGTTTAGATCAAGAGGATGAGGCCTGGAGGCTGAGGCCAGGGACCCCCATCAGGACCTTTGCTGTAGGATCTGCCTACACCTAGGGCATGGAGTTGTGCCCTCTTGAGTTGGAAGGGATCAAAGAGACACTGCCGTGTCTACCTTATTTTACAGACGGCATCGCAGAGAGAAATAGATAGATGAGTGACAGCTGTGAGATAACCCAGCGTTGGAAGCCTGATCAGGCTTGGTGTCTTGGCCTCTCAGCTCCTACTCTGAGATCCTACTTCATGGAAGAATGGGGAAGTTGAGTGCGGACTGGGTAGAGTCAGGCTGCCAGCTTCAAGAGATGCGGCAGGGTTTGTGCCACAAAACTACTGCCAAAAAAGCCCAGCGAAGGGAAAAGAAGACCCCGCTTGGTGAAGAAGTGATCGCTCAGCTTGCTCAGGGACTGTGAGGTGCTGCCGGCTGGATGGCGATGGAGGGCTGGAACCAGGATTTCCCTAGGAAGCTGGGGGCCCACTCGGCCTGCCCTTGCTGTATTCTGCTGCTGCAATAAGCTGCAGGGTGTTCTGAGGGCTGTGGATTCAGATCCGGGACCTAGCCTGAGGGTCAGATGGGCAGGGGCAATTCTACTGCCCCATCCCCCTATTCCGTGTAGGGCATCTGCTTCAGGATGCCTCCAACTGCCCAGGAAGCTAGTGTGTTCCATGTTTGGAAAAATATTCACACCTGGAAGTCAGGAGTCTTGAGCTCTGATCTCATGTCTACTCTTCAGGGGCTAAAAGTGACTAAGAAACTCAACTCCAGTAGTCCAAGGGCTAGAATGGGAGGATCCCTACGAGCCTTCTCTGAGATGCCAACTGTGAGATTGTGCAGGCCCTGGCAGAAGTGGGATGTTGGGGTGCAGAAAGGGCAGGTCAGTCTCAGCCCAGCTGCAGTGGGGGAGAGGAGAGTTACATTCTAGCTCCTCTCTCAGTGGGGACCCCAGGATCTTCTTCTAGGATCCTGCCTTCCTGGTCCTTTGGTGGATCTGTGCTGCCCCCACCTCAATTAGGGCTGGAGCCCCAGGGCCGGGCCCCACCCCTGACAGGGAGAGGAGCCCAGCTGGGGAGGTGCCTGCGACACCACGGCTCTTTGTCTCTCCTTAATGGGATGAGTTTCCGGGTGAGGTCGTCACCCTCCTCCCTCCCCCACCTGCTGCCCTGGGGCTCTCGAGACCCAAATCTGGGAGATGACCACCCCACCCCCAACTCCCCAGTAGAATTCTGGGCACAGAGGACCCTGCAGGATCAGTGAGTGCAGCTCTGGAGCCTGGAGTCTGTCTTCCTGTTTGGGGCAGCTTTCCTAGAAAGGGAGGGGTTCCAACCCGGCTTTTCTACTCCTATTGACAGAGAGAGGCAAGCCCTTCCTTGCAGAAGCTGGCCAAATCCAGGCAAAAACCAAAAACCAAACAAACAAAAATAACAACAAAAAAAACCACCAGTGAGCAGAGATTCCTAGGGAAGCCCTGTTCTGCCCCCAGCCCCCACTTCCAGCCCCCTCCCCCAGCCTGCCAGCACCAGCTCCATGACCTCAGTCCCAGCACCCGAATCGCAGAGAGACTGGGGAGGAGTCCACAGTGCAGGATCCACTCTTGGGGACTTGCAAGGGTGGGTGTCTGCCACCATCAGGAGCAGGTCCAGAGGGGAAGAAGACCAATGCTTTTTGGCCTTGCATGGACCAAAGTCAATGTGGAAAAAGAAATGGCGCTGATACGGGACAACTGAGTCAGGAGGGAAGGAATACAGAGAGGTGGAGCTGGGGACAGACTTGAACATGGAGGTGACAATCCGAAGCAGGAACTTGTGCCCTGTGTCTCCTGGAGGAAGGCTGTGGAGCAGGCTGTGGGATGGTGCTTTCTCTGTAACCGGAGGCTTTCCCACAGCTCTCAGCCTGTCTTCCCCACTCCCCCAGGCTGCTGGGTCCTGGGCATTGGGGTTGAAGCTGTGACTTGGGGTGGAGCAGAGCTGGCTGCAGTGAGGGAGGAGGCCTTGGCTGGAGGGGACTGGGGAGAGAGAGCATCAGGACACGAGTTTGAGAGAAGCTGAATTCTGGGTCTCCCACCCACAGTGTGGCTGTTGTGGTGACTCAGCCAGGCTCAGACTCTGGCTCCGGGGGGGTTTAGGGGACTTATCTGTGCTGGGAGTTGTGTCTGGGCCAGAGCTGGGGCTGACTCGAGGCCCGGCCTCCCTCATTGTTCTCAGCTCCCTTTGTGACTGGCGTGGCCCCCCTCCCCAGACGCTAATCTGCAGGTGGGCGCTTTGCCCGGGTTGGGAAGCTCTTGCTAATCTGGGGGGCTTAGGACAGTAGGGGATGAGGGAGGAAGGCAGATGAAGGACGAGGGCCAATCTGCTGGTTTTCAAAGTCCCTTAGCACTCCAAGGCCAAGGTGACCATGTGGGGTTGTAGGGACGGGCAGACAAAGAGGGCTTTCTGAGTTGTCTGTTACTTGTCCTGGCCAGGAGGCTTGCGGCTACCCTCCAAGCACCTTTCTTATCCCCAGACTAACCCACGTACTCCAGCTCTCTCTAGTGGAGGCTGCTTGCGTGGGGTAAGGGAAGGCAAGAGTTAACAAAGAATGAGACCCTGACATCCTGGACCCCTCTCCCTGGCCCCAGGCAGGGTCTCCCCCCTCCATACTTTCCCACCAAACCCACACCAGACAACCTTTACCCCAGGCCTGAAGCTAGAGCTGGTTTTTCAGGTGGTGGCAGCAACAGAGCCCTGTCGATTCCCAGGGAGAGAGAGGCCTCCTTGAGGGAGGGGGGGACAGGTGCTGGGGGGATTTAAGGGGAGGGGCTGAGCAGGGGGAAGCCTCTTTCATAGGAACCTGAGAAGCCAGGGCAGTGGGAGCTTCGCTGAGGAGGCTGGAAGGTAATTTCCCATCACCTGGAGGTACAGTGACCTCATCGCTGGGTACCTCCACCTTGCGCCTGGGATGAATCTGCCCTCAAGTCTTGGGGTGAACTCAGAGGGATGCCGGGGCCACTCTCCAGACAGGGTGCAAGGGCAAGGACCCAGCCACATACCACTGGCCAAGGGCTGCTGCGACTGGCAGACACGTGGAAGCCAAGATAAACTGACTTCAAAATATTTACCCTGTGTGCAGAGTTCCGCAACCCGGGAATGCCCACTGCACTTACCGGGAGTGTGAGACGCCCAGGTAATGATGCGTGCAAGAGTGACCACACACACACACAAAACACACATATGCGTGTGTGTGTGCCCTAACACAGCCCTTCCCTTTGGGCATAGGCAAGTGCACATACTTCCCTGAGTGTAAGACACAAACACATATTTGTGAGAAATAAACCTCACATGCATGGGAACTAGAAAGTCCGGCCACGCCCTCACCCAAAGGTACCCAGTGTGCATGCCATCCTGGCAGCCTCATCTCCTGTTCCGCTTCTTGGACTCTGGTGCATACCCTTCCTTATATGTGCCAGTGGGTGATGCTGCTACAGAAAGACCCCTCTCATAAAGGAGAGATGGCTTCCCCATAGACGTGGCTGGGTATCTCTGCAGTGTCAGCCTCAGTGTCGGCTTCTGAGATTAGAGGCCAGGCCCTATGCAGACAGGGAAGCAGCGACCCAGGAACAGGGTGGGGAGTAGCCAACCAGCCCAAGCCAGGAATGGAGGGCCTGTCTGGGATCGGGCGGGGTACACAAAGGGCAGGGCCCCAAAGAGGCCCGTGGGGGCCTGGCCAGGGGTGGGGGAGGCCAAAGCCAGGGATCCCGTCTGGCCAGTTGGGCCTGTTCTTTTCCTTGCGCAAGGTGGTGGTGGCTGTGGCTAGGCCTGCTGCTGTGTGGCAGCTTCTGAGTCACCAAGGCTCCTGACCAGCGTCCTGGTGCTCCTGGGAGGAGGAAGGGTAGGTGGGTCAGAGGGAGGAGTGCCCAAGTAGCCAGAGACCAGCAGCCTCAGCAAACAGTTTGCAGCACAAGGGTCTGTGGGCTTGGCCTATCTTGGCTACCACATGCCCGTAGGGTGACCTCACCAGCCAGATGGTGTGTCTCCTTCAGTCTGGTGACATCATCATGCTGACGCCAGGCAGGCACTGGGTGGGGGAGAGAAGGAGGAGGCAGTCCTGGCCTGTCCTGGCTTGGAAGCCTGGGCTGCTGGGTTTATCCAGCCCAGGGCAGGAGTTCTAGGCCCAAGCTCTCCTTTCTCTTCTCTGGCAGCTTGGGGGACTGTGTGTGTGTGTATAAGACAGGAGGAAAGGTGTTGCTAAGGCTGAGATGCTCCTATTACACAGTGGATCTGGGGCAGTGGGGTGGGCTCCGGCAAAGACCCTGCTTTACTGGGTTCCTTGTTCTGCAAAGTTTGGCATTAACCTTGAGGGGGGGCGTTCTTAGACTCCCAGACAGGGATTCAGGTCTGAGCTGGGTAGCTGATTCCTACTGCATCCTAAGAAGATGGTTGATGATGATGATGATGATGATGAAAGATTTATTTATTTGAAAGGCAGAGTGAGAGAAATCTTCCATTCACTGGTTTGTTGCTGAAATGTCTGCAATAGCCAGTGATGAGAACAGGCAGAAGCCAGGAACTAGGAATTCCCATTTGGATAACAGGAATCCAAGCATTCAATCCACCACATGCTGCCTCCCAGGCATATTAACAGGAAGCTAGACTGGAAGCAGAGGAGCTGAGACTCAATCTCAGGTGCTCTGACGTAGATGTCCCAAGTGGAAGTTTAATGTGCTGCACCACAGAACCTGCCACAGGAGTGTGTGCGTGTATGTGTGTGTGTGTGTGTGTATGCATGCATGCACATGTGGATAGCTTCGGTGATGGAGAAGCAGGTGATTGACAAGTATAGGGATGGGGATAGGAGACATGTCTTTTTGTTTTAAGATTTATTTTATTTGTATTGGAAAGTCAGATATACAGAGGGAGAAGAGATGGAGGTGAAGATCTTCTGTCCATTGATTCACTGCCCATGTGGCCGCAATGGCTGGAGCTGAGCTGATCTGAAGCCAGGAGCCAGGAACTTCTTCCAGGTCCCCCATGTGGGTGCAAGGCCCCAAGGCATTGGGCCATCCTTGACTGCTTTCCCAGGCCACAAGCATGGAGCTGGATGGGAAGTTGCTGGGATTAGAACTGGTGCCGATATGGGATCCCGGCACGTGCAAGGTGAGGACTTTGGCTATTAGGCCACCACGCATGGCCTGGAGACATGTATTTAGAAGGACTTGAGTGTCATTGGAGCAGGACTTGGGGTCCCTATCACCTGCATAGACACCGGGTGTTTGAGGCAACGGTTACACTGGGATTTGAGGACTATCCTGAGCGCATCTGAGCCTTGTCTGCAGTGCTTCTCCCTGCTGTGCTGGGAGGAAGTGCCTGGGAGGGGTAAGGTGGTTAGCTGGACTCCCAGGCTTGGGCTGGGTGGGACCAACTTTAGCTTAGGCAGGTCAGGGCCCTGGTATCTGGCCCTGCAGGTCTGTCCCGTCAGGTTCAGGCCCTCCCAGCTTCCAGCAGCATCCTCCCTCTATTCCTGCCAACAGTGCCACGAGACCCTTTCCTTTGCCTCACAGGAACCCTCTGTATGTTCCCATGGGGCTTCACTTCCTTCCTCCATGCCCGCTTCCCTCCATTCCTTCTTTCTCCCTCTGTCCAACCTGGAGGTGCTTGCTTTGGCAGTGAACTTGGTGAAGCAACCTGCCTATCCATCCTCCACCCCACGGTTGCCATGTCAGCGCCCTTCCTGCCAGCCTAAGCAAGGATTATTCGTTCTTCTTCCTTCTACCTTTTCCTTCTGCTGCTTGTCTTTCTCATTCATTCATTCAGTCAGTCAGTCAACAAACATTAACTAAGCACTATTATGCACCAAGAATGGAGACTGCACACCACAGAACATGAAATTATTAACAATGTTTCCGTGTGGGCTGGGAGACCCAGTTCCTATTTTCTGTTCTTACAGCACTTAGTGTAGTAGGGGTTGGAAGTAGACCCCAAAATAGCAAAGGCCACCTGTGGGATAAAGCACTGTGATTAGAGTCACAGCGAGGTACGAGAGGATAATGGAGCAGGATGCCCAAGGCTGCCTGAGGTGGGGGTGGGGAGAGGGCTGAAGTCAAGCAGTCTTACAGAATGAGTAGGAGTTATCCAGACAGTGATGAGTAGGAGCTCCCAGACACAGGGAGGAGGGTGTTCCAGGAAGGGGGTACAGTGTGAGCAAAGGTGAGGAGCAACAGGGCATGTGACGTGTGCCATGCTGGCAGCAGACGGTCGGCAGTGCTGGCATGCTCATTTCAGGTCTGAGGTTCCCAGCCCCCAGTCCCAGGTCTCATGTTCAGTGTCACAACTCCAGAAATCTCTCTCCAGAAATTTGCCTCCCCCTCTGTATGTGACTCAGTGGAGAAATGCAGAACTTCTCTCCTTATGTCCAAGTCTTTTCCTCATCTCTCTTTCTGCTTCAACCCAATTCCTGACAAATCTCTCCACTGCCCCTTCTGTCCCCTACTGCCAGGACCCGCCTCACCAGGGCTGCTTGCTCTCTATCTTCTGTCTAAGCCCCCTTGCCTCTGCCCCTCTCTAGCTGAGGAACCTTAAAGACTCCCCACTTCCTCTTGACCAACTCTGAGTTCATTTACCTGGCAGGGAAGGGTCTAGGTGATTTGGCACCATCCCGGCCCATCCAACACACCCAGCCTGCCTCAGGTAGCTCCTGACCAGCCGGCCTCCTTTGTGGTGGCTCATCTTGATCCCTTTTCAGTGCTCTCCCCTTGCTAATCCTGCCCAGCTCGTGCCTGAGTCACCTCGGACTGCCTCCTCCCAGCACTGCTGAGCATGGACCAATAGGCTTGTGTCTCCGTGGGGGGGGGGGAGGGGAGAGGGCACTTCCTCCTGAGTTGATGTCAGGTGTCACCTGTTTGCAGGCAGGCTTCTACCATGCAGAGCCTGACCTCTGCCTACCCAACTTCTCTATACGCTCCTGGTCAAGGCACCCAAACACGGGCCTGTCTTTACCCCCGTCCTCTGCTTGCAGCTCACGCGCTGACCTGGTCACGGTGTGCCTGCCCTAACCTTGTCTCTTGTGGCCTCCGACCTGCGCCCTTTCTGCTTGATGACTTGCTCATTCCTGTCCCTGACCATGCCATCCCTGTTCATGCCATTCCTCCCACGTGGAATGCCTCTCTCTCTCTGGGAATTCAGGCCTCTCACCCTGTAGCCATGAAAAGAATGTTCTGAAGAGCCTCCTTGGGATGGCTGCTCCCACCAGCTGTGCCCCATCCCAGACCACCGGGGTGGGGAGTCCTGCATGCTTGTTGGGGCTCCAGACCCCACCTCCTGAAAGCAGTTTCTCTTACCCCTTTGGTAATCTGAGCCTCCTGTGAAATTTTGTAGAGGCTTTTCCCCACTTCCATGTGCATCAGTTTTATTTCTTCCCATGAGCTCCCTGAAAGCTGAGGCCGGGACTTTGGGCCTGTTACAACCTTCCACGTTGCAGTTGTTCAGGATACTATCCTAGGTGCAGGAGGGTGTGGGTCTTCCATAAATCATCTGTGTGGCCTTAGGCAAGCCACTTCCTCTCCCTGGGTCTCAGTTTCCTCATCTGTTAAATGGCGATAATAACGCCTACCTCTTGGGAATGTTTTGTGGATCTAATGAGGTAATGAACTGAACGCGCTTCGCAAGCATAAAACCTCCATGAGTTCCGGTGGCCTTTGCAGCTGTGGTGATGCTTAGGCGAGTTCGCCCCTGTTCCGGCAGCAGTGCTAACCCCGGCTGCTCTTATCTGCCCCCTGCAGGCCGATGCCCCGCCAGCGAACTGGAAACCTCGGACTTGGTGACGGTGGTGCTGGGCCAGGACGCAAAGCTGCCCTGCTTCTACCGAGGGGATCCTGGCGAGCAGGTGGGGCAGGTTGCATGGGCTCGGGTGGACGCAAACGAGGGTCCCCAGGAGCTGGCGCTCCTGCACGCCACATACGGGCTTCACGTCAGCCCGGCTTACGAGGGTCGCGTGGAGCAGCCGCCGCCCCCGCGGGACCCCCTCGATGGCTCCGTGCTGTTGCGCAACGCTGTGCAAGCCGACGAGGGCGAATACGAGTGCCGGGTCAGCACCTTCCCCGCTGGCAGCTTCCAGGGGCGGCTGCGGCTCCGAGTGCTAGGTGAGTGGGGTCAGGGGCTGCTGTGTTTTGTGCGTGGCGCCTGGGGTCGCGGAGGGGGAGAAGCAGGTGTCAATGGAAGCAGAGATGGATGCAGTAGTGGCAGAACAGCAATGAAAGAAGGCGTCCCCACTGACCCGCTTCTTTCCCATTAACCCCAGAAGCTGAGGAAGAATTCGCATGTTAGGCAGTCCTTCGTTCCGGTTGCTCCCTGGAGCAATGTGGTGGGGACTTGCCCTCTCCTCTGTGCACCCCCCCTCTGTCCGCGTTACTCAGAGCTAAGAACCCTTGTCAGACCCCTCCCAGATCTGCCCTTTCCGCTTCTGATGCCTACTGCCCAGGCTCTGTCCCAAAGGCTCCCTGACCACGCTGGGCTGCACTGTTTTCAAGTGCGGTGCCCATATGGGGCACCATAAATGGTTGTAGTGTCGGATCACAGGCCCTCAAAACCACCACTTTGCACTTGTGGTCAGTCCTGGGCCACCAGTCAGCTTAAGTCTCTCTCATTCTGGGTTTGAGCTGTTGTTTTTTGCAAGATAAAGGCCTTTCCAGTTTCCCTTCATCCACATGGGAAGTCTCTGGCTCCAGCCTTGGAATAGAAAAACAGGAGTGTGAGACAGGGCTTTGCCAACTGATAGCTGGTGACCTGGAACAGCCTGTTTAATGTCCCTGAGCTCTAGTCTCCTCCCCTGAAAAGGAGGGATGAGGGTACCTAGCTCATGGGTTTGTTGACACACTTAACCGAAATAACCTTTGTCAAGTGTTTGGCATTCCGTTGGCGCATAGTAACTGCTTACTAAACGGTGGCTATTATCATCATCATTATTATGGATGAGAGCTGCTCAGTTTTTTAATTGCTTCATTATTTTGATTTGAAAAATAACCCATGAGGGCCCAGCACAATGGCTCAGTGGCTAAATCCTCACCTTACAAGCACCGGAACCTTATATGGGTACTGACTTGTGCCCTGGCTGCTCCTCTTCCCATCTGGTTCCCTACTTGTGATTTGGGAAAGTGGTAGAGGATGGCCCAAAGCCTTGGGACCCTGCACCTGCATGGGAGACCTGGAAGAAGCTCCTGGCTTAGGATTGGCTCAGCAATGGCCGTTGTGGCCACTTGGGGAATAAACCAGCGGATGGAAGATCTTCCTCTCTGTCTTTCCTTCTCTCTGTAAATTTGCCTTTCCAAAACAAAACAAAACAAACAAAAAAACAAGTAATGGAGAAATTCACACAGAGTCATCTGAAATTCTGCCACTCATCTGGGGCCTTTGCTGGTGAAAACAAGAATGGAAGAGGGAGGGCCCGGCAGCGTGGTCTAGTGGCTAAAGTCCTCGCCTTGAACGCCCCAGGATCCCATATGCGCGCCGGTTCTAATCCCAGCAGCTCCACTTCCCATCCAGCTCCCTGCTTATGGCCTGGGAAAGCAGTCGAGGACAGCCCAAAGCTTTGGGACCCTGCACCCGTGTGGGAGATCTGGAAGAGGTTCTAGGTTCCCAACTTCGGATCGGTGCAGCACAGCACCAGCCGATGCGGCTTACTTGAGGAGTGAATCATCGGACGGAAGATCTTCCTCTCTGTCTCTCCTCTCTGTATATCTGACTTTGTAACAAAAAATAAATAAATCTTAAAAAAAAAAAAAAAAAGAATGGAAGAGGGAGGCCTGGGAAGTTTGTGCTGAGATGGGAGGGGCGGGCCTCCTGACTGGGGAGTGTGACTCCTGCTTCCCACTTCCCTGCAGTGCCTCCTCTTCCCTCCCTGAACCCTGGCCCGCCACTCGAAGAGGGTCAGGGCCTGACCCTGGCAGCCTCCTGCACGGCTGAGGGCAGCCCGGCCCCCAGCGTGACCTGGGACACTGAGGTCAAAGGCACAGCGTCTAGCCGCTCCTTTGCACACTCGCGCTCTGCCGCCGTCACCTCCGAGTTCCACCTGGTGCCCAGTCGCAGCATGAATGGGCAGCCGCTGACCTGTGTGGTGTCCCATCCCGGCCTGCTCCAGGACCAGAGAATCACTCACACCCTCCAAGTGGCCTGTGAGTACTTGGACACTTGGGCAAGAAGGGGCGGGGGAGGGGGTTGGAGAGAACTGAGGACACACCAGGAGGCCCTGAGCCACACCCAGGCTGGCCGGCTGGGGTGCTGCGGATCATGCTGTGCCTGAGAGCATTTGTCCATAGGCAGAAGACCTGGAGCCTGGCCCGGGGTGACCTCAGCCTGTCTGAACCAGGGGCCTTATCTCCTGCCCCTCTCCCTACCCCTACCCCAGGACCTTGCCCCTGCTTTGCGGAGCTGTTGGGAGGTTCAACTCTGAACATGCAATTGGAAGCACTCTGGAAAATACACAGTTTAGACATGGGAGAGAGTCGGGCCAAGCCCTAGTTCTACCATTTGCCAGCTGGTATTTAATCTGGTTAGGCTTCATCAGCAGAATGAGCCTAATTATACGAACTTGATGGGGTTTTGATGAGAATTAGAAACCATGAATGCAAAGCTCCTTGCACAAGGCTTGGCATGTGCTGGGTGTGCTCGGTAAATGACAGATACGGGTTTCCCAGCATGAGACTTCCGGCCTCTGGGGAGACTAATGTCAGCTCAGAACCCAGCACCCGGCACAAGGTGCTCCTCAGCCAGTGTTTGTGAAAGAGAGGAACGGAACAGCGGGATCGTTATGCTGGCCCGGAACTGACATTTAATAATAAATGCTTGTTCTGTGAGCAGCACTATGCTAGGCACCACAGACAGTGCAGAAAAAGCAGAAAAAAGAAATCACCCTGTTACGTGTTAACACATCATGGACTCCCAGCACAGGAAACCAGCAGGGTCACTCTGAGCTTGGGTCTAGGGTAACTGTGTGGCCTGACATGGTGCGGAGGTGGGGCTGAGCTGGGTTTGAAAGCAGATGTGTAGGAGGGTACAGGACAGCCGGAGGCTGTGCCAGGCGGGGCGGGGGCTCTGAGAGGACCCGCACAAGTGCAGGCATCCTTCCCATTCTTTCTGCTGTCTCTTGTTCCAGTCCTTGCTGAGGCCTCTGTGAGGGGCCTGGAGGACCAGAAGCTGTGGCACGTTGGCCGAGAAGGAGCCTCGCTCAAGTGCCTGAGTGAAGGGCAACCCCCTCCGTCATACAACTGGACGCGGTAAGAGCCTGGTCCTCCCTTGGGCCAAAACTTTGAATCTGCAGTGCAGGTCCTTCTCTCTGAGAGCCAGGGTGTTCTCGTTCTGAGCTGGGACAATGTATTCTGGACGCCAGGTGGATTGTCACACACCTCCTCGGACTTATGCAAGAATGTGCGTGGTCACCAGATATTATGGGCTTGCCTCAGGGTCCCTAGGACGCGTGGTGGGTCACTGGTGGGAAATGAACTCACAAAGAAATTCGTAACATTTACATAGTGAGATGAAACACAGTGTTTTAAACTTGAACCTTTTATCTATGCAAGGGCACTGAGTGCAAAAGACAAAAAGGATACAGCTGACTGTAGCTGCTGTGAGCCAGCACTCCTTGGAGTATCACAGTGTTGCCAACAGCCCCGAAACACCGCCCCCCTTCCACCTCTGCTGGTTCCTTCCAGGACTCCTTGGCTCTTTTCCAGGACCTGAGATGTCCAGAGAATCAGAGAGAGGTCAGGCACACTTGTAGGCTGTGACAGGCATGTTCTCACATGTGAGCGTGTGAGCGACGCATGTGGCCTTGTGCCTGGGGCTGTGTTCATGGGCTCTGCCATGCAATACCACGGGTGTTGGAGCATGAGCTGCACTTTTCCCAATCTCTCTGAGTCAGCTAGGAGTGGAGTGTCCTGTTGGGTGGACTTTATAAACACGCAGCTGTGGTCTCCAGTGCTGGATGACGTGATGCCTGTGGGAGCACGTGGGATGGCACGCGTGTGCTTTTTCCCCGAGCGTGTGTGGGGGGTGCCCGGGTCAAGCAGGGCGGCAGGGAGAAGGGGCCTGTGCCTAGACCTGCCTGGGGAGGGAGGGGCACCGTGGGAACAGCCGGCGGCTTTGGGTGACGTCATGGAGGGGGAGAGCTGTCTGGGCACGTCGGGTGGTGGCAGCCTTAGCCCGCCTTAGCTGGCACCCTTCAGCTTCCCTGTCTTCCAGGCTGAACGGGCCTCTGCCCAGCGGGGTACGAGTGGAAGGGGACACCTTGGGCTTCCCTGCGCTGACGGCCGAGCACAGCGGCATCTACGTTTGCCACGTGAGCAACGAGCTGTCCTCCAGGGAGTCCCAGGTCACTGTGGATGTTCTTGGTAAGTCCTGCGCTGGAAGCAAGGCCAGCTGGGCAGAGGGCCTGGGGGGGAGGTGACAGGAAGCAAGGTGGACAGAAGGTCCTGGGAAGGGAGCCGTTTGGAGGGGACTGCATTGTGTGTTTTGCAGAGAATCCAGCTGGGTGGGTGTGTTTTGTAAGGGCACTGTGGGGGTGGGGACCGGGGACTGTGGGTTCTGGGTGTCCCTGCGTTGAAATGGTGGCCTTTCTCCAGTAGATGCTCAGGAGACCCCGGGGCAGAAGGTGGACCTGGTGTCGGCCTCGGTGGTGGTGGTGGGTGTGATAGCGGCACTCTTGCTCTGCCTGCTGGTGTTGGTGGTGGTGCTCATGTCTCGGTACCATCGGCGCAAGGCCCAGCAGATGACCCAGAAATAGTAAGTACTGGCCACTCCTGGGTGGGTTGGAGGAGATAGGCCCCTACAGACAGGAGCAAGGATGCAGAGTGGCCTGATAGCTGGGGAGCTTGGGGGGCAATGTGAACAGGGGCAGGAGAGAGGGCATTTGGGGCCTGCACCACAGCTGGAGAGTGTGGTGGGGGGGTGAATGGCTGGAGTGAGGACCATTCTATAAGCGCAGGTGTCAGCAAGCACACACACACCCCCACACTATGTCATAGAGCCCTGGTCAGTTTGGGCCTACCTTAGGCAGCCACGACTTTCTGGTCCCTGACAAGTAGGTATTTTTCCTAGTGAGGAGGAGCTGACCTTGACCCGGGAAAACTCCATCCGGAGGCTGCATTCCCATCACACGGACCCCAGGAGCCAGGTATGTGCTGAGAATGAGTGCATGCAACAGGCATGGCCACACTGGGCAGTGCTGTGCCGGGCCCTCTGCAGACCTGGGAGCTGAGCCCTCCCCCAGTTCTGGCCATTGACTCACAGCTGGTGCTGGCCTCAAGTGCACATGGGAGGGTGCTAGAGCTCCCCTGGAAGACCCCCTGGCAACCCTGGCCGAAGCTGCACTGGATTCTGGGGGGTCGGGGTTCAGGGAGTGGTGGGGGAATGAGCATGTTTATGTCAAAGACAGAATGGACCTGTGTGGTTGGGGGACCCGTGGTCAGGGAGGAGGCTGCTGGAAGAGGCAGGTGGAGAGGTGGAGGTGAGGAGGCGGAGCTCCGTTCTAACTCCTCCCCCCTGTCCTGGGCCCTGCAGCCGGAGGAGAGTGTAGGGCTGAGAGCCGAGGGTCACCCTGATAGTCTCAAGGACAACAGTAGCTGCTCTGTGATGGTGAGGCCCCCGGCCCCACCGCTGTCCCCACCACTCTCCTCAGGCCCCTCTCCTGGCCCCTTATCTCTCCCCATTGCCTCAGCCCTAGTTCCCGAGTCCCCCAAGCCCCAGCACTCTCATGCCTAACCTTCCCTGTGCCTGACGCTTGTGCCTGGCCCCCATGCCTCTGAGAAAATCACAGCCCCTGCTTTGCCTGACCTCTGACCCTACCATGACCCCCATGGCACCTCCTGGCCACCCTGCCTTGCATTCCTGATTCCTCTGTTGCTTCCCACTGCCCGCCCTTGCCTGCCAGAGTGAAGAGCCAGAGGGCCGCAGTTACTCCACGCTGACCACGGTGAGGGAGATCGAAACGCAGACAGAACTGCTGTCTCCCAGCTCTGGGCGGACCGAGGAAGAGGAGGACAGAGATGAAGGCATCAAACAGGCCATGAACCATTTTGTTCAGGAGAATGGGACCCTGCGAGCCAAGCCCACGGGCAATGGCATCTACATCAATGGGCGGGGACACCTGGTCTGACCCAGGCCCCCCCCCCCCGTCCCTCCCCTAGACCCTTCAGCTGACATGGGGGATTGTGGTTCATCTTGGAGGGGACCTCCTTAAAAGTCCCCATTTCTTGAGGAAGATGCTCCCTGTCCCAGCGACTGCTCAACCTGTTCCTCCAGTCCTGTTCACTGTGTGTGTGTGTGGCGGGGGGGGGGGGTCTCCCCAGGGAGTCCCTCCCACCATGTGTGTTCAGGTCACTGTGTGTGTTTGTGGTATGTGTGTGTATTCGCTGACTGCAAGGAGAGCCACTGGTATTCCTGGTGTACATTGGGTGCGCTGCAGTTTGGGCCACGGGCTTTGGGAAGCTGCCTGGGGCGCGCTGTCTGCGTGTGGCTGTGTGTGGCCTCTGCCTCTGAATGCAGGTGTTTCCCTCAGACCCCAGAGCAGTATTAATGATGCAGAGGTTGGAGGTGAGAGGTGAAGAAGGGGGGGCCAGATCCAGGTGTGCGGGCATGGCTGGAACTGGAGTCTGGCCCTCAGGGTGCAGGAGCTGGGTTCCTATTATCTGGGAGACCTGGAGCAAGCACGATGTGGCCGCCCAGGGGACTGCCAGAGGACTGGAGTGTTCCAAAAGAAGTCCTCTGCCCTCTGGTGGCCTGTGGGCCTGCTGCACGAACATATTTCCTGTAAATAGATCTTCCCAGGGGAGTTTCTGGCAAGAACACTGCTCCACATTCCCTAATATGAGAAACGACTTTAGGAAGAAGAAGCTTGATATGTTCTCATATTTGGGGTTGCTTAGCGGGAGGCCAGCCTCCATAGGAATTCAGAGTGGCCCTCACCAGGGCCCCATCTTAGGAGGCTAATTCCTGTGGTTCGGATGTTGTTCCTTCTAGGACAATCTTCATCAGAACGGCACCTTGGCAGGGACGCTGGGAGCTGCTGGGGTCTGGAGTGGGGGTTGTGAAGCTAGGGAGGGGGAATCAGCTGTGCCTGAACCACTGCCCCCTGACCCCATGCCATGGCCACCTTGTCCTGCCCTGGCCTCCTCTCTGGTGTTGGCTGCATCCACGATTGTGTGTGTTCCCTTAGGGTGGTTGTTGGGACTTGGTAACAAGCGCTCCTGGTTAGGGTGTGAGTATGAGGGGGAGGGAGAAAAGGGGAAGTACAGGTGGGGTGATCGAGGTGCTGGAGGTGAGAGTATTTCGCTAATTTGGGGCTGTTCTTGCAGGTTCTCTGGGCTGGAGGCTAGGGTTCAAGGACGTCTGCCCAAACACACTCAGCCAGTGTTCCCAGATATTGTGCCCAAATTCTGCTTGGCCTGAAATTCACTGATTTCCAGACCAAAGGAGAGTGTCCCTCTGTTCCCCAGCCAGCCCAGACAGGACTCTGAGTGTGGGGCCCAAAGACCTGGGGTCCATGTTTGTACATTTTGTGTAAATATGTGCATATTTGTACATAAAATAATATTCTGTTTTTAAATAAACAGATAAAACCTGTTTTGTCTGGTTCCTGTTTGGTCTCTGAATCCCATTCTCTCAGGGTCAGTCCCATCTTCCCCGTGGTCCCAAGTAGGGGAGGAGTTAGGATGCCTGTCACCAGGAGGAAAAGGGACAAAACCGGCTTCTACCAGATCTTCCGTGTCTCCAACTCCCCAGTTAGGATGTGGGGTTAAGAATCTCGTCCAGGTGGTCAGTGCTTGAAGACTCAAAAGTAGCTGTGTAGGCTCTTTCTACAGATAAAGAAACTGAAACCCAAGTGCTATGAGTTCCACAGGCTGTTGAAGCTGGAAGGATTTGAAAGTTCATCTGGTCTACCCACTTCATGTCCCTTTGTGGGGAGACTGGGGTACAGGGGAGTCACATGGCAGGCCCGTAAGAGGCAGAGCCCAGGCAGCCTCTGGGGGTACACAATACAATCATGTTCCGCCTGCTCTAAACCTTCGACTCAAGAACTGTGGTCTTTAAGGGTGCCAGCCACCTGCTCACGCCCTAGACACCATCACCCCACCCCAGGGCTCTGACATCACCTCCCCTTGACCAATGAGGAAAGACCCAGTCGTGAGTGGGGATGTGAATGTCAGCTACCTCCCCCACCCCGGCCCTGTGGTTGCAAAGATGCTCTAACAGGAAGCGGGTTTTGAGGAGCTGCACAGCTTCCTGCTCCCCCATAGCAAAGCGGGGCGAGAAGGGCGAGTGCCCAACCGGGCCACGAGACAGCTTCTTGCCAGGGTCCCATCAGCTTCCTCTTCCCCAGCCACTGGCGTGTGGCTGGGGAGGGGGGAACGGAGGCAAAAGCCTGTTGCCCAGGCCACCCTCTATCCACCGCTCATTGGGAGCCCTGGGGCTGGGCCAAGCCCGGATCGGCTGAACTCTCATGGGGGATTGATAAAGCAAAGGTCTTGGGGGGACAGACGTGGCTGGGCCAGAGCCCTGGGGCTCCGGCCATGAAGTCTCGGCAGAAAGGAAAGAAGAAAGGCAGTTCGAAGGAGCGTGTGTTTGGGTGTGATTTACAGGAGCACCTGCAGCACTCAGGCCAGGAGGGTAAGGAGGCCACCTGGGAGCTCCTGTGGGTGGGTGGGTGGCTGGGTGGGTGGAGAGACACGGAACTTGTACAGCCTGACCTGGTCTGAGGGACAGTAGCAGCTTCCGGGTGCTTCTGGGGGAAGGGGCAATGGCCCGGGGTCACCACCCCGGAGACGTACCAGCAGGCAAGACAGGAAATGGAGCTCAGTGAAGATGGCAGGGTGTCTCCTTTGGGGAACTCTCTGAGGTTGGGGTGGGTGACCAAGGGAGTGGTGAGCAGAGAGGCTGGAGAAATTGGAAATGCAAGGAGAAGTGAACACAAGAGGGAGGTGAGGGGCTGGCCCCTGGGGGGCAGGAGAGGGAGGCCAAGGTGACAGAAGAGAAATGGCCAAAGTGCTCCTGGGTGGTCCTTGGGTCTGAGTTGGAGGAAGCAGGAGCAGGGCTGCAGGGGAGACTGGGAGGAAAGGGGCTTCCCAGTGGGAGGAGAACACCCAGGGCCAAGACCCCTCCGTAGCCTCACTGGGCCATCGTGGGCAAGGGTGGGACAACCTCCCTGGTCCCTTCCTCCTGCCTTGCCAGTCTTGTTTGCCCAGTGCACAGGAGAGTAGCTGCTGAAACGTGGAGCTCTGGTCACATGAAGGAGATCTCTTGTGGCCTGTCTGGAGGCTGGGGCCAGAGAGTGTGAGGGAGGGGCAAGTGGGGACTGTCTATGGCGCGTCCTTGGCTTCTTCCCTGAGTTGCCTTGGCATGGCCTGGGAAGCCAGCAGGAGTAGGGACAACCTTGGGCTCACTGGGAAGTCAGTCAAAACTGTCTCTTGACTTGATCTGAAACTGAATCCAGGTGTCCTGGCAGCCCAGCCAGGCTTGTTTTTGGCATGTGGAGCTCCTCCCAGCTATAGGACTTGATCCGTCCCTCACTGCCGCACCCTACCCCAATCTGTCATTTCCTCTTTGTCCCCTCCTCTGCTCTGGGCTGTGGTGCCTGCAGTAAATGGTGGTTCCCAGCTCATTTCCTCCTCTTAGCCCTGCCCCTGCGTCCCCGGACACCACCTTCCCCTTTTCTCCTCCCCATCGTTACTGACTTCAGTTGGAGGGACAGCATGGGCCCCAAGGCAGAGGGCTCCTCAGCCATTGCCGGCTATACATTTGGGCCATTCCTGGGACAGAGTGGCCATGGAACAGCTGTTGGGGCAGGGTTTGCTCTTTTAGGACAGGTTCCTCCTGAGAGGGATGGTTCATGGCCAGCTTTAACTAGGGATGATGCTCTTGCCACAAACCCTCGGGTCCGCCTCCTCCCCAGCAGCACTGCCCTATCCTGTGACCCATCACTTGCCCTGACTTGAGCACAGGTTAAACACGCACCTTGTTCTGGCAGCCCTCCTGGCCTCTGCCTGCCTCTATGATGGGTAAGGCATGTGTTCTCCAATATGGTAGACCTCATGAATCCCATAGTGCAACACACCTCCTTGCCCTTCATCAGCATCTCACCTGAGCTCCAGGCTGAGGGCTTTTGGGGTCCTCTCTCATCCTACTCCAGCAACCCCATCCCTGCCTGTTACAGAGAAGTAGAGAGAAAGAAATACAGAAGGGCTGAGGATGGTGTCACAGTCAGGTGAAAACCCAACCCAGAACGGCTTGCTCCTTGCCAATGTATCTACCTTGTCATCTTGGATGTCCCAGCCTCACAACCCTGCCCCATCTTAGCCTCTAGCCCAGTTATTTGCCCCGTAATGAGTCTCTTGCTTCCAGGTCCTCCAGGCATTGGATTCTAATTTTTGTTTCTTTTATACCTTGCTCAGAGTTCTGATTCTTCATGTCCTCATGCTTTGGGATCCACATGGGGGACTGCACATCCCTTCCTTGGTTTGTCATCCCTTTGACTTCCTCACCCCGACCTGTGTGCATAATCTTCAACCTCATCTCCCTGATCTCTATCTCCTTAGCACCCTCATCTCTGACACCTCTCTCTCCTCCCATGCCCTTGGCCCATTTCCTGTGTGGGCACTTGCTCCTTATGGCTCTTGAACACCCTCTTTAAGGGCCTTTTCTGAAAGTTCCAAATCAGCAGATGACAGGAAGCGGAACACCTATTTTGGTCAATGTTTATGTGATGAGGACCTGGGGACTCAGGTGACAGTAGATATATGTGAGTCACCGAAATAATGTGGTGGCCAAATGAGTTTGTCTAGCATTAGACACTCAAGAATACAGTAGAAGCTCAAACCAGGAGGACCTGTCTCACTTCTGCATCCAGTTCTGGAAATGGACGTCAGGGAAATCCTGGTACCTGGAAGCAGGTCCTAAGGGGATGGACAGAGAAGCTTAGGGCTGGAGCTAGAGTGAGGGACGAGAGGGAGCAGGGTGAAAATTTTAGGGAAGCACCCACTCTCAGGGCACCAAGTGACACAGGTGTCTCATTCTTGAGTGCACTGTTGGCACTTGCATGGCCCCAAGAGTGAGCACTTCCTTAAATTTTGTACTCTAAATACCTCTCTTATTTTACCCAGCCATAGGCTGTGCTGTGCGTGCAGGAGAGCAAAGTGTCTTAAAACCAGTTCATAAGAAAACAGTTAAAGATAATGAATGATGAACTTTCAAAACTGTTTCATTCATTTTATAGATTTTTTAAGCAAAAGAATAAATTTTTACCTTTTTAAATTTATTTAGAATTCAAAGAGAAGAAAGAGCAAGATACAGCATTCTTATCTCTGGTTCAGTCCCTAAATACCTGCATTGCTTAGATCTGAGCCAGGCCAAAGCCGGGAACTTGGAACTCAATCCAGGTCTCCCAGCCAGGTGGCAGGTGGCAGGTGGCAGAGATCTAACTGTCTGAGGCATCAGCTGCTGCTTTGTAGGGTGCATATGAGCAAGAAATCAGATTTGGGAGCAGAGCTTGGACGTAGACCCAGCACTTTGATAATGGGACAGGGGCATGTGAACTGCTAAGCCAAGTGTCTGACCCCAAAGACAAGACCTCCCTTGACCTGATTTATCTCACCCTATCCTGTCTGCCTCCCCAGTGCCCCAGGTGCTAAGGAGTTGTGCGGAGTTTGTGGAGGAGCATGGAGTGGTAGATGGCATCTATCGCCTCTCAGGGGTCTCCTCCAACATCCAGAAGCTCCGGTGAGTTGGCAGAGTGAGAGGGCTGTGACCAGGAGAATGGGGGACAGAGGACCGTGGGGACAGCAGGGAGGAGAGATGGAGGGAAGTGGGAGAGGCGGGAGTGTGGATGCTTGGAACTCTCGTGGGAGGAACTCTGAGGTGTCCTCCAGAGTGTAGATCGTGAGCTCTGCTTCCCCAACACACACACACACACACACACATTTCCAATCGCACTTTCATTCACCCGGGTTTTAAAAAATCACCTATTATACAATAAGTGTTAATAGATCATAAAATTATCCACTTAGAAATGAACAACTCAGTGACTTTTTAGTATATTCATAAGGTTGCACAATTATCATCATTATCTAATTCCAGAACATTTCACCACCCTGAAAAGGAACCCTCTACCCACCAACAGTCACTCCACACTTCCCTTTGCCACCCCCATCCCCTGGCAAATGCTGAGCTACTTTCTGTCATTGTGCATTTGCCTATCCAGGACATTTCATAGAAATGGAATCTTAAAATACGTGACTTCGTGTTTCTGACCATTTTCACTTTAAATGTTTTCACGTTCTGTTCATGCTATAACATGTCCTGGTACTTTGTTCCTATAGCTTTGTCATGTTTTGTTTATTCATTTATCAGCTGATTGCTTTTTGGACTGTTTCCACATTTTGACTGTTGTGAATAATTCTTCCATAAGCATCGATGTACTCATTTTTGTATGGACATATATTTTTCAATTCTTCTGAGTATATACCTAGGAGTAGAATTGCTGGGTCATATGGTAACTCAAACGTTCTAAGGAATTGCCAAACTGTTTTCCGAAGCAGCTGTATTATTTAACATCCTATCAGCAGTGTATCAGGGTTCTAGTTTCTTTACATCCTCACCCACACTTGTTTCCCTGCATCTTCTTTTATTATAGATATTCTGATGTGTGTAAACTGATATTTTATTGTTATTCACAGTTGCATTTCCTGAATAACTAATGTTGAGCATTTCTTCATATGTGAGAAAAGTGACCATATTGGTCATTTGCTCATCTTTTTTGAAGAAGCATCTATTCAAATTCTTCACCCATTTTAAAAAAATGATTTGTTTGTTTATTTGAATGAAAAGCAGAGTGCCAGAGGGAGAGAGAAAGGGAAAGAGAGAGAGAGAGAGAGAGAGAGAGATCCTTATCAGCTCATCCATACCCCAAATAGCTGCAATCGCTGAGGTTGAGCCAAGCTGAACCCAGAGCTCAGCACTCCCTCCTGATCTCCCACATGGCTGACAGAGGCCCACATGCTTCTTCTGCTGCATTCCTAGGCTCATTAGTAGGGAGCTGGATCAGAATCAGTGTAGCTGGAACTCAAACCGGCACTCCTGGTGTACAAGGAGCTGTTTCACCAACTGTGCCACAACACCAGCCTCTGCCTTCACTTTCTTTTCTTCTCCTTATATTCATCTTTTTTTTTTTAAAGAGGATTTATTTATTTATAGGAAATGTGGAATTTTACACACACACACAGCTCTTCCAACTCTGCTGGTTCACTCCCTAGTAGGCCCCAATGACCAGGGCTGGGTTAGGCTGCAGCCAGGACCTAGGAGCCTCACCCAGATCTCTCATATGGGAATAGATGCTGAAGCACCGGTCAGTTGCTTTCCCAGCCAGATTAGCAGTGTGATTTGAAAGTAGAGCAGCCAGGACTTGAACAAATGTCCACATGGGATGCAGTTGTCTCAGGCGGAGGCTTAACGTGCTATGTCATGGTGCCTAACCTCACCCCTCTGCCTTGCACTTTGTTGATAGTGTCCTTGAATACATATGTATTTGTAAATTTTGTTACTTATTTTTGCTTTGATTGCTTGTGCTTTTACTGTCATGTCTAAGAATCTATTAATTAATCCAAAGCCATGATGGTTTATACTCGTTTTTTCATTCTGAGGGTAATACCCAACCATTTTCACACATTCCTAGAACACATTCGGTTCCATTCTGCTTCTGCTGATTCCTGTATACCCTGCCTTGCTATTCACATCTACACCTACATCCCTGACAGGTCCCTGTTTAGGTCTAGGGCCACCTACTATACACATGTCTTTCCCCAGATCCACATCAAAATGTCAACATGCCCAGTGCCTTATGCTTACTATTTCACATTTAAACACCCTGGCATTCTCCTGTTGGCTTCCCTACATGTGAATCTACAACCCTGCTCAGAGCCTGGAGCTCTCAGCTCTACCTCCCACCATTCCCGGCTGGTTCCCGATCCTGACCACTCCTGACCACCTTGCATCTCCCCAGGCAGGAGTTTGAGACAGAGCGGAAGCCAGATTTGCGGCGGGATGTTTACCTCCAGGATATTCACTGCGTCTCCTCCCTGTGCAAGGCCTATTTCAGAGAACTCCCAGATCCTCTGCTCACCTACCGACTCTATGACAAGTTCGCTGTGAGTTGAGAGGCTGGAAGATAAGGTTCGGGGTGGCCATTCTGGTTTTGACATCCCAGGCTGTTATCTGCCGAGCAGAGCGCTAGCGATTCTGACCGGCCACAGCCGGGATGCCGGGATATAACATTCTGGGAAGAAAGACCCCTCCTCTCCCAGTCTCCTCATTTCTGCTATCTTGCCCTCATTTTGCATCATTCTGCTGCCCTCAGTGCAGTTGTCAGACCTGATGGGGTGGGGTCAGCTGGGAAAGTCCTTAGACTAGAGCTTCCCTATGCTTAAGAGAAAGGGAACACATTTTAGAAATCTAAACTTTTTCAAGAAAGCCCTTTCATGAACTCTAATTGTCAGAAAAAAAAAAAAAAAGCATGGCAACAAGGAGATTCTGAATTGAGTAACTTTTTTTTAAAAAAATTGTATTTTTATTAGAAAGGCAGAGTAATAGAGAGAAGGAGAGACAGAGAGACCTCTTATCTCTCCCACATGGCCACAATGGCCAGAGTAGTCAGGAGCTTCTTCTGGGTCTGCCACACAGGTGCAGGGTCCCAAGACTTTGGGTCATCCTCTGCTGCTTTCCCAGACCGCAAACAGAGGAAATGGAACAACCAGGACACGAATCAGCACCCATATGAGATACCAGAGCTGCAAGTGGAGGATTAGCCCTATATACTACCACACCAGCCCTAAATCATCCTGACATTTTAAAAATAAGCTGCGTGTTTGTTATTTAGTACAACAACATTGAGAACACAGCGCTGAAGGGTGGTGGCACCTCTACTCAGTCTAATCAGAATACACTGGGTGAGTGGAGGCTTTTCTGAACACTGTAAAACAGATTTTTTTTGAAAAATTACTTTATTTGAAAGACAGAGAGAGAGAAAGAGAGAGAGAAATCTCATTCCCTGCTCTGTTCCCCAAGAAGTGCAACTTCCAAGGATGACCAGGCCAAAGCCAGGAGCCAGGGATTCCAACCTGGTCTCCCAAGTACTTGTTATCTTCTGTCTTCTTAGCTGGTTCAGCAGGAAGCTGGAGCAGAAGCAGAGAAGGCGGGACTTAAATAGGCATCCCAATATGGGATGCTGACACTACAAGTGGTGATTTAATTCACTGTGGCCTTACATCAATCCCTTCCTGGACACTTTGTAACAGTTCTTCAACTGTGAGGCAGGGAGTCGCAGTGACTGGTCCCATGCAATAAAGCTGTTAAGTAGCATGACCAAGATCCAATTGTTATTCTCCGTGAAATCCAAATTCTAGGCTTTTCCCATTATATCAGGGTGTCTTGGAAGGTTCTGGGTGCAGGCACTAGGGATGCAGTATGGACCGTTTCTGAGTGGTTTGGAGCGCTGAGGAGTCAGCAGAGGCAGGCTGGGCTACTGATTCCTGCTCTGTGCACCTTACTCTCCCTCAGGAGGCAGTGGCAGTGCAGCTGGAACCCCAGCGCCTGGTCAAGATCCTAGAAGTGCTTCAAGAACTCCCTGCCCCAAACTACAGGTGTGTGGGGCTCTACTTCCTGCATCTGGCTCCCTGACAACAGCCTGCTCTGGTCTCACTCCACCAAGAGACTCGACTTGTCCTGCCCAGCTCCCTACCTGCCACTTGCCTGTGGTGTTCCCTGTGTGATTACCACCTCCTCACCCCTTTCTGCAGGACCCTGAAGTTCCTCATGCAGCACTTGGTGCACATGGCCTCCTTCAGTGCCCAGACCAACATGCATGCCCGTAACTTGGCCATTGTGTGGGCCCCCAACCTGCTGAGGTGGGTGCACGTGGGGGCAGCATGTGGGAAGCCTTGGAGAGCCTGTCTCCCGGAAGTCCATTGGGAAAACTGGAGAGGGACAAGGGGGTCTTGCAAAACTCAACAAGAAAGGAAGGCTCAGAATGATACAGAGAGGACTGGTGCCAGGGAGGCCCTTTTCAGGGCCTTCGGGTTTTCCTCTGCTGCATCACTGAGCTCTGAGACCGGGATGTAAATCCCTACCAATGGTTTATTGAACATGAATGTCGCAGTTGATTGGAGGTCTGGCTTGCATATATTCACCGTGGGATAGGGCAGACGGTGAGAAATCCTGTAATTCGTTATAAGCAAGCACCCTCATGTGCAAAAGGCATATGGATTATTCACTAAGAAAGTGGCCAAGAAGACTTCCAAGAGGAAGTGGCAATTGGCACTTCATGGCATTAATGATTTAAGAGGCGGAAACGGGGTTAAGAGCCATCACGGGGGAATGGCGGGGAGTAGAGGTGTTTTCAAGGAGACTTTGGCGGAGAAATGATGGGTCTGGGGGAAGAATAACTCCACCCTTCTACAGGTCCAAGGACATAGAGGCCTCAGGCTTCAACGGGACAGCAGCCTTCATGGAGGTGCGTGTGCAGTCCATCGTCGTGGAGTTCATCCTCACACACGTGGATCAGCTCTTTGGGGGTGCTGCCCTCTCTGGTCAGTGTCCTTTCTGCTCAGCACGTATCACAACTCTGGGGAGGCATGCCAGAATGACAGAGGACCTCAAAGTTCAGCTAGTTCATTTCCTGTGTTGCAGAACAAAGACTGAGTTACAGAGGGACTTCATGGATAATGGTGCAATCAGCACTTGAGAGGGTCTCTTCTGATGTCAGTCTAGTGAATAACTTAACCTCCATTTTTTTTATTAGTCTTGTTTTCCTTTTATTTTTTTATTTTTTTTATTCATTAATTACATTATATTATGTGACACAGTCTCATAGGTAGTGGGATTCTCCCCACCCCTCCCCAATTGTTTTCCTTTTTTAAGATTTATTTATTTTTGGGGCCCGGCGGCATGGCCTAGTGGCTAAAGTCCTCGCCTTGAACGCACCAGGTTCCCATATGGGCACCGGTTCTAATCCCGGCAGCTCCACTTCCCATCCAGCTCCCTGCTTGTGGCCTGGGAAAGCAGTCGAGGATGGCCCAATGCAATGGGACCCTGCACCCACGTGGGAGACCCGGAAGAGGTTCCAGGTTCCCGGCTTTGGATCGGCACGCACTCGCCGTTGCGGCTTACTTGGGGAGTGAATCATTGGATGGAAGATCTTCCTCTCTGTCTCTCCTCCTCTCTGTATATCCTACTTTGTAATAAAATAAATAAATCTTAAAAAAAAAAAAAAGATTTATTTATTTTTGGGCCCGGCATGATAGCGTAGCAGCTAAGTCCTCTCCTTGAATGCACCAGGATCCCATATGGGCGCCGGTTCTAATCCTGGCGGCTCCACTTTCCATCCATATCCCTGCTTGTGGCCTGGGAAAGTAGTCGAGGATGGCCCAAAGCTTTGGGACCTTACACTCACATGGGAGACCCTAAGAGGCTCCTGGCTTCAGATTGGTTCAGCACCAGCCGTGGCGACCGCTTGGGGAGTGAACCATTGGACGGAATATCTTCCTCTCTGTGTCTCCTCCTCTCTGTATATCCGCCTTTCCAATAAAAATAAATAAATCTTAAGAGAGAGATTTATTTAAAAAAAGGGGGGGGGGTCCCAAGGCTTTGGGCTATTCTCTACTGCTTTCCCAGGCCACAAGCAGGGAGCTGGATATGAACTGACTGGGATCCGCACCAGGCCCCTTTATTTTTTTATTTATTTTTAAAGATTTATTTATTTTTATTAGAAAGTCAGATATACAGAGAGGAGCAGAGACAGAGAGGAAGATCTTCTGTCCAATGATTCACTCCCCAAGTGATTGCAACGGCTGGTGCTGTACCCATCCGGAGCCAGGAACCAGGAACTTCTTCCAGGTCTCGCACATGGGTGCAGGGTCCCAAGGCCTTGGGCCATCCTTGACTGCTTTTCCAGCCCACAAGCAGGGAGCTGGATGGGAAGTGGAGCAGTCGGGATTAGACCTGTCACCCATATGGGATCCTGGTGCGTTCAAGGCGAGGACTAGCTGCTAGGCCATGCTGCTGGGCTCCCAGACCTTTATTTTTAAATATGTATTTTTATTGGAAATGCTGGTTTGCTGTCCAAATGGTCGCAATGGCCAGGAACCAGCAGCCTCCTCTGGGTCTCCCACATGGGTACAGGGTCCCAAGGCTTTGGGCCATTCCCTACTGCTTTCCCAGAATACAGGCAGGGAATTGGATGGGAAGTGGAGCAGCCAGAACATGAACCAATACCCATATAGGATGCTGGCTGTTGCAGGTGGAGGGTTAGCAAGTTGAGCCATTGTGCCAGCCCCATAACTTGACTTATAAATCACTGTCTTGGCTCCCCAGCCTACCAGAGAAATGCCCTGGGACTTTCTGGCCCTTTTTGTCGATAAAGACACCCTCTCAAGGAACTGGAAATGGGGGGGGGTTGCCTCCAGGAACCTTAGAGGACATCCCTGACCTGGGAATTGGTAAGTTCTCTACTTGTCTCTGTTCTTAGCTGGCAAATTCCTTTTCTTTTCCCAGGTGACGAGGCGAACAGTGGCTGGAGATCACTCCCAGGTGCCCGAGCATCAGGTAGCCCAGAGGACCTTATGCCCAGGTCCCTGCCCTACCATCTGCCTAGCATCCTGCAGGCCGGTGATGGACCACCACAGATGCGGCCCTACCACACGATCATTGAGATTGCAGAGCACAAGTAAGGCCTCCCTCCTGGACTCTGTTGCCCTGCACTGACCACTAAGCCCCAGACTCCAATTGTTTCTCCATTCTCCACAGGAGAAAGGGGTCTCTGAAAGTCAGAAAGTGGAGATCTATCTTTAATCTCGGGCGCTCTGGCCACGAGACCAAGCGTAAACTCCCACGGAGTGCTGAGGACAGGGGTAAGTCTAGGGAGACGGGGGGTATCTTGCTGAGGGTGTGCAATACCCTGGCCCCTACTACACACCCCTATCTCACAGAGGACAAGTCCAATAAGGGAACCCTGCGACCCGCCAAGAGCATGGACTCCCTGAGCGCTGCGGCTGGGACAAGCGATGGTGAGTGTAGGTGTGTGTTCCTGTATATGAAGGCATGTGTGTGGTATGAGCAACAGCGTGGTCAGCCATGTTCAATCATTTCAAAACATTGTTAATGAGTGCCGGTCAGGCAGTAGCCACAGTTGCAGAAGCCAAGTGTACAGTGGTGAGTTTATTGTCCCATCTGTGAATGCAGCCAGTGTTTGTACATGCAGAGACAGTACAGGGTGTGTGCGAGTGTGTGATGGTGACAGCCACTGAATGGACTCCGTAGGGATGTATAGGTGGGGTGACCTGCCGGTTGGGTGCCAGGTTTGTAGAAGTGGCTGAGGGAAATTGGGTCTGCCTTTCTGATCTGAGAAAGCAGGGCTTTCTGGGAAAGAAAAGCAGAAAGCAGGGCTCTACTGAGGTGTCTAGGCCCCTTGGAGTTAAGGCTATTGCCTCCTTAGCCTTTTTTTTTTTTTTTTTTTTCTCTCTTCTACAGAGCCAGAGGGGCTGAGGGAATCCAGCAGTTCTCAACCGAGCTCACTGCTACCTGAGTGCCTGGAAAATGATTCCATGGAGATGGTAGAGGGTGAACAGGAGACAGAGGCAGAGGCACTGGGAGACTCCAGCTCTGAACCAGGCACGCCACGAGCTGGGCGGACAGCCACCCGGGCTGTAGGCGGCAGCCGTGCAGAACGCTGTGCTGGTGTTCACATCTCGGACCCCTACAATGTCAACCTCCCGCCACACATCACCTCCATTCTCAGCGTGCCCCCAAACATCATCTCCAACGTCTCCTTGGCCAGGCTCACCCGTGGCCTTGAGTGTCCGGCCTTGCAACCCCGGCCAAATCTTGCCTCTGGCCCTGGCCCTGGCCATGGCCTTGGCCCCCGCCCCACAGGTGAGAGCCCTGGAATTTTCCCAGAACTAGGAAAAGGGGCTAGAGCTCTCAAATCAAGTTAGGAAGCTGGAAGATGGCCCCTTGGGAAGTTAAAAGTCTTGGTCTTTATGCTTTGGGGTTACCTTCATCTGCCTTCATGGATACAAGGTTGGGGAATTTACTAATAGTGTCAGGTCACATAAAATTCATGGCCAAGGGATCTCTAGAAGTCTTCAGATCACTGATGTACCCAAAAATGACAGTCTGCTTCAGACACACAGGAGGGGATATCAGAAAGTTTATGGAATATGGAATTAAAAGATAATGCATGCTTCCCATCAACTTGAATTTCCCTGTACATCAGGGCCTGTTAAGCGCAAGCGTGGGAATAGAAGACAGTTGACTAAATGCTAGTGTTTGCTGGGATTTATAACATGCCATGGGCTCCAGTAAGAAATTTTGTAGGCAACCACTTAGTTTTCTCATAATGTTATGACACACGAATACTGCTATCTTCATGTTACAACAGTGGCACCTGAAATTTAGAGTAAGTAATTTATTACCCCATTAGGCAGAAGTTGGCATAATTGGGACCTGATGATGCTGTGACTCCAACTGCCACAGTGTTACTGCTAAGTCTTGAGGCAGCATAGGATAGGACACAGGATACCAGGTTAAATAGATGTGAGTTCAAATTGTTTCAAGTTCACTTTTTGGCTGTGTGATCTTGGACAAATTGTGTAGTATTTCTGAGTCTTAGTTTCCTCTTGACTAAATAACTACTTTGTAAATAAAAATAATTACATTGTATGAAAGAAACACATTGTAAAAGTATAGCAGAGTGCAGTGCTTGATGCAATACGCTAACTGCTAGGGATTTTGACCTGGGAGAACCAGCCACCCAGAATAAACATTCTGGGAGCACTAGGAAGGCCTACCTTGGAAAGGGTCAGGGCTGGCCTTGACCTCTGAACTCACGGCAGAATTTCTCTCTTAACAGAGAAGAAGTTGGAGGCAAGTCCGGTACCAGGTCCTCTGGCTGACTCTGTTCCAGTGGACATGGCTCCTGCCCTGGAGGACTCCCTGTCTCAGGAAGTGCAGGATTCCTTCTCCTTCCTAGAGGACTCCAGCAGCTCAGAGCCTGAGTGGGGAGGGGTGGAGGATGGGGAAGTGGCCAAGGCAGAAGGAGGAGCAGCAGCAGCCTTCTCTACTGGGGAAGATGACCCTGGGCTGGGCTACCTGGAGGAGCTCCTGGGAGATGGGCCTCAGGTAAGGAGGAGCTGTGCTGGGCTTGCGGGTGGGATGGAGTCCAGAGATGGACAGGACCACCCAGTGCTGAATCACAATGCTCCTGTCTACAGGTGGAAGAGTTCTCTGTAGAGCCACCCTTGGATGATCTGTCTTTGGATGAGGCGCAGTACGTCCTGGCTCCCAGCTGCTGTTCGCTGGACTCAGTGGGCCCCAGGCTCGAAGCAGAGGAGGAAAACGGGGAGGAAGTTTACTTGAGTGCCTATGATGACCTAAGTCCCCTTCTGGGGCCTAAATCCCCAACCTGGGAGGGTGCAGAGAATAGGCAGGAAGAGGCAGGACGAGGGTGTGGAAGACAGACTCCAGGACCAGCTGAGGAAGAACAGGCATGTGGGAAGGTAGAGGAGGACAAAGAGGCCGAGCCTGCAAGCAGGGGGGCTGTCAGGGAAGAAGCTGAAGGGAGTCCAGAGATCGAGACGGATGTTGGAAAGGCAGATGAGGAAGAACAGGAGGCTGTGAGCAGCCAAGAGCTGATGGTCAGCTCAGTAGAAGGGAGTGGGGAGGAGTCAGAGGCCAAGGGAGGAAAGTCCAAAGGACATGAGGAGGCTGACAATATGGAGGAAACTCTGAGTGTGGAGGAACCAGAGAGAGAACAGTATAAAGACAAGGAGAAGAAAAAAGAGACCAAGAGAGAAGCGGAGGCCAAGGGAGGAGAGGAAGCACAGACAGAAGCTGGAAGCTACTTGGAGTATGCGGCCCAGGAACACCTGGTTGCTGAGAACTCGGAAGTCGTACACAAACAGGACATTGAAGGAAGCACGGAGGATGAGGTCAAAAGACACGGTGGGGATGGAGACCATGAGACAAAAGCAGACCAAGGACATGGTGAAGGCAGCAGAGATTTAGAAGTAGCTGGAGGAGGAAGGGAGGTCCCCAGGCAGCCAGAGAGTGGTGGCAGAGTGGCTGAGGGAGATCAGAAAACTACAGGTTGCCATTTAGAAGAGGGGGTCCTCCTGGATGGGTCCCTCCTGGATGGGTCAGGCAAAAAGTTCTTAGGGGCTGACAGTGCCAAAGAGGGCAATGTCCCATCTTCTGATGCAGAACAGGTTGTCCCACAGCCATCCAAACCAGAGGAGCTGGAGACTGCGGGGCAGCTCAGCTCTGAGGGTCACACTCTGTGTTCCTGTCCCGTTGGCTCAGCGGGTGGTGTGGGTATGCGTCTGGCTTCTACCCAGCTTCAGGTCCAACAGGTCCACTCTGTGCCAGTGGTGCCTCCCAAACCACAGTTCGCCAAGATCCCCAGTGCAATGTGCAGCAAGATCCACGTGGCCCCTGCAAACCCATGCCCAAGGCCTGGCCGGCTTGATGGGACTCCTGGGGAAAGGGCTTGGAGTTCCCGACCTTCCCGCTCCTCTTGGAAGAATGCTACCAGTCTTTCCTTTGATGCTGCTGTGGCCTTGGCCCGGGACCGCCAGAGGACAGAGGCTCAGGGAGTTCGGCGCACCCAGACCTGTACTGGGGGTGGGGACTACAGCCTCATCCCCAGAACCTCCTTCTGTAGCATGACCCCTGCTCATTCTCCTCGACCCCTTAGCTTCCTGGAATTCCCACCTGAAGGCACGGAAGCTTCAGCATCCCGAAGTCGGTTTAGTCTGCCCCTCAAGGAAGCCCAGCCCCCTGACCTCCTCCTGTCTCCTCAGCGGAGGTCCTATGCATTTGAAGCACAGGCTAACCATGAGAAAGGCGAGAGATTGTGATTAGGACCAGATCATTGGGCAGAAGAGACATGGAAATTGTCTGGAGTCCTTGGGGGTCCCTGACTGGCTGTCTCTCCCGCAGTAGGAGCCACAGTAGTGCCAAATTCCGTGGACTCTGGCCCTCTACTTTCCCTTTTTGATCACAGGAGGCACGTTCTGGCTGGTTTACCTGAGCTTGTCTCAGACCCACTGCACCAATCTTTCACGGCCCTAGGGGGTGAGGTCATTGCCAAAGGGAACACAGGGTAGACAAAAAATTTTCAAGGTTTTCTCTTGATGGAAGAAGCCTAGGATAGAGGTGAGGACAGGGCCTGGCCAGAGCTTTTCCCGCACAGTTCTTGAGCTGCCCCAGATCCTTGGATACCTTCTGAACCTCTTAGCCCCAGATGAGGAGTAGGCCCACCAGGGAGCTCCTTGAACACCTCACTGTTTAACCGAGGGCATGCACTCCAGCAGCCCCACTGCGTGCCTCTCAGTACACTGCAGGGGAGAGATCTCGTGCAGATCTCTGGCCTTTTTCCTATGGAAATGTCCTCCTATTTCAGGAATTGCTTCTCCAGGCAGGCAGAGGGCACGGGTCTCACTGTTTCATATCTCAGAATAAAAGTTGTATTTTTACATGGAAGCAATATACAGTCTCCTTACTCAAACCGTGGTGATCGATCAGTATCCCAGTCTCAAATATTCCACGAGCTAACACACTCCCCCTCTAGTTCTGGGCTGTTGCTCGGTTGTCATGGAGACTTGGGGCTGAAAACTAGAGCTGGGTTCAAGGTGGTCAGGAAATGGGGAAGAGAAACTCCGATTTACATAATGCTTATTATGCACCAGTGACTGAGCTAAGTAGTCTCTGTGTGTAGAATCTTGGTATTTTATTTAATCCACTTAATTTTGTAAGGAAAGTGTAAGAGTCTATCTTGCAGATGAGGAAAGGCAAGTTCAATTAAGATACTTACAAGATCTCAGAGATAAGGAGAAGTGAATTTGAGAACCAGGTGTCAAACAGCCGAGATTCTGAAATTTTCCCATTATCCTAATCTAAACCCATTAAAGAAGTATGGCAATCCATTCTATCACACAAAGAATGAGCTTTAAGAGAACTAGAAGCCTCGGGGTCTTCAGCTGAGAGCTGGCACTAACACAACGGAGTATGCTCAGATCTATACACTCTCTGAGATGTCTCAATCTCCAGTAGGAAACTCTTATTTATTTATTTTTTTAAATCCCTGTTCCAACATGGCCACCCAAACAGCCCTTGTTAAAGATGGCGCCGCCGTCCGACACCCTCCCTCCCTGGATCGTCGCCTGCCGCCTCACTCTTCTTTCTGGAATTAAAGCCCTGCCTGGCAGGGAGATAGCACACGCTAACCCTCTCTCCGGCCTTCGCCGAAAAGTGACCTGGACTTAAGCGACAGTCTCCATCACTAGCCCCCCTCGACCACTCCCACACACCCCGCAGGCCTCCAGCTCTCGTCAAGATGGAGGCAGCGGAAGTGGAGCGACTCAGAGGCTATAAACGGGATGGGCGGGTCGAGAGAGACACTTCCGCCCCTCACCAACATGGCCTAGGGCTGGGAGTGCGCATGAGCAGCTGTCTATGGAGCGACTTGGGGCCGGAGAGGGAGAACACGGTCGGGCAGAAATCGGCGGCTGAGACGACCCGGACCGGTGAGTGCAGGGCCAGACGACAGTCCGGAGGCTGGCTGGGTCGGCCAGGCGGCGCCGCTTTGGTTCAGTGTCCTTTTTTTCGGGGTGGGGACCTCTTGGGAAAGAAGCCTTTGTTTTGGGGGAGGGGGTCGCCTCTGGTCCTTTTATTTGCTGCCCCGCTTTGTGGGCCACGCTGGCCCCCGGCCCTCCTGCGCTATCCAGCCGGCCGCCGAGTGCCCGGCGCCTCTTTGCTGCTTCCATCTCGAAGCAGCCGCGGCGCGGGCAAGGTGGAGGGCTGGCCGGGTCACGGCGCGGGCTCCCGGGCGCGCGCTCGCCTCGCGGGCACTCGGCCGGGGGAGCGCCCTCCTTGCTGCTTGGTGGGCCTTCGGGGAAGACACTCGATTCTCGGGCGAGATCCGGGCGGCCTGTGTTCTTTCCGAGCTTGATCCCTCCCCAGCCCACTTTGTGTGCAGCGTGGCGAGGGGTCTCGCTGGGCCCTCCTTCCTGGGCGTGCACAGCACAACATCCTATCCCCGTGCCGGTGTCACAGAACCCCGAGGCTCAGGAAATGCTTCCGGACACCCAAACTGAGGTTTGAATAAGTAGCTCGACCCCGTCGCTGGTGGCCTCGGCGGCTGCCCTTGCCTGACAGCTGTGGGCGATAGAGGTGTCTTCTGCTCTCTGCCTTCTCTTTCATTGCTTTCTCCTGCAGTCGACGCGGCGAGCCTCGGGGGGCACTTAGTGCTCAGGTTGCAGGATGGAGCCGTAGGTGGTCCCAAAACGCAACACTGGCTTCCTCTGAGGGGCTGGGATCTCATTGTAACATTACTTCCTCCACACAGTTTCACTTTCAGTTCCTTGTTATTGTTCTTGTTACCATCTTCCTTGGACACGGGCTTTCCGAGGCTTCTCAGCTGAAGGTTTTTTCCATGGAGGGAGGGTTTCCAGATATCTTGCCTTTTCGTTTGCTCCTTTTGTACTGTGTGGCTGTTTTTCTTTCTGCAGCTGCCTGCTCAGCCCTTTGTTTTTTTTCTGTCTTCTGGCTGGGTGTCAGGGTCCTAAGGCAGGCACCTCCTAGCTGGATTCCTCCCCCATTGTCTCCTCTCCTTGGAAAGCCAGAGCCTGGGTTCCCCCCTCACCCCCCCACCCCCTGCTAAGGCTCCGTTGATTTGGAGTTGTCATGGCAACGGTTTAGCAACGGTGTTCTACAGGAAGGCTTAATGAATAACAATAAAGAGGGCTTGAAGCAAATGCACTTGGACTGTAGGTTTTCTAACAGATGATATAAGTCTGGGCAAACCCCCCACTCCCCCAAACAAGAGCCCTTTCAGTAGAATGGAGCCCAAGGGCCAAACCTTTGTGATTAGCATCTGTGTTTCAGGGGTCGCGGTTTCATGTGCTCCCCCCTTCCTAGCCTGGAGAACAGAAATTTCTGTACTGTGTGGCTGAGAAGGTGGAATGAGTGTCCATGAGCCTGTGTTTTGGTAATGGTGGTCTAAGCCTGACCCCTCGTGAGCTCCTTGAAGTATGCTGTCCAGGGAGAGTGTCAGAGCTTTAACAATAATCCTTTCAGAAATGTGTTGTGGCTCAGTCTTCCAGGGTAATGACCCCTTCTCCAGCAAGACTCGGAGTGATAATGAAGGTGTGAGGAACACTATTTGTAGGGTTGCCTTTTCAAACAGACTGGCCCTCAGAATTGGAATGGGGGAAGCTACCTTGTAGGTGGCTGGGTTATCTTCCTGGCTGTGTTTCCAAGGAGCCTTGGTTCCAAATCTAGGGAGGCTGTTCCATCCTACACTCACTGCAAACCCCGTGATTTCTACCAGGACTTAGTATTCAGGCCTGCGAATCAGCACATACGAAGACTCCCCAAAAGGACCGGTTCCTCGGATGTGCCCCCTCACAGAGAGATGAAGGGGTGAGTGAAGAAGACCTGGGGTCTGGGGTGGGAGGGGGTTGACCTGGGAGATCTGCAGACACTCAAGAGTACCGGCTGTGTAGTTGGGCTGACCTAGATCTGGGGCCAGCTCTGTCATCTGGTTTCCCATCTGCATGATGCGGGTGGTACTGCCTGCCTTATAGTGCTGTTTTTACTACTAATAAGATAATACATGTTAAGTGCTTAACTTAATGCCTAGGTGCATAGTAAATACTATTTTTTTTTAAAGATTTATTTTTATTGCAAAGTCAGATTTACAGAGAAGAGGAGAGACAGGAAGATCTTCCATCCACTGGTTCACTCCCCAAGTGGCCGAAACGGCTGGAGCTGAGCCTGGAGCCTCTTGCTGGTCTCCCACACTGGTGTAGGGTCCCAAGGTTTTGGGCCGTCTTGGCTGCTTTACCAGGCCACAAGCAGGGAGCTGGAAGGGAAGTGGAGCAACCAGAATAAGAACTGGCATCCATATGGGATCCTGGCATGTGCAAGGCTAGGGCTTTTGCCGCTAGGCTACTGTACCAAGCCCACTAGTTGTTCTAACCGGACCCAACATCTATTGGGAATGCCAGTGGATTTGAGGGTTGTGTGCTACTGGGCCAGTGAACTTCTCATTCCTTTTTCCCTAATCCTTTGTTTTGCCCTTTTCCCACAAACAGGCAGCAGAAAACAGCTGAAACGGAAGAGGGGACGGTACAGATTCAGGAAGGTGAGTGTTAGAACTAAGACCAAGAACCATCGAGGTGTCCTTCTCTCCCACTGGACTTCCTCCCTCCAAATGGCGCACAGTTGGGACAGAGAGAAAGGCAGTTAGCTCACAGACCTTTGCTTTGTTGCTTAAGGTGCAGTAGCTACTGGGGAGGACCCAACCAGTGTGGCTATCGCCAGCATCCAGTCAGCTGCCACCTTCCCTGACCCCAACGTCAAGTACGTCTTCCGAACTGAGAATGGGGGCCAGGTAAGGGAGGGAACCAGGTGGCTGCAGGCGTTACTTGGGGTTGGGATTGAGGGAGGTGATGGATGTGGGTTGGGGAGATATGGCTTGGAGGGTGAACATGTGGTCTGTTGGGGAAGGGGTCGGGTGCTGCTGTGAGATTTGGAGTAGAGATTGGGGTGGGCCAGGGGTATGCCGAACCCTCCGTGACGGGAGGGAAGGGAGAAGGGCTGTGACTGTCTCTGAGTGGGTCTTGCTTTGGGGCCTTCTCTAGCGGGAAGTTTTGTGAGGTGTTCTGGCATTTACTCTTCTCTCTTCTTCCACCCTTTCCCCTCTGCTTTTAGGTGATGTACAGGGTGATCCAGGTGTCTGAAGGGCAACTGGATGGCCAGACTGAGGGTACCGGCGCCATCAGTGGCTACCCTGCCACTCAATCCATGACCCAGGTACTTGGGCTTGGCAGGCGACTAGATTCCTAAGTAGTGAAAGACAGAAGGGAACTCACAGGATAGGGAGTAGAGCTGGGAGCAGTGAGGTTCTAGGGCTGCCTTGACCCAGGGCTCTTCCTCTAGAGATGTTTCTCTCTGCCGTCTATCCCAAGGGATAGAAGCTACGGATTGGACAGTGGGCAGAAGTAGCCGAAGGTCACTGGACTCTGCTCTCTTGCTCTCCTCTCTAGGCCGTGATCCAGGGTGCTTTCACCAGTGATGATGCAGTTGACACAGAGGGGACAGCTGCTGAGACGCACTATACTTACTTCCCCAGCACTGCAGTGGGAGATGGGGCAGGAGGTACCACATCGGGGAGTACAGCTGCTGTTGTTACTACCCAGGGCTCAGAGGCACTACTGGGGCAGGCAACCCCTCCTGGCACTGGTGAGATATCGCGTGAGGATGCTGGCTGGAGGGGCTAGGATAGGCCATGGGACATGACTGGTGGGCAGTGGGCCTTCTCTAGACCTGGGCAGGCAGTGAGGCGGCCTCCCCTGCTCTCCTGCTAGTAGGAGGAAGCCTGTTCTCTTCAGAGGAGGATCCCAGGGTCTTGGCCCCAGGGCTTGGTGATGTTCTTGCCCTGACACAAGCTCTCCTGCATCTTCACAGGTCAGTTCTTTGTGATGATGTCGCCACAAGAAGTGTTGCAGGGAGGAAGCCAACGCTCCATCGCGCCTAGGACCCATCCTTACTCCCCGTGAGTGACCGTGTTGCTTCTCCGTTATCCTGAGTAGTGGTGTTTTTAAGAGATTGATTTATTTGAAGGGGTGATAGAGAAAGGGACAAAGAGGGAGATACATCTTCCATCTGCTGATTCACTCCGCAAATGCCTGCAGAGGGTATCCATTATAGTCTTCACATGGGTGGCAGGAAACCAAGTACTGGGCCATTATTTGTTGCCTTTCAGTGCCAAGAACATTCTTAGCAGGAAGCTGGATTAGAAACAGAGTAGCTGGGATTTGAACTAGCACTCTGAGAAGGGTTGTGGGTGTCCTAAGAGGCAGCTTAACCGTCTGCCACTGTGCCACAGTAATTTTCTACAGTAAATGTCGAATCTTTTTTTTTTTTTATTAAGTGTGTGTATGTGTGTTTTAAGATTTCTTTATTTGAAAAGCAGAGCAGCAGAGAGAGAGAGAGGAATCCATTGCTTCCATTTGCTGGCTTACTTCCCAAATGGCCACAGCAGCCATTTGGGCCCAACAGAAGCTGGGAGCCAGAAACTCCATCCTGGTCTCCCATATGGGTGGCGGGGGCCCAAGTACTTGGGCCATCTTTGGCTGTTTTTTCAGGAATTGTCCTGAAGCTAGGTTGGCATTGGAGTAGCCTGGACTTAAACTGGCACTCTAATATGGGATTAGAGTGCTGCAAGCAGCAGCTTAATGTGCAGTACCACAACACTGGCCCATAATCTCATTTTCCATTCTTTGACTGCTTGGGGTTATCAGGAAGTCGGAGGCCCCCCGGACGACTCGGGATGAGAAACGCAGGGCTCAGCACAACGAAGGTGGGTTCTAGTGGAATGTGAAGCTGGGAGCCGCCTGGGAAAGTTGGGGCCATTGGTGACATCTGGCAGGGACGACGTTCAGGTAGTTCTGCCCTGGGCTGTAGTGCGCTCTCCTAGAGTCACTTTGCTCTCCCCTTTGCCCCACAGTGGAGCGCCGCCGCCGAGACAAGATCAACAACTGGATTGTGCAGCTGTCCAAGATCATCCCAGACTGTTCTATGGAGAGCACCAAGTCTGGCCAGGTCACGGAAGGACCCTGGGAGTGGGCAGGATGCCTGAATTCTGTCTCCTGGCATTGCTTACAGACATGGTAGTGAGGGCAGTCTGTTCTCACCTCCTTCTGAGCTTCCTGTATCCCTGGGAGATGTTACATACCCTGCTTGAGGGGACAGCGAGGCCTCAAGTGGGAACATGCTTTTGGACAGGCCGGTGGCCCACAGGCCCATCCTCACTCTGTTGGCTTTGTCTTGCAGAGTAAAGGTGGGATTCTCTCCAAAGCCTGTGACTACATCCAGGAGCTGCGGCAGAGTAACCACCGGTTATCTGAAGAACTGCAGGGGCTTGACCAGCTGCAGCTGGACAATGATGTGCTTCGACAGCAGGTCAGGCGCCCACCCCTAGCGGAGCCCCCCCCCCCCCAGCCACTGAGCCAGTGTCAGACCCCTTGTGTCGTCATCCCTCACCTGGTCTCCATGCCATCAGGATACCTCTGACCAAGTTCAGGGGCCTGGCAGTGTGAAACTTTCCTATCCAGTCCCCTTACGACCTCTTTCCTTGGCAGGTGGAAGACCTAAAAAACAAGAATCTGCTGCTACGAGCTCAACTGCGGCACCACGGACTAGAGGTCGTCATCAAGAATGACAGCAACTAACTGGGGAGTCAGGGGCTTTGGGCCCAGGAACTACAGCTAGCCCAGGAGTACCAGGCTAATCCCATGCCCCTTTCCTTCACTGCCCATTTCTGGCATGGAACTGGGGGTGGGGGGAGTTCGGAAGGCGTGTCTTTGAACTGAGGCCCTGTGATATGGCAGACTGCAGTGGTGTGAAACACACAGTGTGGACGTGCCCTGACAGCCTCGCCTACCCCTACCATGCAGCCCCTGGGTCCTCATGCTCCTCTTGCACAATGCATGTGCTGTCCCCATGCTGGATCCTGGACACACTGAATCGCGGGCCTTGCCCTGTGCTTGCCTAGAGTGCCCAGAAGGGGATCTGCTGACGGGTGTGCTCTGGCTTGCCACAGGACTCCGGCACTTCCGTTGGGTCTTTCCCTGGGGTGGAGGTTCAGCCACACCTGGCTGGCTGGCAGCTCTGGGGAACAGGCTGAAAAGTAAGGAGGGGAAGAAGGATGCTGAGCAGTGGCTGCTGTCCCACGGAAAACAGCCAGCGGGCAGTGAAGGCCTATGCAGAAGTCTGGAGTCAGGGAGAAGAGCAGGCAGGGGCCCACTTGGGGCCTTCCCCTTTGGGGGTTGGTTTTCTTCCTTTTTTTTTTTTTTTCTTTTTTTCTTTTTTTCTTTTTTTTTTTTTTTTTAAGATAAAATTGTTCAGAGCCATGGTTGTCTCTTCTTTTGCGGGCCCCAGGGCAGAAGGGAGGGCATCTGAAGCGAAGCTCTTGAACCATTAATGGCTGGGTGGAGTTTAGGGTGAATTGCTGGGTCCCAGTACCTGTGCCAGATGAATGGGTTCTTTCTTGCACACGCTGGGGAATTGCTATGGTGCCTCCTGTGAATTGGTGTCAAGCACCACTAACAGGTGCTGTGGGGGTGGAGCAGGAGGCTGGCCCTTCACTTCCGGTTCCGGGCAGCTTCTGAAGGGAGAGGTGTTTCGGGCACCGCGGGGGAGAGCCTTGGCTTTGTTCCTGAGATTTGCAGCTTTATTCCTGAGATTTGTGGCTTGTACCATGGCTAGAGGTACCTGCAGGTTATACTGAGACCTTACCTTGTCCAATAAGGAGCTAAGGGGTGGTGGGGGTGGTGAGGAGGTGAGGTGGGGGGCGTGGCAAGGGGCTGAGATCTTGCATACCTCCTGGGTTGGAACTCAGCCTTGGGCGGGGGCACCTTCCCCCATCCCTGAATGCACTCGTGCTCCCTTCCTCAGCACCTGCTGTCTCGTTCCCTGAACTCTGTTCACTCCTAGCGTCCGGCCGGGCCCAGCTCTTCGATGTGCGATCTCGGGAGGAAGCAGCAGCTGGGACCATCCCAGGGGCACTCAACATCCCGGGTATAGCATGGAGAAGGGAGGTCCATCCCTGTGTTAGACTAGGGCCATAAGTGAGGGGCTTAGCAAGGTTTCCCAAAGCATGGTTACCCAGGGATCCAGCATCTGTCTTTAAGTCATCCCTCAGTTTCCTGAGAAAAGGATTGATTGGAAGCAGGTCCTGGCAGCAGAACCAGCCCATCCAGTTTGAGGGGTAGTTGGCCGGTGGGGAGAGGGGCCAACCAATTTCTTGATGCCCGACCTCCCATGGCTAGGTGCCAAACCGGGCACCTCCTCAGCAGGAAGTGGCTGGGGTCAAAGGTTGTTTGGTTGACCTCCTGAGCTCTAAGTTGCTACTTGTTCTTAAGGTGGGGGTTGGGGCATCCTGTGTTTTTTCGAGGCCCTTTGGAGGGGGCTCAGGTCTTCCAGGCTCAGCTTCTGACATCCAGGGTACTAAACTATGGGTTTTGGCTGTGTCCTCTCCACTCCTCCCAGTGTCAGAGTTGGAAAGTGCCTTGCAGATGGAGCCAGCTGCCTTCCAGGCTCTGTATTCAGCTCAGAAGCCAAAGCTGCAAGATGAAAATCTCATTTTCTTCTGTCAGATGGGCAGGCGGGGCTCCTTGGCCACACAGCTGGCCCAGAAGCTTGGATACACAGGGTAGGGGACTGGCCTGGCTGACCTTTGGGAAGGCATTGGGGACTGCCTGCTGGGCCTGCCTTTCCACTGTTCTTGTCTCCACAGGGCACGAAACTACGCTGGGGCCTATAAAGAATGGTTGGAGAAACAGGGTTAAGGGAGCAGGTGGCCGAGTGATGCTGTGGATGCCCCATCTGAGGAGGATGAAGGGGCTGACTTGCTGGGGCTGGTGCAGCATTGCAGTGCACATGAAAATACCCAATAAAGAGCATTTCCTCAAGACATTCAAAGCATTCATTTGTCAGGTGGACCAGAGACCGCTCCAGTCATCATCACTTGCTTGATTCAGGCTTTCTGGATCATTTATCTGTTCTGCATCCTTCAACCCCTCACCCCCAAACGCCAAATTCTATTTCTTGAGAGAAACTACAGATTTCTTTTTAGAGGCCCAGGATGTACATCAGACTCTAACAGCTCAAGGGGAGAAAAAAAAAATTTGACTTATTCCACATTGAGAATCTGGGGCCTGGGGCTTTGGTGGGCTGTCAGGTGTTTCTGATATCCAATCAGCAACAAATTCCACTGTTCCACACCAGAGACCTCCACCCCACGGTTCTGATTGGCTGTACCACACCCCTGTCTTTTGCTTATGTATTGTTTGACAGAATAATTGAAGCGGATTCTATATCCTTTAAACTTAAAAAAAAAAAATCTGTTTATTTGAAAGGCACAGAGATAGATCGATTTTCTATCCACGTGTTCACTCCCTAAATGGCTGCAATAACCGGGGCTGGTTCAGGTCAAAGCCAGGAGCTGGCACTCCATCTGGTCTCCCTTTTGAATGTTAGGAGCTGAGGTTGCAAGTAGCAGCTTAACCCGTTATGCCATAATGCTGGCCTCCTAGATTTTTTGGGGCGGGGGGCGGGGGAAAGTCAGATATGCAGGGAGGAAGCTCTTGTGTCTGCTGATTCACTCCCCAGTGGCTACAAGTCCTGCTTGTGGTTGTCTTGGCAGCATCAGACTAAATGACTTTGTGGCTCTCATGGCCCATGGGCCAGATGTTCCCAGATACTCCTTCAATTCCTCAGTCCCAATGTCACTTTTCAGAGCTTGGTTCCTGAGCTGAGAAAATGAAAGGGCAACCTTTGCCTGAGGGAAAAGAATGGGGCCCTCATCCCTACCAATCTCCCTGCTACAGATGACAGATGTGAGGAACCCTTCCTAGGCCACCCAAACAGGAGTCTTTCTATTAACACTGATCTGATTCCCCACTGTATTTAACAAATATTAATTGGTTAAAAATAACAAAATAGGTGGCCAACACTGGTATATTCGGCTGAACCTCTGCCTGCAGTGCCAGCTTCCCATATGGGCACCAATTTATGTTCTGGGTACTTCACTTCCCATCCTGCTCCCTGCTTATGGCCTGGGAAAGCAGAAGAAGATGGCTCAAGTCCTTGGGACCCTACCTCCATATGGGAGACTTGGAAGAAGTTCCTGGCTCCTATCTTTAGACCAGCCATTGTGACCTTTTATGGAGTAGACCAGTGGATGGAAGATCTCTCTCTCCTCTCTGCAACTCTGCCTTTAAAATAAGTCTTTCTAAAAATAAAATAGTGGGCCCGGCGGCATGGCCTAGTGGCTAAGGTCCTCACCTTGAACGCCCCGGGATCCCATATGGGCTCCGGTTCTAATCCCAGAAGCTCCACTTCCCATCCAGCTCCCTGCTTGTGGCCTGGGAAAGCAGTTGAGGACGGCCCAATGCATTGGGACCTTGCACCCACGTGGGAGACCCGGAGGAGGTTCCAGGTTCCCGGCTTCGGATCGGCACGCACCGGCCTGTTGCGGCTCACTTGGGGAGTGAATCATCGGATGGAAGATCTTCCTCTCTGTCTCTCCTCCTCTGTGTATATCTGGCTGTAATAAAATGAATAAATCTTTAAAAAAAATAAGTAAAATAGCACAAACTTATAATAAATTACAGAATTCAACACTACAGTAAGCATATAACTTCCCTTTAGCATGGTCTATGGTTTGATCAAACCCTACCCTCTATCTTTTAAACAAATGCTTATTTATGGGACTGGAGCTATGGCATCAGTATCCCCCGGACACTAGTTCAAGTCATGGCTGTTCCACTTCAGATCCAGGTTTCTGCCAATGTGTCAGGGAAAGCAATAGAGGATTGCTCAAGTGCATGAAGCTCTTTCTCCACGTGGGAGACAGAAGCAGCTCTGGGCTCCTGGCTTCAGCTCAGCTCTGGCTGTTACAGTCATTTAGGGAGTGAACCAGGAGCTTCTCCCTCTGTGTCTAACTTTTCTTTTTCAGATTTATTTATTTTCATTGAAAAAGCAGATATACAGAGGGGAGATACATAGAGAAAGGAAGATCTTCCATCTGCTGATTCGTTCACACAACGGCTGGAGCTAAGCTGATTCGAAGCCAGCAGCCAGGAGCTTCTTCTGGGTCTCCCATGTGGGTTGCTGGGTCCCAAGGCTTTGGGCCGTCCTCGACTGCTTTCCCAGGCCACAAGCGGGGAGCTGGATGGAAGTGGAGCTGCCGGGATTAGAACCGGTGCCCATATGGGATCCCGGCACATGCAAGGCTAGGACTTTAGCTAGGCTACTGCGCTGGACCCCTGTACGCTGTCCTTCAATGATTGCTTGGTGCACCGAGCTGATAATAACATATGTGGACTATTGACTGATGGTCAATAGCGGAAGTTTATTAGTGGTATCAAACTTTTATAGACTGAGGGTCACATAGGATAAGGGAGGAAGTATTGAGCTTATCCATAGCCTTGTTTGGAACTCTTTTGTATATCCCACCAGGTGTTTTCATTTAAATGCTATCCACTCAGTTACACAAAATGGTATCCGTTCAATTGTTCTCATACAAATGATATCCAACCAGTCACACAGAGGCATACATTCAGTTGTTCTCATACAAATGTTATCCATCAATTGTAATCCTATGCTCACTGACCTTCTAGAGTCGCAATGTCTTTCTACAGGCCCCTGTAACTCTTTCAAATGAATAACTACATCTTCATTTTTTTAAAAAAAGTTTTGTTTTAATTGAAAGGCAGAGAGAGGGGCTGGCATGGTGGCTGAACAGGCTAATCCGCTGCCTGCAAACACCAGTATTCTCAATAGGTGCTGGTTGTGTCCTGGTGGCTCCACTTCTCATCCAGTTTCCTGCTTGTGGTCTGGAAAAGCAGCAGGGGATGATCTGGGTCTCATTGGGAGACCCAGAAGAATTTGGTGACTCCTAGCTGCAGATCCAGTTGTTGTGATTCATGAGTGAACCAGCAACTGGAAGATCTTCTCTGTTCCTCTGTCTTTCTGTAGATCTTTCAAATTTAAAAACAAACAAAACAAAAACACACACTTTTTAAAAAAATATTTATTATTTATTTTATTACAGTCAGATATACAGAGAGGAGAGACAGAGAGGAAGATCTTCCCTTCCAATGATTCACTCCCCAAGTGAGCCGCAACGGCCGGTGCTGCGCCGATCTGAAGCCAGGAACCAGGAACCTCTTCCAGGTCTCCCACGTGGGTGCTGCTTTCCCAGGCCACAAGCAGGGAGCTGGATGGGAAGTGGAGCTGCCGGGACCAGAACCGGCGCCCATATGGGATCCCAGCGCGTTCAAGGCGAGGACTTTAGCTGCTGGGCCACGCTGCCGGGCCCAAAAAACACACATTTTTAAATGATTTATTTTGGGCCTGGTGCGGTGGCCTAGCGGTTAAAGTCCTCGCCTTGAATGTGCCAGGATCCGGGTACCAGTTCTAATCCCAGCAGTTCCACTTCCCATCCAGCTCCCTGCTTATGGCCTGGGAAAGCAGTCGAGGACGGCCCAAGGCTTTGGGACTCTGCACCCGAGTGGGAGACTTTGGAAGAGCTCCTGGCTGCAAGCTTCAGATAGGGGAAGCTGTTGTGTTCACATGGGGAGTGAATCATCGGATGGAAGATCTTCCTATCTTTCCTCCGCTCTGTATATCTGACTTTCCAATAAAAATAAATCTTAAAAAAAAAAAAAAAAAGATTTATTTCAAAAAGAAAGTCACTGGTTTACCCTTAAAATGCTGGAAAAGCTCAAGCTGAGGCCAGGAACTGGATCTCAATCTGAATGTCACCCAGTGGGTGGCAGGGACTCAAATACCATGCCTCCCAGTGAACACTGGCAGGGAGCTGGTGTGGAGGATGGAGCCAGGACAGGAACCCAGGCACGTGAATGTGATATCCAGACATGCCAAGTGGTGTTTTAACCATGTACCAAAAGCCCACCCTTATTTAAAATATTTCAGTGGCAGATTTTCACTTCTTAAGGTATCTCATTTTCTGGGCTTTCTTTTTCTTTCTTTCTTTCTTTCTTTCTTTCTTTCTTTCTTTCTTTCTTTCTTTCTTTCTTTCTTTCTTTTTTAAAAGATTTATTTGTTTGAAAGACAGGGTGACACAGGAGAGTGAGGCAGAGACTGACCTTCTGCCTACTGGTTCATTCCCTAAATGGCTGCCACAGGGTGAAGCCAGGAGACAGGAGCTGCATCTGAGTCTCCCACATGGATACAGGGGCCTCAGCACTTGAGCCATCTTCCAGCAGATAGCTAGATCAGAAGTGGAGTAGGTGTGGGACTGGTGTGATGGTACATCAAGTCAATCCTCCACCTGTGGTGCCAGCATCCCATATGGGTACTGATTCATGTTCTGGCTGCTCCAGCTCTTGGCTGATGGCTTGGGAAAGCAGAGGATGTTCCAACTCCTTGGGACTCTCCATGTGGGAGACCTGGAAAAAACTCCTGGCTCCCAGCTTCAGATCAGCTCAGCTCTGACTTTGAGGTTATTTTGGTAGTGAACTAGCAGATGGAAGATTTTTGTTTCTCCTTATTTCTCTGCAAATATTTACTTTCCAAATAAAACTAAATCTCTTTAAAAATTGAGTAGGCAGCTTTGTGCAGTGGTAGTATCGTAGCCAATGAGGTTTATCTGAGGCGTGATTATTGCTAATTGAAAACTTTTCCCAATACCCTGCTGTGACGACTTGAAATATAGTCGGCATTGGCAAATAAATAAATAAATAATAGAGTAGGCATTCTGATATGAGTGGGAGTGTGGCATCACAAGTGGTGGCATCACAAATCCAGTTAACTTAAATATGACTTGTAAGAGTTTTATTGCTTTACTGTGGGGAAGGTTGGGATGACAGATGGATTCAATGCTCTCATCTTGCTGGCTGGACCCAGCCCCTCAGCATCTTTTGACTGACCGTCCACACTTTACTACGTAAAATCTTTCATTCACTTGGGTCCTGTCACGTAAAAATCTCACTTTCTGGGCTAATCACAATCCATTGTTGTCTGTTTTTTAGCTAAACACTTTGGGTTTGGAGATAAAGCTGATACAGGAGTCTAGATTAGGGTCAGGAGTAATAGATGTCAGTTTCCTTTTCTCGTAACACTCATATCCATCTGGTTCCCAGGTGGGGAAATTTCTCTTGGGTTCTAATTTCCCTCTTTGAGTTCTGTCTTCTGCTCTTTTTTCCTCTCTCCCTGAGTAGTATGGTTATAGCATTTGTTATTATTGAGGCCTAATCTTCCTACGGAATCACATTCTTATGTGCTCAGTTCACTGGGTTGTAAGTATGTTTACTTGTAACTTCCATTCTAAAGGAGACCCAGGATTACTCTAGGAGCCCCTTTCCACTCAATTCCACTGCTACTCTCTACCCAGGCAAGTACTTTCTATCTTTTATTACCATGAATGAGTTAGTTTTCTGGCCCCTTTGGTGGCCTGCCACCCGGTGTACACTTTTGGCTTCCTTTGGCTTCACGGCTGATGTAGATTATTAGAGAGTCCTTTAAGTCAAGTGACCTGGCCCACTACATGCCCATGCCCTCTGGCTTGACCATGGTTAAGCACATTCTTCTTTCTCCCTCATTAACTTGTTCGGTTCATAACCCTGACAGGCTGTTCCAACCCATTAGCTGACTTTTTAAAATTCCCTTTCCTCATAGTTGACTTCCAGCCGGTGTGACGGGAATACTAGGCTTGCCTGCTGTTTGCACTTTCTCAGCTACCTTCTGCCTTCCTCTTCATGCCAGTTGCCCCTCTTGCATCCTCCTGAATTCCAGGTTAGTGCTCACCATACTCTTATCATCGTGTCTGTTGTGCCACATTTTTGTTGTTTGTGTGTTTGTCTCTCTCAGTTCATTGTAAGAGTCTCCGTTGCCTTTGCTGTTTTGTTGACCTCCAGTGCTTGGAACGTGAGTTCTCAGTAGGTGTTTGCTAAGCCTCACTAGCCTTCTGACCTTCAGAACCTTCTAATTTCAGCCTTTCTGAAGCATCACTGCCTGCCCAATCTTAAAATAACATTTTAATCTTATCAGTAGGAGTCTATAATTTACAATAGGTCCTTGTTGCCTAGTTGCCAGGCCTATGGCTTAGACTGTCCTTTTGAACAATCTGCAGGGCCTTCATCTTACCATTCAAACTTAAGGTCCAGAGCCTGATCCCATCAGGCTGTTTTTCTCAGTGACCGAAGGATACCCTTTTCCTTCTTGACCTGGACTTTACCCACCATTTTCCCTGTCTGGGAAGCTTCCAGTCCTTTGTATCACTCTCAATTTCACAAGAATCAGAAGAATGTATTTGGCAGAGGATTTGCTGTTCTCATCATGAGGGCTTTCAAACTCAAGAAGGAGAAAAATAACAGATAAAAATTACATAACAGAATTTCCATGAAAGATGCAAGACACACAACAGTGGGTACAGTCGCAGTTCTATTATAGCGCTTACCACTCAGCATCAGAACTGGCTCGGCTCTTCTTCGGACTGAGCTCCTTGTGGGGTGGGGCTGTTTAGTTTATTTTCAGTTGACTCATGTTGAAACAGGACGCAGTTATGGGAAGGCACTGCATAGATGCTGACTGTTATGTTGAGGGTGTAGTCATCCCCAGGAAGAAAAAGGTGAGGGACAAAATTGGAAATAGCAATCATAGATGACAGCATGCGATTGTGGGAAGAGCAAAGATTACGGGAGTTGAAGTTCTATTTCACAGTCAGTTAATGTTAACTATTCCAACAATCACATTCCTTATTTGCAAGCTGGGAGTTATAAGATTTATCTCAGACTATTGTGAGAGTCTCAGACCTGTAAAGGATCCATTATACAGGACAGACGAATTAAGACTCATAGGTGTAAATAATTACATTACTCATTACATATGAGTGTAAATAATAATCACCATAAGATAAATGTAGACAGCAATAGCTACCATTGAAACCAGACAGAAGGAAACGTGTGACTGGCTCTGGAAAAGTATACCATAATGAAAAAAACAGATTTCATAAGGTCAGATGTCATAAGTGCACAGCTTGATAAACTTCTGCAAAGTGAATAGACTTATTTAAACAGCACTGTGGAGAAAAAACACACACAAAATGATCTGAGTAGTTTAAAATAGACTTTCTTTATGGCCACTTTCTGTAGATGTCCCAGGAAGAGAGAGATCTTCCAGCTGCTGCCTCACTCTGTAAATGCCCACACCAGCCAGGCCTGCATCAGGACAAAGTCAGGGAGCCGAGAAATCAGTTTAGGTCTTCTCTCCCAATGCCAGATTCCGCTCATACCAGGGGGTCCATGAGCCAGCCCTACTCAGTTCACCTCCTGTCCGAGCAGGAACAGTGGCTTTTCCTGACTGGCCTTCAACCCATTCTGGTTCTTGTTGTTGGATGTTTCAGCCCACCCAGGGCTTGTCCATACTCACATACAGCTCACACATGGCTCAGCAGGGGCTGAGACCTAGCGAGTTTAACAGTTTTAAAGACTACATCCTACAAATACACTGCATCATATGAACTGGTCTCTATGTATTAATGATATATGCATGTCTTTATTTATCGTGTTATACTAGTCCCAGACTGGAAGTAACTGAAGCATTCCTAATTATAACAGACTAAATAAACAATATAGGCATACAATAGAATGTTGTGTGACTGTAAGAAAGAATGAGGAAGCTCTTAGCGTAATCATGAAAGATCTCTAAGATACACTGGTAGGTGAGAAGATAATAGTAGGCCTGGCACGGTAGCCTAGTGGCTAACGTCCTTGTCTTACTTGCGCCTGAAATCCCAGATAAGTGCTGGTTGTAATCCCACCTTTCTGCATGTGGCCTGGAAAAGCAGTAAAGGACAGCTTGGGACCCTGCAAACCACGTGGGAGACCCAGAAGAAGCTCTTGGCTCCTGGCTTCGGATTGGCTCAGCTCCAGCCATTGTGGCCACTTGGGGAATAAATCAGTGGATGGAAGATCTTCCTCTCTGTCTCTCCTCCTCTCTGTATATCTAACTTTCCAATAAAAACACATAAGTCTTTTTTAAAAAGTAAAGTAAGGTAGTATAAATGTATATTTACAATTGCTTACAGTAACAAAAAGAAGTCCGGGAAAGAAGACAGAGAACTAGGAAAAGTTCTTGCAAATCTATCAGCCTTGCTATTCTCTTCAGCACTTGTTTAGGCAAACCCTTGCTTTGATCAAATCAATTAAGCACTTACTCTATCCCTGAGATCCAAAAGTTGGATTAAAACTCACATGTGTTTGCCAGATATCCAGCTGCCATGGTGGCGCAGTGCATGCAGTTGGCTCCTTGCCATGCTGCCATCCCATACCACAGTGACGGCTTGATTCCTGGTGCCCTCCTTCAGATCCGGCTCCCTGCTCACATGCCTGGGAAGGCAAAGGAAGACAGCTCATGTCATTCATGTGGATGTTGTTGGCTACTGATTTGGCCTGGCCCAGCCCCAGCTGTTGTGGCAATTTGGAGACTGAACCACAACGTCTTTCTTTGTGTTGCTTTGCTTTTCAAATAAGTAAATAAATATTTTAAAAATAAATGAGGGCCCAGCGGCGTGGCCTAGCAGCTAAAGTCCTCGCCTTGAAAGCCCCGGGATCCCATATGGGCGCCGGTTCTAATCCCGGCAGCTCCACTTCTCATCCAGCTCCCTGCTTGTGGCCTGGGAAAGCAGTCGAGGACGGCCCAAGGCTTTGGGACCCTGCACCCACATGGGAGACCTGGAAGAGGTTCCTGGTTCCCAGCATTGGATCGGCACAGCACCGGCCCGTTGCGGCTCACTTGGGGAGTGAAACATCGGACGGAAGATCTTCCTCTCTGTCTCTCCTCCTCTCTGTATATCTGACTTTGTAATAAGATAAATAAATCTTACAAAAAAAGATAAATAAATAAATAAATAAATAAATAAATAAATAAATGAAATTAATGTCTGATATATCCAGCAGGCATGTAACAATGCTCACCAAGTATAACAATACACGTTTCCAGTATGTTCTTCTTCAGTTTCACTTCTCTGTTTGCTTCAGATCTCAACTTCCGGTTTCCTTATTACCTCATATGCACCAAGAAGGGAAAATGGGAGACTGAATCTCCAACCTCTGCCCACCTGCAGATGTACCAATATCCCACATACTTCCTGTTAGGGTGTTATACTTGGTCTCGGCTCTTTTAACCTTCAGCTAGCACTCAGGATCCCATTTCTTCTGTCCATTACATCTTGGGACTGCAACCAACTTGTCTTTCTCATTCATCTTTTCTTCCTTTAAATTTTAGTAATGCTCTTGGTGAACAAGCATTTCCATCCAACTTTGCCTTCACCCATTATTCCCTTCACCCATTGTTCCTTTGATGCTCTGAGGCAGTCTCTGATGAATTCTGTTTGTTTGTTTGTTTATCTTTAAAGCTGTAATGGCCCCAAATAGGGCAAACGTGAAGACAGAAGCTGCATCTGTTTCTTACGTGTGTGCAGGGGCCCAAGAACTTAGATCATCTTCTGCCACATTCTCAAGTACATTAGCAGGGAGCTGGTCTAGAAGTGGAGCAGCCAGGGACTGGCGTGGTAGCCTAGCAGTTAAAGTCCTTGTCTTGAATGCACTGGGATCTCATTTGGGTGCTAGTTCTAGTCTAGGCAGCCCCACTTCCTATCCAGTTTCTTGCTTGTGGCCAGGAAAAGCAGTCGAGGACAGCCCAAAGCCTTGAAAGCCTGCACTACTCTTATGGGGGACCCAGAAGAGCTTAGGCTCCTGGCTTCAGATTGGCACAGCTCCAGCTGTTGCAGTCACTTGGAGAGTGAATCATCAGTCAGTCGGAAGACCTTCCTTTCTGTCTCTCCTCCTCCAAATATATATCTGACTTTGCAATAAAAATCTTTTTTTTAAAAAAGATTTATTTTATTTTCATTACAAAGTCAGATATACAGAGAGGAGAAGAGACAGAGAGGAAGATCCGATGATTCACTCCCCAAGTGAGCGCTATGGCCGGTGCTGTGCCGATCCGAAGCCAGGAGCCAGGAGCTTCTTCTGGGTCTCGCACATGGGTGCAGGGTCCCAAGGATTTGGGCTGTCCTCGACTGTTTTCCCAGGCCACAAGCAGGGAGCTGGATTGGAAGTGGAGCTGCCGGGATTAGAACCGGCGCCCATATGGGATCCCGGGGCGTTCAAGGCGAGGACTTTAGCTGCTAGGCCATGCTGCCGGGCCCTGCACTAAAAATCTTAAAAAAAAAAAAAGTAGAGCAGCCAGGCAAGGATTCAGCTGGAACCTATATGTAACGTAGGCATTGCAGAAGGTAGAGGCTTAACATACGATGCTACAGTGATTTTTTTAAAAAGATTTATTTATTTACTTATATTGGAAAGGCAGATATACAGAGAGAAGGAGATACAGAACGATCTTTCATCTGCTGATTCATTCCCCAAGTGGCCACAATGGCTGGAGTTGAGCCTATCTGAAGCCAGGAGCCAGGAGCTTCTGGGTCTCCTATGTGGGTGCAGGGTCCCAAGGCTTTGGGCTGTCCTTGATAGCTTTCTCAGGCCACAAGCAGGGAGCTGGATGGAAAGTGGGGTTGCCTGGATTAGAACCCGCACCCATATGGGATTCTGTTGCTTGCAAGGCGAGGGCTTTAGCAATGCCTGCGTCACCGTGTACCCTGAGCCAAGCGGAGGGACTAGGGTTAAAAAGAAGACAACACGCACTGGGTCATTCTTGTAAAGAGAATGCCGTTTATTTGAACTTCAGCCTGCCTTTTTATACTCTGCCTAGTTCCAGTATTTTTCCAATGCTCCAGCAACTCCTAAGATCCCCAGGGCATTTTGATAAATGGGAAGCAGGAACTTGCAGTCAAGCTTGGGAGACCGGGCCCTGCAACTGTGCTGAGACCTACAGTGAGTTTTAAATATTGTATTTAATCCTTTCATAATGTTTTACTTATCAGAAACCCAGTTGTTTGATTTCTAAAAATTTGTCAATTTTTGTGTGTTTTTTTTTTAAATCTGCTTTCTAAAAATGTTATTTTCGGGCCTGGCACAGTTGCCTAGCAGTTAAGTGCTTGCCTTGAATGCGCCAGGATCCCATATGAGTGCCGGTTTTTATCCTGGTAGCTCCACTTCCTATGCAGCTCCCTGCTTGTGGCCTGGGAAAGCAGTCGAGGACGGCCCAAGGCTTTGGCGCACTGCACCCACGTGGGAGACCTGGAGGATGCACCTGGCTTTGGATTGGCTCAGCTCTGGTGGTTGCAGCTGCTTGAGGAGTGAGTGAATTAATCGATGGAAGATCTTCCTCTCTATCTCTTTTTCTGTCTGTATATCTGACTTTCCAATAAAAATAAATAAATATTTTTAAAGTTATTTTCATCTATTTGAAGAGGAGAAAGTCAGAGACAGATCAATTTTCCATCCTCTGACTCACCCTGCAAATATTCACAACAACCAGAGCCGGGTCAGGCCAAAGCTGGGAGTCTGTCATTCTGTTTCCCTATATGGGTGGCAGGGTCTCAAGTACTTTAGCCATTATCTACTGCTTCCCAGGATGCACTATGAAGAAGCTGGATTGGAGGAAGAACATTAACAGTTTGAACCAGCACTCAGTATGGATAAATATGGGTGCCACAAGGCCTAGCCATTTGGTCAAAACAATACTCTTCTCGCAAATTTGCTTTTTTGAAAGATTATAGAAAACACATATTCCCAGCTATAGGCAACTTGTACCTATAGGTTGCCTTGTACCTAGGCAAGTGTTACACTCCTGGGAGAAAAGCAGCCAAGGCCACTGGGCGTTCTATTCTTGGTTAATGCCATATCTATGTTAACTATACCAGTGTGCCGGCACTGCTGCCTTTTTATTTTTATTTATTCTGTTTTTATTTATTTTTTTTAAAGATTTATTTATTTTATTACAAAGTCAGATATACAGAGAGGAGGAGAGACAGACAGGAAGATCTTCCATCCGATGTTTCACTCCCCAAGTGAGCCGCAACGGGCCGGTGCGCCGATCTGATGCCGGGATCCAGGAACCTCTTCCGGGTCTCCCACGCGGGTGCAGGGTCCCAAAGCTTTGGGCCGTCCTCGACTGCTTTCCCAGGCCACAAGCAGGGAGCTGGATGGGAAGTGGAGCTGCCGGGATTAGAACCGGTGCCCATATGGGATCCCGGGGCTTTCAAGGCGAGGACTTTAGCCGCTAGGCCACGCCACCGGGCCCTATTCTGTTTTTATTTTAAGATTTATTTATTTTTTATTGGAAAGGTGGATAGACAGAGAGGAGAGACAGAGAGGAAGATCTTAAGTCTGATGGTTCACTCCCCAAGTGAGCATAACGGCTGGTGCTATGCCAATCCGAAGCCAGGAGCCAGGAGCTTCTTCTGAGTCTCCCACGCGGGTGCAGGGTCCCAAAGTCTTGGACCGTCCTCGACTGCATTCCCAGGCCACAGCAAGGGAGCTGCCGGAATTAGAACCAGTACCCATATGAAATCCTGGCACGTTCAAGGTGAGGACCTTAACCGCTATGCTATCGCGCCGGGCCCTATTTTATTTTTTTAAAGACAAGTGGGGAAGGCAGGGAACTCCAGGTCAGGACATACCACACTGGCCCCAGGTTGAGAGGCTGCAAATTGTCTGGGGAAGTGGTCTGGGGATGTATCGGACTGGGAGTGGCAGTGACAGGGACGGAATGATTTCTGGGGGCTTCCATGGACTGCACTTGCAGGTGGGCAGAGGAGCTGAGATGAAATGGTTTGGGGGGGGAAGCCGGAGGGCATGTCTGCGACAGACCAAGGCAACCACCCATGTGATGCTGAATAACACCACCTAATGCCTGCTGGCGCTCTCAAAAGCTGAGCCCTGGGGGACTAGACCGCCATGATTCAGAGCAGGTGTTGGGCCATACCAGACTGGCCTGCAACACACACCAAAACATGAGAGAACTGGATCTGGAGGCAGATTCTGTAGGGGACTTGTGGGCTCGCCTCTATGGGTCAGCACTTACTGATTTATGTGGAGATTTGGGCACAGTAATGGGTCAGAACAGGCTGGACCAAGGAATTCAACTGATAGGAACCCACCTGAGCCTTGGGACTAGGACTAGAGAAAGTGGGGTGGAGCCAGGCTACAGCATCTGCTGGCATATGCAAGGGCTGGGACTAAAGGCAGAGCATGCCAAGCATGGCTGCTGCTTCTGCTGGCACATGTGAGATCCCGGGCTGGGAACAAGTCTGGTAGAGGAACTTGGGGAACTCCCCTCTAGGGCCCAGCTCCCTCTGGGGAGTAGAGCAGTAGGGGCTAGGGACAGGACAGGCCAGGCCAAGTGAGGGTCAGCCTTTGTGTGGGCTGGGTCTGGAAACAGGCCATGCTGGTCCAGGCCTTAGCACTTGGTGGATTGCAGGAGAGCTACGACAGGTCTTGGGCTGCACCCAGTTGGGTTGGGCAGCAACACCTATCAGTGAGAGCTGAGATTGTGGGTAGGTCATATTAGGCTGAGCTGAAGCACCCTATAGCAAACACAAGACCTGGGGCTGGGAAAAGACCAGGTAGGGAAACTCTGGAGACTCCTTTGCTGGGCTGCTGCTCCCGCTGGTGAATTTAGGAACTGAGATTGGAAGCAGGATGGGCTAAGTTAGGCTGTAGCACCTGCTGGTGAATGCTGAGACTGGGCGGGGGTCGGGGGCTTCTCAGAACGGGCTGCAGGACCCAGGGCTCAGAGCAGGCCTGATAGGGGAACTTCAGGAGCTCTCTTGCCGGGCTGTTGCTTTCATCAGTGAACATGTGAGCTGGTTCAGGGGATGGGCCAGTCTGGGCATGGGCCAGGCCAGACTTGGCTGCTGCACCTGCTGGCAAAGCCAGGACTGGGTATGAGTCATATCAGGATGGATTGCAGTATCGGTGATTACCGGCTGAATTGGATCTGAGTCACAGCACCAGTTGTCGGGGTCTTCCGTCCCGCAGAAGAATTCACCCAATACTCCAGGCTCTGTTTCTTGAGGAACTTTATTTTTCCAACCAGTCCATTTCCCAGCCAGTCAACTCGACTTCTCCCTTTTCCTCCTGTTTGTCTCTGCTTCATTCCCTAGTCTCCTCGTTGCCCCCAGTCTTCTTCTGTCCGTCCATCCGTCCGTCCCAGTTATACCCTGTCCTCCGTCTCCGTCTTCTTCTTCCTGTCCTGTCCTGCTTCTTCCTGGAACCCCCACCGCTAAATACAATCCTAGTCCAATCAGCTTAAAGGTCACTGATGCACGCGGCAGGCACGCCAATCATAGCTCTGATCACGCATAGCACACGCGCTAAGCATGCAGCTACGGGCCAGTCAGAAGGCACTTCCTGAAACCTGTGTACCGCTAAGCTCCGAGAGGAGGAGAGGTCTCAGCGCCATCTTAGGGCACACACGTGCAGTGCTCCCGACATTGCAGTACCCTTTGGCTGGCACAAGATCTGGGGCTGAGAGCAGGCCTGGTAGAGGAACTGTGGGCACTCTCCTGCTAGGCTATACATGTCAATGGACATTAAAGCCTAGTTCAACCCAACCCGCTCCACTATCCAGTCCACACACATAATGGCAAGTGCCTTTCTTTCTTTTTTTTTTTTTAAAGATTTATTTATTTTTATTGGAAAGATGGATGTACAGAGAGGAGGAGAGTCAGAGAGGAAGATCTTCCATCTGATGGTTCACTCTCTAAGCGGCTACAATGACTGGAGCTGAGCTATTCCGAAGCCAGGAAACAGGAGCTCTTCCAGGTCTCTCATGTGGGTGCACGGTCCCAAGGCTTTGGGCTGTCCTCCCCTGCTTTCCTAGGCCACAAGCAGGGAGCTGGATGGGAAGTGGAGCTGCCGGGATTAGAACTGGTACCCATATGGGATCCCAGTGCTTGCAGAGCAAGGACTTTAACCACTACATTATTGCGCCAGGCCCTGGCAGGTGCCTGTCTAACCACCCCTGGCCCTGTCCTGGTTTACATATTCTCCAGTGGGAGTGGTAACCCAAGAGGGAAGTGCCCACCATCTCCCTACTAGGCCACTCTCACTCCTGGGTTAAGCACTGTCCAGGCAGTTCTGGAGTTCAACTTGACAGATTAAGCCCCCAGTGCCAGCCTCTGCCAGCTGATGCTGTGGCAAAGCCCAACCAACCCTCACCCACTCTAATTTATGCTTGCACCAGTCAGAACAGTCAGTCCAGCCTGGCCCTTCCCTGATCTAGCTCACATGAAGCCCAGAGGTGTTGCAGCCCTGCCTGGTCTGGTCTGCCCCCATCCCAACTCATGCTCTCCAGTGGGAGTAGTTGTCCAGCAGGGGAGCCCACATTCCCCCTGCTGGCTTTGCCCCCTCCCTCCCTGGTTCTCACATGTGCTAGTTGGGCACTGCAGCCACATCTGGTATGGCTCACCTCACCTTGACTTTTCGTAATGCGCACTAGTATGTGTTGCGACTGAACTCGACCTGACCCACAATCTGTTCTGGAACAGGTGATGTGAACTGGTTCAGACAGGTCTGCCCTCAACCCATGCCAAATGTATGCTGGTGGGTATCTTTCTCTTACCTGGTCTGGGTTGCTCCCTATCATGGTTCTTGTGCTCACCAGCAGGAACTGTGTCCTGCCAGAGGAGTTTCCCAAGCTCTTCCATCAGAACCTCTCCTATTGCCAGATCTTGTGCATACTGGTGGGTCCATGGGCCAGCCCTGCTTAGTCCAGCTCCTGTCCTGGCAGGAACAGTGGCTTTTCCTGACTGGCCTTCAACCCATCCCAGTTCTTACTGTTGGATGTTTCAGCCCAGCCAAGGCTCGTCCATACCCAGACACTGCTCACACATAGCTCAGTAGGGGCAGAGACCTGTATCTACCCAGGTTCTCCAGAGTACCAGATAGTGCTGGGGTCTAGCCTGGTTAGGTGCACCCAGCCCCAGTTCACACTTGTGCCAAGGGACACTACAGCCATATTCATATCCAGACCAGAACGCAACCCATTCCAGTCCCTTCACTCACCAGGGGATCCCCAACCCAGCAAAGGTGTACTTTCACAGCTTCCCAACCAGGTCTGTTCCCAGCCCTAGATTACTCATGTGTCAGTGGTTGCTCTGACCCAGTTGACTTAGCCCCTCACCTGTCTCAGCCTTTACCTTAGATGCTGTGGTCTAGTACATGAGTACACCAACTCACGCAGACCAGTCGGTGTAAGAGTCTAGCTCGGCATGACCTGTGCTCCATCCTGATTTCTGTTCTTTGTGAGTTAAGGTTTGCTCTATCCTGCCCAGTCTGCCCCCTTCCAGTTGCAGCTCGGCCCACCCCAAATCCTATTTTAGGGTGCACATTCGGGTACTGCTGCCTTGACCTGCCGAGACTGTTGTTCAGTTCCTTTACCCATAGGTGATGGCACATTCCATGGTGACACTTAGCTCAGCCCATCACCACCCCAACTTGCGAGCTAACCAGAGGGACTTGTATTTCCACAGGGTTGGACCCACACTTCCCCTACAGAATCTACCCCTGGACCTGGTTCTCTTGCATGTTGGTTAGTGTCCTGACTCTGCCAATTGTGACCCATCCCCTGTTCCACCACTTGGTCAGGTATTAGTACCAGCCCTGCCAGACAGGCCCCCATCCATAGCTTTCGTGTGGACTGGTGTGTGGCAGTCAGTGATGCTTTATGCTAACAGCCCATCTCAGATTTCCATTTGGGTTGGTGAATCAGTTTGGCCCAAATAGAACTTATGGAATCTCCCTTCCAAACCCTCAGATCTCAGTCCCCAGGCTTGTAAGCAATTTCCGTGTCCCCTTCGCTGGGAATCACCCAGGATTCATCCCTCACCTACACTCACACTGGGCTTATCCATGGATGTCCCTAGGCAGCAATTACATACCCTAAAAGCCCCAGAGCTTGCTGCCAGGTGACCAGCAGGCAGAGCCTGGTGCCAAATAGGTGCACTGGTCGCTCAAAGCCCAGGACTTGGTCACTGCTTGGCAGCAGTGTCCATGGCCTGAGTGCCCAGCATTGGGTCAGGCCTGGATGGGGCATCCCCTGCAGCCGCCACACTTTAGGAAGCTCCTTTTGCCCCAGCCGCCCTGCCAAACTGGAGCTCTGACTTAATTTTTTACTTGCAACAATCTAATTTGTTTCACTTTGTTCCAAACTGAATACAACTAATTTAACAATGTAATACTGCTACTGCATTCTTAGTAAATGAAGATCATCAAGATAGAGTGATGAGGATAGCTATCATTTCATTGCTTAAAATGTGCCAGGTCCTGTACTAAGCACTTACATATTTTATATAGAATATAATCTTTATTTTTGGTAAATGATACAGCTTTCATCATATCTATCTTTGGGATACAGTAAGTTTCAGGGATGTGAAATCAGCAATAACAAAAAGTTAGAAATCAGGAAAGTGGTTTTGAACTGAGATCTGTCTGTCTCAGGGGAGATGGCTTCTCTAGTGCCTGGCTGAATTCTTGGTACAGTGACAAACAGGATGATCCCGAGAATGGAGACTTTCTCTGGGAAAATTGTACTCCTCTGTTTCATGAGGACAACTGAAAAGATATGAAGACGTCTGGCCCAGAGATGGAAAGGTTGTGAGATTTATAAGTATCTCAAAATAGGGATGGGTGGTCCTGGTGTGATGGCTTAGTGGGCTAAATCCTTGCCTTGCATGCGCCGGTATTCCATATGGGTGTCAGTTTGTGTTTCAGCTGCTTCATTTCTCATCTAGCTCCCTACTTATGGCCTGGGGAAGCAGTAGAGGATGGCCCAAAGCCTAGGGACTCTGCACCATGTGGGAGACCCAGTAGAAGCTTCTGGCTGCTGGCTGCAGATCAAATCAGCTCAATTCTGGCCACTGTGGACATTTGTTGGAGTGAACCAGCAGATGGAAGATCTTTCTCTCTTTCTCTCCTCTCTGTAAATCTTCCTGTCAATAAAAATAAATAAGTCATTACCAAAAAAATCAGGAATGGGTATTTGGTAGAGCTTGGAATGACTACATCGCGTGTAGGGAGTTTAGGTTTAAGTCCCAGCTCTACTCTCAGTCCAATTTCCTGCTAATATACATCTTGGGAAAGTAGCAGGTCATGACTCAAGTGCTTGAGTCCCTGCTGCCTATGTGGGAGACCTGGATTGAGTTCCTGGCTTCTGGCTTTAGCCCAGCCTGGCTCTGGCTGCTGTGTGCATTCTGGGGAGTAAACCAGCAGAGAGGTCTTTGTCTATTTCTTTCTCTGTCTTCCTGCCTTTCAATGTTTAAGTAATTTAGGAAATAGGAGCTGGCAAACTCCTGTTTTGGAGTGCTGTTTTGAGTTGTGGCTCCTTGGCTTCTCATCTAGTTCCCTGCCACTGTATGTGGGAAGACAGCAGAAGACAGTCTAAGTGCTTGCCTGGGCCCCTGCTACCCTTGTGGAAAACCTAGTTGGAGTTCCGGGCTTTTGGGTTCAGCCTGGCCCAGATCTAGTTGTTGAAGTCCTTTGTAGAGTGAACCAGCAGATAGACCATTTCTCTCTGTCTCTGTCTCCCATTTTTTCCTACATTTCAAATAACTAACTCTGTAAACAAATAACAATAACAACAACAAAAACGGAGAAATTGCTGCCAATACAAAAAGCACTTATTTTTTAATAGTTTAAATTTTCTTTTAAAATATTTATTTATTTATTTTGGAAAGGCAGATTTAAAGACAGAAGAAAGCACAGAAAGAAAATTCTTCCATATACTGGTTCACTCCTCAAAGAGCTACAATGGCCAGAGTTGAGCCAATTCAAAGCCAAGAACCAGGAGCTTCTTCCAGTTCTGTCTAAGGTATGTTCAGGGCCCCAAACTTGGGTTATCCTCCATTGCTTTCCCAGGCCATAAGTAGGGAGCTGGATTGGAAGTGCAGCAGCTGGGACATGACCAGTGACCATATGGGGTGACTGTGCTTGAAGTTGGAGGATTAGCCTGTTGAGCCAGGGTGCCGGCTGCCAAAATAAATAAATTCTTTTTTTTTTTTTTTTTTTAAAGATTTATTTTATTTTTATCACAAAGCCAGATATACCGAGAGGAGGAGAGACAGAGAGGAAGTGGAGCTGCCGGGACCAGAACCAGCGGCCACATGGGATCAAGGCGAGGACCCCAGCCACCAGGCCACACTGCCAAGCCCAAAATAAATAAATTCTTAAAAACAACTCACCATTTGGGCCTGGTGTGATGGCTCAGTCTCTGAATCCTCCCCTTGCAAGCACTGGGATCCCATATGGGTGCTGGTTTCATGTCACAGTTGTTCCACTTCCCATCTAGCTCCCTGCTTATGGCCTGGGAAAGCAGTAGAGGATTAGGCAAAGCCTTGGGATTCTGTACCTGTGTGGGAAACCCAAAAGAAGCTCCTGGCTCCTCGTTCTTGGCTTCAGATGGGCTTAGCTCTGACTGCTCTGCCCATTTGGGGAGTGAATCAACTGGATGGAAGATCTTTCTTTTTGTCTCTCCTGCTGTCCATAAATCTGATCTGCTTTCCAGAAAAAAAAAAATCACCATTTCAAGTCATTGAAAAAAACAGTTGAACATAAAAGGGAATGGTCTTCTTCTATGGGGTGAGAGCTTGACCTCAATGATCTGTAAGATCATCTGCTTCTACCTAAAGACTATCATCAGTCTTTGAGTTCTTTTAAGCCACTGCTGAAGTCGCTCAATCCTAGTTTTCTGTGACAATCAAAGCCCATCTCTGATCTCTTGTCTAATCTCTTCTCTGCCCCTTTTCTTCACTATTTAACTTTGTGTATAAGTCTTCCTCCCCAGGATTTTCAATTTGAGGGTGAAGAACATCCCGTTACTTGGGTCAGTTTAGCAAAGATGTTTCTCTGTGGGTTACTTGTTGTCATGGTTCTGCTGTCAACTCTTTGAAGAACTGTCATTTACATTTATTTGTATTTCCCTATAGCACTCATTAGGTGCCTTAAAACTGTGTATAGGGGGCTTGGTGCAGTAGCCTAGTGGCTAAAGACCTCTTCTTGCACGCTGGGATCCAACATGAGCGCTGGTGTCTAATCCTGGTGGCCCCACTTCCCGCCAGCTCCCTACTTGTGGCCTGGGAAAGCAGTCAAGGACAGCCCAAAGCCTTGGAACTCTACACCCATGTGGAAGATCTGGAAGAATTTCTTGGCTCTTGGCTTCAGATTGGCACAGCTCTGGCCATTGCAGGAGTCGACCAATGGACAGAAGATCTTCTTCTCTGCTTTTCCTCCTCTCCTCCAGTAAAAATAAAAAATATTAAAAAAAAAAATTGAGTAGGGCCTGGTGGCGTGGCCTAGCAGCTAAAGTCCTCACCATGGGCCCGGCAGTGTGGCTAGCGACTAAAGTCCTCACCTTGAACGTGCCGGGATCCCATATGGGCACTGGTTCTAATCCTGGTAGCTCCACTTCCCATCCCTGCTTGTGGCCTGGGAAAGCAGTTGAGGACCCAAAACCTTGGATCTCTGCACCCATGTGCGAGACCTGGAGGAAGTTCCTGGTTCCTGGCTTCGGATCGGCGCAGCACTGGCCATTGCGGTCACTTGGGGAGTGAATCATCAGACGGAAGATCTTCCTCTCTGTCTCTACTCCTCTCTGTATATCTGACTTTGTAATAAAAATAAATAAATCTTAAAAAAAAAGTGGGTATTGGGAGTGAACTTTCGTAGTAAGACCTGTGAAGAAAGGAATGTGGGTCTGGGTGGTAGACGGGGCAGGGCTGTTGCTGCTCTGGTATCTCTGGGGACTCTGATACCCCTCTGGTGGAGGTTCTGATCCAGCTTCCAGCTAACACGGCGCTGGAAGCAGCAGGTGACGGCTCACGAACTTGGGTCCCTGCCATCAAATGACAGACCCAGACTGCATTCAGGGATCCTGGTTTTGGCCTCGCCGAGGTCTGGCTTATTTTGGACATTTGGGGGAACGAACCAGCAGATGGACTATTACTCTGCATTTGCCCCTTGTCTGTCCCCTGCCATTCAAAAAACAAACTGAAAATAATTTATTTTTTAAAGTTGAAGGAGGGAAAAGGTTAAAGATACCACTCTTTTGAATGAACGAAAGTGTAGACTTTTCAGTTGCAATGTTTAGGTTTTTTTGGTCACTAATTTTTCCTACAGACACACTGAAATGTGCATGGCACGGTTGGAATGAAGCCTTTGTAAATGGACGCTACAAACAATAACGGTGTTGAGCATGAATTTCAACAAGAAAGTGTCGTAGCAACACAAATGTTAGTGGGAAACCTGCACATCAGCAGTCAATGGAAAACGGCTAGCGCTGTCAATAGAGTGAGTGGACAGAGGAACTCCTAGCGCATTCTCTTCCTCTAACCCTGCCAGGGAATGAATCAAGGTTTACGGAATCGCAAGCAATTTGCATTTCAACAAGCCGGTCCAATCCTCGCGGGGCGCACGGCCCGACCGATTCCTGCTAGGAAACACAGAGGCCGTCCTCCATCTCCTCCTCAGCGCCCAGCCAGTCAGAACGCCCCTACTTGAGGATCGCAGCCCAATCAGGGGGCTCTCACCTGCCCAAGCTGAGGAATTCGAAGCCGCCTCCTGGGCCAATCAGAGGCGCCTTGCGCACTTAGGGTGCCAATCCGACCCTGTGGTGAGTAACGCGCAGGGTTGCACCTGGCTAAGGTGACTCACTCCTCGGAGCGGCGGCTCCTTCCGCCAATCAGAACGCGCAGAGTCGGCGCGCTGGCCAATGAGGTGTGAGGGGCAGGGCCGGGCGGGGCTCAACCTGGCGGCAGGAGTTTAGTCCCCGCGCTACGGTTCGCGAAGCTGTGCGTGTGCCCAGGGCTGCCGTAGCCGTCGATCGGGGGCATTAATCGCGATGGGGACAAAGGCAGACGTCGGGAGGAAACAGTTGCTTCTCTTCACCTCGGCCGTGCTGTGTAAGTTCCCGGAGTTTCGGGAGGAATCAGTGGGTCGGGTCAGAGGGTGGAGGAGACGCTCCCCACGCCCCTTGCCCGCGGGAGAGGGAGGAGTTCAGCCAGCTGTCGGCCTCACCCTCGTTTTGGCTTCCTCCCCGTCTCTACCCCACCCCTCGCCACCCGGCGAGCGGCCGGCTCCCCTCCCCCCACCGGAGCAGTGACCCCTCCCCTTACCCCGCGCGGGTGGGGGAGGTGCCCATTCTGCACCCCGTTCGGCTTCGCGGGCAGAGTGGGGTTCCCTTGCGCGGTTGGCAGGAGCTGGCGGGCGCCAGGACCTTCCTACTGATGGCCACCCGGCCACCCGCGTCCGCGCGCACCCAGCATGCACGAATCACCTCAGGGGCGCGCGAGCCTCTCACCCCTGACTCCCTGGGCTCCAGAAGGGTCCTCGGGGAGGGGGTGGTGTCAAGAATGTGGGCCGGGGTGGAAGTCACCCTCCTGCGCTTTTTTTATGCTGATGGGGAGAGGGGTTCTCCAGTTACCGTGGTTGTTTGGGGGAAATGGATCTGGGTGGCGGGTCTGTAGAGGGCATTGGGTCGAAATCCGTGGATTCTCGGGACACACAGCCTTCGACGTTCCTTACTGGAACAACTTACCTGTCAGTTCTGGAGAAGTGTTGTTCATGGGACGGTTCCCTTGGCACAGGATGTGTTCCTGGGTTGACTGGCTTGCGAGCTGCCATGCTGCCCTGCCCTGGCCGCATTTCGGAGGGTTTGTTTCCTTTGTAAACTGCCTTCCCGGAGGAACAATGAGGCTCGCTTGCTGGGGCCTGCCTCTCCCTGGCTAGGTGTGTTTATGTGGGGCTGAGTGTGCAGTCTGGTGGTGCCGTAGTCGGCTGGTGTCGGCGCTGGCGAGCCTTTCAGACGGACTCTGGAGGGTGTCTGTGCTTGCGGTGGTGTTGGCGTGTGTGCTGTGTGCTTCTCTTTCCGCGCTAGGTTCCTGTCAAAGTAATGAGCGGTTCCAATCGCCTTGGTGTTTTGCAGAGCAATTGTTTACTGCGTTGGAAGGCAGAAGTAGAGTCTTTGCTCTCGAATTGGTTCCAGAGCCTTTACCCTTATCTCAAAGTCATAAACACATTGACTGTATTATGAGCAGTCAGATTCCCTCCCGATTTTACAGATAGGCAATTCGGTCGGAAGAAGGTAGTGACTTTAGCTTGATTAGAGGGTCGGAGGGAGAGCCTGGTGATCGACCCACAGCCCTGACTCTGCTCTGGACCTGGCCTACTCCCCCACCGCAGTCATTCCTTGCCACTAGGTTCTTTGGCTTCCTTCTCCCTTTTGTTTTACTCTTCCGTTTCCTTTTTAAAAAATTTATTTTCTTTCAGTACCCCTGATCTATTTTTGCTTCTGCCTGTATCTTTTTTTTTTTTTTTTTTAAAGAAGAGAGGGAGGGAAAGAGATCTACCCCATGTTTCATTCCTGAAATGATCAAAATGGCCCAGCTTGGACCACGTCCAAGCCAGGGACCTGGAACTTCATCCAGCACTTGAACTAGGCTCATATGGGATGCCGGTGTGGCAGTTGGTGGCCTGTTCTGCTGCCTCACAGTACCCGGCCCCTTCCTGTTTCTTAGCGCTGGTAATGATACCTGTAGTCGTGTTTTGGTTTAAAGCACTAAAGACTTTGCCAACCAGCGTTGCTCCCACTACACCCAGAAGTCTCTTCTGGGTCAGCGATTTGATACCTAACAGTTTTGATCGGTGACGTTACTTGTCTGGTTACTCCTTGTCCCGCAGCTGCTTTCTCCCCACCCAGCTTTTCTTTACCTCTAATTTCCCATATTATATATGGTAATCCCACAATAATCACATCCTCGTGCTGAAAGGATTGTGCTAACAGCATTTTGAGCTTTGTTAAGTCTCCACAGAACCAAGCAATGGTGGTTCAGAGGGATCCTGAAATGGTGTCGCTTTCGCCTGGCAGGATGATGGGTTCTGGATGTGGAGGCATGGCCTTGTCATAAATTATGATAGACCTGGGGTGGGGAGAGCGGATGAGGATGCAAGCGGACACCAGAACCCCTACCCCCGGCTCCTGCCTGCTTCCTGCCAGCTTTGTTTGTGATCCTAGGTTGGCTGATTAATCTCAACTGTAAAACAGGAATAATAATACATTCCTGTGCTTGTTGAAGATCAACAGGTATAATAGGCACATTACTTTTACATGGAGGGATGATTGTTGGGCAGCCATTATCCCTTTCAGACTTTATGAGAGTGAGAGAATGCCGTCCCCAAAAGAGTGGTTCAGAGGAAGTAGGGGGATCCTAAAAGACTGGCACCCCAGTGTAGGGGCCCTTTCCTGGGGGACTGGTCTGTCCTCTGCTCCCAGGATGGCTGGAACATGTATATACAGGTTGCCGCCATGTTCTCCCCTTCCCACCAGGGGTGGTTCTCCTTGTGGGTTCTGCCCACAGGGAGGAAGAAGAAGAAAGGGCAAAATAGGATGGATGAGGCCAGCAAAAGGGGGTGGGGAGGGGTGCAGAGGCCAGACCCAGGGAGAGCTGGGCTCAGGAACAGTAAAGCTGCTGACCCAACCAGTCTGCCAGTTCCCTTTCCCTGGAGATCCTGTACTTGCACAAGTTGAGCAGTTTCTCCCAGGCTGGAAAAGCGTTGGGTAAGTCAGCTTTAGGTGTAATGGTGGGGGTGGGGAGTGCAGGAATGTGGGTTGGGGTGCTGCTGCCTGTTCCCCTACTATGGGAACAGTTTCAAGTCGTGGTATTTCCTACTGAGAATTTGCACTCCAGCCCTTTCAGCTTTATTATGCAGGGACACTTAACACAAGGCTGTGGAGGCGTGAGTCATCGCTGTTCCCTCCACCCCCTCCACTCCCCAGAAGGAATGGTCCCCTCCCCACACCTGATACTGGGACAGGTAACCACTGGAAGTGGGATTTTCAGCATCACTCTTTCCCTTTTGGTTCCAGATCACTTTCACTATGATAATGTTTTCCCTTCCAGTTTCTTTGTGTTGTTTATCTGGGAGTCTATCCTTATTTTGGGATAGGGATGCTCTGTTTCGAAAAAATTGCGTTTTATGAATAGGTTAGTGGGATAGGTGGTTGAGCTACCGCTTTGCTTGTAGCCCATATCAGCAGATGTTGGTCCAAGTCCTTTGTCGTTGGTGGTGGTGGTGGGGGGGTGTCGCTGCCATTCATATGGGAAACCTGGATTGGGACCAGGGCTCCTGGTTTTCACCTGGCCCAGCCTTCTGTTGCAGGCATTTGAGAACCAGCAGATGGAAACTGTGCCTCACTGCCTTTCAAATAAATAGAAATAAGTAGAATTTTGAGGTTTGATAGAATTTAACATGAAGCCCTTTGGTCTTGGGCTTTCTGTTCTTTTTGGGAGAAAAAAGAAATAGTTCAGTTGACAGGGTTGGAAAATCATAATGGTGGGAATGTTGGTCTTCTAAGTGTTCTGACACCCCCTACAAATCCCCCTCCGCAGTTCTTAGGTATCCCCTTTCAGTGTTGTGTTATACAGATACAACTCCACAGAAAAATGCATTTGTTTCTCACTTTTCTTACACAAGAAGAGGCATAGTGTGAACATTCTGTTGTGTCTTGCGTAGTTCATGTATCCTAGAGATCTTTTCATACTGACATTGGGATGGTGGACTTGACTGCTGGGGTCCCCCTGCTCCCCCACCCCAAGTAAGTCAGCTGAGTCCAAGAGGTACTTGGAAAACAGAAATGACTGGCCCCACCCCTGCCTCCCACCCAAATATGGACTGAAAATCTTATATAGCTTTTTACATGTGATAGATTGGGAAATAGTGGGACTTGTTTTTTATGTCTGTCAGCTCTAGGGAGAGACCCTGGGGATCTCTTAACTCAAAACTGTTTCCTTTTCAGAGGTTCAGGAAGGGGCTGCAGAAGCACTGACAGCATTGTGGAGGGTTGTGGCTGGGAGTTTTTCAGGCATTGAAAACCTGGAATTCGTCTGCCTGGGACTGCCTGATAAGCAGAGTTTCTGTCTAAAGTCCAGTGTGTGTCTGTGTTTCACAGTGTGGGGGAGGGACCAGAGGAAACAGCTGGCTGGCAGGAAGCAGGATGCCAGGCCTCTGGAGTGAGTCCTGGGTAGGCAGTAGGGAGATGAGTGAGGGAGGGGAGGAGCCAGGCCAGTAGAACTGGAAATTCTGCCAAGGGAGGGCCGGAGGGAGTGATGGAGTGAAAGCCTTACACCACCATTACCACTTTCCGTGGGCCCCTGAGAGCCGAGCCGAAAGGGCAGCCAAGTATGACTGTTTAGACACAGCCCAGCCTGTTGGGCCTTCCAGAGCCATCCTCTTGCCTCTACATTCCTTATCTGTTCCATCTCAGCCTCCAGAAAGGGCCTGCCAGCTGCACATCTTCCTGGCCCATTTGTGCCTCCTGCTCTTTTCTGGCAAGGCTGGCCCTTGCAAGAGCTGCTTCTGACTCCACAAGATGACTGGGGGTAATGGGGGGGGGGGAGCAGCAACTCTTATATTCATTTGTTGATGTGAATGAAAGACCCCTGCTGTCAAGCTCCTCTGAGGGGAGCCAGAGGTAGTAAGGTTCTAGGTGGCTCTAGCTTCCTTGCAGCTGGAGGGTCCTATGCCCAGAAGGGAGGTTTGCATGAATTCTTAGACAACAACAGGAGAGTCGGCCTGGCTGCCTGGTTGGCTTCCTTCCTTTGCCTTCCTTTCTTCCTTTCTTTTTAGATTCCCTTTTAAATGATTTAAAATAATTAACAGGACATGTAAAGAAAACAAAGGCTAGGGCCAGGATCCCAAATGGGCACGAGTTCTAATCCCACTTCCATTCAGCTCCCTGCTTGTGGCCTGGGGAAGCAGTCGAGGACGGCCCAAAACCTTGGGACTCTGCACCCATCTGGGAGACCCAGAAGAAGCTCTTGGCTCCTGGCTTCGGACTGGCTCAGCTCTGGCCCAGCTCTGGCCATTGCAGCCACTTGGGAAGTGAATCAACAAATGGAAGATTTTCCTCTCTGTCCCTCCTCCTCTCTATATCTGACTTTCCAATGAAAATAAATAAATCTTAAAAAAAAAGAAAGAAAGAAAAGAAAGCAAAGGCTCTACTAATAAAGCTGGGGAAGGAAGTAGTGTTTCTGTTGTGGATTGGGCCACACAGCCAAGGAGTGGTTGTTGGTGAGTCCAGCTAAGCCCCTTGCTGTGATCACATTCTGCTTCCTGCCAGTGCTTTTGTGTGGCCCTTGAAGCACCTCCTTAGGCACCACATGCTGGGGGCTGGAGGGGGACAGCTGGAACTAATATGTCTGCCTTTCTTTTTTTTTCTCTCTCTCTCTTTCTCTCTCTTTCTTTCTCTCGTTCTCTCTCTCTCCTTTCTAAGAATTTATTTTTATTGGAAAGTCAGGTTTACAGAGAGAGAGAGAAAGATCTTCCATTTGCTGGTTTACTCCGCAAGTGGCCACATGGCTAGAGTTGAGCCGATCTGGAGCCAGGAGGTTCTTCCAGGTTGCCACGTGGGTGCAGGGTCCTGAGGCTTTGGGTCTTCCTCTGCTGCTTTCTCAGTAGAGGATGGAAGCTGAATGAGAACTGGAGTAGCCAGGACACAAACCGGTGCCCATATGGGATCCTGGTGCTTGCAAGGTGAGGATTGAGCTGTTGTGCTAGGTCCTATCGTCTTGTCAGAAGAGTTGTAGGAGTTAACCAGGAGAGGGCTTAGGAACATCTGGGAAATAATCAGGTATTCAGGAAATGTTAGGTGCTGCTATTAATTTCATCAGTGGTTTTCTTGGTCAAAATCAGTAGCAGTGTGTGTTGAGAGTTTAGATATGCTCAGCTAAAGAATATAGGATAAACACTGTTAAGGTCTTCAAGGATTATGCTTATTTTTCTTTTATGTTTTCTAAAAATAGTTACTTATTTGAGAGGCAAAGTGACGCAGTTTGTTAATTCACTCCCCAAGTGTCCTCAACAACCAGGTTTGAGTCACACCAAAGCCAGGAACCCAGAGCTCTGTCTCCAGGTCTCCTGTGTGGGTGGCAGGGACCGAAGTAGTTGCGCTACCTGCACTGCCTTCCTGAGGCGTTCCAGGAAAGTGCACTGAAGCAGAGTAGCCTGGAACCAACTGGCATTCTGATGTGAATGTGAGCATACCAAGCAGAGGCTTAAGCCGCTGCACCACAACACATACCCTGTGCTCAGTTTTCCATCCGCAGGTGAGTTATTGTTCCTTCTTAACTCGCGGTTGCATCTAGCAGAGACTCCAGCAGAATGTGCATTGCTGATGCCTGCTTAGAATATCCAATTTGTCTGTTAGGACTGCCAAGTAAATTATACAGCAGCAGAAAGTTGTGTTCTCACTGTTCTGGATGCTGAAGAGCCAAGTTCAAGGTGTTGGTAGGGTTAGTTTCCCCTGAGACCTCTCTCTTGGACGTGCAGTCTGTTTACCTGGTGCACCTACTGTGTGTGCACAGCCGTGGTGTCTCTAACCTGTTATTAGTAGAACACCGCTCAGGTTGGATCAGGGCATGCCCTAATAGTTTCATTGTCATTTAATTACCCCGCTAGCGGCAGTATCTCCACACAGTCATCTTGTAAGGTGCTGACCCTGGGCCTTCAGCATATATTCTGGGAAAGCAGAAAGAACCTTATACCACCTGAGAGACTGCCTTTCCAGAAAGAGCCATGCGCTGGCCAAGTGCTCCTCAGCTGGGCCTGTTGGAAGTTTCTTGGTTGCTCTTGCAGTCAGCAAGATACTGGAGCTGTTCTACATGGATTCAGTCGTTCCTATTCTTTCTGATTTTTTCAGCCCTTGCATTAGAAGATCTCTTGACATTTCTTCTTTTAGTTCCATACACATTTCCTGGGAGGGCCTTAGGTGTCTGTTGTACACAACCTGCCTGGGAGAAACCCATTATGTGTGCCAACATTTAGGGACACATTGCAGCCCAAGTGTGGGAAGCAGTCACTTTGAGCCTCTGCTTCCACACACCAAAAAAAAAAAAAAAAAAAAAAAAGTCAAGTGGAAGTATCCATAGGCAGACTTCAGTTTTGTTTGAAAACAAAGAAGCTTTTTTTGTTGTTGTATAGACAATTGGCCTGTAAAGAAATAAAGCGGGGGTGGGGGGGCGGGGGGGCTGTGCAGTGGCTTAGCAGCTAAAGTCCTCGCCTTGATCGCGCCACGATCCCATGGGCGCTGCTTCTAAACCTGGCAGCTGCACTTCCTTTCCAGCTCCCTGCTTGTGGCCTGGGAAAGCAGTCGAGGATGGGCCAAAGCCTTGGGACCCTGCACCCGCGTGGGAGACCTGGAGGAAGATTCTGGCTCCTGGCTTCAGAGCGACTCAGCTGCGGCCACTGCGGCCGCTTGAGGACTGAATCATCAGACAGAAGATCTTCCTCTCTGTCTCTCCTCCTCTCTGTATATCTGACTTTGCAATAAAAATAAATAAATAAATAAATGAATTTTAAAAAAAGAAATTAAGTGTGGTACGGGTGCTTGATGTCTTACTACATTTTTTTTCTTTTTTTTTTTTAAGATTTGTTTATTTTTACTGAAAAGCCAGATTTACAGAGAGGAGGTCTTCTGTCTGCTGATTTACTCTGTGAATCAGCCACCACGCTGGGCCCATGGTTACATTTTTCTATTGTCAAAAATTTATTTATTTGAGTGGCAGAGGGAGAGAGGGAGATCTGTATTCAGTCACAGATTCGCTCTCTAGTCAGGGTGAGAACTGGCTGAAACAGGGACTCTGGAACTTCATCCAGGTCTCCATGTGACTCTTGTGGATGTTGGAGGAGTGAGTCAGTGGATAAAAGATCTTTCCATGTGTCAAACTGCTTTTTGAATAAATGAACTTTTATTGTTATTATTATTTTATTGGAAAGTCAGATTTATAGAGAAAAAGAGAGGCAGATCTTCTGTCTGCTGAATTACTCCCCAGGTGGCCGCGACAGCCAGAGCTGAGCTGATTCAGAGCCAGCAGTCAGGAGGAGCCTCCTCCAGGTCTTCCAAGGGTCCCAAGGCCTTGGGCCGTCCTTGACTGCTTTCCCAGGCCACAGACAGGGAGCTGGATGGGAAGTGAAGCATCCGGGAAACTGGCATCCATATGGGTTCCTGGTGTAGGCAATGTTGAACAAACTTATTGAATGCCAGCTTGTAGCAGGCATTATGCTGAGTGAAGTTCTCACAGTAATGAACAACTGTGGTTCTTGCTCTTTGGGGATGTGCTTCTGTAGGGGAGGTGTTGCATACGCAGAGACCTTGGGGAGAGGGAGAAAGTCCCTGCTTTGCCTGTGTTGCAGGATAGTGAAAGCCTAGGGGAGGCCTTCTGGCTGTAGTAAGGTCATTTCCCAGAAATGGGTGAATACCCGTCAGCTCAAGAAGGGCGGGCTGTTGTACACAGCACACACAGTGTAAGGGCAGGTTGGGAAACAGCCCTGGCTTTGCTGGGGATTGGTAGTTTTGTTTTGCTAGAGAGTGCACTGCAACAGGAGAGTGGGGTAGTGAAGATGACAAACTTATCATAGTGTCAGATAGCGTTAGAATGCGCTTACCTGGCTGAAAATTTGCGTTTTATTATATAGGTACTCTGGAAGCATCAAAAGCTTGAAGTTGGTGTCAGATTTGCATTTAAAAAATTATTTATTTTATTGGAAAGGCAGATGTACAGAGAGGAGGAGAGACAGAGAGGAAGATCCTCCATCTGATGATTCACTTCCCAAATGGCCGCAATGGCCGGTGCTGCACCAATCCAAAGCCAGGAGCTAGGGACTTCCTCCAGGTCTCCCACGCGGGTGCAGGGTCCCAAGGCTTTGGGCTGTCCTCAACTTCTTTTCCAGGTCACAAGCAGGGAGCTGGATGGAAGTGGAGCTGCCAGGTTTAGAACCGGCGCCCATATGGGATCGTGGTGCGCTCAAGGCGAGAGGACCTTAAACATTACGCTATCACGTCAGGTCCAGATTTGCGTTTTTTAAGAAGGCTGTACTGTATGAAGGTACCTCAGAAAGTTCATTGTCACAATGAAAGTTTATTTTCAAATGAGATTCTGAAATCTGTGCATAATTTTAAAAATAGTTTGCATGTTCCTTGAAGTTTCCATGAAGGGTCCTTTCTATGCCTGGATTTCAAAATTTTTTCTGTATCAAAATAAATATATGTTTTTAAAGATTTATTTATTTTTATTGGAAAGGCAGACATACAGAGAGAAGGAGAGACAGAGAGGAAGATCTTCTGTCTGATGATTCACTTCCCAAGCGGCCTCAATGGCTGGTGCTGGGCCAGTCTGAAGCCAGGAGCAAGGAACCTCTTCTGGGTCTCCCACGTGGGTGTGCAAGGGTCCCAAGACTTTGGGCCATCTTCAACTGCTTTCCCAGGCCAGAAGCAGGGAGCTGGATGGGAAGTGGAGCGGTCGGGATTAGAACTGGCGCCCATATGTGATTCCGGAGCGTTCAAGGCGAGGACTAGCCGCCAGGCCACGCTGCTGGGCCCAATATCAAAATAAATTTGACTTTGCATTCTGTTCTCCAGTGAATTTTTGGGAGTATTCTTGTAGGATGCAGGCCTGGCTCCAGCTGCACTGCATCACTTGTAGAGCCTTCATTTCCCCGTGTAGTGGGGCAGGCATTGTAGCACACTGTCTTAAGCCTTTCATTGTGGTGCCCATATCCCACATTGGAGTGCTGGTTCAAATCCTAGCTACCCCATTTCAAGCCCAGCTCCCTGCTAATACTGTTGGAAACAGCAGCTGATGATTGATTTCTTGAGTTCCTGCCACTCCCATGGGAAAGCGGGATGGAATTCCTGGCTCCTGGCTTTGGCCTGGCCCAGTCCTGGCTTTTGTCATCATTTGGAGAGTGAATACATAGATGGAAGAACTCACTGGCTCCCCCTCTGTCACTGTTCCTTGCAAAAATAAATAAATAAAGAAGCCCTTCAGAGAAAAAAAACCCATCCCTTCTGGCACAGGTGATAGTCTCAGAACAGTTTCTTTAAGCGTTGCATAAATGTTAACTTTTGGTCCAGTGGTGGGAAGGAGGATGGTTTCTCTGTCCGTGAACTCAGAACCTCTTGATGCTTTTACCTTTGTGTTTTTTTCTTTTCGTGAGCTTAGCGGAAATTAAACTTCACTATGGGAAAGATGGAATTTTCTTCTGTTTCTGTTTACCATATGTGTTAAGACATTTTTATGTGTATAATGTGGCACACAGAGGTTCAGAGTTACGTGCAAAGGGAAGCTGTGATGGAGAAGGGGAGTGCGACATGAATGAAAATGCAGGAAAACTGGCCGTCCTGGTGTAGATGGGATGTGCTGTGAGAAAGCCAGCCCTTAGCTCTGCTGGGCCATTTGTGAAGGTTCTAGAAGAGTCAGCATTTCCTAGGGGGAGAAGAGATTGGGTGGGCTGGAGTGTGGGCATTTCTTAGGCAATATTTATATTTTTTGTCTTGTTGAAGGAAACCGTGGAGCCAGAGGTCATAGGGATCTGTGTTGTGGCTCAGCAGGTTGAGCAACTACCTGTGGCAGTGGTATCCTACATGAGCATTTGTTCGAGTCCTGGCTGTTCCACTTCCCCTACAACTCCATAATATCGCCCATTTTACAGATGGATAAACAGATTCAAAGTGACTAAGGGGCTTGCTTAGGTCTTATACCCTGGTGAGTAACAGAGTCTGGGTTTGAGTATAGGCAGTCCAGTTCCAGGGGTGTTATATGCTCAAGAATAAGAAGGGGTATGCGGGTCCTGATGGCTGAGTTGTCCTGGGAGTTTGGGGTCATAGGGAAGGCATGGTGGTCAGGCTGCGCTTGGCTTCTAGGGTGATGGAGAGTTGCTGCAAATGCTTGAATGTTAGGCTCAGGCAGGCCACCACAGCCATAGGTGGTTCTGCATCCAAGAGAGCTGAATGCTGCTGTGTTTTACAAGAAGGGAAGCCCAGGCTGGGTCATGACAGTCAGAATGAATGGGAAGAGGGATATGCCAGGCATCCAGGGTGCTTCATGCGTCCTTGAATGTGGAGTAGTTCTTGAGCATGTTTTGGATCTGATGAGCTGAGATGATGTGAAGCAACACTTTTGTTACAGTCAAACACAACGGAACAATCAGATTCATACATCGTGATGTGTGTGTGTGTGTGTGTGTGTGTGTGTTGAGAGAGAGCAAGAGAGAGTGAGTGTATCTTTAGTTCAAAACTGGTTTTGTCTTAATTAGATGCTGCTTTATATTTGTGTGGTGTCACAGCTTGGGTTCCAGGGAGGCTGACTCTGAAATGTCAGTTGTCACAGAAGACAATTTATTGGGGAGTGCTCCTGGGATTCGCTCTGTGGAAAGGGTAGAGTTAGATACGTTCTATCAGTCCCCAAATGGCCTCAATGGCTAGAGGTACATGGGTACAGGGGCCAAAGCACTAGGCCGCTTCTCCACTTTTCTATGCACATTAGCAGGGATCTGGATTGGAAATAGAGTATCCAGGACAAAAACCAGTGCACATGTGGGAACCAGCATTGCAAGTGGCTACTTAGCTTGCTATGCTGTGGTGCTAACACCCATGACCAGACTCTCTTTTTTTTTCTAAGATTTATTTTTAAATTTTTATTGGAAAGTCAGATATACAGAAAGGAGGAGAAACAGAGAGGAAGATCTTCCGTCTTTTGATTCACTCCCCAAGCGGCTACAATGGCTGGAGCTGCGCTGATCCGAAGCCAGAAGCCCAGAGCCTCTTCTGGGTCTCCCAGGCAGGTGCAGGGTCCCAAGGCATTGGGCCGTCCTTGACTACCTTCCTAGGCCATAAGCAGGGAGCTGGAAGGGAAGTAGAACAGCCAAAACACGAACTGGTGCCTGCCTGTATGGGATCCTGGTGCATGCAAAGGAAGGTTTTTAGCCACTAGCCCACCATGCCAGGCCCTGGATACTATACTTCTGATACACTTCCCTGTTGGTGTACCTGGGAAAACAGTGGAATATGGTATAAGTGTTTGCGTCTCTGCAGCCACAGGGGAGTCCCAGATCAAATTTTTTCCTGGATTTGGCCCAAGTCAGCCTTAACCACTGTGGCTCTCTGGGGAGTGAAGCAAGGGGTGAATTCCCTCTCCCCCTGCCCCACCCTGCCGTAACTCTGCCTTTCCAATAAATCTTCTAAAAAAAGTAATAATAAGTATACAAAGTAATACTAATGGAAATCATGTATCGACAAAATGGACCTAACTTTTGAATGAATAACATCTTGGTACGTAGTTTGTCTCCATTAAAACAGTGACTTCCCTGAGAAGCAGCTGTGTTTTGAGACATATTGCTTCCTCATCTGTATAGTGAGAGAAGTAATGGTTACCAGCACAGATTTACAGTGTTGTTATGTCAGATTGAAATAAGTTTAATTATTTTTTTTTTAAAGATTTATTTATTTCCACTGGAAAGTCAGATGTACAGAGAGGAGGAGAGACAGAAAGGAAGATCTTCCGTCCGATGGTTCACGCCCCAAGTGAGCCGCAACGGCCGGTGCGCGACGATCCAAAGCCGGGAACCAGGAACCTCTTCCGGATCTCCCACGCGGGTGCAGGGTCCCAGTGCTCTGGGCTGTCCTCGACTGCTTTCCCAGGCCACAAGCAGGGAGCTGGATGGGAAGTGGAGCTGCCGGGATTAGAACTGGCGCGCCTATGGGATCCGGCGCGTTCAAGGCTAGGACTTTAGCCACTAGGCCATGCCGCCGGGCTCAGTTTTATTAATTTTTAAGACTTATTTTATTTGAAAGGCAGAGTTACAGACTGCTTCACTCCCGAAGCGGCCACACTGGCTGAAGCCAGGTGCTTGTAACTCCCACTGGGTCTCCTCCGTCTTGGGCAGACATCTCCTGATTCCCAGGCATGTCGGTGAGACTGGACTGGACATTAAGCAGCTAGGACTTGGCACCGATACATCCATGAGCAGCTGAAACTGCTGTGCCACAACTCTGGCCCCTGAAATGAGTGTCTTTTAAAGCATGGTCTAAATGTAACGTGAAGAGGAGGAAAGGGGAGGCTGAAGGACGTTAGTGCATCTGGTTCAAACCCTTCACATTTCAGGTGAGGAAGAGGAATCTCAGAGGTGGAGAGCCCAGATTTACGTAAGTAAGGGAAAAATGCTCCAGCAGACCGGCTGGCATCACACTTTATCTAGAGAGCTAGGGCTCCGACTAAGCCATGAATAAAAGCATACTTAGTGAATTTGAATTTTGAAAATAGGAATGAGGGTAATCGTGTCTGTGCTGGTTGGTTTATAGCTACGTTGTGTGGTTCTAGAATCCTCTTGGCACTGGGTTCTTTGGCATATTGGGACTCATCTTGTGGCCCACATATTCCTCCCCCATCTGGTTTAATGAGCCTCCTGGCTCCTCGCTTCCCCTGTCCACTCACCCCATAGTGCCTTTTCTTTTCTTGGCAAATTTATTATGAGGTGATGAAAGCCCAGTCCCGACTCCACCTCAGATAGGGAGGTGTGGTCCTAGGCACGTATCTTTGCCGCTTCTAGTCTCAGTTCCTTGTGTCAAACTGGGGTGACCAGCTTTGCCTGCTGTTCTGTCTTGATTGGTTCAGAGATCAGTGTACCAGTTTCACATGATGTAGTGAAAGCCCTTTAGAAAGCACCCAGGGTCCCCAGTGTGGAGGATTCCCCTCCCCCCTCCTGCCTTCCCTTTCCCTGCCTTGTCTCCAACATTGCTGGCTTCCGTCCAGGATTGTCTTGACAAATGGCTGCAATCATTGGTTAAGAAGCTTTCTCTGAAACACCCTTTTTTTTTTTATTATTAAAGATTTATTTTATTTTTATTACAAAGTCAGATACACTGAGAGGAGGAGAGATAGAGAGGAAGTGGAGCTGCCGGGATTAGAACCAGCGGCCATATGGGATCAAGGCAAGGACCTTAGCCACTAGGCCATGCTGCCGAGCCCCTCTGAAACACTCTTGAGTTGCCCTTGGAGTAGTATGTTCATTAGCCCACTGAGTGTCATAGAGGAAACCATTAAAAGGAAAGAAATTGTGTGAGAAAGGAGTGTTTGATTTCCATGGATGGACTTCTGACCTGCTGGAAGCCATGATGAGATCATGATGAGAGGATGTGAGACCGTGAGTAGCTTGCATGTTCCCACACAGCTGTTCACTGGGTCTAATGGGTCTCCCCGTCTTTCATTCTCAGGCTCCTTGGTGTGGGGCAAGGGTACAGTCTACACTTCTGAACCTGACGTCAGAATTGCAGAAAATAAACGTGAGTTGGGAGGGGCTGTGTAGTGGAGCGGTAGGGTGGATGTGAGATGAGAGGGTTCCAGAGCCTGGGAGATCAGCCAGTGTGTGGGGCCATTCCCATCTTCTCTTGTTGGCCCTGTGTGTAGCCGTCAAGCTGCCCTGTACCTACTCTGGCTTCACCAATCCCCGTGTGGAGTGGAAATTTGTTCAAGGCTCAACTACAAGTCTTGTCTGCTACAACAACAAGATCACAGGTAAGTTGTTCTATCGCCTTCCACACTTGGTCCGCGCCTGGGCTCCAGGGGAGGGCACAGCCTGGCTCCAGGTCTCCTTTGCTCTCCTCTTCCCCTTTGTGGAGGGAGAGGAGGACCTGTATACACCTTGTGCCATTTTCATCAGCTTCTCTTGGCTTTCAGTTCACTCTGTTCTGCTTCTGCTTTCTCCCTCTTGGTAGCTTCCTATGAGGATCGAGTTACCTTCTCACCAAGTGGCATCAGCTTCAGTACCGTGACCCGGAAAGACACTGGGACGTATACTTGTATGGTTTCTGAGGATAACGGCAACAACTATGGGGAGGTCACCATCCAGCTCACTGTGCTTGGTATGTGTACGGATCTGTATGGGCCTGAAATTCAGTGCTTTTCAGTTCTTGCTAAGCTCTGGAACCCATTGATGGTCAGGGTGCCTGTGGTGTCAAATTTGGAGTCAGTATTGCCCCATGTTGCCTGGCTGGGTATAAATTGAGGGAGGGATAGCTACAGCGATTAGATGCAATGTCATCCTAGGCTGTGACTTGGGTTCAAGCAGCACTCCCTACCCTTGTGTCAGCTCCTCTCTCTCTCTCTCTCTCTCTCTTTCTCTCTCTCTCTTAGTGCCCCCATCCAAGCCTACAGTCAGCATCCCCTCATCCGCCACCATTGGGAACCGGGCAGTGCTGACCTGCTCAGAACCAGATGGTTCTCCACCCTCGGAATACACTTGGTTTAAGGATGGGACAGCGATGCCTACAGATCCCAAGAACAACCGTGCCTTCAGCAACTCTTCCTATACTCTGGACCCCAAGTCAGGGGAGCTGGTATGGATGGGAGTGGAAGATGTGTGGGAATGGCTGAACAAGCAACAAGTTGAACAAGTTAGGGTCAGGAGACATAGAAGACAAGTTCTTGGCTTTTTCAAACAGAAAACCAATTTTTTTTTTTTTTTTAAGATTTTTGATCCCGTGTCAGCCTCTGATACTGGAGAATACACTTGTCAGGCACAGAATGGTTTTGGGTCACCCATGATGTCAGATGCTGTACGCATGGATGCTGGTGAGTGACAGTGTGGTAGGGACTTGGGTTTAGACCTGGTGTAGTGATGTTGTTAGTATCAAGAGTGAGCATTCGGGAGCCTGACCTCTTGTTTGTGCTTCACAGTGGAACTGAATGTGGGGGGCATCGTGGCAGCTGTCCTGGTGACACTGATTCTCCTTGGACTCTTGATGGGAGGCATCTGGTATGCCTATAGCCGAGGCTACTTTGAGAGTAAGTGTCCGCCCCTGAAGGCCATCCTTTGCATTGCCACTGGCGCAGCCATTGGTTCGTGGGTACTGAGTACTGATTCTGGCACTTTGTCCTTGGGTGTGGGTGTTTTCCCATAAAGAGCATGGGTTACTTGATAGCATATGTCAGGTGCCACATAGCAGCTGCCATCACCTGTGCCATGTTGTCTTCTGCCCTGCTGACACTCCTGATACCATTTTTTTCTCCCCCCTTCCAGGAACAAAGAAAGGGTGAGTGGAAGGAAGGCTGTCTTGGGATTTGCTGAAGTTGAGAACATGCATGCCTGTGGTTTGCAGCGTGGGCCCGGGGGGATGGGCTGGAGAGGGAGGCAGTCAGCTTATAGGGAAGACTTTGGGATTTTTTTCTGCTGTTTGTAGCAGCCTTGGGCTTGTCCTGTCTCCTTTTGTGCAACCTCCCTGCTGAACCCTTCCCTAAAATTCTTGGTTCTGGCCTCTGATGTTAGTAAGGAGAGGTCAGAGCACCTGGGGGACTGAGTCTTCATCTTTGATCTTATCCACAGGACCTCCAGTAAGAAGGTCATTTATAGCCAGCCTACTGCCCGAAGTGAGGTGAGTAGAATGCTGTAGGGAAGGGAGGTGTTTAGGGGATTATGGGCTGAAAAAACTACAGAGTTAACTGTTTTTTTTCCCCTCCAGGGTGAATTCAAACAGACCTCATCATTCCTGGTGTGACTCTGGTCTGGCTCCTCTCCTGTCCTCTGTGCTTGCCTTACTCCGGTGCTACTAGACTCTGGCCCCTGACATCTGCAGTTTCACAGGATGCCTTACATTGTCTTCTACACCCCACCGGTCCCCCACTGTCATCTTAGTTAGGATGTGTTTTTTTTAATAATGTCAGCACGTGCCCCTTTTTCCCTTGTGCCCTCTCTTCCACTCCTGCTGCGGCCAAGTGGCCTGAGGCTGTTTCAAGTCCTCCTTCTTTGTCCTATGAGGGATCAGGCAGGAATCCTGGGTGTTCCTGTTGACTCTCTTCTAAGTAGACAGTGGGAGTAGTGGGAGTGATGGGGTTCCCCGAAATCTGCAGTCACCACCCCCTTGGCCTGCAGTAGCTTCTGCATAGGTTTTCCTCCCAATGTGGGCCAGCGTCAGCTGTTCTGGAGTGGGGATGGGAGGCCGGAGCTGCTGCTCCGGTTGTTTGCGGACGATGTCTGGAACCCACCCTGCTGTCTCCTCACTGGAAGTGCCACGAGGAACCTTTGGTCCTGTCCCATGTCTGAACATAAGCAGACTGCCTGTAGGAAAGCTGGAACTTTTGTTGCGGAGAGCACAGTAAACACTCTGGGGACATGGAGTGAGAAAAATTTCAAACTACTGATCAAAAGGAAACTGAGCTGGAGCTGATGGCTCAGGTCGCTCCCCTTCCCTTGGCTGGAACAACTGGACAGATCCTTTTAAGATGTGTCTGTGAGACTGGGTGTGGTAGTATTGGTGGAGCGTGTGTGTGTGTGTGTGTGTGTGTGGCAGTGTTGGCAAAGTCCCTCTGTGTGTATGTGTGTGTGTGTGTTAGCTAGCTATGTGCTGAAATTGGATGAAGTTGGAGGGTATCTGCTCTTCAGTGCGATTGTGTTTCTGTATGTTTATGTTAACTGGATGTCAGAAATAAAAAGTTGACTTGTCAAAGGTTCTTTTTGTGGGAAATTGTGAAGCATCCCTGAGCTCCTCTGTGCAAACATGAAGACATCATCCTAGTAGCCTGGGGCTGGTTCCCGGGGTGCTGTCATACCCCACTTCCTGTTTCCTGTCTCAAGGCAGAGCTGCTTCCTGGAGCCCTCTAACAGCCAAGCCTTCCTCGGGCTGGATGAGGGTCCTTGAGGGTGAAGCTGATGCTGAGGGTCCTTGAGGGTGAAGGTGATGCTGTGGTCTAGGCTTGTGCTGTCCAATGTGGCAGGAGACTGTCCCCTCCCTCTTCCTGCCCAGCCAGGTTTACTAATGGACTTCTCTGAGGCTATAGACGTAGCTGCATCAGAGCCAAGCGAGGGTTTCTCAGATCATTTGGAGAACTTCTTTAGTTTGAACTAGTGCTTTATTTGGTGGATGGGGTTCAGGAGAGACTGGAGCATGCTAAACCAGACGGGACTGGCTGTCATTGGTTACCTCATTCCCTTCCCATCAGGAACTTTCTCTGCTCGCTAAATTTCTATTTCCACCTTCCACAGTCCCTCAATCTATTTATTAGGGAGCAAGAGGGCAAATAAAGGGTTGACCTTGTCTCATTTCTTTCTGTGGAGCGGGAGTGCCACTTTGGCATGTACTGTTTCTCTATCTGAGAACCCCTAGCAGAATTTGAGTTTTCTATTAAAAATCCAAAAATAAAAACAAACTGAAAAGAAAGAGAACAATGAAACTAAGGATCATACACCAGTAACAAAAAATATTTCCACAGGAACTAAAATTCAAGCCAATAAGTAAAAAGGAAATGGTGTGGTTCGGTAGGGGTGGGAATTCTGAAATATGTTTTAGTTGTGTGTCTTGCTTGTGAGACTGGGTGGGAGGGAGAGGGGAGAGGCCATGGGGAGAGTGGATGGTTCCTGACTTCTCACTCGCGGAGTGATCTGTGGTGTGAATGAATCACTTGGAGCCAGCGGTGGAATTCACCTCTCTGGCTTGCAAGAGCCCCCTTGGAGTTGGAAAACACCTTGTCTGCTCCGTTTTAGAATGTCAAAACTAATTTTTTGTAATAAATGTTTATTTTTCACATTGAGTTCATTTAACGCCTGAAGTTCTGTGTGAAGATGATGGGGACTGCCCAAGCGACTTGAATGTCCAAACTCTTCCTGGTAACCATTTACTAAGATTAAGGATATCCTTCCTTCCGTACTCTTGCTAGCTGTTTTTTTTCCCCTTAAGTTTTTTATTTTTGAAACGGTTAAAAGAGAGGGAAGTGGGGAGATGGAGAGACAGATCTCCCATCCACTGGTTGATTCCTGAAGTGGCCAGAGATGTGTTGTTCTGAAACCAGGAGCCAGGAGGATCCTCTAGGTCTGCCATGTGGGTGCAGGGCTGCTAGCATTTGAGCCATCTGCTGCTGCTTTCTCAGGGAGCTGGATCAGAAGTGAAACAAACAGCAGTGGAACTGGTGCCCACATACGATACCAGTGCTGGAGGTGGCATTTAATGGCCTTAATGGCTGGGACTGAGCCACTCCAAAGCCAGAAGCCAGGAGCTTCCTCCAGGTCTCCCACGCGGGTGCAAAGTCCCAAGGCTTTGGGCTGTCCTAAATTACTTTCCCAGGCCACAAACAGGGAGCAGGAAGAGGGAGTAGCTGGGACATGAACTGGTGCCTGTATGGAATCCTGGCTCATGCAAGGCAAGGACTTTAGCCACTAGGCTACCGCACTGGGCCCTGATGGTTACTTTTTAATTTAGTTTTTTCCCATTGGCTTGTGCTAGAATGGGAGTGATCCTAAAATGGACATTTTCTTTTTCCTTTTTAATTTATTTTTAAAGTTTATGTTTAGTGATGTTTGCGTAGTTGATTATGGTGGAGGGGTTTGAGGATTAGGGGAAAGCAGGTAAGACCATCCGTTTCCAATTTGTTTTTCTTTCCTGTATCTGGGGAAGGAGGGGGATAAGGGGAAAAGCTGCACCCAGCCTTCCAACCGCCTTGGTATTCAGGGATAGAGAGCACCCTGATGTCATCCCAGGGCCCCGATGTGGAGAATGCTCCAAGGGTTCTGAAGCGTGGTTTTTTTTTTTTTAATTTATTTTTATTGGAAAGGCAGATATACAGAGAGGAGGAGAGAACAGAGGAAGATTTTCTTTCCGATGATTCCCCAAGTGGCCTCAATGGCTGGAGCTGAGCCAATCCGAAGCCAGCAGCCAGGAGCTTTTCCCAGGTCTCCCATGTGGATGCAGGGTCCCAAGGCTTTGGGCTGTCCTTGACTGCTTTCCCAGGCCACAAGTGGGGAGCTGGATGGGAAGTGGAGCTGCCCGGATTAGAACCGGCGCCCATATGGGATCCCGGGCATGTTCAAGGTGAGGACTTTAGCTGCTAGGCCATGTCACTGGGCCCTAGGTGGTTTTGATAATTCTGAAATGCTGTCCATCTCACCAATCCAAGGATGAGGAAATTCTTCCAATGTCCATTGGCTGACATAATTGACCTTAGAGTATACACTCAACCAGTTATTTGCTGTCATTGTTTGGCTGGGGTAGCTGTATAGTTTGTTCTGCCCTCCTTCCTCGGTTATGGTACCACATATCCTCTGTAGGTGCTAATGGACTGCTGTATCCTCCATGTGCACTTGGGTATGCTTGTCCACTGCTCGGTCTAATTGACTTGACGAGGCCCAGTTCTGACACACGCACTCCACAGATCCTGTGATTCTCCCCATGGTTGAAGTTCTGCGTTCAGTGGTTCAGTGGGGGTAAATCCCTGTAGAAACCTTGTCTGAAGTAATCTGCAACCTGACTCTTGTGTGTGCTTGCCAGTATGGACTCAGGCTCAGCCCATCACCCACATCAGCTTATGCACACACTGGTAGTTGCAATTACTGGGTCAATTTTCTCTCCAGCCCTGTCTCTTACGTAAATCAATGGATGCTGTGGCCCAACCCATCCCTGCCCACCACACACTCGCCCTCATGTACGTCAGCGGGAGCAGGAGCCTAGTTGGAGTAACCCTCAATAACCCCAGTAGCCTGTGTTTGGCAGTATGTGCAACAGACTAGTCTGTCCCGCCTCCCATTCAGCCCTTTACACATCAATGGCATTGAAGCTTAGCTCAACCCAACTGACCCAACTATCTAGCCCACGCTCATACCAGTGGATGCCACCACCTGTCTAGCCAGGCCCACCCCCTCCCCTAGTTCTCATGCTCACCAGTGGGAGTTAACCCATCAGAGAGATGCCCACAGTTTCCCTCCTGGGCCCACTCCCATTCCCAGATCTTTCACTCTCCGGGTGGTTATGCAGTCTAGCTTGACAGGATTTGCCCCAAGCCCCATCACTTGCCAGCTGATGTGGCAAAGCCCAACCAACCTGCTGTTACTCTGGCCTGTGTACCAGTGGGTACAGTCAGTTAACAGCCCAACTCTCTTACCCAGCTCAGGTGCAGGCCAGCAAGAGTTGTAGCTCTGCTTGGCCTCGTCTGCCCCTGATTCCAGTTCTCCAACTCATGAGTAGGATCAGTGGTCCAGCAGGGCAGCCACCCCACAGCCTCCCCTACCGGGCTCGCACCCACCCACCCCCACTGGGTCTCACACGTGCTGGTGGGTACTGAGGCCCAATCTGGCATGGCCTGCTTCACCTTGGCATTTGCTGGCATGTGCTGTAGCCTGGCCTAGCCCTATCTGTCCCCAGCTCCAGCTCATGCTGGTGGGTGTTTCAGCCTAGTCCAGCTCAGCAAAATGGACATTTTCTGTGTTACAGGGAGACTGGAGGGATGGGAAGGGCAGGGTTGTGGATACTGGGTGTTTTCCTTGGGATGTGAACCCACCATCAACTGGGATGAAACGATGGAGTACTAAGGACATATTTGTTCTGCCTTCCCTTCAAGATATAAGATGTGATGATTTGTTACACATACTCATTTTTTTTAAAGATTTATTCATTTTATTACAGCCAGATATACACAGAGGAGGAGAGACAGAGAGGAAGATCTTCCGTCCGATGATTCACTCCCCAAGTGAGCCGCAACGGGCCGGTGCGCGCCGATCCAATGCTGGGAACCAGGAACCTCTTCCGGGTCTCCCACGCGGGTGCAGGGTCCCAATGCATTGGGCCATCCTCGACTGCTTTCCCAGGCCACAAGTGGGGAGCTGGATTGGAAGTGGAGCTGCCGGGATTAGAACTGGCGCCCATATGGGATCCCGGGGCTTTCAAGGCGAGGTCACCTTAGCTGCTAGGCCACGCTGCCGGGCCCTCATTTTGTTTTGATGGCGCAAATTAACACTCATCACACCCCTACTCTTCCTTAGAGACCTAGGATATCATCTTGTAACTTTGAATTTACACCCTTTGACCAACAAACATGGCTACTCCCATCTTTACAGGATCTATGCTATTAAGACCATGGGGGAGAGTGAAGAAAATTGAGTCCATTACTGAATGAGGGATAATGTGAGGGCACTCTGAAAAGTTTGTGGAAATGGAATTAAATCCTAGGTTTGTGCAAACAACTTTGGAATCTGTGTAAATTAATGGTAGAAGTTTTTGTTTGTTTTGTTTTTGTTTCTTTTTAATAAAACAAAATAATGAAAGGACATCTTTCAAAGCCATTTTCCATAAACTTTTTGAAGAACCTTCATGTCCCATGGGGCCAGGCAATATATTAATACAGTGAGTAAGTAAAAAAAAAGTACAGTTTACATTACATTTTTTTTCTTTTTATGATAGTTTTTGTTTTTATTTTTACTTGAAAGGCAGAGGGAAAAATAGACAAAGACCTTAACTTCTGCTGGTTTACTCTTCAAAAACTTGCAGTGGCCAGGATTGGGCCAAGCAGAGGCTAGGTGCTGGGAACTCAATAGAGGTCTCCCATGTGGATAGCAGCACCCAAGTACTTGAAGTATCATTGACTGCTCCTCTTCCTCCAAAGCCCTCTTAACAGATTCAGACCTGGACACTGATGTGGGTTGTGATTGTCTAAATGCATATGCCTTTTTAATTTAGCCTCCACAGTTTTTTACCCCTCCTTTGTTTTTTTTAGGGCTTGGCACTATGGCACAATGACTAAATCCTCATCTTATAAGTGCTGGGATCCCATATTTTTGTCGGTTGATGTCCCTACTGTTCCACTTCCCATCCAGCTCCCTGCTTGCGACCTGGAAAAGCGGTAAAGGATGGCCCAAGGCCTTGGGACCCTACACCTGTATGGGAGACCCAGGAGAAGCTCCCTGCTCCTGGCTTAGGATCAGCTCAGCTTCAATTGTTACGGCCACTTGGGGAGTGAACCAGCAGATGGAAGATCTTTTTCTCTCTCTCTCCTTCACTCTGTAAATCTTCCTTTCTAATAAAAGTAAATAAAAGTCAGATATACTGAGAGGAGGAGAGATAGAGAGGAAGTGGAGCTGCCGGGATTAGAACCAGCGGCCATATGGGATCAAGGCAAGGACCTTAGCTACTAGGCCATGCTGCCAAGCCCAAGTAAATAAATCTTAAGAAAAACAAAAACATGCTGAGAAACTTGCCCAGATTCACACAACCAGTACTGGTAAGTCATGGATCTGATGAAGACAGCTGGGTAATGATCAACCTCACTCCATGATTTCAGGCGGGAAGAAAAGCAGAAGGAAGTGAAATTGGAAAGAAGTAAACCTCTCCTGTGGCTGGTGAGAAGGCAGGGATAAGAGAGGAGCACCTGGGGTTCCCTGTGGACGGCAGGGAGGAAAGGGGGTAAAGCTCTTAGCAAGGTAGAACTCATGAGTGCCACCTTCTGGAAGAAAGGATGAACCCATCTCGCCCGTGACCAGATGAGAAACGGGGCGTTCCTGCTGCAATCTCGGGCGGCAAGGAGTTACCAGGAACAACTTCACTTTTGGAATGAGGAAGGATTCAGAAACAGCCTTGTCAGGTGAAAGTCAACACCATCCAGCCTACGATTCTGCCTTTGGGTTCAAAAAGTCAGCTTGTACACAAAACAGAAAAGATCTACAACCAGAAAGCCACCCTTGGTGACCTGGTACCCTACCAACATGTTCTGTCTCAGGTGTTGATAATAACAAACTAACAGAGTTGGATATTTGAAGGTTACTGGATAGTTAGACCCAAGGAAAAAAAAATTTGGACTAATAGAGGGCAGTTATGGTTCAGAGGCTTGAGCAAGCATGTTCTGTGGTGGGTAAGGTGCCCATTTTAGTGTCAGGCTGACCTTGTTTGGTTCCAGACTTCCCTGTGACCTTGGCACGGTTTTTGCTCTGTCTTAATTTTCTGTTCTTTCTTTAGAGGCTTTTTATTCATTTGTTTTTACTGGAAAGTCAGATTTACAGAGAAAGAGACAGGAAAATCTTCCATTCACTGGTGCACTTCCCAAAAGGTTGCAACAGGTGAGCTGAGCTGATCTGAAGCCAGGAGCCAGGAACCTCCGCTTGGTCTCCCACGCAGGTGCAGGGTCTTAAGGCTTTGAGCCATCCTCTACTGCTTTTCCAGGTCACAAGCAGGGAGCAGGATGAGAAGGCCTGAGACATGAACTGGTGTCCATGTGGGATGCAGGCACTTGCAGACATAAGATTAGCCATTGAACCATTGTGCCAGCCCTAGTTTTTTGCTCTAAAATAGGGTGACCAGGGACAGGTGTGTGTTAAGACACTGCTGGGATATCTGCGTGCCACACTGGAGTGCCTTGTTGGAATCCTGTCTCCGCTGCTTTCAATCCAGCTTCCTGTTAGTACCTTGGGTGATAACAGAGGCTGGGTCAAGTACTGCGTCTCTGCCATCCACACAAGAGATGTGGATTGGTTTCTGGGCTTCTGGTTTTGATCTATCCCAGCCTCAGCTGATGTGGATCTTAGGAGAGTGAACCCCTGGATGAAATATCTCTGTTTCTATTCAGTCTCTTGCCTTTCAAAGAAAGCAATTTAAACATTTATTTACACATTTGGTATGAGTTTTTAAATTAAGAAATACTTTTTTTTTTATTGGAAAGGCAGATTTACAGACAGAAGGAGAGACAGAAAGATCTTCCATGTGCTGGTTCACTCCACAAATGGCCACAACGGCCAGAACTAAGCTGATCTGAAGCCAGGAGCCAGGAGCCAGGAGCCAAGAGATTCTTCCAGGTCTGCCAGGTGGGTACGGGAGTCCAAGGCTTTGGGCCGTCCTCTACTGCTTTCCTCAGCCACAAGCAGAGAGCTGGATGGGAAGTGGAGCAATTGGAATACGAACCGGTGCCCTTGTGGAATTCAGGCATATGCAAAGTGTGGACGTTGCAGCTGCTTGGGGAGTGAATTAGCGGATGGAAGATCTTCCTCTCTGTCTCTCTTCCTCTCTGCTCTGTATATCTGACTCCCCCTCCAATAAAAGAGGTGAAGTAGGCAAAGTTTCTAGGTCGTTTTGTGGTGCTCCAAGTAAGAGCCATCCAACTGTTGATTGTGAACTGGAAGTTTTAGGCCTGGGATTGTCAAACTTTTTTATAAAACTTTTTTCAAAGATTTATTTTTATTGTAAAGTCAGACACACAGAGAGAGGAGAGACAGAGAGGAAGATCTTCTGTCCAATGATTCACTCCCTGAGTGGCAGTAATGGCTGGAGCTGAGCCAATACAGACAGGAGCCAGGAACTTTTTCTCTGTCTCCCACGCAGGTGCAGGGTCCCAAGGCTTTGGGCTGTCCTAGACTGCTTTCCCAGGTCACAAGCAGGGAGCTGGATGGGAAGTGGGGCCAGCAGGACACAAACTGTTGCCCCTGTGGGATCCAGTACATGCTAAGTGAGGACTTTAGCCACTAGGCTACCACGCTGGGTGGAAGCTTTATTTTTATTATTTTATTTTTAGATCTCAGTATGACTGCACAGCTCTGCACCTGTCTTGGGAAAGCATCCATGACTATCAATGTGACTGTGTCTCAGTCGTACTTATTATTTCCTGAGCTCTATCAGGAAACAATTATCTTGGTTTGTTTTAAAAAATATAAGAATTGTTTTAGAGCCCAGGCCATCCTGAAACAGGTGATAGGCTGACAATCGGAGATGCAGCCCAAACTGAAAAGAAGTAAAGGGAGTTGATTCAGCCGGCTGATCCTCCCTGTGTAAGGCTGGGATCCCATATGGGTGCTGCTTTGTGTCCTGGCTACTCCACTTCCCATCCAGTTCCCTGCCTGTGTGGAGGACAGCGCAAAGACTTGGGACTCTGCATTCATGTGGGAAACCTGGGAAAAGCTTCTGGCTCCTGGTTTCAGATGTTCTCAGCCATTTGGGGAGTGAATCAGCAGATGGAAGATCTTTCTCTTATTTATTTATTTATTCATTCATTTATCTCTTTGTCTCTCTTTCTCTCTGTACATGTGCTGCCTTTCCAATAAAAATAAAGGAAAGAAAGTGAACAAAATTAGCTTAAAAAATGTTTAGATAAGCCTGTTTGTTTTTAAGATTCCTCTGGTCCCAGTCTGCGACATTCCTCATGAGAAGAAAAGCTAAATCATCCGTGCTTGCCACCCAGGAAAGGAGAGAATGGAAATCAGTGAGAAGTGTGACACTCATATCACACAGTCATTTTAGAATAACGTTTTAATCTGGTTTCTGTTCGTAATTGATTCTCCAATAAATGTTGGGCCAACAATAATGCTATCACTTCCAGTAATCCGCTGGTTATTATTTATAGCTGCTTAGCTGCTGTCACCATCTTCCTTGTGGTCAGGGAGCTTGTGTTCATTATATGTGGCCAGTGTCTGGCACATTTCACCCATCAGTCAGTGATGAATGAGCTAAGTATCAGGTCCCACATGCAGACTGAGATGCGTGGTGATAGTGGAGGAGCCTCTGTGCCGGCTGTTACCATCACTGTCACCTCCTGCTGTCTGCAGGCCAGCCAAATGAGTCAGCAGGAGGGAGATGGGGACAGAGGATCCAGCTCCTGAATTTTTCAATGTAGATGTCACACTTTGCTCCTGGTGTGTGGACTGTGAAGTCTGCGGGGCAGGGTACAGTGGAAGAGAGGGTGGTGGCCCCATTGACATGTCCCTGGCATGCTGAGGGGTGCTCCCAGGCCTCTTGCGAGGGTCTAAGAGCTTGAATGTTCAGAGTGAAACATATTATTTGGAACTCAGAAATTCCAGGTTGTGTCTGATTAAGAAAAATCACTGGAGGATATTGTTTTGGATTATATTCCTGCCCTAAGCCCCAACAGACCAGGTAAAAACCAAAATGGAATCACTAGTGCTAATTTCTGATGACCAAACTGAAACTGAAACAGTTTATCACTTGAGATATTACGGAAACAGTAGGCAACTTTCCCAAACTGGTCTGTTCAATCGGGATGCCGGTGTAATTAATCCCTACACCAAAGAAGTGGCCTGAAAAAGATCTAAGTTAGTCAGTATACAGCTGTTTCCTTGTCCCAACCATGTAAGAAGAGCAATGGGGAAAATGATCCATCTGCTTTTTGCTTTCATTTGTGCTTTGTCCAGCCTTTCTCCATCTCTCTGCTCAGCCTGTTAAAATACTAATGCTATACTATGAAGGAAAGTGTTGCCAGATTCTATGACAAATATGAAAGTAACACAATTATAAGCCCAGAGCGATGAACTAGTGGCTAAATTCTGGCCTTGCATGTGCCAGGATCCCATATGGGCACTGGTTCATGTTCCAAGTGCTCCACTTTCCATCCAGCTCCCTGCTTGCATCCTTGAAAAGCAGTAGAGGACAGCCCAAAATCTTGGAACCCTGCACCCATGTGGGAGACTCAGAGGAAGCTCCTGGCTCCTGGCTTTGGGTCAGCTAAGCTGTTGCCATCGTGGCCACTTGAAGAGTGAACCAGCAGATGGAAGATCTTTCTCTCTGTTTCTCCTTCTCTGTGTAAATCTGACTTTCCCATAAAAAAAATCTTAAAAAGTTAAAGAAGAAAGTAAAATAATTATGACCTTCAGGTAGTGTTAGGTCAGTGGTAGGTTTGTTCACCGAGGGATCATGTTGGTTTCTCATTAAGTGCGAGTTCCCTGCTGCCTTCCACCTATAAATAAATCAATAAATACATTAAAAATGATAACTAAGGAAGACCAGGAGGAGGGAGAAGAACCTAGCTAGTGGTGGCAGCAGACACTGAGAACCTATCACCTTTAGTAGTAGAATAGGGCCAGGTGCCTGAGGTCTGTAGGTTGCCCTCCAATATTTTAAAGGTTAGATGGACAAAGGAGTAATTTGTAGGTGATACTGTGAAATAAAATCAGTAAAAAGTGATGCCCAACATCTGGCATGCAGACTTGTCTAGCTGCCTTCTTCCACCACGTCAGCATGACAAAGGCCAGTAGTGCTCCCTTTCAGTGCCATGCCCTCCGTCCCGTGTTGAATGCCTGCTTCCCCCAAATACCACCAAACTGTGAGCAAGCAAGCCTGAGTCCTCTGTTTCCTGTTATAAGGCAGCGAAATACCTCGACACAGTCTTGACAGTGTTTTTGGAGAAAGGGAATGAGTAGGAAGATATTGATGAGTTTTTGGGAGTTTACCTTTCAATATTGGGGGTGATACAGGGGATGCTGATATTGGAATAATTTGTTGGAAAATATTTTAGGATTAGCTGAAAACATGAGGGAAAGGTTCTCAAGGTATTCTTGTACAGCAAGCCATTTTACTCTAATGATGCGGAGGATGTCTAGTTATTGGCTAGAGTTTCTTGGAACGGTAAAAGCTTGTTAATGTGTGCCCTGCAAGTAGTAGTAATGTAAGCATCGCATGGACTGCAACCCAGAGGAAAAGTTAGCATCTAGCTTTTCTCATGGAAGAAGAGGCAGGAAATTTGCTAGGTGAGTATTAAGTGCAGTTACCTGCAGGGAAGATATTTTCTTGCAATAAAATATGTTGCCAGCAGGTGGAGATAGACCCACCTGGCACAGGTTTCTTCCAACTGGGGTGCTAGTTTATGGACCTGATTTGCTCAGCAGTTTGAGTGGTTAAAAATAGCTTTGGTTGGAACACATTCAACAGCTTGCTAACATAGTCTGTTGGTGATACTGTGGTGGAAACAAGCGACATTACAAGCTTTTTATGGGAAAACCAAAAGGTGTATCTGATAGGAAGTAATTTGGTGACATTAACAAAACTACATTTGCATTAATATTAGGAGCTTATCCTGAAGATGCACCTCTAACAATCTAAAAACACAAAGCCACGAAGTTAGTTGATTGCAGTATCATTTATTGCAACACATGCTACACTAAGACTGTTCAAATGTCAGAAATTGGCTCAACAAAGCATGACATACTCACAAAATGGCAAACTAGGAAACTGTGAAAATAAAGATCTTTAGAAACTGAACTACTTTCTAGGTGTTTTGTTAAATGAGAGAGTTAGACTAATTTTGGGGGGGAGAAAAAGAAAATAAGAACACTGTATTCTCGTGGAAACAAGCATGAGAAAATACATTGTAAAATTTTGAAGTAAAAAAAAACTACAAAGCTCATCATTTGGGAGAAGTAGCAAAGAGCTGGGTGAAACAGTTTTAATTTTCTTAAACGTACTTTATCTTATTCTCTGTGGATAAGACTTCTAATTCTCTACAATAGTCAAGTCCCCCCTTCACCTTCTGGCCCCTCCACCAGCCTAAAGGGCACCCAGCCCTCTGTGCCCTCCCAGTTCTGCCCATGTCGCACTGTGCTGCAGGGTCCTGCGCAAGGGCGAGGGCGCGGCTCACCCCTGCCTGCTCCCCAAGCTCACTAGGGCCAGAACGCTTGGCGGCAGCTCCAGCTGATGCAAACTACATACGAGGCTTGAACGAAATATCAGCGTCTAAGTCTGAAGCGATGAGGGAACTGCCAGAAAGATCAAAGAGTTGGGAATGGTTCAGGCTTGGGTTTGTAGGGCGTGAGTCTGAAGCGCTGGAGGACTGAGTGGACTGTAGGAGGGGTGCAGTTTGACGGGCAGCCTCGGGAACCACCTGGTAAGGGATGTCCCATTGGAGTCCTGGTCTGGAGTCCTTCACCTGCGAGGTAGCTGCCCCTGCCCCAGGCACCTGCGAGGCCTCGACCCTGTGTATGGGACTGTTCAGGTTGCAAGTGTTTAGAGGCCCTCGTTGTTGGAGGGGCAGTGTCAAGACCCACCGCCCCGCGGAGATGCCAAGTGCTCACGGAAGTCGCCGGGAGCCTTGAAGGGCCCCAGACCTTTGTTTCAGCCCTCGCACATGGAGGCGATCTGACAGGTGAGCGCTGCGGCTCTGGTGGATGCCCGCGTTGGCCAGTTTGGACGTTTGGAGTCGTTCTAAGGCTTTGCACTTTGTAAAGTATCAATAAGGAAATGTGTGTCGCATGAAAGTTATTGTCAAAGAGGCAGGAAGTGGGGCGTTGATCATGCTTCAGCTGTGACACTGGAAGACTGAAAAGACAAACAGAACACAGTGTGAGGCCCGACGCGATGACTCCTTTGCTAAACCCTGGGCTAACTCCAGAATCCCTCATGGGCACCGGTTTCTAAAGTCCTTGCCTTGAATATGCCGGTTCATGTCCCGGCAGCTCCACTTCCCATCCAGCTCCCTGCTGTGGCCTGGGAAAGCAGTGGAAGATGCCCAAAGCCTTGGGATCCCGCACCCATGTGGAAGACTCTGAAGAGGCTGCTGATCAGCTGAGTTCCAGTGTTTATGCTACGTGGGGAGTGAACCAGGGTACAGATTTTTCTGTCTTTCCTTCTCTCCGTAAATGTGCCGAAGAACCTCAGTGTTTTCTGCTTTTGTGATTTCTGCCTCACTTGATTGGCTGAGGAGCAGTGTGAACTGAAGGCCTGACCGTCTATACCTGGCAGGTCACAGCACTCAGGAAGGAGACCCCCGTGTGCTTGTCAGATAAGAGTCCTCTAGCCCACCAGTTGGCATTTTTTGAAAGCTGCTTGCTTCAAACCCATCAATAGAAGCCTGCCAACGTGCTGTTTTTAAAAGACCAATCACGACTGTTTAATTGTGTGGAATTGGCCTGAGCCTGTGCTGTTCAACCTCTTCCCCCTTTTTCCTGCCCCTTCTTCTGCCCTTTCTGCTGATGCCAATTCAGGTGCCACCCCTCCCCCAGTCCCTCTGGGCTGGGGTGATGGCTGGGATCCTGGGTCTGAATCAACCACCCTCACGCGTTTGCATCAGACTTCAGAATCCTGATGATTTTCCCGGGAGCGCAGAATCTGGGCACATCACTGCCTTTCCAATAAAATAAGCAAGTCTTTATTAAAAAAATAATACATAAAAGAGAACCCAGTGTGTCACTGCGTGAGAGGCCGGCTGAAGAAAGGGCAGGAGGCCGTCAGGCAGATGATCCGCCCTCTGGGTTTGCCAATTAATGCTTTTCTAGGTGAGAAACAAAGTCATCTTAGCCGGATAGAGTAGAACTTAGAGCATCGGGACTAGATTAAGAGTTGTTTTCTTGGATGTTTGCATATAGAAGCAGTGGCTTCCCAGTCCCTGAGCAGGCAGCCTTGGTGGAAGGTTTACACCTCAAGGAGGCAGAAATGGTTTTTAATTACTAACTGTCTAAAGTAATTGTTCTTAAGAAGGGGTTTAGGGGTCTATGCCTTTTTTCTAAGCGTTGGTTGGAGAAAAAAGCAGTAAATATTTCTGGCAGCATTGAGTTCGGGGGAGCGTTTTAATTGTGGGTTTGGAGTGGGGTGGGGCCTGGGGTGGTTTTAGGGCTATGGACTTGCTGGAGTTTGACTAATTCTTTGCTACCTGGTGTTGAGGGGTGGTGCTGGCTTCCAACAAGCTGGCAATGGTAGAGTGGACAATGAAGATCATTGATGGGCCCAGTTCATGATTCACTACAGCCGGCAGCCAAAAGCAAGCACTGCTCTCAGACAGGCGCCTTGGGAAGGATTTCCTCAGCCTGTTGGCCATCGGGATGGGGGCAGGGAGGTTCGGAGAGGGGGAGGGAATAAACAATGTATGACTTTTTGCTACCCAAATCCCTGTTGTTAGTGAAGAAAAAACGGTGATGATCCTACCAAAATGGTGAAATAGACAAATATAGGCACTCCTTAACTGGAGTACTGGGAATTGTTTAGACTACAGGATTTCCTGACCTTTTTAGGGATTTTTTTTTTTTGTCTCCAACTACTTTGCAACTGTATAGAGAAATTTGCTTTTGGATTCCTGATAATGATGCAAATGATTAGGGCCTAAATGAGCTCAGCTGGCTAATCCTATATGGGTGCTGGATTGTGTCCTGGCTGCTCCATTGCTCATCCAGTGAGAGAGCAGTGGAGAATGGCTCAAAGCTTTTGTATCCTGCACCTGTGTGGGAGACCTGGAAAAAGCTCCTGGCTCCTGGTTTTGGACTGACTCAGCTCCGCCCATTACAGACATTTGGGGAGTAAACCAGTGGTTGGAAGATCTTTCTCTCAGTCTCTCCTTCTCCCTATACATCTGTGTTTCCAATAAAACTAAGATAAATCTTCTTTAAAAGTGATGCAAATAGTCCCAGTTACTGAAAACACAAAAAACAAATTTCCTCTGGTAGAGATGCACTTGCTCTCTGCTCTCTGGAAAGGAAGAAGATTCCAGAAATTGCACTTTGGCTTTGTAGCTAACCATGAGCTAATTGTTAAACACAAGTTACATTCATTTTACATTTATATGGGAGTCATGATTTTACCCTTTTGAATGTTTTATTTTGTTTGCTATTGACAGAAATTGTACCCATGTATAATACATAATTTTTAGAAATGAGAACATGTTTTTTTCTAAGATTTATTTATTCTTACTGGAGAGATTCACAGAGAGGAGAGACAGAAATATCTTCTGTGGCTCACTGCCTAAGTGTCCACAGTGGCTGCAGCTGAGCTGATCTGAAGCTAGGAGCCAGGAGTTTCTTCCTGGTCTCCCATGCAGATGCAGGGTTCCAAAGCTTTGGCCCATCCTCAACTGCTTAGCCAGGCCACAAGCAGGGAGCTGGATGGGAAGCGGGGCTGCCAGGATTAGAACCAGCACCCATATGGGATCCCAGGCACATTCAAGGCGAGGACTTTAACCACTATGCTATCATGCCGGGCCCAAAATACAAAGCATCTTAGCATTAACATCTTTACTGTCTGCCCAAGAAGTGAACAGAGGGAACCTGACTGGACAATAGGATGCTAGACTCTATGTATGGTATATGCTTGCAATGAGGGAATCCCAACGGAACTTGAGCTGTGGTTATGCATCAAGATGAAGAAATTCACCATGGGGGGAAGGTTTGGGGTGAAGGGGGGAGAATCCCAGTACCTATAAAGTTGTGTCATGTAATACAATGTAATTAATGAATAAATGAGTAGAAAAAAAAAAAGAAGTGAACAGAGGGTGAGAATACAGACACACAGGGGCCATGCACAGGGGTACCCGTCCTTAAAGTTTGTCCGTGGCAAGCCAGAGAGCAAGCAGGTACTGGGGAGGCCAAGACTTGGAGTGCTAGAGTGACTGAAGCAGGTGACCAACAGAGTGAGCCCCTCCCTATCTTGGGTCTTTCTGGGGCCTTGTAGGGGACTCAACAATGCAATACTGCCCCTCTCAGGTCCAGGTGATGATAGGTGAGCATCACAGGTGGGCAGAAGGGATTATGTGGGTAGGGAAGGTGTGGCTTCCCTGAATTAACTGCTTACCTCACATCCAAATTTATCAATCAAAAGGTAGAAAAGGGGAGAAAAGGGACCAGCGGCTAAAGTCCTCGCCTTGAACGCCCCGGGATCCCCTATGGCGCCGGTTCTAATCCCAGCAGCTCCACTTCCCATCCAGCTCCCTGCTTGTGGCCTGGGAAAGCAGTTGAGGACAGCCTAAAGCCTTGGGACCCTGCACCTGCGTGGGAGACCCGGAAGAACCTCCTGGCTCCTGGCTTCGGATTGGCATAACACCGGCTGTTGCACTCACTTGGGGAGTGAATCATCAGACGGAAGATCTTCCTCTCTATCTCTCCTCCTCTCGGTATATCTGACTTTAATAAAAATAAAATAAATATTTAAAAAAAAAAAGAAAAAAAGAAAAAAAAAGGAGGGGGAAATGGAATTCATTCACAATGGGCAGCAATGTCTAGCACCTTATCAGAACAAAAAGGAAGCCAGAAGGGTGTGATTCATGTCTTTCTCTTCGCATTCTGATAAGCTGAAAACTCTGGCACCATTTCTTTGACAGTAGCTCAGAGATGGGGTTGGTGTAGGTTGATGTGAGAACAGCTGTTAAGCAATGGGAACTTAAAATTGTGATTTTGTTCCTTTGCTCTCCCACAAGGGGCTTGAGGGACAAAGCTTGGGAGAATGTGCCCTTGGAAGGGGTAAGAAAATGGTGAGGAGCCTAGTGGCTGAAGTCCTTGCCTTGCATCCACTGGGATCCCGTAGGGGTGCCAGCTGTGTCCTGGCTGCTCCACTTCCCATCCAGTTCCCTCCTTGTGGCATGTGAAGACAACGGGGGACTGCTCAATGCCTTGGGACCTTGTACCTTGTGGGAGATCTGGAAGAAGCTCCTGGCTCTTGGTTTAGGGTCAGCTCAGCTTGGCGAGTGACCCAGAGGATGGAAGATTTTTTTTTCTCTGTCTCCTCTATGTAAATTTGACTTTCCAATGGAAATAAATAAATCTTTTTTTTTGTAATTGAAGAGCAAGATTTTATAGTTCACAAAGTAACTTCATCAGGGACCAGAGACCCGAACTATCCATGAACCCATTTGATTCCTCACAGTGTCAAAAGTAAATTAGATGGAACTCAAGCCTGTGCCGGTTTGAGATGCTGGACTATATGTAGAGGCCTAGCACGCTATGCCACCATACCTTCCACCTAGCGTTTGAGCTTTTTTGTTTGCCAGACTGTAGCAAATATTATAGCTAATATTCTTTCTGGCTAAATTGTTTCTCTCAAACTCAAATAATGAAGTTCTAACCTTCCAGTTTCTTCCAATAGATCTGCATTTGGAGCTGGGGCATTGATTGAAATAATATGGATGATATGTATGCTTGGAGTAGCAGATTAAGCAGTTTCCCACAATAAAGGGATGCTGATTCCAGTCCCAGATGTTCCATTCTCCATCTAGTTCCCTGTTAGTGAGCCTGGGAAGGCAGCAGAGAAAGGTCCAAATGCTTGGGCCCTGCCACCCACGTGAGAGAGCCAGATGGAGCACAGTCATCATTTGGAGAGTGAACCAATGGAGGGAAGATCTGTCCGCTCCTCTCTAACCTGCCTCACAACTACCTTCTAAATAAATAAATCCTTTTTTTTTTTTAAAGATTTATTTTATTTTTATTTGTAAAGGCAGATATACAGAGAGGAGAGAGAGAGAGAGGAAGATCTGTCTGATGGTTCACTCCCCAAGCAGCTGCAACGGCTGGAGCTGAGCCAATCCAAAGCCGGGAACCTCCTCCAGGTCTCCCACAAGGGTGCAGAGTCCCAAAGCTTTGGGCCGTCCTCGACTGCTTTCCCAGGCCACAAGCAGGGAGCTGGATGGGAAGTGGAGCTGCCGGGATTAGAACCGGCGCCCATATGGGATCCCTGGACATTCAAGGCGAGGACTTTAGCTGCTAGGCCACGCCGCCGGGCCCTCAATGAATCCTTTTTTAAAAAAGATTGATTTGTTTATTTTTTATTGGGAAGGCAGATATATAGAGAAAAGAAGAGACAGAAAGATTTCCATCTGCTGATTCATTCCGCAAGTGGCCATGGCTGGAACTGAGCCAATCCGAAGAAAGGAGCTTCCTCCGGGTCTCCCATGCAGGCGCAGGATCTCAAGGCTTAGGGCCATCCTCCTTTGCAGCTATCCCAGGCCACAAGCAGGGAGCTGGATGGGAAGGGAGTAGTCTGGATCAAACCAGCTCCTGTGAGGATCGGCTCAAACATCTGGCCTGAAGATTGATAGAACCCCCACCATTTTGAACTCTGCGTCATCTTAAATATCTTCTTCTCCTAGGTCTTAGTTTTGTTAATGTGTTAACATTCAGGCCCTTTAGGTTAATTTTTCTTAATGATTTATTTATTTTTATTGGAGAGTCAGGTATACAGAGAGGAGGAGAGACAGAGGAAAGATCTTCCATCCGGTGGTTCACTCCTCCAATGGCCACAATGACTGGAGCTGAGCCAATCCGAAGCCAGGAGCCCAGAGCCTCCTCCAGGTCTTCCACATGGGTGCAGGGTCCCAAGGCTGGGATGTCCTTGAGACTCTTTCCCAGGCTACAGGTAGGCAGCTGGATGGGAAGCAGGGCCACCGGATTACAACTGGCGTCCCGTAGGGGATCTCAGGCGCCGGGCCCGAGAGATGCATTTTTATAGCACCATCTCAGGGAGAGGGGTAAGTGAATCAATCAAATGGTGGAGAGGGACACTTCTTCACAAGGGACAGTGATTGGGCCCGGCCTGGTGGCCTAGTGCTGAAGTCCTCGCCAAAATGGGCGCCAGTTCGTGTCCTGGCAGCCCCACTTCCCATCCTGGTTCCCTGCTTGTGGCCTGGGAAAGCAGTCGAGGACAGCTCGAAACCTTGGGATCCTGCACCCACATGGGAGACCCGGAAGAGGCTTCTTGCTCCTGTCTTTGTATTGGCTCAGCTCCTGTTGTAACCACTTGTGGAGTGGACCAGTGGACAGAAAATCTTTCTCTTTGTCCTGCCTTCTCTCTGTAAATCTGCATTTCCAATTAAAAAAAATCTTAAAAAACACAAGGAATGATACCTAACCTGCTAACTCTTGGACTTGGACTTCTGGGCTCCAGAACCGTGAGAAAATACCTGTGTGTTGTTGAAGCCACCTGATCTGCGGTATTTCGTTGTGGCAAGCCCTGGCAGACAGCTGGGCTACACGGAAGGATGATGCCTATGGAGTGGACTTGTAACTTGTACAGGACAATAATCAGGCATGACTCGGTGTTTCCACTCATCCTTGCCAGGTTTGCTCATAACTCTGTCTTACCTGACTCACAGTCTGCTTCCAAGCCCCACTTTGGCATCACAACAGGTGTCTGTTGGGATTCTTTTGAGGCTCATGCTTCCTCCGTGACCGTCAGAGCTTCGTTTCCTATTAGGAATCTCCCGCAGTTCACATGTTCCCCAGCTTGGTCTCAGAGCAAGTGTGGACGTTGTGGCAAGCTCTGCTTTAGGACTCAGTGTTGCCTCAGGTGCCCCAGAATGCCTGCTTTTCTTTTGGCCAAAATGAAAGCAGGAAAAGATAAGCAGTATTTAAAATGAGGGTCCATTTTACACCCGTTAATTTCTAATGAAACTCCAGACCAAACCAAAACCTTATCACTCAGACAGGAAGTCTTTGGGAAACGGCAGGTGAACGGACGCCTGGTGGTGCGATAAACTGCCACAGCCATTTTTGGAGAGTGTTATAGCAGTGCACTTCCACAGTCATAAAACTGTTCACCCCCTCAAGCGCAGTCATCCCTCTCCTGGGAATAAGCCCTAAGGAGAGAATTAAACAGAAGGAAAAGGTCATACCCATGTCTAGGAGAGAGATGTTTTTTGTAGCATGAGTTGTACAGATAATACACTGGAAAGAAACCAAATCTTCAACAATAAATTAAGTTACAGCATGTAGGCCAATGGAATATTATGTAGCCATTAAAAACAGCAATTAGAGCGAGCATGTAGAAACACGAAAAATGCTTATAAATTTGGCGCATATACCTATTAAGAAAAAGCAGAATGCATAATCACATCCATTTTATGGTCACACCTGAGCGAAAATATATAGGCAAAGTGGATAGAAGATAAAAAGCACAAGGCAAAAGTATAATGTTTATTATTTCTGAAAATATTTACTTATTTATTTGAAAGGCAGAGTGACAGGGGCTGGGATAGGAGAAAGAGACATCTTCCATCTGGTGATCATTCCCCATATGATGGCTATAACCAGGGCTGCACCAGCCTGAAGCCAGGAGCCAGGAGCTCCATCTAGATCTTCTGTGTGGCTGGCAGGGAGACAAGTACCTGGGGCATTACCTGCTGCCTTCCCAGACATGTTAGGAGGAAGCCAGATCCACCCCTGTAAATTATATTTCTAGGAACAGAAATATAATTTAAGGAGCAGACACCACGAAACAGTACGTCAAGCTAACACCTGCAGCCCCAGGGTCCCACACTGGAGTGCTGGGTCAAGGCTAAGAGTCTCTGCTTCGGAGTCAGCAGTCTGCTAATGTACCCGGTGAGACTATCCAAGCCTGCTGAAATCTCGGAGCTTCAAGTACGTGGCACAAGAACTGCCATTTCCTTAATGGTTAAGAGACCACCAATGGGCAATCTTTTACCTGTAGGTTCCTATCCAAAAAGGAGGGATAAGAGAAGGCTTAAAGTCCCCAAAACCCCTCCTCAAACCTTTGGTGTCTCTCTTTCTCCTTTCTTTTTTTTTTCTTTTTTAAGATTTATTTTATTTTCCCCTTTTCCCACTGATCTCCACCACCTCCACCCTGTTCCTGACCCGCTGGAATAAACCTGTTTAGATAAAAAAAAAAAAAAGATTTATTTTATTTTTATCACCAAGTCAGATGTACAGAGAGGAACAGAGACAGAGAGGAAGATCTTCCGCCTGATGATTCACTCCCCAAGTGACCACAACAGCTGGTGCTGCGCCTATCTGAAGCCAGGAACCAGGAGTTTCTTCCAGGTCTCCCACGTGGGTGCAGGGTCCCAAGGCTTTGGGCCGTCCTCGACTGCTTTCCCAGGCCACAAGCAGGGAGCTGGATGGGAAGTGGAGCTGCCGGGATTAGAACCAGTGCGCCCATGTGGGATTCCAGTGGTTGCAAGGTGAGGAGTTTGGCTACTGCTGGGCCCTGACTCTTTTTCAGTTTTATAAATGTTAAAAACATGGCTTTCATGACTGGGGAAGGGCACCAGGTGGGACTATGTCACCAGTGCTGTAAATTGCCAGAGGAAGGGGGTCTGCGGATATATCAAAATAGGGACCACTGAGGGGGTGTTTGTGGGTTCATCCCTGCTGGACTGCAGCACCTGCCAGTGTGCCAGAGGGCTGGAATCAGTGGAGGGCCAGGTCACTGACACCCACGAGAGTCAGGACTGGGAGTGGACCAGGCTGGGACAGGCTGCAACACCCACTGGTGCATGAGATAACTGGGTACAGGGGTGGGCTGGTCTGGACTGGGCCACTGCACCTACTGGCACGTGCAAAGGCTGGGGCTGGGGGTAGGCCTTGCCAGGCTGGTGTGCATGAGATCTGGGCTGGGAGTGGGCCTGGCAGAGGAACTTGGAGACTCCCCTACTAGGCTGTAGCTCCGATTGGTAAGTGTGAGAGCTGGAGCTGAGGGCGGACCAGACTAGGCAAGGTTGGCATTCATAGGCATAAGAATGGGCTGGATCTAGGGGCAGGCTGGGCTGGGCCAGTTGCAGCACTTGTCAGTTCACCCAAGAGTCAGGGCTGGGGCTGGAGCTGAGCTGGGGTAGGCTGCAGTACCCGCCAGAGAGAGCTGGAACTACGATGGGCTCTGCCAAGCTAGACCATGGCACTTAGTGGCATGGATAAGATCTGGGGCTGGGAGAGAGCCTGGTAGGGGATCTTGGGGAAACTGCAAGGCTGTAGCTCCTGTTGCTGAGTGTGACAGCCAAGCTGGGGGCAGAATAGATCAGATAGGGTTGTAACACATGTGTGGGTTGGGTCTGGAGAGGGTTAGGCTGGCTTAGGCCATAGTAACTGTTGGTTCACACGAGAATCAGGGCTCAGAATGGATCAGGTAGGGCTAGGCTGATGCTGGCAAATGCAAAAACTGGGGTTGGGGGCAGGCCTGGTGAGGGTTATTTGTGGTTACCCCAACCAGGCCACAGCACCTGCAGCTGTGCCTGTGTACTGGGCCTGTGACGGGCTAGGCTGAACTAGGCCACAGCACCTGCTGGTTCACCTGAGATAGGGAGGGGGTGCGACTGGCCAGGTACTGTATCCACCTATATGTGAGTTGGTTGGTGCGGGAGATGGACCAAACCTGATCCTACACTAACTGGTGCACATGAGAGTCAAGTCTGAGGACTCCGCTGGCAAGGTTTCTTGGGGACTCCCCAACTGGACCACTGGACTCGAACCCCATCCTTAGGGAAAAGCATAAGATATGTGCTCTGTGGTCTGACCTTGGAGTGAGACCATGCGTTGGGAGTGGGCCTCCGCAGTGGTTGATGCTTGTGCAGTGGAGAGCATTCCCGGATGCACAAGTGGGGCATGACAGCCAGCTCATCTAGGCCAGTAGGGGACACTGAAAGCCTTGTCAGAGGACGGAAAGCAGAACAGGTCGGACCACTCTCTTGGCCAAGACAGTATCTGGCCAGCAAGTATCTGGGACCCTGGAATGCACTGAGCTGAGTTTGATCAGCCAACAGACCTTGGAAAGATTTTCTGATTCCTGGCACAATGAAGCCAACATTATCTCAGAACTGTCAAAATTACTCAAGTGACATCCTCGGAACATTGGGACCCCCACATTGGGGTCTCTAAGTGTCATCTAACGGCTGTCCCCATCCTCTGGGTGCTGATGCAGTTTGACAGCAAGGAGTGCCTCCCACTTCTCTTTGTGGACACAGAAAAAACAAACAACTGAAACATTTGTCTCATCATCTTCCTATATCTGTAAGGTGTGCGTATGTCACAGGTTTGCTTAACTCATTAATGAGGGAACTTGCAGATAGTAAAGGTGAATTAATAAACATTTGATACTTTCTTTAAAGAAGAAAAAGAATTTTCTTATACTCTTCACTTAGTTTTCTGCTGTTATGATGAAATGCTTGTGGAAGACTAACTCTACAAAGACAAAAGATCTATTTAGCTCACAGCCTTGGAAGCTGAAAGTCCAAGATCAGGCAACCTGTGGGTTTGGCTTCTGTTGAGGGTCTAACACCATCTAAGAGCATCATGGTGGGAGCAGGTGTGACAGACATCATACTGCCAAACTGGAAACCAGAGACTGACTCAGGGCTTCAGTTAGCTTTTAGAAGCTACTCTCCCAAGAGGGACCTTAATCCCATCTGAGGACAGCTCCTACAATGACCTAATGATCTCCTTGTAGGTCTCACTCTGAAAAGTACCACCCTGTGTCAGGCCAAACCTCAGCATCACCATGCCAGGGACCAAGTTCCCAACAGGTGCATTCTTGTCAAATCATATGCCAACCACAGCACCTGCATAGTGCATAGTTGAGACCCCTGTAACAAAAGACAGTAATAAGATAAACAGATGTTTGTTTACATATAGAATAGTAACTCTGCCCCCCATATCTTCAGGAGAAAATTTGAAAGACCCCCTAGTGCATACCAGAAACTGTGGGTAGTTACTATGCTTTATTTTAATAAAGTTTAATTTATAGATCATGGGGCTGGCATTTGGTATAGTGGACTAAGCTGCTTTCTGCAACGCCAGCATGCCATGTGGGCGCTGGTTTAAATCCCAGCTGCTCTACTTCTAGCTCCGTGCTAATGCAGCTGGGAAAACACTGAAGCATGGCTCAAGAGCTTGAGAGCCTCTGCCACCCCTGTGGGAGACCTGGCTGGAGTTCCAGGATCCTGGCTTCATTCAGGCCTGAGAGAGGCTGTTGTGACAATTTGCAGAGAAAACCAGCAGATTTTGCGCTCTCCCACAGATGAAGGTGATCTGCTGACGCCCCCTGGCGGCCCCACTGCCCAGAGCCCAGCAGCCTGGTGGATGTGCGGCAGCCGCACAGGCTCAGGGTGCTCCCGTAGAAGCTGGATGCTGACAAATGCGAGCGTGACCCTGAGCTGGAAAAGATTGGGAGAGGGAGAAACTACCCCCGCACCCCTGCACCGACAGCATCAGCATCTACCAAGACAACCTGCCCAGCTCTGAGGACAAGGCTGAGATGTTCTGTGCACGGCGCTTAGCCCTGAAAGAGATCTGCCACATCCTGGAGGGCGGCAGTGACAAGCAGGACAAGAGGATTCAGGTTTCCTGGGGGAAAGGAGACCTGACCTCTCTCCCTGTGGATGTTCACACCACCTCCCACTGGATGGGAAGAATTGTGTGAAGGGCATATGACTGTGGGTGAGGCTCCGTGGATAGTGTACGACCGGCTGCCCCACCCGCCAGTTTCACACCCAGGAATATTGCGTTAAATTTGTGGTGTGGTCTGCCTGGCCACGCTCTTTGGGAGCCAACACTGCCTGAGGAAAGTCTTAAATGGTAGAACCAAGCAGAAAATCACTCTTCTGTTTGCTCTCCTCGTTTGAAAGATTTATTCATTTGAAAGGCAGAGGAGAGAGAGAGAGAGAGATATCTTCCACCCACTGGTTCACTCCTCAAGTGGCTGCAATAGCCAGAGTCAAGCCAGTCTGAAGCCAGGAGCCAGGAGCTTCTTCCAGGTCTGCCACGTGTGTGCAGTTTCCCAAATCTTTGGTCCATCCTCGACTGCTTTCCCAGGCCACAAGTAGGGAACTGGATGGGAAGTGGAGCATCTGGGACATGAACTGGTATCCATATGGGATCCTGGTACTTTGCAAGGTCAGGATTTAGCTACTAAGCCATTGTGCCAGGCCCAGTAATGTTTTCTTGAGGTTAGTTTATTTTTCCTTCATTAGCTTATCTGACTGGAGCATTTTTTAATGAAAGGAGCTAACTGCTTTCTGTGTGGAAGTGGTACTGTGGTGTCGTGTTGGTGTAAGTGTTTATCTCTGACAAATGAGTGTCATCTCCCAAAATATCACCACAGAGGTGCTCTGTCTGGGCGTGGCATCCAGCCTGCCTCTTCAAAAGGTGCAGCAGGGAATAGCATGACTCGCTAGTTAGAAGGTCATGCCTTGGGCCGGGTGGCGTGGCCTGGCGGCTAAAGTCCTCGCCTTGAATGCCCCGGGATCCCATATGGGTGCCGGTTCTAATCCCGGCAGCTCCACTTCCCATCCAGCTTCCTGCTTGTGGCCTGGGAAAGCAGTAGAGGACGGCCCAAAGCTTTGGAACCCTGCACCCGCGTGGGAGACCCGGAAGAGGTTCCTGGTTCCCGGCATCGGATTGGCGTACACCGGCCCGTTGCGGCTCGCTTAGGGAGTGAAACATCGGATGGAAGATCTTCCTCACTGTCTCTCCTCCTCTCTGTATATCCAGCTTTCCAATAATAATAATAATAATAATAATAATAATAATAATAAAGAAGGTCATGCCTTGTTTGACAGATAACCCCTTGAGTGAAACTTTTGGAGCACAATTCTGCTGCCCTTCAAGGGATATACTTTTTTTTTTTTTGGCCTAATATCCAAATTTTAAATACTTTTTCTCTCAATAATTTTGAGATTATATAATTTTATCGAAGTTTAAAAAATGCTTCCTTGTTTATTTATTTGAAGGGGAGGGAGGAAGGGAGAGAAGGAGGGAAGGAGTTATCAATCTTCAATGTTCTAATGCCTTCAACAGCTGGGGCTGGACCAGCCAAAGCCAAGAGCCGGAAGCTCCAACCAGGCCTCCCACGCTGTTGGTAGGGGCACAAGCACTCCGACTTGGCATGCAGGTGTCCCTAGTGCTGACTTAACCACTGTACCACATTGCCTGTAAGATTTATTTATTTTAAAGATTTATTTTATTTTTATTGGAAGGATGAATATTCGGAGAGGAGGAGAGACAGAGAGGAAGATCTTCCATCTGCTGATTCACTTCCCAAATGGCTGCAGTGAGCAGAGCTGAGCCTATCTGAAGCAAGGCATCAGGAGCTCCTTCTGGGTCTCCCCATATGTGTACAGGGTCCCAAAGCTTTGAGCTGTCCTCTACTGCTTTTCCTGGCCACAAGCAGGGAGTTGGGTGGAAAGCGAGGCAACTGGGACACAAACCATATGGGATCCATATGGGATCCCGGCGGTTGCAAGGTGAGGACTTTAACCACTAGGCTACTGTGCTGGGTCCTCTCCCATGAGTCTAAAAAGCTTCAGTATAGGGATATAATTCACATAGCATCCAGTTTACCCATTTAAAGTGTACAATAGGATGTTTCTTAGTATATTCACTGAATTGTGTAATCATCAGCTCAACCAATCTTAGAACATTTCTTACCATTCTAAAATATCCATTAACTCATATTGCATTTCTTCTTCCCAAGTCAGCCCTAAACAAATATTAATCTTTTCTTATCTCCATAGAATTATTTATTCTGGGCATTTCTTGTACATGGCTCCTCCATTTTGTTGCATGTATTCATGTTTAATGGTCGAGGTTGTATCTCTGGAGTCTGTGTTGACTGAGCAATGCATATTGTCGGCTGGGCTCACTTACACGACTGCAGTCAGCTGGCCACAGGATAGGACCCCTCGTTCTTTTCCACCTGCCACCTTCTCCCTGTGGTGTGTCACCTTTCACATGGGCCCCTCTCTCCTGTAGAAAACTGTGGATTTCCTTAAAACACAGAAGCTGGGTTCCAGGAGAGCAGGATGAAAGGTGTGTTGCAGGTCCAGCCAAGCAGCTGCTGACAGCTGCTTCTGACATGTGGGGGTCAGTGACTGACAGCTCTAAATGATTTCATCTTTCCACAACTACGGCTGATATGCCATGGGACAGCCTGACCAGCCCACATGACAAGTACTCCTATGTGCATCATCAAAGCTTGTGTGCAACCCAACCCTTGCTTTTAAGCACCATGTAAGCCCACCCCCCTGCATCAACAAGCCCCCACAGCTTTTCAAGTAGCAGAAGTAGCAAGTTCCACAGGGTTGACAACATCACACCAAGCGCCAATTGGAAATATCCAACAAGGTTTCAGGGTTAATTCCATGATCTTTAGGTCATTATAATGCACTTACCTTGGGGCACACTCACTTTCATTGGGTTGACTCCATGACGCTTCCCGTATTTCCTAAAAAGGGCATGAAATGGGTGGTGCTTCGATCCTTCTCCAAATCCTTCTCTTTTTAGAATAGTCCATTGGGCTTCATCCCGGATATCACTCCACCCCTCTGAGGGTATGCAGAAGGCAAGCCTAACCTTGATGATGGGACCTTTTCTTTGTGGAGACTTTTTCACTGTTGGAGGGTTCTTCATGGTGAGGGATTTTTCTTTGCTTGAGGCCCATTTACATTTTTGGCTATTCGTCTTTCATGGCTTGGCTCTTCAGCATGTACTTTCGTTTTTGCTTTGAAGGAATCCTGCTCTCCTGTATGCTTCTATGCTACCGCCTCTGAATTCATTCACTCATGGAGGGAGGAACCTGCAAAAAGGCTGACAGGGATTACCACTTCTTAAGGCCTAGGTGGCACCCTACATCATTTCTGCTGTATTCTGTCAGTCGGAGGAAGCTACAGTGCCAAACCCAGCTTTAAGGAGAGAGGAGACAGATTCCATTTGTTATTTTTATTATTTATTTTAATTTAAAACACAGATTTTACAGAGATAGAAGAAGAGAGAGAGAGAGGTCTTTCATCTGCTGGTCACTCCCCAAATGGCAGATAAGGCTGACGCTGAGCCTTATCTGAAGCCAGGAGGCAGGAACTTATGATTCTCCTACATGGGTGCAGGGACCCAAGGATTTGGGCCACTTTCCACTGATTTCCCAGGCCCCAAACAGGGTGCCGGATCAGAAACGGAGCTGCAGGTACACAAACCAGTGTCCGTGTGGGAGGCCAGAACCACATGATAAGCTACCTTGCCAGCCTTCATATTTCACTTCCTAGGAGAAAAATGGCATGAGTCTACAGGGAGAGAGACGGGCAGCATCTTGGGATTCTGCCTCCCACCCGCTCTCATATTTACCGCTCCTCTTGCAATGAAGCCGTATTATCTGAAAAATGGATTAGGAGCAAACATAACCGGTTTCACTTCTTTTTTTTTTTTTTTAAAGGTTTATTTATTTTTATTGGAAAGTCAGATATACAGAGGAGAGACAGAGAGAAACATCTTTGTCCGATGATTCGCTCCCCAAGTGACCACACCGGCCTGTGCTGTGCCAAACGCAAGCCAGGAGCTCTTCTGGGTCTCCCATGTGGGTGTGGTGTAGAATCCCAAGGCTTTGAGCTGTCCTCAACTGCTTTCCCAGGCCACAAGCAGGGATCTGGATGGGAAGCGGGGCCGCCAGGATTGGAACTGGCACCCATATGGGATCCTGGCATGTTCAAGGTGAGGACTTTAGCCACTAGGCCACCACGCCAGGCCCCAATTTCACTTCTTAGCTGAAGCAGAGAAGCTGCATGATCTGTTAAACATACTGGCCCCTTGAGGGACAAGAAAGCCTCCTGGCGGAAACCGTTGCACTTCTCCATAGAAGAGTCATCTGCAGCCAACCTTGCAAGAAGCAAGCCTTTGTTGTGTTAAAATCACTGGAGTTGTGAAGTTTGTGAGCCCATTCTGTGGCTGAAACGCACAGCTTCTGTTCTCATCTTGTCCTGAAACCCAACATTGAAGCTATTTCTGTAGCTCTGATTTCTGGCTCTCTGACTCATCAGCGAAACTTGCCTCTTTGTCGTTTCTGATTTCCCTGGATAAGAACTTGCTTGATGTAACTTGGCCCTGGGACCTTATGCCCCTGTGGCTGGTGCGCCTGCCAAGTAGGCCTTGGACTCCTTCCAGGACAGCCAGAGAGAACAGAGGGAAGTTGCAGCCAGGTGATTATAGGTTCTTATGGCTGAGTAGGCAAAGGGGAGCTGCCAAAGGCTTTGAATTTGGAGAGTGACTTGGAAAAATGAAAAGGTGTTTGAAGAATAATTTGGTAAAGAGAGTAGGATAGATGGCTGAGGGGCGTGATTTAGGGGAGTGATCAGTGAGAGAAATGTTAGTGCAGCTGTTCATGCCAAAGGTGGCTAATAGTTGCACTTGTGTAAGGCTTTATAGCTGAACGTTCACCATTCCTTACCCACCCTCCAAATAAGCATTGTTTCCTGTAAGTTCCAAGATCAAGGCTTAGAGAGGTTGGTTACTGTTACTAAGGGACAAAGTGAGTGCTTTGATTTTATTCATCAGTAAATCATGCAATCTTGTTTAATTCACTGTCCTTGTTTTGAATCCTGCTAGATGAGTATTTCTAAAGCTTTGCTTTGTGGGACGCACAGGAAAGGGTTATCATTGGCATTTCTTGGGGAAGCGCTCCTTGGTGTGGCGCCACCAACTGGTGGTGATTGTCTTACCTAGGATTTTTTTTTTTTTTTTAACCAGTGTAAAACAATTAGGTAATTAGATTTAAGCATATAGAGGGAGCACACAAATCGTGGTCAAACACAATTGTTACTGAAGTAAAACTTTAAATGGTTTTGAAAACACAGTTTTGGTTCTAAAAAAATTGTGTATTTTGAAAGGCTATAAAATAGAGAGAGAAGCTTCCATCTGCTGGTTCACTCCCCAGATGTTTATAGCACCCAGTGCTGGGCCAGGCTGAAGCCAGGGACTAGAACTCCATCTGAGTCTCCCACATGGGTGTCAGGGACTCAAGTACTTGAGTCCTCATCTACTGCTTCCAAAGCACACGGGCAGAGACTGGAGTAGCGTGGACTTGAATCAAGCCCTCCCATAGGGGGTGTGGATTGTGACACAATCCCGGCCCTTGAAATTCTGGGTTATAAAATGTTTGTAGCTATCAGCATCTCCGGGATACCTGTAATTGTTTATGGCTTACCAGGATGATGTGGTACATGAGTTTGGAAGTTCTGGGCACTGTATCATAAGGTGAGAATGCAGAAATGAAATAGACAGAATCTGTATCTACCAGAATGAAACCCAATAGGTGAAAGACCAATAACAATCATTGCAATGGAGTTTTGTGAATCTGGTGATGGAAATGTATTTAGAGTGTATTTGAATCTACAGAGGGGTGAGACTTTTTACACTATTTCTTTTCTTTTTTTTTTTTTTAAAGATTTTTACTAATTTTTATTTGAAAGGCAGATTTATAGAGAAGAGAGCGAGAGAGACTGATCTTCTGTCTGCAGTTTCACTCCCCAAATGACTGGAATAGCTGGAGCTTAGCTCATACTAAGTCAGGAGTCAGGAGCTCCCAGATGGGTGTCCAAAGCACTTGAACCATCTTCCACTGCTTTCCCCCATCATGATCAGGGAGCTGGGTGGGAAGTAGAGTAGCAGGGACACAAGCCAGTGCCCTTGTGGGATGCCTGAGAATTAGCCTGTTGAACCACCCTCCTTTGGCTTTGGGACACTTTGTTTTAGAGCTTTTCTCTGTCTATCCCAGGGTTAGGCAGTTTTTTACAGACAACACATAACATATCTGTGCGCATGTTGCTCATATGCAAACCAATCAATTCAGTGCCCTACCATCTACTTTATTAGACTGAAACTCTGGGCCATTACCAACCTACCTAGGACCAGGTATTCGATTGCTAGGGACAGCCCCTCTGCCCCGGAGCCCTTTGAAATTATTCAGAGCGGTCCAACCCAAGCCTGCTTTCCCTGCTTTGCCTGTTCTTTCTTGCAGAAACCACAATAAAGGCTCTAGGCTGACTTTGCCTCCTACCGCCTCTGCCTCCTGCCTGACGTTGATGCGACAAGCTACTCCTTTCAGGAATTCTGAGTTTGATTGGAACCTGTTTAACACAGATATGTGTGTGTGTGTGTGTGTGTGTGTGTGTGTGTGTGTGTGTGTGTACGTGTGTGTGTGAATCTTATAGAGCCAAGGCTGTTGAATCTGTGGATGTGGAACCCATGGATACAGAAGGCCAACTCAATTTCATTGTAATGAATGCATATCTGAGGTTGAAACCTGTCATGTATTGCTCTTAGTGAGCAGGTGCAAACCAATTATGAAACTTTCTCTTTGATGTTCAGGAAAGTACAAGCACTCTGCATTCAGGTCCTCCTTCCAAAGCCTTGCAGCTGATGGCATTCTATTGCAGGGCTCAGCATTCTCTTTGGCTGGATCAGGATCAGAATGTAGGGTGCCTATCAACGGAGTACTGCCAAGCACTGGGGCTACATTTATCACAATATCATGAAGCGGTTTCCTCACAGTGGAACGCCACTCACTTCACCAAAGAAAAAAATTACGCCTGTCATCTCATATGCCAACTGCAAACTCCTCTTGGGCAGATGCAGAGGACAGTTGCAGCTCAAGGCATCAAGAATCCAATGACCTTTCACTTTGGTTTCTTCTTTGACAATAATTATTACACATTCTCATTTTCTGAAAAATTTTCTAAGGGAAGGAAATCTTTGAATTGGCTCCAGAGGTGGCACCCCTGCCTACCTGGCTGAACTGACAGACTCCTGCTTCAGGCCCTGGTGACTGTGCCTTTGTGTGGTGTGTGTATTCAGCTTTCCACAGGGCCATGGGCTTTCCCTGTTCCTTCTCTGATAGGCGAGGTTGTGTGGTGTCCTCACTTTGGTTTTTCAGTCTGAGGTTCCTGGCCCTCAAAGTTGCTCCATGGGAATCACTGTCTGACTGTGCTGGTTCGCCAGGGAAGTATTTCAAGGATCTCTTGGTGAGAATCAATGTGAAATAGATTCCCCATCTGTAACATAGTGCTTGTCAGTTATGCCAGTAAGTCACCTGGACAATTTCTTTCTTTTCTCTCTCTCTCTTTTTTTTTAAAGATTTATTTATTTTATTACAAAGTCAGATATACAGAGAGGAGGAGAGACAGAGAGGAAGATCTTCTGTCTAATGATTCACTCTCCGAGTGACTGCAACGGCCGGTGCGCGCCGATCCACAGCCAGGAACCAGGAACCTCTTCCGGGTCTCCCACGGCTGTTTCCCCAGGCCACAAGCAGGGAGCTGGATGGGAAGTGGAGCTGCCGGGATTAGAACCGGCGCCCATAAGGGATCCCGGGGCGTTCAAGGCGAGGACTTTAGCTGCTAGGCCATGCCGCCGGGCCCCACCTGGACAATTTCTAATGGGACATTTGCTGTTCGCTGTGTGCCTGGTGGGGGAAAGTGGCAATTGCACGAACTCCCCAAACTTGTATGGAACTAGTGCTGTTATCTGTATTTAACAGATGAAACTCTGTGGTTCAGAGAAGCTTGCATGTCCTAGCAAATCAGTGCACGTATGGAACTGTAACTGAAGGCTCTGGATTCAAACGTGCGTTTTCCTATTGCACCAGCCACTGCACGGAGTGGCATGAATTCGACATTTCATGGGGATCCTTGGCCCCCTAAGATGGTAATGGATGGGTACTATTTGCTTGATCTGAATTATCTGAGTGTCTGTATGAATTAGAGTATATGGATTAAGCGGCCTGATGTGAACCTGTTGTCTAAATCGTCACCTTGCATGCAACAGAATCCCATATGGGCACTGGTTTGTATCCCAGCTGCTCCACCTCCCTTCCAGCTCTCTGATTGTGGCCTGGGAAAGCAGTCAAGGATGGTCCAAAGCCTTGGGACCCTGCACCCACCTGGCAGACCTGGAAGAAGCTCCTGGTTCCTGGCTTCGGATCAGCTCAGCTCTGGGTGTTGTAGTCGCTTGGGAGTGAACAAGCAGATGGAAGGTTTTTCTCTACATTTCCTTCTTTCTGTGTATCTGCCTCTCTAAATTTAATAATAATAATAATAATACTGTAAATCTTAAAAAATTATATAAAAGAATATTTATTAGGGTTGTAAGGCTTTTGCTCATAAAGAATAAAGCAGAGTCCTGTGCAACGACTCAATGACTCAATGACTAACTACTAACCTTGCACAGGCTGGGATCCCATATGGGTACTGGTTTATGTCCTGGCTGTTCCACTTTCTATTTAGCTCCCTGCTTGTGGGACTGAGAAAGCAGTAGAGGATGTCCCAAAGCGTTGGGAACTGTATACCCATTTGGAGACCCAGAAGAATGCTTGGCTCCTGGCTTCAGATTGGCTCAGCTGCTGTGGCCATTTGGGGAGTGAACCAGTGGATAGAAGATCTTTCTGTCTATCCTTCTCTCTGTAAATATGACTTTGCAATAATAAAAATAAATCTTTTTTCTTTTTTTTCTTTTTTTTTAATAAAGATTTATTTATTTTATTACAAAGTCAGATATACAGAGAGGAGGAGAGACAGAGAGGAAGATCTTCCGTCCGATGATTCACTCCCCAAGTGAGCCGCAACGGCCGGTGCTGCGCCAATCCGAAGCTGGGAACCAGGAACCTCTTCAAGGTCTCCCACGTGGGTGCAGGGTCCCAAAGCATTGGGCCGTCCTTGGCTGTTTTCCCAGGCCACAAGCAGGGAGCTGGATGGAAAGTGGAGCTGCCGGGATTAGAACCGGTGCCCATATGGGATCCCGGTGCGTTCAAGGCGAGGACTTTAGCCACTAGGCCATGCCGCCGGGCCCAATAAATCTTAAAAAGATCATTTTTTATTGGTTAAAGATTTATTTATTTTCACGGAAAGACAGATTTACAGAGAGAAAGAGAGACAGAGAGAAAGTACTTTGTCTGCTAGTTCACTACCCAAATGGCCAAATGGCTGGAGCTGACTTGACCTGAACTCAGGTGCAAGGAGCTTCTTGCAGGTCTGCCAATGGATGCAGGGATGCAGGCCTCAAGCAGGGAGCTGGATGGGAAGCAGAGCTGCTGAGACATGAACCAGTGCTCATATGGGATGCCAGCACTTGCAAGGGAGTAGGATTAGCTAATTGAGCATCATACAGGGCCCTCAGGATCACTTTAGCAAGAGTTAAGAGCTGGCGGTGGGAATTGAATCAAGGTGCTTTGATATGGCTTGTGGCATCCCAACTGGCATTTTTAAAAAATTCTTTTATTTTGATAATCTTTACGTAATGATTAGGGCACAAAGGGTCTAGAGCTACAGGAAAGAGGGTAAGACCATTGTTTCCACATTAATATTATTCTTTCTTTCTGTATCCGGGGTAAGGGGAGAGATAAAGGGAAAAGTCCCACCAACCTCCCACCCATCCCAGGTCCTTGATGTGGGGCCTGCTCCAAGGTCCTGCTCATGCATTTTTTTTTTTTTTAGTTGATCAGTTCTGAATTGCTGCCAACCTCGCCTTTCCAAGCATGATGAGATCTCTTCAGAATCCACTGGATGACATAATCTCTTCATGGTTGGGGTTCTGAGATGAGCAATTCAGTTGGAGGGATCCCCAAAGAAACTTCGTCTAAGGTGATCCCATACTTGATTCTTGTGTGTGAATGCCAGTACAGGTTCCAACACATTTTAAATGCTAGTCTAAATGCCTGCTACAGCAAACAGTTTTATTTAAAAAATTTTATTTATTTATTTTAATGGAAAGTCAGATCTACGAGAGAAGGAGAGACAGAAAGATCTTCCCTCTGCTGGTTCACTCCTCAAGTGGCCACTATGGCCGGAGCTGAGCTGATCCGAAGCCAGGAACCAGTAGGGTCAGTCTTTCAGGTCCCCCACATGGGTGCAGGGTCCCAAGGCTTTGGCTCATCCTTGACTGTTTTCCCAGCTCACAAGCAGGGAGCTGGAAGCAAAGTGGAGCAGCTGGGCTATAAGCCAGCACCCATATGAGATCCCAGCACATGCAAGGCGAGAACTTTAGCTTCTAGGCTATCACACTGGGCCCCCAGCAAACAAGTCTTGAAACCAAATTTTACATAAAACGTTTGTCATTGCTGTAGATATTGTGGTGCAGTCGGTTAAGGTTTTATTAGGAATGGCTGCCTCCCATTTTAGAGCGCCTTGCTTAAGTCCTGGCTCTTCAGTGCCTCTGATCCGGTTTTCTCTTCGTGTACCTGGGAGGCAGCAGATGGTGGCTCAAGTGCTTGGGTTTATGCCCCTTACATGCAAAACCCAGTGAGGTTCTTGGCTTCCATGCCTGGTTGTTGTGGGAAATTGGGAAACATGCGAGTGGATGAAAGTTCTGTCTCTTGTTCTCTGCTTCTGTCACCTCACCTTTCAGATAAATAAATCAGATTTTATAAAACTGAACTACTGAAATACTTTATTTCAGCTTCAGCCTGGGTGAAGGTCTGGTGCTAGCTACTAAAGGCAAGGATCAGTAAGTGATTTTCTGAATTGCCAGAGATCCCAGGCTGTCGGTCCAGCTTCTCATCTATGCCCACACTCCCTTTTCTTCCTCCCTAATCTGCAGGCCACTTGACACAACAAGGCTTATTCAGGCAAGTTCGAATTCCCTTGAATGGCACGTTATCTCGAGAGTAGGCATTAGAAAACAGATGGTGTGCACCACAACTCCGCTATCTACTGTTTGTGCAGTGTTTTATGCTTTATCAAGTGTTACACAGAAGCCATCCCTTTTGATCTCCTGGATAATGCCAGTGAGAGGTGTTAGTCTCCTCTGTCCATAATTGAGGAAATGAAGTTCCCCAAAGGAATGAGAAGGGTTGATTCTTTTTTTTCCTAACTAAAACATTTTGTTCTTTTTATTTAAAAATTTACTTCTTTTAAAATTATTGTTATCATTTTATGATACAGTTTCTTTTTTTATTATTATTTTTAATTCATTAATTACATTGTATTATGTGACACAGTTTCATAGGTACTTGGATTCTCCTCACCCCTCCCCAAACCCTCCCACCATGGTGGATTCCTCCACCTTGTTGCATAACCACAGTTCAAGTTCAGTTGAGAGTCCCCCATTGCAAGCATACACCAAACATAGAGTCCAGCATCTTATTGTCCAGTCAAGTTCAACGGCTTCTTAGGTATACCCTCTCTGGTCTGAAGACAGAGCCAGCAGAGTATCATCCCAGTCAATTGAAAGCTCCAACATACCATCAGCAAAAATTTACATCATTATGGAATTAATTGACATAGTAATGAGTAACCAATATGTTAAAAGTAAATGCGAGTTCTTCACCACCTTCTGTGACCACCTCATTGACATTTCAATTTTAGTTTATACACAACATATAACATACATAACATAACATGTTATACATACCATCATATCATCTTAAATTAAGGCAAACATCTGGTATTTAACCTTTTGGGATTGGCTCATTTCCCTTAGCATTATGGTTTCCAGTTTGGCCCATTTGGCCACAAAGAACTGCATTTTGTTTTTTTTAATAGCTGAGTAGTATTCCATGGAGTAGATGAACAATAGCTTTCTTATCCAATTCTCTGCTGATGGGCATTTTGGCTGCTTCCATGTTTTTGCAATTACTGATTGTGCTGCTATGAACATAGGAGTGCATGTTGGTTTCTCATAAAACAAGTGTTCTGGATATATTCCTAGGAGTGCTATTGCTGGATCATACGGTATGTTGGTTTTGAGTTGTTTGAATGTTCTCCATACTGATTTCCATAGAGGCTGTACCAGCCTGCAGCCCCACCAGCAGTGGAGTAGGGTTCCCTTTTCCCCGCAACCTCGCCAACAAGTGTTGTTGGTGCTTTTATTCATGTGGGCCAGTCTTACTGGCGTTAGGTGGTACCTCATTGATGTTTTAATTTGGATTTCCCTTATTGCCAGGGAACTTGAGCATTTTTCATATGTTTATTTGCCATTTGGGTTTTATGATACAGTTTCATAGGCCCTAGGATTTCTTCTGTCTCCCTCCAAATCTCTGCCCCCTCCCCAATTCCCCTACATTATCACTGTAGTATAGTTCTTCATAAACAATCATAAGTTCATCATTGCAGGCAAAGACAATGGCAAATTCACATCCTATTGTCAAGATATAGTTAACAGTTTCATTGGGAGTCCATCTTTGATCTGTAACTAGAGATGCATACTACATAGTAACCTCACATTTTGGATATGATAGTCTCCATTACAGAATTACTATACATCCCCTTAAATGAAAAGTCACAAAACAAAATCTGCAACAGGAAGAAAAAAGGAAATTAACAACACCATGGAGTTAAGTAACATGCTACTGAATGACTAATATGTTGCTGAAGAAATGAAAAAGAAAATAAAGAACGTTCTTGAAGAAAATGATGTTGCTGTAAGATCTATGAGTCACTGAAGAATTTAATGAGACATTTGAAGAGATGAAACTAAAAAAAAAAAAATCAAAATCCACGACATATAGTTTCTGCTGATCTTTGTTGATAAGATATGTCTCCTATAGGCAACAAATAGATGGGTTTTGTTTTCTTAATCCAGTCTACTAATCTATGATGTTTGATTGAGGAGCTTAATCCATTTATATTCAGGGTTAATATGAATGGGTGGTAATTTGGTCCTGTCATTTTAGCAATGTGTTGTTCATTGATTTAGCCTTCTGCTGTTATTTTACTGGCTTGTTCTTCACATTTGTCTTTGGTTTTGGTGGGCGCTATTCCTCTTCTCTATCAAGAGAACATCTTTAAGTATCCTTTGTAGGGCAGGTTTGGAAGAGGCATATTCATTTAACTTTTCTTTACTGTGGAAGAATTTTATTTCATTTTCAAAGACAAGGAAAAGCTTTGCTAGGTATGTTATCCCGGGCTGACAATTCTTCACTTTTAGAATCTGGAACATATCATTCCACTCTCTTCTGGCCTGTAAAGTTTCCTGTGAGAGGTCTCCTGTGAGTTTAATTGGCATTCCTTTATATGTCAATGGATTTTTTTAAAATAAAGATTTATTTATTTATTTTTAATCACAAAGTCAGATATACAGAAAGGAGGAGAGACAGAGAGGAAGATCTTCTGACCGATGATTCACTCCCCAAGTGACTGCAATGGCCGGTGCTGTGCTGATCTGAAGCCAGAATCCAGGAACTTCTTCCGGGTCTCCTATGCTGGTGCAGGATTCCAAGGCTTTGGGCTGTCCTTGACTGCTTTCCCAGGCTACAAGCAGGGAGCTGGATGGGAAGTGGGGTTGCTGGGATTAGAACTGGTGCCCATATGGAATCCTGGCGTGTTCAAGGTGAGGACTTTAGCTGGCAGGCAACTGTGCCAGAACCTGTCAATTGATTTTTTTCATGTGCACTTTTTTTTTTTTTTTTATAATCCATTTTATTGTATTGTTGTTGACAATCTTTACATAGTTAACTATAGTTGAAGGAAAATCAAGAAAGAGAAGAAAAAAAAAAAAAAAAGGTTCAGGGGGATAGGGAGGTGGGCAATGCTATTATGTCCATATTGTTTCCATCATGTATCTGAGGTAAAAGGGGATATTGAGGGAGAAGCCCCACCCGGTTTCCCGCCCACCCCAAGTCCCGGATGTGGGGCATGCTCTGAGATATTTGCTCAAGTGGAGTTAACAGTTCTCCAGTTATGAGTCACTGCCAGTTTTGCTCAATGAGGTGGTCCACTGATTGATATGGTCCATCATGAAGTCTCCATTTGTCCCATATTTCGCTGCCAACATGTAGCTGAGATGAATGATTGTCCTATTCTGTCTTCTGTCTTTTCTTGGTTAGAATTCTGAGTCCAGCAGTTCAAGTGGGGAGATCTCCAAAGATACTTTGAGGTATTCCCAGACCAGATTCTTGTATGTTCTAGCAAGCACAGGGCCCGGCACAGTCCATCACCCTGATCAGCTGGTGGTTGCAATTGCTGTGTTGGTTCTGTTTTCAGTCCCGAGTTGCACTGGAACCAATGGGTGTTGCAGTCCAGTCTGGTTCGGCCCTTACATCAACCAGTGGGAGCTGTAGCCTAGTTGGGGCGACCCACAATAACCCCCACAAGACCGCCCCCTACCCTGGTTTGCCAGTATGTGTAGCAGAAGACCAATCTGTCCCCCATCCCATTTGGCTCTGGTACTTGTCAATGGGTATTAAAGCTTGGTTTTATCTAACCAACTCAACCATCCAGCCCTCACAGATATTGTTGAGTACCTCTCTATCTAGCCATCCCAGCCCCCGTCTTAGTTTTCATGCCCTCCCACGGGAATAGTGACCCAAGAAGGGGGAACCCACTTTTTCCCTCCCAGGTCTCTCTGTCCCCGTTTATGCACTCTTTAGGTGGTCCTGTGATTTGACTCGACAGAATTAGTCCCCAGTGCCAGCTTCTGCCAGCTGATGCTGTGGCCCTGATCTTGTCCACATGCAGCGCACAGGTGTTGTAGCCTTGCTTAGTCGTGTCTGTCTCTATCCCAGCCAACACTCTCCAGTGGGAGTGGTTGTCCAGCGAGGGGACCAGCCCCTTAACCCCCCCGCCAGCTCTGCCCCTCCCTTCCTGGATCTCACGTGTGCTGGATGGGTGCTGCATTCATATCCAGTACAGGCAACCATGCCCTGGCGTTCCATAATGTGTACTGGTTTTGTCGCAACCAAACCCGGCCCATTCCACACTCTGTTCTGGTGATCGGATTTGCCAGAGGATGACATGAACTGATTCAGCCTGGTCTGCTCCTGACCCATGCCGAATGCATGCCAGTGGGAAACTTTCCATGGCCTATTCTGGGCTGTTTCCAATCATGCTTCTCGCGCTTACCTGCAGGGACTGTGTCCTGCCAGAGGAGTTGCCCAGGCTCCTCCATCAGAACCCCTCCCAATGCCAGATTTTGCGCTTGCCAGGGGGTTCTTGAGCCAACCCTACTCAGTTCACCTCCTGTCCTAGCAGGAACAGTGGCTTTTCCTGGCTGGCTTTCACCCCATTCTGACTCTTGTTGTTGGATGTTTCAGCCCAGCCATGGCTCGTCCATACCCACATACAGCTCACACATGGCTCAGAAGGGGATTGAGACCCAGCCTAGTCAGTCCCACATCTACCCTGTTTCTCCATAACACCAGATGGTGCTGGGATCTGAACCGGCCTGGTGCATCCAATCCCAGCCCACACTAGTGCCTCGGGTGACTGCAACTGTTTCCTAGATAGAACGCAGCCCCCATTCCAGCACATACACCCCTTGGTGGGAACCTCATCCCAGCTGTGGCATCCCAGATTGGGACCGTTCCTAGCCGTAAATCACGCACCTGCACGTGGTTGCTCCGAGGACCATTAGGTGCCAGCCTGCTACACAAGCCGGAGCTTATCTTTTACTTGATAGGTGTTCAAAGCTCAGCATTATTAAAGGATTGGAAGTTCTTCAAAGGAAGAGTTACTGGCATTGGGAATCTTTAGGATTGACTCAGATCCCAGAAACAGTGGGGTCACTCTAGAGCTATCTCAGCAGCGATTCAGATGTCCAATACCCCAGAGCTCCCTGGCCGGGCGGCCAGCAGGCACAGCCTGGCGCAAAATAGTGCATTGGCCGCACGGGCCCAGCCCGCCATGAGCCATGGGCACATGGCGGACTGGGTTCGGGATCCGAGCTAGACGTCCTCTCCCGCAGCCCTCGGCTCGCCTCTGGCAGCCGGAGGTTAACTCCTGCAGGCCCAAGGTTGCGCCCCTCCCCAATCCCGTTCACCCACCACCCAATGAGGGTGGTGGGTGGGTCCCGGACATGCCCAGTCACGGAGGCCTCCCCCCTAGGCGTACTCACCCCAGAAGGAAGCAGGCCGCACCCAGGCATGTCCGGGCCCAGCCCGCCATGAGCCATGGGCACATGGCGGACTGGGTTCGGGATCCGAGCTAGACGTCCTCTCCCGCAGCCCTCGGCTCGCCTCTCTCATGTGCACTTTTAAGGATCTTTTTCTTATGTTTGATTGAAGAGAGTTTGATTATCATGTGTTGCAGTGAAGATCAATTTTGGTGAACCTTGTTGGGATGTTGTTTCCCAATTCTTTGTCGAGATTAGGGGAATTTTCCCTTATTATTTCATTAAACACATTTGTAAACCCAGCTTCTCTTTCTGTACCTTTTGGGACTTTCATAACTCTTATATTTGGTCTTCTGTTCAATTCTTGAATACTTTTTTTTTTTTTTTTTTTTTAGCTTAATCCAGCTCTGTCTCCAGTTTTCTGTTTGCTTCCCCCGATGACAGGAAATATCTTCTAATTTTGAGATTCTTTCTTCTGCCTCCTTCATTCTATTTTGGAGACTCTACACTGTACTTTTAGTTTGCTCCACTGTATTCTTTTTTTTTTTTAAGATTTATTTTTAAATGTTTATTACAAAGTCAGATATATAGAGAGGAGGAGAGATAGAGAGGAAGATCTTCTGACCGATGATTCACTCCCCAAGTGACCACAATGGCCGGTGTTGTGCTGATCTGAAGCCAGGAGCCAGGAACTTCCTCCAGGTCTCCCATGTGGGTGCAGGGTCCCAAAGCATTGGGCCATCCTCGACTGCTTCCCAGGCCACAGGCAGGAAGCTGGATGGAAAGTGGAGCTGCCGGGATTAGAACCAGTGCCCATATGGGATCCCGGTGCGTTCAAGGTGAGGACTTTAGCCACTAGGCCACACCGCTGGGCCCTCCACTGTATTCTTCATTTCTGATACATCAGCTTTCATTTTATTCATTTCCAGTGTGACATATTCCTAAAATTCCTTAAACTCCTGTATTATGTGGTTCTCGTTCATAAGAAGCTTTATAATAAGTGTTCTGAATTTTGTATCCCCCATTTTCTGGATGTCTTTCTCAGTTAATTCTGAGCTTGGCAAAGGGTTTTGCTCCTTTCAGGGGAGTGTTCTTTAATATTCATTGTGCCTTTGCTTCTTCTTTTGCTTCTCTGGTTAACAGGTTCTTCTCCTTGGGGCAAGTTTCTGAGCTGTCACTCAAAGGTCTACAATTCGATTTTACTTATTGTCACTGGCACTCGGATCTTTGTTTGAAGTTGCTTGTGCCGTTCCCTCCAGCGAGTTCCAGGTCTAGGTTCTTATGTTAGGCTTCCACCATGGTCTCCATAGCCCCAGTTACTGGCTCACCAGTCTCCACCTCCTATGATATCATGCTGAGGCTACACCATTGTCTGTACAACTGAGCAGTTCCCAGGATTGTGGAGACACCAGGAGTCCTATATAGCTAGGTTGTTGGTGGTGCTGATCTTACCAGAACATGTTGGCTATCAGGTTTGATGGCCACATGAGCCTATTTTGGCTTGCACAATGCCAAAGTCAGTATTGTTTTCCCTGTAAGACCAGAGGAATGGGGCCCGGCGGCATGGCCTAGTGGCTAAAGTCCTCGCCTTGAACGCCCCGGGATCCCATATGGGCGCCGGTTCTAAGTCCGGCAGCTCCACTTCCCATCCAGCTCCCTGCTTGTGGCCTGGGAAAGCAGTTGAGGATGGGCCCAATGCTTTGGGACACTGCACCCGCGTGGGAGACCCGGAAGAGGTTCCTGGTTCCCGGCTTCAGGTCGGCGCGCATCGGCCCGTTGCGGCTCACTTGGGGAGTGAATCATTGGATGGAAGATCTTCCTCTCTGTCTCTCCTCCTCTCTGTATATCTGACTTTGTAATAAAATAAATAAATCTTAACAACAACAACAACAAAAAGACCAGAGGAATGCACTGAGCTCGGTGAGCTCGCTCCCAGTTCAGTGCTCACCCTTGTCCCTGCAGTCTTAAAGCCTTTTCCACACTGTAAGAAATGACACTTGATGTGCCACTACTAGAGTTCTTGAACTATTGGCCATCAGGTCTGAGGGCTACCTGGAACTGTCTTGGGTGGAACCTGTAGGATGCCATGTTGTTGCAGTTCGCTGAGCCAGAAATTAGTTCACTCCCAGCTCAGTGCATGTGCAGTACTGTCCATAGCTTTTGCTTCCTTTTTTTTTTTTTTTAAAGATTTATTCATTTTATTACAGCCAGATATACACAGAGGAGGAGAGACAGAGAGAAAGATCTTCCGTCCGATGATTCACTCCCCAAGTGAGCCGCAACGGGCCGATGCACGCCAATCCGAAGCTGGGAACCTGGAACCTCCTCCGGGTCTCCCACGCGGGTGCAGTGTCCCAATGCATTGGGCCGTACTCAACTGCTTTCCCAGGCTACAAGCAGGGAGCTGGATGGGAAGTGGAGCTGCCAGGATTAGAACTGGCGCCCATATGGGATCCCGGGGCTTTCAAGGCAAGGACTTTAGCCGCTAGGCCACGCTGCCGGGCCCAGCTTTTGCTTCCTTAAACAAAATGGTGCCCAATTTGGCTTTAGGGGGTGAACTGCGCTGTGAAATCTACCCTGTTCCTGCATCACCCGTCTGGGACCTGCTGCTCTGTCTCTGGTCCTAGTCAAACAAACCAACAGGATGGATAGTTCTTTGTTTGGGTTCAGCTCCTGGGCTCACGGTGAACAACCTTCCCCACCTTGTTGCTGGTGGAGTTCTGACTGCTGGTGCGGTTCAGATCGCCATTTGTTGAATGCCACTGGGGTGTCAGCCACTGCAACACCACGCTGTTGTTTTCACTGCTTTCCTGTGACTGTCAGTCTCAGATATCCCTCTGCTGTTGTTCTGTCCTCTCCTATTTCCTGGAATGTGCCCTCTCTGCTTCACACTGGTGAATGTTTCTCTGTTTAAATATGTCCTTACCCTATTCCACCATCTTGATTCTCTGGGTTAAGTTTCCAAACCACACTGCTCTGCTGTCTTTCTCTGCTTCTTGGTTCTGGTTCCTTATTTCTGTTCTGTATTCTCCCTGTGTGCTTTTCAGGGGACCTGCTTGGCTCTCAGCTTTCTTTGCTTGTTCTCCTGGGAATCCTGGGGCTTCAGCTCTGTCATTCCAGCCTTTGATGCTGGGTCAAGGTCCTCTGCAGGTGTCTGTGCACTGTGCTGTATGCCTTGTGGATAGGCAGGAAAGTCTTTTCTGGCCTGGAGTAAAACTGAAAATTGGTTTTCCTGATATGCTAGGATGTTTTCTGAGTAAGAGCAACAAAACATTCCTGGGATAACAAATTGTTAATTTCCTACATTCCCCACTCACATATAGCATCAGGTTTCCTTTGGGTTTTCCTCATCTCACTTCAGTTCTCATGAGCCCCGTGTTTCTACTTTTCAGGTGAGACTAGTGCTATCTAGTTAAGTGACCAATCTGACTTGCTACAACTGGCTAGAGGGGGTGTGCATATTTTTCTCAAGGCTTCTCATTTTAGTTGAATCAAACACAGGGAGAAATTAGAGGCAGAACAGCATCTGCTGGTGATTCTTGTTCTAAGGGAAGTGGATTGGGTTCTATCCCCTACACTTTCAGGCCCATTTTGTAATTTAGCACACTTTCCCAGTTTTTGTCACAGGTAGGTAAATATGTAATACTGGAGTGAGAGTGGAACATACTAATGAATAAATTTAATCACTTTGACTTATTTCTCCATGCAGTAGTTATTAGCACTTTAGTTTTTAGAAGTGTTTTATATTTTAGTATGATTCTGGAATTTTGGAATCTGTGTTTAAATACTATAGGAATATCTAGAAATTTGGACTTATATCATCACGATAATTTACAGTGGTGTGAGAGCATTGACTTTATGTACCTAAGTGACCAATTGGTGATTCCTGGAAATGGGATGTCTTGTGAGGTGCAGAGTAGATTGGACCAGTAATTGTTTTTCTCCAGACCTGTTGGCATCGAGCCTTTTTCCCTTCCTCTTAATCCCACAGGCCATTTGGCACAATAGGCATGTTCATGAAGGCTTATTTCGACTTCTCTGTGATCCCACACTGCTTGGAGGGCAGCCATTAGGGAGCAGATGGCGAACCCAACAATTACTAATTAATTGAATATGATCTAATGTTTTCTCAGCGGCTTTATACCAAGTGCATGGCCATGCATTATCTCTCTTTTGATGTTGTAATAATCTTATGGATCAGTCAAGGCCACAGTTCCTTATTCACAATTCCCAAAACAGTAGTATTATATATGATAATGAAGGCTGCTTAGATTCTACTAGCTAGAATGAGTCTATAAATGCTATATTTAACCTATCTCTTGCAAATTCTCATATTTTTAAGTGTCAGATGCATCTGGTGCTTGGATGAGGAACCGTAGACTTGAGTTCCTGTCTCTATTTTAGCTATAGGAAAACTGAAGGACCGTGAAATGGCTGTTTCCTTCCTATAGTGCTCTGGGCAGAGTTGGGGTGATGCAGCTGTAAGCTGGCAGTAGGGAATATAACCCCCTGAGGTCAACTTCTGTTCAACTGTTTCTCTTACTTGGTATAAGCACCTGTGGGAACCAAGATGCCTACAGTTTAGGCTGTCTTAGGATATTCCACCTTCTAGTTTTTCACCAAGCATTTGACTTCCATTAGGACGGTCTGCAATTATATGTTAACTTTCTATGAATTTTGCTTTTCTCATACCACACGAACACCAATGGAGGAGATAGGAGAAAAGAACAAGATGTCCCAAATGGAAGCATTGGCCATGGGAGACAGAAAGCTAATGAGCAGAGATCAGATTTATTGTTTATTTATCATGCTTTTTATATATGATTTTTATTCTATTTTTAATATTGTTTGCATAGTTGAGAGGGATGCATGTGCACATGGGCCTTTGATTAGGGTGGGGAGGATTGAGGTATGGAGGAAGATGGGCGGGACAAATGTTTCAGTTTTTTTTCCCTTCTTTTACACCTATGTCCCCAGTGGGAGAAGGGGAAGGAGCCACTCCTTGCTGTCAAATTGCATAGCATCTGTAGATGGGAGGCAGCTGGTTTTTGATGATGTCCTAGAGAACCCAATGTGTAGAATAGTGTTCTGAGACTTTTACATGAGTGATTTTGGTTGTTCTGAGATATTGGCTTCTTTGCAGCAAGAATGACAGAATCTTTCCAAGGTCCATTTGCTGATCAAGTCCACCTTAATGCATCCACAGAGTCAGGAACAAACTGTAAAACTTGGCCAGAAGAGTAGTCCAACCTGTTGGCTTCCATTGCCAACATCCTTTACTGGCCTAGATGAGCTGGCTGACGTGTTCCCCATGTGTACTGGGCATTGCTGTCCAGTGTACATGCAACTGAGAAGGCCCAGTCCTGACACATGCATTACAAAGTTGGACCAGATATCTGGTGGTTTTTGCCTGTGCTGGGATTTGAGTCCAGTTGGGGAAATCTTATCCATGGTGGCTTCAGACTTGCTTCTTCAGCCTGGCTTGGCTAATCACTACCCCAGCTCTCTCTCTCTTCGCTGTATTCCCACAGTGGTGAGCCCACAAGTCCTCCTACAAAATCTGCCCTAAATCTGGTTCTCTCATATTCTTGAGGACCCTGCAGGTTAGCCCGATGTGGTCCACCTCTTGCTTTGACATGGGCGAGTGGGTACTGCAGTCTAGCTCTGCCTGGCATGCCCCCTCCCCAGCTTCTGTGAGTTCCAGTGGGTGGTGGGTGATTCTATTTAGTCCAGCCTAGGTCTCCCACATGTGTGGTGTCTTATCCTGACTTAGACATGTCCTCCAGTTCCCTCCTCTAAAGCACTATGTCTCAGCTCTCTCACCTACAGTGAGAGGCAATACAATTGCAGTGGTCCAGGCAATGGAAGAGCCTAGAAGTCATTTCTTCCCTAACTGCTCCCACTTCAGTTGTCCCCAAATCCCTTCCCCAAGCAATCTGCAGCCCCTCAATCAGGGGGCTGGGGTAGTGTGTCCGACTGGGACTTCTGTGTCTTTCCCACATATTAAAAAAAAAAGAATATGCAACTATGTTGGTATACCAGTATAGTTAACATCAATTTGGTGTTAACAAGGCCTAGAATGCCCACAAGCTACTGTCTGCTTTTTGTTCCCCCAGAGGTAATATTTGCCTAGGTACAAATTTATTCTTTTATTTATTTTTATTTTAAAAGAATTCTTTTTTTATTATTGGAATGGCACATTTACAGACAGAAAGAGAAACAGAGAAATATCTTCCATCCACTTGGTTCACTCCCCAAGTGGCCACAATGTCCAGAGCTGAGCCAATCCAAATCCGGGAGCCAGGAGCTCCTTCTGACTGTCCCATGCAATTACAGGGTCCCAAGGCTTTGGGCCATCCTGTACTGCTTTCCCAGGCCACAAGCAGGGAATTGGAGCAGCCAGGACACAAACTGGTGCCATACGGGATCCCAAAGCATGCAAAGTAAAGGTTTAGACATCACGCTGGGCCCAGATTTACCGTTGTAACAAACTGATATTGAGATTCTCCTGTAAGCTAGATCATGTAATTGAATATTGAAGGAGGCAGAGGTGTATAGGAAAGCAGGAAACTTACAAAAATATCTTTAGATTCTTGTCTTCAAGATCAGTAGTTGGCAAATTATAACCCCTGGCCTGTTTTTCTTTTTAAATGTTTTTATTTATTTGGAAGGCAGTGTAACAGTGAGGGGGGGAGAGAGAGAGAGAGAGAGAGAGAGAGAGAGAGAGAGAGAGAGAGAGAGAGAGAATGAGAATGGGAACTATCTTCCATCCACAGGTGCACTCCTTAAAAAGCCCTGGCAGCCAGTTCTGGGCCAGGCTGCAGCCAGTCAGGAGCTCCTTTAAGGTCTCCCACGTGGGTTGCAGCAGCCCAAGCAGCTGCAACATCTTCTGCTGTCTTTCCATCCATTGGCAGGGAACTGAATCAGAAGTGGCTGGGATTCGAACCAGCACTCTGATAAGGGTTGCTGGCAGAGCCTTACCCTACTGTACCACAGCCCTGGTTAATCCTGACCTGGCTTTATCTAGTCAGTGAGCTAGAATGCTTTTTTATGGAGGTTAAATAAAAACAAAGAAAGAAGTATAAAATGAGGAATAGAAGCAAAACTGTCCTTATGTGGTCACCAAGTCTGTGATAGCTACTTTCTGGACTTTCACAAAAAAGTGTTGCTGTTATCTGATCAAGATAATTTACGATAGTTTCTGGCCACTGCCAGCAACCCAACTGCATCAGTATACAGGGATTGGTGGAACGGCCACCTGATGTCATTCTAGTGACCGCAATGTGAAACATGTTCTTTTTTTTTTATATTGCAAAGTCAGATATACAGAGAGGAGGAGAGACAGAGAGGAAGATCTTCTGTCTGACGATTCACTCCCTAAGTGACTGCAACAGCTGGTGCTGCGCCAATTCGAAGCCAGGAGGCAGCAGCGCTTCCAGGTCTCCCACACGGTGCAGGGTCCCAAGGCTTTGGCCCATCCTCAACTGTTTTCCCAGGCCACAGGGAGCTGGATGGGAAATGGAGCGGCTGGGATTAGAACTGGCATCCATATGGAATCCTGGTGCGTTTAAGGCAAGGACTTTAGCCACTAGGTCACTGTGCGGGGTCCAAAACATGTTCTGAGGATACTGCTTCAGTGGTTTTGATAGTTCTGAGATACTGTGGATTTCATTGCTCCAAGGTTGAATAAATCCTTCCAAGGTCTATTCGCTGACATAGTTCCACCTTAGTGTCTCCACCCAGATACTTACCTGGGAGAGATGTCTGATTTGTTTTGCCCTCCATTGTGCTAGATGTCCTCTGCTGTTCTCAATGAGCTAATTTTCATGTTCCTCATGAGCATCTGGACATCCTATCCATCGCACAGGCCCTAGATACCATGGAGACCCAGTTCTGACACATGCATTCCATGGTTAGACCAAAGATCCTGTGATTTCACCATGTTTGGAATTCTGAATCCAGTGATCCATTTGGGGGGTCCCCCAATAAACCTCACCAGAGATGACCCCAGACGTGACACCTGTGTGTGACAGCCAGTGCAGGGTCTGGCTCAGTCCATCACCCACATTCAATCTGTGTAAATCTTTTCTGATGGCCTCTGGCTATCCTGTACAGGATTCATGAACAGAGAGACAGTACATCAAGACCTTAACTGGAAGCAGTCCTTACTGTGCTGGCATAAGACTCATTTGGAATCATGTCCAGAAAGACTGGGCTTTAAACAGAGATTCTTAGGTATGATTTTTTAGCTTCGATTGTCTCTCCGTACATCTGAATGGATATTCTAATGCTGCGTAGCTGCTATAGGAACTGACACAAAAATGCACGTGTGTACATGGCTACTGATAATGTTAAACTAGGCCCCCTCAACACATCTAATATTTCTTCCATATACATACTGAGATGTATGTTGTCTGGCCCTGGCTAACATCATTGCTCTGTGCTGGAAAGCAGAAGTGCAAACAGTTGCAAACCAGTAGATAACAGCCACTTTCCATTCCCAGAATAAGGCTTTACTCTTTTCCTTCTATTTCGGGAAGGCCTCAGCCACAATCCTTGCATTTCCTTTAAGCTGTATTGATCTATGTTGAGATCATGCAGCCATTATTCATGATGCACATTGAGGTAATTAGGGTGGTAATTCTTCATAAAGACCGTATTAATGCTGGAGAACAATATTAATTTCCAGAGGCATCTGATTTTTTTGTGTGTTTACTTCTAAGCTGAGAGAAGAGAACACTATGTTGTGGCTAGAGACTTTCTTCTGGGTTCAGTGGGTGACTGTGGGTCAGCTTTGAGGTCGCTTTCCTCCTAGCTGGCAGCCTGAACTCACAGTGCCGTCTCCTCTTACCCTCTCAGCTATCAGTCTGTCCATTTTTCAGCCAAAATGAGCTTCAGGGCTCTTATGGAAGGGGTCCCATTGATGAATCAGAAGATGATGGGAATATGCAGTGGGGACTGGGGTAGCCCACGTGTCTTTGTACATTCGTCCTTCACAAGCATGTCCCACTCTGGCTTCCATGGCCCCTTTGATGGTTTGTTAGTGCCTGTTTGCATGTTTATCTGCATGCATTGCAGCTTAAAATGCATGTCTTCAACACTGACTTGAGGGTTATGTGTTAGAGAAACAGATGGCCAGTCCTCTTAAAGAGCTCAAGGTGCGTGGGACACAGGGCAAATGCTGGATTGCCACGTGATGTGGTGTAACAGCCATACAAACAGGGGCTCAGGCACTTGATACAGGAGCTCCTACCTGCACTGATGCACATCATAAATTCCCTAAGGAGGTAGCACTTATGCTGAATCTCAAGGGCTTTCTAGAGTTCAAAGAGCAGCAATGGGCTGAGTGGAGTAATCTTAGCCTGAATCACAAATGTGTTAAAAATCATCAGTGTCTGAAGGAGTCTGGCATGTTGAGTAGGTAGCAAGGTTTTGTTTAATGTTGGAGCAGGGGCTACAGCAAGGAACTGAAGTAGAAAATATGCGAAGAGCATGGAGAACGTTGTGTCTTACATCAAGAATTTGAAGTTTTTATTGTGTGTGATGGGAGTTACTGGGGAGTTTTGAACACAGAGCTGATCTGATCAGTTTTGGTTTCACTAAGCTGATACCTGGCTATGTGTAGAGCGTGCATTCATGGGCAGGAAATTAGGCACAAGGAGAGCTTGAAGCAGGTGTAAAGGTTCTGATATAAAAGGAAGGGCTTGATCAAGTGTGCTCCTGTTAGGATTCAATGACTATGAATGGATTCTGGAGACACACAGGGTATACAATGAGCGGTCTTTGGGTACCAAGTGATTTGGGAGGAGAGATGGAAAGTTAAAAGAAATGGAAAAGGTTGTAATGTTTTGTTTTGGTGAATGAGTGCTATCAGTTTTTATATGTGTATATATATATAATTATTTTATGAAAGGCATAGTTTGTCAGTCTCTCTCTCTCTCTCTCTCTCACACACACACACAGAATCTTTGATCCACTGGTTTTCTCCCCGAATGGATGCAACAGCTAGGGCTGGGCCAGACTGAAGCCAGGAGTCTGGAACTCTGGCCAACTCTCTCGTGTAGTTTCAGGCATACAGGTATATTAGAGCCATATTCTGCTACTTTATTTACAGGGGTATTAGCAGAAACCTGGATTGGAAATAGAGCAGCCAGGACTTGAACCTGCTCTCAAATGGGGTGCCAGAATTATAGGCAGTTGGTTAACAATGCAAGTTCCTACTAGTGTATTCATACAGGCCATTAGACTAGGAAAGAAATTCAGGGCAAACAGGAGAGATAATTTCTGTCTCCCGGTGGAGTCTGAAAACTTAGGAGGTATCTATGTGGACATAGCAGGTGTGTGTAAAGGTCACAAGCGTGAGCAGTGCCTGAGAAGGACTGAGAGATTTGGGAGTCTTCTATGTACACGTGACAGTTAATCTTGGGAATGATGAGTCACATTACAGAAATTTTGAGACCTTGTGAATTTAGGGAATGCAGAGGGAGAAATCTCAGCGGATGGGTCCTGAGGATGAATGTGAAGAGAGGTAGAAAGGAAGTCAGAAAAAAAGAGCATTTTGTCAGAATTTTGTGGTTAAGAGAGCTTTATAAATTGGAATGGTCCCAAAGGTCAAAGCCAAGAAGATTCTGAAGGACTTGGGCATTAAAAGTTGACTGGTGTCCACTGTCAATCAAATCCCTGCCTGTGTTCCTTCTTTGTGTTCCCAGCACTGCATTGGTGGGGGAGGATACTTCACTGAGGACAAGCCCAGGCAGTGTGGAGATTTCTCTTCCTTTGACTGGGATGTGTATAGAATTCATCAGGGTTTCAGCAGCAGCTGGGAGATCACCGTGGCAGCTTTGCCCCTGTTCAATAGGTGAAAGATCTATGGTGTGAGACCTGGAATTCAGGTCCAAACCTCGTGTGTCAGAGACAGGGAAACTGGAGAAATAATGAGAGAAGAACAATAAACTATTTAAATTGTGGGTGTCTGCAATGGCCCCTTTCTACCTAGAAATTAGAGGCTGCAGTTGAACTGGCAAAAGAACCACTTAAGGCAGGACATGTTGTTCCTTCCACCTCTCCATGGAACACTCCCCTTTTTGTTATTAAAAAGAAAAATAGTAATTGGAAGCTTTTGCAAGATTTACGTGCGGTTAATGCCATATGGGGGCCATGCAACCTGGATTGCCATCTCCTGTGGGAATACCAAAAAACTAGCATATGCTTGCGTTAGATTTAAAAGATTGCTTTTTTTTTTTTTTTTTTGCTTGGCAGCGTGGCCTAGTGGCTAAGGTCCTCGCCTTGATCCCATATGGCCCCTGGTTCTAATCCCGGCAGCTCCACTTCCTCTCTGTCTCTCCTCCTCTCAGTATATCTGACTGTGTAATAAAAAATAAAATAAATCTTTAAAAAAATAAATAAAAGATTGCTTTTTCTCCATTCCCTTGCACCCGGAAGATGCTCCGCGTTTTGCCATTACCTTGCCGTCCGTCAATCTAAAGGCCCTTACCAGAGTTTCCATTGGGTCGTGCTCATTCAGGGAATGATGAACAGCCCTACCATTTGTCATATCTATGTGGATAAGGCCTTAAAAGGAATTAAGTCACAATTTCAAAATATTTATTTAATCTATTATATGGATGATCTTCTGAGCGTGGCTGAGACCCATTCCATTCTATCCTCAGCAGCACAATGCCTTTATCAGGCTTTAGCCACAGCCACCAGGGTTGATTGTTGCCCCAGATAAAATCCAGACAGATTTTCCTTATCAATATTTAGGCCATCAACTTTTGCCAACTGATGTCACCCCTCAAAATTTGACCATCAGATTAAGTGATGTGAAGACCTTGAATGATCTGCAGAGTTTGTTGGATGATATTAATTGGATCCGACCAATTTTGCATATTTCCACCGGGCAACTTAAGCCCCTTTTTGATATTCTTAAAGGTGATCCAAATCCTTCCTCACCAGACAACTGCCCAAAGAAGGCAGAGAATGTCTGCAGTTAGTCCTGCATGCCATTCACAACGCTCATGTTAGCTATGTGGATTATAAGGCACCGATATGGTTGTTGGTCTTTCCTTCCAACCACGAACCTACAGCAGTGTTTTGGCAGAGTGGACCTATATATTGGGTCCACTCTGCAGCATCCACTGGACAAATCGTTCAATCCTATCCCACTGCTGTTATATCACTGTGTATAAGGCATGTAAGATCAGCCCACAGCCTTTTGGGAAATATCCTGATTTTACCTTCGTTCCCTATGATTCCCAACAAGTGGTATGGCTGCAGAATAATATTGATGATTGGTCTGTTTTTTGTGCCATGGTTTCTTCTCAGTTAATTAATCATTATCCTTCTCATCCCCTGGTACAGTTTTTCAAAAGACATCCGGTTGTTTTTCTCAAAATAGTTGGACAACAACCCATATTAGGAGGCCGTGTGGTTTTTACCGATGGGCCAGCTAAAGGCAAGGCTGCTATAGTTTCTGGACATGAAGAACGGGCCGTTTCCATCCCTCACAAATCAGCTCAAGCTGCCGAAATAGCCGCTGTTCTTTTTGCCCTTCAAATTTATCATAATGAGCCTCTGAATTTATACACAGACAGCTGCTATGTGGCTCATGTCATTTTACATTTAGAGACCACAGCCTATATAGCCCCTACCTCCTCAGTTTATTTGCTTCTTTTACAATTACAGCAGCAGATTTGGCAGCGCATTTATCCCCTATATGTTGGGCATATAAGAGTGCACACCTCCTTGCCTGGCCCCCTAAGCGAGGGTACTGCGCCGGCAGATTCACTGACTCAGGTGTTGCACATATCCCTGACCATGGACCCTTATGAACAGGCAGTGCGCCTTCGCAAAAGGTTCCATCTCAATGCAGCTTCTCTGAGATTACATGCTAAGGTGACTAGAGAACAAGCCACCCAGATTGTCACCAATTGTGAAGTCTGCATTCAATATTGTTCTGTCCCATCCCTAGGGGTTAATCACAGAGGGCTATTGCCCAGTCATGTGTGTCAGATGGATGTTACTCATGTCCCTTCCTTTGGAAAACTTCAATATGTACATATTACTGTTGATACCTATTCCCATATAATATATGCCTCTGCCCATTCAGGAGAGAAATTAAAAGATGTTAAAGCCCATTGCTTACAGGCCTTTGCCTATATGGGGGTCCCCAAGCAAATTAAAACTGATAATGAGCTGGCCTATGTCAGCCAAGGCTTTGAAAAATTCTGCCAAGACTTTAATATAACTCATAAAACAGATATCTTTTATAATCCTCAAGGACAGGCCATCGTTGAACATACCAATCACACCCTTAAAGTTTATTTAGAAAAAATAAAGAAGGGGGATGTCGCCGAGCACTGCAGTTCACCCCATTCCATCTTAGCATCTGCCATCTATGTGCTAAATTTCTCAACTGTCACCAATAATGTGGCCCCTGCATAACGTCACTGGTTACGATATACCAATGAAAACAAAGGTCAGGTAAAGTGGAAAGATCCAGCCACAAATAAGTGGTGGGGGCCAGATCCAGTGCTAACGTGGGAGCGAGGCTCTGTCTGTGTTTTTCCACAGGATGAAGAAACACCGAGATGGGTACCTGAAAGGCTCACATGGCAAGTCTCTCCGACCCGGATATTTAGAGACTCCTCTTCTGATGCTAATGCTGATTCCGATCTGCCCAGTGGAGGTAACATGGGCATTTGTGAAGGATTCCCCGATACTAATGCCGATAGGCATTGATTCCCCCATTTGGCCAACCTTTCTAAGCACAAATCCTACCTTGGGTAAGGCGGTCATTCCACCAGAGTATCAAGAAGCCAATTTCACTGGTATCCTCCAGCTAAATGGCTCATTGTGCTTTGTGTTAAATTTCAATTATTCTACCTTGCCACAAGGCAAAGCCCTAGATAATCATTGCTTAATATTGACAAAATTGTCTATTATTGAAGCAACATCAGATCATAGTCATGCCAAGGCATTCTGCTTTCAGCATGCTTGGGTACCTGTAAATGCAAAGAAGATTGCCGTCAACTCCACCTCTCGTCCTCCTTCACCTGTGCCTCATTGCTGGGGTTCCCGAATAGGTAACCCTCCAAAATTAATGGAACTCCCTCTTTCCTGGGATAATTGTGATACAACAGCACCTATGGGATTTAAGGGAGCCACTTCGTGGTGGTATGGACAGCCACCTCCCAACGTTTATTCCCATGGGTTCACCCCGCGGGTATCCATAACTCCCGCAAAAACCTTGGTCTCATCCATATTGACCGGGGCGTATTTATGTGGCCTCAGGGCCTGCGCAGATGCCATCCCCCAATAATGCTCAATGTCGTAGTATTCACGGTCAATGCTTTCTGGAATCCCTCAAATCATACTCATGATACATTGCGGTTTAATATGACAAAAAATTTAACCATTTCTTCCCAGGTTTGCGTTTTACACCCCCCCCTTCTTTTTTACTGTGACAAATGATTCCCTGTCTAATGATGGCATGTTTAATTGTTCTGTTAGTCTTTGCAGGATCAAGTCGTGCTGGAATATTGAAAAAATGGCAGCGGTTGTGCGACTCCCTGGCATAATCCCTATTCCAGTAAATCATTCTGAAGGCTATCCCATGCTGTTTCAAAGCAAGATTTATTAGAAAAACTGAGAAAAGAGGCTCCCATCCTAGTGACAGGAGGGGGCTCTGAGGTAGAAAAGACCCGTACCTCCTGCCATAGTGGCAGGAGGAAAAGTGGAAAAGGAACACCCCATTGCCTTTCATTTTTTTTTAAAGATTTATTTTTATTACAAAGTCAGATATACAGAGAGGAGGAGAGACAGAGAGGAAGATCTTCCATCCGATGATTCACTCCCCAAGTGAGCCGCAACCCATTGCCTTTCATTTAAATTAAATGAATCTTTTTTAAAAACTCAAAGAAGCAGATACCTCTCCCCTTTTTTTATTCTTAGGTCATCCGATACTCAACTTGCGCCTTACCCATCATGGGGAATCCGCCCAGGGGCATGCGGGGTCCCTGTCTTAGATCAGTCGCCATTCCTGTCAGATCTTACTGGTCTTTGGTCACCTATTTACACATTATGCTCAGCCAAACCTGAGCGCTAGGGTTTTCCACAGCCAGAGCCATCATGGCTTGTTGAGTGAAGTCTTGCTCCTGGATATGCTGTTTGGGCATGCGGTACAGAAAGAGCATGATGATTACTAGCGTAGCGACCATAAAGGATACATCATGATAATCAAGAAGTCAAGCTTTATCTGGAGCTATGATAAAACTCCCAGAAAATCTCCTAACTATACCCAAACTCCACCCCATTTGTATATTCATTTAAGCTACCCCCAGCTCCTCCCTCATGAAAGGAATGGACACATACAGGAACAACACTTTTTGCTTTGTAGCTTCTGGACCTAGTTATGGGGGTTTTTATGTTTTCCTCCCCTCTTTCTGCTCATAGTCAACTTTTTTTTTACAAGAATAACTTGATTTTATTTTTGCTAATGTTTACATAGGTAAGCAATGCGCACCAATATGGATACCAGTTAGTATGGGGAAGGTCGTGGAATGAGGGAAAGTGGATGAGACAACTGCCTCCAGTCTTCATTTCCTTTTCTGGGGGACTTGGGGAGAGGGTGGAAAGGGCTGCTCCCAGCAGCTCAATCACACCAGTACCCAGGAAACGGGTAGGGCCACCTGATGTCATCCCAGGGTCCCTATATGGAGCATGCTCCGAGGCTACTGCTTAAGTGGTTTTGATAGCTTTGAGACACTTCTGATTTCATTGCTCCAAGGTTGAGGAACTTCTTCCATGGCCCACTGGCTGACATAGTCCACCCTAGAGCCTCCACTCATCCAGGTAACTTGTTGTCAAAGCCTGGTCCATCTGCTGGTTCACTCCCCAAGTAGCCACAATGGCTGGAACTGAAGCCAGGCCATTCTGAAGCCAGGAGCCAGAAGCTTCTCTTGGATCTCCCACTCGGTTACAGGATCCCAAGGCTTTAGGCCATCTTCTACTGCTTTTCCAGGCCACAAGCAGGGAGCTGTAAGAGAAGTAGATCAGCTGGAACATGAACCATTATCCCTATGGGATGTTTGTATGTTCAGTGTGAGGATTTAGCCACTGATTCACGATGCTGGGTCCTTTAATGAAAGTCAAGATAAATAATAATAATGAAAAAAGATAGCATGTGCAATAGCATCAAAGTAGTTCCCTTGAGGCAGTGGTGATGGCCCAGGATACTGAATTCATGTCAATCAGTTGAGAGACTTGGTTAGAGTTCCAGGCTCCTATTTGAGCCTGTTCTGGCTTTAGGTGAACAGGGCACTCGGGGAGTGGATCAGTATGTTCTTCTGTCTGTATCCCTGTCTCTCTGAGGGTCTCAAATGAACAAACTAAAATTTTAGGAAATGCAAGACAAAAGAAAAATCTCTACAGAGAAGCTATAATATGAGATTTCAAAGAAAATTCAGGCAATAGATCACATTCAGGATTGTAGAGACAGTTTAACATAATTCAAATAAATCTTTCATGTTTTGTATATATTTCTGTATAAACTAAATGATTAACCAAATTTTACATATGGGAAAGCATCAAGAATAAACAAGGAATTCTTCAAAGGAAAAGGATGACTAAGTGTTCCTGGATTTTCAGACATTTTATTACATCATGTTTGCCTTTCTGTAATTCATTAAACTGTAGTTCCTTTTATATCCTTTTCTGTTTGTATGTTCATTTTTACAGTAACACTTTTAAAAAAGATTTATTTGAAAAGCGGAGTTACAGAGAGGGAGTTACACACACAGAAAAGGAGAGACAAAGAGAGAAAGAGAAACTGAGAGAGTGATAGCAAGAGAGAGAGTGAGTGAGAGAAATCTTTCATTTGTTGGTTCACTCCTGGAATTACCGCAATGGCCAGTGTTTAGCCAATTCAAAGCCAGGAACCAGGAACTTCTGGATCTCCCATGTGAGTGCAGGTGTTGAAGCACTTGAACCATTCTCTGCTGCTTTTCCAGAACCATTCTCTGCTGCTTTCCCAGGCCATGATCAGTGAATTGAATTATGCATAGAGTAATCAGGATATGAGTTAGTGCCCATATGGGATGCTGACCACAGGAAGAAGGCTAGCATATGAGGCTATAGTGTCGGCCCCTTATTTACAGTTTTAAAACAGTAAAACGTGGCTACGTCATGTGGAATGCGAGGGCAGAGCGTTTTCTTCACACTGATATCTCTCAGGACATAAGTCTTTGATTGAAACACAATTTGAGTTATTTTTATGGAGGTTGATATTATGGCAAACTTAAAACCCACAAGTAGTGATGTAGCTAAAGCAGTGGTCTATCCTTCAGTCTTCATTTTCCTCAACACTCCCCCACTTCCCAACAATTTCCAGTTGCCAGTAAGTGCAACCTAATCTCAGGCTGTGCCCTCATAGTCCCAAACTTAACAAGTTAGTTTGTTGCAGTTTATGTCTCTTGACAGTTCTCTTACTCCCCCAACTTCTCCGCACTGCCAATGCTAGGAATGTTCCTTGCTCATTTAACTTCTGTTCCTTATCCCAAACAAACCAGACCTACAAACTCTGCTCCCATTACGGAGTCTCAAGCATACAGAATGATTGTTATTAATTAAAAAAATTGTTTATTTCATTAAAAAATCATGAAATTTGAAGGTTTGTTACAGTGGTGAGATGATGGGGATTGCAAACCCATGTGGACCTCTGGTAGGGATGGAGAGTGTCAGGAATGGGAAGAGGAGTAAGTGCTGCACCTGGTCTAGATGCCTCCTTGGTGAATCTCCTGGATGTTTGAGTATGTTAGCATGGTGTATGCACGCGCGTACATGGGGGGTTGGAGAGAACCCTCCAGAACCCATACCAGGTTAACTTCAAGCCTCAGTTCATGTGAGTACTAGTGGATACACCTGTCTGGCCTGGTCCACATAAGCCCTGGTTCTCATAACTTCTAGTGGGTACAGTGACTTAACCAGGACAACCCTTTGAACCGCTAACGAGCTGTTGCCCAGATGCAATTCTTGCTTGCACCAGCAGGTGCAATGGCCCAATGTGGTTCACCCCTAGACCTAACTTGTACCCACCAGGGGGTGTCCTGACCTGCTCAAAGTGACTCAGCAAAACCCCCACCAGGTTGACCCCTAACCCTGGCTGTGGTGTGTGCCAGAGGGCATTATGGACTGGCTTGGCCTACCCTATACCTGGAAGTTGTATGTGCTGGTGGGTACTGCAGCCTGGCCTGGCAGGCCCTAGTTCTGGCTCTTGTGGGCACCAGCAGGCACAATGGCTCAGTCAAGGAGACCTTGAACACTTACGATGCTATATCCTATACCTGGCTCCTATACATTCCAGTGGGTGTTGCAACATGGACTATGTTACCCCCAATCATGGTTCTTGTGTGCACTGCTGAGTGCTGTAGCCAGATCCTTCTTGCCTCAAGTCCCAGACTCTTGCATACTGGCTGGTATAGCTGCCAAGTTGGCAGAGTCCTGAGGACCCGTATCATGCCAGTTCCCAGATCTGTGGCGGTTGTGGCAGTGACCTGGTCTGCCCATTGCCAAACTTTCACTTGTATGGACTGGTACAGTGACCTGGCCTGATCTATTTCCAGACCCAACTCTGTGCTTACTGGTAGGTACCTTGGCCTGGCTAGGTCTCCCCATCAGAATCCCTACCGAGCTGTACTCTCTAGTTAACACTCACGTGTTTTAGCAGTTGTTACGTCCTGGTCTGGCCTGTATTTGCTCCCTGATCCCTTGTGTACCAGTGGTTATAACTGCCTTGTCTGGGGAGACCCTCCAAGCACCCCCACCTGGTTTTCCCCTAGGCTCAGCTACCTTGTGTATTGTGCTTCTCCATCCCCTCCATCACATATCCCCACTCTCAGGCACGCATGCATGGGAAGTGGCCTGTTTTGCAGGGGTCCCAATCAACCATTTTATATAGGTGAAGAGCCCTCAGTGGCCTCCTTGTGGCCTGTCCTTAGTTTCATGTGCAGGCACAGTGGCAGGAACTGGGGGCTCGGTGTCAGGGGCTTTGGGAGTTGGAGCAGGTGTGATGGGAAACAGATTCAAGAGGAAGTGTGAGTTATAGTCAATGGGGCACAGTTAGTGGTAAAATAATGGTAGTTTGACTGGGTCGAGTCCCTAAGAGAGACTTTGCTATTTCCCTAGACTCACAGATGCTCTCAGTTATGGAAATTCCATGATTTGTGGATTATTGAAGATGAAATGCATAATGATACTAAGATTACAAAAGTTTCATAAACCCATGATAAAGGTACCAAAGAAATGTAATCTTTCCACTGAATTTTCCTTCCTGGTACTGTATTTTTTCCTATAACTTAATTTTGTGTAAAGCAGTAATTGAATGTTTAAGTAGAACATATTGGCTGAAAAGGAAAGATTCAAACACTTCCTGTGGCTTTCATTCCACTAAGTTTACAGAAAGCTGTTTCTTCCGCATGTGGTGTCATAAGGAAAAATGATCAATTCCAATGTAGCTGAAGGTGGGGTCATGAGAACTGAAGAACATCAGCAGGGTTGGGAGATCTCAGTGCATTTGTACTGATTTATTCCCCAAATACATAAATTTTCCTCTGTTTGTGGCAAAATGAGAAAACGAAGGAGAAAACAGTGGTTTTTGTAGGGAATTTAGCATATTCAGCTAAATCATTAATATTATTTTGAAGTGATTCTCCTTTTTGTTAAAGTTTCCTTTTTGGGGAGAAGTGATGATAATAGTAGCTGTTTAATTTTAAAAAGATTTTACTTTTCAGAAAATAAAGACACAAAGAAAACCAAGTGACGGCAACTCCAGGTGGTTTACTCACCTACTTGTGCTTTATTTTTTGAGACATACAATCATTTAGTTTCCCAAATATTGGACCCATGCCTGCAGATGACTTTAGCATTTATCCCTCAGAGTGTATGAATTTCAAGGGTTATCACTGTGTAAACCTTCCTTGAGTGAACAAGGGCTGTCCATCCACGGGCATCACGCCCAAGGAGGGTGTGGCTGGATATCTGGGCTGGCCCTCACTGGGCTTTTTCCATAAAGGGCTCAGCTTCTCATCTTGCATCAGCAGCCTCTGCAGAGAGAGCTCCCATCTCCATTCAGCTCCTGTGCAGGTGCCAAGGAGGCTGTGACCGGTGCTGGACAAAGTGCATCTGGAACTCCAACAGTCTGTGAGTTGGGGAGCTCCTGTTACAATTCAGGGGTGTAGCCATGGCGTTGGTTGCAGGAATGTGTGGCACTCAACCCAAGGCAAGAGGGCCTGGAGTCTTTGCAGGAGTGCACAGCCTGGGACCAAAGAGGTAGACAAACCAAATATCTACCCAGTGCCCTTCATCTTCCTTCTCTTTAGGTTGCCATGACCCAGTTAGGCTTCCTGCTGCTCCTGGTTGTGGCCAGCAGCTGGCGCAGTGCAGGTGAGTTGCCCTCCTGGGTGGAGAAGCATCCCAGATCAGCTCTGGTCCTCCAGGGCAAAGCTAGTTCTGGTGCTTCCTGGATCCATCTTTCCCAGGGCACAGGGAGTGCTTAGGGATGCACAGAGGTTGGTGTGCATGTTGGCTTCATGCTGATTTCTGACTGTCTGTGGGACTGGCTCATAGCACTGATGATGCAGCTGAGGGCACTGTCCATGTTTTGAGCCTCTGCATGGTCCTGTGGGGGCATCAGTGAGAAAAAAAGTCTCCTCCCTGCTCTTCCCCAGGTCAGTGGTCTTGATCTTCAATTTCCTTGGGAATGGCACGGTAACATTTTTGCTGAGGAATGTGTCTTCATGTGTTTCTTTCCCATAACCGGAGTGATGGTACTTAAAAATTGGTTTTTCTTTCTTGTTATTTACTTATTTATAATTGAAAAGATTAATTTATTTTTATTGGGAAGGCAGATTTTATAGAGAGAAGGAGAGACAGAGAGGAAGATCTTGCATCTGCTGGGTCACTCTCCAAGTGGCTGCAATGGCTGTAGCTGAACCTGAGCTGAGCTGAGCTGATCCAAAGCCAAGAGCCTCCTTAGGATCTCAAATGTTGGTTTAGGGTCCTAAGGTATTGAGCCATCCTCCACTGCTTCTCAGGCCACAAATAGGGAGCTGGATGGGTAGTGGAGCTGCAGGGGCACAAACACATTTAGTATCCTGGCACATTCAGTGCAAGTGTTTAAGTCACTAGGATTGAACCAGTCCCCATTTATTCATTAATTTATTTTTAAAGAAGACATGTTTTGGGCCAGGCATGGTAGCCTAGTGTCTCAAGTCCTCGTCTTGCACATGCGGGATCCCATATGGTGCTGGATGATATCCTGGCATCCCTACTTCCCATGCCGCTCCCTGCTTGTGACCTGGGAAAGTAGTCAAGGACAGCCAAACTTTGGGACCCTGTACCCACATGGAAGACCCAGAAAGAAGTTCCTGTCTCCTGGTCTTGGATTGGCTGAGCACTGACCGTTGCAGCAACTTGGGGAGTGAATCAGCAGACATAAGATGTTCCTCTTTGTCTCTCCTTCTCTCTGCAGATCTGACTTTCCAATTAAAAAAAAAAAAGGCAATGTGTTTTAGGTATTTTCTCACCTGACTTCACAAAACACTTTTTCTTAGCTTTGAGTATGAGGAAACTGAGGCTTTGGTATGTGAAGTTCAATTCCAAAGACACTCAATGGCGAGGACTGAGTTCCACCCAGGTGAACTCACCTGCCTTGCAGCATGTGGGCATTCTCATTCCTCTGGACGTCCAGAGCAGTTTGCGGAGTGGGATTCACAGACAAGGGTCTTCCTTCTCGCCTCTGCTGGACTCCTAGCTGTTGTCTCCTTACTCCCTGCCTCCTCACCCAGGATCAGCTTCAGCAGGCTACTTTTTTTTTTCTGCTATAGGCTAGATCATAATTTAGCTTATTTTTCTGCTTTTGGACATGATGCCCTCCAATTCCATGTGTAGTTTTCTTCTCTTTCTTCCTACAGTTATATCTTGTACATTTTCTCAGGACACGGTTAGTTGTTCCTTGGACAAGATGTTCTGTTTTGACTCTGAGATCTCATCCTGACAACCCCTTTCTCCATTATGGCCTGGCCTTTCCCATGTCACATACTTTGTTTTGCTTGTGCCAACATGATTAGCTCTTATCATCTGTTCTTCTCAATAGAGTTCTATTGATGACTCTGTAATCTCCTTAGAGGCAAGTCCTTGGGGATGCTGAATGTGTCGGAATGCCCAATGTCTAGGGCAGGGAGTATCACAGTTGGTGGTGGCATGGAGGGGATGTGCATAAAGCCTGCTGGGTGAGATGGGGTGAGATGGGATGAATGGGTCTGATCTGGGTCTCTCAGAGCTGTAGAAGGCAGGCACAGAATGGGCTCTGCTGTGGGAGTGGAATCGGTTTGGGATTCAGGACAATGGGACATGAGGTTTTGTGTCAAAGCAACAGGAAGAACCAAACTCTGCTTGTTCTGCAGCTGTTAACTATACAGATCCCATGAGACAGACCTGTTATTATTCTCCATCTCTGCCCAGAAGCTGCAAGGAAATCAAAGAGAAGTGCCCTGCATCCCGTGGTGAGTGATGAGCCTGCCAGCCAGCCAGCCAGCCAGAACTAGTCAAGTGCTTAGGCTTCGCAGAATGTAGTTTTTTTTTGTTGTAGTTTTGTTTAAAGAACATTTGGTATTATACATATAAATGCTCATTTCATTTAAGTATATACAACCACTAGTTTTAGTTTTAAGAAAACATATGTATATATTTGCAAATATAACATGGTGGAAAACATTTCGCAGTTAAGACAGTTTTAGCTGCAACTTAATGTCTTTAATACCTTCTTACGTAGTGGAGCCTTCACAAGGCTGCATCTCCAGGACATTGTCATTTCCCAGAGTGGATACCAAAATGTAGTGTACAGCAAGCACTTTCTGCATATTCTGCCTGCTCTCAGGTTGTGGCCACTTCTGCCTTCCTTTGCCCACTATGAATTTGCCCCTTTGTTTACCTCACAGAATGGGGATTAGGGATCATTTGTCTTTTATGGTAGCTGTCTTACTTAGCATCATGCTTTAGAGGTATATCCATAGCATACAATGACGTATTCACTGATTTTATCCTTTCTGTCTCTCTAAAACCACACACACACACACACACACAATTTTGTGCATCATTAGTCTTTCTTTTGTGTGTTTGTGTTGTTCCCACCTTTTGTCTCTTGTGACTCTTATGCTATAATGAGCATTGGTGTTTAGATATCCACGTGAGCTGCTGTTAACAATTCCTGTGTGTGTAGATTGGGGTGGAATTACTGGGTCATAGGAGCAGTTCATGTTGAAAATCTGGGATATGTCACTGAGAGGTTTTGATAGTTCTAGGCTATTTTGCAGTTTCAGATGAATGTTCTTGTAAACCTGGGGGAGATTCCAGCATCCCCAGGCCCACTTAGTAACAGGCCACAGGAAAGGAGCTGGAAGGCTATGTTCTTGGTTCCCTGAGCTTTTCTAGTGTGGGCTAAGGTGCACCATGAGTTTACAGACAGCGAGGCTCTTGTTGGTTCTCTCTACAGATGGCCTGTATTTCCTCCGCACTGAGAATGGAGTCATCTACCAGACCTTCTGCGACATGACCTCTGGGGGTGGTGGCTGGACCCTGGTGGCCAGTGTGCATGAGAACAACATGGGTGGGAAGTGCACGCAGGGTGATCGCTGGTCCAGTCAGCAGGGCAACAGGGCAGACTACGCAGAGGGGGACGGCAACTGGGCCAATTACAACACCTTTGGGTCTGCAGAGGCAGCAACAAGCGATGACTACAAGGTTGGTACAATGTCCTCTTTTCTGTCACTTGTGCGAGAATGAGGAGTTGAGTTGATGACACCACAAGCAGGTAACGGAAGGGCATGAAAAGTTGGTGACATCAAGTAGAGCTGGAGAAGTACTTAGATGTCTTGAAGCAAAACTTCTCCCCAACAAGGCCGTGGAGTTCATGTAGGAATCATTGTGTGCTAGAAGTGGGGTAACTGAGGCTGCTGCCACATGCCTGGCTGTCAGCTCAGACAGGTCTGCACTTGACTTCGTGGGCTGGTCAGGCTTACTGTCTGTTACTCTCCAGAACCCTGGCTACTACGACATCAAGGCCCAGGACCTGGAAATCTGGCACGTTCCCAACAAGACGCCCCTGAAGCAGTGGAGGATGCGTTCCCTGCTGAGGTACCGCACCAACACTGGCTTCCTCCAATTTCTGGGACATAACCTGTTTGGCCTCTACAAGGTACGCTGGGCTGTTGGGTGTGGGCACATTCTTTGGTGAACAGAAAGCCATGTGTTTGGAGGGAGCAGGTCTGATGTGTGGGTGGCTGATTATCTCTTACTGCTTCTGCTTGGCTGATTCTCCTACTTTGGGATTCCTGTGAATCCATGTCCTTTTCCTTACAGAAAAACTGATTCAGACTATGTTAGAGGGCCAGGGGAAATGGGGAGTGTGAAAGAGAGAGGGATATGAAGTTTGGGTCATTGTGGAGACACAGCTCTGGGGAGAAAGGATTGACTATTACTGAGACTGGTTTGTGGATAACGAGTTAGCTTGAAGAAATTTCTCCCTCTCCACAGTTTGACATCTGTTGTACTCTCCTCACATAATCTCTCTTTTGCCCCTGCAGAGATATCCAGTGAAATATGGGTTAGGGAAGTGTTGGATCGATAATGGCCCAGTGTCACCTGTGGTGTATGACTTTGGTGATGCCCAAAAAACTGCCTCTTATTACTCACCCATTGGCCAGAGTGAGTCTCATCATAAATTGTGATTTTGCTTCACAGAGAAATGATTGACAACACTTAATTATTGCTTGCATTTGTTGAGCAGTTATAGTAGTAACACACTCTTCTGGGGGTCTTGACATGGTCTTGCATCATTAGGTTAATTAGAACGTAAAGTTAGATTTCCAGTTATTCCCTTTTTGGAATACTTGAATCCAAGTTTTGAAAAATTCAGTAAGCTAATTTGCCTCTTGTAAGAGTTAATAAAAGATATAGAGTGATGTTGCTAGGAAATAAAAACTGACAATGTTGTGAGAATTTAGTTTCTGTCGTGAGAAGAGCTATCAGTGATCATAAGACAAGCATGTTTAGTACAATAAACTAGCATATGTGAAGTCTTTCTGTGTGAATGAGGGCAGGTGTTGTGGACATATCCACACCTGCCAATTGGAGACATGTGAGGTGGCCACCCTGCTCGTTGCTCATCCCTGCCAGATCTTTTGTTGTGTTATAGGTGATCTTTCTCATTTCTACCTTAGATCCTAGGCAAAGGAGTGTCCTTTTGTAATCCCTGGTATTAGTTCTATGCTCCCAGATGGAGAGACATTCCCCACAGGGACAAGTTCATGGTAGGCATGCATGAACCACTGGCAACAGACAGAAGCATTGGGCTCTGCTGCACATGGAAGTTTGCTGTAGCCTCTGTTCTGGGTTTAGGGAATCTCTATGCATCTGGGAAGATGACACAGAAGCTGTTTCTAGTCATTTCTTTGAGCATAACTGTTTTTTTTTTTTTTTTTGGTCTCGTATTTCCAGAGGAATTTGTTCCTGGATTTGTCCAGTTCAGGGTGTTTAACAACGAGAGAGCAGTGAATGCACTATGTGCTGGGATCAAAGTCACTAGCTGCAACACTGAGCATGTGAGTGTTTTGGGAGCTCACTGTCTGTGCTTGTGTGTGCAGGAGGTGATTTTGTTTCTGTGTGTGCTTGTGTGCTTATATTTCTGTGTTATATGTATGCATGTAGGTCTGTCTGCTTGTGTGTATCTGTGTGTTTTGTGTCTGTATCTATTTTACCCTATAGTAGTGCCTGTACCTGTCTGTGTCTATGTCTGTATAAGCCTATTTATCATATCTTTTTGAAGATTTACTTTTCCTGGGCCTGGTGCAATAATCTAGTGGCTGAAGTCTTCGCCTTGCATCTGCTGGGATCCCATATGGGTACCAGTTCATGTCCTGGCTATATCATTTCCCATCCAACTCCCTGCTTGTGGCCCGGGAAAGCAGTAGAGGATGGCCAAAGCCTTGAGACCCTGAACCCACATGGGAGACCTGGAGGAAATTCCTGGCACCTGATTTTGCGCTGTTTTAAGTCTGGCCATTTCGGCCACTTGGGGAATGAATCAGCCAACTGAAGTTGGCTGGATCTCCATCTCTTGGTAAATCTGATTTTCCAATAAAAACAAATCTTAATTAAAAAAAGATCTATTTATTTTTATTGGACATGTAGATTTACAGAGAGGAGACACATAGAGAAAGATCTTCTATCTACTGGTTCACTCTCGAAATGGTTACAATGGCCTGAGCTGATCGATCTGAAGCCAGGAACGTCTTCTGGGTCTCCCTTGTGGGTCCTGGGTCCCAAGGCACTGGACCCTTCTATCTGATTTCCCAGAATGCCAGCATGGAGTTGGATGGGAAGTGATGCAGCTGGGACCCATAACAATGCCCATATGGGATACTGGCACTCGGAGGTGGAGAATTAGCCAGTTGAGCCATTGCACCAACACAAATGAGTTTATTAATGTGTGTGCCTACATGTGTTTCTCCAAATTTGTGTGTCTTTGAGTCAGGTTTGTTTTTATGAATATGTGTGAGTGTGTCTGAGTTGTATTAGTGTGTGTCCTTGTGTCTCTGCTTTTGCTTTATTTCACATTTTTCTTTTTACAGTGTCATATGAACAAAATTTAATATTTAATAATTTCTTTATTTTCATTTGAAGGGCATTTTTTTTAATAAGAGAGAAGAACAGATGGAGAGAGAAGTCTTCCATGCTGTGGTTCATTTCCCACATGGTTGCAATGGATAGAGCTAAGCTGATCTGAAGCTGGGAGCCAGGATCTTTTTCTGGGTCTCCAATGTGTGTGGAGAGTCTGAAGGACTTGGGTCATCCTTTGTTGCTTTCCCAGGTCACAGGCAAGGCTGGATCAAAAATGGAGCAGAAGAGACACAAATCACACCCATATGGGATGCTGGCACCACAGGGCAGAGGATTAGCCTGATGCACCACTGTGCAGGCCCTGCATATAATTTATTTCAGTGGAGTTCAGTTAATCAGCGTTTTCCTCATTTGTGCGTTTTTTTGTTTCCTTCGAGATGTATTTATCTATACTGAGGTCATGAAGATATTCATGATTTAGAATATTGGGGAATATTGACTTCTAGACACTCTATTTTTGTGTTTTTTCCCAATTAAGGAGGAGAGAGAGCCATCTTCATGTCCTCTCTCAGCCATCATTGTGTCCATTTTCCAGCCACAATGGGTCCTGTGTTCTCACAGGAGATCCTCCAGATGATGATGCAGAGGATGAAAGGGGGTGGGCACTGGTAGTGAGTTGGAATAGGTATCTTCATACCATTTTTTTGTGACAAACATTTCCTATGCTGGCTTCCCTGGCTGCTTAGATGGTTAGTGAATGCATGTTTTTACAGTTTGTTAACTGCTCTGATCCTGAGAAATGCATATCTAGAACACCTAGAAGGTGCTGGATAGTTGAGATGCAGAGATGACCCAGTCATCTTGAGGCGTTCATGTTGAGTAGGACACAAAGGTAAACGCTAAATCACAGTGTCGTGCAGTGTAGCAGAAGTACAGACAAGGGGCTCTGGCACACAACATAGGAGCTCCTGCCTGCAGTGATGACAAGCATTGATTACCCAAGGAAGGTGGGATTTGTGTGAGGTTCGAAACATGTCTAGAGTTCAACAAGTTACAAGGAGCAGAGAAGAACATTTACTAGTAGATGACTAACATGTTCAAAATCATGGATGTATGATGCAATGAGGTGTGTTCAGTGGGAGCAAGATGCTTATAAATGTTTGATAATGGGTATACCAGGGGGCTGACGATGTAACATACAGGAATCAAGGCATGGAGGGGCTTGTGTCTTATGTCAAGGATATTGTAACAGGAAAATCTGAGCTGGTCGGTTTTGGTTTTACTAAGATAATGTGTGTGGAAGATGCATATTCAAATCAGGTGACATTGGGGGCTAGAGAACTTGAATTAGGTGTAAATCCTATTTAAAAGAGGAAGCATCTGTTCCAGGGTGTTCTTGAGTGAACATGAATGGGTTCCAGAAATACACACATGAGGAATTTAACTGTTTGATTTCCAGGTGATTGTGGGGCATAAGATATGTAGAGCATGAAAAACATTTTTGATGTTTGTTTTGGTAACTGGGTATTTTCAATTAAGTTGGAATGTAGATAAATCAGGGAAAGTAGTGATTCTTTTTTTTTTTTGTTTGTTTGTTTTAAATTTTTTTTATTTATTATTTTTAATTCATTAATTACATTGTATTATGTGACACAATTTCATAGGTACTTGGGTTCTCCCCACCCCTCCCCAAACCCTCCCACCATGGTGGATTCCTCCACCTTGTTGCATAACCACAGCTCAAGTTCAGTTGAGATTCCCCCATTGCAAGCGTATACCAAACATAGAGTCCAGCATCTTATTGTCCAGTCAAGTTCAACGGCTTATTAGGTATACCCTTTCTGGTCTGAAGACAGAGCCAGCAGAGTATCATCCCAGTCAATTGAAAGCTCCAACATACCATCAGCAAAAATTTACATCATTATGGAATTGAAAGTAGTGATTCTTTTTTCTTCTAAGTCCAGAAACATTTGAGATGTCTATGTAGACACATCTCAGTGTTGATTGCTTATGGAATCCTCAAGCATAATAAATACTTGGGCAGGAAAGAGAGATTTGTGACTCAGCACTGTACGGGTGACACTTTAGATTCTTTGTACAAGATGTCTCCCCACAACAGAGAAATTGAGGTGTAGACTGAGCATTGAGTATTTAAGGCATGTGCAGAGAGCAAAGGGCCATTACTGAGTCTGAGAATCCATACTCTGAAGGATAGGATGAGGGTCCAGCGTGTGGCACAGTGTGTCAATCTACTGCTTGTGACAACTGTATCCTACATTTGCGTGCCTTGTTGGAATCCTTGTTGCTTTGCTTCCAATTAAGTTTCCTGCTAATACTACCAAGAAGCTCAGGTACTTTAGTCCCTGCCAACATGCGGGAAACAAATGTGAAGTTCCTGGCTCCTGACTTCAGACTGGTCCAGTCTTGGGTTCTTGCAGTCATTTGGGATGTGAATCAGCATCCAGATCTCTGTCTCACTCTGATTCTACCTTTGTCATGCTGTCTTTCAAGTAAATAAACAACATTTTTATTTTATGTTTAAAAAAGTTCAAAAGAATTAAGAAATAGATCTTGATTTCTTCTTTTTTAAAGATTTTATTTATTTTTTTTATTACAAAGTCAGATGTACAGAGAAGAGGAGAGACAGAGAGGAAGATCTTCCGTCCGATGATTCACTCTCCAAGTGAGCGCAATTGGCCAGTACTGTGCCCATCTGAAGCCAGGAGCCAGGAACTTCCTCTGGGTCTCCCACACGTGGGTGCAGGGTCCCAAAGCTTTGGGCCGTCCTTGGCTGCTTTCCCAAGCCACAAGCAGGGAGCTGGATGGGAAGTGGAGCTGCTGGGATTAGAACCGGTGCCCACATGGGGTCCCTGTGCGTTCAAGGTGAGGACTTTAGCTGCTAGGCCACGCTGCTGGGCCCATACATCTTGAGTTCCAACTCATTGTATGTGATGGAGTGAATAAAGAGAAGTAGATTAAGAACAAAGATTCCATGGGAGTTGACCATTAAGAGCCTGCTGGTGTCCACACCCAATCAAATCCCTCCCTGTGTTTCTTCTTTGTATTCCCAGCACTGCATTGGTGGAGGAGGATACTTCCCTGAGAGCAATCCAGTGCAGTGTGGGGATTTCTCTGCCTTTGACTGGGATGGATATGGAACCCATCGGGGTTACAGCAACAGCCGGGAGATCACCGAGGCAGCTGTGCTCCTGTTCTACAGATGAAAGCTCTGCGGTGTGAGACCAGGAATCTGCGGTCAAATCTTAGTGTCAGAGATAGAGGATCTTGATTGGTAATAAGGAGAGATCAATAAAATGCATCAATGTATGTCTTGTCTGTTTTGAACTCTTTTTGTATGTTGGCTGCCAATCTGAGAGATACATTAAAGAATATGTGTTGTTCTGTGAGTTCCACCACACATTTTGGGTTTGAAATTTCATGTCCCAACTGACGGAAGTCTAGAAAACTTTAAATTTGATTTGGGGAAGGGGAAATTTTTTTTTGATAATTCTCTATGATGCATTCTTATTAGCTAATATATGCATAATATGAATGACTTAAGGAAGATGTGAATACATGTTAAATTATAAGAAAAACAGGAAACATAGGACAAGACTAGTCATTCTTTGGGAGGTCAAAAGAGTCTCCTGGGTGGATGTGGCTGGCTCATCTGGCATCCTATCTTTGTCTGGTTTCTCAACAGGAGAGCCAACAGTGAATGACTCATCCATTCCAAAGGTATATTGACCATAGCAGTATTGACTTCTGAGTAGAACTCAGATGTGTCACACTGTTTAAGGTGGAAATTTGATTATTGAATTCTTAAAACCCCATCATCACTATTTTTATTGATTATTCCTCATGGATTAGAGTATTTGTTCTCTGCCAGGGACCAGCTCCAGCTGAATTTGGTGCTCGAGAAGGGTGTGTGGATTTGGTGATGAAAAGAGACATAGAAAGGGTCACCTGGTGCCCTCTATTAACAGCTCAAAAAGCTGTCTTTTTTTTTTTAAATTTACTTAGACACATCACAAACTTCTGCACAAACATTTAATTGTTCTATTTTTACTTCATGACTAAGCAGGTATTTTTTTTTAAGATTTATTTATTTATTTTTATTACAAAGTCAGATATACATAGAGGAGGAGAGACAGAGAGGAAGATCTTCCCTCTGATTACTCACTCACCAAGTGAGCACAATGGCTGGTGCTGTGCCAACCCAAAGCCAGGAGCCAGGAACTTCTTCCAGGTCTCCCACGTGGGTGCAGGATCCCAAAGCATTGGGCCATCCTCGACTGTTTTCCCAGGCCACAAGCAGGGAGCCGGATGGGAAGTGGAGTTGCCAGGATTAGAACCGGTGCCCATGTGGGATCCTGGCGCATTCAAGGTGAGGACTTTAGCCGCTAGGTCATGTCGCCAGGCCCATAAGCAGGTGATCTTAAAGATGATTCTGCAAAATATTATATTCAAGCCATTATTCATTCTTCAGTAGTAGCCACTGGTGACAACCAAGACTCCAAGGTCAAGTCACATGTGAATACCTACTAATTAATAATACATTCCTATTACATTTTAAAAATTTTACTTGTTTTTATTATTAACATTTTATGATACAGTTTCATATGCCTGGGAATTCCCTTATTCCCTCTCCAATTCAATTGCCCCTCGTGGAGTTCCTCTATATTTTTACCATAGTAGAGTTCCTCATACACAGTCGTACGTCCATCATGGTGGCCATGGACAATGGCAGAGTTCAGCATCCTATTGTCAAGATATAGTGAACAGTCTCATTGGGAGTCATCTTTGATCTGGAAGTAGAAATGCATGCTGCATTGTATCCTCATATCTGGTTATGGCAGTCTCCATTACACAGTTACTACACATCCCCTTAAATGAAAAGCCACAATACAAAATCAACAACAGGAAGAAAAATAGAAATTTACAATGTCATGAAGTTAAATTACATGCTGCTAGATATGATAGTTTCCATTTCACAGTTACTATACATCCCCTTGAATTAAAACTCACAAAACAAAATCAACAGCAGGAAGAAAAAAAATTAACAATACCATGAAGTTAAATAACATGCTACTAAATGACTGATGTGTCGCTAAAGAAATGTAAAAGAAAATCAAGAACCTTCTTGCAGAAAATAATGCTTTTGTATGATCTATAAGTCATTGAAGAATTCAATCAGAAGAAAGTGTTTTGAAGAGATGAAACTAGCAAAAAAAATCAAAATCCATGAGATATAGTTTCTGCTGATCTTTGTTTGTGAAAAGTGTCTGCTGTAGGCAACAAATAGATGAGTTTTGTTTTTTAATCCAGTCTAATAATATATGACATTTGATTGATGAGTTTAAATCATTTACATTCAGGATCAGTAAGAATGGGTGGTAATTTGGTCCTGTCATTTTAGCAATGAGTCGTTAGTTGATTTAGTCTTCTGTTGTTATTTTACCGGGATGTTCTTCCCATTTGCCATTGGTTTTGGTGCGTACTATTCCTTTTCTCTGTCAAAAAACATTTTAAAGTGTCGTTTGTAGGGCAGGTTTGGAAAAGGCATATTCTCTAACTTTTCTTTACTGTGGAAGAATTCTGTTTCATTTTCAAGACAAAAGAAAGCTTTGCTGGATATGTCTTCCTGGGCCGACAATTGTTTTCTTTTAGAATCTGGAATATGTCACTCCATTCTCTTCTTGCCTGTAGAGCTTCCTGTGAGAGATCTCCTGTGAGCTTAATTGGCATTCCTTTATATGTCAGTTGCACATTTAAGGATCTTTTTTTTTTTTTTATGTTCCATTGAAGAGAGCTTGATTACCATGTGTCTTCGTGAAGATCGTGTTTGATCAAGCTGGTTGGGAGTTCTGTGCCCCTCCTGGATCTTGTTTCCCAATTCTCTCTCTAGGGAAATTTTCCCTTATTATTTTATTAAACGCATTTTAAATCCCTGCTTTTCCTCCTGCACTTTCTGGGACTCCCATAACTCTTACATTTGGCCTCTTGATAGTTCAATTCTTGAATACTTTTTTTTAGCCTGATCCAGCTCTGCTTCCAGTTTTTTGTTTGTTTCCTCCTGGTGACAGAAAATATCTTCTAATTTTGAGATCCTTTTTTGTGCTTGCTTCATTATATTTCGGAGACTCTTCAATGTATTTTTAATTTGCTCCACTGTATTCTTCATTTCTGATATATTAGCTTTCATTTTATTCATTTTCAGTGTGACATATTCCTTAAATTCTTTGAATGCCTGCTTTATGTGCTTCTCCTTGTAGATAAGAAGCTATATAACAAGTGTTTTGAATTCTGTGTCCCCAATTTTCTCGATGTCTTCCTCAGTTAACTCTGAGTTTGGAAAAGGGTTTTGCTCCTTTTCAGGGGAGACTTCAGTCATATTCATTTTGCCTTTGTCTCTTCTTTTGCTCTTGGTCATTGTACTGCTCTTGGTTAGCAGATTCTTCTCCTTGGGGCAGGATTCTAAGCTCTGTCACCCAGAGGTCTACAATGCGATTTTACTTATTGCAGTTGGTGCACAGCTCTTTGTTTGCAGCCAATTGTGCCACTCCCTCCAGAGAGTTCCAGATCTGGGTTCTTATGTTAAATTTCCACCATGGTCTCTGTAGCCCCAGCTCTTGGCTCACCACTCTCCACCTCCTGCGATGCTGTGCTGAGGCTGCACCTTTCTCCCACTTCTGATAGGAGCAGGTGCCAGGATTAGGGAGACACCAGATGTCCTATATAGCTAGGTAGTTGGTGGTGCTGATCTTGCCGGAACCTGTTGGACGTTAGTTCTGGCTACCACACAGACCTATTTTGACCCGTGCGATGCCAAAGTCGGTATTGTTTTCCTGTGGGACCAGTGGAATGCACTGAGCTTAGTGAGTTCTTGTCAAGCTTAGTGCATGTGCAGCTCACTGTTGTCCCCTGCAGTCCTAAACTTTTGCCACACTGTACAAAATGGCTCATGATATGCCACTACTAGAGTTCCTGATCTGCTGGGCATCACGTCTGAGGGCTCTCCAGACCTGTCTTGGGTGAAACCTGTAGAATGCCACGTCGTTGCAGTTCACTGAGTCAAAAATGACTTTACTCCTGGCTCAGTACATGTTCAGTACTGACCATAGCCCTTGTCTCCTTACGCAAAATGGTGCCCAATTCGGCTGTAGGGGGCAGACTGGGCTGTGAAATCCACCCTGTTCTCGCACTGCCTATCTGGGATCTGCTGCTCAGTTTCTGCTCCTGGTCAAATCAAATAGACCTACATGATGGACAGTTCGTTGTCTGTGTTCTCCTCAGTGCCGGCAACACCCACGTCATGTATATCCTGAGCGAGTGGAGGGACTAGGGTTGAAAAGAGGACAACACACACTGGGTCATTTGTGTAAGGAGAATGTCGTTTATTGAAACTCCAGGCTGCCTTTTATACTCTGCCTAGCTCCTCTCAGTAATTTTCCAATGCTCAAGCAGTTCCTAAAATCCCCCGGGGACATAATTTGTCAAACAGGAAGCAGGAACTTGCGTTTAAGCCAGAGACTATATGTTTTATGCCAAGATTGCACATTCTGTTACACCTCTTGAGAAACAAGCTAAGCTGTGGAGTTAACCCTTGGGAGACCGGGCTCTACATGCTCAAGCTCCCAGTAAAAGTCCCTTCCCACCCGGTTGCTGGTGGATTTCCAGCTGCTGGTGGAGTTCAGATCACCTTTAGCTGAATGCCGCTGGAGTATCATTCACTGCAACACCACACCATTGTATACGCTGCTTTCCTGTGTCTGTCAGTCTCCAGGTACCCCTCTGCTGTTGTTCTGTCTTCTCCTATTTCCTGGAATGTGTCCTCTCTACTTCATCCTGATCGAATGTTTTTCCATCTGTTTAAATGTGTCCTTACCCTATTCTGCCATCTTGATTCTCCCACCAATTCTCTTAATAAATATTTTCATGCCTTATTGTTCCCACCTATAACTTGATGAATAAAAAAGAGTAGACTGGGCATTAACTTTCTCCATTGCAAAAGCAAGACTCATTACTGCTTTTAGATGAGAAACTTCTGTGAAATTTTTATGAGCAATTGTTAACGATTCTTTTTTCATAAGAAAGGTAGATTAACAGAGAGAATTATCTTTCTTGCACTAGTTCACCCCCCAAGTAGCTACAGCAGCTGGAGCTGATCTAATCCAAAGTCAGGAACCAGGAGCTTCTGTCATGTCTCCCATGCAGGTGCAACGTTCCAAGTCTTTGGGCCATCCTCTACTGCATTCCCAGGACACAAGCAGGGAATTGGAAGAGAAGCAGATGAACTGGGATAAGAACCAGAACCAATATGGGATCCTGGTGCATGTAAGACAAGGATTTAGACACGGAGTTATTCCCTAGTCCCTTTGTGAATAATTTTTTTTTTTAACCAAATTTGCCAGTAGATTCCTGGCTGCTCCTGGCTACCCCAAGGCTCGGGTGCCTTGCTCTCCTGGCCATGTGACTGTGGCTTGGAGAATCTGAGCTGGCCCAGGCTTTCTGCAGGGGATCCTTGCTCCCCATCTACCGCTGCTAGTTGGTCTGGGAAAAGAAACAAAAGATGACCCAAATGTTGGACCCTGCCACCACATGAGACCTGAAAGAAGCTCCTGGCTCTTGGCTTCAGCCTGCCCTGTCCCCAAAATTGCAGCCACTGAGAGAGTTAACCAACGAATAGATAATTTGTCTCTGTGTGTGTGTGTGTGTGTGTGTGTGTGTGTGTGTGTGTGCGTGTGTGTAACTCTGGTTTTCAAATAAATACATCAATCTAAAAACAATAAAATACATAAAACAAATTCATTTTTTTTTTCAAATGAGACTCCTTTTGAAAACTTATTTTACAAAGAAAAATATTAAGAGAAAGAGTTCCCACTTCCAATTTCTCTGTTCCAATCCCTTAAGTTGTACAGAAATACCTCCCATGTGGCTGGCAGGTAGTCAAATACTCAGTTCTTCAAGGTTCATCATTACATTCCAGGCCTTTTCATCAGCAGGAGGTTACTGTCAAGAGACAGAAGTGGTTCACACACTCAAGCATCTCTCTATGGGATGCTACTGCCTTAACCAGCATATTGTATCTCCAGCTAACATGAAACTCTGAAATTTCTTCTTATCATTCAGCATTTTTTTTGAGAGGCAGTAAGATAGAGAAGAGTGCACCCCTTTGCTTAACCACTCCTCACATGTCTACAACAGAAACAAATTTGCCATGTGGAAGTTGGGAATAAGGAACTCAGTCTAATACTTGGGTCAACATTGCTGCCTACAGTGATCTACCCTGGAGGGAAGCTGGAGTCAGACTCCAAGCAAGTGCTGCAAAATGTAACACGGACATCTTAACCATGAGGCAAAACCAGGCACCATCCTAACCTTCACCATAAATAACTGTCACAAAAAGAGGCCCTAATAGCAATGGGTGCAGAAGCACTGTATATGTAAAATTTTTCTCACATGTATCCAGATGATTGTATTATTTCTGTCCTCATTTTGCTTCAGACCATTGAGAACTCATTCTAGAGCAGAGCTGGTCTACAGACTGCATTTTGGAGCCATTGATTCAGTACAAACCTGCCCTGGTATCTCGGGACCTGCTCTAACCCTTCTGCCCAATGTCAGGTCAACCTCCCCTCAGCACAGCTGTTATATCATCCTCCCTCAGAATCAGAAGGGATCGCTTACTCTCTTGGGTATTACTACATTGCACAGGATTACCTTTATGTCATAAAAGATGATACGCATGTTTACAAGCATGTCATTCTCATGTTTACGAAGAAATTTATGAAACATCTGTATTTGCCAAGCTAATATTTTCTGCATAATTTTACAAATCACTATATGAATGAGAGGAAATATTACCATATTCAGCTCAGAGAAAATATACAAAAAATGTATATTTCCTATTATAGTATATTTTACTTTAACATCCACGATTTTCATTCATTGGGAAACCAGTTTGCTTTTGCTCTTTGAAACATTGGTGCATTTTATCACAAATCTTATGAATTCCATGAAAAATACTAGTTCTGACATTAGAAAAGAAAGGTTCCACTTGAACCAGAACATCATGCAGGCCCTCACACATGAGCTCAAACCCAGGATGTGGGACCAATGAGACATGACGTTGAGCAAACCACTTCATGCCCTGGGTCTCAGGCTTTACATCTATAAATTAGAGGTAACAAGCACCTCACTAGAGTGCTGTGTGGGTAAAATGACAAGAGAAAATAAGAATGCATGCAAATATATAAAATGTATGATTATCAAAATGACCTCAGAAATCTTGACCGCTCTTTCAAGTCTGTGAGCAACTCACTTCAGCTGAGACACTCATCTCTGTGAACAGATGGGATTACTGCTTGCATTTCACATAAAGCCCATTGCTATGTACTGAGGGATACTAGCACACTGCATGGCATGAAAATCCAGGAGACAGTTGTTAGAAAGAAAGAAAGAAAGAAAGAAAGAAACAAAGAAAGAAAGAAAGAAAGAGAGAATTTTGAAGTATATCAATCACAAGGGTACAGATAGTGATTCAGTGCAGATGTGAATCAGTCTGGGGCCAGCATAGTGATGTAGTGGGTAAAGCCACCACCTGGTTCACTGTGTCCCGTAAGGACACCAGGCATCTCTCAGCTGCTCCACTTCCCATCCAGACTTCTACTAATGACTGGAAAAGCACCAGAAAATGACCAAAGTGCTTGGGCCCCTGTCATCGATGTAGAAACTTGGGTAAATCTCCTACACCTTGGATTGGCCTAGCCCCGTCCTGTCCATGCAGCCACCTGGAGAGTACATTAGCTGAAGATTTCTCTCTCTCCCTTCCGCCCTCCTTCCCTCCATTCTTGTTTCCCTTCCATTTTTATTTTGTCACTTGGACTTTCATGTACATAAAACATTTATTTTGGGGCCAACATTGTGGCATAGTGGGTCAAAGCATAAACCACAACACGGGCATTCCAAACAGATGCTGGTTCATGCCCTGGTTGCTTTATTTCTGATCCTGATCCCTATTAAACATGGGGAAAACAGCAGAGGAGGACCCAAGTACTTGGCCCCTGTCACCCACATAGAAGATCCAGACGAAGATCCTGACTCCTGCTTTGGCTTCACCCATCCCTAGACCTTTGTGATCACCTGATGGGTCAAACAGTGGATGGAAGATCAGTCTCTCTCTCTCTCTCTCTCTTTCTTCTTCCCTCACCCCTTCTCTCTTTCTGTAACTCTTTCTAAAAAACATGTGATTGTTTAGCTCTAAATATATATTTTATTTATATATATGTAACTCTTCTGGGACAACAATACAACCACAACAGTGATCATTTATTTGCTGTTGTATTATGTCTACAATTTTCATCTATAATGTCCAACACACCTGTGACTTGAATGTCTGTAACTACTTCCAATTCCCACCCCCTAAATGCTTATGTGGCAACCTAACCCCCAATTTGACAACATTTGAATGTAAGGCTTCCTTGAGGTGATCCTGAGAGTAGAATCCTCAAGAATGAGATTAGAATGGGATTTTAGCCCTTACCAAAGCAGCCTAGAAGAGATTCCTCACACCTACCACCAGGGGGTTACAGTGGGAACACAGCTGCCTATGGAGAAAAGGCATTTGCAGGTCCTCAACCTGCCTGTGCCTGGATCCTCAGCCATCAGAGCTGTGGGACACAAATCCCTAAGGCATCCAGGCTGCAATACTCGGGCATAGCTGTCTGAACAGCCAGAGGTGATTGCTCAATTACAAATAACCTGGCATAGAGACTCAAAATAGCCATGCGGCAAGAAAAACAAGACAACAGACAGCAGTAAGAAACCCAGAGGCATGCGCACAATAGAGTTAGACCTACCATGTAACACGTTCAAAACAATGAAGGAGAAGATGACCAAAAGACACGGGATTGTTACATCTAACGGACACCTGCACCTCCAGTTTATTGCAGTACTATTCAAATAGCCAAGATATGGAATCAACCTAGGTGTCCACCACTGGATGAATGGACATAGATATTGTAGTACACACACAATACAATATTACTCAATCATTAAAAGAATAAAATCTGTCATTGGCAAAGAAATCAAATGGGCAGAATTGGAAGACATTAAGAGAAAGAAACCAGAAACAGAGAGAGAAATACCACATTTCCCTTCATATGTGGGAGTCACCCAATCTGAGTGCAGACTAGTAATTACTAGAGTCTGGTGGGCTTTAGAGGAAAGCTGACTAACAGGCTCCAAGTCAGAATTAAATAGAAGAACAAGTTCCTACATTATGCAACTTACTAGCTGACTACAGATCACAATGAGCTATTGCATGTTTTATGAATCAACGGAAGAAAGAAGCTCCAAGGCTCCAATATCAAGTAATTTCAGAGACAGGGAGATGTCACTTGCTCTTATTTCATTAGTATGGATTCTAAACTTGTTTTGAAAGATTACAATGTATACCACAAGTATAAAAACTTGTGAATAACAAATTTTAAAGATACATTTCAGAATATGGAAGATAAAACTTTTTAATTTAAAGACAGGACTAACGAGAGAAGGAGAGATAGAGAAATCTTTGTTTCTCTGTTTCACTTCTCAAAAGGCTGCAATAACCAGAGATAGGCCAGTTGGAAGGTTAGGTGCTGGGATTATTTTATTTTATTTCTTATTTTCTTTTTGATATTGTTTACACAGTTGAGAGGGATGCCTGCCCATGTGGGCCTCTGACTAGGATGAAGACAGTGAGGTATCAAAGAAGTGTGGGACAAATGTTTCAGGTTTTTAAGTATTTCTCCTGTGTCCACAGGGGAGCAGTGGGAGGAGGCTGTTCCTTGTTGCCAATTACATCAGTACCCAGGGAAAAGGGGAAGATCATTAGATGACACCTTAAAGACCCCAATGCTGGATGTGGGGAAGAGTATTCCAAGGGTGTTAGTTGAGTGGTTTTGACCATTCTGTGAATTGTTGATTTCATTGCTCTGGGGTTGAAAAAATCTTTCCAAGGTCTATTGGCTGACATAATCCATCTTAGTGCATCCACAGACCTAACAACACACTGCAACCTATGGCCAGGAGAATTACCCAACTTGTTCTGCTTTCCATCCTCTGACAAGGTAGTTGGAGTTCCCTGCTGGCCTGGGGTCATGTCCCTCATGTGCATCTGGATGTGCTGTCCACCACACAGGCATCAACAACTGAGGAGGCTGACTCTTGAAACATACACACCAAGGTCAAACCACATACGTTGTGATTTTTCCCTGTGGCTGGAGTGTGAGTCCAGCAATCACTCACCTGGAGTGACTTCACACTTGATTCTTACGTGTGTCAGTCAGAGCAGGGTTAAGTGGTGTCTGTCACCTTATCTAGTCAATACAAATACCAGTAAGTGCAGCTGCCTGATTAGTTCCGTCCAGCCCCATATTTCACACAGTCTGAGAGGTGTAGCTGCCCAGCTAGCCCACTACAGACCCAATCCCCACACACATCAACAGGTGCCACATCCTAATCTGGGAGACCCCCCAATAGCCCCCACCAGGCCTGCCCCCAGCACAAGGTCTTGCCCATGCCAGCCTCTACTGCAGCCCAAGCCATACCCAATCTGGCTCTCATATAAACCCAGGGGTTCTGCGGCCCAGCTCAGTTCTATCCACCCATATATGCCGACAGTGCCAGCTACTTGTCCATCCTGGATGATAGTCCTGGTTGTTGTGCTCACCAGTGAGAAACAGAGCCTAACATGGGAATGCCCACACTTTCCCCTGCCAAGCATGTGTCCAACCCCAGATCTTGTGCCTGCCAGGGGGTACTGCAGTCTAGCATGACATGATTCATACCCAATTCTAGTACTTGCCAGCTGGTGCTACAGCTAAGCATGGTTGCCCTCATCCATTTTGGCTCTCATCCCCACAAGAGAGTACTGCAAACTTCTTTTTTTTCAAAGATTTATTTTATTTTTATCACAAAGACAGATATACAGAAAGGAGGAGAGACGGAGAGGAAGATCTTCTGTCTGTTGATCCACTCCCCAAGTGACCACAACGACCAGTGCTGGGCCAATCCAAAGCCAGGAACCAGGAATTTCTCCCAGGTCTCCCAAATGGGCGCAGGGTCCCAAGGCTCTAAGCTGTCCTCAACTGCTCTCTCAGGCCACAGGCAGGGAGCTGGATGGGAAGTGGGGCTGCTAGGACCAGAACCGGAGCCCACATGGGATGCTGGCGCTTTCAAGTCAAGGACTTCAGCTGCCAGGCCACCACGCCAGGCCCTAGGTTACAGGGTTCTTAACAAGCCTGGTCTGCCCCAAATCCCAGCTTTTACGTTCACCAGTGAAAGCAGCAGCCCAGCAAGGGAGACCCTAAAGTTCTCCTACCAGGACTGCTCCCAGCAACAGATCTTCGATGTGCCATCCAGTGCTGTAACCCAGTCTGAAACACTCTGCCTCCAGTCCTGGCATTTGTCAGCAGATTCTACAGCTTGGCTTGCCTGGCCAGCCCTCAGTCCCAGATCTAGCTGGTGGGTGCAGCAGTCTAGCCCAGTCTGGCCCACTCCCAAGGCTCATATGAGCTGGTGGGTGTTGCAGTCTAACCCAGCCTGGCCTGTACCCTGTCCTGGCTCTCACTCATGCCAGTATGTGCTGTGGACTGACTCTACATGGGGATTAGATTTTTTGCAACAATGGCATAAGAAGAAACAAATTATATCCCACATGCTATTTTCTGAGGTTTGAATGATAATACTGCCTCCTGAGGAATTTGGTTTCTTCGAATAACAATATTTTCAAGTTTTTAAGTTCTCAGGCAATAGATATGCCTTTCGTTTCATTGGGAATGTGTGATACTGGCCAATGCTCACCACTACAGATCCATTTTATGGAAAACAGCAAGCAAACATCACTCGATTTTACCATTGCACAATATACTAAACAAAAGACCCTGCCTCTTCAAAAAAAATGAAAAATAAAATTACAATAACATCTTAATATAATTACATCTGCTCCAGATAGGATAGCTAATCTAAAGTCAAAAATAACAAATGTAGTTGAGGTTGCAGAGAAAAGGGTATCCTGCTACACTGTTGGTAGGAATGCAAGTTAGTACAATTATTTTGGAAAACAATATGAAGGATTCCTTGAAAAATAAAAATGGACCTATCATATGAGCCAGCTATCCTGCTTCTGGGAATGTATTCAAAGGAATTAAGTCAGAATATGGAAGAAATACTTGTACTTTTTTGCTTTTAGTAGCCCAATGCTGAACAGCGAAGTAGAATGAACCTAGATGTGCATCAACTGATGACAAGATAAAATGTGGTTATAGACACACAATGTAGCAGCACTTTGCCATAAAAAAAAAAAAAATGAAATCAACCTTTGCAACAAAATGGCTGAAACTGGGTAAGAAATGCCAGATATAAAAAGATAGATATAGGGCCTGGTGCCCGAGGTGCCAGCATCCATATGGGCACCTGTTTGAGTCCTGACTGCTTCACTTCTGATCTAGTTCCCAGAGAAAGCAGCAGTGCTTGGGCCCCTGCACTCATGCTGGAGATTCAGAGGAAGCTCCTGGACCCTGGCATCAGATCAACTGAGCTCTGCCCATCACTGCCATCTGGGAAGTGAACCAGCAGATAGAAGATCTCTCTCTCTCTCTCTCTCTCTCTCACTCTTTCTGTCTATGTAACTATGCCTTTCAAATGAAAATATTTTAAGAGACAAATATATTGTGTTCTCTATCATATGTGAAAACAATATATATATAATACATTTTAAAATTTGTAGGTGTCTCATTATTTGGTATATAGACAATTATAAGTATTGTCTTCACTGGATCAGACCATCCTGTATCGCAGTGCCTGGGAGGCAATCCCCTCTTCTCCCTAAAATCCACCTTCCTGCTAACGCACAGGGTGGCAGTAGGTGATAGCACAAACACATAGGTTCCTGGCACTCATATGGGAGACCTGGATGGAGTTCAGGCTCTTGGGTTTGGCTGACGCAGTGCCAGTTATTGCTGATATTTTTGGAAGTACCCAGTGGGTAGAAGAAATTTGCCAAACAATCAAAACAAACAAACAAAAAAAGATAAGAAAAAGAATGAAGGCATGGGACGAGCGCTGGGACATAGCAAAGTGATCCACTTCCTGCAGTGCCAGCACCCCAAAAGAACACTTGTTCAAGTCCTAGCTGCTTAATTCCAATTCAGCTCGCTGATAATGCCTTTGGGAAAGCAGCAAAAGATGGCTCAAGGGTTTGGAGCCCTGCAGCTATGTGGCAGACTCAGAAGAAGCTCCTGCCTCCTGACTTAGGACCAATCCAGCTGCAGCCACTGTAACTATTTGTAGAGTGAACCAGTATATAGAATATCTCTCTTCCTTTCTCCTCCTTTTCTTCTTCTTTTCTCTTTCTCTCTGGATGTGTGTGTATCATTCCTTCTCTCCCTTTCTGTAACTCTGCTTGTCAAATATAAATAAAAATTATTTTAACCAAGAAGAGGAAGAATTAAGGTAGGCATCCAACCCCTTTTCGGATACCATTCAATGGGAAAAAATGCTCAAATTTTGGTAATCTTGAGAGTAAATGAAGGAATATTTAGAAAAACTATTCAATAAAATAATAGCTGGACACTTCCTCAATCCAAGTACAAGGGGCCCATAGAATACCAAAGGAAAAAAACCAGAAGATACTCACCATGGAACATTATTCAAACCCTCATAAATATGACATAAAAATCATTCTAAAATCTGCAAGGAAATGCCTCAGGTCACATTAAGGAGATCACCATGAAACCAATAGCAAATTTTTCCACAGATATTTTATGGGCCATGAGGGAATGGAATGACATATTCCAAGTTCTGAAGAAAAATCACTTCCAACCAAGAACAAACTACCCGGAAAACATCCTTCATAAACGATCAACAAATAAAGACTTGACAGAATTGATTGACGCCAAGACTGCCTTACAGAAGATGCTGAAAGGAGTTTTACAAATGGAAGCAAAACAAAGAAAGCACCTATGCTGGACATATGTAATGTATAAGCCTACTAAAAACAGACAAAAAATAAAGATAATAAGATGGCCTAGATGACAGAACTAAACCAATACTTGCACATGATAACCTTGAGTGTGAATGAACTCTGCTCCTCAATTAAAAGATACTGGCTTGTTGAATACATTTGAAAAAGATCAACAATATGTTGCCTCCAAGTAACTCATTGCACTACTAAAATAGGAGAGACAATGGAAACACAAAACACCACTCTAGTTCCAGAAAGGAAGATCAGAAAGACAAAAGGCAACACTCCTGGACATAAAACACACCAAAACATGAATGCCAAAGTCAAAGCTACTGGATTTGGGGGCAGAGGAGAGAAGCGACAGGCGATGGAAACAGTTGTCACTGGACCCCTGAAGAACCAAAGACAGAATCGGAATCTAGCACATGCCTCAGGGACACACTCACACTGCTATGTCCTAGGCCAAGGAGGCAAGAAATCACATAGGGACATAGCTGGCCAAGCCTCTGCCCATAACACCAGCATCCCATTTGGGCACCAGCTTTAGTCCTCGCTGCTCCACTTCTGATCCAGTTCCCAGGTTATATCCTGGGAAGTGCACACGGTCTTTGGAACACTGCAACCATATGGAAGACGGGAAAGAAGCTCCTGACTCCTGGTTTTGCATAAGCTCAGCTCTGTCCATTGTAGCCACTTTGGGAGTGAGGCATGAATGGAATCTCTCTGTCTCTCTCTCTCTCTGTCTCTCTCTCTCTCTCTCTCTCTCTCTCTTTCTGTGTGTGTGTGTGTGTGTGTGTGTGTGTGTGTGTGTGTGTAAAATGACCAGAGATTAAGATTCATCCCAATGCACATCAACCTCTATGTATCTCACACACCTTCTCTAGCCCAGGAAAGACCTGCATCCTGGTGGCACTCAGCCTTGTTAGGATCTTGAGCAGCAGATCTGAGCTGGGGAGTTGTTTCCAATAAGGCATCTAACTCACCTGCACTCTACCATCTGGTGGCCAAAGTGGAGAAATGGCAGGAAACCCAGTTGGGTCTTGGTAAAGTAACCAGAGGGCAGATGAATGCCTCTGTTCTGATACCTTATTTCTCCATTGTCCAGTCCTCCAACAATTCAAGGACCCTTTGCCTTTGGTTAAACTTCACACATATCTTATAGCAGAGCGACACCTACAGTCCTGAGGTGAAGCAGAGGTTCCTCCACTCAGAGTTTGAATTTCAGTTGTACTTCCTTCAGCACAGATCACAGAGTTCTCCTCTCCATTCTAGAAAAGCTGGGTGGAGATGGGAGCTCGCTCTCTGCAGATGCTCCTGATGTGAAGTGAGAAGATGAACCATTCATGGAGAAAGCCTAACCTTGAAGGCACTGAGATCTCATTTAGGCTTAAGTTCATTTCTTGGCTGCTCTATTTTCCATCATACTTGCTGCTCTTGGCCTGGGATAGCAGTAGAGGATGGCCCCAAACCTTGGACCCTGCACCTGCATGGGAGTCTTGGAAGAATCTCCTGGCTTCTGTCCTTAGATTAACTCAGTTATTGCAGTTGCAGCTACCTGGGGAGTAGAGCAGTGGGCAGAAGATATTTCTCTCTCTCCTTCTTTCTGTAATCTGCCTTTCCAAATAAATAAATAAATAAATAACATTTTTTTGTTTTTGTTTTTTTTAATTATTTATTATTTAACTTCATTAATTACATTGTATTATGTGACACAGTTACATAGATACTTGGGTTCTCCCCACCCCTCCCCAAACCCTCCCACCATGGTGGATTCCTCCACCTTGTTGCATAACCGCAGCTCAAGTTCAGTTGAGATTCCCCCATTGCAAGCATATACCAAACATAGAGTCCAACATCTTATTGTCCAGTCAAGTTCAACGGCTTCTTAGGTATACACTCTCTGGTCTGAAGACAGAGCCAGCAGAGTATCATCCCAGTCAATTGAAAGCTCCAACATACCATCAGCAAAAATTTACATCATTATGGGATTAATTGACATAGTAATGAGTAACCAATATGTTAAAAGTAAATGCGAGTTCCCAGCCACCTTCTGTGACCACCTCACCTATACTTCAATTTTAGTTTATACACAACATATAACATTCAAAACATAACATGTTATACATACCATCATATCATCTTAAATTAAGGCAAACATGTGGCATTTAACCTTTTGGGATTGGCTCATTTCCCTTAGCATTATGGTTTCCAGTTTGGCCCATTTGGCCACAAAGAACTGCATTTTGTTTTTTTTTTAATAGCTGAGTAGTATTCCATGGAGTAGATGATAAATAACATTTTAATAAAAAAAGACCAAGATGTAGACTTGTTCATTATGCAGCAGTGTATGACTGTACTGATACAGTTTTGTGGAACTGACCTGCATTTGTTTCTCTGGCTGGTTCAGAATGACAGGGATAAATTTTTTTACATTTTATTATTATTGCTATCATTTTATGATACAGCTCCATATTCCCTTATCCCCTCCCCAATTCCCTCCACCCCCACCTAGTTCCTCTATGTCATCACTAACATATAGTTCTTCATACTCAGTCATATGTCCATCATTGCGGGCATGGACAATGGCAGAGAGTCCACCATCCTATTGCCAACATATAGTAAACAGTTTCATTGTAAGTTCATCTTTGTCTGGAAGCAGAAATGCATACCACACTGCATCGTCACATCTGGATATTAGTCTCCATTTCACAGCTACTGTACATCCCCTTAAATGAAAAGTCATGATACAAAATCAACAATAGAAAGAAAAATAGAAATTTACAATGCCATGAAGTTAAATGACATGTTACTAGATATGACAGTCTCCATTACACAGCTACTATACATCCCCTTACATGAAGAGCCACAAAACAAAATCAACAATAGAAAGAAAAATAGAAATTTACATCTACTCAATGGAATATTACATCTACTCAATGGGATATTATTCAGCTGTCAAGAAGAACGATATTATTCTATTTAAAACCAGATGGTCCCAACTAGAAACCATTATGCTTAGCGAAATGAGTCAATCACAAAAGAATAAATACCATATATTCTCATGTAAGGAAGCCAACATGGAAAGGGGCCCGAGAGTCAGTATACTAAGACTGCTCAGGAAATTGTGAACCTCTGTTACCAGACATTGACTGAGTATGATGAGCACTTGACTCAACTTGAGAAGGATATTTGTATGGCTAAAGAAGCAGCTTTGAAGGAAGCAGAATTAGAAAGCCTGGACCCTATGCCTCCTGGGCCCTACACACCTCAGCCTCCTGATTTGTATGATACCAGCACATCCCTCAGTATGTCTTGAGATGCCTCTGTATATCAAGATGAGAGTAATATTTCTGTCCTGGATATTCCCACTGCCACTGCAGAAAAGCCAGTAATTTAGGAATCTGAAAATGGAGATGGCGATCTTGCAGATGAAGAGGAGAGAACTGTGCAACACTCTCAAGCCAGTGTCCTATATGAGGATTTGCTTATGTCTGAAGGAGAAGATGATGAGGAAGATGCTGGAAGTGATGAGGAAGGAAATAATCCTTTCTCTGCTATCCAGCTGAGTGAGAGTGGAAGTGACTCTGATGTGGGATCTGGTGGTGTAAGACCTAAACAGCCCTGTGTGCTTCAGGAGAACACAAGAATGGGCATGGAAAATGAAGAAAGCATGATGTCCTATGAAGGAGACGGTGGGGAGGCTTCTCATGGTTTGGAGGATAGCAGCATCAGTTATGGGAGCTATGAGGAGCCTGACCCCAAGTCGAACACCCAAGACACAAGCTTCAGCAGCATCGGTGGGTATGAGGTATCAGAGGAGGAAGACGATGAGGAGGAGGAAGAGCAGTGCTCTGGGCCGAGTGTACTAAGCTAGGTCCACCTCTCAGAGAATGAGGAGGACAGTGAGGAGTTCCACTCCAATGCTGGGGACAGTGACTTGGACTCTGATGAATGAGGCTTCCTTTGGGCCTCCTTGGTCAGCCTTCCCTGTTCTCCAGCCTAGGTGGTTCACCATTCCCCAATTTAATTTGTTTCTATTTGTATGCTGTCTGATCCTGAAATCACTAGAATAACTAACACCTTTAGCCTTTAAAAAATAGTGAGTAACTAGGAATAAATCATCTCTCCTGGTCTGGGACAATGTTACCCTCTGATCAAAACAAAGCAAGTCCCTTCCCCCTATCACTACTAGATAGAAAATAAGCTCGTTCTTCGTTGTCTTCTTTTAACCTCATTTGTTGCTCTTGATCTAATTTTCCTCTGGGAAGGAGAAATTATAAAAGGACTAATTATGTCCTCTTGATGTGTTAGGAATTTCCTAGCATAATATCATCTCAGTTTTCTAATTTGCAGGCTGAATAAGTGAGAGTTCCCCTGCTGGGGCAGAGAATTGGGATCTGGTAGGCTCTGCGCCACATTTAACAGACCTGCTGGACAAACTGCCCGTTATCTTGTGATTTATTTGATTATGCAATACCTTGTTCCTAAATGAATTTGAGGCAAATGACTATAGATTTTTGAAACCAACTATATGTCAGAAGCAATATGTGGTCTTACAATAAATGTGTTCTGTCCCTCCCCCATCCACCCAGGGGAAATAATAGGAAAATGGTAAGTTCCTTAGGACAAAATGATAAGTTTCTTTTCATGCTTGGGATATGGTTCTGTGCATAGTAGGTGCTCAGCAAATGTTCCTAAAGCATTGGTTCCTCAACAGTTAAATTACTGAGTACCTGCTCCAAGATAAACACTCCATCAGATCCTTTGGATGGAAAGGTAACTCAAAACATGTAAATGAATTACTGCAGTACTGTGAGATAAGTACAATTAAGAAGCTAGCTATAAAGTATAGGGGTAAATAGAGAAGTGATTATGTCTTGAAAAAAGTTGGGAAGTCTTGTCTTCTAGAGATCATTTTTAAGCTGATTGTTGGAAGAATTAGGGACTTGCCAGATGGAAAAGTCCAGGCAGAATGTAACACAAAGTGAAAAGGCCAAAATCTAGGAATGACAGAGTGTGTTCTTAGTTTGTTTGTTTGTTTGATTGTACTGCCTTTGTTTCAGGAAGAATTTAAGGTAATTTATGTTCCAGTCTTTTCATACTGGAGTGGTTAGAGATGAGACTCAAAGATGGCAGGAAATATATTATCAAGAGTTTTGTAATTGATGCTTGAATATGAATTTTATATAATGGAAAATGAAGCCAAGAGGACTGATAATCAGATTTGTTGTGAATTTTCTGTATATTGAATGAATGAAGATAGAAATTGAAGATTAATATGTACATTTACATGATTTCATTTTTGTAAAAGGCAAAAGTGCATTTATATGTGTTTATATATACTTGTATATACAAAGGAAAATGTTTCAAAGGATATACTTTAACTTGTTCACAGTGATAACCTCTGGGGAATGGGATTAGAGGGAAGGGAATTCATGTGGCTGTCTGTATACTGGGTGGGATATTGTGCTTTTATTTCTGTATTTGAATTTTTAATAAATATGTATTAAAAAATAGAAATTTACAATGCCATGAAGTTAAATGACATGTTACTAGATATGACAGTCTCCATTACACAGCTACTATACATCCCCTTACATGAAGAGCCACAAAACAAAATCAACAATAGAAAGAAAAAAGAAAGTAACAACACCAAGAAGTTAAATAATATGCTATTAAATGACTAATGTGCAGCTGAAGAAATGAAAATCAAGAACCTTCTTGAAGAAAATGATGCCACTGCATGATCTATGAGTCATTGAATGATTTAATCAGAAGAAAGTGTTTTGAGGAGATGAAACCAACAGAAAACAACAAAACCCATGTGATAAAGTTTCCCCTGATCTTTGTTGAAATGTGTCTCCTCCAGACAATGAATAAATGGGTTTTGTTTTTTAATCCAGTCTACTAATCTACGATGTTTGATTGAGCTTAAGCCATTTACATTCAGAGTTTAATATATATGGAAGGTACTTTGGTCCTGTCATTTTAGGAATGGGTTGTTCATTAGTTTAATCTTCTGTTGTCATTTTACTGGGATGTTCTACCCATTTGCCTTTGGTTTTGGTGGGTGCTATTCCTCTTCTCTGCCAAGAGAACATCTTGAAGTATCATTTGTAGGGCAGGTTTAAAAGAGGCAAATTCTTTTTTTTTTCTTTTTTTCCTTCTTAAATTGGTTTTTTTTTTTTTATTTTTATTTTTTGCCCAACCCCTCCCCGTACCCTCCCCCCTCGGTGGACTGCCCCACCCCATTGCCATATTACATTTTTGGTTTTTTGTTTTTGCTTTTTTTTTTTTTTGATTATATTGCATTATGTGTCATGGTTCTATAGGCCCTGAGATTCTCCCCCACCACCACCATAATGTATTCCTCAACCTTGTTGCACCACCACGGACCAAATTCAGCTGGGATTCCCCTACTGCGCGCATCCACCAGGCAAAAAAGTCCCGCATCCCACTGTCCAAAAATGTCCATCAGTTTCTTGGGGAGACCATCTCCGGTCCAAAGGCAGAGCCGGCAAAGTAGTTTTGAGAGTTCTACAGAACTGTATTGTTGTCAGTCTCACCACTCTAGACACGATGCAATCGTTGGAGAATCCACTGAGTGACATTGCCCGATTTTTTCATTGTCAACACACAGCTGAGGTGGTCGATTGACTTGTTCTGTCCTCTGTCATTTGATGCTTATCTTCCAGAGACTGAAAGCTCGATTGTGGGGATCCTTAAAGAAACTATGAAGGAGGTGCCCACTATCTCCCTACTAGGCCTCTCGAACTTCTGTGTCCTGGTTTGTTTGGTGGATCAGTCTGGCTCTAATAGTTCTTATGGGTGCTCTCATTCAAACCCTCAGGTCTCAGTCCCACTCCTGCCCTAGTGTTTATGGTTACTATTACTGGGAATACACAGAAAATTATCTCTCACCTACACAAAGGCTGGCCTTATTTAAGGGTGGCCCTAAGCAGCTATTTCTGATAATAAAAACTCTAAAGCTCGCCGCCAGGCGGCCAGCAGGCAGAGCTGGCACCATTTGGTGCACTGGCCACCCATAGCCAGGGACCCCCTCACTGCCTTGCGGCGGTGGTCTTGGCATGCTGAGTCCTCATTCTCGGATCTGGCCTGGCTGGGCCGCCCCCCCAGGGCCCTTGGGGCAGGTTTCTAAGCTGTGTCATCCACAGGTCTATAGGTTGATTTTACTTGTTGCCATTGGCAGACAGCTTTTTGCTTGCAGCCACTTGTGCCACTCCCTCCAGCAACTTCCAGTCTGGGTCCTTATGTCAGATTTCCACCATGGTCTCCGTAGCCCCAGCTCTTGGCTCACCACTCTCCACCTCCTGTGATACCGTGCTGAGGCTGCACCATTGTCTCTGCAACCTTTCTCCCACTTCTGGTTGGAGCAGGTCCCAGGATTGGAGAGACACCAGGTTGTTGGTGGTGCTGATCTTGTTGGAACCTGTTGGACATTAGGTCTGGCTGCCACACGGACCTATTTTGACCTGTGCGATGCCACAGTTGGTATTGTTTTCCTATGGGACCAGTGTAATCCACTGAGCTCATTGAGTTCACTCTCAGCTCAGCACATGCGCAGTTCACTGTTGTCCCTGCAGTCCCAAAGCTATTGCCACAGTGCGCAAAGTCGCACCTGATGTACCACCACTATAGTTCTTGATCTGCTGGCCGTCAGATCTGAGGGCTACCCAGACCTGCCCTGGGTGGAACCTGTAGAATGCCACGTCGTTGCAGTTCACCAAGTCAGAAATGAGTTCACTCCCAGCTCAGCGTATGCTCAGTCCTTTCCCTTGCCCTTCCCCCCTTACACAATATGGTGCCAGTTCAGCTCTAGGAGGCTGACTATGCTATGGAATCCACTCTGTTCTCGCACTGCCCATCTGAGATCTGCTGCTCTGTCTCTGCTCCTGGTCAAATCAAACAGACCAGCAGGATGGACAGTTCTTTGTGTTCACCTCCCGAGCTCCCAGTGAAAGTCCCTTCCCACCTTGTTGCTGGTGGAGTTCTGGCTGCTGATGGAGTTCAGATCACTGTGCTGGAGTATCATTCACTGCAACACCACACCATTGTGTCTGCTGCTTTCCTGTGTCTGTCAGTCTCCAGGTACCCCTCTGCTGTTGTACTGTCTTTTCCTATTTCCTGAAATATGTCCTCTCTGCTTCATCCTGATTAAGTGTTTTTCTGTCTGTTTAAATGTGTCCTTACCCTATTCCTCCATCTTGATTCCAACAGGGATTTTTTTTTTTAAGATTTATTATTATTATTGGAAAGGCGGATATACAGAGAGGAGGAGAGACAGAGAGGAAGATCCTCCATCCGATGTTTCACTCCCCAAGTGAGCCTCAACGGCCGATCTGATGCCGGGAACCAGGAACCTCCTCCGGGTCTCCCACGCCGGTGCAGGGTCCCAAAGCCTTGGGCCGTCCTCAACTGCTTTCCCAGGCCACAAGCAGGGAGCTGGATGGGAAGTGGAGCTGCCGGGATTAGAACTGGTGCCCATATGGGATCCCGGGGCATTCAAGGTGAGGACTTAAGCCGCTAGGCCACGCTGCCGGGCCCCCAACAGGGATATTTTTAACGGGATTTTGGTGGGTGGTTTGTATGTACATGTATTATAAAAGTATGTTTTTCTTTGAAAGTTTGGAGGGAGGTATAGTGATAGATGGATAGAGATAAAAGCAGGCAGATGATAGATAAATAGATAGATAGAGATCTTACATATGCTGGTTACTTCTTCATAAGCCTCTCATATCTGTGTTGGACCAGGTCAAGTCTAAGAACCTGGAATTCCTTCAGTGTCTCCCCCATGAATATCAACAATATAAGTACTTGGCAGCTCACCTGCTGCCTCTCAAGGCAGCAATTGTGAGGGAGCTGGTGTAAAGCTTAGTTGGGACTGGATCCTGTTTACTTGATTTGGAGTAGAGAAGTTCCAAGTGAAATATTAAGCCACTATGCCCTAAACCCCAATCCTGTTTTGTGTTCACAATGATTCTTATTGCCCTCAATGTGGAATAGATAGTAGTATCCCAATATTAGAGACATAATGGGACCATGAATAGTGAGAATCCTTTCTTTTAAGAAGTATTTGGTTGGGTGCAGTGCAGTAACCTAGTGACTAATATCCTTGCCTTGCTTACATTGAGATTCCATATGGGCGACAGTTCATAACCTGGCTGCTCCACTTCCCTTCCAGCTCCCTACCTGTGGCCTAGGAAAGCAGTAGAGGACAGCCCAGAGCCTTGGGACCGTATACCTGATGGGAGACCCAGAAGAAGCTCCTGGCTCATAGCTTCGGATAGGCTCAACTCTGGCCATTGGGGACACTTGGGGAGTGAACTAGTGGATGGAAATTCTTTCTCTCTGTAAATATGACTTTCCAATAAAAATAGATAAATTTTAAAAAAGAAATATTCAGTGAAATATGTATATCTATATATATCACAGGTGTTATATATATATTACAGGGTATATATATATATTATATATATATATATATATAAAGAAAGAAAGGGAAAGAGAAAGAGGCAGAGATTTTCTATCTGATGATGTACTCACCAAATGGCCACAAGAGCCATGTCTGAGTTAGGCCAAAACTAGGAACCAGGCACTCTACGAGGGTCTCCCCCATGGGTTTCAGCAATACCAATATGGGGCCATCTTCTGCTGTTTTGATGGGCTTATCAGCATCAAGCTTGATCAGAAACATCATAGCACTCAAATAGTAGGATTCAAATCAGCCTGTGGTACGGGATGTGAGAGTCCCAAACAGCAGATTCAACTGCTGTTCCCAACCTCAGTCCTTATTAAAAATATGGCCAATGGAGGGACTTTTCGTAGGGCACTTCAGTATCAACCCTGGCTCAGATGGTGAGTTTGAGGTAGCTGGCATTATTTCATAAGCTCTGGCCAGAGACTGTGTCAAGGGTGAGCCTATACTATGTGTTCAATTGTATTCACTCAGAATTCTTATCCCGATACTTTCATCACCAGCACTTCAGAGTGTGGCTGTAATTGTAGTGAGGGACTTTTAAGGATGTGATGTGTTCAAAGGAGATGTTATGTGTTAGGTGAGCTCCAATACAGTATGACGGGTACCCTTGTAAGAGGAGAAAATTTGCAAGACCATGTGAGTTCATACAATGTGGCCCCCTGCAAGCCAAGGAGAGATGCCTGAGAAGAAAGCAGAACTGGGTACATGTCACTCTTGGACTTTCAGCCACCAGAGCTGAAACATTTTGTTGTGGTATCCCTATTGACTCAAGTGCAGCATGTGACCCTGCTCTGACCAGCCAGACATGAGGACAAATGAGCTGGGGAATTCTGTGGAAAGTTAGGCATCTCTTAAAGAGCATGTAAAAGGAGTGGATGTTTGACTTGGTGTTAAGTTACTTGGACATGCCCGCATCCTGGAGTTGCTGTCTCAGAGTTGTGACTTGGCTCCCAGTTCTAGCTTCCGCATTGTGTGTACTCAGGAGGAGCAGGTGATGCTTCAATCGTTTGAGTCTGACCCAAGAGACCCAGATTTTGTTTCTTGCTACTGGCTTCAGCATTTTTCAGTCCTACCTTTTGCAGAACTCTGGATTGTGAACCACCAACTTGGAGATTTCTGATGATTTGTGTTTTTCCCTGTGAAGTGATTATAAAAGTAGAGAGAACCACAACAAGTGGTCTCTTCCCCTTCATATTGTCTAATGTCTCTCTCTTGACCTAAACCATACGATGAAGCCAGGGCAGAGTGACTGAAGGAGCAAAGGTCCTTGAAGACATGGATCCAGGAGCTCCTGCATCAAGCATTCCCGAGGCCACACCTGTTCTCTAATGTCGTGTGTGTAGTGTTAGTGTTCCCAGCAGTTGTTGGACTTGCTCCTGTTTTGAACTGAAGGCATCCTCACACATGTAGACCAAAGGTGGGAGGCAGAGGGAATGGGCTGCAGTCATTAGGAAGATGATGTTCATTAGAAAGGTACTACGTTTACATTTTGTTTAAACTCTCATGTGCTGTCCATTGCAAATGTTTGTATGATCCATGTTCTCCTGAGGATGAGATATATATGTTCCTAAAGATGTAAAAATGCAATAACTTCATAAATCAACTTAAAGAATGTCTAAAAGAAGTATAATTATTTTATTATGCATATCTTATTTGCCTTGCAATATTTTTCTATAAACATAACTGAAGGTTTTGTATAAAACATTGTGTTGAACCTATGAACAAAGAAAATGTTGACTTTAAAGAGAAGATCTGCACTGTTTTTTCTCAAGTCCTTGAGGCTACCATAAAGCCATACTTAGGCTTGTACTATCTCTGAGGAGGAACAGATCAATTTAATTCTGGAAAAGGGGATTCTGAGCAGTTAGGAAGACACCAGAACAGGAATGATGTGGGAGGCATGAGGCATCCCAGGGCCACTGTACTAATTGATTCCCAAACGCCTTTAGAGTTAAGAATCACTTGTTTGTGGCAAAATGAAAAATGAAAACGTTGTGAGTCATTTGACATAGTACGTTTATTTAAGTTGCATGTTTATGTTTCTGAAATAATCTGCTGACTTGTGTCCCGGCTGCTCCACTTCCTGTCCAGCTTCCCCCTTCGGCCTGGCAGTGCAGCAGAGGATGCTCCAGAGCCTTGGGACCCTGGACCCGTGTGAGAGACCCAGAAATTCCTCCTGGCTCCTGGCTTCAGATTGGTGCCTCGTAGCATCCATTGTGGCCACTTGGGGAGTGAACCAGTGGCCGGAAGATCTTTCTCTCTGCATATCTTTCTTTCTGCATGTCTGCATTTCCAATAAATAAATCTTGATCTTGGTGGGAGGGGCCCAGGTGATTTCTGCCTCAGGGCTTGGGTGAATGAACCTCTCAGCAGAATGGTGGCTGCTGGGAGGTTGGGCTTCACCTGCTGATCACCCAGCAGTGAGCTCTGGGGTCTTGGAGGTGAAGAATTAGTGCCTAGGGATATCCATGGATAAGTCCACTATACACGTAGGTGAGGAATGAATCCTGAGGGACTCTCAATGACAGGGCCACTGTACTTGCAGGTAAGCAAGGGGACTGAGACCTGGTGGTTTGGAGGGAAGAGATCAGAAGATCTGTATGGGTCAGACTGATGCAGCAGCCCATAGTGATGTTCTGAGCTGGGCTTGTAAGCATAGAACATGGCTGACCACCACACACCAGTCCACATGAAAGCTAGGGTTGGGGGGGCCAGTCTGGCAGGGATAAATCTCAGTACCTGAGTACCTGACTGAATGTCAGAACAGGGGATGGGTCACACAAGGCAGGGCCATGACACTACCAGCATGTGAGAGAACCAGGTCTAGGGATAGATTCTGTGGGGGATGTGTGGGCCAAACCCTGTGGAAATACAAGTTCCGCTGTTTAGCTTAAGAGTTGGGGTGGTGATGGGCTGAGCTTGTGTGACCATGGAACCTGCCAACACTCATGGGTACAGGGAAAAGTCCCGGTTGCAGCATCTGCATGTGCATCCTAAAACAGGGTGTGGGGTGGGCCAGGTTGCAAAATTCACCAGCTCATACAAAGTCAGGATGGAGGGGCAGGTCATGCAGGGCAAGGGACTAGCATCCACTGGCATGTGTGAGATCTGGGTCTGTGAATGGGCCTGGAAGGGAAACTAGGGAAACTTGCCTAGTGGGACTTAGCTTCCACTGGGGAAAATGTGGTCCAGCCCTGCAGATCAGGCAGGCTGGGAAAGGTAGCTTCATCTGTTGGCAAATGTGTGGATAGGTTTTGGAAGGGGAAAGACTGGGCAAGATTGAGCAAAGTTAGCTCACCAGCAAGTTGACACCAGGATGGAGTGCAGGTCATGCCAGGCTAGGCTGTCACACCTACTGGTTTGCATAAACCAGGGATGAGAGCAGATTGAGCAGGACCAGGTTGCAACAACCACCAGTAAGTATTTAAATGGCGGCTGACCAGGTTAAGCCAGACTACAGCATCCAAAGGCAAAGGGCAAGACAGGAGAGGGGCTATGCCAAGGTGTGTTAGAGCAACCACTGGCATGCACAAGATCTGTGGCTGGGAACAGGTCTGATTGGGAAGCAAAGGAGACACACTGGTTGGGCTGTGGTTCCCACTGGTGAGTGCGAGAGCCAGAGAGGGGGCTGTGATCTGATCTGGAGATGGTTGCAGTGTCCCTCAGCACAAGTGTGGACTAGGTGTAGGGCGCACCAGACTGGGCTAGACTCCAGCACCCACTGATGCTTGTGAGAATCAGGGTAGTGTGGAATGGGCTGTGCTAGGTCTCTGCCACTGCTGAATCATGCATGAGTTGTGTCTGGGTGTGGACTAGGCTTGGCTGGGCTGTAGCACCCAACAATAAGAACTGGAATGGGTGAGGGCCATCTGGAAAGGCCACTATTCCTGCTAGGACAGGAGATAGACAAAGTAGGTCTGGCCCATGGACCCATTTGTGTGCACAAAGTCTGGCATTGGGAGGAGTTCTGATGGAGGAGCTTGGGAAACTCCTCTGTCGGCACACAGTCCCTGTAGATGAGTACAAGAACTATGATAGGGAGCAGCCCAGCCCAGGCCAGGGAAAGATACCCACCAGCATAGATTTGGCTCAGGTCACAGGTGAACAGGCTGGGTCAGTTCATATCACCTGCTGGCAAATCTGACACCAGAATGGAGTGTGGGTCAGGTCAAGTTGGGTAGCAACACAAGCCATTTCACATGAGGGCCAGGTCTGGGGGCTGGCTGGGCTCAGCTAGGCTGTAGGCCCCATCAGTGTGAGCTGGAACTGGGGGTAGTGCCAGGCCAGGTCAGGCTATAGCATTCACTGGCAAATGCCATGGTGAGGCAGGATGTACCAGACTGGGCAGCACCAAACCAGTCCATGTGAGACCCAGTGGGGAGGGTTGAGCCTAATAGGGGGACTGCATGGTGCTCCCCTGCTGGACTACTGCTCCTACTGGTGAGTGTGAGAGCTGGGATGGGAGCAGACCACACCCAGCAGGGTTAGCAGGGTTAGAACAACTGTGGACCTCATCTGAGCTGAATAGGGGAAAGCCAGGCTGGGTGAACTGTTCCTACGGGTACATGCATAAGCCAGAGTGGGTGTGGGTTGGTTGGGTTTTGCCACAGCATCAGCTGACAGATGCTGGCAGGAGGGACAGATTCTGTCAAGTTAAACTGCAGAATCACCTGGAGAGTGCAAGATCTGGGAGTGGGAGTGGGCCCAGTAGGGAAAAAGTGGACACTTCACTCTTGGGTTGCCACTCTGACTGGTAAGCATGAGAACCAGGACTGGGGCAGCCATGCCTAGACAGAGAGTGGCACCTGTCAGCATGTGTGTGGGCTGGATAGTGGAAGTGGTTGGATTGAATTCATCTTCAATGTCCATTGACATGTAGGAGAGCTGAGTGGAACATGGGATAGACAGAACCAGTCTGCTGTACCTGCTGGGCAAGCACAGGAACCAGGGCAGGAGGTGGGCCCTGTGGTTGTTATTGTGGGTCACTCCAACTAGGTGTCAGCTTCCACTGCTGTATGTGAGAGTCTAGCATGTGATGGGTAGGATAGAGCTGGGCTGCAACACCCATTGGTTTGTGTTCCACAGGGATGTAGATAGAACTGACCCAGCAATTGAAACCACCAGTGTGTGCATAAGCTGATGGGGTGACCGTCTGTGCAGGAACCTGTATTGGCATGCACACACAAGAATCAGGTCTGGGATCATCTCAGATGAAGTTTCTTTAGGGATCCCTCCAACTGAATTGCTGGACTCAGAACCCCAACCATGGAGAGAACTTCAGGTTCCATGGTCTGTTCATGGAGTGCATTGTCGCCGCCCTGCAGCGACACTAAAATGACGAGGAATTTCAAGGGCCTGGAAAAAACAGGAACCGCACTGCAACCGGCACACACACACCAAACAAACGAACGAAAAACGGAGGCAAGGGAATGAGCCGAACGAAAAGGTTTATTGCTGAAAGCGGGCTGCTTATATACTGTTCTCCACCAATCACTTCTCCCCGTGGGTCCACGGGATGCTATCTGATAGGTCAGCAATCGCAGTGGGGGAGGATTAGCCTATCCTTGTGACTTCCAGCCTGCCTGCTGGCGGGACAAATCCCGCCTCCTGGCCCTCGGCCAGCCGCCATCTTGTGGCCCCTCATACGTGGTGTCGGCTGCACCCTACAGTGCATGAGTCAGAGCTGAGCCTCTTCAGTGGCTTGGATGAAGCAGTGGCTAGCATAGCCAGTTGCACAAGGAGGATACACTGGTACATTAGAACCTATAGAGGACAGCTGACACTATAACAGAGAATGGAGGACAGAATAAACTGATCAATTGTATCAGCCAAGTGTTGGCATTGAAAATAAGGCAAACAGAGACTCTAAGGTGGAGTAGTCAGCCAGAAGATTCTGGAGATATTGTGTTTGAAGTGGTGACACAGGCAGCAATTCAGAACTATTGGACTATCAAAACCACTTGAGCAGTGCCCTTGGAGCAAGCCCCACATCGGGGACCCTAGGATGGGTGGGAGGTTGAGTGTGGCTTCTCCCTTTATTTGTACCCTCCCCCCAGATACAGGAAGGAAAAAAGAGAATGTGGAAACAATGATCTTACCTGTTTTCCTCTGGCCCTTGACTCTCTGCGCCCTAATTAACTATGTAAGATTCATCAAAAATAAAAATAGTAAAATGTGTATATGTAAAGTAAAATGCTACAGGAAACAATACCTATTTAAAAGATTTTCTTTATTTTTATTGGAAGGGAATCTAGAAGTTCATTATCCAAATTGCTGCGGGCATGACCATAGCTGATCTGAAACTTGCACCCAGGAGCTTCTCCCAGGTCTCCGATGTGTGAGCCCGGTGCCAAGGCCTTGGGACATCCTCCACTGCTTTCTCAGGCCACAAGCAGGGAGCTGGATGGGAAGTGGGGCAAGTGGGTCACGAACTGGTGTTCATATGGAAGTGGAGGATTAGCCAATTGAGCCATCATGTCCTGGCTGCTCTACTTCAACCCAGGGCAGTGTTAATGTATAAAAAAAGATAGCCCTTGGGCCCGGCGCCATGGCCTAGCGGCTAAAGTCCTTGCCTCAAACACGCTGGGATCCCATAAGGGCGCCGGTTCTAATTCCAGCAGCTCTGCTTCCCATCCAGCTCCCTGCTTGTGGCCTGGGAGAGCAGCTGAGGATGGCCCAAAGCCTTGGGACCCTGCACCCGCATGGGAGACCCGGAAGAGGTTCCTGCTTCCAGGCTTTGGATCGGCACAGCACCAGCTGTTGCGGTCACTTGGGGAGTGAATCATTGGATAGAAGATCTTCCTCTCTGTATATCTGACTTTGTAATAAGAACGAATAAATCTTAAAAAAAAAAAAAGATAGCCTGAGTATTTGGATCCCTGCCATCTGTGTGGGAAACTTGGGTGGAGTTCCTCATTCCTGGCGTCAAACTGACATTGTCATTTTAGAGCCAGTGGTTGGAAGATCTCTCTCTGACTATACCTTTCAAATGAACAGCATATACAAAGAATACCTTCCCCTGAGATAAGTAGGGCTGTCCCTCTAACAGACATCATGTCTAGGGAGAGTGAGGCTGGACATCTGAGCTGGCTTGTGTACCACTGGGCTTTCTCCATAAATGGTTCAACTGAAAAAAAAAAAACCCAAAAATAACAAAAAAAGAAAAAAACCACAAAAAACAAAATAAATGGTTCAACTCATCACTTATCATCAGGAGGCTCTGCATAGAGAGAGAGAGAGCGAGAGCCCCCATTTCCATTCAGTTCTTCTTGAATGGAGAGGAGCAGGCTGTGATCTGTGCTGAAGGAAGTGTAACTGAAATTCAGACTCTGAGTGGAGGAATCCCTGCTTCACCTCAGGACTGTAGGTGTCGCTCTGGTATCAGGTATGGCAAAGGGCCCTTGAATCTTTGGAGGACTGGATAGAATGGAGGCCAGGTGCAGAGAGATAAGATATAAGAACAGAGGCATTCATCTGGTTACATTACCCTGGTTACTTTACCAAGACCCAACTGGGTTTTCTGACACTTCTCCATTTTGGCCACCAGATGGCACAGTGCAGGTGAGTTAGTTGCCTTATTGGAAACAACTCCCCAGCTCAGATCTGCTGCTCAAGATCCAAACTAGGTGGCCTGGCTTGTACGCTCCAGAATCCCATATGGTCGCCGGTTCTAATCCTGGCCAACTTGCTTCCCATCCAGCTCCCTGTTTGTGGCCTGGGAAAGCAGGTGAAGATGGCCCAAGGCCTTGGGACACTGCACCCGCTTGGGAGACCCAGAAGAGCTCCTGGCTCCTGGCTTCAGATTGGCTCAGCTCCAGCAGTAGCCATTGTGGTCACTTGGGGAGTGAACCATCAGATGGAAGACCTTCCTTTCCTCTCTGTCTCTCCTCCTCTCTGTATGTCTGCCTTTCCAATCAAAATAAATAAATCTTAAAAAAAAAAAAAAAAAAAGAAGATCCTAACTAGGCTGTGTGCCTCCAGGATCCAGGTCTTTCCTGGGCTAGAAAGGGTGCCTGAAATACATAGAGGCTGGTGTGCACATGGGATGAGTGCTAATCTCTGATCATTTTACACACACACACACACAGAAAGAGAGAGAGAGAGAGAGAGAGAGAGAGAGAGAGAGAGAGAGAGAGAGAGATTCCATTCATGCCTCACTCCCAAAGTGGCTACAATGGACAGAGCTGAGCTTATGCAAAGCCAGGAGTCAGGAGCTTCTTTCCCGTCTTCCATATGGTTGCAGTGTTCCAAAGACGGTGTGCACTTCCCAGGATATAACCTGGGAACTGGATCAGAAGTGGAGCAGCGAGGACTAAAGCTGGTGCCCAAATGGGATGCTGGTGTTATGGGCAGAGGCTTGGCCAGCTATGTCGCTATGTGATTTCTTGCCTCCTTGGCCTAGGACAGGGCAGTTGTGAGTGTGTCCCTGAGGCATGTGCTAGATTCCGATTCTGTCTTTGGTTCTTCAGGGGTCCAGTGACAACTGTTTACATCGCCTGTCGCTTCTCTCCTCTGCCCCCAAATCCAGTAGCTTTGACTTTGGCATTCATGTTTTGGTGTGTTTTATGTCCAGGAGTGTTGCCTTTTGTCTTTCTGATCTTCCTTTCTGGAACTAGAGTGGTGTTTTGTGTTTCCATTGTCTCTCCTGTTTTAGTAGTGCAATGAGTTACTTGGAAGCAACATATTGTTGGTCTTTTTCAAATGTATTCAACAAGCCAGTATCTTTTAATTGAGGAGCAGAGTTCATTCACACTCAAGGTTATCATGTGCAAGTATTGGTTTAGTTCTGTCATCTAGGCCATCCTATTATCTTTATTTTTTGTCTGTTTTTAGTAGGCTTATACATTACATATTTCCAGCATAGGTGCTTTCTTCGTTTTGCTTCCATTTGTAAAACTCCTTTCAGCATCTTCTGTAAGGCAGTCTTGGCGTCAATCAATTCTGTCAAGTCTTTATTTGTTGATCATTTATGAAGAATGTTTTCTGGGTAGTTTGTTCTTGGTTGGAAGTGATTTTTCTTCAGAACTTGGAATATGTCATTCCATTCCCTCATGGCCCATAAAATTTCTGTGGAAAAATCTGTTATTGGTTTCATGGTGATCTCCTTAATGTGACCTGAGGCATTTCCTTGCAGGTTTTAGAATGATTTTTATGTCATATTTATGAGGGTTTGAATAATGTTCCATGGTGAGTATCTTCTGGTTTTTTTTCTCCTTTGGTATTCTATAGGCCCCTTGTACTTGGATGGGCATCCCTTTCTCCAGATTGAGGAAGTGTCCAGCTATTATTTTATTGAATAGTTTTTCTAAATATTCTTTTATTTACTCTCAAGATTACCAAAATTTGAGCATTTTTTTCCCATTGAATGGTATCTGAAAAGCGGTTGGATGCCTACCTTAATTCTTCCTCTTCTTGGTTAAAATAATTTTTATTTATATTTGACAAGCAGAGTTACAGAAAGGGAGAGAAGGAATGATACACACACACATGGACAGAGAGAGGAGAAGGAGGAGAAGAGATAGGAAGAGAGGTCTCCCATCTTTTGGTTCACTTTACAAATAGTTACAATGGCTGCAGCTGGATTGGTCCTAAGTCAGGAGGCAGGAGCTTCTTCTGAGTCTGCCACATAGGTGCAGGGCTCCAAACCCTTGAACCATCTTTTGTTGCTTTCCCAAAGGCATTATCAGGGAGCTGAATTGGAATTAAGCAGCTAGGACCTGAACCACTGTTCTTTTGGGGTGCTGGCACTGCAGGAAGTGGATCACTTTGCTATGCCCCAGTGCTTGTTCCATGCCTTCATTCTTTTTCTTATCTTTTTTTTTGTTTTGATTGTTTGGCAAATTTCTTCTACCCACTGGGTTCTTCCAAAAATATCAGCAATAACTGGCACTGCGTCAGCCAAAACCAAGAGCCTGAACTCCATCCAGGTCTCCCATATGAGTCCCCAGAACCTATGTGTTTGTGCTATCACCTACTGCCGCCCTGTGCGTTAGCAGGGAGATGGATTTTAGGGAGAAGAGGGGATTGCCTCCCAGGCACTGTGATACAGGATGGTCTGATCCAGTGAAGACAATACTTATAATTGTCTATATACCAAATAATGAGACACCTACAAATTTTAAAATGTATTATATATATATATATTGTTTTCATATATGATAGAGAACACAATATATTTGTCTCTTAAAATATTTTCATTTGACAGGCATAGTTACATAGACAGACAGAGAGAGAGAGAGAGAGAGAGAGAGAGAGAGAAAGAGAGATATCTTCCATCTGCTGGTTCACTTCCCAGATGGCTGTGATGGGCAGAGCTCAGTTGATCTGATGCCAGGATCCAGGAGCTTCCTCTGAATCTCCAGCATGAGTGCAGGGGCCCAAGCACTGCTGCTTTCTCTGGGAACTAAATCAGAAGTGAAGCAGTCAGGACTCAAACAGGTGCCCATATGGATGCTGGCACCTCGGGCACCAGGCCCTATATCTATCTTTTTGTATCTGGCATTTCTTACCCAGTTTCAGCCATTTTGTTGCAAAAGTTGATTTCATTTTTTTTTTTTATGGCAAAGTGCTGCTACATTGTGTGTCTATAACCACATTTTATCTTGTCATCAGTTGATGCACATTTAGGTTCATTCTACTTCGCTGTTCAGCATTGGGCTACTAAAAGCAAAAAAGTACACGTATTTCTTCCATATTCTGACTTAATTCCTTTGGATACATTTCCACAAGCAGGACAGCTGGCTCATATGATAGGTCCATTTTTATTTTTCAAGGAATCCTTCATATTGTTTTCCAAAATAATTGTACTAACTTGCATTCCTACCAACAGTGTAGCAGGATACCCTTTTCTCTGCAACCTCAACTACATTTGTTATTTTTGACTTTAGATTAGCTATCCTATCTGGAGCAGATGTAATTATATTCCAATTTTACTTTTCATTTTTTTTGAAGGTCTTTTATTTAGTATGTCGTGCAATGGTAAAATCGAGTGATATTTGCTTGCTGTTTTCCATAAATTGGATCTGTAGTGGTGAGCATTGTCCAGAATCATACATTCCCAATGAAACGAAAGGCATATCTATTGCCTGAGAACTTAAAAACTTGAAAATATTGTTATTCGAAGAAACCAAATTCCTCAGGAGGCAGTATTATCATTCAAACCTCAGAAAATAGCATGTGGGATATAATTTGTTTCTTCTTATGCCATTGTTGCAAAAAATCTAATCCCCATGTAGAGTCAGTCCACAGCACATACTGGCATGAATGAGAGCCAGGACAGGGTGCAGGCCAGGCTGGGTTAGACTGCAACACCCACCAGCTCATATGAGCCTTGGGAGTGGGCCAGACTGGGCTAGACTGCTGCACCCACCAGCTAGACCTGGGACTGAGGGCTGGCCAGGCAAGCCAAGCTGTAGAATCTGCTGACAAATGCCAGGACTGGAGGCAGAGTGTTTCAGACTGGGTTACAACACTGGATGGCACATCGAAGATCTGTTGCTGGGAGCAGTCCTGGTAGGAGAACTTTAGGGTCTCCCTTGCTGGGCTGCTGCTTTCACTGGTGAACGTAAAAGCTGGGATTTGGGGCAGACCAGGCTTGTTAAGACTGCTGTACCCTAGGGCCTGGCGTGGTGGCCTGGCAGCTGAAGTCCTTGACTTGAAAGCGCCGGCATCCCATGTGGGCTCCGGTTCTGGTCCTGGCAACTCTGCTTCCCATCCAGCTCCCTGCTTGTGGCCTGAGAGAGCAGTTGAGGACAGCTTAGAGCCTTGAGACCCTGCACCCGTTTGGGAGACCTGGAAGAAATTCCTGGTTCCTGGCTTTGGCTTGGCCCAGCACTGGTCGTTGCGGTCACTTGGGGAATGGATCAAGAGACAGAAGATCTTCCTCTCTGTCTCTCCTCCTCTCTGTATATCTGTCTTTGCGATAAAAATAAAATAAATCTTTGAAAGAAAAAAGAACACTGCTGTACCCTTTTGCGGGGATGAGAGCCAGAATGGATGAGGCAACCATGCTTAGCTGTAGTACCAGCTGGCAAGTGCTGGAACTGGGTATGAATCATGTCATGCTGGACTGCAGGACCCCCTGGCAGGCTCAGGAGACTGAATTTCCTATTCGAGCCTGTCCTGGCCTTAGATGTATGAAGCACTTGGAAAGTGAATCAGTGCGTGGGATTTCTCAATGTTCATCTTTGTATCCCTGTCTATCTGATGGTCTCAAATGAACAAACAAAAATATAGAAAATGTAGTATAATAAGAAAATCTCTACAGGGAAGCTGTAATATATTATGATATTTCAATGACAATAAGACAAACAGGAAACAGATCACATTCACTAATGTAGGGATATCAATTCAATGTAATTCACATAAAGAGTATAAATGGTGTGTGTGTGTGTGTGTGTGTGTGTGTGTGTGAACTCCAAATAATTAACAAAGTTTTATGTAGGGCAAAGCACCAAGAATAATGAACTAGTTCTTCAACGGGAAAGGATGGCTATGTGTTCTTGGATATTCCCACATTTTATTACATCACTTTTGCCTTTCTGTAATTCATTAAACTGTAATTTATTTTGTATCCTTTTCTCTTTGTATGTTAATTTTTGCAGAAACACATTTAAAATTTTATTTTTATTTTAAAGGCAAAATGACAGAGAGGGAGATACACAGATACACAGACAGTGAAAGAGAGAGAGTATGAGAGAGAGTGATGGCAAGAGAGAGAGAGAGAGATCAACCTTTCATCTGTCAGTTCATTTCTCAAATGGCCACAATTGCCACAGCTTAGTCAATTCAAAGTTAGGTGCAAGAAGCTACTTCTGTATCTCCCACACGGGTATAAGAGTCCATAGACTTGAGCCATTCTCTGATGCTTTCTCAGGCCATCATCAGAGAGTTGAATTAGAAATAGAGCAGTGAGGACATGAACTGGTGCCCATCTGGGATATTGGTACCACAGGCAGAGATCTAGCCTACGAGGCCACAGAGTCAGCCTCTTATTTACAGTTTTAAAACAACAAAGTGTGGCCTAATCACATGGATAAAATGGGGAAAGGGTCTTTCTTTACACTGATATCTCTCAGGGCATAATTCTTCGATTCAAACACAATTCGAGTTATTTTTACGGAGGTTGGCTAATGTGATAAACTTAAGCCCACAAGCAGTGATTTAATCAAAGCCGTGATCTATTCTTCCTTCTTCATTTTCCTCAACACTCCCCCATGTCCTAACAATTTCCAGTTGCCAGTAAGTGCAACCAAGTCTTCACCTGTGCCCTCACAGTCCCTATTAGAATGGAGTAGAGTGGACCTGTTGGATGTTACAGTTGTTATCTCCTGACATTTGTCTTGCTCTCCCAGCCGCTCCTCACTGCCAATGCTGTGATGTTCCTTGTTCATTTAACTTCTGTTCCTGATCCCAAACAAACCAGACCTACAAACTCTATTCCCATTACAGCCTTTCAAGTAGACAGAATGATTGTTACTCTTTTTAAATTCATCAAATTATTAATTTTTAAAATGTTCATTACAGAGATAAAAGGATGGGAATGGCAGACCCCTGTAGGTTTCCACTAGGGATGGAGTGGGTCAAGAAGGGGAGGAAGGGTGAGTGAGGTGTGTGTGTGTGTCTGTGTGTGTGTGTAGGTGTGTGTAGTAACTATCAGAGTACATTAGTGACAGAGAGCAGAGATGGCCTATTGATGTGGTGTCAGGGTATCAGAGTAGGGGAGAATGCTCTGGGGATGTATTAGAGGTGACATATTCAATTTGTCCTCACAGTGGCTCTTCCTTGTTCTCACTGTACAAGTTCTATGGCCTGTTGATTGTCTGTGCCTGCCTCAGTGTGTCCACAAGCCTAGGTGCTTGCTGTAGAATTTGGCTTGAAGTTTTGTGCCACTTGCTTTTTCTTCTAAATTTTGAACAGATATTTGAGGTCTTCTACTAGATGAGAGTATCTGGCTGTCTCGTCTTTCGTGTACTTGTGGGCTTGCTCTTGATTCTTTCTCTGGAATCAGCAAAGTAGATGGAATGTGTCCTGAAACATGTGCTCTGCCATCAGACTACACACTCATGGGATATTCCCTTAGATTGGGATCCAGTAAGTCTGAGGTATTCCTGTGATTTAGGGAATCTTTTCCAGACAAGGTCACTCTACCTGACCCACCCCTGGCTCTAGTTCTCTCACTCTTCAGTGGGTGCTACAGTCTGGGTCAGGTGGCTCCCTGCTTTATCTCCTGGATATTTTTGTGAATATGTCAGCATGGTTGGAGGAGTCCCTCCAGAACCCAAACCAGGTTAACTTCTAGGCCTGGTTTCCATAAGACTAGTGGGTACATCTGTCTGTCCCAGCCCATCTCTGTTCCCACTCTCCTAAGTGCTTGTGGGTGTAGTGGCCCAATCAGGGCAACCCCTTGAACTTCCACCAGGCTATTCCCCAGACTTAGTCCTTATCTGCACCAGAACATGCAATGACACCACATGGCCCAACGCTAGGCACAACTTATACTCCAAGGAAGTGTCCTGGCCTGGTTGAGGTGACTCCCCAAAATCTTTACAGTGCTGTCCTCCAGACTTGGCTATGTGTGTGCCAGAGGGCATTGTAGCCTGGGTTGGCCTGCCCCCAAACCTGGAGGTTGTGCCTGCTAGTAAGTTGCAAGCTGGCCTGGCTTGCCCCTGTATCTGGCTGTGGTGGGCACTGGCAGCTACAATGGCATTAGGGAGACCCTTTGCTTGAACACTTATGAGGCTATACTGCTTCACACTGGCTAATATTTTCTGTCCATTTAAATATGTCTTTACCCTATTCCGCCATCTGATTCCTGGTTATATATATTATTTAAGTGTCAGAGAAAGTGGAAGAGAAGAGAGATTTATTTGCCATGTGGTGTTTCACACCCCAAATGGCCATGAAAGTCAGGGCTGAGTTAAGTCAAAATCAGGAGCCAGGAACTCTAGGCGGGTCTCCCACATGGGTATCAGGAACCTCAAGTTTTGGGCCATCTTCTGCTGTCTTGCTGGTCACATAAGCATCAAGATCCACCAGAAGCACAGTTATCATTTAAATAGTAGGCTTTAGATGAGCCCTGTAACATAGATGGTGGTAGTCCCAAACAACAGCTTAAAAGCTTAAACTGTTGTTCCCAATGCTGGATGCTACTTGAAAATGTGTCCAGTGGAAGGCCTTGATAGGGCACTTCAGCATCAATCCCAGTCCAGGTGGTGAGTCTGAGGCAGTTGGTATTATTTCCTTTAGGCCTGATTGCAGACTGTGTCAATAGTGAGCATATACAGGTTGCTGAACTGTGTCCATCCAGAATTCTTATCCCGATTATCATCACCAGCACTTCAGAATGTGACTGTAAATTGCAATGAGGGACTTTAAGGATGTGATTGTGCTAGAAAGAGGTGTTAGTGTTAGATGGGCTCTGATATAGTATGACTGGTACCCGTGTAAGAGGAGAAAATTTGCATCCCCAGAGAGAAATGAAGGAAGAATGTGAAGGAAAGACCCATGTGAGTTCACAGAATGTGGCCCCCTACAAGCCAAGGAGAGATGCCTGAGAAGGAAGCAGAAGTGGGTACGTGTCACTCTTGGACTTTCAGCCACCAGAGCTGAGATAAGACAGCTTGCAGTGTTTAGACCACCCCAGCTGTGGCATTTGGTTATGGCAAACTTATCGACCTAAGTGCAGCATGTGACCTGGCTCTCACAGGTGGATGTGAGGACAAATGAGCTGGGGAGTCTGTGGAAGGCAAGGTATAACCTAAACAGTATCTAAAAGGAAAAAGTAAGAAAGAGTATCTAAAAGGAGTGGATGTTTGGGTTGGTGTTAATAAGTTACTTGCACATTCCCGCATCCCATATTGGAGTGGCTGCGTCAGAGTCATGGCTCGCCTCCCACTTCTAGTTTCTGTATACTGTGTATTCAGGAGGGACAGGTGGGGACTTCAATCGATTAAGGGACTTCAATCGATTGAGTCTGACCTAGGAAACCCGGATTTCATTCTTGGCTGCTGGCTTCAGTATGACTCAGCCCCAGCTTTTGCAGAAATCTGAACTGTGAACCACCAACTTGGAGATTTCTAAAGATTTGTTTCCCCCTCCCTCCATTTTTTTTTTACCCATGAAGTATATAAATATCAAAGCAGAGAGAACCATAAGAAGTTGTGCCTTCCCCTTCACATTGTCTAGCAGGTGATGCCTGTATCTTGACCTCAGCCACAGGAGGAAGGCAGGGCAGAGTGACTGAAGGAGCAATGGTCCTTGAAGACATGGATCCAGGATTCTTGCATCAGGCCTTTCTGTGACTGCCTTTTGTCTGATGCCTTATTTCCTGTGGTGGAGTGTGTAGTGTTTGTTGTATTCACCTGTTGCTGGACTTGTTCCTATTTTGAGTTGAAGGCATCCTGACTGATGCAGACCTGAAGTGAGAGGCAGAGTGAGTGGGCCAGATAGTCACTAGTAGGATGCTGCTCGTTAGAAGTCGTGATATTTCTATAGTACAGTTCATTCTTTTTGGACCATTAGATGGTGTCTCCTGTAAATTATTGTGATTGTTGTTTTCTAGTTTAGATTTATTTCTTTTTATGGGAAAGGCATAATGTTTAAAATGTTGACCTAATTCGATTGGAAAGGTGGATATGCCGAAAGGAGGAGATATAGAAAGAAGTATCTTCTGTCTGTGGATTCACTTTCCAAGTTACCCTAATGGGTAGTGCTAAGCTGAGAACCTGGCCTAAAAGGCTGTGCCACTTGCTTCTTCTATTCTTTGAAGAGACACTTGAGGAGTGCTATTGGATGACAAGATCTAGTCATCTTGTTTTTGATGTGTTTCTGGGCGTGCTCTTCATCCTTTTTCTGGAGTCAGCATTGGCAATGGCCTGGTGCTGAATCGTGCTCTGATAGGAGATCCAGTAAGTCTGAAGTATGCATGTGATTCAGGGGGCCTTCTCCAGACCAAGATACACTACTTGGTTCAATCTTGGCTCCGGTTCTCTCACTCTTCAATGGATGCTGCAGCCTGGGCCAGGCGGCTTACTGCCCTATCTCCTGGACATTTATGTGGGTATGTAGGCATAGGGTCATGGTGATGGTGGTGTTGATGGCATCCAACACCAGAAATAGGTTACCTTGAAGTCCCAGTTCCCGTGAGCACTGATGGCTACATATGTCTGGCCTGTCCTGTCCCCAGACCTGACTCTCACAAGTGCTAGTGGGCACAGTGGGCCACTTGGGACAACTCCTTGAACCTATTCTCCAGACACAATTCTTGTGTGCATCAACAGGTTCAATGGCTCACTCTCAGACACAATTTGCAACCACCAGGGGATGCCCTTGCCTGGTTAAGGTATTCCCCCAAACCGCTACCAGGCTGGACCCCAGATTTGACTATGGTGTGCCAAAGAGCATTATGGCCTGGCTTGTTTTACTCCCAGATCTGGAGGCTGCATAAGCTGATGGGTACTACAGCCTGGCCTGGCTTGCTCCTTGATTTCACTCTTGTGGGCACCAGAATGTATAACAGTCAGTCAGGGAGACCCCTTGCTTGAACACCTATGAAGCTATATCCCAAACCTCACCCATATGCATCCCAGTTGCTGTTGTGACATGGACTTTCTTACCCCCAGTCATGGTTATTGCATGCATTAGTGAATGCTGTAGCCAGATCTTCCTGCACCTAGCCCTAGACCTCCTGCATAATAGCTGGTACAGCTGCCTGGCTGGTGGAACCTTGAGGATCCCTGCCATGTCTGTCCCCAGATCTGGTTGTCATGTGTGGTGGCATTTGCAGTGTTGATCTGGCCTGCCACCCTAGCCCAACTTTCACTTGTATGGACTGTTGCAGTGGGCTGGCTTGATCTATTTCCAGGCACAGCTCTGGTGCTTACCAATAGATAGCTTGGCCTGGCTAGGATTCCCCACAGAATCCCTACCCAGCTAGACTGTCTGACCTGGCATTCACATGTTTCAGCAGGTGTTACATACTGGCCTAGCTCACACCCATTCCCTGATCCCTTGTACACCAGCGCATATAGCAGCCTGGTCTGGGGAGACTCTCCAAGCATATCCAGGCTCAGCTATCCCATGCATTGTCAAGTGTAGCAGTCCAACCCTGTGAGAAGCTCAGCCCTCCATCTACTTCATCCTTTGTTCCCAGTCTCAGGCAGACATGTACGTGCAGTAATCTGTTCTGTGGGAATCCCAAGTAATCATTTCATACACCTCAGTAGCCCTCAGTGGCCTTGTTCTGGCCTGTCCTTAGTTTGGTGTGCAGCCGCAGTGGTAGGGGCTGGGGGCTTGGTGACCCCATGTGGCTCTTACTTGGTGTCATGTGCAGCTTCACCCACCCCTCCTGCAGATTTAACATTGAAGAATAGGCAACTGTGTTGTCACACTGGGATGGTTAACATAGAGACCATATGATCTAGGCCCAGAATGCCAACCAGTTATTGGCTATTTTTCTTCCAGCAATGTAAGACTTGTCTAAGTACAAGGCAACTTAAGCAAATTGCCTACAGCTGGCATATTGTTTATATTAAGACACCAAGTTGTAAAGTTTTTGTTATGCAGCGATGAATGACCAATACAACCTATGTGGGATAGACCTGGACTTGGTTCTCAGGCTGATTCAGAATAATAGGGACACTGTTAATAGGATTTTGGAGGGTGATGTGTGTGTGTATATTGTAAAATTATGTTTATTAATTTGAAAGGTTTGAAAGAGATCCACTGATAGATGGATAGCTAGAGATAAACCTTTGTAGCTAGATATATTAGATAGGTAGATAGATATATGATAGAGAGAGAGATCAATAAAAGATACATAGATAGACTGACAGAGAGAGGTATTGTATCTGTGTTTCAGTCCTCATATGCCTCTGGTAACTGGAATGAATGAGGTCAAATACAGAAACTTAGAATTTATTCGTGGCTGGTAGCAATACAAGTACTTGGCACATCACCTGCTGCCTCTCAAGGTATCAATTTGGAGGGAGCTGATAAAGCAGAGTTGGGACTGAATCCTGGTCACTTCCATTTGGGATGCATAAGTTCTGAGTGTTATCTGAAGTCCCTGGGGCTTAAAACTCAATACAGTTTTGTGATATACTAATATTGGGTTATATATATATATACAAAATATATAAATTATATATATTTAATTTTACTTTTTTATTATTATCATTTTGTGATACAGTTCCATAGGCCCTGGGATTTCCCTTATCTCCTCCCCAAATCCCTCTCCACTAAATGAGTTCCCCTATATCATTACTAAAATATAGTTCTTCATGCACGGTCATATGTCCATCATTGCGGGCATGGACAATGGCAGAGAGTCCACCATCCTATTGCCAACTGTAACTCCATCTTTGCCTGGAAGTAGAAATGCATACTGCATTGTATCCTCACATCTAAATATCATAGCCTCCATTACACAGTTTAGTTACATCCCCTTAAATGAAAAGCCACAATACAAAATCAACAACAGAAAGAAAAACAGAAATTTACAATGCCATGAAGTTAAATAATATGCTGCTAGATATGATAGTCTTCATTACACAGTTACTATACATCTCCTTAAATGAAAAGCCACAAAGCAAAAGCAACAACGGGAAGAAAAAAAGAAATTAACAACACCATGAAGTTAAATAACATGCTACTGAATGACTAATGTGTCACTGAAGAAATGAAAATCAAGAATGCTTGAAGAAAATGATGCTACTGTATGATCTATGAGTCACTGAAGAATCAGAAGAAAGTGTTTTGAAGAGATGAAACTAACAAAAAACCCCTCAAAATCAATGAGATATAGTTTCCGCTGATCTTTTTTTTTTTTTTTTTAAAGATTTATTCATTTTATTACAGCCAGATATACACAGAGGAGGAGAGACAGAGAGGAAGATCTTCCGTCCGATGATTTACTCCCCAAGTGAGCCACAACGGGCCGGTGCGCACCGATCCGATGCCGGGAACCTGGAACCTCTTCCGGGTCTCCCACGCGGGTGCAGTGTCCCAATGAATTGGGCCGTCCTCAACTGCTTTCCCAGGCCACAAGCAGGGAGCTGGATGGGAAGTGGAGCTGCCGGAATTAGAACCGGCGCCCATATGGGATCCCGGGGCTTTCAAGGTGAGGACTTTAGCCGCTAGGCCACGCCGCCGGGCCCTCCGCTGATCTTTGTTTGTGAAATGTGTCTCAACAACACATTAGACAACAAATAGATGGGTTATGCTTTTTAATCCTGTCTTCTAATCTATGCTGTTTGATTGATGAGTTTAGGCCATTTAAATTCAGGGTTAATATGAATGGGGGTGGTAATTTGGTCCTGTCATTTTAGCAATGAGTTGTTCACTGATTTAGTCTTCTGTTGTTATTTTACTGGGATGTTCTTCACATTTGCTTTTGGTTTTGTTGGGTGCTATTCCTCTTCTCTGTCAAGAGAGCATCTTGAAGTATCATTTGTAGGGCAGGTTTTTAAAATTTTTCTTTGCTGTGGAAGAATTCTGTTTCATTTTCAAAGACAAAAGAAAGTTTTGCTGGGTGCATTGTCCTGGGCTGACATTTTTTTCTTTTAGAATCTGGGATATGTTGTTTCATTCTCTTCTTGACTGTAGAGTTTCCTGTGAGAGATCGCCTGTGAGTTTAATTGGCATTCCTTTATATGTCAATTGATTTTTTTCACATGCACATTTAAGGATCTTTTCCTTATGTTCGATTGTAAAGAGCTTGATTATCATGTGTCCTGGTGAAGATGGCTTTTGGCTAAGTCTGTTGGGAATTCTGTGCCCCTCCTGGATGCTTTTTCTCAATTCTTTCTCTAGACTAAGGTGATTTTTCCTTATTATTTTATTGAATAGATTTGTAAACTCAACTTCTCTTTCTGCACCTTCTGGGACTCCCATAACTCTTATATTTGGCCTGTTAATAGTGTCTTTCAATTCTTGAATACTTTGTTTGGCCTGATCCAGTTCTGCTTCCAGCTTTTTGTTTGCTTCCTCCTGATGACAGGAAGTATCTTCCAATTTTGAGATTCTTTCTTCTGCTTGCTTCATTCTATTTTGGCGATTGTCTACTGTACTTTTAATTTGTTCCACTGTATTCTTCATTTCTGATATATTAGCTTTCATTTCATAAACTTCCAGTGTGATGTATTTTTGAATGCCTGCTTTACATGCTTCTTGTTGTTGATCAGAAGCTTTAAAATGAGTTTTCTGAATTCTGTGTCCCCCATTTTCTTGATGTATTCCTCAGTTAACTCTAGGGTTGGCAAAGTGTTTTGCTTCTTTGCAAGGTAGTCTTTAGTCACATTCATTTTGACTTTGTCTTTTCTTCTGCTCTTGGTCATTGTACTTCTGGTTAACAGAGTCTTCTCCTTGGGGCAGGTTTCTAAGCTCTGTCACCCACAGGTCTACAGTCCTATTTTACTTACGCAGTTGACACATGGCTCTTTGTTCGCAGTCACTTGTTCCACTCCCTCCGGCGAGTTACAGGTCTGGGTTCTTATGTTACAGTTCCACCATTTTCTCTATAGCCCCATTTCATGGTTCACCAGTTTCCACCTCCTGTGATACCGTGTTGAGGCTGCACCGTTGTCTGTACAACCTTTCTCCCACTTTCAGTTGAAGCAGGTTCCAGGACTATAGAAACATCAGGTATCCTACATAAATGTAGGTTGTTGTTGGTGGTGAACTTGCCAGAACTTGTTGGCTGTTATGTCTGAGCACCACATGGACCTATTTTGACCTGTACGATGCCATAGTCAGTTTTATTTTACTGTGGGACCAGTGCAATGCAATGAGTTCAGTGAGTTGTTCCTGCGTCAGCGCATGTACAGCTTACTGCCGTCCCTTCAGTTTTTCCACACTGTACAAAATGGCACCGGATATGCCACTACTAGAGTTCTTGATCTGCTAGCCTTCAATCTGAGGGCTACTCAGACCTATTGTGAGTAGAACCTGTAGGATGCCACATTATTGCAATTTGCTGAGCCAGAAATGTGTTCATTCACAGCTCAGTGAACGTCTGTACTATCCAAAGCCTTTGCCTCCTTCAACAAGATGGTGCCTGTTATGGCTCTTGAGAGGGGACTGGGTTGTGAAATCCACCCTATCTCCACACTGCCCAACTGGTATCTGTCACTCTGTCTCTGCCCCTGATCAAATCAAACAGATCTGCAGGATGGACAGTTCATTCTATGGGTAAACCTCCTGAGCTCCCTGTGAAAATCCTTTCCCGCATGATTGCTGATGCAGTTCTGGCTGCAGGTGCAATTGAGATCACCACTGGCTGAAAATCACTGGGGTACCAGTCACTGCAATATCACACTATTGTGTCTGTTGCTTTTCTGTGTCTGTCAGTCTCAAGGTACTCCTCTGCTGTTGTTCTGTCCTCTTCTATTTCATGGAATGTTTCATCTCTGCTTCACACTGGCTAATATTTTCTGTCCATTTAAATATGTCTTTACCCTATTCCACCATCTGATTCCTGGTTATATATATTATTTAAGTGTCAGAGAAAGTGGAAGAGAAGAGAGATTTATTTGCCATGTGGTGTTTCACACCCCAAATGGCCATGAAAGTCAGGGCTGAGTTAAGTCAAAATCAGGAGCCAGGAACTCTAGGCGGGTCTCCCACATGGGTATCAGGAACCTCAAGTTTTGGGCCATCTTCTGCTGTCTTGCTGGTCACATAAGCATCAAGATCCACCAGAAGCACAGTTATCATTTAAATAGTAGGCTTTAGATGAGCCCTGTAACATAGATGGTGGTAGTCCCAAACAACAGCTTAAAAGCTTAAACTGTTGTTCCCAATGCTGGATGCTACTTGAAAATGTGTCCAGTGGAAGGCCTTGATAGGGCACTTCAGCATCAATCCCAGTCCAGGTGGTGAGTCTGAGGCAGTTGGTATTATTTCCTTTAGGCCTGATTGCAGACTGTGTCAATAGTGAGCATATACAGGTTGCTGAACTGTGTCCATCCAGAATTCTTATCCCGATTATCATCACCAGCACTTCAGAATGTGACTGTAAATTGCAATGAGGGACTTTAAGGATGTGATTGTGCTAGAAAGAGGTGTTAGTGTTAGATGGGCTCTGATATAGTACGACTGGTACCCGTGTAAGAGGAGAAAATTTGCATCCCCAGAGAGAAATGAAGGAAGAATGTGAAGGAAAGACCCATGTGAGTTCACAGAATGTGGCCCCCTACAAGCCAAGGAGAGATGCCTGAGAAGGAAGCAGAAGTGGGTACGTGTCACTCTTGGACTTTCAGCCACCAGAGCTGAGATAAGACAGCTTGCAGTGTTTAGACCACCCCAGCTGTGTCATTTGGTTATGGCAAACTTATCGACCTAAGTGCAGCATGTGACCTGGCTCTCACAGGTGGATGTGAGGACAAATGAGCTGGGGAATCTGTGGAAGGCAAGGTATAACCTAAACAGTATCTAAAAGGAAAAAGTAAGAAAGAGTATCTAAAAGGAGTGGATGTTTGGGTTGGTGTTAATAAGTTACTTGCACATTCCCGCATCCCATATTGGAGTGGCTGCGTCAGAGTCATGGCTCGCCTCCCACTTCTAGTTTCTGTATACTGTGTATTCAGGAGGGACAGGTGGGGACTTCAATCGATTAAGGGACTTCAATCGATTGAGTCTGACCTAGGAAACCCGGATTTCATTCTTGGCTGCTGGCTTCAGTATGACTCAGCCCCAGCTTTTGCAGAAATCTGAACTGTGAACCACCAACTTGGAGATTTCTAAAGATTTGTTTCCCCCTCCCTCCATTTTTTTTTTACCCATGAAGTATATAAATATCAAAGCAGAGAGAACCATAAGAAGTTGTGCCTTCCCCTTCACATTGTCTAGCAGGTGATGCCTGTATCTTGACCTCAGCCACAGGAGGAAGGCAGGGCAGAGTGACTGAAGGAGCAATGGTCCTTGAAGACATGGATCCAGGATTCTTGCATCAGGCCTTTCTGTGACTGCCTTTTGTCTGATGCCTTATTTCCTGTGGTGGAGTGTGTAGTGTTTGTTGTATTCACCTGTTGCTGGACTTGTTCCTATTTTGAGTTGAAGGCATCCTGACTGATGCAGACCTGAAGTGAGAGGCAGAGTGAGTGGGCCAGATAGTCACTAGTAGGATGCTGTTCATTAGAAGTCGTGACATTCCTACAATCCAAGTGCATTTTGTTTTTTCCGTCATTTTCTTTCCATTTCAAATGGTATTTATTAAGATATCTTTTTATGAGAAAGGCAGATATGCCAAAAGGAGGAGATGCAGAAAGTTCTTCCACGTGTGGATTCACTTTCTTGGCAGCCACATCACCTGCGGCTAAGCTGATCATAAGCCAGGAGTCAGGAACTTCCTCCAGGCCACCCACTTGTTGTAGGGTCCGATACGTTTGGGCTCTCCTCAACTGCTTCCCCTGCCTGAAGCTGGGAGCTGGATGAGATATGGTACAGCAGGGTCACAAACCTTTACCCATGAATCAACCTGGCAGATGCATGGCTTAGATTTAGCCGATGGATATTCTGTCAGTCTGGACAGGTAGTTTTATAGAGAGAATGAGAGACAGAATGATATTCCCTTAGCTGGCTCACTCTCAGTGTCCATAGCAGCCAGAGCTGAGCCCATCCCAAGCCCAGGGACCTGCTGGGGTCCGTGCAGTAAGTGTGGATGATACAAAGGTGTGAAGAAAACAGCTCCCCTGTGTGGCAAGGCCCGGTGGAAATCTCTGACCACGTTAGAAGAGGGCCTCCTTAATGTGCCCCAGTGGGAACACCTGGGAGAAGACTTAAGGAGAGCCAATAACCAATGGCCTTTTCTCCTGAGGACAGGATAGCTCAATTGCTGATCTTACCCAGCTGCCATAGTTAATTTCCAGTTTAAAAGCCTTTAGAATGTCCCGCTTGGTTTCTGATCATGGTAACGAAAGCACCGTGGAGTTTTATTTTTTTTGTTAGAAATGCTGGTTAGGTAGGGATCACTTAACAGAACAGATTGCTCTTTTTCAGAGAATTGGAATACAACTGAGCACCCGCTGGCTGTGGTGATGTGTGTGCTCACCTATTTTCCCAGACCAACGGTGGTTAAAGAAGACCTGTCAGTCCTCCTGTGACTAGAGCACGACCTCAGAGTTACTGCTGCCACTGTGACAGCAATAGCTACAGCTGCCGCTGCTGACGCCATGGCCATTGCGGCCCTGGTGACTGCTGTATCGATGACTATGGTTCTTCAGACACGGGAGCAGTTTAACCAACATGTTTGAACTGGCTTGCTAATTATGAACTGATGAGTGAACTTGATTTAAGAACAGGTGGACACATTATCTGAGGACCTCTCAGTTTCCAACTAGCAGCTGATTTATGGGGAAGCTTTTTGGTTTATTTGTATGGGACTTGGAATGTTCTGTTTGATAATTTATACACTGTCTGCTTGGGAAAAATTGTAACCATCTATGCCACCCGGGTTTACAATCTGTGGTCTGCTGGGGCAGACATTGGCTTGGGTTTCTGTCCCTTGGAGGGTTATTGTGCCTCGTGATATTTCTGCGTGTCTGGTTTATGTGCCTGAGACATTGGCAAGATAATGCCATTATGCGACAGGTCCTGATGGCCCTGGGAGCAGGTGCCTCCCCCAAGTATAGTTAAGCATGCTGGACCAGTAGTGAAAGATGGGTAAGTATTCGATAAGGCTTTACCAGCCTAAGACAGGTGCCGCGTTCACAGCTATGTGATTAGCCCATGAGGGCTAAGGAGATCCCTAACTCAGAACACCTAAGACAGGCATGGTCTCTTGCTTATTAAAACAAAAAGGGGGAGATGTTGGGAGCACTGCACGAGTGCCCTGCCCTAAGATGGTGGCTGGTTCAAGGCCAGGAGGCAGCAGGAAGACAGGAGGTCACAGGTGAGGCGGATTTGCCTCCTTTCCAGGGCCTGGGCAGTCAGGTAGCACCCAGTGGATCCACAGGAATGCAAGTGATGGGAGTGAGAGCTGAAATTGTTATGGCAATAAATATAGTTATTGTCATCTCATAGGCTAGCCTGTCATTGCAATTTTTTGAAGCATAGAAAATGTAGCTGTTTTAGCTGCTTTTATAATTTTTAGCTAGAGGAATTATGGATGCTTTTGTTAGAGAAAAATGCTTTTGATTATTGTTTTACTGTTTATGGGGTTGTAGAGTCTATAATTGTAGAGGGATTTAATATTTATAATTTTTGTTTTTAGATTTATATTTTTTTCCCGTGTAAACTGTTTTCCCATTGAATAATGGGCAAATTGTAAAAATAGAAATGTGGTAGGAATGTACTACTGATTAGCAGGCAATCTCATGTGCCTTGGCCTTGGAGTCCTGGCTGCCACTCCATGGCTACTGTTGAAGAATGAATAATGGCTTGCTTTGAAGAATATGAATACAGTGTTTTAAAGAATTATCTCTAGGGGCACCTGCTTAGCCCTTGAAGTGCAGACGGAATGACCAGATGTCTGTACATGCCCCCTTAGTCTTGAAGTAAAAAATAGAACAATTAGTTGCTTGTGCAAAGGCTGTGAGGTTTTGAGTAAATAAAAAGGACAGCTTTTTCTTGGGCTGTTGTGAGAACGCACCAAGTGTCAGTGTCTGTGTCTTTCTTTATCGCCGACTCCACGCACCCTTCCCGAGCTCCGAACTCTCGGCTGGAGCTGGACTCCGGCAGGGACCGAGAGCTTCTTCTGAGTCTCCCTTGTGTGTGGAGGTTGTGAAGTCCTTGGGACATCTTTGAATGATTTTCCATGCCACAGACTGGGAGCTGGTTAGGAAACTCAGAGACAGGATATAAAGCAGAGCCCATTTGTGATCAGGACAACTGCAAGGTAAGGATTTCCCCATGTAGCTCTCATGGTGTGCCCTCAAATTATTCTCTGGTTCATGTATTCCTGAATATCACATACATATAACACTAAAGATGAAGAAATGCCAAAAACACCCCCACAAATCAATAAAAAAGCTCTAAAAGAAGTGTAATTATTTTATTGAGCTCTTGTGTTTTGTCTTGCATTATTTTTCCTATCCATATAACTGAGGGTTTTGTATAAAACAATATGTTGAATCTAGAACACACAGAAAATCTTGGCTTTAAAAAATAAGTTTGCATTGTTTTGTTCTGGGGATCAAGTCCTTGAGGTTGCAGTAAAATCATCCTTAAGTTGGCACTATCTCTGAGGAAGATCAGATCAATTTGATTATAGAAAAAGGAGGTTTCTCATCACTGAATAAGACACCAAAACAGAAATGATATAGGAAGCATGAGGCATCCCAGAGCCACTGACTTGTTTGTGGAAAAATGAAAACATTGCAAGTTATTTGGCATAGTAAATTTATTTAAACAATGTTTATATTTTGCAACGACAGGTGCTGTGCTGATCTGAAGCCAGGAGCCAGGAACTTCCTCCAGGTCTCACATGCAGGTTCAGAGTCCCAAGTCTTTGGGCCATCCTCGACTGCTTTCCCAGGCCACAAGCAGGGAGCTGGAAGGGAAGTGGAGCTGCTGGGATTAGAACTGATGTCCATATGGGATCCTGGCAAGGACTTTAGCTGCTAGGCCACGCCGCTGGGCCTTTTTTTTTTTTTAATTTTAAATGTATATTACAAAGACGAGGATATTGCATGCCCATTTGGGCCACTAATAGGAAAGGAAAGGGTTAGGGCATGAAACTAGGTGGTGATTAGTGAGAGAAGCATTTCTTCCTCTCTCCTGTGGGAGAGATGGGTGGAAAGATGGTGTGCTGCTTCTGATTGTCAGATTATGTTAGTGCTATGGGACAAAGACAGTCTCTTGATGTCACCTCAGGGACTCTGGTTGGGATCCTGGAGATGTTGCTTGAGTGGTCTTGATTGCTCTGAGTTGTTGATTTTATTGTACTAGGAGTGCCTAATCTTATCTAAGACCTGTTGTCTTTCCATATCTATCTTCTTCTTCTTCTTTTTTTTAAGGATTTATTTATTTATTTTTATTGTATAGGTAGATTGACGGAGTAGGAGAGACAGAGAGAAAGGTCTGGCTCACTCCCCAAATGGCCACAGTTGCCCTTGCTGAGCCATCCAAATCCAAAAGCCATGAGCTTCTTCTGGGTCTCCCACATGGATTCAGGGTCCCAAGGGCCATCCTCTACTGCTTTCCCAAGACATAAGCAAGAAGCTGGAAGGGAAGTGTGGTAGCCAGGGTTTGAATTAGTACCCATATGGTATCCTGGTGCTTGTAAAGTAAACATTTGTCCATTGAGTCATGATGCTAGGCCTTCTCTATGTCTGTCTTATGTGTCTACAGACTTATATGCTTTCTCTGGAACTTGGTCTGAAGTGTAGTTCAACTTCTTTTTTTTTTTTTTTTTGCCATCCTTTGAAGAAGTACTCGAGGTCTTTTGTTGGATTAGGGGAGAAGGTTATCTTGTGTTTCATCTACATCTGTGTATGTTTTTCAAGCTTGCGTTTAAATTATCAGTGGAGGTGGCTCAGTCTTGCAATATGTGTTCCAAGGCCAGACCATACCTCTGTTATCTGAAATAAGGACTCAGGGGCAGAGGCCTAGTCAGGGAGATCCTCTAAGACAGCTCACCAGTCAAGCCTTGTCACCCTGCATTCACATAGGAGACTTGGAAGAAGTTCCTCTGGTTTTATATCAGCTCTGCTCTGGCCATTGTGGCCATTTGGGAAGTGAACCTGTGTTTGGAAGATTTTTGTCTCTCCTCTCTGTAAATCTGCCTTTCCAATAAAAATTTAAAATGAATGTTAAAAAAGAAACCATTTTAAATGAAAGGATTTTTCTGGGTTGAGCATTTAGCCTAGTGAAAGAAGGAATAAAATAATAGCATCCCACCCGTCATTAGGGCTGTTACCTAGTTCTAGCTCATGGCTGTAACCTCCTGCTAATACACTGCACCAACTTGGGAGATCCAGAAGATGCTTCTGGCTCCTGTGTCCTGGCTTCGGATTGGCTCAGCTGAAAGCATTGTAGCCATTTGGGGAATAATCCGGGGGATGGAAACTTTCTCTCTGTCTCTACTTCTCTCCATAAATCTTATCTATCTTTTTTTCCAATAAAAAATAGCAAATATTTAAAAATTATATTTAACTTATTTGAAAGGCTAATGTGAGATATACAGATAGAGATGGAGATAGCTCTAGAAATAGATAGGATTAGACAAAGAGAGATGTTTTCCATTTACTGCTTACCAACCCAGATGCCTACAATCTGGGATTGGGCAAGCCAAGGCCTAGACTAAGAAATTTCATTTTATGCTCCCCCATGGATTGCAGTGGTTGGAGTATTTCAGTTATCACTTTGCTGTTTCTGAGTGTATGCATTAGGAAGAATCTGATGTAAAGCAGAGTTAGGACTGAAACCAGCCACTTCTATTTGGGATGTAGAAATTCTGAGGGGACTTTTGTCTCTATATACCGAATCCTGATTCTGTTTTGTGTTTATAGTGATCGTTATTAGCAACAACATGGAGAAATGGTTGGAGTGTGCCAATGTTGGAGATAGAGCCATTTTTATTGTAAAGGCACATCAGATACATGGAAAGAGGAGACAGAGAGAAAGATTTTCCATCTGGTGATTCATACCCCCATCTTCACCCCCCAAATGGCTATGATGGCTGGAGTTGAGCCAATGTAAAATCAGCAGCCAGGAGCTTCGTTCGAGTCTCCATGAAGGTGCAGGTTTCTAAGGATTTTGGTCATTCTCCATTGCTTTCCTAAGCCAAAAGCAGGGAGCTAGTTAGGAAGTAAAGTAACTGGTACATGAACTGATGCCTACATGAGATCCCAGTGCTTGTAAGGCAAGGATTTAGCTGATTGAGCCATTGTGCCGGGTCCATAATTTCTTTTTTTTAGAAGACATATTATTTATATTGCTTGAGTGACAAAGGGGAAGAAGAGAAAGAAAAATCTGCCTACTGCTGTTTCACCTCTCAAATTACCACAACAACTAGACTTTGTGCAGGCCAAAACAAGGAGCCAGGAACCTTAGGAGGGTCTCCCATGTGAGTGTCAGGAACTCCAGTGTGGGGCCATCTTTTGCTGTCTTTTTTTGCACATTGGTATTAAGCATGTTCAGAAGCATCATTGCAGGGATTCAGATCAGCTCGTGATATTGGATGTGAGAGTTCACAACAGCAGATTCACCTGTTGTTGCTAACCTTGGTCCCTATTTTAAAGTGTTGACAATGGAGGGTCTTGCTATAGGGCACTTCAGTATCAATCCTTGCCCAGATGTTGAGTCTGAGGCAGTTGGCATTCTTTCATTAGCTCTGGCCAGAGACTATGTAAATAGTGAACATATACTGTGTGCTGAATTGTGTCCACTCAGAATTTATCCTAACATTATCATCACCAGCACTTCAGAATGTGACTGCAGTTGCAATGAGGGACTTTGAGGATGTGATTATTTTCAAAGACGGTATTGATGTTAGGTGAGCTCCAGTACAGTATGATGGGTACCCTTGTAAGAGGAGAAAATTTGCATCCCCAGAGGGAAATGAAGGAAGAATGTGGAGAAAAAATCATGTGGGTTCATAGAATGTGGCTCCCTGCAAGACAAGGAGAAGCCTGCAAGTCTGAGAAGAAAGCAGGAATGGGTACACGTCACTTTCAGACTTTCAGCCACCAGAGCTGAGACATTTTGTTATGGCAACAATATTGACCTAAGTGCAGCATGTGGCCCATCTCTGAGCAGCCAGACATGAGGACAAATGGGCTGGGAATTCTGTGAAAGGCTAAATATTTCCTAAAGGGTATCTAGAAAGAGTCAATGTTTGGTTTTATGGTAATAAGTTATTGGATATGCTGCATCCCATGTTGGAGTGGCTTGTCTCTCTGATAATATTAGTCAGGAGGGACCTATGTTGCTTCAATTTTTTTGGGACAAGAGGGAGTGTTCACCGACGACCCTGAGAATTTCTGCCTGACTCTTAAAAAGAATGCAACAATAGGGCATGATCCACATAGCAGTAAAATTGCTATACTGGGGGCCTGTATCCTAATTGGAGTGCCCGTGAATTATATTGGCTCACCTCCACCTTCTTCCTGCTAGTGTGTATCCTGAGTGGGAAAAGGTGGTGCTTGAAGTATTTGGGATCATTCTCCTGAATGAGACATTATGAATGTGTCTTTGGCACCTGGGTTCTGACACAGCTACAGATCTTGCCAGGATTTGGATTGTGAATCAGCAAATTGGTGATTTCTAACTATCTGGCTACCTTTTTCTGAACATACAAATACTTTTAATTAAAAATGGAGTATTAAAAAACAAAAGCAGGGAGAATCAAGATGGCAGAATAGGGTAAGGACATTTTTAAATGGATGGAGAAACATTTAATCAGGATGAAACCTAGAGGGCACATTCCAGGAAGTAGGAGGGGACAGAACAACAGCAGAGGGGCACCTAGAGACTGACAGACACAGGAAGGAAGCAGATACAACAGTGTGGTGTTGCAGTGACTGATACTCCAGCGGCATTCAGCTAACGGCCATCTGAACTCCACCAGCAGCCAGGTGGGAAGGGACTTTCACAGGGAGCTTGGGAAGTGAACCCAAACAATGAACTGTCCGTCCTGCTGGTCTGTTTGATTTGACCAGGAGCAGAGACAGAGCAGCAGATCCCAGACAGGCAGTGTGAGAACAGGGTGGATTTCACAGCCCAGTCTGCCCCTAGAGCCAAATTAGGCACCATTTTGCTTAAGGAGGCAAAGGCAAGGGAAAGGACTGAGCATACGCTGAGCTGGGAGTGAACTCATTTCTGACTCAGTGAACTGCAGCAACACGGTGTTCTACAGGTTCCACCTGGAGTAGGTCTGGGTAGCCCTAGGATCTGACGGCCAGCAGATCAAGAACTCTAGTAGTGGTACGTCAGGCGCCATTTTGTACACTGTGGCAAAATTTTAGGACTGCAGGGAACAACAGTGAACTGTGCATGTGCTGAGCTTGGGAGAACTCACTGAGCTCAATGGATTGCACTGGTCCTGCAGGAAAATAATACCAACTATGGCATCATACGGGTCAAAATAGGTCCATGTGACACCCAGACCTAATGGCCAACAGGTTCAGCCAAGATTAGCACCACCAACAACCTAGCTATATAGGACACCTGGTGTCTCCTTAATCCTGGCACCTGATAAGTGGGAAGTGGGAGAAAGGTTGCAGAGACAATGGTGCAGCCTCAGCATGGTATCACAGGAGGTGGAAACTGGTGAGCCATGAAATGGGGCTGTGGAGACCATGGTGGAAATCTAACATAAGAACCCAGACCTGGAACTTGCTGGAGGGAGTGGCACAAGTGGCTGCAAGCAAAGAACTGTCTACCAACTGCAATAACTAAAATCAAACTATAGACCTGTGGATGACACAGCTTAGAAACCTGCCCCAAGGAGAAGAATCTGCTAACCAGAAGTACCATGACCAAGAGCAAAAGAAGACACAAAGGCAAAATGAATATGACTGAAGTCTCCCCTGAAAAGGAGCAAAACCCTATGCCAACCTCAGAGTTAACTGAGGAAGATATCAAGAAAATGAGGGACACAGAATTCAGAAAACTCATTTTAAAGCTTCTGATCAACAATGAGAAGCTCATGCAAGAATTCAAAGAATTTAAGGAATATTTTACACAAGCAATAGCAGCAATAAAGCAAATCAAGGCTGGTATATCAGAAATGAAGAACACAGTGGAACAAATTAAAAGTACAGTAGACAATCGCCAAAATAGAATGAAGCAAGCAGAAGAAAGAATCTCAAAATTGGAAGATATTTCCTGTCATCAGGAGGAAGCAAACAAAAAGCTGGAAGCAGAACTGGATCAGGCCAAACAAAGTATTCAAGAATTAAAAGACACTATTAACAGGCCAAATATAAGAGTTATGGGAGTCCCAGAAGGTGCAGAAAGAGAAGTTGAGTTTACAAATCTATTCAATAAAATAATAAGGAAAAATCACCTTAGTCTAGAGAAAGAATTGAGAAAAAGCATCCAGGAGGGGCACAGAATTCCCAACAGACTTAGCCAAAAGCCATCTTCACCAGGACACATGATAACCAAGCTCTTTACAATTGAACATAAGGAAAAGATCCTTAAGTGTGCATGTGAAAAAAATCAACTGACATATAAAGGAATGCCAATTAAACTCACAGGCGATCTCTCACAGGAAACTCTACGGGTAAGAAGAGAATTGAGTGACATATTCCAGATTCTAAAAGAAAAAATTGTCGGCCCAGGAAGACATATCCAAAAAGCTTTCTTTTGTCTTTGAAAATGAAATAAAAATCTTCCACAATAAAGAAAAGTTAAAAGAATTTGCCTCTTCCAAACCTGCCCTACAAATGATACTTCAAGATGTTCTCTTGGCAGAGAAGAGGAATAGTACCTATGAAAACCAAAAGCAAATGTGAAGAACATCCCAGTAAAATGTCAACAGAAGATTAAACCAATGAACAACCCATTCCTAAAATGACAGAACCAAATTACCACCCATACATATTAACCCTGAAAGTAATTGGCTAAAGCCCAATCAAACATCATAGATCAGTAGACTGGATTAAAAAACAAAACATCATAGATTAAAAAATAAAACATAGGTTAAAAAAACATAGATTAAAAAACAAAACCCATTAAAAAATAACCCACTGTGATTAACAAACAAAACCCATTGTCTAGAAGAGACACATTTCACAAACAAAAATCAGTGGAAGCTATATCTCATGGATTTTGATGTTTTTGTTTTTGCTAGTTTCATCTCTTCAAAACAGTTTCTTCTGATTAAATTCTTCAATGACTCATAGATCATGCAGTGGCATCATTTTCCTCAAGAAGGTTCTTGATTTTCTTTTTCATTTCTTCAGCTACACATTAGTCATTCAGTAGCATGTTATTTAACTTCATGGTGTTGTTAATTTTTTTTTTCTTCCTGTTGTTGATATTGTTTTGTGGCTTTTCATTTAAGGGGATGTATAGTAACTGTGTAGGAGACTATCATACCTAGTAACATGTTATTCAACTTCATGGCATTGTAAATTTCTAGTTTTCTTCCTATTGTTGATTTTGTATTGTGACTTTTCATTCAAGGGGATGTACAGTAGCTGTGAAATGGAGACTATCATATCTAGATGTGAGGATACGATACAGTATACATCTCTACTTGCAGAGAAAGATGGACTTACAATGAAATTGTTTGCTATATGTTGGCAATAGGATGGTGGACTCTCTGCCATTATCCATGCCCGCAATGATGAACATGTGACTGTGTATGAAGAACCATACTATAGTAATGATACAGAGGAACTAGGTGGAGGGGGGATTTGGGGAGGAGATAAGGGAAATCTCAGGGCCTATGGAACTCTATCATAAAATGATAACAATAATAAAAATGGTAAAAAAATAAAATAAAATAAAATAGCAAAAAAAAAAAAAAAACCCCCAAAACAAAAGCAAACACATAAAATGATAGACTTGCAAATCTGCTGTCTTGCAGGTGATACGTAAATCACCCATCTCTCTCTTGTCCTGAGCCACAGGTTGAAGCCAGGAAGAATAGAGAATTCAACAGTCAAGAGTCTAAGTGATACTGATGAAGGAGCTGCTGGGTCAAGCATGCCTGGAACCTGTCTGCTCCTTAACATTCCCATTTCACGAGTTGATGTTCGCTTTTTGTGTTTATCCCACCTTCAGTTGGGCATTATTCGCAGCTGAAAGCATTCTCACTCATTCAGAGCTGAAGCTGAATACCCAAGGGTTAAGGATACGGGGAGCAGGTGGGATGTGGAACAGATTCAAGAGGAAGTGGGAGGTACAATCAATGGGTGGAATTGTGGAATAATTTTGGTTAGAATGTGTGGGGTCCTTAAATGACCTTTGAGTTTTCCCTAGACTCATAGATGCTGTCAGTTGTGGAAATTCCAGGGTCAAGGATTCTTGAAGATGAGATGCATAATGTTACTGAATATACAAAAATTTCGTGAATCCATGATAAAGTTCTAAGAGAAATGTAAAATTTCCACTGAGTTATCCTTCTTGGTGTTGTTTATTTTCTTCTGTAACAAGGCTGATAATTTTGTGTAAAGCAGTAATTGAACATTTGAATAGAGAATATTGACTTATTGGCTGAAAAGAAAAGATCACACACTTCCTGGAGCTTTCGTTCATACAGAAAACTGTTTTTAGTCATGTGGTATCATGAGGTATAATTGGTCAACTTTATTGTAGCTGAATGTGGTGTCATGAGAACTTAAGAACAACATCAGCGGGATTGAGACATCCAAATGCATTTGTATTGATATAAATTTTCTGTTTTGTGGCAAAAATTTGAAAATGAAGGACCAAAAAATGGTCTTTGTAGGGAATTTAATGTATTCAATGAAATTATTTGTTTTATTCTGAAATGATTCTTATTCTTTGTGTTAAAGTTTCATTTTTTGTGAAGTGATGATAATGGTAGATGATTAATTTTAAAAAATATTTTACTTTTTAGGAAATAAAGACACAAAGAAAACCAAGTGATGTCAACTCCAGCTGGTTTATTCAACTATTTGTGTTTTATTTTTGAGACATGTAATGGTCTGTGAGTTTCCCAAATATTGGACCCATGCCTATAGGTGGGCTTTAACATTTATCTCTTAGAGTGTGCGAATTTCAAGAGTTATCACTGTGTAAACACCCTTCCTTGAGTTAACAAGGGCTGCCCCTCCATGGGCATCATGCCCAGGGAGGGTGTGGCTGGACACTTGGGTTGGACCTCACTGGGCTTTCTCCATAAAGGGCTCAGCTTCTCATCTCGCATCAGGAGCCTCTGCAGAGAGAGCTCCCATCTCCATTCAGCTCCTGTGCAGGTGCCAAGGAGGCTGTGACCGGTGCTGAACAAAGTGCTGCTGGAACTCCAACAGTCTGTGAGTTGGGGAGTCCCTGTTACAGTTCAGGGGTGCAGCCATGACATTGGTCCCAGGGGCGTGTGGCACTCAACCCAAGGCAAGGGGTCTGGAGTCTGCAGGAGTGCACAGCCTGGGACCAAAGAGGTAGACAAACCAAATATCTACCCAGTGCCCTTCACCTTCCTTCTCTTTAGGTTGCCATGACCCAGTTAGGCTTCGTGCTGCTCCTGGTTGTGGCCAGCAGCTGGCACAGTGCAGGTGAGTTGCCCTCTTGGATGGAGAAGCTTCTCAGTTCAGCATTGTATCAGGGTAGAATTGGGCTGGGTGCTTCCTGGATCCATCTTTCCCAGGGTACAGGGAGTGCTTAGGGATGCACACAGGCTGGTGTGCATGTAGACTTCATGTTGATTTCTGACTGTCTGTGGGACTGGCTCAAAGCACTGATGGTGCAGCTGAGGGCACTCTCAGTATCCATGTTTTGACTTGGCCTATTCCTGTGGGGACATTAGCGAGCCTGCTCTTCTGCAGGCCAATGGTGTTGGATTTGGAATTCTGTGAGAACTACATGGTCTGCTTTTGCCTAGAAATGTGCCTTCATTATTCTACAAATGTGTTTCTTCTCTACAATTAGAATGATGGGACTTTAAAATGGGTTTCTCTTTCTTGTTTATAATTTATTTTTTATAGAAAATGATGTGTTTGAATATTTTCTCACCTGATCTTCGCAAAACACTACTTCTTAGCTTTGAGTAATGAGGAAACTGAGATAAATTTTGTGATGTTCTACTCCAGTGTTACTCAACGGGGATGGCTGAGTTCCATCCAGGTGAACTCACTTGCCTTGCAGCTGGAGGTTGCTCCCATTCTTCTCGTCATTCAGAACAGTTTGCAGAGTGGAAGTTGCAGACAATTGTCTTCTGTCTCTGCCTCTGCTGGGCTCCTAACTGTGTCTGCCTAATCCTTACCTCATCATCCAGGTCTAGCCTTGTTGGACTACTGAATTTCTGCAGCAGGCTTGGTTATGATTGATTTTGTTTTCAAGTTTTTGAGCATAATTCCTCCATCCCATCTTTGTTTTCTCTTTCTTCCTACCAATAAATTTTGTATATTTTCTCAGAACAAGCTTAGGTATTCCTTGGAAAAGGCATCTTTCTGTGACTTAGACATTCCATTCAACAACCCCTTTCTCTATTATGTCCTCTTCCATCTCATGTCACACACTTCATTTTGATTTTGGCAGTGTGACTAGCTCTTATCTGTTCTTCACAAGAGAGTTCTATTGACTGATTTGTAATACTCCTAAAAGCAAGTCTTTGGGGGATGTAATTAGGGCAAAGAGGATTACAGTTGGAGGACTTGTGGAAGACATGTGCATAAAGCCTGCTGGTGACTGGGTCAGGTGGGCTGAATGGATCTGATATGGATCTTTCAGGGAAGTAGGATTGTGGGCTCTGGGCTATGTTATGGGTTTGGTATGGGTTTGAGACATGAGACAACAGGATCCTGAGTTTTGTGTCAAAGCAACATCAACTAAATTCGGCATATTCTGTAGCTATGTCCTACACAAATCCCAAGGAGTGGACCTGCTCATATTCTGCACCTCTGCCCAGAAGCTGCAAGGAAATCAAAGAGAAGTGCCCTTCATCATGTGGTGAGTGATGAGCCAACCAGGCGGAACTAGTTAAGGCAGCCAACTTCTGCCTTCTGAGAATGTATTTGTTTTTCTTAAAGATGTTTGAAGAACTTGTGGTAACATACATAAAGTTATTCTTTTTCTTTATATATACACTAGTTTTTAAAGTCATATATATATCACATTGGATAATATTTTGCAGTTCAGACAGTTTCAGTAGGTAACTCAATGTGTTTAATGACTTCTCACTGCCTTGAAGCCCACATAAGGCTGCATCTCAAGGACATCATCAATTCCCAGAGTGAAACAAAAATTCAGTGCCCACCAAGCAAGGTATTCTCTGCTCTCATGCAGTGGCCGTTTTCCCTTTCTATGGATTTGTCTCACAGAATGGGGATTATGGGTCACTTGACCTTCATGCCTGGCTGTTTTATTTAGTATCATGTTCTAGAGGCTTATTTATGGTTTACCATGAATTATTCATTCCTTTTTATCCTTTTGTGTCTACACACACATACACACACCGTATCTTGTGCATCCATTTTTCTTTTGATGAGTTTTGGGTTGTTCCCACCTTTTGTGCCTTGTGACTAATGGTGTGATGAACATCACTGCACAGATATATGCGTGACTGGCTATTTAACATTTCTATGTGTATAATTCAGGATGGAATTTCAATGTCATTTGATGATTTAATATTGGACTTCTAAGGAATGTCTCTAAGAGTTTTTGATAGTTCTAAGATATGTTGCAGTCACAAGAACAGCATCTCTAGGCACACTTGGTAACAGGACACAGGAGAGGAGCTGGTAAACTATTTTCTTGGTTCTTTGGGCCTTTCTAGAATGGGCTGAGGTGCATCATGAGCTTGCAGATAGTGAAGCTCTGGTTGGTTCTCTCCACAGATGGCCTGTATTTCCTCCGCACTGAGAATGGAGTCATTTACCACACCTTCTGTGATATGAGCTCTGGGGGTGGTGGCTGGACTCTGGTGGCCAGTGTGCATGAGAATTACATGAGTGGGAAGTGCACGCAGGGTGATCGCTGGTCCAGTCAGCAGGGCAACAAAGCGGACTACCCAGAGGGGGATGGCAACTGGGCCAATTACAACACCTTTGGGTCTGCAGAGGCAGCAACAAGCGATGACTACAAGGTTGGTACCGTGGCCCCTTTTCTGCCACTTGTGCGAGGGTGAAGAGATGAATGGGTTGCACCACAAGCAGGACAGGATGGATGTTTGGGAAGTGGAAACATGTGGTAGGGTGGCAGAAGAAGTACTTAGTTATCTAGAACCACAACTTCTCCCCAACAAGCCCATCTCACAAGGGAGTGGCACGTATGTGAGGGAGAATTATGTATTGGAACTGGGGGTGTCTGAGGCTGTTCCTATATATCCACATTAGCCTAGAGCTGTCAGCTAAGTTAGGGCTGTGCATGGGAGCTTTTGCCTGGTGTGCTGTCAGTGTCTGTTGCTTTCTAGAATCCTGGGTACTTCGACATCCAGGCTCAGGACCTGGAAATTTGGCACGTGCCCAACAAAACACCCCTGATGCAATGGAGGAACAGCTCTCTGCTGAGGTACCGCACCGACACTGGCTTCCTCCAGGACCTGGGGCACAATCTGTTTGGCCTCTACCAGGTATGCTGGGGTGTTGGGTGTGGGCACTTTTTTTTTTTTTTGTGAAGAGGGAGCCATGTTATGTGGGTGGGGTAAATTTGTGGATGTCTCTGGTCTCCTCTGAATGCCTGTGCTTGGCTGATTTTGTTACTTCTGGTTCACTGTGAACTCATGACCTGCCTCTCCCAGAAAACAGTGAGGCAGGCAAGGGCAGAGACCCTGGGCAGATGGGGAGTATGAGAGAGTGGGACAAAGAGTTTGGGAGTATTGTGGTGACAGCTCTGCTGAGAAAGGAGTGACTTATTGAGAATGGTTTGTGGATAATGAGTTAATCTGAAGAAATTCCTTCCTCTCTACAATTTTCCATCTATTTTCCTCTGCTCACATAACCTCTCTTTTGCCCCTGCAGAAATATCCAGTGAAATATGGGTTAGGGAAATGTTTGACTGATAATGGCCCAGTGTCATCTGTACTCTACGACTTTGGTGATGCTGAAAAAACTGCCTCTTATTACTCACCCTATTGCCAGAGTAAGTCTCATCACAAATTTTGATTTTCCTTCATAGAGAAGCTATTCGCAACACTTAATTGCTGGTATTTGCTAAACATTTACAATATTAACACACTCTTCTTTGAAAACTTGACATGGCCTTGCATCATTTGCTTATCGGTAGAAAGTGATGGAGTTAGAATTGCAGTTTTTTTTCTTTTTGCAGTGCTTGAATCCAAGTTTTTTTTTTAAAGTTCAGTAATCTAATTAGCCCCTTGTAAGAGTTAATAAAGGGATAGGGTAGTGTTCCTACGAAATAAGAAGTGATCATTCTGTGAGAGAATTTAATTTCTGTTGAAGCAAGATAACTATATGCTTGATAGCAAGAAAAGCTATCAGTCATCCTAAGACAAACGTTTTTAGTACAACAAACTTGCATCTGTGAAATCTTAGATGGGAAGGTCGTGGTCATCATCTTCTGTGTTGACGAGGGCAGGTGATGGTGGAGATAATCCACACCTAGCAATTGGAACTGTGTGAGGTGAGTAACAGGTGGCCACTCCTGCTCATTGCTGATTCCTGCCAGATTTTAAAATATCTAGCAGTTGATCTTTATCTTGAGTCCCATTTCTCCTATATGTCCTAGGCAGAGAAATGTACTTTTGTAATCTCCAGTATTAGTTCTGTGCTGTGCCAGATGGGGAGAAGTTCCCCCCCAGGGACAAGTTCATGGTAGGCGTGCAACAGCCACTGGCAGCAGACAGAAGCACTGGGCTCTGCTACGACATGAGGTTTGCTGCAGCTTTGGATTTGGGCTTAGGGAATCTCTAGGTGTCTGGACAGGTGAAACAGAAGGCATTTCTTTGAGCATGACTCTTTGTCTTATCTTTGGCAGAGGAAATTGTTCCTGGATTTGTCCAGTTCCGGGTATTTAATACTGAGAAAGCAGCAAATGCATTATGTGCTGGGGTTAAAGTTACTGGTTGCAACACTGAACATGTGAGTGTTTTGGGAGATCAGTTTCCTGTGCTTGTGTGTATAGGTGTATGGTTTTGTTTCCGTGTGTGTCTATGTGCTTAGATTTCTGTGTTATCTTTATGTATGTAAGTCTGTATGCCTGTTTCTATATTCCTTGTGCCTGTATGTATTCTACCGTGTATCAGTGTTTGTACTCGTCTGTGTCTGTGTAAGTACAAACACTGATACAGGGTATCTCTCTGTGATTCTTTTTCAAGTAAATAACATTTTTATTTTTTATACATTTTTAAAAAATTTATTCATTAATTACGTTGTATTATGTGACACAGTTTCATAGGTACTGGGATTCTCCCCAACCCTCCAAACCCTCCCCCCATGGTGGATTCCTCCGCCTTGTTGCATAACCACAGTTCAAGTTCAGTTGAAATTCCCTCATTGCAAGCATATACCAAACATAGAGTCTAAGACTGGACATTTCTATTTTTGTTTAAAAAATTTGAAAAGAAGAAAAGTTCAAAAGTAAGAAAAAGATCATGATTTCTAATACAATGGAGAGCAGGTTTTTACAGGAGAGAGTGATCAAAAGGATGTAAATTTAGAACCAAGATTCCAGCGGACTTGTGCATTAAGAACATGCTGGTGTTCACAGCCAATCAAATCCCTCCCTGTGTTTTGTTACGGAGTGCGAGTGAGATCACAGCAGACATGTCTAAGGTTTTATTAAGGAGTCTTTATTAACCAAGCTTGGTGATAACAGAACATACTAAAATAACAGATCACAAGTCCAATCAAAGCAGTATACTGGGACCATGCTCAGGGGATTACCTGTCCTGGATCAGCCAAGAGCCAAGGTGCCAGAGTAAAGGAAACACCTGACCAGAGAGAGAGAGAGAGTGAGCCCTGGCTTCACAGACCTTTTAAGGGGACTTGTGAAGGGAGTGGTTACACAATAATGCAATACCCTCTCCTCTCAGTTGATAAGTGAGTCATGTGGCCAGGAGTGAATACCTAAGTGTTGTGAGTTAAGGAGTTAATTGGCGCTCATTGGGATGGGCAGGAACAGGAACTGGGCTTGTAGGTAAAAAGACTAATTGGATATATCTTCATCCAACATCCCAGTTGAATTAGGACGTGGGAGGAAGCGTATACAAGGAGAGGTGAAGGAGCAATCACTGGCTGCATTCCATGTCAGTTTCTTCTTTGTGTTCCCAGCACTGCATTGGTGGAGGAGGATACTTCCCTGAGAGCAGTCCCTTGGAATGTGGAGATTTCTCTGCCTTTGACTACAGTGGATATGGAACCCATCAGGGCTACAGCAGCAGCCGGGAGATCACCGAGGCAGCTGTGCTCCTGTTCTACAGATGAGAGCTCTGCAGTGTGACACCAGTACTCTGCATTCAAAACCCAGAATGTCAGAGACAGGGAAACTAAAGAAATAATAAGGAGAAAAGAACAATAAAGTGCATCAACTTATGTCCGTCTGCTTTGAGTTCTTTGTATAAATTGGGTAACAATTCGAGAAATATTTTAAAGAATATGTGTTATTTTGCTGAGTTTCACCACTGACATTTTGGGTGTGACAGAATAAGAGCATCTCTGTTTACAGAACACTGAATTTGACTTAGGGACAAGGGAAAGATGTCTTGTTAATTCTTCACAATGTGTTCTTATTGGCTAATACATGCATAATATGAACAGCATTAGAAAGAGATAAGAATATATATTAAGTTTAGCATAAAAGCACAAAACATAGGACAAGCCTAGCCATTACTTATGTTCATCCAGCATCAGAACAGTCTTCTGGGGCGGATGTGGTTAGGCTCATCTGGCATCCCATCTTACCTGGTTTTCAATAGGGGAGCCAACAGTGAGTGACTCATCCATCCCCATGGAATATCATAACAGTATTGACTTCTGAACAGAACTCAGATTTGTCACACTGTTCAAGGTAAATTTGATTATTACATTCTTCAAATCCCATCATTACCATTTTCACTACTCATCATGATTAGAACATTTGTTTTCAAATGGAACATGAGGTGTGAGTGTTTGGGGGTGATTTTGTCTTTCCATTTGGATTACTGGATTTATAAATAAAGATAGAGGAGACCAACTTAATTTGAATTTCAGACATACAATGAATCATGTTTTTTCTTTAATATGGCCCATGCAATATGTTATCTGCCAACCCTCTTGGTGCATTTGGCTGTTTTTATCGACACTGCCACCATTGGAGTGTTTATATGGGCTTCCAGCAGGAATGTTCTTGGCAGGTATTGATCAGAGACCCAAAGCATTGAGAGCCATTTCCCATGGCTCAAAACATTCTTTCATAATAATAATGTGGTCTGAAATGTTAAGATTTTAGTGTGAGAAAACATGGACTGGAGGATATGATTTAAATTTTTATTACACAGTTCAATAGGTTAGGGATTTTCCCTAATACCCTCTGCTTCACGCTTCCCATTCCTGGTTTCCTCTTTATTATTACTGTAATACAATCCTTCAACAGTCACAAGTCCATCATTCTGCTCTTTAAGTGTATCATGACTTTGTAGGTATTAACAGCATCCTATTATCAAGATATATTTAGCAGTTTCATTGAGAGTCCATATTTTATTTGGGAGTAGAAGTACATACTGCAATGTATCTTCACTTCTTGCTTTACTCGTCTCCAGTAACTCCAGATGAATACATGCACATGTATGTTTACCTGCATATCCACTGATCCTACATTTTTCATGAAGATTGCCATGTATCAGAGAGATATTTGCCCTTTTGGATTGACTTACTTCACAGAGTATAATGGTGTCTAGTTGGGACCATTTAGTTGCAAATGGTGGGATTTCATTCTTTTTAATGGCTGGGTAGCATTCCATAGAGTAGATATACCACAGTTTCTTTACCCATCTTTTGACAGGCATGTGGGAGGTTTCCATGAATTTACTAAATTCTTTAATCTTGAGAAGACATCACATTTGGCTCTACTAAAGGCTCTGATCCTAGTTACCATCCCGTGAACAGACACCTGGGTTCACAACACTGCATTTGGTTAAAACTTCATGTTGGATTTCCCAGCCTCCAGAATTTTGTGAAAATAAAGTCATTTTGTTTTAAAATTGCTGAGTCTTGAGTATTTTATTGTTGTTGCACAAAGTATATTGCTATCTCTCTGTGTTCCCTTTTCTTATCCATCTTATCTGTTTTTTTCTTTCTGTTTCCAAATTTCAAGTTTCTGAAGGAAATACATAGCACACTTAAACAGGGTATCTGAGGAGAGTTGAACAAAAAGGCTTGGATATGGTTATGAGAAACCATTGAGACATGCACAGGAATCTAAGAATAATAACAGCAAGCGCAGTGAGCAATCCTAGATCTTCATGGTAAGGGGAGAAAATGGTAGCTGTTTCCCCAGGGAAGAGCGGTAATTGACAAGGCAGCCAGGTGGACACTTAGCCTTTGATAGGAAGATGCGGACAACTCATGGCAATGTAGCAGGAGGAGGGCATGGGTAATCATTACCTTCATCCTCCTTCTGCCATTTGATTTATCATCACTGCTTCTCACTGAATGCATCTAGTTAGCAACCAGAGGCTAAAGGAGATTGTGAGTGCATTCCCTGAAGGTCAGCCTGTTTAGCAAGAAAGTCATGTTAGAGAATGACTCTGGAAGGATGAATAAAACCTGTCATGGCTAAATCGTTTTGCCAGTAAGTGTCTAATCTTCCTTTTGTGCGGGTGAAAGATTTCAGTGCTACTCCAGAGGACACATAGTTTTCTTATTAGTTCCTAAGTATGTCAGGGGCCCAAGCACTAGAAATATTATCCATTGCCTTTCAAGATGATTTATCTGGGAACTAGATAAAGAAGATATAGATTATATTCAGGACCGGCTGCTATATACCTTAAAATGGCTATAAGGTACCATTCAGCTTTCTCGTGTCTATTTCATTTTCGTATTTAGCCATTTGTTGTGTTGAAGTATAATTTTGCTGATCTTGGCAGATTTTAGGATAATCTAGACTGGCTTGTAACTCTAACAAGATATTTGTCGACATTTAAGGTGCAGAACACATTTTTTTGGGGGGGTGTGGTGTGCAGGAAAATCCTCAACACCATGGTGAGGAGTAACTAATCTTTGTGTCCCACCCAGTGAGGCATGAGCCAATCCACGCCAGCTCTTTCCTGTCAGATTTCAAGCTCTACTTTCTGTTGTTTGTGTATTTATTTTAGTGTTTTTTTAGTTTGTATGATTGTCCAATGAGCTAATCATAGGTTGTGGTTAGGAGTTGCTTTTTTCTTTTTCTTTTTTTTTTTTTTTTAACATACTGGTTACTCAAAACCATGTCAATTCCATAATATTGCAAATTGCTGTTGATGTTATATTAGGACTCTTTAATTAACTGTGATGATATTCTACCAGTTCTAACTTCGGACCAGAAATGGTCTCCCCAAGAAACTGTTCAACCCATCTGGACAATAAGTAGCTGGACTCTATGCTTGGTATACGTTTGCAAGCAAAGAATCTTGATTGAATTTGAACTGTAATACTGTATCAAGGTGGAGGAATCCACCAGGGGGGAGGGGCGTGGGGAGGGGTGGGGGGATTCCCAGAGCCTATGAAACTGTCACATAATGCAAAATAATTAATACAAAAAAAATTTTATACTCCCCCCCAGTTATCTGCCATCATTCACATAAGTGGGTTATTCATATTTTCTAACATTTTTGTCTTATTAGGACTTCTGTGATGTATGTTATAGGTTAAAAATCTATTAATTTATATTAAGTAAACTTGCCAGCTTTATTTTTCAAAATTAAAAAAAAGAAGATATAGAGAAACAGAACTATATACCACATGCTTTATGTGTATCATCTATCTATCTATCTATCTATCTATCTATCTATCTATCTATCTATCATATGGGATCCCAGCATGTGCAAGCAAAGGATTTTTAACTACTTCACCATCATGCCAGGCCTGCCTGTAGGGTTTCTGATAAGTCAGATGTGTAGCTGATTGGAGCTCCTGTATAGTTATAAGTCATTTCTCACATTCACATTTAGTCATTTTTCTTTATTTTTTAAAGAAGATGTGTTAATTTTTATTTGAAACCAGATTATCAAAGGGAGGAGGGACCTTCTCTCTGTACAAAAAGATCTCTTCCATCTGCTATTTCACTCCACCAATGGGTGCAATGACCAGAGTGGAGTCCATCTGAAACTAGGAGCCAGGAACTTCTTCTGAGTATTCTGCTCTGATGCAGGGTCCCAAGGCTTTGGGCTATCCCCTGCTGCAGTGAAGCAGGCAGGAGACAAACCACTGGGATATGCTCAAATGGGGTCCTGTCACCTGCAAGGTGAGGATTTATCCACTGAGTCATTGTGCTGCACCTGTAAGGAGTGTCTTAATTCCTGTATTTGCTTCTATCATTTTGGGAATGCTTTATTTCTAATAACCTTGTTAAATTCTTTATTTAGCAATTCTCAACGATGTCTAATTCTATGATTGAAATAATTTTATGCCCTTTTTTTGGGGGAAGATATTTTCCTTATTTACACTACTTTTGTATTTCGTTTTGCCCTTTGGCACTGCAATATAGTTAGGTTTCTCCTCAGGCACATTCTAATCTTTGAACTGTGTCACTGTGATTTTAAATGTGTAATTAGTTCTTTCATGAGAATCTGGTGATGTGCTCTAGGAGTGGGTCATGTACTCTGGTCAGTGCTTAAGTGTGGGGTGAGTGTACAGGATGGCACCCCCTTGGGCCTTAAGGATTGCCTTCTTTGTCTTTTCTAGGAAGGCAGTGTTCACTACTACCGTGGCTCTTTCAAGGTCAATGATGACCAAGGCCATACCACAGTGGCTGTGACCCATACCTACACTGGTAACGATGCCATGGAATAAATCTCTGTAGCCTTCTGTGTGTCCTGATATCTAGCTATCCACTGGCCCTAAATGTGAAGACACAGAATTCCCATAGTTCTTGTGCTTAATTCTCCCAAAGCCCCAGGTTGTTGAGGTGTAACAGTTCTACGACACTCTCCAACCTTGCATGTCAAATTTCTTCCTAGGCAAGCTGTGTATGAGTTCACAGGTCTGTGGGTGGATTTTTGTGTCCCCATTTAGCGCCCAGTTCCCGATTTTTTCTTTGATTTAGACTCTAATTCAGTGCAGAACACAGACCTATTTTCTTGCCAGAACTTGTAAGCATCTAGGTCAGTGGGTAATGCAGACTTATTTTTGGATTTCACCCATGAGATGCTAAGTCAGTCAGTGGTGTATTCCTGATGGGAATTTAAAAATGCAGTGATGGTATTCAATTATGTGGAAATCTCCTGGAGAACCAGATATGTATTCTCCACGAACTTGGTGCATGCCCAGGTCATTGGTTCTTCTAGCACTTTGCAATCCCCATTTGGCATCTCTGCCGTTTGAACTCTACCTCTTCCCATTTGCTGGTTCATTCTCCAAATGCAGGCAGTAGCCTGGGCTAGGGGCTAGAAGGGAGTCGAGAGTCTGGAGCTTCATCTGGATCTCTCATGTAGATTCCGTCTTCATCTGCTTTCCCATCAGCAGAGAGGTGGATCTGAAACAGAGTAGTTGAGACTCAAGCAGGAGTGCCGATATGTAATGCTGACATTACAGGTGGTAGCTTAACCTTGTGTATTCCATGAAGCAAGCTCTTTTCCTTTGTTTTTTTTTTTTTTTTAAGATTTTATTATTATTGGAAAGCCAGATATATAGAGAGGAGGAGAGACAGAGAGGAAGATCTTCCATCCGATGATTCACTCCCCAAGTGAGCCACAACGGGCCGGTACGCGCCAATCCAATGCCGGGACCAGGAACCTCTTCCGGGTCTCCCATGCGGGTGCAGTGTCCCAAAGTTTTGGGCCGTCCTCAACTGCTTTCCCAGGCCGCAAGCAGGGAGCCGGATGGGAAGTGGAGCTGCCAGGATTAGAACCAGCGCCCATATGGGATCCCGGGGCTTTCAAGGCGAGCACTTTAGCCGCTAGGCCACGCTGCCGGGCCCTCTTTTCCTTTGTTTCTTAAAATTTATTTATGTGCAGTGAACAACTTTCACCTATACAGCAATACAGATGTAAAGAACTTAGTGATACTTCCTACCCTAGATTCCCTCCTGCCTGCATTTCCATCTATCCTCCCTTCAGAATCTCAGGCTTGGCACACCACTAGATAAAACTGTCAACATATAGTAAGTAAAAAAGTAAAAGAATAGTAAAGAACAAAAAACTCTCAAATTTACTGTCCCTTGGGGAGTATAAACAAAACCTGTACACAATTATCAAACTCCAGAATGTCAAACTTACACCTATACACTGCATTGTTGTACTCTGTGTATCAGTTACAGAAAACATATATTATTTGTCTTTAAAAAATTTTTAAATATTTTTGATAAATTTGTTTTTGATGATGTGTACATAGTTGAGAAGGATGCATGATCATGTAAACCACTGATTAAGATGTGGAGGTTTGAGGAATTGGAGAAAGTGGATGAGACATCTGCATCCAATCTCCTTTTTTCTTTTGTGTCTGGGCAAAGTGGGGAGAGAAGGGTAGAGGGCCACTCCCAGAAGCCCAACCATACCATTACCCAGGGACAGTCACCCAGTCTCATCCCAGGTCCTCAATGAGGAGCATATTCTGAGGGTACTACTTAAGTAGTTTTGGTAGTTCTGAGATGATGTTGATGATGTTGATTTTGTTGCTGCAAGGTTGAGGAAGTCCTTCCAAGGTCCATTGGCTAACACAATCTAGCTTAGATTATTGATTCACCCAGGTAGCTGCTATTAAAGCTTGACTTGGAGAACTATCCAATTTATTCTGCCCTCCATGGTACTAGATGACCTCTCCAGGCCTCAATGAACTGGATGTCATGTCCACCTTGTGTATCTGGGTGTATCGTCCATTGCACAGGCTTCAGCAACTGAAGAGGCACAGTTCTGACACATGAACTCTATGGTCAGTTTGCTTGTGGTTTGAGTTCTGAGTCCAGAGTTCCAGTTGCGGGGGGGTGGTCCTCAAAGAAACCTTACCAGAGGTGACCCCGCACACCTGACTTCTGTGTGTACCAGCCACGGTGGAGTCTGGCTCAGTCTTACCCACATCTGCCTTCACACAAACGCTAATGGTTACAATGATGGATCAGTTCTGGCCCCAGCCCATCTTGTGTGCAAACCAATGAATGCTAATGCCCAGCCTATCCCTGCCAGCCACACACTTGACCCTCATTCACACCAGGAGGAACTGCAGCCAGTCAAAGGGATTCCCAAAATCCCATACATGGCATACCCTCAGCCCCAGTTTCTCTGCACGTGGGTATGTATAGCAGTTTGGTCCGATCCATCTTTCTTTCCATTCGGTTCCTGTATATACCAATGGGTGTTGGAGCCTAGCTCTGCCCAACCAACACCACTATCCAACCCACATTCATGATGCTGACTGCCATTGCCTGTCCAGCTAGGCCTGCCCACAGCCCTGTTTCCCATGCTCACCAGTGAGAGTTGTAACCCATCAGAGAAATGCCCACAACTTCTCTACTAGGCCCACTCCAAGCCCACCATGAACTGGAACAAGATCTTGCACTTTCCAGGTGGTTCTGTGTTAGAGCTTGACAGGACTTGCCCCAGTCACATCACCTGTTAGGCAATGCTGCGGCACAGTCTGAGAAGCCCACACTACTCTGCCTTTTATATGCAGCAGTAGATATAGTCATTTAGCCCAGCTTGGGTTGCCTCCTAACCTAGCTCACACACAGTCCAGCAGGCTTGGTAGCTCTGCCCAGCCTGGATCTGATCCAGTGCCATCTCTAATGCTCACCAGAGGAGCAGTGGGACAGCAGATGAGTCTTTGCAGACCCTCTACTGCATTTAACTCTATCCCAGCTCTAATGTGTGCTGGTGGGTGCTGCGACCTGGCCTGGCATGGCTTACCTCACCTCAGCTTTTACTGGTACTGCAGCATGGCTTGGCCCATTTTGTCAACAGTTCCAGCTCATGTGGTAGGTGCTACAGCCTAGACCAGCCTGGACCGCCCCCAATTCCAGCCCTAATGTTAACTGGCTAGTGTTGTGGCCCAACCTGGTCTGTCCTGCACCCCATCTGGGTTCTCACATGTGCCAGTGCATGTCATGAATTGGCCCAGCCTGACCCACCTTCCCCCAGACCTGACACACATGCAGGCTGGTGTGTACTGTAACCTTGCTTGGTCTGGGATGTTCCCAGTCTTGATTCTTGTGCTCACCTGCACGGACTGCATCCTGAAAGAGAAGTTCAGTAAGTTCCTCTATCAGAACACCTCCCAGTGGCAGATCTTGTGTACACCAGTGGGTGCTTGATCCAGAATGAATTGACCCACCTCCTGTCCTGGTAGGTAAAGCAGCCTTGCTTGACCATCCCACACCCATTCCAGCTGTTACTATTGGGTGCTATAGTCTAGCTCTTCCTGATCCATCCCCTAGTCCCAGCTCTCACATGGTATAGTGAGTTCAGATATCTATCCCAGCCTGGCTTGCACCCACTCTGGCTCCTGCAAGAACCAGCAGGTGGTGGAACCTAGCCCAGTTTGGCACACCTGAGACCTAGTTCACAACCATGTTGAGGGATACTGTAGCCATGTCCAACCCCGTTTGCTCTCATTCTGACTCTCTCTCTCACCAGTGGGAAGTGCAGCCTAGCAGTGGTGTCCCCTTAGTTCCTTGTCTAGGCCCACTCCCAGCCACAGATCTTGTGTGGGCCAGTCATTGCTCCTACCCAACCTGGAATAGCCCATCACCCAGCATGGTCTTTGCCATCAGATGCTTCAGCCTGACCTGGCCTGGCCTACTCCAGTCCCAACATTCACCAGTGGGTGCTGTATCCTTGCCCTGCCAAGCCTGCCCTCATCCTTGACTTTCATGCCAAGCAGTAGGTGTAATACCCTAGTCAAGTCTGTAAGGACCCACCCTGGTTGCTGCACATGCCCTTGTGCTATGGTTTAGCCTATCCCTCAAGGTCCACTCCCTCAGAGTCAAAACACACACCTGCTGACAATCAAAACAGCCCTTCCTGGCCTAACCAAAACCCATCTAACTCACATGCTCACTAGTAGGAGTGACGGCTCATCATGGAGAGTTTCCCATGTTCTGCCACCAGGCTCACTCCTAGGCCCAGATATCACACATGCCATGGGTGCTAGGCCCTTGCCCAACACAGTTCCTCCTCCCCCTCCTCCCCGCCCCCAGTCTCTGTTTTTGTGTGTGCTGGTGGATGTTGTGGACTGGCCTGCCCCATACCCAATTCTTGGGTGTGTCTGTAGGTGCTACAGCCTGGACTGGTCTGGCCTGTTCACAGTCTTAGTACCTGTGAGTGTGGGTGAATTCCATGGTCGTGCCTACCTCTGCCTGTCACCAATCTCACTCTCGAGCTAACAGGCTGATATGACATGCCCACAGGGTGAGCCCAGAAACTCCCCACAGAATCTGCTCCCAGACCTGGTTCTCCTGCATGCTGGTGAGTGTCATGGTTCATTCTAGCATGGTCCACATCATGCCCCCAACATGCAATGGCTGGTACATCTCATAATTGTTGGTATTTACTGAGCATTTACAACATTCCTGGTTGTCCTTCAGGAACTTGGTATGGTCTCTAGGAGCTATGGAATCTTTTTTTTTTTTTTTTTTTTTTTTAGATTTATTTATTTTATTGGAAAGGCAGATATACAGAAAGGAGGAGAGGCAGAGAGGAAGATCTTTTGTCCGATGATTCACTCCCCCAAGTGAGTGCAACAGCTGGTGCTGCGCCGATCCAAAGCCAGGAGGCAGGAACTTCTTTCTGGGTCTCCTATGTGGGTTCAGGGTCCCAAGCTGTTGGGCCATCCTCTACTGCTTTCCCAGGCCACAAGCAGGGAGCTGGATGGGAAGTGGAGCTGCCGCGATTAGAACTGGCGCCCATATGGGATCTCGGCGCTTTCAAGGTGAGGACTGGGATGTTCTTCACGTTTGCTTTTGATTTTGTTGGGTACTATTCCTCTTCTCTGTCAAGAGAACATCTTGAAGTACCATTTGTAGGGCAGGTTTGGAAGAGGCAAATTCTTTTACCTTTTCTTTACTGTGGAAGAATTTTATTTCATTTTCAAAGACAAAAGAAAGTTTTGCTGGGTACATTGTCCTGAGCTGACAATTTCTAGCTTTTAGAATCTGGAATATGTCGCTCCATTCTCTTCTTGCCTGTAGAGTTTCCTGTGAGAGATCTCCTGTGAATTTAATTGGCATTCCTTTATATGTCAGTTGATGTTTTTTACGTGCACATTTAAGGATATTTTCCTTATGTTCGATTGAAGAGAGCTTGATTATCATGTGTCCTGGTGAAGATGGCTTTTGGTCAAGCCTGTTGGGAGTTCTGTGCTCCTCCTGGATGTTGTTTCCCAATTTTTTCTCTAGATCAGGAAAATTTTTCCCTTATTATTTTTATTAAATACATTTTTAAATCTAGCATCTCTTTCTGTAGTTTCTGGGACTCCCATAATTCTTATATTTGGTCTCTTAATAGTGTCTTTCAATTCTTGAATACTTTTTATAGCTTGATCCAGCTCTGCTTGCAGATTTTGTTTGCTTCCACCTAGGAAACAACTTTGAGATTCTTTCTTCTGCTTGCTTCATTCTATTTAGGAGGCTCTCCACTGTATTTTTAATTTGCTCCACTGTATCCTTCATTTCCAATGTATCAACTTTTATTTGATTCATTTCCAGTGTGACATATTCCTTAAATTCCTTGAATGCCTGCTTTACATGCTTCTCGTTGTTGATAACAAGTTTTGTAACAAGTGTTCCCTGTTCCCGTATTGCTCATCTGGAATATGCTGCTCTGTCTCTGCTCCTGGTAAAATCAAACAGACCATCAGGATGGGCAGTTGTCTATCTGCGTTCACCTCTGCACTCCCAGTGAACATCCTTTCCCACCTTGTTGCTGATGTAGTTCCGGTTGCTGATATAGTTCCAGCTGCTGGTGCAATTCAGATTGCCACTCGCTGAATTCTGCTGGGGTATCAGTCACTGCAACACCACACCGTTATGTCTGCAGCTTTCCTGTGTCTGTCAATCTCCAGGAGCCCCTCTGCTGTTGTTCCATCTTCTCCTAGTTCCTGGAATATTCTCTCTCTGCTTCACACTGGCTAATGTTTCTCTGTCCATTTAAATGTGTCTGTACTGTTTTCCACCATCTTGATTCTCCTTGTTTGTTCAGTCCATTTCACCTGCTGTAAAACCCAAGAACCAGAATGGTATGTGGGTAATGTCCTATTGGGCTGTAATACTAGCTAGTTCACATTAGGGCCAGGACTGGGAACTGGCTGATCTGGGTAGGCTATCTTCCTCATCAGTGTGAGCTGGAACTGGGGGTGAGTCGGGCCTAGCCAGGCTACAACACCCACTGGCAAATGTCAAGGTGAGGCAGGCCATGCTAGACTAGGCCTCAGCACCCATACATCACATGTGAGACCCAGGGGAGAAGGGACGAACCTAGTAAGTGGGTTGTGGGGACCTTTCCTGCTGTGCTACTACTCACACTGGTGAGTGTAAGAGCTGGGATTGGGGGCAGACCAGGCTGGGCAGGACTACAAAACCTGTTGGCCCGCATGAAAACTGGATCAGGGGAAAGTCATGCTGGGTGGACTGTACCTCCTGGTACATGCATAAGCAGAGTGCATGTGGATTGGTTGGGCTTTGCCATAGCATCAGCTAGCAGATGCTGGCACGGGGTGCAATCTCTGTCAAGCTGAACTGCAGAATCACTTGGATGATGCAAGGTTCAGGAGAAGGAGTGAGCCCATTAGGAAAACAGTGGCTATCCCTTTTATGTGCTACAACTCCCACTGGTGAGCATGGAAACCAAAACTTGGAGCAGGCATGGCTAGATAGAGAATGGCACCTCCCAGCACCAGTCTAGCCTGGATAATGGGGCTGGTCAGGTTGAACTAGGCTTCAATGCCCATTGACATGTGGGAGAGCTGAATGAGATTTGGGACAGACTGGACTAGTCTGCTCTTGCTGCTGGCAAGCACAGAGGCCAGTGCAAGAGGAATGGTGGGAGCTTTTGTGGGTTGCTCCAATTAGGCTGCGGCTCCCACTGGTTTGCGTGAGGGCCAAATGTACAGCGTACAGGATCGGGCTAGACTTCAGCACCCATTGGTTTGTGTAGAGGACAGGGTAGGATACAGAACTGACCCAGCAATTGCAACAACCAGTGTATGCGTAAGCTGATTTGGGCGACAGACTGTGCTGGACCCTGTATGGGCAAGCACACACAAGAATCAGGTCTGGGTTCACCTCAAATGAGGTTTGTTTGGGAATTCCCACCAACTGAACCTCTGGACTCAGAACGGAAACCATGGAGAGAATTGCAGTGTCCATGGTTCATCCGTGGAGTGCATGTGTCAGTACTGGGCCTCCTCAGTGGCTTAGACAGAGCAGTGCATAGCATATCCAAATGCACATGGAGGAGGTGGCCGTACACTGGAACCTGCAGAGGATACCTGGTATCACAACAGAAAACCGGGGACAGAACAAATTGATCAAATATTCATCAAAGAGTTGGCAGTGAATACCTGGGCAAGTGGGGATTCTAAGGTGGAGTAAATCAGCCAGTGGATTCTGGAAAGATTTCATCATGATTGGAGTGGCAAGATCAACAGCAATATAGAACTGTTGAATTATTAAAAGCACTTTAGCAGGGCCGTCAGAGCATGCCCATCGGGGTCCCTGGAATGGTTGAGAGACTGGGTGTGGCTTCTCTCCTTGTATTTCACTTTTCCCGAGAGAGAGTAAAGAGAAAGGAGAATGTGAAAACAATGGTCTCACTCACTTTCCTCTAGCCCTTGACACTTTGCATCCTAATCAACTATGTAAAAATTATCAAAAATAAAATTTAAAAGAAAAAGCATTTTTGAGAAAATGAAAATAAAAGGAAAAATATAAAACTCATGATAAATTTTTCCTCTTAGAATTTGGAATATGTTACTCTATTCTCTTCTGTCTTATAGAGTTTCCTTTGAGAGGTGAGCAGTGATCCTGATTAGATTTCCTGCATATGTTAATTGATTTTTAATATGCATGTTTAAGCACCTTTATAAATAATTCTTTAAAAATTCACCTTTCTGTTAATAGAGCTAGTATTTACTTGAAGCTTGAAATTTCTGCCTTCATTATTATTAGCATATTCAATGTCAAATATGGCAGTAGATCCAGACATGGTTGTATTCAACTTATTTACCGTTTGTTCTTCATTTATAAAAATTGCACCACCTGTGCTACTGCACACAGCTTGATGGCACTGCCGAGAGTCATAATCATTCTATTTTTCTCAACATTCTCTAATACTGTCTCCTCTTTCTGGCTGACGCAATCTGAATTTGAATGTTAACATTTATCCATAGAAACAAGTTTATGCACTGGAGTAGTGGCCTCCTGAAGGCTGTGAATTATTCCAGGAGGTTATATTTCTTTGACTACTCAGGCTTTACTTCTCAAAGCCAGTTTCCTACCCATGAAACACTAGTGTGGAAGTGTCTGCTTGGGACACTCCAGGGACTCTGCTCCTGCCGGCCATCTCCTTGTACAGACTCTGAAACGGTAGTCAACAGTGGTGTCTGTGTGTAATATTATGACTTCAGTTTCAAAACCCACAAATATTTCCTCAAATCATTTTACTCCTCGACTAAAATTAGTGGGAGTCTCAAAACTTACAATTTTTTGAGATAGCAATTCGAGTATCTACTTTTGAGTCCAAGTGCATAGTGCAGTGTGGTTTTCAAACAACGGATTTAGATGTATGTAATCTCTCTCTAACTGACGGAGCCGAATAATGAGTCTGACATCATTTGGATGTAGGAATGAAAGTGACGGAGAAGACAACAAAAGCAGAAGTGCTATTATTTATTTCTTGGAAAGAATTTCTGAGACATGAAAAGTGAAACAAAGTGAAGGAGAGTGAAAAAGAAAGAATATTTTTTAAAGGCTTGTTTATTGCTATTGTAAAGGCAGATTTACCGAGAGCAAGACAAAGAGGAAGATCCTCTGCTTGTTGGTTCACTCCCCAGGTGACTGCAATGGCCAGAGTTGAGCTGATCCAAACTCAATAGCCTGGAGCTTCTACCAGGTCTCCCATGTGGGTGTAGGGTCCCAAACCTTTGGCGCATTCTCTACTGCTTTCCCAGGCCACTTGGAGGGAGCTGGATGGGAAGGGGAGCATGAGGCACATGAATTGGTGCCTATATAGGATCCTGGCACTTGAAAGGGGAGGATTTAGCCATTCAGTCATTGTGTTGGTCCTGAGAGAGAATATTTTATCCACTGGTTCACTCTACATATGGCCCCAAGAAGTCAAGTGCCTGAAACTTCACAAAGGTCTTCCAAGTGCTTGGCAGGGGACTTCATACTTGGGCCATTTTCTACTACTTTTCCCAGAAATTATCAGGGAGCGAATGAGGAGTGTAGCTGCTGGAATGTGAAACAATGCTCATAGGAGAAGCTGGCATCACGTGTTGCAGTTTTATCTGTTATGACACAGTGCTGACTCCAGAAGTAGAATTTCTTTTGTGTTAGCCATTGAAGCAGTTGGGGAGTGAACCAGCAGATGGAGGATCTTTCCTCTATGTCTTCTTCTCTCTGTATATTTGCCTTTCCAATAAGAATAAATAAATCCTTAAAAATTAATTTTTATTTGTTTCCTAAAATCTTCATATTCTCATTTTAATATACATTTAACATTTCTTATTCACAAAAATTACATATTTGGGGTATGGTATGATCTTTCAAAAGCATGTATAAAATATACAATCATCAAACGATAGTAATCAACATTTTCCCCTCTTTGGTGAAGAGATTTGCCAGAAGGTGGGAAGCAGAATCAATGAACTACAAGCTTCAGACAAGCACTGTAAATGGAAGAACCCCAATTTTACTTCAGAGTTGCAGTCACGTTTTTGGTCTCAGAGATGTACAGAGTTTTTTTTTTTTTTTTTGAGATGTACAGAGTTTTATAAAAGGCAAATGACCCTTGATTGCTTTTTTTTTTTTTTTTTTTTTTTTTTTTTAGTGACCATGAGTGTGAGGAGCCTCTGAATCTTTACCATGCTTTCTTTAGGTTGTCATGACCAAACTGGGCAGCCTGCTGCTCATGCTTGTGGCACCAGCAGGTGTGCTGCAGGTAAATTGCCCTGTTCTGAGCAGCAGTTTTCTAGCCGAGCTGTGCTGCCCAAGGGCACACAGTATACTGGGTGTTTCCAAGAGCCAGCAAATCCTTTTGAGGGCAGAATGGATGTGATCTGCACCTGTTTGCACTTCCAAACATGGTCAGTAGGCTCTGTGCTGGTGGGGGATTGAAACTAGGGGCAAATGAGCTTGGGTTCAACTTAGCAATGGGAATCAAACTATGCATGTTCTATAGCTGTGGCCAATATAGATACCAAGATGTGAATCTGTAGCTTTTCTTCATTTCTGCCCAGAAGCTATAAGAAAACAGGAGCACCCTAGGAGAACATGGTGAATTATGAGCCACCTAAATAGAAACTCGCAGGGCAATTGCTTTTATCCACTATGGATGTTCTTTAGAGAATTTTGAAAATAGTTTGAAAGTAATTTGAAAATAATTATGGATAAATTAATATATACATGCACACACATAACACATACATCATTCAAAATTTGACATTTAACCAACATTGAGCATAATATTCAAGAACAGCAATTATTTCTGCTCAGTTGCATAAATATCAGTATTAGCTATCTCTAGAATATTTTCATTGCTCTCAAATGAATATAAAAACTGTGCTTCTTAAGTGATAGCAGCTCCATGTCCTGTGTTATTCTAGACCTTAGTGGCTTTTTTTTGTTCTACTCTCCATAACAATTAAAATGTCCATTCTTGTGGCCTCATGTAGGTATAGTGCTATGTTCATTGCCCTTTCAACCCTGGCTCTTCACTCACCTTGATGTTTTCAAATTTGATTCACGGTACTACATGGATGAATCACTCCTTTTATCCATTGTGTTTGTGTCAAATGTTTATAAAAATTATCTATAATTATATAAAATTGTGCTTTATATACATTCATCTGGTGGTGATTAATTGTATCTCGTTTGTGACAAATGCTATACAGAACATAGATGTACAATACAATGTGGGTGGGTGGAAGGTACATGTTTGGTGATTGCTAGTCTGGTGAGTTGGGCAACAGAATAAACTGCCCAGAGGTGAACGACAACTGGGCTAATTACAATACTTTTGGTTTCAAGGAATCAGCCACAAGCAATGACTACATGGTTGGTACCATGCTCCACTTCTCTTCCATTTTGGCAAGTATGAGACATTTGGGTTGTCTGGACCTCAAGCAGGAGGTAGTGAGGGTTGGAAGTTGGAGATGTGGATAAGGACTGAAGAAACAATACTTAGATATCTAAACCACAAAATCCCTCCAACCAGACCCCAAGGGACTGGGTAGAGGCAGACAATTATGATGTGCTAGAAGTTGGGGTATCTGAGACTTCTGGTCAGGTGCTTACCTGAGTCCAGGACTGTCAGCCCATCCAGGGCTGTGCATGTGAGTCTTTTGCCTGGTGCGGCATCCTTTGCATCTCTTGGTTATGCTCAGAATCCAGGTCCAGAACCTGCAAGTTTGGTATGTGTCTAAAAAGAACAACCTGTGGCCCTGGAAGAGAAGCTCCCTGCTGAGGCATTGCACCGACACTGACTTTCTCCAGCACCTGGGACACAATCTTCTTGCCTTACCAGCCGCACTGGAATGCTGTGTGGGCACATTCTTTGGTGAACAGACTGATATGTTTATGGTGGAATAAATATCTGTGTCTCTGACATCTCCTCTGAGTGCCTGTGATTGGCTATTTCTTCTAATTATGGTTTGCTATGGACCCATGGCTTGCTTCTCTCAGAGAAGCTCAGCCAGGCATAGGCAGAGGCATCAGGGAGGTGGGCACAGAGAGGGTTGAGCAGAGTGGGTTTCTTGGAGAACATAACTGGTGGAAAAGGAGTCACTCTTTTAGAGACTTGTTTCTGAATATTGGGTTAATGTGAAGAATTCCCCCCTCTCCTCATTTTGCAGTCCCTGTAGCATCAACACAAAATCTCTCTTTTAGGCTCCAACACCCAACAGAAATATCAAGTGAATCATGGATCAGGGATGTATTTGACTGACAATTGCCCAGTGATGCCAGGGCTCTATGACTTTGGTGATGCCAAGAAAAGTTCATCTGTTTACTCACTCCTTAGATGGGGAGAGTGTCATCATAAACCCTGCTGTACCTTGAGGAATTATAAATGCCTTAATGGTTGTTGGCATTTGCTGAGCCATGCCAGACTGCAGGAATTTGACATTATTGACAACATGCCAGACTGCAGGAATTTGACATTATTTTCTGAGGTTTAAGTTTTATGACAAAGCAATGAAATGAGAATTGTTATTTTCATTTCTGAGAACATAAACCCATGTTTTCTGCCTGTTATAGTTAAGGGAAAGCATATGATCATATTTTAAAGAAAGATTAGATAGCAAAGTGGTGAAAATAGTTGATTTTTATTGTGAAAGATGCCTATTAATTATGTTAGTCATTTTTCAGTATAATAGAACCACATAATTTAAGTCTCGGATAGGGTAGTCAAAGCCCTTACGGGTTCTGTTTTCTGTTGAAAATAAGACAAGTGTTGATTAGGATATTCCACACTTGTAATTGGAGGAACAGTGTGTAAGAGCAGCCGGTGGCCATACTTGATCACTGCTGATCCCTGTTGGAACTTTTTAGGTCTTCCTGTTATATTTCTGCAGAGTCTCATTTCTCCTTTAAGTCCTATGTAGAGAAGTATCCAGGTGTAAGTTCCAGCATCAATTATCTTGATAATAGAATAGTAATCTCAGAGACAAGTTTAGCATTAAAATGCACCAGTCAGTGGCCCATACAGAGGAACTATGTTCTACCAACATAGTTTAAGCTCTGGGAAGAGGGAATTCCTGAGCATATCAAAGGGAAGCTGCTTCTATCCATCCTTTGAATGTTTGACTAATTCTTATTTTTCAGAGGAATTTGTTGCAGGATTTGTCTGGTTCAGGGTATTCACAGCCAATCCACTATAGGCTGGAATGAGAGCTACTGGCTGTCATATTAAGCACTAAGTGTTTTGGTAGTTCAGGGTCCAATGTGTGGGTATATAGATGCGGGTGTTTCTGTGTGTGCTGTGTGCATTCACCTGCATGTTGTCCTTGCATTTGCTTATGCGTATTTGTATGTCTATGTGTGTGTTTTCTTGTATTTGTATGGCTGTGGGCCTGTGTATATGTGTGTTTGTGTGACTCAGCTGATGTTATGTCTTTGTGGCTGCTTTCCTGCTCTCATTCTCTTCATACTCTTGATGTTGTTATATGAATGGAATTTATTTTAGTGTATTTTAGTGTAGCCCAGTTTAGCCACATTTTCATTAATGTTTAACATCCTCAGATTTCCACTGCTATGCATTAATCTAGGTTGAGGTTATAAAGATACTATTCGTGATGTACAGTAAAGTCATGAATATATTATCAATTTTGGATAGAAATATTAATATTAACTTCTGGAAGATATATGTTTTATCTTCTTCCTGTCTGGGAGGAGAGAGCACCATGATATACTGGTTGGAAATTATCTTTGAGGGACGTGCTATTTTTTGGCAGAGGCAGAGAGCATAGAACTGTTGCATCTGGAAGCATCGATAGTGACCCATTCCTGCCCAGCTGGAAGTCAGCCTGATTCACAGCACTGTGTCTCATTCCCTCTCAGCCATTAGTCTGTCCATTTTTTAGGCAAGATAGTCAGCTGAGCTTTCATGGGTACACCTCCAGAATGATTCAGTTGATGACACTGTGTGTGTGCACTGGTGGAGGGGTGGCATATGTGTCTTTACCCTCTTCCTTGAGAAGTCTGGCCTACACTGGCTTTTACGAACCTGTAAAATGTTCATTAGTGCATGTCTGCATATATCTCTCCACACACTGATTCTTATAAATGCGTGTATAGGACACCTACAAAGTGCAGGATGTTAGGGAAACAGAGACGATCCAGGCTGCCCAAGCAGCTCCATTTGAGCAGGACACAGAGCTAAATGCTAAATTTCTACCTTTGTGATGTTACAGGGGGCTCTGATTATACAACATAGGAGCTCTTAACTATACTGATGCACATTGCTAGTTTTCCAAGGAAGATTACATCTGTACTGAATTTCAAAAGTTCAAGAGTAGTAAGGGGTCGAGTACTGTATGTTTTAGCATGAATAAAAAATTGTTCAAAATCACTAGTGTTTGAGAAAACCTGGTGTACTGAATGGGCTGTAAGATATTGTATAGTTTTGTAGCTTGGCATAGAGAAAGTGGCTGGCAGCAGAAATACTTACAAAACCAAGGCATGGAGAGACTTCTGTCTCAAATCAACGATTTGGAACCTGGTGAGGTAGCCTAGTAGTTAAAGCCTTCACCTGTGTGCACCGGGATCCCATATGGATGTCAGTTTGAGTCCTGGCTGCTTCGCTTCCTTTCCAGCTCCCTTCCCGTGACCTGGAAAAGCAGTCAAGGATGGTCCAAAGCCATTGGACCCTGCACCCATATGGGAAACCCAAAAGAAGCTCCTGGCTCCTGGCTTTGGATTGAATTCAGCCTCAGCTGCTGTGGCCACTTGGAAAGCAAATCAACGGAATATATTTCTGTCTCTCCTTCTCTCTGTAAATTTGCCTATCCAAGTAAAAATATATAGATCTTTTAAAAAATAAATCAATTTATGAAGATTATTTATTCCTCCCTAAGGTATTGAAGATTTCTCTGCACCTCAAGTGTTAAACATATGCCTTGTTAGAGTTATAAGCCAGTTTGGACTATCCTAAAATTCGCCAAGTTCAGTAAAAATCATGCTTCAACACTATAAGCTGCTAAATATAAAAATGAAAATAGACATGAGACAACTGAATTGTACCCTATTACTATTTTAAGGTGTATAGCAGCCAGTTGTGTATAAGCTAAAATTGAAATGTCAATGAAGTAGTCACAGGATGTGGTTAAGAACCTGCATTTCCTAGCATATTGGTCACTCAATACCATGTCAATGAACTCCATGATGTTGTGAATTGTTGTTGAAGTTGTGTTGTGGCTTTTCATTGGAGGGGATGATATTCTGCCAGCTCTACTTTTAGACCAGGGATGGTCTCCCAATGAAACTGTTGAATGTATCTGGACAATAAGATGCTGGGCTCTCTGCATGATCCATGCCTGCAACGAAGGAATCATGACTGAATTTGAACTGTACTACTGTAACAATGTGGAGGTATTCAACATGGGTGGAGAGCTTTTTGGAGGGGTTGGGGGAATCCCAGAGCCTATGAAACTGTGTCATAAAATGAAATAAAAGAATATCAATTTGTGTTGTGAATAATGAGACTTTGTATAATTCTGAATGGAAAGTTAGCTTGAAGAACTTTGGTTTCGCAAAGATTATACTTGCTTTGTGGAAGATGTGGATTCAAGAGCCGTGGAAGTGAGAATGCAGAACAACAAAAGAATCACTCTAGTCACTGTTACACCAATCAATATATTGAAGAAATTGTTGCTTCCACCTTCTGTATTTTCAACTTCAATTGGTTTGAAGGTCTCAGTGAATTAGTGAGTTTGGATGAACACTTTCTCCAGGTAATATAGTTACAGAGGCATCTGAGACCACTCCTGCTCACTTTGTATTCCTTTCATATATAAAGCAATAGGCAAACAAGAAGCCACTGAGCTGACTGGATTTGTGAATACTGGTTTCCCAGAAAAAATTGCAGTGCCTTCACGCAGTGGATAGAAAAATGTTCATTCCTAAAACTCATGGGCAAAAGTCCTGGCCAATGAAAATGCTGTGACAATCTATCAAAGGTAGAACCATAGGTACTCACATCCAACAGTAAAACAGAATCGCATCAAAGAACTTTCATCTAGCCAAGATGTTGGTAGAGGTTAATGGAAATAAGGAACGAGTGGTATAAAAATGAAGCTGTGATTAACAATTAAAGCCTCGTGATCTACTATAGAAAATTTGTAGATATTGCAATACCACTGTTTTTATTACAGATATTGTGGAATCACCATTGTAGAAGATATTGCATTACCTCTGCTTTGTGTTGGTCAAATGCTTCTCCCATCCTTCCTCATATGAAAATGACTGGTGGTGTTCAGTGGCTTCACAGAATGATGTGACTAATTTGGCATCACCCCACAATAATTTGCTAGCCAGTGAGATGACTGTGTGCCCATTTTTCAGAAACACTAAAATGTGCTAATCCCCCAAATCCTAGTATTTTGGAACCTGTAAGCACAAGGCCACCCTGTAGTTTAGTAACAGTGCCTTCCTACCCTGAGCCCGAAACACACATCCTTTCAGTAGAGATCACTAAATACACTCTATGGCTATGTGTTCAGGGGTCCAATGTTAGTATTCAGTATTCAGAGGAGAAAGCTGTGTTTACCCTTAAAGGTAGATGATCTAGATAGAATTAAATCTCAAATATAAATTGCTAATTTATTGCTTTCTTTCCAAACAGTTTTGTAATCAGATTTTAGAAGTTTGATATAGAGTATCAGCATAAAATAACATTTTTCGGCTTTTTCAACTGCTGTCATTTGTGTTGCTATGTACTACATGGCACATTTGTTTTAATTAATGAATTAATTATGATGTTTACATAGTGGAGAAGTGTGCATGCCCACGTGATTTAGGTCAGAAAGGTTGAGGAATAGGGTAAGGTGGATGAGACAATCGTTTCCAAACTAAAGAAAGTTTTTTTTCTTCTTGTATCTAGGGGAAAGAGGTAGGTGTGGGGAATGGGCTGCTCCCAGGACTGTGTCCTTACTGAGAATCATGTATCTATGAGAACTTTCTGTATCTTTTACCTGCCAAAGCCATTTAGCCCTTTGTTCTTATTTGCAAACAAATTTTCTCCCTGCCCTCTCCCTACCCTCTGAGGTAATTCCTTTTATAATATGAATCTCACTACAGAGAGTCCACACATTATGTGGACATCCTGTTCTCCTAATGCTTTCTCTCAGATTCAGGGCTGCTAGGTATATACCTGATTGCGAGAGGAGTACCACAGGCAATGGTTTGAATATGCTCAAATACTAGATAGCACTATCCTTTCAATCTTCAACGTTAGTTTCTTCGTCATCTATAAACCTACAGCCAAGATAATACTTGCAGGTTTTAGGTGTTTGCTGAAACTATGTATTACCTGGTGCCTTGCTTCTCTTGAGTATGAAGGGAGGGCATTGTTGAGCAGCAGCAGCTGTTTAGCATGCCAGCATCCCATATCAAAGGAGAAGTTTTGACTTCTGCTATTCTGCTTCTGGTCTAGCTCCCTGCTGTTGTATCTAGGAAGCAGCAGGTGATGGCGCAAATACTTTAGTTTGTGCCACTCACAAGGGAGACGCAGCTGGAACTCCTGCTGTCTGGCTTGGGCTTGGCCCAGCCCCAGTTTTTGGAGTGAACCAGCAAATGGAAAATTCTCTCTCTCCCTTTTGATCTTGCTTTTTCTCAATATCACTTTGCCTTTCAAATAAATAGTTTTTGGAGAAAGATTTCAGCCTGAAAGTGATATTTTCTGTCTCTTTTGGACAAAATAAGTCACACAGTCCTGTTTAGCTGCAAAGAAAATTCTTCCTTGTATCCCCGGCCAGAAGAGGACAGTGAAATCACAGGGAACAACATTAATTACCTGGATGGCTTCAAGACAAAGTGCTGTGGGTAGTGTTTTCTTTATGATTATACCAAATGCAGAGATTCATGGGAGTTAGACCAGTCCTCTCTCCCTTCTTCCTCCTCTCCTTTGCCGGCCTCTCTCTGCCCTTCCTTCCATCCTTTCTTTTGAAATGCAGTGGTCACTTACAAGCTATGACACAACATGAGATCTTGAATGCTATTAGTAATCTCCACCCTACACTCAGCTTGAGCTATTATGCCACCCTAGACTTCTGCTTTGGTTATTGCTATGATTTCAATTTGTGTTTATCACTTCTGTTGTTTGAATTACTTTTAAACAACTATACAGATGTGACCATACTTTGAACATATTCATAGATGACATATTGCTGATGTTCATTTGCTGGTTCACTCCCCCAAATGGCTACAACAGCTGGAGCTGTGCTGGTCTGAATCTAGGAGCCAGAACTTTCTTCCAGTGCAGGGACACTAGAACTTGGGTCATCTACTGCTTTCAGAGGTGCATCAGCAAGGAAGCCGGCTCAGAGGAAGAGCAGGCGGGGGTTAAATCAGTGTCCATGTGGGATGTCAGCAAAGGTTAAAGTTTTTCCAATTTTTCTTTTTTATGATTGGTATAGGGTTAGGAAATAGGGAAGATTCTATAATCTGTAATAGCTGTTGATATTTTGTTTCAGAACCTTTTATTGGAAATAGCTGAACTTCACTGTGAAAGTTTTGGATTGTCATAGATGCTTACTCTAAGTTTCTCTGCATTTTGATGATCTAGAGAAATGAAATAAAGTAAAGTTGTTGGTAATGGACATGCCAAACATGTTTAAATAAAACTTTAAATCCTCTTTAGATCATAGAGCAGTTGATAATATGAGTAACATAACACTATTTCTTTCTTAGCTTATATTGAAATTTCAAGGAAGTGAATTACTTTAAAGTCCAATGGCAAATTCTCTAAATAAGAAAATGACTCCCAAAATTTCCTTTCCATGATTCACTACAGGATTTCTCTGTACAGAATCCCTAGGCCTTAATTCTTTATGAGGCAAATATACAATGAAATCTTGGGAAATTGTTGATGGTTGAAATATTGACTACTTTCCATGAAGTATTCCATATTGCTCATGTTATTTTATCAATAACCTTTGAATGTTCATGCTGATGATCTTCCTGCAACTGCAGTAGAAGCTTTAAGGAATTTAAAGAAATGTTCAGAGTGCATTTCTTTGAAGTATCAATGATCATTGTGCTACCACATATGTATCAAAATGAGTGCAAGATACAAGACAAGTGCTACTGTTCAAGAGAAACAGTGTATATGCAGAACTGACAACTTGACTAGAGCCACAAAAAGGATCTGATAAAACACATACACACACACATACATACACAGGAGAATGGGGCAGAAGGACACAATACTTTTAGAATATAAAAGAAACTTAGATAGGAAAGACAGATACAGTGTTTTCAGACTTGGGGAAGAGAGTGAAGTATCTAGGACATTAGATCTAAAAGCCAGCTTGTGATACAGACGAAGAAAGATTCCCAGAATCTTTTTGGTTAATTAAGTATTTATTTATTTTTACTGAACAGGCAAATTTACAGAGAGAAGGAGAGACAGAAAGATCTTCCATTTACTGGTTCACTCCCCACATGGCCACAATGGCCAGAGCTGAACCGATCCGAAACCAGGAACCAAATGCTTCTCCTGGGTCTCCCAAATGGATGCAGGGTCCCAAACACTTACAACAACCTCTACTGCTTTCCCAGGTCAGAAGCAGGGAGCTGGATGTTTAGTGTGGCAGTCAGGACATGAACTGATGACTATAAGGGCTCCCCAGGCCTGCAGGAAAAGATTAGCTAACTGAACCACTGCACCAGGCCAGGAGTCCCAGAATTGAACGACAAGGTAGCACAAGTCTTTTCTACAGATGATAAATCTGTCCAGTGCTGTAAGAACATCAGTTGGCATGAAAATGGTATTCCTTTGGTTAATCTGTCTAAAGTATATCCAGCTTCCATCACAGTGCATCTCATTACCCACACATGTCCTGAAATAGGATGGATTGGGAGGTGGAAGTCTCAGCCTGGAACAAGGGGAGATATAAACATTTGTTCTTAAGGGCTTGTTGCTCATCAGAAGAAAGCACATAGATATGTCAAAGGACGCTAATTGGAAGTGAGTAGAAGCTACACCAGAAAAAGAGAACTTTGCATGAATTCCTGTAAAGAAGTGGGATGGGGCACTGGAAGGGTAAAGAAAGGGAACTGTTAAAAGAACAGGAAGTCAGACATCAGCTCTCCATCTTTTGTGGTTTTTCTGTGAGCATGTAGAAATATGCAAATCCATATCATAGCTATTTCAAAATATTTATTTATTTAGAAAGAGACAGTGAGAAAACAGAGAGAGATCTCCCATATGGTGGCTCATTCCCCAGTTGCCCACAACACTTGGAACTGGGCTGGGCAAGGTCAAAGGCAGCAGTTAAGGAATTCAATCTGGGTCTTGCACTGATAAATACTTGGGGGAGCTTAGAAGTTATGTTTTCTTTTTAACTTTTGCAAAAACATTAACATATTAGTAGGTCAGTGGTAAAAAAAAATCTCAGAATGCAATTTGATATAAAGTCAGAGTCCAATACACTGTAATAAGGCATAGGGATACAAGAAATTAATTATTCAAATTATTTTTAAGTAGTATAGGATAGTTCTTTGGTGTATTATCAGTGAAATTTTTGGAAAATTCATTCTTTGCGTGTGTGTGTAGAAACATCTATTACAACACAAGAAGGTGAAGATTGATTCTGTTTGCTGTTTGTGACTATCAGGGAGATAATCTCACCTCTTCTGCATTGTCAGGACTTATTCTCCACACTGCAACTGGAAACAGTTCACCACTATATGGAAAGTGTGAAGTAATCTACTTCATGCCTTGCAGTCTACGCCCTTGCTGCTGTGTCCTTGACTACGATGCAGGTCCATCAGGTGTTCTGATGTTATGTGTTGTTTTAAGAGGCTCCATTTTCCCTCTTTCTTGTGGAAGTTTGTTATCTTTCACCTTACCTGAAAGTCATCACAGTGAATAAATAAACAATAATGGGATAATTCTCTTCTGGAGAGTGAAAGCTTAAGAAAGAATAATTTCCTAGCTTGGCTTAGAACAAGAGACAGAAAAAGAATGATTTTCTCATTACAAGTAGTCAGGCTTTCATTTGAAGAAATACATGGATGATACTCAGATGGTTAGAAGGAAAGGCAATGATTTATCATTGAGTGTCTAGTATTAGAATTTTTGCATTCCAAAAGTTTTTTTTAACATTTATTATATTTTTATTCATAGGGACTTCTTAGTTCCCAGTAGCTCAGGCTCCTTCCCATTGGTTCTGCAAGTATGTTACTCTAAGTTGAATGGGCTGATGCTTCAATTTAACCCAAGTATCTTTCTCTTTGGCTTCCTTCTTTTCTGGATTATTTTCCTCTACTTATTTCAGGAGCTATCTCAGTATGTATTTCAGGAGCTATCTTGGTTCTTAGAGTGCTTAATATGCTCAACACCCAAATTTATTCTCTTGGCAAGAATTTTGCCCTAAACTTGTTCACTCACAACAGTGCCAACAAACATGCTGGGCAACATTGTAGCGTCTACCAGTTTTGCCATGGTAACAATTATGTTTGAACAAAATTTCCTGGCTGTCTACAATGTCACTTTCTTTGTAAGTGTACATGTATGTGTTCAAAAGAATGACTCCACGTTTCCTTAAAGGCCTGGGTGCCTCTCCTCTTTCCCTTTGTGTCTGTCACCTTGGTGAATTACTGGAAGATGGCAGTTCAGGCCAAAAAGGCACAGAACCAGGTGGTGGGAATCATAAATGAAAGGGGCACAAGTATTATGTATACACACGAGTGGTACACCTGCTCCCAGCTGAGGATTCTGAAGTAGATTCCTAATGCAGGCTGTTCATTATTTCTGCTAACAGTTGGACTTTGCTCCTCATTTGACTTACAAGGAAGTCTACTCTTTGTTTTCTTTTTACATGATATCTTGAGCACAACCCCTCAAGATCCAGAGCTTTGTAAGAACAATTCTGAGAGTACTCTCTGAGGTGGAGGGCTTCCCTTTGAAAGGAGACAAAGGAGAAAAGAGATGACAGCTAGTAGACAAACTTAGACAAGTTAAATAAAATCTTACCTATATCCAAATGTCTTATTCTGTTGGATTTTTCTAAGAAAATGCCACAAAATGAGCAACCTATAAATTTACTTCTCACAGTTTTGGAGGCTGAAATCCACGGTCAAGGAGGCAAGGTGGTTGATGTCTAGTGAGATTTCTTCACTCGGTTGCAAAATACTAATATCTTCTTGTGTCCTCACCCAGCGGAAGAGCTGACCAAGCTCTTGGGGGCCTTTTTGAAATGAAGACATTCTTTCAACCCACAAGGGCTCTGCTCTGGTGAACTAGCCACCTCTTGAAAGATCTCACATACTGATAGCATCACACTGTGATTCAATGTTAGTGTGAGTTTTGGGTACACAAACTCAGGGCCAGGGTTCTACATACATAGGCTCAGGCTAACTGTACACTTTATCCTGAAAACTACTTCATGAAGGGAGGTCACTGCAGAACAGGAAGTGACTGGCCAGAATTGTGCAGAACACAAGTTGCTGAACTGCCACTCAAGCCCGAGTCTTTGACTCCTAATCTGGAGCTCTGTCTGGATGTTCACCGTCAAGGTCACATTGCCACTGCCCCACCCCTGTGCTGTTCCAGACAGGGTAGCCTGAAATGAATAGAAGAATGGAAAAAGAGAAGAATGGTAGATTTGAAAGGAATGAAATTACTTGCTATTAAAGGGAAAGTGGAAGAAACAGGCATGAACCCTGGGCTATGAAGGTAGAAACCCTTTGCTTGAAGCAAAAGGAGCTGGGGTGTCACCGACTCTGCTCCTCCAGGGTGACCCCAGGGAGCCCAGAGCTGCTGAACCTTCCAGGAGGGTGGACTTCAAGTGTGAAGAGCGAGGGCTGCACAAATGAGAACACATGCTTTCTGGGAAGAGACTGGAAAGGGAAGAGAGAACTTCTACCGGAAGGTAGAAAAATAGATAGCATATGAGAACTCAAAAATGTGTGGGAAAAGATTCATCATGTTTACTGCAAAAAAATCTTGAAATTTATGAAGAATCCTTCCTACTATACAGGTTTTCATGAACCTGGTGACGACCACCTTATACAGATAGAAAGCTTGGAGCAAAAGCAAATTCTTACAAACAAAACACAAAACAAGACACATGCACTTGAATGTGCTCAAATTTTGATATTTACCTGCATAGAACCTCAGGCCTCTTGAATTGTTTGAAACCACCCCTGCACCACCCTGTTCTTAGGTCTCTTCCTATATTCCACCCAGGTTTCTGTTCCCAACGCTCTCTCCAGTATGGGGAAATGGCGGTCTGGTTCCCATGTAGTCTCTGTATATTGCTAGTGGGGTGGAGGGCACTGGACAATGCCTCAGACACCTACCCTTTGAAGGAGACCGCCAGGCTCAGGCACAGAGAGGGCTCAGATGTTGAAGATGGGTTTATGGGTCACAGGGAGCCCCAAGGACCCGCCCACTCACTGTGCACTTCACAGCGTCAGTTTGTGGGAACTGTCAGAGCAGGTCCAGGGACCGGGGATTTCTCAGGGGCCTTGTCACTTCACGACAGCTCTGTGCAGCATCGAATTGAGGAAACTGTGGCTGGACAGACGGCGCCACAGCTCTGCTACCACAGTCTTGCAGCTGCCCAGCAGCGGCTGAGCCCTTGCACACTAGACTCTCTGGTGGGTGAGGGGGCCTCCTCTCTGTCCTTTGAGGATGATGAGGCCACCTGACCTCTCTTTCCTCATCCTCACACTCACCTTCCTCCTGCTCCTCAAGCAGCATCAGGGAGAAGGTAAGAACCCTAACCTGGTGTGTGTGTTGGGGGTAAGGGGCTGGCATGGACTAGGGGTTCTACCCCTCAGTGAGACCCACTCAGGCCACCTACAGGATCAGCTGGAGCTGGGGTATTGACAGTTCCTGAGGGCTCTGACAGTGGGTCATGGGCCTTTAAGCAGAACAGGCAGCCTTGGACAAGGGGATTGCTTTCCTCTGTCTTTAATTTTACTTTCTAAGAATTGGGGAGATCTCTCCCTAGCTGCTGTAAGGGGGAGGACAAAGAAGACCCCACCCTGTAACTGTGGGGCAAAGGGAGACGATTCTGGATCTCAGACACAGACAGAGGACCCCCAGGCAGGCAAGCTGAACAGGGGAAGGATGGAGGTGCTTGGGGAGGAAGCCACTGGCTAGGACAGGGACCTTGTCCCAATACACACAGTGCTGTAGCTTCTCAGCTCTTCCCAGGCTTCTCAGGAGCCTGGGAGATTATTAAGGGAAATGTTGGCTTGGGTGGGAGGAGAACACAATATTAGTAGGCAGCACAGCAAACCTAAGGCTGTTTTGCACCACATGGAACTTTCTAAGGCATCCTCAGGGGATCCAGCCCAAGGCAGTTCATCTCTTTCTCTAGAAGTTATTCTGAGTTATTCTGAGACTTTGATCTTGCAGTCTAGATGAACGACACTACAAGGACACGGGTGAGGTGGATACAAAAAGGGAAAGTGAGACAACCGGAGGTGTTTGTCCAGGAGCTCGATAGAGATTCAAATACCAGCCCTGGCTCACCATTTAATCTGGAGCCGCTGAGGATTCTAGCAATTTTCTGGGAAGACATGGTCTAACTCACATAACTCAGCGTTTGTGGGAAAGACAGATAGTGTTAGGCATGGCATGATACAGAAGGGAGCAGGGAGGGATGCTTGGAGCCCTGAGCTGCTATGGGTGGACAGGAGCGACCCAACAGCCCAGGATTCTAGTGTGATAACCTGGTTGGGATCTGGCCTAGGAAGCCTGGAAAGCCTTGAGACAAATGAGAGAAGACTCATGGATTTGGGGTCGAAGGATAAGTGTGACAGCAGGGATAAGGCTATGTGAGAGGAGCATGGCATTCTTTGCTTTCTTGTGCCCAGGGGTTCAACACCATCTGCCATAGTGGTGGCAGATCTGTACCACAGCAAAATCAGCAAGAGATTCCCTGGGTAGGGGCCAGAACATGTGTCAACTCTCCTCTCCCTGAACACGCCCTGTGTTGGTGGGGCTAGTTTAAGGAAACAGAAGTTGCTCTGCTTGCTTTGGCTGCAGATTTAGTAGTTTGAATTAATTGCAAAGTCCTTGAGATGCTGGGATAATAGAGCAAAGAACTCCTGTTTTCCCTTCCTTTAGATTCACTCCTAAGTTTTAAATTCACTGTCCTACCAATAAATATCATCTACTTGAACTGAAATAAGTAAAATTTACCTCCAAAGACCCTGAGTTGATATCAGGTAGCCATCCTCCATCCCTAGGTAACTGGGGTGGCTGGGAGGCTAGGTGTGGCTTCTCCTCTTATCTCTTTCGGGCAACCCAGACCAGGAAGGAGAAATAGAAAATTTGGGGGGAAAAAACAGCTTCTAATGTCCTGTTTTATCACAACATAATAGGACAAAACCAGAAGTAGGGTAAGAGTTTAGGCTCAGTTTTAACAAAGACTGGTCACGTAGCTACACACAGGTGACTCATTAAAACCTGACCGCTGCCAGGTCAGTCTTACGGCCTCCTTCGCCGTTGGCCATGAAGGAATGATCAGTGTGTCATTTTGAGATGTGGTACCATTATTTTTCTCTGGACTTTGATGAGAAGGAAGTGACAGCCAATGTCAGCTGTGTCCTGGGAGAGAGGAGGTGGTTGTTCCCTTAAGAACATCTTTGGGGACTGGAATGGTAGCTAACTCTCCTTGCATGCACTCAGATCCCATACGGGCACCGGTTCTAATCCCAGCAGCCCCACTTCCCTTCCAGCTCCCTGCTTGTGGCCTGGCAAAGCAATAGAGGATGTCCCAAAGCCTTGGAATTCTGTATCTGTGTGGGAGACCCAGAAGAGGCTCTGGGCTCCTGGCTTCAGATTGGCATAGCTCTGGCCATTGCGACTGCTTGGGGAGTGAATCAGCAGATAGAAGATATTCCTCTCTGTCTCTCCTCCTCTCTGTACATCTGACTTTCCAATAAAAATAAATGAAATATTAACAACAACAAAAAAAACCATCTTTGTCAGGCAATCAGGCAGGGAACTTTTGGCTTTTCCTTTTTTTTAAAAAAAAATTTATTTTTCATGATACAGTTCCTCAGACTCAGGGATTTTCCCTTCCACTCTCCCCAACTTTGTCCCGCCCCGACCCCTCAAGCCCCACTGTTACCTCCTACATTGTAACAATAGCTTAGTCCCTAACAACAGTCACAAGTCCATCATTCTTCCATTTAAGTGTATCCTGATATTGTAGTGTAAAGTATAAAGTATAAAGTCCAGTATTCTATTGTCAAAATATTTATAACAGTTACATTGGGAATTAATTTTTTATTCAGAAGTAGAGATGAATATTGCAATGTATCTCCACTTCATTCTATACTTGTCTCCATTTAACTGTCCCTTTAGATAAATATATGTATATACGTGCTTACTTATATATTTATTTATCTTATATTTTGTATAAAGGTTGCCTCATATCAGAGAGAACATATATTTGTCATTTTGGGATTGGCTTATTTCACTAAGCATAATGATCTTTAGTTGGGACCATTTTATGCAAATGGTTAAATTTCATTCTTTTTAATGGCTGAGTAACATTTCACAGAATAGATTATTCTGGGGTTGTTTTCACAAGTTTTTTGCAGCCAACAGGCTGAATGGGGCACCCAAAGGAGCAAGGTTTGGTGGTGATGGTGGGGGAGGGCCGTTCAGCTTCTACTTTTTGGAAAAGTGGCTTTCTCCCTAAGATCCAAGAGTAGAAATCTGTGTGGCCTGGTTCTGCTCTGAGGCTTTTCCCCAGCGCACAGTGGAGGAAGTTCTCACCAGTTCCATCTGACTGCAGCTGCGAATTCAGAGAGGCAAGCCGGAAATCATCCTGCCTCTGAAAGCTTGTGTAGGAGGTGAAGAGCACTTAGGGTCAGGACTGAGAAGTGCTGCTGGCAGAACTGCCTCTGGGGCTGCAGGTTGTCACCCGGGACCTTGGCTGGCCCGAGGTGCTGCTTGCAGCTCAGGTGGCTCAAGGCTCAAGGTCCCAGCCCCAGCCCCTGCCCAGCAGCAGCAGCCCAGCAGCAGCAGCAGCAGCAGCAGCAGCAGCAGCAGCAGCAGCAGGGAGCTCCTCACCTTCCTGCTGCACCCCCCAGCCACACTTTCCTTGGCGGCTGCTCAGGCGCTCTTCCCCATGTAATTTTTTTTGGACACTTGATCTTGGCCAAAAGGCTGAGAAGAGATTTTTTTTTTAATTTTAGTTTAATTTTATTTGAAAAGGATGGGTGATGACAGAGAAAGATAATTAAAGGAGGGGGGGGAGAGAGAGAATGAGAGCGAGAGAGAGAGCGAGCGCAAAAGAGAACGCTTCTGGTTCACTCCTGAAATGCCCACAGCGACTAGTGCTATCCCAGGTAGAATCCAGGAACCTAAACTCAGTCTAGGGTGGCAGGTCTCAAATACTCAGGTCTCCACCTGATGCCTCGCAGGAGGCACATTAGTAGGAGGCTAAATTGGAAAACAGAGAGAAGATTCAAGCCCACAGCCTCCCCTGTAGAATGCGGGCATCCCCAGTGGCATTGAACTACTATGCCAAATGCCTACCCCATCATTTATTAACATTTCACGTTTGTTGCATTTCTTTTTCTTTCAAAAAACATGTAAATGTAAACATACACATTTCTTTTTCTCTCTCTACATACGTGCATACAAATGTATATTGACATGTTTCATTTGAAAAGTTACCTCTTCTAAATGTCTTAGCCTGTATTATCCTGCAAGCCAGGTCTTTGTATTATAGCTGCAACACAGTTGTAAAATTAACATTGGGACTGCCAAACTTGCAGTCGCTGATAACTGATTCTCCCAATAATGAGCATTTTGGTATCTTTTCCCTGACCCATGTTCCAGTCAGAATCATGGATGGCATTTGGTTGATACTGCTCTTTCGTATTTTTTTCAACCTGTAGCCGATCCTCTGCCTTTCTTTATCTCTTGTAACATGGATGTTTTGGGAGAGTAGGAGGTTCCCTACTTTGGATTTGTGCAAGGTTCCCTCCTTTCATTCAGCTTATCCTATGCATTGTGACCAGGAATAAAGCAAAAGTGACATTGTGTCTTTCTCAACACACCTCATCAGAAGCATACGGTGATTGAAATATATCTGTACACTTCACTTGCTGAAGAATTTAATACGCATTCTTTCACGCACATTTCAATCTTCAGTTTTGTGAAAACTACAAGGCTTCTCATTTCACAGAGGAAAAGCCACACATTTTATGATGGTCCGTGCAACCTGGCCTGCCTGACAGCATCCTCTGTGCTTTTTCTCTTGCTCACAGATTGTGCAGTGCCAGCTAGTGGTCTCTGCACACACTCCATGTTGGGCATTCTGTACCTCGGATGCCACTCCTTCACTGTGTAGGCAGATCACCCCTTCGCACTCTTAGGGTTTTGCTCAGATACTTCCCATGATACCTTCTTCACCGAGCATGGCAGCCAACCACACTGCCACCCCTCAGCTCTGTCTAATTTTTCACCTGCATGTTCTGTTACATACAGTTCACTTTTTTTTAAAGATTTATTCATTTTTATTACAGCCAGATATACACAGAGGAGGAGAGACAGAGAGGAAGATCCTCCGTCCGATGACTCACTCCCCAAGTGAGCCGTAACGGGCCGATGCGTGCCGATCCGAAGCCGGGAACCTGGAACCTCTTCCGGGTCTCCCATGTGGGTGCAGGGTCCCAATGCATTGGGCCGTCCTCAACTGCTTTCCCAGGCCACAAGCAGGGAGCTGGATGGGAAGTGGAGCTGCCGGGATCAGAACTGGCGCCCATATGGGATCCCGGGGCGTTCAAGGCGAGGACTTTAGCCGCTAGGCCACGCCACCGGGCCCACATACAGTTCACTTTTTAAAAAAGATTTATTTATTTTTACCAGAAAGTCAGATATACGCAGAGGAGGAGAAACAGAGAGGGAGATCTTCTGTCTTTTGATTTACTCCTCAAGCAGCAGAAACAGCTGGAGCTGCGCCGAGCTGAAGCCAAGAGTCTGGAGCCTCTTCTAAGTCTCCCATCTGGGTGCAAGGTCCCAAGGCTCTGGGCTGTCCTCATCTGCTTTGCTAGGCCACAAGCAGGGAGCTGGATGGGAAGCAGGGCTGCCAGGATTAGTATCGGTGCCCACATGAGATAGATCCTGGCACATGCAAGGTGCATTTCACTTCTTGTGTTCTGTTTCCTGATGTGTTTTCAGCCCCTGGAGTGTGTGACCTACAAGACCAGGGCTCATCTGGTTTGTTCACTGCTGCACCTTCAGCATCCAGAACAGTCTATAGCACAAATATCCAACCAATGCTGTTTGCACAGTAACATTCCTTTCTCTGTTCCCACCCCTTCGCCAAGCAACTCTACACCTGGCACTGGGCCAGGCATTGAAGTTCAACAGTGAATATGTTCATGGTCTCTCTCTGGTTGTGTCACCTGAATCCATACGTAATTACAACCATTATCAGTGCACACCTATTCCTAATACATAGCCACTGAAAGCAAATGGTGTGTGGTGGGCAGACAGGCTGACTGAGATGATTTGGGGATTGGATATATTGGGAGACAGAGACCAAAGAGTGGGCCTAGGCCCTGCTGTTCGTTTTGGACCTTAAATTCAGATTTCAGTTGTTCATTCTGAGGAAACCCCAGAGAATATGATGAAGGCTTTGGTTCTCCAGGGGCCTTGGAGTCTGGGGTGAGGGGTGAGTTTTTATGGGAAAAAATCTACCCTAGCCCTTACTCCTTTGTCTTTAAGTGTTCTCAGGGAGGAGTCTCTACTATAGGCTATATGAAGGCTTCAATCATTTTTATTCATCTCTTCCTCATTGAGCCTTCCCTTAATCCAATTGTGACAGGTGGAATGACTAGGCACAGGAGAAAGACTGGGATCCAGAACTCTGCACATCCCAGAGGGAATCCAAGTCTATGAAAATCTCTCAAGGGGGATTTAGGCCCTTGTCTTTCAACGTGTGTCTTTTCAACTGAAGTGCAGCATATGTACAGAGAAGTGCACAAAAGTATAAACTTACATCTCAATGAGCAATAAGCAAGCACTCCCTTTTATCTACTGTACTTTCTCCCATTCGTTACTCCTTTTTGCATCCAGATGTGCAACCACTGTTTTGGATTCTGACATTGTGGGCTAGTTTTCTGTATGAAATCTCATGGCACACACTCCTGTGTCTGACTTCTTTTGTTCAACATCTTATGAAGTTTTTCTACATTATTATTTATAAATTGATCATTTTCATAATTGTAGGGTACTTTATTATGCGTCTATGTCATGGTATATGGGTTTATTTATTCATGCTATTACAGGTGAACTTCTGGCTTGCTTTCTTTCTTTCTTTCTTTCTTTCTTTCTTTCTTTCTTTCTTTCTTTCTCTTTCTGTTTTTCTTTCTTCCACCTACTGTAGTAATGCTGCTAAGATCCCTTTTGTCCATGCATGTCTGTTGGATATATCTCTAAGAGTTATGTGCATATGCCTCTGGCACATCTTGTCAAATTGTTTCCTCAAGTGACTGAATCAAGAAGTATGTGATAGTTCTTCATTACTTCGGGGTCATTGACTTTTTGTTCTGAGGGCCTGCAATTTTGGAAGTAAAATTGCCGGGGTGTGCAGCCTGCATTCTCTGGTATTATGAATAAAATGTCTATATTAGAGCCATTTGGGGGACTTAATTGAGGTGCATTCCCATTTAATAATTAATAAATTAATAAACAACTTCATTAAGCTATGTTCCAAGAACTATGCAAAGTTTTGTGGTGGAAACAAAGGATGTAACAGATGTTAATTCTATCCTTAAATATGTTTCAGACAAAGGAAAGATGTCTGTATAAAAACATTGAAAAAGATGGAAAATTCAAAGTGTTATTGGCAAGCAATATACATTTAGAGTAAAAAGGGAGCTAAGGGGCAGGCATTTAACCTACTGATTAAGAAACCCACATCCTACGTTAGAGTGCCTGGATTTGATATCTGACGCAGACCCCTGACTCTACCTTCTTGCCAATGCTGAACATAGGAGGGTTGGAACCTTGCCAGCCATGTGAAAGATCTGGATTGAATTCCCAGATCTTGTTTAAATAGATCTTGGCCTATCCCTGGCCAATGTGGGCATCTGGGAAGAGAACCAAATGCTGAGAACTTTCTGTTTGCTTGCTTCTCAAAAATAAAACAAAGTCAACACAGAGAGAGAGAGCTGAAAAGATGGAGATTTCTTCTAGGAAGGTCAGTTTCTGGAAAACTGACCTTAAAGGATAAGGAAAAATTCAGGAAGTAAAGTAGAATGATAGCCCAAGCAGGGAAATGGTCTCCATAAAAGCAGGGAAAACATAGGGTGCTAATGTGAAGCATGGAAATAAAACGTACCAATCACCTTGGAGACCTGTTATAAATGAAAAGTTTTGCTTAACTGGTAAAAGGAGAGGGATATCAGGACGGCAGGTTTTGGTAGCAGTAAGGGGGTGCATTGTCAAAAGGGAGGAATTAATATGGCCAGAACAGAGGTAAGTTGAGAAGTGAAGTGAGCCTGGGCTCTGGAAGACATTGTATCTATACTAGCATTTTTCCTTAACTAGTGTTGGTACTGCTCTGGCACATATGGGATCCTTTTGCTGGCAGGTGCATATCTTACTCTGCTTTGCTCTGCAGCCCTCTCTCCTGGGCAACCAGGACTTACATCTTATTCCCATCTGTAGATCACCCACTGTGTGATCTAAGGGTGAGTGGAATTTTTTGCTGGGTCAGATGGTCTCTCTGAGCTTCCAGTGCGCTTGGTACACACTTCTGCCTGAGGCTACAGTGCAATGCACCTCCCGTCCTCTGCCCTTCCCCTGTGCAATTATTTCACCTTACCGCTTGTTAACCACCGGAAAAGGGGCCCCCAAGACTGCTGAGAAGTAGCACGGCAGTGGAAGGAGCCCTGAGGTCTGCACTGACCACTGAAATCTGCTGTGGCCTCCCCACTCTGAGCTGTGACTCTTGTGCTCCCAAGTAGACACATGTATCATTCTGGGACAGCAGCTGAGAGCTTTTGGTATCAATGACAGTAACCAGTGTAAGCTACTGTGCTTAGCTTTTCACTGTATCTACCCCACACTCTCACACTTGCCCCAGTTCCAGCCCAACTGTGGAAGCTCACTCCAACCCTTTCCTTCTTCTCATACTGGACTGCTGAGGACTGCAGGAAACAGCTGTAGCAATAAAGCTACCAATTCACAGCCTCCAACCTCAACCAGGCCCATCAATTCTTAGCATCAATCAATGTCATTGACCTCTTTTAATGGTCACATCTGCACGTGCTCAGGGCAGGAGCACTCTTCCAGCGCTTTCTTCCCTTTGCTCATTTTCCTGCCATTTGAAACATCAAACTAAGAAACCCAAACACTTTATATTCTTCCAAGCTCCTTTTTTTGTAGACAACCCATCATATCTGTATAAATAGTTTGAAAATGGTGTAGTTTGAAAAATAACCTGACAGTAGTATAACGTTGGGACTACAGATCAGAGAATTGATTCAAGTATGTGACAGTCTAGTCAGCAAGTTAATCATTTTATGTACTTCTTCATCCAGCTCACCGTCTGCTGGTGGTTGTGTAGGAGTTTATACTTACTCATTGTGCTATACGTTTATGCTTTTGACACCTTTTTGTATTTACGCTCTCATGATCTAATGAAAGTTAAAAATAAAACCAGTTAATTACACCTCAAATGATGCTCATATTCCAAACCTCACTTCACTGTCCAAACCTGATAGAGTTTTACTACCACCCTGCCCAGACCTGTGACCAGAGTGCAGTTGTGTCCCTTTTGCTGTTGCTCTACTCTCTTCCCTAGCCCTTCTTCCTTCTGCCAGGCTGACATTCACTCCTTCCTTAAGTGCCACCTCATCTGAGCAGCGACTCGTAATGCCCCATGCCTTTCTTGTGCACAAATCATGCTTGTGCTCATCCTAGTTGGATGTCATAGGCTTGTCTTCCTTTATATTATAAATAGTTTAAGGCAAGGGCTAAAACTTTCCCTTTGTCTTTTTAAAATAGATTTATTTATTTTATTTTTATTGGAAAGTCAGATATACAGAAAGGAAGAGAGACAGACAAAAAAAATCCTCCATCCATTGATTCATTCCCCAAGCAGCCACAATGGCTGAAGCTGAGCCAATCTGAAGCCAGGAGCCCGGAGCCTCTTCTGGGTCTCCTGTGCAGGTGCAGGGTCGCAGGGTCATCTTTGACTGTTTTTACAGATTAGAACTGGCACCCATATGGGATCCTGTCATGGGCATGGCAAGGACTTAGTTGCTAGGCTACCATGCTGGGCTCTCCTTTAAGTCTTGATCCAGTGTCCTTAATAACTCCCCTCCCTCATGTAAAAGTGATATTAGAAATATCTACCTACAATATTGGCATGAGCAGTTTCCACTCATTTCAGATGACAGCTCTGAGCAACACAGACAGGTTGACTTGTACCAGCTGAACTTCGGTGCTGTCTTTGAGTCAGAAGATACACCCATACTTGAACCAATAGTGCTAACTGTTCACAACTCAGGTATTGTGTTTGCTTGCTTCTTTTGCTGTGATTTAGCTTCCATTTAATTTTCAAAATCCTGCTTATCTGGCCCAGGGTGTTGGCTTTGTGGCAAATGCTTCTGGCTGCCATCCCACAGTTTTTAGGCTTGGCTTGTCTGGCTGCTCTTGTACCTCTAGGGAAGTAATGAGGATCCTGTTATATATTCAGAACGCAGAGTCTTCAACCTTTCAAAGAAAATGAATTTATTATGAAGCAGGATGGCAACTATCTTACAGGATAGCGCACTGAGGGGAAGGAAAACAGGGCTTTTATAGTTAAAGTGAATATGCGGAAATCATGCTATGTGCACAAAAGCAGGGCGGTCACTGGTAGCAATCTGTTAGTTTAAAAAGCAATAACACCTCGGCAGACAAAGCGAAAGTTACCGAGGTCAGCATGCCCTAAGACAGACAATCACATTCAACAGGCCAGAGGCTCTCAGCTTTCCAAGAGCCTCAGCTGAACTGGCACTTTTGCTGAGTTCATGGTTGGCCCTGTCACCATCGTCTGTCTTCGCTGATCTATATCATTTCCCCCTTTTGTTTTTTTGAGCTTGAAGCATAATATGTTAGATCACCTTGTGATGGTGTGCAGTTAGTTTGAAGGTTGAAAAGTTTTCCGGACTACATTAAGGCAACAAAAACATAAAAGAATAAGTAGAAATGATACAAGTAATCCACTTCCCCGACAATTAATCTTACTTAAGGTATTAAGAGACACCCTTAGCTGTATTTTCCAATAACTGATCGTCATATATGATACTTAATGCATTTTGAAAAGTTGTCCTAAGAGCAGTTTGAAGTTCCTTCATCTCAGGTGACACTTTACCATGATTAGTTAAATGACTTCTAACCCTCTCCTAGTCATAGTTGTGCACTATTTCAAGGCACAGGAGTCACGTATACAGTAGTATAATTTCAGTCACATTTTAGAGATAGTTGCATGTTAATGGATCGTATTTGATCTCCCAGGACGATGACAGTTGTCCAAATTGGCTATCTCGTCATATAATTATCTATCAGTTTGTCTCTGGGTAACCCATAGATGCTCTGAATCTCTTTGCCATTTTGTACTAAATGTACAGTCTGCACTCCCAGATGTGAGGCCACTCCAGCTGCAGCTACAGTGACAGCAATAATTCCCAGTATGACTGCAATTAACATTCCTATAAACCGTGTAGCCTATGTTTTAAGCTCATAAATCAAGGTATGTAGAATGAATGTAGGGCTGACTCTTCCCATCCCCTTTCAGGTCTGACAGGTAGCCATAATCCCACACAAGCCCTGAGCAAGCATACAGATTCTTGGGAGAAATTTATAGTATTGTTTGCAGATGAATGTGTACAAAGAACAATTCATGCATGACAGAAAATTCGTTGAGTCATTCCGACGTACAGGCCCCACCAGTAACACAAAGGGTAGTTTAACACAAGCTTGAGTATAAACAGTTGAAGTTTTGGTAAATGACACCAAGAGTTTCCCAGTCCAGTTGGAGACAGTTCCTATCCAAGTCTTCATAGGTTATAGAGCACTGGCTAGCTTCCAAATGTCGTCCTAATGGGAGTATCCAGAAATATAAGAAGGATCAGCCATGCCACTTCCATGCCAAATAATAAAATCAGATGAACTAACATGAGTCTCAGTGGTTTTATTAATCATCTTAATAAACTTTTATCATACTGGCTATGGGCAGAGCCCACAGAACTATGATCTATGACATTTCCTTTTTAAATTTTATTTTATGACACAGTTTCATAAGCTCTGGGATTTCCCCCAACCCCTCCAAAAAGCTCTCCACCCATGTTGAATTCCTCCACATTGTTACAGTAGTACAGTTCAAATTCAGTCATGATTCCTTCGTTGCAGGCATGGATCATGCAGAGAGTCCAGCATCTTATTGTCCAGATACATTCAACAGTTTCATTGGGAGACCATCCCTGGTCTAAAAGTAGAGCTGGCAGAATATCATCCCCTCCAATGAAAAGCCACAACACAACTTCAACAACAATTCACAACATCATGGAGTTCATTGACATGGTATTGAGTGACCAATATGCTAGAAAATGCAAGTTCTTAACCACATCCTGTGACTACTTCATTGACATTTCAATTTTAGCTTATACACAACTGGCTGCTATACACCTTAAAATGGCTATAGGGTACAATTCAGTTGTCTCATGTCTATTTTCATTTTTATGTTTAGCAGTTTATAGTATTGAAGCATGATTTCTACTGAACTTGGCGAATTTTAGGATAGTCCAAACTGGTTTATAACTCAAACATATATGTTAACAATTGAAGAGCAGAACAGTTTTAGGAGGGGTGTGCAGAGAAATCTTCAATACCTTAGTGAGGAATAACTAATCTTTGTGTCCTACCTAGTAAGGTATGTGGGAGTCCAAGCTGTTTCCTGTCTGTTCTAAGCTTTCCTTATCTATCTATCTGATCTAACTTATTTGGGGGGCTCTGAAGCGACCCTGATGGTCATTGCAAAAGAGGGTGGGGAGCCAAAGTTGGAACTAAGTAAGGACCAGAGAAAGCTCCTCTTCCTAGTCCTGAAGGAAGTTTACTGTTCTGAATCTGAGGACCGCTCAGGGCTCCTGGCTGTTGTTCTGATGACGTTAAATTCTATGAGAAAGGATCTGGCTTCTTCCATCCTGTATGGGAGATCCAATAGGCAATGGATGACCTGAGAGTTCTCGGCCTGTGAGGGCAGTCCAGTTCCCCATGATCTCCTTGAGAGTTGGCATATAGTCCTTGGTGAGGATCTGGGAATCTCCAGGGTTGGGATACAAGCCTCCTCCTGTCCTTCTGCTCCACTCTGAGGTCCCCCCCGCCCCTGCTCTGTGCATATGACCTCCTATTAAGAGGCTGTCAGGATCGCTTCTGGATCCCACTGAATGTCTTTATAGTTTTTGCTAATGTCTAGTGAAGATTTGAGTCTGCTGTAAGTTACCTGTTACAATCTTGATAGGTTATACATAACATCTTCCCCACACACTCCAAGAATGTGGAAGATTTCTCTGCTTTTCTGACCCATTATGGAATAACATAGTGTATTAAAAGCATATCAGGCTTTTCTGTTCTTTGATGTAGATCATAAACAGTCTGTTTCACATCAACTGTTGATTCATTGGTTACATCACAATATCTTATTGCATGTGATACAGGCTGTTTGAGGTTGTAATAATACTATAATTTACAGGTACATATTTTGTTTGCCTTAATTTAAGATGCAATGATATATGACATTTCTATAGGAAATATTAATCATCTGCCTCATTACTGCTCCCACACAAGATATCCAAAACAACTATGGCACAGCAGAATCCTGAATCGGACTGTGGCAAGGCATGCCTGATACCCCTGTGGACTTAACTATGGACCCTTTAAAAGCTACACCAGATAACAAAAATAATTGTTTCTGTATGAACTTACTGATTTTATTTTTTAATACGGTAAGCCAAGCCCTGTGCTCTGGTTGCAAACAGTGAGAGTGTGGCCCTAAGCAGAGGGGATTGCTTCTGAACTTAACTCAAATGCCATATTTAACGGCATCCCTTCTTCCTAAGTCCCCTATCATCAAAAGGCCCAGGAAGTCAAGTGTAGTCATTAACATATACTGGAACACTTGAATCCCACCATGTGTCAGGGAGATTTAGTGGGGGATGAGGAATGTAAGCCCAGTAAGTGTGATTACTACCCCCGCTTACTGGAGCAGCAGAGGACATAGTGGTGATGTCAACCATGGCTAGAAACAATGTTTCTGGAGACATACCATTGTCTCTTTACCTTGCACCATGTTGGTAGTTTCATGAGAGAGGTTCTTAAGTTGATCCCATGCCTGTGGTTTGGCAGCTGTCATTATGTTGAGTGGTACCTTGACTGTCAGCTTCATTCTGTGAAATTCCTCTGTTTTTTGAGGAAGATTCATTTTCTTCAGGGACAGAGCTATTTTCTTGGGAACTGTTACACTTCAGAGGCCAGATGAACAGTAGAGAAGCCTATAGTTTTTCAGAGGATTAATTAGAAAATTCTTTGGAGATTAGTGTGTAACCTCTGTCAATGGTTATTAGTGTTCCAGAATACCAATCATCAAGACAGTAATTTATAAGACCATATTAGAGAATATAGATATAGAAATGTTTGTTAGCAGTATTAAAGTCTCCTTAAGGCAAATTTTAAAAATCAAGTATTAAAATGTTAGACATAAAGTGTCTCCAGGGGATATTTCCTCTTTTGTTTTTATAATTTTTTAACAATACTAGGGTGTGATGTGCACATTTAATAATAGCTTGTTTTTGAGGGTTATAGGGAATACCTGTAATGTGTAGGATGGACTACTCTAAATAGAATGTTTTGAAATTTTTATTAGTATATGAATGTTTATTGTTTGTATTAATAATAGAGAAAATTTTACGATAGAAAAAATAGATGAAAAAGAAAGATTTAATAGTTGAAGTATGTTTAGAACTTACAGGTTGTGTCCAAAGGAATTTAGAAATGTTGTAGGATAATGTCCATGAGGAGATAATCAGGTTTCCTGTTCTTTTATATGTGTTTAGGCATTATTACAGAAATAAATTAGTCATTATTTCTATAGAGTATGGAGATCCTGAGAGTTTTTTAGTTTTAGAGAGAGAGTAGAGGAGAAATGAAGAACCAAGTCTGAGTCACCAGGCTGTTTACTCTGAGGAACAATACTAAGTGAAAACTGTCAAATAAAAATTTTAGAAAACATTTACCTGAAGGTTGGATGCTTGCTATAAATCTAAGAGTACAAGTTAGCAACTAAACTAAATTGTACATTATAGGCAGTAATGAGAATATAATGTCTATAACTTGTTTGATTGGCAAATTTGAATATGAATGCATTAATGACTTAAGATATTTTTTACAGTTTATATTAAGCATTTAAATTATATGAAACAAATATTTTGTGTTGACTTAGTGATCTTTATTAAGGACTGAATAATAAATTAGTTTTTTTTTATTATTTTGCATTATGTGACAGTTTCATAGGCTCTGGGAATCCCCCCACCCCTCCCCAATAAATTAGTTTTAGGAAGACTTTAAGATCTTCAGATTTTTAAAATTATAATTAATTGATTAGAATTACCTTTTATTTTTAGTAACATGAGTTTGCCACATTTTTTAACATGGTTTACAAATATAGGTAGATTTAGATTTTAGATAGTTGTGCCTGGAACTATAAAATTTATTAACTAACAAGAGGCACCTGTTAGTTTATATAGTATTTGAAACAGACCCAAATAGTCTTTTACCTTTGTCCAATTTACACTTAGTTGTTCCAAGATTTCTTAGGGAACATAGATTAGACAATTACATCTGTCCTTTTAAATAATTTCTTTATTGTTACAGAAAAACTTTAAGAGCTCGTTATAATAAGTAAAAGGTGTAGCATTTTCTGACCAGTAAACACATGTTTACTGACAATTTTTTTTTTTTTGCCTAAAATAACTCTAACTGGAAAAGAGTGGCATAAAACGAAGATTCATTATGTGACCATTTTTCGTTTAATTTTAAAGGAGTATTGAGGCCAACTACTGTTACTGTAAAACAACATCTCTTTCTGTTTTATAAGACACATCCTGGGAGATTGTAAGAATAGAGTTTTGATAACAAGTTATCTTGACACTGGACCTGTTAAACCAAATAGTTTTAACAAAAAGACATACATTAAGACAGACATAGGTGGCCACCACACACAATTTAGAAATGTAATGGGCCATAACGATGTCTCATATGGACCTGACTCAAGAAGCTGTGCTGCGTCCAGCCGTCTTGAGTCCCAGATGAGCACTCAAAACAAACATTAGATGGTGAGATGTAAAGGTCAGTGTAAATCCTGTGAGCCAGGCAGCCAGGATTAGCAACTGGGGCTGCGTTAATCATCACCGCGGTTCCCCAGATTATCAAGCCAGGTTCCAGAACACAGGACAGCCACTGCCCTCTGAATGAGGCCTCTTAAATGTTGCAGGGTGCAAAGAGAGATGTCAGACAAGTTAGGATTTACTAAGGAGTTTTTATACCAAGCTTGGTAATAGCAGTGCCCACTAGAAATTAGCAAGTGAAAAGTCAGCCATGATAATCCAGTCTGAATTGAAACCCTGAGAGGGAAAAAAAATGTCATTATTGTGGAATATATCCATTAAACTGAAAACCTATAATTTAGTTTTCTCAGTAATATAAATTATCCTACAAGATATTCATTGCATAATCTGCATACATTTACAAAATTATAAATATTCATCTTTTTCTGGCTTTTTGACCTACATTTTACCAATAGCTTCACCTGTTCTGAAACTCTTGAAGGTACACAAAATTGAATTAGACTTTCATAATTTTTTAGATATTTTTAAACAATGAGAACTTAACTAGACAGAGAACACAAATATTACTCTAACACAAAAAGTTGTAGATAAGAATGAGCACATTGGTTTAGTTTATACAAATGACTATTTGGGAGAGAGACATATGAGTAACATCCATTTGCCACAATTGATTAGAACTTTGTTCTTGAAGATTTCCACCTGTAGGGTGAGGAGCACAATATAAAGAGACACAGGAGTGACAGTGAAATTTGGAGAAATATTAATGTCTAATTAGCATTGTTAGCACCAGATTTTAAGTCTGTTACTCTTGTATAGGCACAAATTGAATAGGATATTGGTGTTTTACAAACCTCTGATTATTTGGGACCTGGATCTGGTCTAGGCAGGAGTTTCCTGGTCATAGGCATCGGCCATCACAATCAGTTTTAGTTATACATTCCTTTGCCCAGTGTAGGCCTCTATGGCATTTTAGGGGAGTGATGCTCAGCAGTATTAGTACCATATTTTTGAGTTAAAAGAGGTGCTCTGCATTGTTATTGAAGGTGTCTGGGCTTGTCACAATTATAACATTTGAGTCAATTCTGCTTTAGCCTAGTGCTTTAGTGTAGCAGACTATAAATTAGCCTTATAGAACTCTGATCCTATATCCATACAGGTTCTTCCGTAACCAGTCATAGAGCCCCCAGCAGCTTTAATTGGATGTAAAGCACGTTGGTACTCAGAATTTGCATTTTCACAAGCCAAAGTTTGTAAAAGTAAATCTCAAATGTTTGGTTGAGAAATTCCTTTTTGTAGCACAGTTTTTTAGCCAAGCTATGAAATCCACATCAGGCTCTTTATTTCCCTGGGTCGTTTTTACAAATGAGAAGGGAGTTTGTCCAGCCTCTTCAACCTTAGCCCATACGTGGTCACTGCTTTCTTAAATCGCTTAAAAACGTTAGTGTCCACGCAAAGACATTTTAAAAGGTCAGGTCACTCTGGAAAGTCTGGATCAGCCTCTACATCATTCAACCACCTCACAGTTACAGGAAAATCAGAAAGAGGAGAAATCCGAGGCTAAGCTTCTGAAAGTGAAAGTGACGTTGGTGACAACCAGGCAGCTGGAGGAGGGGATGCGGCGACAAAATATTATGAGCAGCTGAAGCCGCAGCAAGTTTATGAGGCTTTGTTAGTTTCAAATGATCAGGCTCACTGGTCATTTTTAAAATTTCCTGTAATAATACCTGATACTGAGATTTATTAGTACATACTTTGTCCCAGATTTCATCGCTATTTTCTCCTTGCTGTTCCTCAGTTGAGGAGGAAGTTAGCGATCCAGCATGAACTTCTGAGCCCTGCTTTTTGCTTGTTCTTTGTCCTCGAGGAAGGCAAGGGCAACAGGGACCATCTTTGAAACTCGTTGGTGGGTTGATAACGTCTCAAAGCATGCTCTTTTGGAGAAGCAGGCTCCAGATCAGTAACAGCTAGACGCTTCAGATTCTGGTTGTAGTGGCTTAAGGTTCATACTTACTCTCTTTTTTTTAAATTTTTTTTTATTTTGTTTTAATTAATATTTTGCATTATGTGACAGTTTCATAGGCTTTGGGAATCCCCCTTCCCCTCCCCCTCCCCTCCCCCCTGGTGGATTCCTCCACCTTGATGCAGCATTACAGTTCAAATTCAATCAAGATTCTTTCCTTGCAAACATATATTAAGCATGGAGTCCAGCTACTTATTGTCCAGATGGGTTGAACAGTTTCTTGGGGAGACCATTTCTGGTCCAAAGTTAGAGCTGGTAGAGTATCATCCCAGTCAATTAAGAGTCCCAATATAGCATCAACAGCAATTTGCAATATTATGGAATTGACATAGTTTTGAGTAACCAGTATGTTAAAAAAAAAAAAAAAGAACAAAATAACAAAAAACAAGTCCTAACCACAACCTATGATTAGCTCATTGACATCTCAATTTTAGTTTATATACAGGACCGGACCGGCTGCTATATACCTTGAAAAGGCTATAGGGTACCATTCAGCTGTCTCATATCTATTTCATTTTAGTATTTAGCCATTTGTTGTGTTGAAGTATAAAGCCCACCATGCTTTCTGCCACATCTTATAGTTTAACACACATTTGACAGTTGGATGAAACCACTGACAGTGCTTACTTACAAGTGGAATGAGATCCTCGAATGTACGCCGAGAGGTTTATAATCCTGAGCCCTTCAAACGCCCCTGTAAAAGAACTATGTACTGTTCTCTGAGTGACAATGAGTTTCCCATGATTTGCCAAGAGTCACTTACCTTGAGCATTCCAATTGGAGTTCCAGTAGTCTTTTGATTTTTCCTCCAATAACCTCTTGGTTTTCCTCTGCCAGTTGAGCCCTATGTCCAGCTGCCAAATGTTTTAAATCAGAATGCAGAATCTTCAATCTTTCAAGAAAAATGAATTTATTATGAAGCAGGGCAGCAATTATCTCATAGGATAGTGCACCAAGGGGAAAAAACAGGGTTTTTATAGTTACAGTGAATAAGCAGAAATCATTTTACATGCACAAGAGCAGGGTGAGAACCATGCTACGTGCACAACAGCAGGGCGGTCACTGGTAGCAATCTGTTAGTTAAAAAAGCAATAACATCTTGGCAAACAAGGTGAAAGTTACAGAGCTCAGCATCCCCTAAAACAGACAATAACATTCAACAGGCCAGAGCCTCTCAGCTTTCCAAGAACCTTGCCTGAACTGGTGCTTTTGCTGAGTTTGTGGTTACTTCTGTCACCATTGCCTGTCTTAGCTGATCCATGTCAGATCCCCTGTGGTCTCAGCCCATCAGTGACTTAGATGGGGTGGAAGTTTACTAGCCCCATGCCTGGCTGATGCAATGCACATCTGTTGATTTGGCATCCTGTCTGTGGGGCTTTATCCTTGACCCTTCCAATGACTGACATTGTGACTGACAGTTTGTCTTACATCTTCCAGCTCGTCGCTCTTCGACACTTTTTTGTTAAATATGAGGCGCATATTTGTCATTCTGTATATGACTCTATTAACAACTATTACATCCTACTGGCTTGGATTTGTCCTTTGAATCTATTTTTCTTTTCTATAGCCTAAGAAGTTTGTTCTTTATGGTATGGATCTATTTTTTTGTAATGCTGCCAGTCACTAAGGGCAACTGGTTTTCTACTTTCACTTAGCTATTTGATCTCTAATATTCTGCATGAAGTTTTCACTTTCTGCATTGTTCCCTGTACTCAGAGAACCTTTGAAACTACAGTTCCACCTCCCTGTTCTTCCCCTGAATAAATCCTTCTTACCCACTTCAGACAATAGACTGATGCTTTTCTTTTAACACACATTTTCCATGATGAACAAACACATTCAAAACACTTCCATAAAAATAATTCTTCTTTTAAAAAAGCTTATTTATTTGAGAGGCTGGTTCACTCCCCCAGTGCCTACAATGGCCAGGGCATGACTTGGCTAACTCCATGAGTTGCCTAACTCAGCGTAGGTCTCCCACATTTGCAGGAGGAACTCAATGACTTAGATCATCACTGCTTCCTCCTGGGGTCTTCATTAGCAGGAAGCTGGAGTCAGGAGTCAATTGGGCATCAAACACAGGCAATATGATATGGAATGTGAATGTCCTAATAGTAATTGGAACTGCTAGGCTAAATACCTGTTCCCAAAATAACTTTATTTAAATTAAGTTTAAAATTTTTTCTTAACTGACTCAGTGGTTCTCCAGGGATCTCTCTATGAAAGAGGCTTAGCACTCAAGATGATTGGCTTTACCTGAAGAGTCCATGTTTGAAGTACAGCCCTTCAACGAGAAAGCAGAGACAGCCAAGTCCATGGCACGAAGGCCCCCAAAATGATCTAACCGTATAGTCCTTCACAGGGCGAAGAGTTGTCATTCTAGACCAAAACCACCATTTATATTTAAATTTATTATCTATTTTGAATTAACTTTTAGATGTGCTTATGAGGGAGATATTTTTACTTTTTCTTATGATTATCCAAATAGCCCAACACCATTGATTGAAAAATATCTGGGATCTGGCTAGTATAGTGGGTAAAGCTGCCATCTAAAACACCAACATCACATATGGGCATCAGTTTATTTCTTAGCTGCTCCACAGTTGATCCAACATCATGCTAATGGCCTGGGAAAAGCAGCAGAAGATGTCCCACATTTTTGGGCCCCTGCCATCCATGTGTCTCTGGATCCTAGATTTGGTCTGGCCCAATGCTGATCATTGAAGCCATTTGATGAGTGAGTCAGTGAATGGAAGATTTTCTCTGTCTCTCTGAAACTTTGACTTTCACATATGTAAATAAATTAATAAATTTCCCCTAAAAACACATATGTATAGTTCTATTTCAGTATTCTATTAGCTTTTTCTTGAAATAATGCCATGTGATCTTTTAAAATAGCTTTTTATTTATATAAAGCTAACACACTTCAAGTATTTCTCAATACGGATTTAGGAGTATAGTGATAATTTCCCACCCTCAGACCCACATTCCTCTTCTACCACCTTCCTTCTGTCTTTCTCTTGAAAAAATTTTACAATGACATATTTTAATTTCACTCATCTTCACTATCACAGGCTTAACAATCTATCAGAAAAAGAGTTTAACCCACAGCAAATAAAAAGGAAAGAAAACCTTGCTATTCCTCTAGGGTATAAACCAAAGCTGTAAACAATGATAAATCTCAGAGTGTCAATCTTGTTGATATAGATTTTTTTTTGTAATCTGTATATGAGTTGGTACTCTGTATATGAATTAATACCAACAAGGGAAAACATACAATATTTATCTTTTGGAAACTGGCTTATTTCAATAAGCAAAATAGCTTCCAGGTGCATCCATTTTGTTGAAAAAGATAGGATTTCATTCTCTTTGATGGCTGAGTAGTATTCCGTGGTGTTTACACATCACATTTTCTTTACCCAGTGTTCCACTGATGGACATCTGGGTTGATTCCATATCTTAGGTAACGTGAATCGTGCTGCAATAAAGATGTGTTAACTGTCTATATGCTGACTTCTTTTATTTTGATAAACTCCTACGAGTGGAATGGCTGGATTGTATATGGTAGATCTATTGTCAGACATCTGAGAAATCTCAAATTGTGCTCCATAATGATGCACTAGTTTACTTTCTTACCACAGATGTGCCTTTCCCACACCCTTGCCAGAAATTTTTGCTATTTGATTTTTGGATGATAGCCATTCTAACTGCATTGAGGTGAAACCTATCTGTGGTTTTTATTTGTATTCCCCTGATGATGTAATGTTATCTTAATTTCTGAAATTTTTATGGTAAATCTTGATATTGAGTAGTGAAAGTCTTGTAGTTATTCCAAGTTCTTTACATCTTATATAAAAATTGAAATCAATTTATAACTTTCTACAAGGTAACCTACTAGAATTTTTATTGAAATTGTATTGAATTTATAAGTTAATCTAGAAACAGTTGTTCTTTTTTTAATTAAATTTATTCATTAATTACATTGTGTTCTGATTTCATAGGCACTGGGATTCTCCCCGCACCTCCCCACGCCCTCCCCCCCATGGTGGGTTCCTCCACCTTGTTGCATCACCACAGTTCAAGTTCAGTTGAGATTCCCTTTTAGCAAGCATGTACCAAGCATAGAGTCCAACATCTTATAGTCCAGTCAAGTCCAACAGTTGTTCTTTTAACAGTATCAACTTATGCAACAAAAGTCAGAATATATTCTTCCACTTAGTTAGCTTTCAAAGTTTTTTTATTTTGTAGTTTAAAGTCAGAACTACAAAACTAGAGGAATTTATATCTTCTGCTGCACTCAGTATACAGGTATTAAATATTTCTTGTCAAACATATTTATAGGTATTTAAAACTTTGTGTTGCTGTAAATAGTATAAGTTTCAATGTTTATGGATTTATCCTAGAATGCCAAGTTGACTGAATTTCAAGCTCAGCATTTTTGTAGTGTAACTTGGCCATTTACTTAAGTTCTTTCTAATTCAACCTCCTCGCCTATAAAAATTATGTTAGAAGCTTCTAGGATGATTGTGATGTTGAATAGTTAAAACATTTAAAGTGTTTGGAAAATGCCCATCACATAGTAATTACTTGAGAGATTTCAGCTTGTATTATTGAGCTGCTGGTTTCTTCACATGAGAAGAACAGAACATGGGAGAACGGAGGCAGAGAAGCACATTGGAAGCTCTTTAGATTATCTCCAGTCTTCTTATCTTAAAAGAAGTCACATTCAACTGTCCACACTATTCTTCCTGCCATCTTCACTTTAACTTGGGTTCTTTTCTATAGAACGCCCAGATGTTACTGTCCAAAAGGATGGCGTCGTGGGAATGCCTCTTCAGTTACAGCCCCCATCCTTTACAACACAGATACCATTGGAGTTAAAGTGGAAGATGAAGCTATCCTCTGCAGACAGTAAGGTCTTATGGACTTGGAAGAATGAAACTGGTAAGACCTCTGTCTCTTCGTGTTTGACTAATTCAAACAATACATGGATAATGGAAAACCAGACTCTTCACATCAAGGCAGCAGAGAAGCAGACCAGTGGTCTCTACATATTAGAGATCACCTTTGCTGAGGGGAGAGTTTGCACAATCTGGTTCATTGTTTCTGTGTTTGGTGAGTCTCCAGGGCTTGTTACCCTGCTATCCTGATTCCTGTAATTTATCTCCTCCGATTCCTAGTTTATGCAGAGCCTTTCTGATTAGCATCTCTGCTTCCAGATCATGTCAAGAGGCCTGACATACAGGAGGACTGGAAGCCCCTGTGGACAGGAAGGTGCCAAATGACTCTGTCCTGTCTAGTTTCCATGGAAGGAGATGTGAACTACACTTGGTACAGAGATGGTGAACTGCTCCAGGTGTCGAGAAATGCCACCTTCGTGGAACTGTGGAGTGATGCTAATGGCAAGAACACATATACCTGCAATGTCAGCAACCCTGCCAGCTGGGCAAGTCACACCATCACCATTAACCGGGGCTGTCAGAGTGCCCACCAGGGTATGTGGGGTGCTTCAGCCTATAACAGGGACTGAAGGTGTTGGATCTAAAAGGCAGACTCTTGGGAAAGAAGCCCAGGTGTGAGGTTGCTTGGTTTTGTCTCCCAATGCTTTATAGCATTCCCACAGGGTTCTCTCTGCCTGCAGAGCCAGGCCTGCTCTGATCAGGGATGAATCTAATCCCTGTCTTCTGGAGGGGAAAGTGTATCTTAACTATGGTAGTGCACAGTAGTTTGGCAACTCAGTCCTGCAATGGCTCTTGGACTGCAGAAGGATCCAGTGATATTTAGGAGAATTCTGGTTTATTACATATGTTCATCTGGAGGGTTACTTGAGTTAAATATGCACCACTTTTTATTAGATCAAGACTTATTGCCATCAATAGCAACATTAAAGGAACACAATCAATGTAGTTCCTGACCTTAAGGAAATTATAGCTATATTGGGGCCAAAAAAACTAAGCACTAGTGAGCAAAGATGAACTACCTAAGACAGTGACAAGGACAGTGGCTTTTGGATTATGTCAGTCATGGTTTCATCATCCACTAATTGGCGATTTCAGGCTCTCATCTTCTGTGAACCTCTAATTTTTTTTAAGGTGGGGAGGGTGGGATGGAGTGATGTTAACATGCACTTAACAGAATTGCAGATGTGACATTTTCCAAAGAACCTAATCAGCCAGCACCTGAGACACTGATTTCCTTTCCCTTCTTCCCTTGTTGCTTGGATCATAAATCAGCTCCTTCTCCCAGTATTAAATGAGAAATGCAAATGAGGGGCAGCAGTGAAAGCAGGACAGGAAGGTGAATGGCAGACTTGTCAACACATGGCAGGTATGCAATGAATAATTTTTAAGGATTTGTTTTATTTTTATTTGAAAGGTAGAGTTACAGAGAGAAGGAGAGACTTGCAGAGAGAAGTTTTTCATCCACTGGTTCACTCCCCAAATGCTGCAACAACTGGAGCTGGCCAGTCCAAAACCAGAAGACAGGAGCTTCTTCCAAGTCTCCCATATGGTTGCAGGGACCCAAAGACTTGAACCATCTTTGTCTGCTTTCCCTGGTAACAAGCAGGAAGCTGGATCAGAAGTGGAGCTTCAGAGACACAAACCATTTCCCCATATGGAATGCTGGCATCACAGATAGAAACTTAACCAACTATGCCATGGCATCAGGCCCCACTAAAAGCAAGTGAATGGATGAATGTCACATTTGCTATGCCAGATGCTTTGCATATATATGGGTGCCTCAGAGATTCATAGAAGATGGGAATAAATTCTAGTTTACCTTTGAAGTAAAAATTTTGAAATTCATACATACAGAAGGTCTTCTAAAAGTTCATGAACAATATTTATTATGGAAAAACAACATATGAATTTCAAAAAAATTTTGCACAAAAATCTTTGTTTTTTTAATTCCACTTTCTGTGAGCTTCTTGAAGCAGTTTAATATTAGATCTTGTAATTAACCCACATAGGGAGACAAACCATCTTTTTACAGGAAAGAAACTGTGGCTGAACGGCATTAAGCAAGTAGCACAGAGCTTACAAAGTTAGAATTTAAAACAAATCTGTTGGATAGAAATCCCCCCGCCTTGACATCCCTCAGGAGCCACTCAGCTAAGCAAGGAGACGACATCATTGTTGAATTCATAAGGCATGAGGTCAACACCAAAGAGGGGAGTGGGATTTGAGATGGTCCCTGCAGCGGATGGGTGAGGGCAGGGGAGGAAGAGGGAGTTTTGAGAGCACAGTCTTCTGTGTCTCTTAGGATCCAAATTTCTGCCCTTTTTGGTGGTCATCGTGATTCTGACCATGCTGTTTCTTGGCACCGTCACCTGTTTCTGCGTGTGGAGGAGGAAGAGGAAGCAGTCGGGTAAGTGGAAGGTTGTTGGGGTGTCATTGCCTGCAGCATTGGACTCAGGATCTTGATCCTGTGTCCTGGGAACACAGCCTTGAGGAGGCTGTGTGTGCTTGGTTGGGGGAGGACAAGCCCCAGCTGCTGGGCCCTTTCTCCCGGTTCATGTCTTCAGTGGTGGCTGTTGTATATTTAGTCTAACCCCCAATGTTCAACTTTACCAGTAGGTGGCTGGTGTGAGGGGTGCCTGCCCAGCCTGATGGAAGAGGCATGTCAAGATTGATTGCTCCACTACGTTCTGGATACAGCATCAACCTGTCTCCTTTCTGGACTTTAAGTCTTGCCCAGTTGCCTTAGAGGAGGGACCTGGCAAAAGCAGAATCATGGCCAGGAAGCCCTGTGGGGGTTCCAACAACTGTGTTTTTTTGCTTTTCTACTCTTGCAGAGACCAGCCCCACGGAATTTCTGACAGTTTATGAAGATATCAAGGAGTTGAAAATGAGAAGTCAAGTATGGCATCCTGGGGGCTGGAGTCTTTCTCAATGGGTCTGGAAAAATGCTCTTTTGGGGATGGGCATTCAGAGCTGGCACAGAGAGCTGCTCAGCTGTCCTCTGCAAGGGGCCCTCAGCCATCCCCAGCTGTCTTTTCTCTGCACAGCTTTTTGGCTGTGGTCATGAGGAAAAGTGGAAAACAGAAGGCTGAGTAAATAGAGTGTCAAGGGAGGCAGCATCTTGGTGCAGATGCACTTGCTAAGAAGGGATGGAGCATGTCAGAAATCATTAGCAGAAGGCAGTCTATTGCTGCTTCCTTCCCATGGCACCTTACTTCTTTCCCATGACACCCTTGGCACCCTTCCCATGGCACCCTCATTTTTGCCCAGTGTCATTAACTGGGATGTAGTGCTAGGAGGAATGCTACTTTAAAAAGATTGTGTCAGTCACAAACTCTAACCTTCCTAGGAAGCCTGGAGTTACCTTCATGGTCTCTGAATTATTATGTAAGCTGGGGTGGCGTGACAGCCAAACCACAACAGTTCTGTAACTGGCTCAGTGATTTGCACTCATACCCTTTTGGAAGGAAGAGGTCTGAGTCTGCCTGAAGTGCTAGAAGGAGTGACCAACCAAGCCCAGAGCAGAAGGTCTCTTACCAGCTCGCTGCAGGCAGCAGTCAATTCTGCCCACCACCCTTGGCTGCAGAAGAGGATACCTCCTCAGCAGATGTCTCCATCTCTGTGCCCCTGAGCAAGCAAGGCATGGTGGCAGAGGACAGAGGGCAGGCCTTGTCTCCCACTGCCTCTGAACTGCTGTGTGAAGGGGCAGCACGGATGGGGAGGAAGTGCCTTCCTGGCATCTGGCTGCAGGATGTAGTCTTGCAGAGAAAGCACATGTGGCCAAACTGCTCTGTCCTGGTCATACTAAGTAACTTGGGCGTTGTGTCCAAGCCTCCACACAGCCCTGTAGCTGCCCAGGGGAATGCTGACCATGAAGTCTGGAGCCAGGGAAGGGTTTACAGTGTTTAAATCTTCTGAATTCTGGTACCCTGAGTCAAAGCTCAGGTAACAGCCCTTCTTGCAGCTCAGCCAGTTATTGATGGTTGTGTGGCCAATTTCATGGAGACATGATTGAAATAAGGAAGAGTTTCTACATCACCAGGAGAGAGAGACAGAATCCCCTGGGTGGGGTTGTGTGAGGCCCTTCCAACCTGTTCTCTGCTCCTCTACACAAATTGCTTTCCCCTGTCTCCCTCCCCTCCACCAGCTCCCCACACCCAGCCTCCCAGGAGTCATTGCATTTCCTTTATGCTGTCTTCCCCTGCTCCCATCACTCCAGCTACCTATCCCATGTCTGTGCAGGAGCAGCAGCAGCAGGAGCAGCAGCAGCAGCAGGAGCAGAAGGAGCAAGAGGAGGAGCAGCAGAAACCCCCAGAAGGGAGCACCATCTACTCCATGATCCATGCTCAGGTACCACTCTGGTAATCCTAATCCGTTCTGTACCCACCCCAAGGGCCCCCTAATGCACTCTCTACATGCACAGCTTTAAATGGCAGGATGAGACCTCAGGGTTTGGAGTCCAGAAGTCAGCTTGGTTTAAATGGCCTTAAGAAATTATTTGAAAATTCCCATGTGGCGATGAGCAGAGCTGGGAAGCTTGGGAAAAGGTATCTTTTCTTCAAGCTTGATACAGTCTGGCCGAGTAAAGCCGCAGGAGGAGGGTTAAACACCTGTGAGAGAACTCAGCTGCTGTTTTCCCTTCCTGCTGCTTCCAACACGTTAAACACTTGTACGTCGTCGTCGTCTTCTTCTTCTTCTTCTTCTTCTTCTTCTTCTTCTTCTTCTTCTTCTTCTTCTTATTCTTCCTTAAGTCTTCAGTCTCGATTTCTCCAGTTTTCAGCAAAGAATAGAGCTGTCTTGCTCCCTTTTGCTTTATTGCATATTAAAGTAACGCCCATTTTCTTAATAAATGTCATGTAGCCTGATGATTTGGTTCTAATACTTCATATGTGCTTTAAATCCCAAATCACAGATGAGGAAATTGAGATGCAGGTTAATTCAGTGTGCTTCAGGCCACATAGCTAGGTAGTGACAATGATGAGCCAGGTGATTCATGGGTCCCTATCCTCCTTCCTCTCTGGCCCCTGACATTCTGGGATTACAGAAATTCTCTCATGAGCTGGAGAAGCCTCCTGTAATATTGGCAGCCGAGAAATGGTCTCGATAACCTAACACTTTTGGGCAAAACACTGCCACCTTGTGGCCAGTGATAAAAAATATCTTGATAAGAATTTGAAAAATGTTGGGTAGTAACTGTATCATGAAAAATATATGAGGAAAGGGATCTGTAATCCTGTATTTATAGCAGCACAACCTACAATAGCAAATGCATAGAAACAACACAGACGTCCATTAAAAGAGGAGAGGATAAAGAAACTGTGATACGGGCTTGGCGGCGTGGCCTAGTGGCTAAAGTCCTCGCCTTGAACGTGCCATGATCCCATGTGGGCGCCGGTTCTAATCCCGGCGGCTTCACTTCTCATCCAGCTCCCTGTTTGTGGCCTGGGAAAGCAGTCGAGGACGGCCCAAGGCCTTGGGACCCGGCACCCATGTGGGAGACCTGGAAGAGGTTCCTGGCTCCTGGCTCTGGATTGGCACAGCACCGACTGTTGTGGTCACTTGGGGAGTGAATCATCAGACGGAAGATCTTCCTTTCTGTCTCTCCTCCTCTCTGTATATCTGACTTTGTAATAAAAATGAATAAATCTTTCTTAAAAAAAAAAAAAAAGAAACTGTGATACATCTACTCCATAGAATACTACTCAGCCATTTACAGGAATGGATTTTTTTAACCTTAGGGGGTTTATTCCAATGGGGCAGGAATGGATAGAGGTGGTGGGAGAGCGATAAGAAAAAAGGGGAAGAGCTAAAGGAATGGAATTTTACCATTTGCAATCAAATGGTCCCAATTAGAGACCGTTATGCACAATGAATAAATCAATCTCAAAAGAACAATCATATGTTCTTCCTGATATAAGGTGACCTTCATACAAAACACAAGATCAATGGCCCTTTCAATGTTTCTGCTACATGTCATGGGTTTTGACATTTTTGTTTTTATTTTCATTTCTTCAAAAAAGTTTTTCCTTATTAGTTTCTTCACTGACTCATAGTTCATACAGTAGCATCGTTTGCTTCAAAAAGGGTTTTTTTATTTTTTTATTTTTTTCATTTCCATTTATTCAGAGACACATTAGTCATTCAGTAGCATGCTATTTAACTTCATGTTGTTGTAATTTGCTATTTTTCTTCGTGTTGCTGATTTTGTTTTATAGCTTTTCATTTAAGGGGGATATATAGTAACTGTGTAATCAAGACTATCACATACAGATGTGAAGATACAATGTAGTATGCATCTCGACTTCCAAATTAATGATGGACTCCCAATGAAACTATTAAATATATCTTGACAATAGAATGCTGGACTCTCTGCCATTCTCTGGCAGAATGATGGACTTAGGATTGTTTATGAAGGACTATACTACTGTAATAATTTGAGGGAAATCAATGGGGGAGAGGGATTCAGGAAGGGGGTAACACATATCCCAGAGCCTATGGAACTGTATCATAAAATATTAAAAAAAGGAAAAAATAATAAAAATGCTGAGTAGCTGAAGCAGTAGCATCTTTTAAAAAACTTTGTTGCTAAGTTATAGATCCAACAAAACCTGATTGTAAGAATTGTCCATGACTGCTAATTCTACTTCTTCTATATGGAACTCCAATGAGAGAAACTGCAGTTCATTAAAAGAAGCGCTCCTCTCAGCCTTGGGTGTTGAGTGAGGGTGAGATCAGAGCATTTTAAAACGAGGGTGGACTTTTGTCTCAGAGACCACCTAGCCCAAATCCACATGGGCAAAGAGCAGCACTTGCGTGTTTAGAAAATTGTTCATGAGAATCTTGGGTTTGAGTGCTGCTTCTGTGTGCACAATGTCTCTATGGGCTACTTACACTTTGAGAGCGTCATCTGTGCTACAGGTAAGCTGTGGCCATTCTCATCTTGTGGAATGGTCTCGAGGATAAAGCAAACATGTGCATATGAAGTAACTGTCCTCAATGCAAGTGGGACCAGCTCTTAGGTTGTCTGACTGCCCCATTAGTCCAGGTTCTTCTCAGTACCAGGTACATCTCCTATCTGGGCAAGGTAGAGATGACATTCTGAGGGTTGTGCTGGATCCATGATTCTTTGGTTTTTTTTTTTATTAATTATTTTGCATTATGTGACAGTTTCATAGGCTCTGGAAATCCCCCCACCCCTCCCCACGCCCCTCCCTCCTGGTGGATTCCTCCACCTTGATGCAGTATTACAGTTCAAATTCAATCAAGATTCTTTCCTTGCAAACGTATACCAAGCATAGAGTCCAGCTACTTATTGTCCAGATGGGTTGAACAGTTTCTTGGGGAGACCATTTCTGGTCCGAAGTTAGAGCTGGTAGAATATCATCCCAGTCAATCAAGAGTCCCAATATAACATCAACAGCAATTTGCAACATTATGGAATTGACATGGTTTTGAGTAACCAGTATGTTAAAAAAAAAGAGCAAGTTCTTAACCACAACCTATGATTAGCTCATTGACATTTCAATTTTAGTTTATATACAGGACCGGCTGCTATATACCTTAAAATGGCTATAAGGTACCATTCAGCTGTCTCGTGTCTATTTCATTTTCGTATTTAGCCATTTGTTGTGTTGAAGTATAATTTTGCTGATCTTGGCAAATTTTAGGGTAATCTAGACTGGCTTGTAACTCTAACAAGACATTTGTCGACATTTAAGGTGCAGAACATTTTTTTTGGGGGGGGTGTGGTGTGCAGGAAAATCCTCAACACCATGGTGAGGAGTGACTAATCTTTGTGTCCCACCCAGCGAGGCATGAGCCAATCCACGCCAGCTCTTTCCTGTCAGATTCCAACCAATACTTTTTGTTGTTTGTCTATTTATTTTAGGTTTTTTTAGTTTGTATGATTGTTTGTTTGCTGTGAGGGGTTTTCGGAGCAATCCCGATGGTCATCGCGAGGGAGAGTGGGGATCCAGAGTTGGAGCCAGGCTCAGACCAGAGAAAAGCTCTCCTCCCTGGTCCCGAAGGACGTTTATTGTTCTTCTGTTTCTGCGGACTGCTCAGGGCTTCTGGTTGTCTTTCCGATGACCTTGGTTTCTGCACGGTAGTGTTTGGACTTCTTCTATCCCCTGCGGAAGCTCTGGTTGGGGGTGGGTGACCTCAGAGTACTCGGCCTCCGAGGCCATCCAATTCCCTGTGGCCTCCTTGGCAGTTGGGGTATAGTCCTTGTTGCTCGTATTAATAGTTTTGTGGTGAAGGTCTGGGAGTCTTGATGGTTGGGATCCAAGCTTCCTCCTTACCACCTGCTCCACTCTGGAGTGCCCCCCTGCTCCATGCACATGACCTCCTGTTAAGAGGTTGTCAGGATCGCACCCGATTCCCCCCTCATGCATTGGTATAGTAGTTTTACTATTGTTTAGTGCCGTTTTAGTCTGTTGTCTATGAATTACCAGATTTGATCTTGATAGGCTATATTGTACTTTTTCCTCACTCTTTTTATGGTCCTGAAAGACTTCCCTGCACTCCCTCCCCATTACGGATTAACATAGCATATTGAGGGTATAGTAGGTTTTACAGTTTTTCGATGTAGATCTTAAGTATTCTGACATTAATTGTTGGTTTATAGATTATATCGCATTATCTTATTGCATTGGATACAGGTTGTTAGAGATTGCACTAATATTACAATATACAGGTACTATCTTCCAAGTTGTCATCTTTTCATCTCAGATTAAGGCAAACATGTGGTATTTAACCTTTTGGGATTGGTTCATTTCTCTTAGCATGATGGATTCCAGTCGGGCCCATTTGACCACAAAGAACTGCATTTCGTTTTTTTTTAATAGCTGAGTAGTATTCCATAGAGTAGATGAACCATAGCTTTCTTATCCAGTCTTCTATTGATGGGCATTTTGGTTGCTTCCAGGTTTTTGCGATTGTAGATTGTGCTGCTATGAACATAGGCGTGCATGTTGGTTTCTTGTGTAAGAGATGTTTTGGATATATCCCTAGGAGTGCTATTGCTGGGCTGGATCCATGATTCTGAAATGGTTTTCTTTCTCTTCTCATTAGGTACCTGCTTCTGTTTCACAAGATGCTTCAAATGCATCAAATACACTGTATGCATTCGTACAGACCTCGCGGAAGGTGAGTCTCTCCCCCTTCCTCCCAGGCACTACTAAGGTAGCTGTGTGTTTGGCATGTGTGTATGTGTGTGTGTGTGTGTGTGTGTGTGTGTGTGTGCGCGCGCGCACGCACATGCAGGGATGAGTTTGCAGAAAGTGTGTGTATATGGACTTGTTCTCCATTGTATATATTTATGAAGAGCTTTTATTAACTGATTTTAGATGCTAAGAGGCTAACAAGAAATGCCTTCCTGAGTCTATATACAGAAAAGGAATAATTCTGAAACTTAATGACTAGTGAATAATAGGATTTTCCAAAAGTTTTTTTCTTTGTGGGGAGAGTGTGGGAGGAGGAGGTTGCTGGGGCAAAGGTCAGAAAGGAAGTGGTCTGTGCAGAGGAACCACAGGATCTTGCAAGAGCAGCTAGCCCTACAGCTGAGATAATGGAGAGGTTACATAGGCAGATCCTTACCTGGAGCTGGAGGTGGGGACCAGACATGGAGCAACATACTGTTGATTCTCAGGGGCCAGAGGTTCTGACCAACTAGCTGCTAGTGGAGGCCTCCTGACTGAGGGGAGCCTGTACATCTACTGAGCTCCTCATCTTCAGTGAGGTCACATATGTACCTGAATCTGGACTAGGTAATCCGGTGGCTGTGGCCATCCTTTCTACCTTGTGTGGGAAGGGATGGGAGGAGTGGTGTTCCCAAGGTTGGAGTCACAGCGTAAAGCTGTGAGCCTTGATGTGATGCTTGGGAAGCTTGGAATTCGTGAAAGTCCATGCAACCATGGAAGTCATGGACTGTATGTTTGATACAGTTTAGAACACATTTTTCAGGTTTTTACTCCACTGTCTTTCAATAAGTCCTTGAATCAATGTGCGCCTCCCATGAGAGTGAGTTGTGGATTAAGCACCACAGTACAAGTCTGTATAGATGTTGCTAGACACTGCACCAGGAATGTAATGTGTGTGTGTGGGGGGGGGGTATGGTTGCTTTATGCATATATGGGTGTGAGATGCTAAGCTCTGACTTTGGGGCAGATGTATCTTCATATGCAATTATGCATTTTCCCTTTCTTGGAAACCATAAATATCAGTGTTTATTCCTGAGTGAGAGATTGTATTCACTGGCTGAGAATATCCCCAGGGGGTTCTGGGTCCCAAGTCTCCTTTAGAACCCCTCATATCAGGCTGGAATGTCATTAAACCTGAAATGAAGAATTCTTTACTCTGTGAATTTCTAGTCTGCATCCAAGGAGAAGACCCGCAGCTCTCCTGTCAGTTACTCCATCTACGATGAGGTAGGATTCTGGAACTTCTCTTAAGTGGGTTTGTTTCTGCAACAAAGCACTGATATCCAGTTCAGGGGTGTTTAGGAAAAGGTTATCCACATGGTTTTAGAGTTTCAGCCATTTGAGCAGAAGGGGGGGTCTTCTAATCCAAATCTTCATTTTTTAATTCATATATTTTATTTGAAATGTAAAGTGGCAGAAAAAGCCAGATAGAGAGAAAGCCCATATGCTGTTTGACCCCTTAAAGGCTCACATCATACAGAACTGAACCAGGTCAAAGCCAGGAGCCAAGATCCAGGCATTCAATCCAGGATGCTCACATAGGTGGCAGGGCCAAGTATTGGGGCCATTATCTGCTGCCTCCTATAGCATGCATTAACAGGAAGCTAGAATCAGGAGCAGAGCCAGGGACCGAATCCTGGCACCTGGATATGGAATGTGAGCACTCCGAGTTGCTTCTTAACCTCTGTAACAAAAGCCTGTATGCCAACTATTCATTTCAGAGATTAATATATGGAGGCTCAAGGAGAGCCAGCGTGTAACACAAGGTCATATGAAATTGGACTCTCACTGGACTCGGGTTGTACATTATGGTTGTCCCTAAGCTAGTTCCCAGGTTGTGAGCCACAAGTGTTCCAAAGGTTTGAGTGTATGTTGTGGGAGGATCAGGGGAGGAGGAGGTCAGTGTGTGGATGATAAATGATTCTAAATGAGTTCCCTGAAATCAGATTGGGGATTATTCAAAGACATGAGTGTTCTGAGGCTTCTGCTGGGGTGAATGATCTACAAGGGGCCAAACCTGGTGGCTGAATTGGTTCCCCTCAGGTCATTTAGAGAGTGAATGTGCATGTGGCAGTCAGGAGAAGACTCAAACTTTAAGGTCATGTTATATAAGGCAACCTGACAGTGTCTTCCATGAATTGCCTCATCTAGTCTCCACATGTTGGTATATGACTGGTATAACTACACTTCTCACTTGCCTGGAGAAATGACTGTGTGCATATCACCCCCACTCATTAGCCTCATACCACACCCAACCTCCATCTGCAGTCCAGTAAAGATGTTGTAACTGGTCACAAGGGAGATGGTGAGTGGGTTGCTGCTGCAATCTCCAGCACTTCAGCTGAAGCCCAACATGAAAGCTGGCTGAACAGACTGGCTTTCTACAGGAAATGGGCGGGCCTCAGCAGCACTGGGGATCTGGACAAAGCATAGTGTGGTTAAGAAAAGCACCAGAATTGAAAGCAGTGGGATTGGATTTAGACTAGTTGTCTGCTCTAAGGATTTTGTTCTACTACTCCAAACCTCATTTACTCAATATGTAAAATGGGGACACAGTTTCATACTCCACAGGAGCTCCTAGTGAGTAGGTCTGAAGTTTTTTCTTTTCTTCTACAGGTTGGAAGCAAAACACCTAAAGCACAGAACCCTGCTCGATTGAGTCGCAAAGAGCTGGAGCACTTTGATATTTATCCTTAGGTGCTGGAGCCATTCTCACTTCTCCGACACATTAGTATCTGCTTTGGGAATTAGCACAGTGAATGATGCTACAGGAATCTCTACAGGAAAGTTCCTAGTCAGGAAAGGATGTGGGAATTTTTTGATGGCCTATGTTTTGTTTTGAAGATGATTTCTCACAATCATGATAAGCATACATCTGTTAAGTTATATCTCCAAACTAACAGCCAGGACACAAATGGATGGAAATGCTGGATCATTCATAGATCACATCTCAGGTACTAGTAATCTGTCAAATGTTACGTAAATGCTGTTGGTGCTGATATTAGCATGGAGATTCCCTTTCTTGGGTTTCCTAATCTGTTCCTTGGCTCCCATTCTCCCAGATCTTGAATGACTGCATTTCCTCTCCCTGCCTAGATTTATCTTCCAAAGCAAGAAGAGGAAATAATGATGGTGACTTCAGGGCAGAGTAAGATGTCCTCCTTTGTGAGGTACATTTTTGGGATGCTGGCATATTCTCTGAGATCAGAGCTTGAGCTTGACTCACACGAAGATGAACAACTTTCTCCCGTATCTTACACCCTACTTCTAGCCAGCTGGTCACAAAGGGGCATGGGCAGACATGAGAGTTGATGTGCAAAGCAACCCATCTCTGAAAAAGAAAGCTCATCCAGGGGGCAGGTGCTTGGTGTAGCAGGAGTGAAGTCAGTGCTTTGGAAGTCTCCATTTCATAGCACAGTGCCTGGATTCAGTCCTGGCTTCCCTGATTCTCATCCAGCCCTCTGCTAATACATAGCCTTTGAGGCAGTAGATGATGGCTCAAATGCTATGGTTTCTACCAACCACATGAGAGATTTGGATTAGGTTCCAGACTCCTTGCTCTGGCATGGCCCAGCCCTGACTGTTAAAGGCATTAATAGAAAAAACAAACCCAGTGAATGGAGGAATTTGTGTGTGTGTTTCCCTCCCTTTCAAGGAAAATGAAAATAAGTAAATATTTTGAGAAGAGAGAAAACGCACTTAGAGAACATGCTTTATCATCAAGGCAAGACCAATTTTACCCTCAGTGTGCGTACGCTGTTTGACAAAGACACAGTATAAGAAAGGTACTGTGACTCCTTCCCAGAAGAGGTAGTCTGTTAGAAACCACATTCTAGTGAGATTTGGTGCCCTGATGATGCTCCCCATGGTACACACTGCAGGAGAGTTTAAGGCAGCTGAATGGTGACTACGAAACAAGAGGAGCTAGGCACTACACTGGTTGCCCAAGGCTTTAAGACAAACTTTTCAACAAGGTTGTGAGGAGTAGGGCCAAGTCTAAGAAACAGAAGAGGGTGAACTGGAAGAGGACTTACTCAGAGACCACAACAGGGGACAGTGCACAGAGCCTGTGTCTGAAGATGTAAATTTTATTCAGATCTATGTTGTTACATGGAAAGAATCTATATCCCTTGCCTGAATCAAACATATGCGTCTTTTTGCATATGCTACATTCTTACTTTCTATAGCAGCCAAAGGGTACTTGCAGGCCATTCATAAGAACTTGTCCATTTAAATACTGCTGGAGAAGGATCTGGCTCCTTGGAAAGCTGCCAAGGTCCTTCTGCCTTGTTCTTATCTGGGAAACAGAAAACCAACAGCAACAGCCATTTAGTCTGATGAAGGAGAGTTGAGGTGTGCCCTGCCTGACTGTACCAGGCCAGGCTGACTTCTCTCTCTGAGAGAAATACAGACAGGCTACATATATTAAGGCCCACGCAGAGGCTGAAACCCAAGGAAATACAGGCCTAGGGGATCTGAGGCTGACGTTAGGAGCTGAGCTGTAGAGTCAAGTAGCTCAGTGGGCAAAGACAGCAGGAAATGATGGTGGTCAGAACAGATCAGATAAACACCAGAGTCACTGGCCATTGACTATTGCTGGCCTCTCACATGTCCCATGCGATGCAGATCTTGAACTAGCCAGATTTATATAATCAGCAGAAAAGACTCAAGGGCTCAGGGCTTTGAGAAATGGTCAATGGGAGGTACTACATACACAGCCCCATCATCTTGTGTGATTGGTTGTTGGTGAAACCCCCCAAGGTAAGCCCCACCACTCTGTGTGAAGAAGTGCCTGAGCTCCTGAGAGACTGTGCAGAGACCACAGAAGCCACACTGCCACCACCACCTGAGTAGGGGGAAAGCAAAACTGCAGAACTGTGTGGCATCAAAGGCATGGAGGGCTGCAAGGTGCATGAAATACAAATGCACACTGGAGCACCCGTCATCTTGCAAAGGAATCAGGCATGACACTTCTTATGACAGAGATAGGATGGCAGCCACAGTTTAGGGGGAGAAGAGATTTTGTGGCTATTCTGCACCCAGACTGGGCAACAAGGAGAGAGATTATTTTTAGTAAATATGGGAAAGTTTATATGAAGAAGATCTTTTGACCACTCAAAAAATACAAAAAATGTATACCTATAGCAGTAAAAATATATGCAGCAAATAATATACATCTTTCTCAGGATTATCAGTTCCTTCCTGGAGGCAGCTACTGACAACTTTTTGTATTTCCTCCCTGTTTGTCGTCCTGCAGAGAGAGCTCTTGGTGCACAGAGTCGATAATTGCACACATAGACTACAAAGTATATTATGAGCAAATGACTTTTAAAGATTGAGGGTCACATAGGCATAAGTGAGGAGGGTTTGCAACAGGATGTAACTTACATGTACACATGCAAAGGATTCAATAAACAATGTGTTTTTAAGTAGGCTACTAATAATTACACAGTGTGCACATGAAAGAAACTGGAAAAAAAACCCCACTTCTGTTTGATCCTTTACCAAAGCTTGAGGATCAGGGGGTTCCTATGCCCATTTTCCCAATCCCAACTGCTTCAGGACCTTTGCCCTGAGTTCTTGGAGATTTCTCACAAGATTACAGTTGCTTATGGTTATATATTGGCGAGGTTTCCTGGCGTACAGATTCCTGTTTTCCTACACTTCCAGAACTCATCTATGCCTTTAAAGTGTAGGTTTTTCTTATGTAACTGATAGCATACAATACTTGCTGTCCTGGATTTAGTTCCCAACAATGTATCTTGGCATTTGTTTCATGTCAGCATGTATATCCTTTATTTTCTTTAATAGTGGCGTAGCTTGCAATTGCATGGACATATTACCTCATATCTACCTGCATTCTTGCTATGTGGACATTTAAATATTTCACATAATACTACAGTGAAAATCATTTTTACAAAAATCGTTGTGTCCATATGTGAGATTTGCTTTACCATGTGTCTGAGGATGGGATGAGGGATAGCCAGTTAAGTCCCTTTCAACAACATTTGGCCAACATCTGAGTTGGGGTATCCAAGAGGTGGACACTATGTAAATGTGCAGGGGACAAATGGAGCAGGCACATCTGAAGCCCCTAGGCTCCAAAAGGAGACTGTCTGTACCACTGATGGGTTTGGAAGGCCACAGAAGATGGAGGAGGACAGAGTCAGATCCAGGCATCTCATAAACACAGAGAGAAATTCTGATGTGCTTCTGCTCTTGAGAGCCCAGATATGGGATGAGGTCCAGTTGTCTGTCCATACTGAGCACCCCAGGAAAGAGGGAGCAGCTGATTTTCCTTTCAGATGAAATTTTCATAGGTGATGATTTTGGAAGACTCAAGCATCATCCTGCTACCTCCACCACCTGTGACTGAAAGAACACACAAGACTGACTATTAAAGCCTTGGAAGCCTCTGTTCCCCCATATCCCTGTTCTGTTGACAGAGAGGAAGGCTGGGCCAGGCCAGACTGTGATCTTCTGTCCTGCAGAAGTGGTTATGTGGACTAGCTTAGGCCTTGAGCAATCAACCAAGCCAGTAACAAGCTAATCTCAGACTGTTCAATGAGGCAAACCCAGGGGATTAAAAAGCAATAACATGCTTTGTTCTCAAAAAATTGCTGCTGAATAATTTTAGTCTCTGCTCTAGCTAGACGAATCAGAAAGCATTTATATAAGGATATTTTAAATGGTAGCGGTTAAGATCCCAAAGAATTATCCGGCCCATTGGGGCTTCACTTTCCAAGGGTTCTGAGGCTGCTTTGTCAGAGATGACCAGAGAAGACTCTGAAGAGCAGGGTGACATTGGGGAAGTTCTGATTGCATAGTTCAGGCTAATCTGATGTTGGTCTGTTGCGTGGAAAAACCTCATTTTCTCAGAAGAGAGTTCAGTCACAGTCTGTGGCTCTACAGAGAAATCTCAGAGTGAGGCATTTGCCTTTCACCATAATGCTAGGAAGTCCAATGATCTTACTGTTTCTCAACCCACAGATAAAGAAACTAAGACTTAGAAAGGATTAGGAACTTGGCCAGGCTCACAAAAGAGAAGCAGGATTGGAACCTTGAGCTCCATCCTCGGTTCTTCTTCAGTGGGAAACAAACACAACCTGATAGTGCTGAGTCAGGACAAGAGGGGGACAGAGGCAGAACCCAGCTCAGTGGAAGTTGGGGCTCTTTCTGTCTCAAGCCTGGAATTCTTGGTACTTGGGCCATCTTTGCCACTTTTCCACGTGTGTTAGTAGGGAGCTGGATTGGAAGTGGAGCTCTCAGGACACGAAACCTGCTTAACCCATTGCATAACAATGCAGGTCCCAGATAACATACTTATGATGAAAATTTAGCACACAAATTGAGATGTCTTCTAAATGTAAAATGCATATTGGCTCTCAAAGACTTAATAAATAATTTTGAATGTTTTTGTCTGCATGTTGAATTCACGTGAAAATGAAATTTTGGATATATTACGCTGAATACAACATATTAAAATCATGTTGTTCTTTCTCCCTTTCCTGTTGTGATTAGGACAACCTCTTGGGATGCCTCCATTCTATCGGAGTACCTATATACAAGGCCCTGCCCCACCCTCCATTTCAACTATTCTGCTAATACACATCCCGGGAGGTGATGGTGGTGGTTCAGGTTGTTGTATCTCTACCACTCACACCGAGGGAAATCTGGATCGAGCTCCTCACTCCTGGGTTTGGCTTAGTCAAGCCCAGGTTGCTGCAGGCATCTGAAGAGAGACTCATAACATGAAGATCTCCCATTCTCTCTCTTCTTCTCGCTCTTTGTGTTTCTGTCTCCTTCCCCCTCCACCTGCTTTTAGAATAAATGAAATAAAAAAATGGATCCCTAACACTGTCTTTCCTATTTTCTCTCCTTGGAGACTCTTGGCTTTGTAGTCAGATGAGATACTGCACCTTCAGCCACTGAGCCCAATTCCAGGGCTCTCACTTGTCCCCATCTGCTTTTTCCCCATCTTCCTCCTCTGAGAAACAGACTTTCTGTCTGCTTTACCAGGATCATCTGCTTCTCCTTGGTTCTTCCTGCAGCATATGTGGTCTTTGCTGCCCTCTCCACCATTCTGAGGAGACTCCAAAGGATGTCTCCACTCAAGTAACGATCAACCTGGACTCCTGTACTCACTTGGTAACCTTGAGTGTCCCCAAGTCCAGCCAGGTCCTGTTGGGTCCCAAGGATACAGGGCAAAGGATATTCATGTCTGTCCTACTGCTTCTCTACCTCATCATTGTCCTACCAGAATTCTAGGTTTAGATCTCGCACCTGTCCAAGGATATTTTTGAATCCCTGGACAGCCAATGTAATCAGTTACATGGACAGGGTGGGAGAGGCCCTGCGTCATTGGATCTTGGACTGAGTATGGCACATCAGGGTTCCAGAGAATTCAGGAGATGGAGAAAATAGATTGCACATAGGAACCAACATGAAATTTCCTTGGGATCCAGCTGTACAGAATGCCTTTCCCTGCCTCCTTCACGGAACATGACAGGGGCATTCTCCAACATGTTTATGAATGTCACGGTGACATGGGACTTCAGTAGCTGGTCAGCAGGGATGATGGCATTGACACTCAGATCTCTTCCCCAGGAGGAAAGGGATAAGAGAAGAAGATGGTGAGGATACAGCAACTGGGGGCACCAAAAGGTGGCCAGAACCACCTGTTTCTGGTGGTGTTCTTTGCAGGCTGAACGGCTCTGTGCCAAACTCCCACAATGTCCCTGACAGGTGTCATCGCTGTGACTTAGCCAGACCAGTTGCCTGATCACTCCTCTCTCTCCTTAACTGGTATGTGGACTCACCAAGGATGAACAGATGCCTCCAACTGGTCATCCAACACCTGTTTTGGTCATGAAAACTACTCAAAAATATTTAACAGCCCAGCTCCCCACTAAGAGTATAAGTAACCCAACTCCCAACACTGGGGGGTGGAGAGTTCCACTTTTAAAATATAAATTGTTTGAATTTCTGACCTATTGTACTTCAAACCTTCTTACACTTTGTCATTCACTCCATTGCCCGTGCTCACTGTGTGAGTGAGCAAGTGTGTGTGTGTGTGCATGTTTAAGTTCTGTATTTCTTTCTTTTTTTTTTTTAAGATTTATTCATTTTATTACAGCCAGATATACACAGAGGAGGAGAGACAGAGAGGAAGATCTTCCATCCGATGAGTCACTCCCCAGGTGAGCCGCAAATGGCCGGTGTGCACAGATTCGAAGCTGGGAACCTGGAACCTCTTCCGGGTCTCCCACGTGGGTGCAGTGTCCCAATGCATTGGGCTGTCCTCAACTGCTTTCCCAGGCCACAAGCAGGGAGCTGGATGGGAAGTGGAGCTGCCGGGATTAGAACCGGTGCCCATATGGGATCCCGGGGCTTTCAAGGCGAGGACTTTAGCCGCTAGGCCATGCCGCCAGGCCCAAGTTCTGTATTTCTGTTTCATGTATCGATAACACATACAAAATGTAAATGGCACATAATAAAGTGTACATAATAAAAAAGTAAGAATTCTTGCTCTCAGCTACCTGTTTGCATTTCCCAAGGGTTACTATTTCAGGAGGTGATTTCTGTCACAGATTATTTATTGATCTTTTGAGAGCTATTCTAGGCTTAGACATGTGCATCACAGTGTATTACACATACTGATTTGAATGTTTACAAAAAATAAAAAAATAAGGAGTGTACATTTGTTGGAGTTGTTTTTTTTTTTAATTCACTAATTACATTGTGTTATGTGACACAGATTCATAGGTACTGGGATTCTCCCCATGTTGGAGTTGTTTTAAGAAGCCATTCATGACTCCTGTGCCTGATATGTGGCGCTGAGTTGAGCTCTACTTCTGATTGCATCTTTCTACTCATGAACACCCTGGGATGCAGCCGGCAGTGGGAGGCAAGCCCTGTGGGTGATATGTTTATATGACCTGGTCTAGTACCAACTTTTGCTGGTATTTTGGAGGAATGAACCCATGACTGGAAAAATCTCTCTCTCTCTCTCTTAAATTAATAAAAAGTAAAAAACTTAAACAATTGTACCCATATATCTTTGAAATCATTGTGTCAATTCAGTTTGAGTTGATTCATTCTAATTCCATTAGCTGCATGTAATTTAATTCCCTTAATATTCATATAGATAGATTATCCTACAAATCACTAAGAAGGATTAAACTACCACATCGAAATCCTGTTGAAGAAAACAGTACATTGTTTTCCAGAATAGTAGCAGAACCCAGGTACCACCACCTTATTTTGCATTGCACCACTTAACAAAGAAAAAGAGGGATTTAGAGATTGTAATCACTAAATTTGATTGATCTAACCCTTAATGCTTTCCAAAGAATACACATAACAGTAAGTAATCAACAATAATCATAATTTTCACCAATTATGTGCCAAGCACTTTCAATGATATCATCTTCAAACTGTGAGAGTTTTGTCTAATACAACTTACTACCACATTTTACATTGAAGTAACAGAATTGCACAGCTAATAAATGATGGTGTGAGGATTTATCTTCATATATTCCTGATACTAAAACATGTGGGAGGAGGAAGAAGATGAATTCCTTTTCTAGTCTACTGCTTCTAACTCCTTGGAGACACAGAATCATCATCTCTTGGAACATAAGAGTGAAGTTTGAGGTTACCCCACCTGGTGGAGCCACATCAAGGGAGATTTCTCTTTGCCTCAAACTGCTTGGCATTCATGCATTAATTGTTTGAGATGTGGGGGACATTGGACATAGATTATTTCTGGTTTGCACAGCACAATCAGCACCACAGAGATTCTCTGTGAATACTAACAGTTGTGTTGCTTTCTGTGCTTTTTTTTGTGATGGAACAAGTAGGACATTCCAAGTGCAGAGAGGCAGACTGGTCCTTGGTGCTGGGGTTCTTGGCTCCTCAGCCAAGAGTTTTCTAGTTGTCCCCTCACGTCCTCAACCCTGCTGCTCTCGGACTCCCAGTGCTACATGCACCACCCTCCCTGAGGTCCTGGGCAGGGGGGAGTCGCAGGCCACGGTTGTCACAGTCCCAGTTGGCTGGAATCTTGGTTGGAATGCTGGGATAGTGCAAGTCTGGAACATACTGCTGAGACATGCTCTCCAAAAACCAGCAGGAGTTGGGCCTTTTTGTGGGGAGGTAGAATGTGGAGGAGAAAAGGATACACAGATGCAAGTCAACTTCCCCAGTGCCATTTGACCACCTCCAGTGTGCCAGGGATGCTCCAGTCATCCAGGGTGATATGAAGATAGTCCTCTTCCTCACCAGGGAAGTGCTGGGTGGTTACCACTGGGGATATTTCCTTGGATATCTCTGTGGTTTTATCCACATGCTACAAGGAGCTCATCAAGTGACATGTCTTAGCAGGACAATATGAATGTGAAACAACATAGAGTGTGTCCGGAGTGATTTGTGACAGGGGCTGGAATATCTTCTCATGTGTGCTTATGCACACCTCACACACACTCAGCTCTCCGAGTCAGAGGGAACGTGGAGCACAATTCCTGCACAGACTGTTCTGATTTTAACAAGAAAGCCACCAGCTTCAGAGGACTCTCAGTTATGAGCAATGGAAATAAGGATGTGATTTCATGGGCAGCAGGTGGAGAGGAGTCTTTAGGAGTGTGCAGCTGATTCTTCTGCGGTTTCTTGCAGGAAGGCCCACAGTGCAGCTGTTGGTGGGATTCTCCGTGCTCTCCATGATTCTTTATAGTCAGCCCTCACACTGCCAGAGACAATGCCCACCACAGTGACTGTGTGTGTGTGCATGCCAGGGAGGGTTGATCACATGCATCAGTAATGTTCATGGAGTAATTACTGTGATTGAGGCTTTGTTTTTCGAGCTTTACATATTTTCTCTCTTAATCTTCAGATCAGTCGTGCTTGGTTGTGACCTTTATTGTTCCCATTTTACAGATGAGGAAACTGAGGCTTAGTATATACATCTCACTGGAATAGTTTTCTTTGATGCTTTGACGGTAGAGGACACAGCTTTGCATTAGACAGATTTAAGTATAGTGTGTTAAGTACAGTAAACTCCTAAGAGAATGAGAACGTAGATTTAATACAGTTGGCAAATGAGTCCTATACTTGCCCGGGTTCTGCTCCCAGGGGGAAATGCAAGTGCAAAGACACAGATGTTGGGATTGCATCCAGTCACGCTAACCCTGGCATTTCCAGTGATTTTCTCTTCTCTGTGTTGCCTGGCCAGGCTGGGAAATGGGTGTGACTAACTGGAAATTTCAGAAATCCCTGCTACTGTGCTGGCAATTCAGCCAGTCACTGACCCCAGCATCACCCCATCAATTGGGCACGGTCTAGCCTGGGCTGAGATTTGGATACAATACCACAGCCCAACTTGACCTTGATTAACTGAACTTGAGATTAACTGTCAGGCCCCAACTGACTCATTCATATTGAAATACCATCCTGCATTTTCTAAACTTAACTTTTAATACGGTATGGAGTTTTAATGTGTATAAGCTCCCACAGAATAGCAGGTCATGAAAAAAATGTAAAATTTGACTAAATTCAAAGCTCTTCACATGTATATGGAAAGATACTAAGATACCTCAAGAGCCAAAGAATTGTAACACCAAATTAAGAGCTGCAGCAAGAATAGAGCATAGAATTAGTTACTATCATAGTGTACAAATTGTATCTAGGCATACAGGCATTGAGACTATCCTTTTAGAAGGCATCAGCAAACCAAGTAAAAAGGAGCATTGGTAGGTACCATCAGTTAACACCTCTATGATACTTCTGGTCAGTAACTAACTTTACCTGGCTGATAGGTTGACCCAGGAAATTATTGTGGTTGAAACGTGATTCACATGGTACAATTGATTCCCTTGAAATCACAAATCTCAATACCTTGAGGATGAGAAATACAGAATAGATACCAACTCATTTTTGGAAAAAGAAGCTGGACATGGCCAATATTAATGAAGATTGTGTTCACTTTTCTTTTCTAATATTGACTCTAGTTAGACCAATAATCAGCCATATCTTACTATCACATAAGAAAAGAATCTTGTGGAATCATGAATTTGGGTCCTGCACAGCAGCACAGTGGCTAAAATCCTCATCTTGCACACACCAGGATTACATATGGATGCTGGTTCGTGTCCTGGTTGCCCCACTTTCCATTAAGCTCTCTCTTTGTGGACTGGGAAAGCAATCGAGGATGGCCCAAAGCCTTGGGACTCTGCACCTGAGTGGAAAACCTGGAAGGAGCTCCTGGCTCCAGACTTCGGATTGGTACAGTTCTGGCCATTGCAGCTGACAGAAGATCTTTCTCTCCAAAAAGAAATCATTTTTTTAAAAGAAAAGAGATCACAATCCAAGTACCTATGAAACTGTGTTACATAATACAATGTAATTAATGAATTAAAAAAATAATAAAAAAAAGAAAAAAAAAAAGAAAAGAGATCACAAGAGTTCAACAGCTTAATCACTACATCCATGGAACTAACATACCAATTTGAAAGATAATCATTGGCTCTGACCATTTGAATCTATCTAGCTAGACATATGAATTAGCAACAGCCACCTGTGACTTCAAGACCTTTTTGTGGTTTTAAAAGATCAGACAGTGTTGTCACTTTAAAAAGTTATTGACAGAAAACTGCCATTCAAAAACTTAAGTTCATATGGGAAAAAATAAACAAACACACTAAAAACTTTCTGAGACTGATTTGTTTCCCATCTACTCTAATAACTGAGTACATCTAAATTGCAGCACACTTGAAAACAGTATACAAGAATATATGCAAATATACATATACATATTAAGATTAGGGATCAAAGTTAGTTCTCCTCTGTTAGATCACAGCTAAAGCCAAGTCCTCGGATATTGCCTCAAATTGCTACCCAGTGACACTCCAACCACTCTTCTAAGTGTGCAAATCTACTTACAGTATAATCTTACAGAGCACCCATTTCTTAATCATTGACAGCACTGCTTAAGATAAGGTTCCTAAGTATGAGATGCCAGAGATACTCTAAGATCTGCTACCCATTGAAGTAATTTCTAAAGACACAAAGGGTAGAGTTTAGCCCTGTGCTTGCTAGAACATACAAGAATCTGGTCTGGGAATACCTCAAGGTTTCTTTGGAGATCTCCCCAATCGAACTGCTGGACTCAGAACTCTAACCAAGAAAAGACAAAAGACAGAACAGGTCAATCATTCATCTCAGCTATATGTTGGCAGCGAAATATGGGGCAAACGGAGACTTTATGATGGACCATATCAATCAGTGGACGACCTCAACGAGCGAAACTGGCAGCGATTCATAACTGCAGAACTATTAAAACCACTTGAGCAAATATCTCAGAGCATGCCCCACATCCGGGACTTGGGGTGGGCGGGAAACCGGGTGGGGCTTCTCCCTCAATATCCCCCTTTACCTCAGATACAAGATGGAAACAATATGGACATAATAGTATTACCCACTTCCCTATACCCCCTGAACCTTTTTTTTTAACCGCAATTAACTATGTAAAGATTGTCAACAACAATACAATAAAATAAAAAAAATGTCAACTAAAGTCCCAGAGCCAATCTTTCATCCATTGGTCAGCAATATCATCATATTGCTCAGGAGTTTTTTTTCCTGCTGGTTTTGAAGACTAGCTCTTCAACGGTCACTTGAGTAGCTTGAACAAGTTAGTGAAGTTTATTCTGAAAAAGTAATAGCTTAAGGTGTGGATTTATAGACTGAACAATGAAAAGTCTTTTTTTTTTTGAATCCATGTATTTAGCCTGATATCATACGATAAACATATCGATGATTTTCACAGGTTCTAACTGTGTAGCAGATAAGAGTCCTTGTATACAGCTGTAAGCCCTAGATTCTAGCCCTTGTCCTGGGGGTTAAAAAAATCCAGTAGTCGTTTTGAAGCTGATAGAAGAAGAAAAATTCTCCACATAAAACATAAATCTTCCCTTTATATTCCACAGCACCATGAAATTCCACTGACATTGCACATATGGTTGTCCAACAACTCTCTCTGCTACAGTAGCACTCCAACATTTTAGCAAGTTCCTCCCACAGGCATTTGGACAACTTCTTCATGTAGTTTCTGCCTTCTTAAGGCCTGCTTGGCTGGATAATGCACATAGGATCCACCTGATTATAGGATACTGCCGTGCATTCCTAACTTTGTACCTTGCTGGGTCAGGTGGCATCCAGGTCAAGACAGGAGATGGACAACACCCCCAGCATCCTGCCCCAGGACCCATCATAGACCTGCAGATGGTGTTACTGGGTATGAGTGACATGGGAATGCCCCAGGTTTGTGTGGGCCCGGTAGTGCTCTGCATCCTCCCAGCTCAAGTTGCTGATCTGCAGGCAGTAGCCTGGGCCCACAACATTCACACAACCCTGGCACTGGGTTTCCACCTGGGACAAGGTGCCCAGGCCTCCAGCTTCTACGGTGGTGATCGAGACAATTGCCACAGAACGGGAGGTCCAGGAGATGCTCTCCACTGCTGTCCTGGTGGCAGCTGCAGGGACAGAAGGACAGATCCCCCTAGAGTCCCAGTTACTGCTGGGGGGCTGGGTCCTGTCTGGAAGCTGCTGGCCCTGTGGACACAGAATGAAAGATTTAGGGGCACCCTAAAAGGATCGTAATAGGCCTGAAAAACACAGTTAAGGAAGAGGTCATTAACACCATTTTACACATGAGAAAAAACACACCTAGTGAGCTTGGATGACTTGCTCAAGATCCTTAGCTACTGAGTGATAGAACCATAGCCAGGGTCAATGCCCCTTCCTCACACCAGAGTAGGCACCAGTGGCATCTGCATAAACTAGTGACCATATAATGCAACAATTATGTGGATGCTATCCCAGGAGTTGTAGGTACTCAAGGGAACAGTGAGCTGGGGAGTTGTTGGGAGGCACCTGATGACTCCCACCATTGGTGTCAGGGAGTAGGCCCAGAACTCATCTAGTCCAGCCCCATCCAGGGCAGCAGCTGTCTTGCAGCATCCCCGGAAGTGCTGCTCCATTCTGAAACAGAGGCAGACAGTGGGATTCCAGCCCATCCTGCTCTTGAAAGGAGGGTGTAAGGACCAGGACACCAGGCAGACTTCCAGGGTCTAAACTCTGTCCTATCTGGAACCAGTTGTGTCATCTCCAGCAGGTTATTTAAGCTCTCTGGTTTCTCATCTGTGAAAAGGGGAGTGTCATTATCTAAAATTTTTTGAGATATGCAAATAAGTGTTATTTGCAATCAGTACCCACCAGGATTATTATAATTCACTAGACTTTACCACAGTTTGTTAAAGATACTTAGCATCACTGGAATAAATGAGTAGATGCACCTTGTTTGCATCCTACCAAAGCTAGCCAGCAGCTTTGTAGATAAATTTTAAGAGCCGCTGCACAGCAGCATGACCCTTCACTGTAAGGTTATTTTTACAGTGCAGATGTGTGGTGTCAGGAGGCAGAAAATTTGAAGCTGACCTAAGTTTGCTCCTCAGTTGCCTAGACACAAAAGGCAACAAGGCTCAGTGAGCCTTCTGGAGGGATCTACACCCTGGTAAGAATGTGGGCCCCGGAAAGTTGGTTCCCTCACCACTTCCAAGGCCAGGTGGTAGAGCTGTTTGCCAAAAGTTGGATAGAGACGCCCCCTGAATGACTGCTGTGGTCATGAGGAACAGGAGGTGGTAGCCATCTGGAGCACTCAAGTCAAGCCAGAAATGTGCAGTATCCTGTCACCATAAAGCCCACTGGAAGGATATTAGATCTGATGTTCAAAGTCTGTCAGTAGGAAGCCTCCCACAGACCAGTGATGCTTGACACCAAACAGAACTTTCTCTCCCTAACCTAAGCCCCTGGCCTGAAATCTAACCTTGAGAAACTCCACCTTGAACAGAAGCTTTGCTTGTCCTTGACCTTCTAGTGCAGTAGCTTGCGAGGCGCAGTTACAGTTCTGCTCCCTTCAGTCAATGCTTTGGTTGGTTGGAGCGCATATTTATTGTGCATCACACAAACAGTGGAGATTTGCATCTTTCTCTGGAGTTCACAAGCTCCACCAGGTGAAAAGGTGGAAGAGAATTAATATCTGAGCAGTGAAGTCAGGCTGGACAATAGTCTCATAGTTAGTTATAGTGGAGTGCCTGTCAAACTGCGTTGGCCCAATCCCTTTTCTGGATTCAAGTAAAGAAAAAGGACACTAGGGAATCAGATATAGAACCAGAATCAGACCATTGGTCAAGCCTTATATCATTATAATGTTCTTAACCCCCACCAAACAATTAAAGATGATATACCTCCAAGAACTTGAGAAACTTCCTTGTCAACCTCAGTTGCGAAGTAGTCATGTCCAGATGAAAACCCAGCAGAGCCTGAGCCCCAAGTTCATGCTGTGTTTGATACACTGCACCACCAGTATCAGGATTTCCACACACCCAGCCCTTCCTGTGTCACTGGACACTATGCTTTCCAACCCAAGAACCTCAAGATCAAACTGAAAGAGGGCGGGGGGAGGGGTGGGGTGATTCCCAGTTCCAACGAAACTGTATCACATAATACAATGTAATCGATGAATAAAAAAAAAATGAAAAAAAAAGATCAAACTGAAAGACGGTAAACCTATTTAATTATTTATGTATTTATTAATTTACAAAAGAAAATAGACAAATATTTCCTGTTAATTCACTCATCCAAATGCCACAACAGCCAGGGCTGAGGCAGATTAAAGCTAGGTGCCTGGAACCCAATCCATGTCTTCCAAGTAGACGACAGGGACACAGAATCTTTTTTTCTTCATTTTTTTATTACATTGCATTATGTGACACAGTTTTATAGGCATGGATTTCCCCCCACCCCTCCCCAAGCCCTTCCCCTATGGTGGGTTCCTCCACCTTGCTGCATTTCTACAGTTCAAGTTCAGTTGAGATTTTTTTCGTTGCAAGCATATACCAAGCATAGAGTCCAGTATCTTATTGTCCAGATAAGTTCAATGGCTTCTTGGGGAGACCATCTCTGACCTGAAGGTAGAGTCAGCAGAGTATCATCCCGATCAATTAAAAGCCCCAACATAACATCAGCAACAATTTATAACGTTATGGAATTAGTGGACATAGTATTGAGTAACCAATATGTTAAAAAAAAATGCAAGTTCTTAACCACATCCTGTGACTTCTTCATTGACATTTCAATTTTAGTTTATATACAACTGGGTTCTATACACCTTAAAATGGCTATAGATTACTATTCAGTTGTCTCGTGTCTATTTTCAGTGTAGTACTTAGCTTTTTATAACGTTGAAGCGTAATTTTGGTGAACCTGACTTTTTTTTTTTCAGGAGGTCTAGACTGGCTTATAACTCTAACAAGACATATGTCAACAGTTTAGGTGCAGAACAGTTTTAGGAGGGGTGTGCAGAGAAATCTTCAATGTCCTAGTGAGGAGTAACTAATCTTTGTGTCCCACCTAGTAAAAGTGAGTCCACTCTGACCGCTTCCTGTCAGATTCTAGGCTTTCCTTGTTGTTCTCTGCCTATCTATTCTAGATTTTTTGTTTGTTTGGTTGGTTGGTTATTTGTTTGTTTTGAGGGCTTTCCGGAGTGATCCTGATGGTCATTGCCAGAGAGGGTGTGGACCCAAAGTTGGAACAAAGCAAGGACCAGAGAGACTCCCCTCCCTAGTCCTGAAGGAAATTTACTGTTCTTCTCTTTCTGCGGACTGTTCAGGGCTCTTGGCTGTTGTTCTGATGCCCTTGGATCCTGTGAGGGAGGATTTGGACTTCTTCCATCCCATGTGGTAGATTCAAGCGGGAGTGGAAGGCACTCCAATTCCCCGTGGTCTCCTTGGTAGTTAGGATGTTGTCCTTGGTGCTCATACTGATAGACCTTGGTGAGGATCCGGGAGTCTTCAGGGTTGGGATACAAGCCTCCTCCTGAGGGACGCAAAATCTTAAGCCGTCACCTCCTGCCTCCTAAAGTGTCCATTTGCAGGAAATTGGAACTGGGAGCAGAGCCTGTACCCTAAGTAGTGTTTTAGTTGTTTCACCAAATGTCCTATTTTATTTTAAAGCAACATTAGCCTTGCCCTAGGCCCAGAAGATGTCCCTGTGGACAATAACCACCAGGGTCCTGGCTTGGATGCCATAGCAGAAGGGTTCCCAGATGTGCATGCTCTTCTGAGAGAGAGGAAGGTGAAAGTGGGAGGAATGTTCCCGGAATCCAGCGGCTTGGTTTCAGTTCCCTGTCTTTGATCAGGACACAGTGGTTCTCTGCCACTTTCCTTTTGGCTGTGCTCTTACAGCTGAGCTGTGTCTATCTTCAATTTTTTGGATCACCAGCCATATGTCAGAGATGCCATTTGATCTCTGATCCTGTCATCTGTAAAGTGAGTGCAATACTTAACTCAGCTACAGGATTGCTGCAGTGATGGGACTTTTAAAATCTAAATGAATGCTCTTTATAAACCTCCAACACCCAAGGAGTTCATAACAGTGGATGACTCCACCACCCAGCTCAAGCTGATGTTTTTCTGAAGGAGAAGAAGCCTAGCAACAGAGTCTAGGTCCTCTTTGTTTCTTAAGAATTATGTTTCCCTAACCTCCAATTCTCAAACCCATTTGCTGCTGTCTCTCAGATTTTAGGATGGGAGTGGTTAAGAATTGAAAGAATCAGAATCTGCCAATTACGTATTGCATGGGTTGACATCCCTATGAAGTCATTGAGGGACACAGAAGATCCAAATTAAGAGTAAGATTGGGGCCCAGTGTGGTGGCCTAGCAACTAAAGTCCTCGCCTTGTACGCACCGGGATCCCAAATGGCCACCGGTTCTAATCCCGGCAGCTCCACTTCCCATCCCGCTCCCTTCTCGTGGCCTGGGAAAGTAGTCAAGGACGGCCCAAAGCCTTGGGACCCTGCACCCGCTTGGGAGACCCAGAAGAGCTCCAGGATCCTGGCTTCGGATTGGCGTAGCACTGGCTGTTGCGGTCACTTAGGGAGTGAATCATCGGATGGAAGATCTTCCTCTCTGTCTCTCCTCCTCTGTGTATATCCGCCTTTCCAATAAAAATAAATAAATCTTTTTTAAAAAAAAAAGGGTGAGTCTCTTGGGCTGGAAGGTGGAGGAAGTAGAGAAAGATGCAAGAGGATTGTGTGTAGAGCACAAATCCCAAGGTACTACAGTTTCTTAAAGACCTGAATGTTTCAGGATATAACTCTGAGCTGGCCTGGGCTCGATTCTCTGTTGGATGCACACCCATTACAGCTTCTTTGCAAATATCCAGACTTCTGCTGATTTAGTAAGAGAAGTGTGAAGGAGATGAGGACATGAGGAGGACATGAGTGGAGATGCAGTAAACTGGCATTATTGCATCATAACACATGCACACACACACATGTAAACACTGTGGGTTCCTTAGAGGCAGCACCTTCAGAGAAAATTGACCACTTCTGTAATGAAACAGTGTACAGTGCAGTTTGAAGGGTCTTGGAGGTTTTGGAAGCGATAAACTCAGCCATGAGAAGACCAAAGAGGAGTAAGGAATGTGGTAGAAAATGGTCCATAATGTTCACCAGCAGATGGACCTACTTCATGGATGGTACTAGAGACTATGTGTATGTGTAAACATTAGCCCACAGACATTTCCTGTTTTTAGTATCACCACCCTAATTATATGTAAGATTTTGAGTCACAGAATATGAAGACAAGGGGACATAAAGGAAAGACAAATGAGAAGCAGAGTGAGCCATTCAAAAGACAAAACCAATGATGTCATATTCTTGTTTTAAACCTTTCACAGACCTACCATCCATGAGAAAATTGAAGTTCCAGCTTGCATTTTACCAACCACCTGGCCTCAGGTTTGGTTTCCAAACCTAAAGCTATCTTATCAGTGCCAGTGAGGTGGCAGGTCCTACCAGGAGTTCTCACTGCTGATGCGGTTGTATGTATCATGAAATTTTACTTCCTGGATCCCCTGCCTCACCTGCCTTCATTCTAATATCCTCCATTGCTTGTTTCAAGCCATCACCAGGTTGGGAAAGCCTGTCCTGAAGCCACAGGTCAGGGCGGTGCTGTCCTTGGACCTCAGGGATCCTGTTCCTCAGACCTTCAGTTGTGGATCACAGATTTTCCAGAACAAATTCCTCCCCCCAATCTTTGGACTTTGAACTCGGGCTAAGACTCACAGTATCAATGTCCTGGTATATCTGGCTTTCAGTCTTGGAATGGATTATACCATTGGGGCTATCCTAGTCCTCCAGTTTGCAAAAATCGGATTGTGGGACTTCACTGCCTCTGTAATTATGTGAGCTAGTTTCTGCTTTATCATTCTATGTGTATATGTGGAGGATATATATCTGTGTGCAAATACATATTATCATTAATTCCTTATCTATGGTGAGCCTGTATTAATATAGATTTTGATACTGAGAGTGATTTCACAAAGGACAGAATTTCCAGGATGAGTTTTCTTGCTTTTAATATTATTTATTTGAAAGGCATAGAAAAAGAAAGAGATGGAGAGGAAGAGAGAGAGAATGCCTATCCACTACTTTACTCCCCTATATGGCCACAATAGCTAAGGTTGGGCCTAGCCCAAGCCAGAAGCCAAAAACTCCTTTCAGATATTGCGCATGAGTGTCAGGGACTCAAGTTCTTGAGTCATCATCTACCACCTCACTGGCACACCAGAAGAGAACTAAATTGGAAACAAGCAAATAGGACTTGAACCAGTGGTCTGATATGGGATATGGGCATCCCAAGTGGCACCTGAACCTTCTGCACTGTAGCTCTTGCCCCAAGGATGAGTTTCCTGCCTTGGTTCTGAGGTTTCTGTAATTGGTTTTCTGATTAGGCTAGACTTAAGAATGCTGATATTTTACTTGCAATAGTAAGAAGAACACTGATAAACCATGTTGTGTACTGTTTATACAGATGCACAACCACTTAAGTGAAACAGGAAGTAAGTGGTTTTCTAAACACTGCCTGCAGATCAGCAACTTGAGCTGGGAGGATGCAGAGCACTACCGGGCCCACACAAACCTGGGGCATTCCCATGTCACTCATACCCAGTAACACCATCTGCAGGTCTATGATGGGTCCTGGGGCAGGCTGCTGGGGGTGTTGTCCATCCCTCAGTCATCTTCATTGTAATTTTCCAGTTTCTTTCTGGTTACATGATTAACACATGCTCAAAGCACACACACAAAAAAGCATCACTGAAAGAAGTTCCTAAAAATGTCCATAACCCACCCTGGAGTTCCTGGCTAGGAGCGGGCAGAGACTAGGATTTAGACCCTGAGGGTTGAGTTGTGGCCTTGAGTCCTCATTGCTAAGAGGAGCACAGCTTTCCAGTGAGAACCAAAGGCTAGTGAAAGAGTTCTGGAAAGTTCTACACTGATGAGGGATGGAGAATGGTTATCACATTTTTAGAAGCAGAATAGAACGTTTGAGCAGGGACTAATACAAAGGAAATAATAAGCGTCCACATCACCAAGAGAGGCTAGCACCTGTCTAATTTAGCAAGTAAAGATACCACAAACTTCTTTTAGATTCAGAGAGGGTGACAGGAAGAGTAACCAAAGACCCTAAGACTCTGCATGCCTGAACCACACATGGGGCTGGTTGACATTGAAACCCAGGAACCAAGTGACTGTGAAGTGAGCTGCACAACCCACACGGAAGCTTCTGGTCTGCAGCTGACAGGTAAAGGGCAACCAACAGGCCCACACCTCATCAGAGCTTTGAGCCTGTGAGGACTGACTCCTGGCAGCCTCTCCCTGGAGAGAGAGGGGCAAGCAGGAGAGGGCTGTGAGCCTGTGCCCCACGGGCCATCACCCTCAAATGTTCTGGAAGCACACAGAGGTATTTGGTGGGGACCCAGCTAAGCCTTGGCTGCACCTTTTGCCTGGGGAAGAAATACAGGGTCCCAGCATGAGAGGCAGGGCCATTCCCCTATAGCAGGCAAGTAGCAAGAGGGCAGAGTAGATGGACATGGAACATTTGGTGAAGGGGAGGCCAAGAACATTGCAAGATGAGAATTGTCCCTGTGAAATGAAGCATTTCCCAAGTGGGGATGATGACCTGCTCTTTGTTCAGGTTCACCCATGTGGGAGAAAAAACATTTCTGACATGAATCAGGCCTGGGCTGGTTATGGCTACTCCTTACAGCAGAATGAGGGCACCCTGGAGCTGGAGCTGCTGTATCAGGGCAGACCCAAGGCTGGTGGGAGCAGCCCTCGTCTGTGCAGGGTGAGCTCATGCCAAGAGGCAAAGCAGTGCTGATCCCCCAGGGTGGGGGAAGGCGTGTCTTCCTCAGAGCTTTTCTCTCCCTGACTCACGAGCAGCAGTAACATTGACCTTTCCAGGCTGAATCTCCATTCCTCTGAGCCTCCGGAGAACTCTGCCAGCAGGCAGAACTGCAAGGTTTCTTTCTTTCTTTCTTTCTTTCTTTCTTTCTTTCTTTCTTTCTTTCTTTCTTTCTTTCTTTCTTTCTTTCTTTCTTTCGTTCTTTCTTTTCTTTCTTTCGTTCTTTCTGTCTTTCTTTTCATAGGCTAAGGCAACTCAGTCTCAGAGGAGATGCATGCCAGACAGGACCGACTGCCTGGGAACTAGGGCCCATACCTCGTGCAGCAGCTCTGCAGTAGATAAAGAGGGTGAGCGAAGGAGCCCTGGTCCCCTCCAGGCCCTGAGGACACAGCTGACATCCTAAGAGTATGGGGGAATGGACCCATGGTCTCCTCCAGACCCTGAGGACGGAGCTAACACCCTGGGAAAGCAGGTGGGTCTGCAACCCTGTGGTCCTGGGAATGGGAGATGAAGGCCCCATGGGGCAGATGGGATGGCTGAAGGGGCCCCCTCCTGGCAGAAGGAACTTGGCGGAGCCTGAGGCTGCCTCCAGTGGGAAGGAAGACAATAACAGCTCAGGTTTTCGCTTCCTTTCCTTGACCACAGGATCAGAAGGCTTGGGAGAGCACACAGTGGGAGAGTTGGTGATCGGTACCCTTGGGGACTCAGTCACTAGGCCCCGGGAGGTCCTAGCGAAGCAGGAGGTAGAGAATGTTACCTTGAGTGCTCCAGGATTTGTTGCTGTTTTGGTACCAGGAACAGCAGGTACCAAATGATGGAAGAGACTCAGGCCCTACAGTGGCAGACCAAGTGTCCACTGTCACGGCTACTCTCTTTGTATCCACCTCCTGAGGCTGCAAGACTCAAACCTCTCTAGAGCCCATGGAATTCTGTCTACACCCCAAGCAACATCACCAAGGATTTCAACCTGCATGTGTACAATGAGGAGGGGAGTAGGACACTATCTCTGAGCTTTGATCTTTGCTGTTGGTCAATTCAGAGCCTTCTTGTCACGTGAGTGGCAACTTTTTGGTACAGAGAGGTTGTGAGAGGTCCATATCTCAGTCAGCTCCGGATCACAAGTGATGGGACTTGTTCGCTCACCCTGACCTGCTCCCTGGAACAGGGAGAAGAAGGTGTGCAGTGCAACTGGGACATTGCCAGCCAGGGGGCAGACGTGTGCTGCAGAGGAATCACTCTGAAGCTCTCTCTTGAACATCTAGTGATGGTGACAGTTAACTGCTGTACTGCCAGGAATCCTGTGAGCTCCCTCCTCCCCAGGCCCCTCTGCTCAGGTAACCACTTCTTCCATAAACCTCTTCCACCTGGGGAGCCTGAAACCCTGCTCTCAGCACCCAGACTTCCTCTTGGAGCAGCTGAAGAAAGAGAGGGGAAGACACGCACAGGTGGAGTCTGCAGCAGGGAGTGTCTATCAGGTGGAAGAAGGTGGGGGCTCCAGCACCACTGTCCAGAGCCTCACTCTGTCCACCTGCTCTTTGCTAGCCTGAAGACTCAGAAGAGCTTTGGTTTGTTCTTGGAACTCTGAGGTGGGGGGAGGGTGCTTCCCTCAGATCCCTCAAGCCTGAAAATCCCACTAAGAAGAGATCCCAGGCTTCCAAACCCTGTCCCCACCCCATCCCCGCCACGCCCTGGCTGTGTCCCCAGAGAATCCTCAGCATCTCCACCTGCCTAGTGCTGCACTTAAGGGGACGTGAAGCCATGCTCTTCCGGTGGGGAGGGATGGCCGCCCCCCACTTCTGCCACTTCTGCTTCCTCTTTCACTTCAGACACACCCCCAACAGGAAGCCCTCTTGGCCTGGACACGTCCTGTTTCTTTCCTCAGATATCTTCTGAAACAGTGCTCTCTTGCTCCTTCCGTTTTTCAACCCAAGCTCTGCTCATCTGTCCCCAGGACATGTAGATAGTCACATTCAGTGACTGCACCTGAATTCTGAATCCTGCCAGCGCTGACACACTGACCTGCTCTTGGCTTGTGTGGGCAGCTCTCTCCTGGGACTGTGGCCCCATCGCAGTCCTTCCTAGTACGGGTGCTGCTCCATGCCAGCACTTTCTCTCACTTCCTTTTTCCCTTTTAGTCACCAAGGCTTCATTCCGTGTTCATTCAGAGTCCCTCCTCCTCTCTGCCACAGCCTGCCGTGGCTCACACTTCTCCTTTATTCCTTGCTTGGATCTGCCATTGACTCTAACTACTCTCTCGTTACTTTTTTCCAGTTCAGTCATTTTCTGAATTATTCTGATAGAGGATTAATTCTAAAATAAGAAATAGTTCTGTTACTTTACTGCTTACAACTGTGATGTTAGTGGGTCAGTTTGCAGTTCAGCAAGTTAGGGCACCACATTCATGTATTGGAATGCCAGCATCAAGTCCTGATTATTCTGCTTTTGATCCAAAAAGGCAGTAGATGATGGTTCAAGTACTCAGGCCCCTTCCGGCCATACTAAAGAGCTTCAAGGCTCTTGACTGAAGTCACCCCAGCTACTGTGACTTTTTGTAAAGTTAGCCACATGAAACTCTCACTCTCTCTCTCTCTCCCACTCTCTCTCTCTCTCTGCATTCTTACCTCCCTCTCTGTTACTCTTCCACTCAAAGAAATAATTTTTTAAAATATGATGTCAGAGGGCATGAGGAGATGTTGATCAGAGGGACAAAGTTCTGGGTAGACAGGAGGCTACATCTTGAGATATATTGCACAGGAGGGTGACTGTGGACTTAATAGTGCTTTATAGTTTTAAAATACCCAAGAGAATAGATGTTGAGTATCTCATCATAAAACAGGAAAAGTATGTGAGGCAATGGCTTCTATGAATTGCATGGATTTAATAATACCCCTTGTGTGTATGTATGTATGTATATCAAAACATTACAGTGGGAGTTGGTATTTGGTGTAGTGGTTGGGATGTTGTTGTTTGGGATACTCACATTATGTATCAGAGTTCCTGGGTTTGAGTCTCAGCTCCACTTCCAATCTAGGTTCCTGCTAGTGCAGCCCTAGGAAGCAGTGTGTGATGGCTCCAGTATCTGGGTTCCTGCCTGTCCAAGGTCTGGGTTGAGTTCTGGGCTGCTGGCTGTGATCTGGCTTAGTCCAAACTGTCACAGGTATTTTGGGAATAAAAAAGCAGATAGAAGATGGCCTATCCTATGAGTGCTATCATTTGTTAGTTAAAAATAATATCAATAATAAATCTGTAAAAGTTAAGAATTCTCACCCACTTTCTAGGATATTATAAAAGCCATAGTGTTCATTCATTTATTAAACCGTATGTATCTAGTGAGCCTCTTATTTGTACCTTCTCTGTTCCAGCCATTGGAGACAAAGTGAATAGGTTCAAATAAATCCTCACCAGAGAACTCATAGTTCATTTTTTGAAAGATTTAGTTAGTTTGTTAATTTTTGGGAAGGCATATTTACAAGGAAAGACACATAGAAAGATCTTCCATTCACTGGTTTACCCCCCCAACATAGCCACAATGGCAGAAGCTGAGCTGATCTGGAGCCAGGAGCTTCTTCTGGGTGTTCCATGCAGGTGCAAGGTCTCAAGACTTTGGGCCATCCTCTACTGCTTTCCCAGCAGGCTACTGGATGGGAAGTGGAGCAGTCAGGACATGAACCATTTCCCATATGGGATCCTGGCAGATGCAAGGCAAGGATTTAGCCACTGGGCCATTGCACCGGTCCTGGGAACTCACAGTGTGAATCATCATGGCCTACACCTAACCAGCTTTTTGACCACTTGTCTTCAGAAAGCCCTAGTAAATACTTTAGGAGCGTCACAGGATTCAAAGATACATCACTGAATGTAATGCCGTGGCTTTCTCTGTCTGTTACCTCCACTAAACAGCATCATAGACCGTTCCTAGTACTTTCAACCTATGATAGATGCTTAAAAAGTGTGAGGTCAACACAAGGTGTTTGAGGAGCAAGCATGTTGGATGTTGTAGGACACAAGGAACCACAATAGTTGCTTAGATGCTTCCTCTCTCTCTTTGGGATCTGGACAGTATTTCCGCTCTATCCCTAAGTACAGCTCCGTAAAGTAGCCTCTAGCTCCCATCCAAATCCTTGGCTTTTCTGTTATTGAGAATTGTTTCCCTTGTTTGCATGTCTTCCCATTTGTTCTCTTCCTTTTTCTCCAGTTCTTCACCTGTGTTCATTGTTCATCCAGCCTCCTTCTTACCTTGAGAAAAGAATTTCTTCTCTTTTTGATCCTGGGAGTTTGGGAATTAACTAGCACCGTGACCTTGGAGAACTCAAGACAAAGAAGTGAGAGAGACAGTTGTCCTGTAAGATATAGAGGTGGAAACACCCACACAAGGAGCTGTTGATGTCGGCCTATCCTGTGGCGAGTGAACGAGGGACACTGGTGCTGACACAGACATTACACCTACTTCATTCACAAACTGAGTTCAACATTCCTGGGAAACTGTCATGAGTCTCCTGGTGAAAAGAATCTGTTTACGTTTTGTTTGAGTGTGCTTTCAAGTGTTCAGAGGGAAATGGGAGCATATTCATTTAAAAAACATTAAATATTTGGAAATGTAAAAATTTTAGAAAGCTATAAAATGTTGAAATTTGTTGTGTTTGCCAATTTTGTGTTAATGTGTAAGTGAATGGGCTTAGAGGGCCCAGTGGCAGCTTAAATGTCATCTCCTGGGAGCAGCTTTGGCCATCACCATTAAGTAGTTCTTACCCGTTCTTGTTTATGATTACTGCATTGTTACAGAACAATTAATTGGGAGACCAAGGGGTTTCTGATACTCTGGTAAATAAACAGCAATCCAACTCAGAGTCATTTAACCAGTCAGAATTCACCAGCTAATTTCACCGGGGACTTTCCATTTTGACCAATCAGATATTTTCTCTGCCTTACTTCTATACATACTTAATCAAATTTTTCCCTGTCATCCTGAATGGCACCCTGAACCACTTGTGGTCTGGTGCTGTCCAATTCATGAATCATTGTTGACTCAACTAAACTTTAAAAATTTAACATGCCTAAATTTATCTTTTCAAAGTTCCCAGTTCAGTCTTGTCAAAGCATTTACCACAATTCCCAGTTACGCACTTATCTGTTGGCCTGTCTGCTGCCTGTGTGTCTTTCCCAGAAGCTCATCAGTTCTGGAGGGACAAGAACTTTACTGGTTCCTTTGCACCTGCGGCCTCAGAGGGTGTGCAGTGGATGGCTCCTGGCAGGTATTTTAATGTTTACTGAATGAGTGAGTGGATGAATGAATGGATGGATGAAAGTTAAAAACATTATTTTTCTTAAGGTTTTACCAGAAGGTTACATAAAGATCCAAGATCTATACCACTGGCTGTAAAGTTTCCTGTTTCCCAGTAGAAGGAAGAAGCAAATGGAATCTTTATCTAAAAAGCTCCCCTGAATGTTCAACAGAAGGCAAATGAGAAGAGTTAAAATTAAAAGACAGTTATTGAAGTTAGGTTTTGATAGCATGTTACCTGGAGTGCTGGGTAGATTGATCTAGAATTTAAACCATATACAAGCAACCGAAGCAAAGCAAAATTTAAATAAATGAGGTTTTTCCTCCCCCTTTCTCACTCTCACTCTCAGCTGATTTTGTTGTTTTCTGTTTCACTGAAATGAGGATCCACAAACTCCACCATGACACACAAAGTTTCCAGTCAAGTGACAAGGGCAACCAGAATCACATGATATTTGTGGAAATTGTCTAACAAGAAAAACAATTTTCCAAACAACTGAATGAGATGAAGATGGGAGATAGGAATTTATAGAAAAGAGAGAAAACAAGAAGCATGAAAAAGTTAAATAAAACCACCAGTACCTATACTTGATATTCTTAGACACCTGACGAGACAGTACATTCAAACATAGGAGCAAAATTACAGAATAAGAACTGCGAAATCAGAGAATGAGAGCTCTAGAAAACAAACGAAATATGATACAAGAAAAACATATTGGGTCCAGCGGCATGGCCTAGCGGCTAAAGTCCTCGTTTTGAACTCGCCAGGATCCCATATGGGCACTGGTTCTAATCCCAGCAACTCCACTTCCCTTCCAGCTCCCTGCTTGTGGCCTGGGAGAGCAGTCAAGGACAGCCCAAAGCTTTGGGACTCTGAACCCGTGTGGGAAACCTGGAAGAAGTTCCTGGATCCTGGCTTCGGATTGGCATAGTACTGAGCACTGGGCCGTTGTTCTCACTTGGAGAGTGAGTCATTGGACGGAAGTTCTTTCTCTCTGTCTCTCCTCCTCTCTGTGTATCTGACTTTCCAATAAAAATAAAATCAATCTTAGAAAAATAAAGAAAAATATATTAAAAATTGATTCAATTTTTAGAAAATTTAATTGAGGAATTCATTCAGAAATTAGAACAAATGATGAAAAGATGGACAATAAAAGAGAAAAGCCAAGACAGAAACCCTAATATCTGAATACCACAAGTTCCAGAAAGGGAGAATGAAGAAAGCAGAAATTTAGGAAAGATGTAACACACTTTATATATTTGGCAAGAAGTCAACAAATGATGGCTGAAACTGATGGCAGGACAAACATATCCTTCCTAAATATCAAAGACATATCATGAAACACTTCATATAAACAAACACCCAAGTGAAGCAGGCACAATGACTCGACTGACTAATCTTCCCCTTCCAAGCACAGACATCCAATACTGGCATCAGTTTGTGTCCTGGATATTCCACTTCCCATTCAGCTCCCTGCTGTGGCCTGGGAAAGCAGTCAAGAACAGCCCAAAACCTTGGGATCCTGCACCCACATGGGAGACCTGGAAGAAGCGACTGGCTCCTGGCTTTGGATTGGCTCAGCTCCAGCTGTTACAACCACTTTGGGAGTGAATCTGCAGATGGAAGATCTTTCTGTCTCTCTTCTCTGTAAAATCTGTCTTTCCAATAAAAATAAATAAATCTTGAAAACAAGCAAGTAATCTATGGCATTTGCCTGTGTGGAACAACCATGTTAAGTGTGGTAGAGCTTTGCTGGTTCTCATGATAAGTCTATTGTACTAAGTGAATGTAAGAAATATATAGATATAGATAGATATAGATATAGATAGACAATAATGCAATTTAAATAGTTTAAAAGAAAGATATGCAAGAACATACAAAAACAGAAAATGCAAAGGTCTAGGAAATCAACTTGATAGAAACAGAAGCAGATCAGAGTTGAGATTGTGCAGGGGGAGTGAACACTTCAAACAAAGACACACTAGTACTTTAATTGAAATAAATATAGACTGTAGTAGCTATTTAATTGAAATGAATAAACTTAAAAGTAGATCTTTTCACCAGATGCAGCAAAAATTAAGCATTTAACAAAAATCAATATTACCAACTAGTTAATAGTAAGAGTTACTTAGAATTCATAGTTGGGAAGCAATTCTGGGGCTGTCAAGATCTTGCTTATTTTTGCACGCAAACATCATTCACCCCAGGCAGGACAATTGCTGAAAGCAAGCACAGTGTGGCAGACGCACACTTGCACCTGAAGAGAGCCAGCCAGCCTGAAGTCACAAGCTGTAACCTGCCACCACAGAGAAGGGAGAATTGTGGGAGCACCAGCATGATGGCGCAGTGCATTAAGCTGTAACCTGGGATGCCGTGGACATTCCGTACTGGGGCTCTGGTTGTAGTCCTGGCTATGCTGCTTCTGCTCAAGCTCCCTCCTAACACGTCTGGGAAAGCAGTGGATGATGGTCCAAGTACTTGGCTTGGGAGATCCTGATGGAGTTTCTGGCTGGTACAGACTCAGCTGATGTGGTCATCTGGGCAGTGAACCAAAGGATGGATCTCTTTTTATCTCTGTTTCTCTGCGTCTCTGTTACTCTGCCTTTCAATAAATCAATCAAAAATTGTGTGGTATCTGCCTTCAAGATCTTGGAGAAATACACATGCTTTGTGAGAATTGAATGTGCTACTGGCCACTGATCTCAGTTGGGTAGGAAAATGGCAGGCTAATTCCTGTGGGAGAAGGTCCTGAAACCTGCCACAGGAAAGGGGCTCAAATCCTTGCCACTTATTTCCCAAAGACCAGGGACGTGGTGCCTCGTGGACACTTTAGGTATCAGGTTTGAACTGTGAGCCTGTGAGCAGCGTCTGCTCGTCTGTGTTGTAGGAGGAGAGAAACAGAAAAAGAAGAGAAATATCGCTTTGGGAGGAAATGATGTCCAATCAAAGAGAGAGCTGCAATACGCATTGATCTGAAATGAATAGCTGGAGAAGTCGCTTGCTCTTCTCAGCTGCCAATCAAACAGATCTCCGCAGCCTGGGCTCTCCTTAGCTTCCCCCAACCCTGAACCATGAAAGGCAACCGCTCCAGTCCGGTGGTCACTGTGTTGGTTTCTATGCTGCCACTGTTGCTCCAGCTCGTTCTATTTTCTGACCGGTGTGTCAAATCTCCCTCCTCCCTGCACCTGCACACTGCATCCCGACGCCATTGGTGTCTAGCTGTTTCTAGACCCATGAGTTTTCCCATCAGATGTGAGTTCACCGAGGTGAGAGGCTGTGCTTTTCAGCTCTGCTTGCACGAGTTGCCCACTTAATGAGTAGGTGAATGAACAAATGGGAGTCTCTGAAGGAGAAACACCTTTTTATTTCTGTTTACTTGTCTCACAGCTCTGAGTTTGGTTTGGGAGTGTTTACACAACAGGTGATGTTTATTTCAAATTGTGAACCAACAGGGAAGTTCAGAAATAAACACAAAAATTGAGTTATCTACAGCTCTGCTTCTCTCATCTTTGTGGCTCTTGTGCGTCTCCCAAGACAATTATATTTTTCCTTCCAAACTTCTTTTCCTTGTGTTCTTCTTAGACTCTCAGCCAGATTCTACTGCTTCAGAATCTGTCATCCTGGGGAAGACTAGCAGAAGCAGACTGGCAGTTTGTCTCACAGAAATATGGTGCTTGAATATATGAAAGTGTTTTCATAAGCACTTAAGATTTTTTTTAAAAAAGAGTTACAGATTCTGATTGGAAAAGCAGATTTACAGAGAGAAGGAAAGACAGAGAGAATGATCATCCATGTGCTTGTTCACCCCCCAAACGGCCGTAGGAGCCAGCACTTTTCCAATCCAAACCCAGCAGCCTGGAGCTTCTTCTGGGTCTCCCACGTGGGTGAACGGTTCCAAGGGTTTTAGTTACACTCAACTGCTTTCCCAGGCTACAAGCAGGGAGCTGGAAGGAAAGTGGAACAGCCTTCCAGCCTTCCATGAACCAGCATCCATGTGGGATGACAGCATTTGGAAGTGGAGAATTTGCCAGTTGAGCCATCACACTGGCCCCTGAAATACTTTTTGGAAAACAACAACAACAACAACAACAACAAAGAAATTTGAACACTGGGATAGGCATTGTGGTGTAGAGAGCCAAGCCACTGCTTGAGATATCCACATACTGGAGGTACCTGGATTGATTTCCTCCTCCACTTCTGATCCAGTTTCCTGCTAATATGAAGGGGTATGGTTGGTGACTCAAGAGCTTGGGTCTCTGCCATCACATGGGAAACCCAGACTGAGTTCTGGCTCTTAGGTTTGACCTGGCCAAACTATAAGCATTTGAGAAAAGACCCACTTGATGATTTCTCTCTCTCAAATAAAACTGAGTAAATAAACTTAAAAAAAAAAAAAAAAAAAAAAAGCCTGGCTAATAAAATGTTTGCATTTGTGCATGACTTGCCAGTTGCGACCAGGCGAGGGCAGCAGCGAGCCAACCCATGTGCTAACCCTGTTAGCACTAACTTGCCCTGTGATCTTGCTTTCATTTTCTCTGTGGCCCCGAATCTCCGTGAAGCCCGAAAGGCGCTTAACTAGCACTTGACATTTATTTAGGCTCAGAGACAGAACAGAGAATGAAACAGACAAGAATATCCTACTTTTAGGAAGTTTACATTCCTGTGGTGACTTTCAGGGCCCTACGGCTGACACAGGGGAGGGAAATATGTGAGATGTGGAAGATGCAGGCCTGGGGAGGAAGCTTGGTCAGGACTTGGTCAGTGGCCACTCAATAGGCTGAGAGATCTGAAGAAGCAGGAAACTGGATGGGATCCACAGAGGCCAATGAGGTGGGAGCTGGGGACAGGTTTCCCATATGGCTAGAAAACCAGACCGGTTGTTGGTGGATGCCTGAATGACCAAGAGGGAGGAGACAGCATAGAGATTTGTCCACAGGACAATCTGCCTGACATTTCCCTAGGACCAGGACACCTGTTTAACACTCCTTGGCAGGGAGTGTTCTGCTCCTGGACAGGTGTCCGGATCCTAACATGGGGTGGCTCAGAGTGAAGGTGGCGGACACCTGCAGGACGAGAGAAGGGGGAGCCAGGACGAGCATCCGAGGCTCAGGGAACGGAGCTCAAGCTTGCAGCTATGGTGGCTTTCGCTAAAGGTTGCACAAATGAATAAACGAAACATGGGGGTTGCTATTCCACCTGTCTGTGAGTGTGGTCAAATATGTGTTTATCACATGTCTCAGCATGTTGGTGGTCTCATTAACAGCTATTCTGATTGCCTTTTACACTTGAAGTTCGGGAGGCTGACTTCTGCATGGAATCTACAGAAAAGCACTTCAGCTTTCTTAGCATCAATTAACTTGTTGGGATGCCCATTTTGCAAAACTTCGCTAATCCTTTATGAATATGATTAAGCTTAAATCTCACTATCTCACCGTGATGTAGATACCGGGATCACATTTTGTAAATAAGGAAAGTTAAGCATTTGGTCATGCGATAAGAAAGAAAAAATGATGCCCCAAATTGCTTCTCTCTTTCCTTCTTTATGTCTCCATCACCTCCATCACTCCATCAATTCTCAAGGTGGCAAAAATAATGCAGGTTGGGGCCCAGCGCAGTAGCCTAGCAGCTGAAGTCCTCGCCTTGCACACGCCGGGATCCCATATGGCCACCAGTTCTAATCCCAACCACCCTGCTTCCCATCCAGCTCCCTGCTTGTGGCCTGGGAAAGCAGTAAAGGATGGCCCAAAGCCTTGAGACCCTGCACCCATGTGGGATACCCTCAAGAGGCTATGGGTTCCTGGCTTCGGATCAATGCACCTCCGGCCATTGCAGCTGCTTAGGGAGTGAATTATTGGGTGGAAGATCTTCTCTGTCTCTTCCCCTCTTTTATATCTAACATTCCAATAAAAGTAAAATAAAATTTAAAAAGTAATGTAGGTTAGTGATGAGCCTGTAATGGGAACATAGCCTGTTCCTTCTCTCTCTCATCTTAAATTATCTTTTAATTTTCATCCTGGTGTTTGTAACGCCAGTTCACCTTTGGGTTTTTATTCTGCCTGGTTTGGGATGAAAGTGGTATGGAAGACCAAGGGTGGCCCCAATCCCCGAGCGGCCATGGTCTCCACTTCTGTCTTAACTCCATGATTCCCCTGGACCACTTGCCTTGCAGATCTCAGCTGTTGGCCCCTTTGCAGCTCCTGTCTCATCTTCATCTCAGCCTTACTTGCTTTCTTCCTAGGCTAATTCAGCTTCAGGATTGTTTCTTCTGAAAGTTTCCTTATTGGAGCATGTCAGTCTCGTGCAGACTCCATCTTGGCAAGGGAAACGATTCCCAGTTGCTAGGACGGTCGATTCTACCTGTCAGGTTGGCCAGCTGCTTCGTCAGGTGGCTGATGGTAAAGCTTGATTTCTGTGTGTATCTGAGGGTGTTTCTGCAAAGACCAGCATTTGGATCAGTAGGCTGAGTATGGAAGGTTGCCCTCACCAGTGATGGGAACAGCATCTAATCTGTTGAGGACCAGAGTAGAACAGAAAAGCAAAGGAAGGGAGAATTTGATTCTCTCTACTTGGGCCAATGTGCCCATCTTCTGCTTTTGGAAGAGAACATTCCTGGTTCTCAGGCATTCTGGGTGGAGCTGAGAGTCATGCCGTTGAGCCCCCAGTTCTTGTGTCTTCTGAATCAGTTACCTTGTTCTCCAGTCACAGGGGATGAGGCTTACTGGGCTTCTCAATGTGTGAGGCAGTTCCTGTCATGAACCTCTTCTTACGTACATCCACAAACTTCCATTGATTTCTCTAAAGAATATTGAATAAAACAGACCCCTGGGTGCCTTCTACACACCTATCTTTTCTTCCTTTTTTCACTATTTATTTATTTATGAGAGAGAGCACCCTCTTTCATTGCTTAGCTACCCGAGTGACTGCAAGTGTCTGAAGTCAGGAGTTGGGAAACTCAATCCAGTGTCGTGGGTGGCAGGAATCCAATTACATAAGCCATCATGTTTGCCTTCCAGCATCTGTATTAACAAGAAACTGGAGCCAGGTATCAAACCCAGGTATTCCCATTTGAGATGCGTACATACTAACCACATTCCTCACTGCTAGTCCAAGCACCTGCTCCCAACACTCCTTTCTCTCCAGCCTTTCATTTCAGCTTTTAGTAACTATTGATATCGGTCTCTTCTACATGATTATGGGCAGAACTACAGAAGCACATTGTTGCGAATGTTATTTGAAAGAATAAATGACTTTTCCAATTAGTAGAAATAGCCAACGTCAGAATTTATTTTAAATAATAAATATGATACTAATTAGTTCATCCAATCCAGAGCAATAATGCTTGTGAGTTAAAAACAAAATGCCTTTAGCTTGGAACTGCTATCTTCCAGTAATCTGCCAAAATTATAAATACACAAGGAAGGAAAGTTACCTGATACTTGTTCTCCAGGCTTTTTAGACCATATGGACTTGTTCCTTTGGCCACATTTATGCACATCTACAAAGAAGGTGACATTGTAGACATCACAGGAATAAGTTCTATTGAAAAGGGAATGTCCTATAAATATTACCATGACAAAGCCAGAGGAATCTATAGTGCTACCCAGCATGCTGTGGCACTGTTGTAACCAAACAACTCAGGGGCATGATTCTTGACAAGAGAACTAAGACACCTACTGATTAGGTCAAGCCTTTACAACTGAGATAACTCCTGAAAACAAGAAAAGGAAAATGTGCAGAGAAAGAAGGCAAAGAGAAAAGGAGCTGGGTTTAACTGCAGCCCCGAAGAATCCCGCTTTGCCAGGACTCACGGACAGCAGGCTCAGCTGCTGGAGCTCATCCTTAGGGATTGATGCACAGTAAAATATTTTGACTTCAGTAGCATCATTTGTGAAATGGTTGTCTGTTAGAAGGATTAAATTAGTACATGCATGCATATGTTTGTATACTTCTAAAACTTTTAGCAGAATAGAATCAGAATATACTTTTATTCGGCCGCAAGATTTTGAAATTCATGTTGGCTTTTTTCCTAATAAGCATTTTCGTGAACTTTTTGCAGACCCCACAAATATACACATGTGTGTGTTAAGTGTCTGGCTTACAGTCAACACCTTAAATGTTTCTGATTGTCACTTCATGATTTGTCAACTCCTCTCAATCATGACTGATTGAGATAAAGAGGGTGGATAAGCAGATAGAATCCAACCTATCTTCAAATTTTATCTACACATACACAAACAGAAAAGGGTTGCAATCACTCTTTTCCTCCCTTAGTGATAAAATAAGAGGAAAAGAGGTGGTACCACATCCTGGGTTATAGGCTGTGGTAGGCTCTTTCCCCACATGAGGTTCTTGCTTCAAGGATCCTTCCTCCCCACATGCCCGGTAACCTCTGTGTGATAAACACTGTGTATGAAAGAATATTTGTGGGAAACACTTAAAACCTAGGAATATGATTTTATTCCAGAGATCTTCTGCCACACTTGTGGACACCAGCCATCTTAGATCTCTTTAAGCCAGTTCCCTGGTTTCCAGTTTCCTCGGTCATACAGATGACGTAAAGCTGGCAAAGTCAGGTGTGCTTCTTATTTACTCTTTCTGCTAGGATAAGTTTTCTGGAGTCCAAGGTCAAAGGGACAAATGATTTAACTGATTCTCTAATCTTGGTGACCCTGGACTTAAAATTTTGTCTCTCTAGTCCCAAGAGACTATGAGAAGCTAAGGTCAGCCTTCTAGTCTCTTTTAGATCAGCAAACACCCCTCAAGACCATACAGAACAAAGAGATCTCCTTATCCCCTACCTACCCCCTTGAAACTCCTTCTTTCTCCATCTTCATCCTGCCACCTTGTCCAATCTACCATTTCCTCAGTCCTGAACCACTACCATAGTCTTCTGAATAGTTTGCCTGCACCTAGCCTTGGCCCCCTGCAGTGTTTCTCAAACTGCAACTGATTTGATTCTAGAAGCTCATGTTTGTCTGGTCTAGCCATATTAACTTTATCCTTTTCAGTTCTTTAACACTCTTACTAGTGACAAGAAAGGAGTTTTCATTTTCCACACCGCTTGTAAGCAGTTATACTTAGCTTCGGATCTGTGTGTGTGTGTGTGTGTGTGTATGGTGTCTTTTTAGATCGTAGGAAAGTGTCACATTCCAGCTTGGCATAGCCTCACGCATCTCTCTTTCAGACCCGTTATCACTGCTGGCTATTGGAAAGATCATTAGCTTGGCCTCACCCACTAGAATGTAAACAGAGGCCTCTGTTTGGGTCCACTATTGTATTTCCTGTGTTCATGCTAGGGCCTGGTATTCAGGGATGTTCAATAGGGACTGCTGACAGAGTGATTGAGTGAAGGCATGCATGCACAAATGGCTGATTACCTTCTCAAAGTTGAATACAAACCTTCTTGAGTCCCTTCCTCCATCCTCCCAGGTTTTCCGTACTTGAAAAGCTGTTGGCCACAGTAGTTGCAGATCAGAAGTTAAGGGCTGCACATGTGTGTGTGCACATGCATGTGGCTTCTCACCCTAACGAGCTCGTGGTTTCCTCTGCTGCTGGTTGAGCTTGTAAGCCAAAGCCTCGTTTTGTAGCTGGCTTTGGAAATCTGCTTTAGTCTCCAGACTCCAAGTCTTTGATCTCCCCAGGATCCCATTGCATAACTGGTGAACAGCAGTGGCGAGTAGGGGGTGGTTGGTGAAAGCCAGAGCAGCTTGGGTCATCAGCCCCCTTAATTTGCCATGTGAATCACCTCCAGGAGGAGCAGATGCTCTGGAAAGGCACTGCGGTCCTTTTCCCCCTCCCCCATCTTCACACTCTGACCCATTCCACTGCCTGTGGCCCCCTTTCTGAGCCACAGTAATCATTTCCACCCATCAGCAGTGGAGGGGTTTCCTCCATCCCACCCTTCCTCCCTCAGAGGGGCACTTTCCGCCCTCATCACACCCTCAACATGAGAGTCTCTACCCCTCATTATGGACAACATTTTTTTTCTCATTACACACCTATTTAAAAAGTTCTTCTGTTTAAATGTGAGTTGGAGGATCAAGAAAAGCAAAAGCAACTCACCCAAGCTTTCTCCCCACAACCGGAGTGTTAATATTTTCAATGTTTTTATCTCAGATTTTTGCATCCACAAGTATTTTCAAATATCATTACAATCATACAGCACAATGAATTTTATACTCCACTTTTTCCATTTGTGTTGTCATACTCCCCCCTAGCTCTTTAACTGGATATCCTTAAGGTCTGTCTATATTTGACTTTGACCTGCGTTTAGACCCTCAAGTAGATCTCAGAATTTCACTGTTCTATGTGAGTAAAATAAAGCATGTTTTCGTTTGAGCCTCTCAGTGCCAAAAGACAATGAAGCAGATGTTACTCAAGGGTGCCCATGACAATTGTGTTTTACAGTAGGGGAGAGAGATCAGCTCTTGTCCAACAAGTTGTGTTAAGTTCTTTCAACATTTTGGGATGGTTATGGAATAAATCCCACTTTCTCCTTTATATCCCCACTCCTTTTTACGGTAAACAAAAGGGTTCTTATTTTAAGGGTTGATTCTTCTTGTGTCCTTCATTGGCTGTTAGGAAGTTTTGACCTTTGCTCCCTTTTCTAAGTGTCATGGATCATGTGAGACTGTGTGACTCACTGACTCACTGCTGCAGCTTACACCAGAGGGCCTTTACAGACAAGAAGACAGAGGCTCAACCCAAGCCATACCAGGGAGAGGATCTAATCTCAGGCCTGTCCACTTCCAAAGTTAATTCCTTCCTTCTGGTCTACACCAAGACAGGAAGGATCCAGTCTTCTCAGCATGTGAGTCCTGTCACTCCTCCTCTGCAGTGGAGAGTGGTTGAATGGGCATTCTATGTATTCCGACCATGTGTTACATTCACTGAAAATTCAGACAAGGCTTTTATTTTGGCCTCTATTTGAATATCTGCCAACTAAACATAAGTACTCCAGACCATCTCTCTTCACAGAAATTCTATGAGTATCTATGAGTATCTACTGGACAATTTTACATGAAAGTGAATCAAGGGATTATAAGATTGGTGGAGTTGCTGAGTAGTGGTGAGTGAGGGGATACTAGAAATTACTGTTTTGGGGAAGTTCTGGCAGGTGCAACATGCAATAGGGTAGTGAAATCGCAATGATACATTTTTTCCAGTAGAACTAGATCTTACCTAAAAAGGCTAAGGTCATGGTTTAGGAACGCTGTAAATTAGTTTATGGATTTGTTTCTTTTTCGACATTCTTTTGAGGGGCTCACACTGTTGCCTAAAGGTTCAACTGGCTCTGGGCTGGAGGAGAGAAAATGGTGATGTCTGGTGAAGAAAATAGAATAATTTTGATTAAAGAATCAGTATCACTGACTTTCCTTTTTCCTTCAATCTGATTTGATATGGCACTTTTTTGCTGAACATTTTTATATTCGGTTTATCAAGGATTTTGTTCTCATTTTAATATGTTAAACTATTTCATGAAATGCTACTTATCTTGATAGCTGAAATTTCAGTGGCCTTTAAATTCTGTGCTCTGATGAATACTTCATCTTGGGTCCTAAAATGGTATAGTGTCACAGCTGAGGTGACATCAACATGAGGTAGGTGTTGGACAAGCTTCAAGCCCTGACTTTCACTTCTGGTTCCCTTGTACATGGTTTTCCCCTTCAGTGTTTTTCTTCATCACCCCACCCTCCTCATATGTTTGTGAGACTTAGGAAAGGATTAAAAAACATGCTGATTTTATTAAAATAAAAAACTTGGTGGTGGCAGGTGATTGCAGATTTGGTATAATGGCTAAGTCACTGCTTGATACAATCATATTCCAAACTGGAGTGCCTAGTCTGAGTCCCCACTTCTCTGTCACTCCTCTTGAGCTCCAGCGTCCTCCTAACGCACACCTGTGATAGTCCCAAGACTCAGTTCTCTGCCATCCGTATGGCAGAGCCAGCTTGAGTTCCAGGTTCCTGACTTGGACCAGGTCCAGCCCTGGCTGTTAAAGACATTAGCAGGGTGAGTCAGCAGGTAGAAACCACCTCTGTCTTTCAATTAAAATGAATATGAATTTTAAAATTTTATTTCTGCCTTTCTACCCTAAATTATATTAAAATTACAAACACTTATAATATCTGTCACATAATTCATTCCTCAAGCATGATTCAGGCAGGAGGTGGGTCTGGCTATCCTCCTATTGTCTCAGTTTAGTGGACTGCATCCTACTATTAACTTCCATTTCCTCTCAAATCAGTCTTAGCCTGTTTCTCCAGTCTCTACTGCCTCACTTATCTCTTGTAAGTTTATTTTCTCTTACCTTGTCCCTCTTACATCAGAAGCCTGTCCCCACCTCAACCCCACCATTCCAGAGAGATTTTGTGCTTTCACAAGGTTAAACAGACTTTGTCCTACTTGAGTTCCTACTGCCAGCACTGGGACACCAGATTCCTTTCTGGTTCTAGTTAAGACATGTGTCAGGGAACCAATCATAAGCAGCTTGCCCCACCCCCTCTTCAGGTTTTTACTTCTTCAAAAGAAGGTGAGTTCTATTGGAGGCAGGGATCATGTTTGTTTCATTTACCAGACTGTCTTAGTACAACTTCTCAAGAAACATTTGCTGAGCAAATTAAAGATCTGAAAGGTTTTCCAGTAATCATCTCCCAAGTCACCACTCTTTGACCCCTGATTTCCTCTACTAGGTCCAAAATGTGCCCTTTGACTCCATTTCACCAATGAAATGGGCTCCTATACAAAACTTGGCCCCAGGCTATTTTCCTGTAGCCCAAGAATATAAATAAAGTTAGTGCTGGAGGTCTTCGTCCTTGTCCAGGTACATCTATGAGTCTCGGTCAATGGTGCCAACCATTGTTTTGGCCCGGATTCTCCATCTTTCTGTACTTTGGCCTTCGAGTCCTATACATCCATGCTCGATTCTCTGGCCAACTGTGATCAGGTCTACCATGACTGCCCATTAAAAATGTCCATGAGGAACCACTTTTTCAAGACGGTGTCTTGGCATAGCACAGTACCAGGCACCCAGTATTGAGGAGTCAGTATCTATACCTGGTTCTGCTGGACTTGTTTTTCCAATAGATCTGGCAAGAAGACTTGCTCTCCTGGCAAGCAGACTCTTGGCATATTTTTGACCTCCAGCCCTGGAGTGACAGGATGCCAGACCTTGGCTTGGAGCCATCATTAATGCAACAGGGACTGTCATTAATACCAGTGACACTACTTTACATCTCGATTTCTACAAAGTCTCTTCTAAGTTGCCTTCTTGGGGTTTTCTGACAAGCTGACAACCACATTTTCAGGAAGAAATGATTTCTCATTTAGAGTTTGAGAAGAGGTAAGTAGAATTATGAATTCTTAAATCTGAAAGCTAGTTACAAGCTGGTGCGTTCTAGAAGTCAGCGCTCTTAATTCTTCTTTGATGCTCTGGTCAGATCACTGACTTCTCCTGTCATTTTCTTCTGGGAAGAACTTGATGGAATGCATAGCTTTCTACATGACATTCTCAAAGCTGACTTGCCTTGCTACGTCTTGTGTCCCAGGCAGTGAGTACGGATTCTCCACCTGCAGGCAGACAACAGGAAGCAGCAAGGAGTTGGGTGGGATTCCAGATCATCTTCTATCCCAGACATTGTTTGTTTGTTTGTTTGTTTGTTTGTTTGTTTTTCTCCACGGGCAGCCAAATACAAACCCACCACACCTTTACTAAGTCAAGTGATCTCACTATCCTCTCCATCTTTTCAGATTTACTTTGGAGAGGAAGGAAAAAATAACAGAGCATCACCATTGCCTCTGCCAAGTGTGAGCTGTGAAGCAGTAAGTCTTAAATCTTACCTCCTGCTGCCTCCCGCCCCGGACAGTTCATGCCAGGGCTTTTTCTTGTTCAATGACCTCAATGGGGAGTCTTCTGATGTTCTTTGTCATTCCTTCTATTTATTCCCGATCACTCCCATTTGACTTCTAAATTACATTGTCTGCTATTCCCTAGAGTCTTATATAACTCTAAAGGAAGGTCATGGGGACTTACTAAGTACACCATTTAATATCAGAGAAAATGAGATTCCTAGGGTCTAATAAGTTTTAAGCTAAAATAGGAACAAAAAAAGGGATATGATAAATAGTATAAAATCCAAGTGTAAAATATTTTACCTTTTTTGGTATCTGTACAGTAGAATACAACATATTCTCAGGATCTTCCTCTGAGATTTTTTTCTGTTTAAAAATAAACAACAATCAAAAAGAAATTGTCACTTACTCTCAATAACATAGAAAAGGCCAGAGAGATATTGTTATTGCAGAGAGGGGAAAATGGAGGTGGAAAGAAATGATAAGAAGGAAGAGAGGGTCCTGGAATTGGGATGAATAGTGAGAAGGAAGTATTTCTATTGGTGATTGCTATTTCAGTAATTGTTAATGCACTTCAGGGTGTCGTTCTTTTAATTCAAATTTTAATTTCTTTTTTGTTTATTACATTACTTTTAGCTGTTGAACTTAGATGAATTTCAAAAATATATAAGAAACATGTTTCATCAACTATGACCCTCCTAAGGTGGAGTTTTAAATGAATTTTAAATCATTGTTGTAATGTTGCAAATACACATTTCCAACAACCAAAAGGCTCTTGGTAAGTTTGATTGAGGAACGAAAGAAAAAATAATTATTTTGTCACTGGAAAAAAATACTCTGGTTGGGTAAGTTCACTCCTGGCACCTCTAGTGAAAGGCGTCTGAGGGGGAGGAAGAGAGATGACATGATCAAGTTAGCCAGTGGAGGGGAGCACAAAGCAGTCTCCCTTTTGAGGAAGGAAGCAACTCCCTGGGTACTGGTTACATTGAAGTGGGAATATAATGCCTCCTTTGTGTAGGTGGTGAATGCAGATGACTGTAAGAAGGTACAAGTTGATCAAGGGATACCAAAAACTGGGGTACAATTGGGATTTTGAGATACCAAGATGATCTTCTTTTTTTGCTAAATGTGCCAGTGTGAAAAAAGGGGCTTCATGCCTTCTTTACAGGCCCTCATACTAGGGTACAGTGATTGCTCCTAAGGAGATGTTTCAGTTGCCTACTTATTTCAAATCTCAAAAGATGTCTTCTGTTCTACTATGATTTTCTTTTCGGAGTTTCCTGTGAATTACATCTGTGTTCACTTTGGCTCAGGCAGGTGAAAACGTGGGAATCTTGAGTGTAGACAGTCAAATGGGTCCTCTGCTGGTGACATCTCTTTGTGTTACCTCACAGGAAAAGGCATCTCTGAAGCAACCGATCTTCTGACACCATGACTCAAATGTCATGTCAAAGTCACCGTTCTCTACCCACAGTCACTCACAAAAACAAATCATGTTTTTTGAATATGGAGGGGGAGAAGTGACTCATGTAACCTTACAGAATGGGTCAGAACCAGATGCTTCAGAGGCTGTCAACTTCTGTACACAAGACAACGTAAAGTCACAAGGATGGAGGATCACCAAGTACAAACTCAACAGGTGCGTTGAGTTTTAACGGCTATAGACACTTGTCTTCCCTCCCCATTCACATGGTACCCAAACTTGTGGAAATTTTTTGAGTAAAGCAAAGATAGCCTCAGAGTGGAGGGCCATGTTCCAGAAAAATGGAGAAAGACTCACATCAGAAGATGAGAATGTGGCATACTCTGAGTTCTCTCCAGTATGTGGGTGGAAGTCAGGACTTTTCTGGTGTGAATTTGTTCTCTTCTTTTCCATGAACTCTGAAACCAAGTTGGGTGAGAGTCAAAGCCAGGCTCTCCTACTCCTTACCAGTCTTACAGGCTCACTGCTTCAGCTGACGAGCCACTTAAACTGTCCAACCATCCAAAGTACTCTCTAACATAAGTCTTTCAGGGTAGGAGACTTTCTAGTGATAAAGCTTGGAAAATAGTAGAAAACCATGACGAATTTGTCATTTCTATCACTTTACTTCCTGACCCTTGGACTAAGGTAGTCACAGTGGAAAGCAGAGATCACAAATACTCCCAGAATGCTTGCAAGAGGGGTGAGAGACCTCAAAGCCTGCCAAACACACCCAACAAATGCATATGTACTTACATGACATCGCACCTGAATAGTATGGATGGGAGTCCAAGGTAACAAGTCATTAGGGTTCTGGGACAAACAGCCTGGGATGCAGGATGGAGCAAGAGAGACGACAGCTTTTCAAGGAGGAATGTGTCTGGACTCAAGTGGGGAATTAAAGAGAAGTCATAGGATTGGTCAAAGACAAAGGATTGGAACTGGTTTGGGGGAAAATCGTAAGAAACAGACACAGGGTCAGGAAGGGTTAATTGGAAGATGCTGGTCTGTTGGACCTCAGAGTTAGAGGCTCTTTGTTCTGGGGGAAGGAGCAGAGCAGAGACTGAAGAGGACCCTGTCATCAAGAGAAAAGAAGAAGTCCATCACTTTTTATGTTCCAAAGCTGAGAAGTACAGATTGCTCATGGGCTTCAGGATAGCAGGGACTATGGTGTCTTCCTCCCTGAATCCTCAGTGCATTGCACTGAGCCTGGCACACAGCTGGTCATGCACTTGGGGGAAAAGGATGGTGAGGGTGAAGATAAAAATCATATATGCTTTACCTTTTTCTTTCTTTCTCTGTGATCTCCAGTGAACCAGCACCAGTACAAGGAGAACAAGCGTGATGGGCAGCAACAGGAGAATCAGGAAGAATATGAAGACATTTGCATCACTAGTGACACCTTTAAAGAGAGAATGGTTAAAGGCTTAGGAAAAGTCAGCTAGGGGATATGGCCCAACTCCTACAGCACCTGCCTCTTTCCTTCCAGCCTGGTGGTTTCCCAGTGGCCTCCAGTTTTCGAGCAGTGTCTGTTACCTTGGAGAACAGGATATAATGAAACTTTGGAGAGAAAGGGAAGAGAGTTACCTTCACAGAGTTTCCTGGCAAAGATGGGTCTGGAGAAGTTGCTGCTGATGGGGTTACTGGCAATGCAGATGAAGCTCATATCTCTTTCCTCCAGACTCCAGGAAACAGGGAGGAAGGAGCCGTTATAGGACATGTTCATCAACTGCCCTTGGGCCTTCCAGCTGTAGGTCACATTCTCTCCTTCCTGCTCCATGGAGCATGTCAGATTGGTCATACAGGTGCCATTCTTATTGCTCTGCAGAGCCATGGTGACTTTGGGCTCTACCAGGTACTCTGTGAAGGACAAAGGACAACCAGGAATGGCAAATATGTCTGTAAGTTCTCCTTGCTCCTAACTATCCTTGAGTACTTTGGTCTTGAATCTCCTTGGGAAGTTCCACACTACAGAGGAAGCAGCAAATCAGAGATAAGTATTATTGCAATAATAATTATTATAAGGATCTGGGCAAACAGACTTAATTTTCTTTCCATGATAAAACTTACATAACTATTGTAACAAAAGCAGCAACAGCACCTGGCACGATGGCTCAGTGTCTAAATCCTCACCTTGCATGCACCGAGATCCCATATGGGTACCGGTTCGTGTCCCAGCTGTTCCACTTGCCTTCAAGCTCCCAGCTTGTGGCCTAGGAAAGGTGGCTCAAGGACTTGGGACCCTGCACCCATGTTAGAGACTCCAAGGAAGCTCCTCCTTGCTCCTGACTTCAGATTGTCTCAATTCCAGCCATTGAAGCAGCTTAGGGAGTGAAGCAGAGGAAGGAAGATCTTTCTGTCTGCATCACCTTCTCTCTATAAATCTGCCTTTCTAATGAAGATAAATAAATCTTTTTTAAATTCAGCAACAATGCAGGGCTTCAGCTACTGCCATGTTGTTCATAACTACCATTTTAGGTGAACTGGAAGAATATTCATCTGCAAGACTTGTCTTATTGATACCAGGCTTAAGAGTGTCCTCATATAATACTTGTAATTTTAACATTTCTTTATGTATATACTTTATATTTTGAATCTTTGAATTATGTGGTACAATTTTGTATAGACTGGGATTTCCCCCCAAACTCCTACCCCTTGATGCCAATATTTCCTGAGAAAGTCCAAGTTCATCTGGCCCAAGTTCATGGGCCAACTTTATCTGAAAAAAAAAAAAAAGCAACTATTTTTTTCCTGCTTGTAGCACAGAGATTCCTATGTCCTATAGCCTCCTAAGGCAACATTTATCTGGAAGTGCTCCAAAAATGTCATTCTGTACACTCTTGCATTTATGCCTGGAACCTTTTATGTTTCACCACTGGTTTTCATACCTCAAGTTTTTTTTTTCGAAACAACTGCAAATATTAGATATCAAATACAATAAGAATGTTGCTCTGTGATGCATGCATTGTGGTCCAACAGGTTAAGACCAGCCACTTGCGATGCCAGCATCCCATAACAGAATGCTAATTTAAGTCCTGACTTCCAGCTGCTCTGCTAATAATATACTCAGGTAAGCAGTAGAAAATGGCCCAAGTGCTTGAGCTCTGGCCATCTAGCTGCATGTCCAGAGCATTCTGGGCTCCTGGCTTCAGCCTGAACCACTCCTGCCCATTACAGTCATTTGAGCAGTGAGCTAGTGAAAAGTGTGTGTGTGTGTGTGTGTGTGTGTGTATGTTCCTCTGCCAGTCTACATTTCAAGTAAACAAATAAATTAAAAAAAAAAAACAGAAGGAAAGTAAAAGAAAATACTGCTGCCTTTACTAGCATAGCTGCACAGCAAGCACTTGCTCAATGCATTCTAGGTATAAACTAATTTTCCAACTTTTTCAAAGCTTCCTTTCCCTGTTCTTGGGCTTCCCTGAAAAGACTTTTACTTCTGCCCTCAAGAAGGGAATAGCATGGGAATGCTTTTTGTTTCCCTCTTCAAATTTAACTTATCTTTCCCCGCCAATAATGGATTTTTTATTGATGAGATGAGGAGAGTGTGACACCGGTGATCCATCTCTCTTTGCTTATGAGTTTGAGCTGATAAAGCCTGCTGTTCACATGGGCTGTGAACAGCTCATTTGCCTGAGAAATGCTTATCTTCAGTTCCCTTTGATCATGTTTATAAGAAGATGCACAAGGAATTTTCCAAAAGTTCAGGAGAAAATCGCATTATGAAAAAATGATGCATGATTTCATATTTTGTGTATGTCAAGATACATTCATATTGTAATTCTGTTTTTCTATAAACTGTGGAAAGTACCCTTGGGGGAGGTGGAACAAGGTTCACAGGGTGTTTCCGACAAGCAATCCTGGAGGCGCTTTTCCTGGTGTTCCTGGCACTGCTGTTCAGCTACCCTCCCTGCAGCCGATTGAGTAGCTTCAGTTAGCCTGGATGGGTTCTAGCATCTCGGCCAGGGGCAGCAGCAAACATTTCTTTCTTTTTCTTTTTTCTATTTGAAAAATCTTCTCTTTAAAATATTTATTTACTTGTTTGTTTAACCTTTGAAAGGCAGATGAGGTCTTATAGAAATCTTTCATCTGCTGCTTCACTCTGTAAGCAGCTATCACAACAAGTCTGCCCAAGGACAAAACTGGGATCCTGGTCTTTCATGTGGGTGGTGGCAGTGTCCCAATTACTTGATCGATCAAAAGCTGCTTCCCAGGGTGCACATTAGCTGGAAGCTGAAATTGTGAACAGCTAGAATTTAAACCCAGGCATTCCAATATAAGATGCAGGTATCACCTTACCCACTACCCCACCACTGAATCTGAGTCGTCTCACCATAGACATCCAGCTTATACTTTTGGATGAAGGGATTCTGGGAGGATGAACTGTGTATTTCCACACGGTAGGCACCCGAGTCATTCTTCTTCAGCTTATCGAGTTTCAGGGAGTAGTTTTCACTTGTGAAGTTCATCCTTTCCCTGTTACGACTTTGAGTCACTATGATCTTGGCTGGATTGTTCTCCGTGGCTGGCTGTATGGTGGCAAGAGTGACCGTTTCGAAGGTCCAGACAATACTGTCAACCGGCTCTATTGTGAAATTCAGAGGAAAAGTCACAGATCCACCTAGGGCACAGACCAGCTCCTTCAATTCTTCTGAAGCTTCCAGCACTGAAAAATCACATAAGACACAGCAAACCACAAAATAAGCCCAAGTTTGCCTTTGCTGCAAATAGCTCACCTCCTTTAAGTCTGGGGAAGAATTTGATTTAAAAAAAAAAATCTTAGTGTAACCCAAACAGGCCTTAGGAACCATTTCAATATACCTTTCGTGACAGCACTGAGATCAGAACACATGTCTTAGAGGGATGATTGTAAGTGATGCTAGCTCAATTTCAGCTGCCTGATACTGGAAAGGCTAAGCTCTGTAGAAGCTAAGCTCCCTGTGGAAAAACAGGTGCATATGTGACACTTTGCTGGGGGTTGCAGGGACAAGCGGAGGAGTTACTATGCAAGTCTTCCTTAATAAATGCCCTGAACCCAGCTGGGTTTGAACATGATGAAGGTGGCCTTGACCTTGGAACCATGGTTCTTAAGCATGGGTTAGAATGTTGTTAAGTGAGCTTCATGTTCCTAATGATGGGGATTCTTCAGAAGTTTGAGAATGATTTAATCTTTCTTGTGATAGATTAGGGTGGATTCAAGGTGACCTTCAAATGTGGTCCTTCTCCGCTTGCATTCTAATGTGCTTGAAGATGAAGGGAAAAGGTGAGTGACAAGAAACCTTCAAAACATCCAGGTTAACTAGTGACACTGATCTTAAACTATTAAGAATGTAATAGGGCTTGGCACGGTGGCCTAGCAGCTAAAGGTTTTGCCTTGCACACGCCAGGATCCTATACAGGTGCTGTTCTAATCTTGGCGGCCCTACTTCCCATCCATCTCCCTGCCTGTGGCCAGGGAAAGCAGCTTGGGATCCTGCACCTGCATGGGAGACCTGGATGAAGCTCCAGGCTCCTGGCTTCAGATTGGCTCAGCTCTAGCCATGGCAGTCACGGGGAAATGAATCATTGTAGGAAGATCTTCCTCTTTGTCTCTCCTCTCTGTATGTTTGACTTTGCAATAAAATAAAATAAATGTAACAGTTTTGTTTTCTGAAGTTTTTTTTTTTTTTTTTGTCAAAATATTGGTCTGTTTCAAAAAGCAGGACATGCAAGAAAACATCAGTAGTCATGTAGCTCCTAGCAGAAAACATTTAAGGACTGATGAAGAAACTTCCAGAAGTGGCCACCTGGGCATTTTAGGTGAACTGAAACAGGGAACAAACATCTTTTACTGCAAAGATCTGGGGCAAAGTGCTGCAGAAACACAGAGCTCTGAGAGAATTAATATTGGGAGTAACAGTTTAAAGTGTCCACCTTGATCTCATTTAACTATCAACTATTATGGACAGGAGGGTTGCATTCCTCTTTCAGGTCAGTTACCTGAAACACAGTGGTGTTAAGTGATACACTCAGACTACATACTAATTGATAAAACCCACATGAGTCGCGATGGGGTCAAGACTTTAAATGGCATATTCTATGCAAATCTCTTTATAATTAAATAGCAAAGAAATGGAGGATTTACTTAAGGTTCATAGATCTGGCAAAAGTAAAACTAATTTTTAAGGGTGTTCTCTCAAAAGCAGCAAAACCCAAAGTCATTTTCCCTTCTTCCTTTTAACATACTGTGCCAGGATGAAATTTTAAGGAATTTTATTTATCCCAACATGGAAAGCACAAAAGGGGGAAAAAAAACCCAAGAAAATATTAAAAAGCCAGGAAAACAGCCAACTTCCCAGATTCTGACAGCTGTTTGAGTATTGAAATGACTCTACAAAAAGACTGTATTATGGCTTCCAAGGATCTATGTGTTTGTACATTGGTGGTCCCTGTGCCCGTTAGAAATAGTCAGAATTCAGGGCCTAGCGCGATAGCATAGTGCTTAAAGTCCTAGCCTTGCACACGCCGGGATCCCATATGGATGCTAGCTTTAATTCCGACAGCCCTGCTTCCCATCCAGCTCCCTGCTTGTGGCCTGGGAAAGCAGTCGAGGACAGCTCCAAAGCCTTGGAACCCTGCACCTGCGTAGGAGACCAGGAAGAGCTCCTGGCTCCTGGCTTCAGATTGGCTCAGCTCCAGCCATTGCGGTCACTTGGGGAGTGAACCATCAGATGGAAGATCTTCCTCTCTGTCTCTCCTCCTCTCTGTACTCCGCCTTTCCAATAAAAGTAAATAAATCTTTAAAAAAATAGAATTCTATTTTAAGTCAGCCTTAATCCAGATTGTATTCATTATGTATACTCATCATTAGTATTATTTATTTTTCTTCTGATTCCAAGAGAAAATAAACTCAAAACTCTTGTGAGTCTTAAGCCTTTTATCTCCTATGCCTAACTGATCCTATGATATTGACCAAGCACTCAGGATTTTTTTCATTTAACAATTTACTGTTGCTATAACATGATTTACTCCTCTAGCACTGATGCTATTCATGTTTTTCCTAGGAAAAAGACAAATTCTTATACTGATCTATCTATATATTCAAAATGACTTAGAGCTATATTCCATTGGTTCTTACCAAAACTCATTCTGGTCAGTGGTCCCAAATAACAATTAATGGCCAAGTATTAAAGGTTTACTCCATGCCAAACATGTAGAACAAAAATTACAACTAATATTTAAACCAATCCAGCAAATTAGGTGTTTTCACCCTATTACACCACAAGCAGGAACATTAGGGCAACCTATGGGACAAATGTGGTCCAATACTTATTTATATAAACAGATTTTTATTACAACACAGTCTTCTTTATTTACAGATAATGTAAGAATACTTTTGAACTGCAAAGATTGAGTCATATAGCTGCAATCCAATTCATACTGTTTGCAAAGCCCAAAATGCTCTATGTCTTTATAGAAAAGCTTGTTAAATCTTGAGTTTATGAGAAATAAATTTTCAAAAACTAAATAACTTATCCCAGGGCACAAAGCTGGTAGGTGATGAATTGAGGATTTAAGTAAATATTTTGACAACTCAGAAAAATTGCAACTTCTGGTTTAATTTGTAGGATCCCTGGCATATGCAACAGCCCCAGTTCTTTTCCTCACTTTCCTTCCACGTCCCTTTAACGGGCTAAGGTGTGAACCCCAAAGCTCGTGGGCCCATTTGGCCCCACATTCTCCTTTATGTAGTTTGATGACTTTCCTTTAAGCACAGATAGATCTGCCAGTACCCTAAGGAGGGGAAATTTGGAGCACCCTTTTAGATTGACCTATTCCCGTCTCTCCTTGTCTGAGGTTTGTAACAACTTTTTGCTAAATTTATTCCTAAAAGCATTATTTTCTCTTTTGAGTAAATTCCTCACCCCCCACCCACACATTCTTTATCATTTGTCAGTCAGTACACATATACTTTGGATTCCTCAAACCTTTATCAATTCATCTTGTTCACCCACTTTTTGTAAAAGCTACTCTTCCCTCTTTTTGATAACAAGGCAAGCATAAATGTGCTGACTGCTGTCTCTTTGATCATTTCAAGAAGTGTCAAAACTAGCTCAAGGTGATAAATTTGATTTTATTTTGAAATTTTGTTACTACGTTATTCTTTTACTCCAATTACAGAGATTGAAAGTGTGTGTATTTTGAAGTCAAATAGAGATGATCCCTTGCCCTGCAAGTGGTACAAACCTCGAACTCAGGCAACCTTCCAGTTATTTCGTCTTCACATTAAGTTTTAGGGAGACATTTACGGCATACATTAACTTGTTTCTTCTGTATTTTATTAAGAAAAGAGGTTTGTTTATCCTTTAGTTTGAAGAGTCTGTAAGTCTGATTGGACAGCTACATCTGGTTGGCCTTTCGAGAGGCTCCCACAACGAGATCACAACATGGATATGAAATGGAGAGTGCTGGCCACACGAAGAGAGAACAAGAAGGCAGTTGGCCTCACATTAAACAGCTTGCTCTGGAGAGAGCTAACTCTGTCCATGAGACCAGCATTAAGTCATTGCAAGGGTGATGTCCCCAATGTCTAATTCCTTTCACTAAGTCTCACCTGTACATGTTCCACCCCCTCAACACCACCAAGTTGGACGGCAAGTTTCTAGTAACGAACTCTTGGGGCACAAACCACATGCAAACCATAGCAAAGTGGGTAAGTGACAAAACTGTAAGGATGTTGGTTTAATGCTTCAGCACGTGTGTGTGCCTCAGGAGCAGTTACTCACTTTTCGGCACATATGACACAAAACTCTTGGGGTGATTGCCAAAAGAGATGAATCATGTCGAGGCATAAGTAAATTTCTCCAAATTCCTTGTGCTTTGTTAGAATGAAATTGGAAGGTGAAGTAGGCAGATTGCCCACACAAACCTCAGAGGAGCTCTTTTAGGGTAACGAACAGAGAATGAAAGGAGAACTATCTTCTTGCTATTTCCTAATTATGGCTTTAGAGGACAGGAACGGGGTTGGTTCGTCCCGAACAGTGCTGCTGCTTCTTCCTAGGTGCCTGTGAAACATCGACTCTGAAACAAGAGACCTGTCTTTGCAGCTGACCAAGGCTGACTTGAAACTTTCATTTCTATGACGGCTTTCACCACCTGCAAGCTGTGGGGCATTGATCACTTGCCCCAGTCAGTCATCCTTTCAAAACATTGCTTTTGTTGCATGTTTATGCTAGGCATTGTTTTTAAATAAAAAATGAAATGGGGAAGCAACTCAATCATGATTGCTGTACCCATGTATTTAGCAGTCACTAGATAACTACACATGCCATAAAAAGGAAAGTAACAGGTACTGTGAAAATCAATGGGGAGGGAACTGAACATGACCTGTGGGATCAGAAGACTCAAGAGAATAAGTGGCTACAATACCTCACTGTAAGATCCCAAGGGACTGGGTCCCATGAGGTTCAGCCATTCTCAAATATCTACCTTCCACCTAAGCCAGTGTTTCACCTCTTGCTCTTATGTAGCTGCTAACTGGTTTTGATAAGACTGACCAGCACCGGGCTCAAATGGTGGCCCTTCCTCCTTGGAAGAGTAGTTTTGAAGCATCATGGGTTTGTCAAATCTGAGGGAAGGCCAGGACTTCTGGGTTTTGTTTGCTTGGTTTTAGTTTTTATTTTCCATGATACAGTTTTGTAGATATAGGGATTCCCCCTTAACTCCCCTTCCTCTTTTCCCATTCTCTTTCTACCCCACACCATTCTCCCCCATATTATTGCAATTGTATAGTCCTTTGGCAACAGTCACAAGAACTTCTCTTCTAAAGTCAGGATGGCAGCATAGTGCTGTGGTCAGATAGGAAAGCCGTGAAGCTGCAACCATGAATATGGATTTGACAGCTTTTATGAGATGTATTGAACACTTTCAAGGAGGGAGGAAGTAGGAGTTAGGGAGAGGACTAAGGTCATAAGAGTCAGGCTTTGAGGAAGCCTCACACACTTTGGTTTCTTTCCTGCAAGAATAATTAAAAGTTTGAAAAAGTGATTTTCTCAACTGTCTTTTGATGGTGTCTTGGCAAATGCTCTAGAAGGTTAAAATGGCAGTGAGCATCCCACAGCCAACCTGCCTTGAAGGTGAGCTGAGCAGAAGGCCCTCCACTGTCCATCCTGGCCATGGTTGGATGATCTTGCATCAGAAAATCAGCCTAGAGACACCCTCTGGAAAGGATAAGGGCAACATCTTTTCTCCCTTGTCACGTCCCTTTCCTCTTACTTGTCACCTCCTCATTTTGTCCTATTTCTTGGAGGCTCCAGAGTTGAGCAGAGAGAAGCAGCCAAATTGCAAGGAAGGTGCAACATCAATACAGCCAAAAGCGTAGGGTGATGATCTAGGAACAGGTGTTCAGGGAGAAGTGGGGTAAGGCCCATTTGCTGCTCAGTAACCCAGTCTCCAAGCTCATCTTTGCACACATGGTGCCTCTATGAGAACAGAATGCACCAGCATGCAGTGGTTCCCTTCTCACAGAAACCAGAACCGGGGGTAAGCCTGAGGGCTCCTTAGTCCAGCTCTGTTTTACAAATGTGGAGGCTGGGACTCTGAGGGTTATGAAGGTTACGGTGATGGGTCCCGTGTCAGGGGAAGGCCAGGATCAAAACAATAAGACTCCTGTGGCAGACCTGCCCAGTCTGTGTCCTATCCTGAAATCTGTGGCAGTGCCTTACAGTATTTTGGGGGCCCTTTGAAGGAGGCATACAGGGAGGAATGTAAGACAGGGGGTTACATAGCAATGGCTGTGGAACTTGCTGACCTTCAGAGCCAACATGATTTGGTCACTTACGTTTATCCATTACAGTCACTTATCATATTTGTTTCTGCATAAAATTTTACTTTATAGTAGAAAAACCACTGCAGAAAAACAAAGTAAAAAAGAAGAAAATTTATAATCTACTGTTCCTTACTCAGTGTCTTCTAAACAAATGCCCCTGAGAAGAGCACCATATGTCAAGATCACATGTGACATGGACGGAACAGATTCACAGGTGTTCCAGCTCCCCACAGGAAACAGTCCCACCCCAGTCCACCACACTCCCATTCAATTCCTCCAGCACACTACCACTCACTCATCTCCTGCTCCTTGGTCCTTGTTTCTTTCATGTTGTTGAATCACATTCCCAAAACAGAGCTATCTGCTTTTATTAGCTTTTCTTTGTTTTCCTATCTTGAGTTCATGGACCCAAAGAGGGAAGCAACCCAACTGATTCTCCCTGTGGACCATTTAGCTCAAAGACATGTTTATTGAGTGCCTCTCTAGTGTCAAGTGCAGTGTTAAGCAGTTTGGCATGATAAGAACAGCATTCATTTTGGGAAACTCAGTTTCTCCTGTACCTCCTAATATATTTATAAAATCTTGTCCAAGAAATTTGAGCTCTCTGTGCTTAAATTTTCTCTATCTGTAAAGAAAAGCATATCTGCCTTACAGGCTTCTGGGAAAATTGTCTGAGAAATGCTCTGCTTACAGTAGGAGCTTCATAAATGGTGATTACTATCACAACTATTTTATGTTTGGTGTCTCATTGAAAACAACACAAGAATTCTGCAAGTTGGAGTTCACCATCTCTGACACACTTGAGAAGGGAATGCCTCAGTAACTTGCTCACAAGAATGTAGCTACTAAGCCACACCCAGCTTGTCCTTTCCTAGGGCTGGTCCTTTTCCACTGCTCTCTGCACTGGAGGTTCTAGGATAACCTCTGACTCCTTGCAATTGCGGGAGAAGCACCACAGGACTGCCTGCAACCCCCTGGAGAGGGCAGACCGGGACCCCAGTGGCAGATTTTCACACTTGTTCCCTGTTATTCACAGTGCAGGTTTCAGGTGGGCACCTGGAACTTTGGAGAGCACTTCCACCCTCCCCAACTTACCTTTCTCAAGTTCTGTTTCTGATCATCACTTCCGTTTATGGAGTAATTTTAAAGAAACAGCCTCTTTCAGGACCACCTGCTCAGAACCAGGTGTTCCCTAAAAATGGAAATGTCTGACAAATTCAAGAGGTTTTAAGTCTGCTGATGCTGCCCACTTAGTGAGGCCAAGGGACAGACAGGCAAGGACTGAGAGTGATGACTGCCTGTGCAGGGTCTGAGGCAGGTGACTGCAGGTTGCACATAAGAAACAGTTAACAGCAAGTCCTTAAAGAAAGCTCACATGGAATCACCCCATGAGTTTGATGGCAGGAAAGACATTGCTCTCTTCTGGGCCTTCTGATTCTTCATGAGAACCCTGAGGATGATAAACTATTCAGAGGCTAGCAATACCTGTGACAGGTACAGAAAAGTTCTCCATTTGGCATGAGGCTAAACATAAAGTGACTATGTACGGTGAGAGCTGGTTTCTTACGCAAAGATCAATTGGATTGCTTGCATCAAGAAAGAAGAATTCAAGTGGTTTATTTCAAAATAGCAATTTAAAGCATACTCATAAAAATATATTCAGAAAATATGCATATAAGATGTATTTCTAACTAAGTGAACACACACCTATAAAGTTTAGTTGCCTCCCGTTGGAGGGAGGGCTAGAAGAGAAAAAAGTATGAAGCCCAAGGAAGCTTTGCATTCCTCAGTCAACTCAGCAGAATCTGAATCAGAGCACACATTTTTCTTACTCAGCATCACTTCCTTCATCCTTTTACTCCCAGTGCTGCTAGGAGGAGCAAGGTTTCCTTGCTTCTACTTCAGACTCTTCCTGTGCTCTAGAATTCAGTAGTCAGAAAGTGATGAAAAGAAGTGCTAGAGGCAGCAGGGACTGCTGAGTTGAGCCAGATGATCTTGTTCAGTCCAGAAACCTGGAGCTGCACTTCAGGATGGAGAAGACAATCAGAATGGAAGAGGGCCTGGCTGGACTCACCTGGGAGTTGGCAGAGGAGAAAGATGAGGATGGGATGTGTTGGGAAACCAGCCATGTTGCTCTGTGGATCTCAGTCACTAAGGTGCGCTCAAGCTGCTAGCACTCCAATCTTGAGACAGCTGGGGTTTAACAGGTAGGAGGAGCCATGACTGAAAGTGTAATGAGTCATCTCCTGCTTCTCGAAAACACCAATCACATCAAATTTGGGAAGAAGTAAGTTAAAGCCCCACAGAGTAGGAGAAGATGTTTGCAATGCACATATCCCATGAGGATCTTATATTTGTAATATATTAACAGGGTCTGTAAATCAATAAGAATTATGCAGAAAATCCAGTGGTCAATAAACTCAAATTAGACTTCATCAGAGAGGATATCCAAATAGTGAATAAAGAGTAAACACTAAAAATAATGCAAAATAGTTGAGAAGTTAACAGAGGCACTAACTTAAAAATATTTCTAATAACAAAAAAACGAGTGGAAAGGAGAAATGGGTGATCAATCATGAAGCACAGAAAAGTGTATTGCAGGTGTTTGGTTTAGCACTGAAGATACTAGTTAAGATGTCTATGCCCTATATCAGGGTACTTGGGTTCAAGTCCCGCCTCTGCTCTCAATTTCAGCATACTGCTAATGTGTGTTCTAGAAGGTAGCAAACAACAGCTCAAGTACTTGAGTTCCTATCACCCATTTGGGGCATCTAGATTGAGCTCCTGGCTCCTGGTTTTGGCCTAGCTCAATCTCAGCTATATTAGATATTGGGGGAGTAAGTCAGATGGGAGTACCCTCACTGTCTCTCTCACACACATGCACACTCTCTCACCTGTCCACATCTCAGAGTAATAAATGACATAAGGGTAGACTTAAATATAGCTATATAATTACACTAAGTAACATAAGACTAAACTTTCTATTTAAGGTGTATTTTAAAACCTAACACTGAAGTATATACTTTTACAAGAGATGTACTTTAAGTAAAAATATAGATAGGAATGAAATTAAATAGATGGATAAAGATGTGTCACTCACCACTTAGGCTTAAGAATGTTAGAAGACCCCTATTATTGAAAATGCTAGATATGAGGGACGCCTCATAATTATGAAAGAGTCAATTTATCAGAAAGGAATAAGAATGCAGACTATGTATACTGCTTGTGATATTGCAACATAACAGGATATGTGTACATTTTCTTTGAGGGGATAGTTTCTGGAGATTGAATTAATCATCCATCATGCCTGTCTGATGAAGTCATCAGAAAAATTCCTAAAATGTAAGGCTCAGGGAGCTTATGGATTAGTGAGCATATCCTGATATAGAAGGGCAGCATACTCACCTTGCATGGACTGAGTTCTTGTGCTGAGTGCCTCAGAGACTCCATGCTAAACACCTCTTCATCCGTATCCTTTGAAATACCCTTCATATTCAAACAGTAAATACAAATGTTTTCCTGAGTTGTGTGGTTATTCTAGTAAGTGATCAAAGTCCAGGTGGGGCCGTGGGAACTCAACCTGATTTTTAGTCAAATTGGATAAAAGTTGTGGTACCCTGGGGATCCAACCACTTGCAATTGGTATCTGACGATGGATGTATTCTTCTAAGACAGATCTACAGAGTCTGCTCTAACTTTAGGTAGATAGTATCTCAACTGAACTGAATTGTGGAACACCCAAACGCTGCCCACAGAGAACTTGCTGTTAATGTCATGGTTAAAAAGAGTTCTTCACCCGAAATCCTAAATGTTTTCTCATAACATTTTTACAATTTTACATTTTATATTTAAATATAGGCTCTAATACAAATTAATTTTTATTTAAGGTATGCAGTTTGGGTTAAGATTCTTCCTGTGGATGTTCAATTATTTTAGCAACATTTGTTGAAACATTATCCTTCCCACACTAAATTACTTTATTAAAAATTATTTGAAAGGAAAAAGCAACAGAGTAAAATTTTCCATCTGTTGGTTAAATTCTCAAATGGCCAGCATAGGCAGAGCTGAACCAAGCTGAAGCTGGGAAGTCCTTCTGTGTCTCCCACTTGGCTGACAGGAATCCAAGTATCTGAGCCATCTTCCATGGCTTTCCCAGGCACATTATAGGAAACTGGATTGGAAGAAAAGCAGCTGATATTCAAACCAATGCTCCATTAAGGGATGCCAGCATTGCAAGTAGATGTGTAACACGCTGTGCTATAATATATCCCCTACTTTTGTCCCTTTATCATCGACCAGAGGGTTGCACTTGTGTGGGTGTATTCTGTAATTATCTATTTTAATTTACTGATCTGTACAATGTAACTACCAATATTTTAGGATTTAAGTTGACCATTCTATTTTTTCCTTCTGTTTGCTCCATTCTCCCTGCCCCCTGCTTTAATTATCTGTCCACCCTAAGGGTTATTGAGTATTTTTTTAAGTTTTTTATTTATTTACAGTGACTCTTGAATGCAGCTTTTTTGAATGCTCCAGGCATTATTACATTGTATGTACATAACTTACCATGCTGTACTGGACATTTTGCCAGTTTAACTGAAGTCTAGAAATTTTATCATTCCTCCTCTGCACAATCCCTATTTTAAATACATCACTAATATATAATGAGGACCATATTAGGTATTGTTACAATTTAGGTTTCAACGGGCAAGCATAATTCAGACAACTCAAGCAGTTACAACAATGTACTACATTTGCCCATGTTTGTACTCTTTCTGTTCTTTGTTCACTTCTAATTTTCCGGGTTTCCTTATGTTATCATTTCTTTCCATTTCAAGACATTCTTTCAGTTATTGTCTTCAGATAAGCTTGATGGTAACAAATAGTCTTTGTTTTTCTTAACCAGTGTGTGGTTGAGTTTACCTCCAATTCCTGGGTTCAGAATTCTAAATTGGTAGGTTTTTTTTAAAGATTTATTTATGCATTTATTTATGCATTCATTTATTAAGTCAGAGTTGTGGAGAGAGGAGAGATGGAGACAGAAACAGATCTTCCATTTGCTGATTCACTCTCCAAGGAGCAGTTGCTGGGGTTCAAAGAAATTGAGTGAGACTCCAAGGCGAGTGAAACGATTTTAATCTTCAGTCAGGTGGCTATCTCTTGCCATGTACAAGAAGCACCTTAAGTGCTAGGAGGATTTATAGCAATTATCTATATAAGAATCAATAGCTACATGTTGGACAAATACATAACGAAGGATTATTTCATGACATAAGCAGAAAGCAGGTAAAAAATTTACAGTGCTCAGGATTCCGAGCTTATTACTTCAATAAACATTTACAATGCAAAGGCTCAGGATTCCGATCTTATCACAGCATGCCTCAAAGGTAACTGTCCTTTCTGGGAATCCTAAGACCTCCAAGATCCTTCTTATCTCCTATTTTTCGTCCTGGTGTTTCAAGAAGCAGGGCTTTCCCATAACAGGATGCAGACATTTCTTATTAGATTCCAGACTTCCAAGATAAAGTCACCATTACAATTAGCCCTTTCAACAGTAACAGCTAAGGTTGGGCCAGACCAAAGCCAGGAGGCAGAAGTTTCTTCTGGGTCATCTTGTGTTCTATTCTCAGCCATTAGCAGGTAGCTGGATCAGACGGCTGGGACTTGAACCAGCACCCATATGGGATGGGTTTCAGCTACTGAAACAGCTATGCTGAATCCAGATGCATAGTCTTTTTTTCATCACTTGAAAGACACTGAAAGATTTTCTCACAGTAAGGAATGTTATTCTGTAGCCGTTTTCAAAATATTTTGTGTGTGTATGTTTAGTCTTCAAAAATTTAATTATAACATGTCTTAATGTGAATTTCTCTGAATTTTTCCTGTTTTTCTGTCTCTTGAATGAATGAATGGATTTATGCCTTCCACTACATGTGAGGAAATTCCAATATTTTTAAGAATATCTTCTTCATAAGCCCCACATTTTTTCTCTTCTCTTTGGGATTTCAATTCATGTTTGTCTTATCTTTTACAATTGTAGGTCCTTGAGGCTCTCTTAATTTTTTTTTTGCAGTCTATTTTCTGTTTTTGTTATTTTATTTTATGATACAATTTCCTTAACGCTGATTTCCCCTGTTATCACAATAGTCTAGTCCTTCATAAGCAGTCATAAGTCAGACTGGACAGTTTCTATTGTCTTCTTTCAAGTGCTCGGATTCTTTCCTTCATCATCTTCCTTTTTCCTTATTAAGTCCATCCATTTTAAGGAATTTCAAGTGTCAGAAATTGCGTTAATTTGGTTCAAAGTTTTCTCTTTGGTTCTTCATATTTTCTATTCGTTTATTAAGAAGTTTTAGAGGGGTTTTCTCTGTTTTACATGTGTTTATAATTGCTTTCTTAAGCATTTTTAAAAAAAGATTTATTTATTTATTTGGAAAGTCAGAGATACAGAGAGGAGGAGACACAGAAAGATCTTTGGTCCACTGATTCACTCCCCAAGTGGCCACAATGGCCAGAGATGAGCCAATCAGAAGCCAGGAGCTATTCTGGGTCACTCATGCAGATGAAGGGTTCCAAGGCTTTGGGCTGTCCTCATCTGCTTTCCCAGGCCACAAGCCGGGAGCTGTATGGGAAGCGGGCTGCTGGGACATGAACCGGTGTCCATTTGGGATTCCAGGGCTTGCAAAGTGAGGACTTTAGTCACTAGGCTACCATGCCTAGCCCTTTCTGAAGCATTTTTATGATGGCTGCTTTAAAATCCTGGTCAGATGATTACAGCATCTGTTTTATCTTGATTTTGCCATTTGATTGCAGTTTTCATCCAAGTTGAGATTTGATCCAGGTTGAGATTTGATGACTTCTGATGTACAGGGCAGGACTCTCTGACACCTTACTGCAAGGAGGGAATGTGTATTGAGCCTCCCGACCTGGCCTCTTCTGATGTCGCCCTACTGTGTCTTTGGAGCAGGGTGCGAAGGGGGAAGTGGGAGTAACTTTATTACTACCAAAAGTTGTAGAGGCCTAGGCTTTTCTTTTTTTTTTTTTATTAATTATTTTGCATTATGTGACAGTTTCATAGGCTCTGGGAATCCCCCCACCCCGCCCCCTCCCCTCCCCCATGGTAGATTCCTCCACCTTGATGCAGTATTACAGTTCAAATTCAATCAAGATTCTTTCCTTGCAAATGTATACCAAGCATAGAGTCCAGCTACTTATTGTCCAGATGGGTTGAACAGTTTCTTGGGGAGACCATTTCTGGTCTGAAGTTAGAGCTGGTAGAATATCATCCCAGTCAATTAAGAGTCCCAATATAACATCAACAGCAATTTGCAACATTATGGAATTGACATGGTTTTGAGTAACCAGTATGTTAAAAAAAAAAAAAAAAAAAAAAAAAAAGCAAGTCCTAACCACAACCTATGATTAGCTCATTGACATTTCAATTTTAGTTTATATACAGGACCGGCTGCTATATACCTTAAAATGGCTATAAGGTACCATTCAGCTTTCTCGTTTTCTCTATTTCATTTTAGTATTTAGCCATTTGTTGTGTTGAAGTATAATTTTGCTGATCTTGGCAGATTTTAGGATAATCTAGACTGGCTTGTAACTCTAACAAGACATTTGTCGACAATTAAGGTGCAGAACATTTTTTTGGGGGGGGTGTGGTGTGCAGGAAAATCCTGAACACCATGGTGAGGAGTGACTAATCTTTGTGTCCCACCCAGCGAGGCATGAGCCAATCCATACCAGCTCTTTCCTGTCAGATTTCAAGCTCTACTTTCTGTTGTTTGTCTATTTATTTTAGGTTTTTTTTAGTTTGTATGATTGTTTGTTTGCTGTGAGGGGTTTTCGAAGCGATCCCAATGGTCATTGCGAGGGAGAGTGGGGATCCAGAGTTGGAGCCAGGCTCGGACCAGAGAAAGCTCTCCTCCCTGGTCCCGAAGGACGTTTATTGTTCTTCTGTTTCTGCGGACTGCTCAGGGCTTCTGGTTGTCTTTCCGATGACATTGGTTTCTGCACAGTAGTGTTTGGACTTCTTCCATCCCCTGCGGAAGCTCCGGTTGGGGGTGGGTGACCTCAGAGTACTCGGCCTCCGAGGGCATCCAATTCCCTGTGGCCTAGGCTTTTCACTTGACATTTACTAATGGGGTGGATTTGCCTATATTTCCCATGACATTTGTCTCTAACAGAATGGTTATTATTAAAGGTTTCTGTCTTGCTAGACTACACCATTTGTTTTTTTGGTGAATTGGTGCAGGTTTTTCTTGAAGGGTGTTTCTGGGTTTTAGTCTCACATCTCAGAGTAAAGAGAAGATAAAAGGGAAACTTAGGGAATCCATTGCCATGCTATTCATTGATTTCAAGGCTCTTAGCTTGTGAATCTCGACTTTTTAGAAACTTCCCATGTTTGTGTTCTAAAATGAAGTTTATATTTAGTGGTGAAAATGAAGCTGTGTTTACTTCATCTAACCTGGAATGAGAAGTCTGATCATGTGTTTTTAATATCTTTCTCTCGTCTGGCTCCATTGAAATAATGATGAAATCTCTCTCTTTTTAAAAATATTTACTTATTTATTTGAAAGGCAGAGTTGCAGAGACGGAGATCTTCTATCCACAGGTTCACTCCCCACATAGCTCTAATGACCAAGCTGAAGCAAGGAGCAAGAAGCTTCATCTGGATTTCCCACATGGGAGGCAGGGGCCCAAGCAATTTGGCCATGTTCTGATTCTTTCTTAGGTGAATTAGTGGTGAGTTGAATCAGACGTGGAGCAGCTGGGACATTAACCAGTGAGTGCCCTAATGTGTTGTTGGCATTGAAGATGGGGACTTGTCTCACTATACCACAACCCTGGTCCGCAGTAGTAAAATTTTTAAATACTGCTTCTTGTTGGCAAAATGAGTCTATGTGGACATGTCTTTCTCAGCTTTGACAAAAAAGATAGAAGAAACATTTTCTAATGTAGTAAGTTATATGGCTTTGCTCAAAATGAAGTTAGTGATTTTCATGGATGAGTAATGGTGCAGAAATCCATGGCACATGAAAACAGTATCTAAAAGGAAACTTGATACTAACATTGTTCAAAAAACAGGAAAAGAAAATTATAGACCATTATAATTTATGAAAATAGGCACAAAAAGCCCAAATGAAACAATGACAAAATGGAACTTACCTAACAATGTTAAAAATGGTCCAGTCCTATAAAAATTTTCAGCATCATCCAGCACTTTAATAGAATGCTAAACAACCTTTTATCATCTCAGAAGAGATAATAAAAATCTATCAAAATTCAATAAACACAACTTCAAAATTTTGTAGGAAACTACAGCCTATATTACACTTACTGTTAAATCTTTAGAAGCAATATGGTGGATTCAAGGCAAAAAAAGTATTTCTCAAGTCACTGAGATGGTTCATTAGTTCACTAGTATCTAGCCAAAGCAACAAGACAGAAAAAGTAATTAAGATGTAAATAGATTAGAGAAGGAGAGACAATTTATTATTGTTTTTGTATCAACATTGTTGTGAACATAGAAAATACAAAGGAATCCTCAAAGCAACTTGAGGGCTAACAAGAGAGTGTGCAAGAATTCCAACACAACCACTAGTTGTACAAAAAATAAAAAAGAGAAGGCTGATATCAGGACCCATAATTCAATTTAGGTCTTTATCGTAGGTACCAGGATCAAAGTACCTGAGTCATCATCTGTTGTCTCCTGGAGTGCACATTCTAAGATGCTGGATAAGCCAAGCCAGGATTCAAATCCAGGTACTCCAATGTAGGATTAAGATCCCCAAAGGGTGTCTTAACTACCATGCCAAATGTTGTCCCATAGTTGTGTTTCCAATTTGACTCACAAGTCTGCTTCTACTTGTTTACTAACCTTGTTCTAGTTCAATTAAGTGCCAGAAATGTGGCATTTCATTAGCCAATCCAAGACAAAAACACAAGTACTGTGAGTTCAAATTCAGTGATATTTACATCACAAAGTAGCACCCATGTTGTAGCATGGTAGTACAAATGTGACACTGGTCACAACAGCAGATTTAAAAGATTATGACTTTGATCCCTGAAATTTTGGTAAACAGAATGAGAACAGAGAGAAGCTATTCTGAATAAACTGACCTGCAGGTGGTTTTGGAGTTGATGTTTTACTCTCCTTAAATCAACTGTTCAGTGTCACAGTTTTCCTTGTTCCTGGATCAAGCCAAGGTTTCTGGAAAGAAACGGGAAGGACCCTGCATGGGGCAGAATGAGATCAGTAAAAACTCCTGGGGATGCCCTGTTGAGAAACATCTGAGACAAAATGAAAAAGAAAGCATCCGCTGAAATGAGGACTTTTAAAACATAATCTTTTATCAGCAGCATTCAATTACTTTTCCTTGAAGTGTTTTGATCCATAAGACCTGCCTCACCCTTTCTCAGCTTTTTCTTTCCTAAATATCCTTAGTCTTCTCTGATTACTGTTGAAAATCTCTCCTATCTATGATTACTGAAATAGATCTGGATTGATGCTGAGTTAACTAATTTACTTAACCATCCCATTCTTTGCTTGATCTCAGTGAGTTTCTTGGCTTGAGATACAAAGTTTTATTCTAACTTTGACTTCTTTCCTGAAATCAAGTCTTCTGCATCCTACTCATCACGTCCATTTGTATGTTTGGCAGACACCTAAAACTTCACATGTGCCAGTCAAACTCCTGTGTCTTTCCTCTCTGCCTCCCCCTCCAATTGTCTTCTTTACTTCAGTAAATTGCAGCTTCAATCATTCAGTCTTTCAGTCCTTAAATGGTAATTACCCTTCACTCCACTCTCACATTTCACTCCACTCTCCCACACCCAATAACCATTGATCAGCAAATTATATTAGCTCCACCAGAAACCAATCACCTTCATCAAGCATAATCCCTTCCCTGCACTATTTCAATCTAACTGCTTCTAAATTGTCCTTCTACAATCTGTTCTTCACAGGCTACTACAATGATGCTTTTAACATGCAAGTCAGAACATGTTATTCCTCTGCTTGTCAGGTGTCTCTCCTAACATCTAGAATACAAGGCCCTTTAAGGGTCTCCAATATTCTACGTGATGACTCAAGGCTACTTCTCAATGTCATCTCTTGTCACTTTCTCCCGGTCTGGTCCACACCTGTTTCACTAAACATCTCATTGTTCACGCATATCAAAAGCATACTCCCAACTCAGAGCCACTGCTCTAGAACAATTCTTCCCAGTGTAGTCAACAGGTCAATCTGTGTCTTCATGTCTACTCATGACAACTTATCAAACAGGGCTTCCGTATCCCTTTTATGAGACAAATCCTAATCTTATATTCTCTAATCTCTTATTTTGCTCTATTATTATTTCACCACATAAGGACACTATACTAAAGTATAAGAAGCATCATTGTTCACTGTCTTACCCCCAACGCTAGAATAATGTCCGGTAATAGTAACTCTCAAAGCAGTTACTAAAGGGCCAGCGCCATGATGCAGCAGGCGAACCCTCCACCTTTGATGCCAGCATCCCTTATGGGCACAGGTTCAAGTCCTGACTGCTCTGCTTTCACCCCAGTTCCCTGCTTGACAGCCTGAGAAAGTAATAGCAGATAGACCAAGTGGTTGGGTCCCTGTACTCACATGAGAGACCTAGAAGCTCCCGTCTTCCGGATTTGGACTGGCTCAGCTCTGGCTACTGCAGCCATTTGGAGAGTGAATCAGCTGATGGAATTGCTTTCTCTGTTTCTTTTCTCTGTAGGTGTGCCTTGTAAATAAATATACATCTGTTGAAAATACCTAGATACTGAATGAATAAATAAATGTCATGAGCAATAAAATTCAGTGAGTATGAATTATATTCATCATTTCCTTCTTTCTATTTGGACAAAATAATTGAGGACATAGAAGAGTGGGATTTCCAAGGCATGTATTGTTGAATCAGTATTGGTGACAGAACAGAACGTGGCAGGAACTCCAGAAACTCTGGGATTATGAGAGATAATTGAAAGAGGAGAAAACGATTCTGCATTTGTGGGGAGGGGACTTGCGTTGTCTCAAAGTGAGAAACTGTTGTTGACCTTTTTAGATCCTGACAGTATTGCTGCAACTTATTTTATTCTAAAACCAGTAGTTCAGTAGTCATGTGTTTTTCAAAATGCCTATTATTAGGGTATTGTCTTAGGCAATTCTGTACTGCTATAACAGAATTCTGAGACTGGGTTACAGAAAAAGAATAGAAATCAATTGCTCACCTTGCTGTAGACAGCAAAGTCCAAGGTAAGGGGACTTGTGTATGGCCTAGGACTTCTTTTTGTATAACCTCATGGTGAAAGGAGAAGGAAAGTAAAAGAAATCATGAGGAGGGAGACAGATTTGTCCTTTCCTCAGGAAGCTATTCCCAAGATACTGGCATTACCCCACCCAACAAGCTTCTAAAACATGAATTTTTCTTAAAGAGCTATCTCTTTTTATTGGAAAGGCAGATTTACAAAGATAAGCAGAGACAGAGAGAAAGATCTCCCATCTCCTCATTCACTCCCAAAATGGCCACAATTGCTGAAGCTCAGCTAATCCATGGCCAGAAACTTCCTCCAGGTCTTCGACATTGGGTGCAGAGTCCCAGTGCATTGGGCTATCCTTTATTGCTTTCCCAGGCCACAGGCATGGAGCTGCATGGGAAGTGGAGCATCCGGGACACAACCCTGTGTCCATATGGGATGCTGCCCTTGGAGCAAGTTGAGTCAACACACCAGCCCCCCAAACATCAACTTTGGAAGATCCATTCAGACCATATCATGTTAAGCAGAAGTGATCACATTACAAGAATAGTGTTTATCTTCCAAGATTTGGATTATTGTCTAAAATCTCTTCTTATAAAATAACTAAACATGGAGGCCAGCACTATGACATAGAGGTTTAGGTTAATTCCTGCTGTGTCAGCATATCATACTGTCACTGCTTCAAATGCTGGTGGCTTCGCTTCTAATCTTTCTCCCTGCTGGTGTGTCTGGAAGAGAAGCAGGGGGTAGCCTGAGTACATGGACTCCTGAACCAAACGTGGGAGACCATGATGAATCTTCTGGCTCCTGACTTCCAACCAGCTCAGCTCGACATAATCCAGCCACTTGGGGAGTTAACCAGCAGAAATATCTCTCACTGACTCTTTCTCTTTCTCTCTGAGACTCTGCCTTTCAAGTAGATAATTAAATCTCATTTTTAATATTTAATTTTTTTATTGAGAAAGCAGATCTACAAAGAGAAAAAGAAATGAGAGAAAGATCTTCCATTATCTGGTTCACTCCCCAAGTGTAAGCAGCTGGAGCTGAGCCAATCCGAAGCCAGGTGCCAGGAGCTTCCTCCAAGTATCCAATGCAGGTTCAGGGTCCCAAGGCTTTGGGCCATTCTCTGTTGCTTTCCAAGGCCACAAGCAGGGAGCTGGATGGAAAAAAATGGAGCTGCCAGAACACAAACCTTTGCCCATTTGAGCTCCCGGTACTTGCAAGGCGAGGCTTCAGCCACTAGGCTACTGGACTGGGCCCAATACACCTCTAAAAAAATAACAAGCATGGTGTTAAAATGCAAAGCAAGAGCTTTATATTTCAAGGAAAATTTGTTTTTAAAAAAGAAACATTTAGGTATTTCGCTATCTAATATCTTTTAATTACTATTTAACCAAGTTTTTGGACAACTTAAATAAAATGTATCTTCCACTTTATTCTAAAATGTTTGTATTAGCATTAAAGTATCCCTGGAACTGCACATAACATTGAAAACATAATGCTTGGTGCCTCGTGAAAATCAGGTGTATAGATGACAAGAATGGTATTTCGTCATGAGTCAGTGGTTTTCTCGCATCACAGCCACAGAGAGTCATGCTAAAATCCTAAGTTCACATCCCCAAACCTGGGAGCACATCTTTTTCCTCTATGGGTCTTATTTTCTCTCCTCATCCTTCAGGATTGACCTTGGTCCATCACCATATCCTGTTTAGCTCAGCTGACAGTGATACATAGCTTTGTTTTCTGGAAACTTGCCCCAGTTACTACAAGTCAATTTTGTGGGCAGAGGTGAGAGAATCGTTATAAATCTGCCATCTCCATTGTGAATTCCAGTTTCCACGCTACTTCTCTCACGCTGTCTCCACCAATCACAAGGCATGTTGGCCTTCTCCTGTTTCCCAGAAAGAGCCTGGCGTGACTACGCTCCCATACACTGACTCTGAGCACCGAAGATCTACATATTTCAAGTGTGAGGGTAGAGGGCCTAGGACTGAAACCCTGTGCTCCAAACTTGTCATTAACCTGCCTTGTTACACTGTTCTATGTATTGAAAACACACTTGCAAGACACTGGCTTCAAAAGCATCGGGCTTTTCAAAACACACATAGACTAAGAGTTACAATGTAAAAGTCAAGGAATTTTATGGGTAAAGTCCAGGGTGTCTTAAGGGGACAAAGAAATTCTAATATAGGAACTGCTACTACAAGTCAGTTTACTTCTATGATTAAAAATATCCTCGTTTGTAAAATTAGAACAAACCACCTCCTCTTGCCTACCTCATGGGCCGTTGTGAGGACAACCCTGTTGGATGAATGTAAAATCCCTTTGTTACCTGAACCAGCAGCCCTACAGCTACCACAGAAACATGCGGCGGTGCTCATTATAGGCCTCCTGAGCCAGGTTCCTGAAGTTTGACTGGATTTCTCAGACATGTAAAACTTAAAAGTGGTGCTAGCTCTGTTCCACAACCTCTGAAATGTGAAAAGCAGGCTAGAGGAAAGGAGAGAAGGGTGTGTCAGACCTCAGCTCTTCTTCAGCATGCACCTCCAAGGACCCAAAGGTAGGGTCACTTCAGACAGAGCTCACCGCCTCCCTCTCGGCTCGTCTTCCACTCCAGTGTCTCAGAGCACAGTTCTGGGATTTCACTTCTGTCTATCCTGCTTTAACATGTGATCATTTCCAATTCCGTTGGAGGAGAAGACAATTACAAAGCTTCTCTGAAATTTCCTCCCTGAAACGCGTCAAAGCGGTGGGAAGAAAGGCATTTCCTATGTGCTCACTGTCGATGTGTGCACACCAGCTACCACTTCCTTGTTACAGTGTGGCCCCTATGCTCACTCCTTCTCTCAGCTCTCCTTGTCGACTGGGCACCTGAATCCGTCACCCTGTCTGTCTCACGCTGTTCAGTTGTGTGCTGAGAGAATGAACTCTACATCCTCCAGCCACGTTGGCTACCCTTTTGTCTTTCTGTCCCTCCCTTCCTTTGGTTTTGGAAAAGTTGAGTTTATTGCACAAAATGATTAGGGTTGCACATCTGGGAAATGGGAATACCCACAGTTTCTGGTTCATAGGGTTGGAACTATTAAATGCGATAATCCATGTATTAAAGTAGCCTAACGGACTGGTTCCTAGGAAATATTTGGTGAATAATAGCTGCTATTTAAGTAAATCAACTTAAAATAGTTCTGAAAAGTTTTAAAAAATCAATCACAAATTAATTGTATTTGAGAGGTAATGAGACACAGAAAGATACACAGACAGAGCTCTCTCATCCTATGTTTGTCTCCCCTAATACTCCCAGCATCCAAGCCTGAGCTAGACTGAAGCCAGGATCCAGGACCTTCATCTGGGTGTCAGGGATCCAACTACCTAAACTATTACCTATTGCCTCCCATTACTAAGAAGCCAGGAGTAGGAGTATAGCTAAGACTCAAATTCAGGCATTTCAAAATGTGATACAGGGGCCCAAGCAGCACCTTTACCACTGTGTCAAATGCGTGCACTCTGACGATTCTAATAATCCAAGCTAGAGATATGCAGTGGAGATCCAGTTCTAGTCTTCAGTGAGAAATTGGGTGAGCCACATGTCTGGTTCATCTCTCCTTGTCTCTGTCCTCAAAGTTAAGAATCCAGCTTCCTGTTATCTAGAAAGAAGCCATCTGGTTCCTCTAGGCAGACCAGAGCACCCCAACACCTCACCTCATGCATCCTGACTCCTTGCTGCCCTCTGCTGTCACAGGCAGCCTCTTGTGTCAGGCTTGGCCTAGAGTAGTGAGATCTGGGGACGCGTGGGTAGGAGTGTAGAGGTGACAGATACGGGCATTTGTTACACACAATCCTTTTTCCAGAAGGTTTGCATCCTAATTGTAAATTCACACATTTTACTCAAATTGTAATCATTTCTCAAAAGAAAAAAAAAGTTTGGAAGGTTCACAGTTGTTCAGCAGTTCTAGAAATCAGTATATATAAATTTGCAAAGTATGGTGAGATCTATTTTGTAGAAATTAAGGATGCTAAGCTGAAATGATATAAAATTCATACCAAGAATGGAAAACATGTTGAAAGAATTCCTGGCCACATGACATTGACAGGCTGTGATCAGTTGTGATCCCATGGAAGCAGATAATTGCCCAGTAACCTGGATAATGAAGTGCAGAGCTTCTGTAAGTGAAAACTCATTAAAAAACACATAGTGTGAAAGATTAGTGAAGAGGTAGAAATTGTCAGTCTTTTAAAATGATGCTTATTTTCAACATTTTACTGAAATCAGTATATCATATAAGCATACAGATAAATGAGATTTTGGTTCCCTGATTACACTCATAATCAACACCCAAAAGGACAAAGCATTATTAAGGTCGTCATTACTCTATCCTCATTGTTTCTTCTCTTAAAACATGGGGCAGAAGAGTACATTGTCATTTACATGGTCTGATTCAGTGAAACAATATGTACAATATTAAATCAATTAACAAATGCAGTTTTTTTAAGATTTATTTTATTTTTCTTGGAAAGTCAGATATACAGAGAGGAAGAGAGACAGAGAGGAAGATCTTAAGTCTGCCGATGCACTCCCCAAGCGGCCACAATGGCTAGAGCTGAGCCAATCCAAAGCCAGGAATCCAGAGCCTCCTCCAGGTCTCCCACACAGGCTCAGGGCTCCAATGCTTTGGGCTGTCCTCAACCACTTTCCCAGGCCACAAGCAGGGAGCTGGATGGGAAGCGGGGCCACTGGGACATGAACCAGCACCCATATGGGATTCCAGTGTGTGCAAGGCAAGGACTTTAGCCGCTATGCTATTGTGCCGGGTCCAACCACACAGTTTTTATACTCTTTATATTGTTTACTTTAACTAAGATAAAACATGCAATACTTGTCTTTTGGCGTCTCAGTATTTTATTTAGTGTAATGATCTGTTGCATCCATTTTGCTGAAAATATCAGAACTTTTTTAATGGCTGAGTACTAATATATCACACACATATGTATATATAAATACATTTAACACATATATGTATACACGCATACACACAAGTATATACATATATATATGTATCACATTTTCTTTGTCCAGTCATCAACAGATGAAGATTCACACTGATTATGGGTCTTAGCTAATGTGATTGACATTTTGATTTTATTAACTCTTCAAATCCTGAACCTGGAAATTTTTTTCATTGTTTGTCTTTTATGTCTTTCAGTGATGTTTTATAATTTTTATTATAGATATCTTTCATATTCTTGGTTGAATCGATCCTCATTTATTCAAATTTTCATAGTTATTTTGAATGAGACTAATATATTGCTCAGCCAGACCATTGTTAGTGCAATAGAATGCTGTTGATTTTTTTTTAATTTTTTAAATTTTTTGGGGGAAGTCAGATTTACAGAGAGAAGGAGAAACAGAGAGAAAAATCTTCCATCCGCTGATTCACTCCCCAAGTGGCCACAATGGCTGGGGCTGTGCAGATCTGAAGCCAGGAGCCAGGAGCTTCTTCTAAATCTTCCACATGGGTGCAGGGTCCCAAGGACTTGAGCCATCCTCTACTGCTTCTTATACCACAAGCAAAGAGAGGACTTCAGCTGCTAAGCTACCGCACTGGGCCCTATACCCAATTTTTTTTTTTAAGATTAATTATTATTGGAAAGTCGTATATACAGAGAGGAGGAGAGACAGAGAGGAAGATCCTCCATCCGATGATTCACTCCCCAAGTGAGCCGTAACAGGCCGGTGCGCGCCGATCGGATGCCGGGAACCAGGAACCTCTTCCGGGTCTCCCATGCGGGTGCAGGGTCCCAAAGCCTTGGGCTGTCCTCGACTGCCTTCTCAGGCCACAAGCAGGGAGCTGGATGGGATACCCAATTTTTTAACCTTTTTATCATTAAAGGATGTTTTATTTTATGAAATGCTTTCTCTAAATCTATTGAGATGATCATGTTATTCTTTCTCTTGTTGATAAGATGTAATGCATTTATTGATCTGCATATGTGAACGATCCCCTGCATCCCTGAGATAAGCTTTGTCCAAGTGGATGATTGTTTTAATGTGTTGTTGAATTTGGTTTTCTAGTAACTTGTTCAGAATCTCTGCATTTATGTTTATTAGGAATATTGGTCTCTGGGTCTCTTTATTTGGCATCAAAGTTGAGTTCACAAGGGTTCACATTCTCAGTTATGTTTGAATACTTTAGGAATTTGGATTAATTAATTATTCCTCAAATGGCTTGCAGAACTCAGCAGCGAAGCCATCCATTCAGAGCTTTTCTCTGTTGGGAGGGTCTTTATTGCTGATGTAATCTCAGTCTTGCTTATGAATTATTACAGATTTTCTCTATCTTCTGCCCTGTATATATTAACAGAAAGCTTTTAAGAAGTGAGAGAGAGGGAGAGAGAGGCATATAGGTTAAGTCCCCCCAAATCCCTCCAACAACAAATGCTTTATCAGGTCAAAGCCAGGAGCCAGGAGATCCACCCATCTCCCACATAAGTGGCAAGAACCCAAGCATGTATAGCATCATCCACCACCTCCCAGATGCATTAGCTGGGAGCTGGATTAGAAGCAGAGGTGGGAATTGACCTCAAGTACTGAGTCTTAGGATCAATTAGGTGTCTTAGGTGTTCCAAGGGGGTGGCCAAGCTCCTGCCCCACGTCTACAGGCCCTACAAATTGAGCCTTCTATAGTGCATTGCTTCCATGGCAGAAGAATTGAAAGCCATTGTTTTAAACCCTTTGTTGGGAATTCCTACCTCTGATGACTGAGTTCTGCTTAATTCTATAAAATCCAAAATGAGAAGAGGCTAGAGAACCTGTTTCAGCACTCTCTTAGCCTCCAGAAAAAAATGTTAAAATTAGCCAACCACAAAGTTAGGGGACAGTCCCCAAGAATCCCCTCATTTCTGACACTAACTTACAACTTCAGGGACTTGCCAAAACCAAAATGAAGTTTGCTAATTCATGGGAAGGACTCAAATAATTTACAGAAAGCTGCCATGTTCATGATTAAGGTTCTTTATCATAAAGGTTTGCTCAGAAATAATATGCTATGAGTGCTTGAAATCACAGAGAAAGTGTGAGCCACTTAGCAGGCCATATGTGAGAAGGGAAAAGGAGGAAGGACCTGATTTAGGGAGATGCTGATAAACAAGAATGAGCACAAAATTAAGAGTCAGAAAACAGGAGTGGGATCCAGTGTTCTAGGGGCACATGCTCAGGGGAAGGCTGGGAGGATGAAGGCTAAAAGTAGCAGCTGAACTTGGCATCAAATCACAGACTGGGTGGCTTAAGGAGGAAGGAAGCCTGTCTGTCACAGGTGGAGATGAGGGGGCAGAGACATTGTGCATTACTGTAGATACCACATACAGAAATGCCACTCATTTTTCTGAAATATGTGTGGGCAAGGGTAAGGTGGCCTACATTAACCTTATTACTACTACTACTGCCACTGCTACTGCTGTTACTACTGTCTTAAAGACAGAGTGTCTCACACACACACACACACATGGCGGGCGAGATCATCCCTTCACAGCTTCACTCAGAAAATGGCCACAGCAGTCAAACCTGGGTCAGGCCAGAGCTAGGATCAAGGACCTCCAACCTAACTGCCCACATGTGTGACAGGGACTATCTAGAGCCCTCTTCTGCTTCTCCAGACACCTCAGCAGGGAGCTAGACTGCATCAGCCTGGATTCAAAGCAGCACTCCAATAAGGAATCCAATGTTAAAAGTAGTGGTTTATCCTGCTTTGTCACAAAGCTAACTCCTAGACTGAGTTTTATGCAAGGCAAGCGGGACTGTATCTGTGGACAGACAAGATCATCAGCTTTGGAAGGGAGATGAGATGCAATGGGCATCAACAGGGCATGTGTAAACGTCAGTTTCCAGTGTGGATGAAACAAAGTTGCTCAAGAATGAGTAAAAGAACTGCCAACTGCATTAATGAAGATCTAGCTAAGGCTCAGCCCACAGCATCTAGAGTGGTGTCAGTCAAGCGTGTGGCCTCCATCACTGCCAACCCATTTTCTAGTGACTCTTCTACAGTGTGGCTTCAGCCCTCCCAGACACCACATTTATCCTCTCCCACTTCTCCCACACAACCTGCTAAGAAACCTGGGTAGTATAAAGCTATTTGGATTTAAATGACAGTTTTCATCATATTCATTTGCAAATGTGAACATTTTGGCTTCTTTGAGCCTTAATAACTTCTTAATAACTCCACAGAAACAAGAACTTTAATAGGTACTACTTCATTGAGTCCCTGTGAGAAGTTCATTAAAAAATGGACTTAGAAGCATATTTTGCTGCAGGAAAAAAATTGAAATCCATGCATGGGTTACATCCAAAGTTCATGAGAAGGCCCAGCACCATAGCCTAGTAGCTAAATCTTTGCCATGGATGCACCATGATCCCGAATGGGCACCGGTTTTATCCCAGCTCTTCACTTCCCATGCAGCTCCCTGCTTTTGGCCTGGAAAACCAGTAGAGGATGGCTCAAAGCCTTGGGTTCCTGCACCCATGTGGGAGACCCTTAGGAAGCTCCTGGCTCGTGGCTCCTGGCTTTAGATTGACCCAGCTCCAGCCATTTCAGTCACTTGGGGAATGAACCAGAGGAAGAAGATCTTTCTCTCTGTTTTTGCTTCTCTCTGTAAATGTGCCTTTTTGATTAAAAAAATAAAATAAATGAATAAATCGTTTTAAGAAAAAAGTTCATGGAGAATGCATATTCTAAAAAAAGAAAAAAAACCCTATGGTTAGATTTCAAAATTTTTGCATCAAAATTTTTTTATTATTTATTTTTATTGGAAAGGCGGATATACAGAGAGGAGGAGAGACAGAGAGGAAGATATTATGTCCGATGGTTCACTCTCCAAGCGACTGCAATGGCTGGAGCTGAGCCAATCCGAAACCAGGAGCCAGGAGCTCTTTCGAGTCTCCCACGCAGGTGCAGGGTCCCAAGGCTTTGGGACATCCTTGACTGCTCTCCCAGGTCATAAACAGGGAGCTGGATGGGAAGTAGGGCTGCCAGGATTAGAGCTGGTGCCCATTTGGGATCCTGGCGCGTGCAAGGTGAGGACTTTAACCACTATGCTATCACACTGGGTCCCAAAATAAATCTTAATTTCATTTTCCATGAGTCAAGCCCTTGTGCAAAGCCTGGATCATGTGCTCCTTGCTGAGTGATAGTTATTTTCATGTAAGACTACCACATCTTTTTTTTAAATGTTACAATTAGGCTTGGCTTTATTACAGTTTGTTTTTTTAAGATATATATATATATATATATATATATATTTATTTATTTATTTATTAATTACGTTGCATTATGTGACACAGTTTCATAGGCTTGGGATTCCCCCTTCCTCGCCCTGTCCCCTCCCCACATGGTGGATTCCTCCCTTGTTGCTGTATTACAATTCAGATTCAGTCAAGATTCTTTCATTGCAGGCATATTCCAAGCATAGGGTCCAGCATCTTATTGTCCAGTTAAATTCAATGGTTTCTTGGGGAATCCATCTCTGGTCTGAAAGCAGAGCTGGCAGAATATCATCCTGAGCAATTAAAAGCCACAACATAACATCAACGACAATTTACAGCATTATGGAGTTAACTAACATGGTATTGAGTAACCAATATGTTAAAAAAAATGCAAGTTCTTAACCACATTCTGTGCCTATTTCATTGACATTTCAATTTTAGTTTATATACAGAACCGGCTTCTCTACACCTTAAAATGGCTATAGGGTACTATTCAGCTGTCTTGTGTCTTTTTTCATTTTAGTATTTAGCAGTTTATAGTGCTGAAGCATAATTTTGCTGAACTTGGCAGATTTTAGGATAAACTGGCTTATAACTCTAACAAGGCATATGTTAACAATTGAAGTGCAGAGCAGTTTTAGGAGGGGTGTGCAGAGAAATCTTCAATACCTCAGTGAGGAGTAACTAATCTTTGTGTCCTACCTAGTAAGGTATGTGTGAGTCCACGCTGACCATTTCCTGTCTGGTTCTAACAAGACTACCACATTTTATAATTCTTCCTCAGTGTTCTTTATCTCCCACGGCCCTGGAGGAGCTAGCACCATGCTTGTGTACTTTGATCACTTGGTATCCAGAGCACATCTTTCCACAGACGATGGTATGAACAGTGATAAACTACATCAGTCTGCGTTGTTATCAGATGGACATCAGAGCTGTAAAACAGAGTATGCCTGTGCTTGGCACTTATGTATCATCCCAAATTTAACTCTGAGACATAGAGTGGGCTGGAACTGATTTTAAGTCATTTTCAGGTTCAAGCTTGAGAGAATGCACTCAGAGAATACCTTCATAGTGTCAAATATCACACAATCAGAATCTAATGTCCATGCATGAGAAAGGATAGCACATGTGGATGTGGCCACATGTGCAGGCTGATTGTTCTCCCTAGTCTGGCCTTCTGTTAATGCTCCAAATGTGTTCACCAGTCAGGGTAGGCTCTACTTGTTCTTCTGCACGGATTAGAATAAATGTTAGTAAGGGAAATAATTGTCTGTATGTAGAAATACACACGTTGTCTTCAAATTGCCAGAACAGATTGGAGGATTTACCCGACCTGAACAAAAGGAAAGCCTCAGGCAAGAACTGAAAGCTGGCCAAGTCATTTGGGGTAAGACATCTTCTAAGAACAAGAAAACAGACATGAGTGAATCTGTCTCAAAGAGGGAAAAAACTAATAGAGTGTTTCAGTTTTGGTTTATTTATTCTTTGTTAAATCCCCATCAAAATATAGCATAAACCAAACCTCACTGTGTCCTTAGCATAAACTGCACATGGGGTTCGACAGTAAGTTTGAGTCACTACAACGACCATTGTCTAGACAGATGCATATTCACTTCATTTGGGATCCACTACTGTTGGTATCATTCTTCTGGAAAACTCTCTTTCCAACTCCCCAGAATGGTTGTGTCAATTATAGCCATTTTCTGCTGGTTCCCAACTGCACTGACCATATTACATCATATTGCAGATAACCAAGTCCTCTGTGTTCCACGCACCAAGGTAATATTACTATCTGCCAATCCACTCTTCATGGACAAGATACAGTTTTTTCTTGTCCATTAGTGCAATGGAGACCACTGTTTCTTTAAGGAATGTGACCCACGAGTTGTCCCCCAACTCTTCATTATGTTCAACCCCATTCCCTGTATTACCTCTTCTCTGGCCCACATATTATTCAAATACCTCCATTTTAGAATTATTTGAGACCACCCTTGGTCCCAGTAGGAAGAGTCACCACCTCCCTGTCCAATTCCACAGCTTCCAGGCACGATTCTGCCTAACGTTTGGCTAGTCACCAACTCTTTTAAACTGTATCTGGCTTCATTAAATAACCATGATTTTGTCTTAAATGACCACAATACTTTAAGTAGTACACAGATAAATCACGAAAGTAATATGCAACAACTATTAAACTCCTTTCATTCATGATCTATCAAAATCAAAAAATCACCAAGAACCCCAGTGACATCTTTATCAGATGTTCTGAACAGGGAACTACGATGCAATTGTCCTCAACTAAGAATAAGTCTGACACACACACCCCTATCCCCAGCCCCTATCTCTACCCTGGGACTTGACAAAGTCTGGAGACATTCTGGTTGTTACATATGAAGCCAGGAATATACCACAGGAGTGTGATGTTCTTCAGTGTGCATGTTAGCTCTTCAAAACAAAGAATTAGGAATTATCTATGAGGCCAGCCCAGTAATATAGCACACTAATCCTCCTCCTGCCGTGCTAGTATCCCATATGGGAACCAGGTCATGTCCTGGCTGCTCTATCTCTGATCCAGCTTCCTGCTAATGGCCTAGGTAAGCAATGGAGCCAAAGTCCCTGGGCCTCTGCACGCTATTGAGAGAACCAGAAGAAAGGCCTGGCTCCCATCTACAAATTGGCCCAACTCTGGGTGTAGCCGGCATTTGGGGAGCGAACCAGAGGATGGAAGATCTCTCTCTCTCTCTCTCTCCGTGTCTCCCATTCTCTGAGTAACCTTTTCAACTAAATCATGTCATTAAATAAAAAGAATGATCCAGCTCTAGATATTAAGAATATATTTAAGTTCATTTGCTAATATTTTATGAAACTGATTTTGGTGACATAAAATGGAAACTAGAGAAGTGTCAGTATCAACAATCTACAAAGGGAATCATACTTGAGTGATTTCAATATTGTCATTGGGAGATCCAAATTGCCTGCTTCTGGGGTCCTATGATTCAGAATGGTGCATCTGGGTTTACAAGAGAAGAATTTCTTAAGTGTTGCGATTCTCCCCACCAGGATGCTTGTGCTAAACGGCTGATGCATGCTAACATTCAGAAATCCCTCCTCATGGGAACTAAAACTGCTTTGAAAGCACAAGAAAGGCTAGTGCCATTTTAACCTTGCCTCAGAAACGACAAGGAAGCATTTTAACAATATAACTTTAAAAGAAAGTCAATTAAAACACTTTGCTTTTTATGAACCTTGAAAAAAAATAGAGAACATCAAATAGAACAGTTACAGAAATACCAATGTATCAAAATGAGCATACCTTGCATTCCAGCACCTTCAACCGTTTGCTCCTGGTCTGTGTGGTCTCTCTTGATCTTACAGTGTCATCTGCAGTATTGTCAGCATCAGCGTCCCCCCCACTCTTTCCATTTTCTTCTCTGCTTTTTGCAGGAGTTTCTGATCAAGTTTTTAGCTTTTGTTTCTGATTCTGTAGCAGGAATTACCAGACACGCTGTGGTTCTCTTCACTGGTCTGTCTTGACCTTTACATCTTGTAATTCTTTACTCTTGGGCGTGGTGGCAGGAGCAGCAGCACAAATTAAATGGTGAATGTGAGGATGACTGGTGGATGATAGACAGTCCAGAAGTTACTCTGACCTCTTCTCTTTGCCTTTCTCACTATTTTATTTAAGCCCGAGACTTCTGTTTCCCTTCTTCACTTCTCAAGTATTTCCAAAGTCAGTACAGGTTTGTATTTTCTCCTATGACTTTTTTTATAGCTTTTCTTCTTTTTTTTTATTATATTTTTGACAATCTTTACATAGTTAATTAGGGTAAAAAGGTTCAAAGGCTATAGGAAAGAGGGTAAGACTATTATTTCCATATTGTTTCCTTCATGTTTAAAGGGGGATATTAAGGGAGAAGGCACACCCAGTTTCCCACCCACCTCAGGTCCCGGATCTAGGGCATGCTCCGAGGTTCTTGCTCAAGTGGTTTTGATGGTTCACCAGTTACGAATCGCTGCCAATCTTGCCACTCCAAGCACGATGAGGTTTTTGAAGAATCCACTGATTGACATAGTCCATCATAGAGTCACCGTTTGCCCAGTATTTCGCTGCCAACATATGGCTGAGATGGTTGATTGACCTGTTCTGTCTTCTGTCTTTTCTTGGTTAGGGCTCTGAGTCCAGCATTTCGATTGGGGAGATCTCCAAAGAAACTATATCTGAGGTGTTCTCAGACCAGATTTTTGTATGTACTAGCAAGCACAGGGCCTGGCACAGTCCATCGCCCCGATCAGCTGGTGGTTGCAATCGCTGGGTTGGTTCTGTTTTCAGCCCTGACTTCCACTGGAACCAATGGGTGTTACCGTCCAGCCTGGTTCTGCCCAACACATACTCGGCCCTCGCATAAACCAGTGGGAGCTGCAGCATAGTTGGAGTGACCCACAATAATGCCCACCCCCTACCCTGGTTTGCCAGTATGTGTAGCAGACTAGTTCAGTCTGTCCCACATCCCATTTGGCTCTCGTACATGTCAATGGGTATTCAAGCTTAGTTCCATCTAACCAGCTCCCTTTTACAGCCTACACAAATGTTGTTGGGTGTCTGTCTAGCCACACCAGCCCCTGTCCTAGTTTTCATGCCCTCCCGTGGGAGTGGTAACCCAAGAGGGAGGAGCCCACTATTTCCCTCCCAGGCCACTTCCACTCCCGGATTATGCACTCTCCAGGTGATTCTGTGGTTTGACTTGACAGAATTAGACTCCAGTGCCAGCTTCTGCCAGTTGATGCTGTGGCTAAACCCAAACAACCCTCACCCACTCTAATTTTGTTTGCACCAGTAGGAATAATCCGCCCAGCCTGGCTTTTCCCTGATCTGGTCCACATGAGGCGCACAGGTGTTGTAGCCCTGCTTAGTCTGGTTTGCTCCCATCCCAGCTCACTCTCTCCAGTGGGAGTAGCTATCCAGCAAGGGAACCTCGCCTTATTCCCCCTGCTAGCTCTGCCCCCTCCCTTCCTGGTTCTCACGCGTACTGGTTGGGCACTGCAGTCACATCCAATACAGGAAACCTCACCTTGGCATTCTGTAATGTGGACTGGTTTTTGTTGCAACCTAACCTGGCCCGACTCACACCGTTCTGGTGCTAGGATTCGCCAGTGGATGATGTGAACTGATTCAGCCTCGTCTGCTCCCGACCCATGCCAAATGTATGGCAGTGGGTAATTTTCCATGGCCTGTTCTGGGCTGTTTCTTATCATGTTTCTTGTGATTTCCTGCAGGGTCTGTGTCCTTCCAGAGGAGTTGCCCAGGCTCCTCCATCAGAACCTTTCCCAGTGCCAGATTTTGCGCATACCAGGGGGGTCCGTGAGCCAGCCCTACTCAGTTCACCTCCTGTCCTAGCAGGAACAGTGGCTTTCCTGACTGGCCTTCAACCCAAATTGGTCCTTGCTGTTGGATGTTGCAGCCTAGCCATGGCTCGTCCTTACCCACATACAGCTCACACATGGCTCAGTAGGGGGTTGAGACCCTGCCTAGTCCATCCCACATCTACCCTGGTCCTCCAGGACACCAGAAGGTGTTGGAGTCTGGCCCGGCTCAGTGCATCCAATCCCAGTCCACACTTGTGCCAAGGGAGACTACAACCGTATCCTGATCAGAACGCAGCCCCCATTCCAGTTCACATGCTCCTTGGGGGGAACCTCAACCCAGCTAGGGTTCTCCCTTTTAGCTCCCCAACTGGGCCTGTTCCCAGCCAAAGATCACACGCATGCCTGTGGTTGCTCTGATTCAGCTTGGCTCAACCCCTCACCTGTCCCGACCTCTGCCTTAGACACTGTGGCTTAGCATTCCTGGCTCACGCAGACCAGTAGGTGCAAGAGCTTAGCTCGGCATGACCTGTGCTCCATCCTGGTCTCTAGTTTCACTTGTGGGCTAAGGTTTGCTCAGTCCTGCCTGGTCCACCCTGTTCCATTACCAGTCGACACATTTGCCAGCTGTTGGAGCTACTCTGCCCACCTTGTCCGACCCCCCAGGTCTGGACCACATGTTCACCAGCGGGAGCTATGACTCGCCAAGGGAGTTTCCCAAGTTCCTCCACTTACTCCACTTCCAGACCCAGTTCTCATACATGCCATTGGTTTTTAGGCCAGGTTCCATTTGGCCTTGTATGAGCTGGTGAACATTGCAGTGCAGCCCGGCCCACCCCACACCCTATTCAGGATGCACATTTGGGTGCTGCTGCCTTGATCAGTCCAGCCTGTTGCGGGTCCCTTTACCTGTGATTGATGGCAGGCTTCTTGGTCACACCTAACTCAGTCCACCACTACCCGAACTCTTGAACTATCCAGTGAGGCTAGAATTTCCACAGGGTTTGGCCCACACATCCCCCACAGAATCTACCCCCGGATATGGTTCTCGAGTGCTAGTTAATGAAATGGCCCTGCTTAATGTGACCCTTCTCCTGATCCATCATCATGTCAGGTAGCAGGATATGATTTTGCTGGACAAGCCCCGAGTCATAGCTTTTGCATGGACTGGTATTTGGTGGTCATAATTGTTCAGTGATTACAAGTTCTTCAAAAGAAGAGTTAGTGTCATTGGGAATCTTTAGGATTGATTCACGTCCCAGAAGCACAGTGGATTCAACCTGGAGCTACCTAAGCAGCGATTCAAAGAATCAAAACCTCAGAGGTCTGGCTGGGTGGCCAGCAGACGGAGCCTGGCACCACGTGCACGTGGTGGCTGGTGTCTGGGATCCAGGCATGAGACGCCCTGTCCTGAGACCCACCAGCAGCCAGGAGGCTGCTGGAAGCTTAAACCCCCAGGCCCAATTTCACACCCCTCCCCAATCCCATTCACCACGCAATGAGGGCAGCGGGTGGACCCTGGACCTGCCCAGTCACGGAGACTTCCCCCCTCAGTGTACTCACCCCGAAGGAAGCAGCCCCTGGAGCCCAGGCAGGCCCAGGGACAGCTCACCACATGCACGTGGTGGCTGGCGTCTGGGATCCAGGCATGAGACGCCCCGTCCTGAGACCCACCAGTCCTATGACTTTTTTTTGAAATTGATAATTTATTAAAACCAAACGAAGCTTGACTCCTTTGAGTGTGTCATAACAAGTTAAAAAATAAACCCATGCTTACTACTAAAGAAAAAAAAAAGATTAAACTTTAGGGGCCCAGCACAATGACTCAGTGGCTAAATTCTTACCTTGCAAGCTCTGGGATCCCATGTAGGCCCTGGTTCATGCCCCAGCTGCTCCACTTCCCATCCAGATCCCTGCTTGTGGCCTGGGAGAACAGTAGAGAATGGCTCAAAACCTTGGAACCCTGTACCCATGTGGGAGACCTGGAAGAAGCTCCTGGCTTCAGATCTTCTCAACTTGGAACACTGTAGCCCTTAGGAAGTGAAGAAGTAGAAGGAAGATCTTTCTCTCTGCTTCTCCTTCTCTCTATAAATCTGCTTTTCCAGTAAAGGTAAATAAATCTTTATAAAAAAATGTATAGGAGGTTCCAATTTGTGGCGTGAGCCGCCGCACAGGCTCAGGCCCCTGAGGGCGAGTGCAGCTGCGGCTCCGTGCACTCACTGCCAGGCCCTGTTAAAAAAAAATGTGTAGGAGCTGACAGTTGGCCCAGAAGTTGAGAAACTAAGATGCTACATTCCATGTCAGAATCTCTAGATTCAATGCTCAGCTTTAGCTTTTGCCAAGGCAGACCCTGGGAAACATGGCTAAGTAACTGGATTTCTGCCACACATGTGGAAGGCTGGATTGGATTCCCAGTCCCCAGATTCAGCTTGACCCAGGCGCAACTTAACCCCAGACACTGAGGACATTTGAGTAGTGAGGCAGCAGATAAGAAAATGTTTACACACACTCTCTCTGTCTCTCTCCCCGCCCCTTCTGTGTGTCTGCTTCTCAAATAAAAAAAGTTTTGAAAGTTTTGAAGGAGGTTTATAAGGTTTATTCAAACTCCCCACTTCATTCCCAAGTTAGACACTAGTTACACTAGTTTTCAATTTTATGTAATTGCTTTCAGATTTTAAATATGCATATATAGCATATTTAATGAAATCTTCCTACATGTTAGATTTTAACATAAATAAAAGTCTATGTGTGTGTGTGTGATTTTTCTCAGTAATTCATCACAGTAATTCTTCTGAAAGGAGTTAATATTCTTTTGAAATCTGGAAGTAATATAGAATTCATCTGAAGTCAATGCATTCTGTATTCTCTCATCTCATGGTCCCATATGAGTCTGTATGCTTATAGCATACTTTATCCAACTTCCTATTGATTAGTAGCTTATTCCCTATTTCTTTTTTTTTCACATTTTATTTATTTTTATTATAAAGGCAGATCAGATACAGAGAGAAACAGCGTCACAGAGAAAGATCTTCTATTTGCCTGTTCATTCCCCAGATAGCTGCAATAGCTAGAGCTGAGCTGAACCAAAGCCAGGATCCAGGAGTTTCTTTCAGATATTTCACATGGGAGCAGGGTCCAACGCTTTGGGCCGTCCTCCACTGCTTTCTCACACCACAAGCAGGGAGCTGGAGGGGAAGCAGAGCAGCTGGGACATGAACTGGCACCTATGTGAGATCCTAGTGCTTGCAAGGCGAGGATTTAGCCATTGAGCCATTGTGCCAGGTCCTATTTCCAATTTGTCTCACTATAAATTACACTATATTGAATACTGTTTTCTTACAACTTTTAATAAACATTTATTTATTTGAAAGACAGTGACAGAGAGAGGGAGAAAGAAGGAGGGCAGCCAGGAGCTTCATCATGTCTTCAACACGAGATGTATGGGCATAAGTGCTTTAGATCATTATCTCCCAGATGCATTAACAGAACACTGGATCATAAGCAGAGTATCTGAGTCTCACTTTGACACTACTCTATTGGAAACTGGCATTGTAAGTGGTAGCTTGACCTGCTGCTACTCAACATTTGCCCATTTCCAAGATTTTTCCAAAATTTATTTATTTCAACTTCATTAAGAGAGTCAATGAGATATACAGAGATTTTCCATTTGTTGATTCATTCGCCCCAAAATTGCTACAGCAGTGAGGGCTGAACCTGTCCAAAGTCAGGAAACTTGAAGTGAAGTAGAGTCTCCCACCTGGGTGTAAGGGACACAAGTCCTTGAGTCATCATTTGCCACCTTCCAAGAATGCATATTCCCAAAAAGCTGGATCAGAAATGAAACAAAACAACAACAAAAAACAGGACTCTGTATGGGATGCTGGTCTACCCAATCCACTGTGCCAAGCACCTGTCCTTGTAATGAAGATTGTTGGATATTGTGTTCAATTGTGCCAATATATTTGTTCATAGACTATTACAAGCACAGCAATGTGTAAAGCACAGAACCATAAACATGTAGGTAAAATTTTGAATTATCATAGCACATTTCCCTCCAAAATAACCACACTTTACTTTTTTCATTAGTGGCCTCTGGCAATTGAAATCTTTTTACAATTTGATAGGCAACATCATCATCATCATTTATTTAATCTGTATTCCTCTCATTCCCATTATAAGCAAAACTTTTTGTTATGCTTTTTGGGGTTTAGATTACTTTGAGGTAGACACATCTTTTGTTTTCTGCAGCATTTGACATTATTAACACCTCAGTTTTTAAAATATATTCATTTCCTATTGGCTTGCTGTAAAGTTTTCTAATTTTATTCCTACTATTCTAGAAAATCTTTGCCAGTCAGATTTGCATATGCCTCTTCCTTTGCCATACTCTGAATGTTGGCATTATCAGGAAATTTCCTCTTCATTTTACATGTTTTTTTTTAAAGTGAGATCCTTGTTGGACCTGTACTGGTGTGATTTCAATCATAATATATGAGCAATGACTCAAATACCTGACATATGGCTCAGCTTTCGCTCAAGTTCCAGCTACATTCACCTGCATCTTATACAACCTAATCTTAAAGCAAAAGATTCATTTATTTGTTTGAGAGAAGAGAAAGACAGATCTTCCATCTGCTGATTTATTCCCACAATGACTGGGGCTGGGAATGTGGCTGTATCAACCTGAAGCCAAGAGCCTGGAATTCCATCTGTATCCACCTGGGTGGCAAAGCATCTTTTGCTGCTCTCTCAGGTCATCAGCAGGGAACTGGATTGGAAGTGAAACAGCCAAGACATGAGCCATAGCCCACATGGGACAGTGGTGCTGCAGGTGTGTTGCAGGTGGTGGCTTAACCTGATATGCCACAATGCCAGCCCCAGGCTGCCTGATATAACTATTATTCCTGATATAAAAGAGTAAATTTCATATGTTTCTGATACAACTCTAAAAAGATAACTATATTTCCCTCCCTTCCCTTTTTCCAATCTTTTTTCCTTTTTACTTTTTGCCATAACATACTTTTAAAAAAATATTTATTTTTGTATTCTGTGAATAACTACCACTTATCAGTGGAAATGCTTGATAGTTATCTTTTGAGGACTGGCTAATTTCACAAAGCATAACTTGCCATTTGGGGCGCTCTTTGGGGGCCCAGGTTAACAATGACCACACAATTGCTAAATGCAGATTAGATAGAAGCTCTTCCTGATATATTATCTGATACCAAGGCATTTGCTAATCAGGATGTAGTTTTTAAAGTTTTTCTCTTCTTTTTGAGACTTTCTTCTAGACACCTCTCAGGTAACACTTTTCATTTTCTTCTTCAGGACTCCTTATGTCTGTTTCCTAAATGGTGGGTTTATCCAAGGACGTTATCCTGGGTCCCTCTCCGTTTAGTGTCCTTCAGAAAGTCCTTCAGGCTGGAGCCTAGTCAAGCGCTTGCAGTGCTATATTGCCCCCTGCTGGAGCCATTGAGAGGCCAGCAACTACCCTAGAGTGGCTGCCTAAAGTCTCTGGACGCCTCTGGGCAGGGGAACTGTGGGCGTCTTCCTTCAAGTCAGAAACGTGGAGAGTGAACACTCTCCTAGCCACCAGTATCACCAGTGCTCTACGGCGGGCAGATCCTTTTCCTAGCTTTACTCTCATTTTTTTTCCCTCAAGAAAAATTTGTTAGAATGGATTGAGTTTCTCCCAGTCATTATCTTCCAAAGTATGGACGTGATGGGATTTACATGTTTGTGTTCTGCTGTCCTCAACTGTTCTCAGCTCAACGTCGAATTTCACCTTAAATATTTTTGGAATACTCTGAGCTTCAACCTGAGTTCCTGATTCCAGCTTGGCTTGACTCGGTCACATTGTTTCTGGTCAATTCCATGTCTCCAGCAAGCACACTGCAGACTGCTGGGAGCTTAGCAACTCCAGAGACTGTGTGCACAGTAGCTGAGCATGCAACTTCAGCATCAGAGAGCTGTGGGTTTCAATTTTGATTCTGGTTTCCGTTAGCTAAGTGTTCTTGAGTAAGCCATTTACCTTCTCTGAAACTCGGTTTTCTGTAAAATGGGAGTCATGTTTATAGGCATCCTCACAAGGATGCTAGCAAAATGAGATAATGCTGACAAAATTCTTGATAAATACCAGATTCAGTAAGCACACAGAAAGTTATAGCTCTAGAATTAATCTAACCTTGTTAAAGGCAAGCAGTAAGAGGAATGCCTTGATATCAGATAATGCCTTGGTATCAGATAAGATATCAAGAAGAGCTTCTATTTAATTTGCATGTTGAGGTTTGTTGACCTGGTACTTCATCTTCATTTCTGCCATCTCTGTAGCCTCATTTTTGGGTATGTGTACACTGCTAATTCATCCGTAGCCAGATAGGGGTTTCTACGTGTTGCTTCTCCTTTGTTGTACAACTGATCAGAGTCCTACACAGCCAGACCTGCACCTCAGAATGGGTATTTGCAGGGCTTCAATGCCTACTGCCACCATGCAGAAAGAGGAAGACTTCTCACCTGAGATTGATCCCAAGCCCTCTGCTTTAATGACAGGTCACAAGACATGGATGCTAGTTGCCACATGGAAGCGTACCTATGGGGATTCTAAGGAATTTTCTTTACCTCTTACAGAAAACAGAAAGAGAAGTATTATCTCTATTATAGGTAAAGGAAGAATCAAAGCAGTGATGATTACCTTAAGGTGTGTAAAAGCTGTCAAAATAAAAATGGAGTGATTGTCACGGTGAGTCAAGCCATCACCTGAGATGCTGGCATCCATTAATGCCCATTGAATCCTGCTGCTCTGCTTCTACTCTCACTCCCTGTTATTGTGCCTAGAAAAGCAGAGAAAGATGGCCAAGAACTTGGGTCATTGCCACCCACATGGGAGAACCAAATGGAATTCTAAGCTCCTGACTTAGGTCTAGCTCAGCTTGGGATTTTGCAGCCGTTTGTGGAGTAGAACGACTGATAGAAGATCTCTCTGTCTTTCTCTCTCACCTCCTCCTGCTCAGGTAATTCTATCTTACACTTAAATAAATATTTACACTTTAATAAATAAGTATTTTTAAAAATGAATCAAAATGGAATCACATGTGTTAATTCCATAAAAGAAACAAGACCCACAGGAGATTATGAAGAAAGACATCTTATGCCTAATTACCTAATTGCAGTGATCACAAAAGAATGTCAGAACTACAATATTGTGTAAAGGCCACTACATCCTTGTTTAGAAAATCTATTTACAGTTCTGCATGGTGTGGCTTCTCCCTTTATCTCCCCCCTTCCTCCAGATACAGGAAGAAGAAAAAGAAAATTTGGGAACAATGGTCTCACCCACTTTCCCCTAACCCTCAATCCTTCCCACCCTGGTCAGCTATTAAAATATTAAAATATTAAAATATTAAAAATTTTTTAAAGGATGATGGTAAGGAAAGTAGAGTCTGCAGTTGGACAGATTATCCCTTTGGTACAAATGAAAGCTACTTCATCTGAACTGCTGGTAGCCTAACTGGATGTCTAGAGGCTTCAACCACAGGTCCCTTGTTTCCAGAGATCCAGATTGAGTGTTGCCCACAGGCTTTGAGCCTTCCTTCCATGGAGCTCTGACAGCCATCCAATCTACCTTTGCATTCTAACAATGCCTGAAATTCCTTCACATCCCATTTGCCCCTCCCTCTCCAGTATCTCTAGTAGCCTTTCTCCTCTCCATTTTCCCCCAAGAAGGTAGACAGCCAATTAGCCAATGAAAAATCTCTGTGTAAATAAGGTTAAAAACAATCCAAATGCCAAGAAGAAATGACTTAAGTAAAAGTATCTGTATTAACAACTATTTTGTTTCCATTCAAAATGTTATTTTTAACAGAAGCTTACTATTACAGGACAATGTTACAATAAGCAATAGAAAGCCATATGTAAAGTATGTGTGATGTTGGCTCCCAGGTATCTAACTTTATGTACAAAAAATATTAGAAAAAAAAGACTATGTACCGGAAAGTTAACAATGAATTTGCAGGGGAGGGTGCGGCAGTTAAGGAAATTTGAGATAATTTTTACTTCTAGCTTTCTTTTTTTGTAAAATATTTGCAATTCACGTGTAATCTTTAAATTGGGAACATTTCAACAATCTCTTCACTCTTGCTATTTCTGTCTAGTGGTTTGTTCTTTCAGACTTACAGCTTCAACACTCCAGTGAGATACAGAAGCGAGAATCCCAGGCACAAGAGGAGGAGATGCAAGGAAGATCCATAACATGATAAGGTTTGAACCACTTGGAAGGAGAGCCAACTAGCCAAGCAGAAAAAGGAAGAGGGGGAATTTCAGGCCAAGGAAACAGCAAGCACCATGCATGGAGAAAAGCCAGGGAATATGGCTAGACCCTGGTCAGAATTGAGTTCTGGAAGGCAAGGGACAGTTCTGTTGTTTTTAGTATCCTCCTGGACATGTAGAATTCATCCATTTAGCATCCTGTGGCCTTGGGTATGTGTTTGTGTTGTGAACAGTGAGAAATAGCAATAAACTGCACTAACAACTTCACCCATACAGGAACTGAGCCCCCAAACAGTGTCTCAAAAACCCGTACCATTAGGTGCCAGTCTCCTAGACACGCTCTCTTGCTTTATCTAGCTGAATTGAGAAGGTGGTGCAACCGACCCTACAATATTTTAGTCAACTGACAAGAGGTCCTTTGTTATCTCTAGGGGTTTCGTTTGGGGGAACTCCAGGTCTTGGCAGGGAAATTCCAGCTCAAGGCCAGAAGATACCACCTGCAGGTAACAACTGGGCTTACAAAACACACTTGACTATGATGCTATCAAAGCATTTTCTTGTTGTACCAGGACTGGACTGCTGTCTTTGCTCTTACCCAGCCCCTAAGTTGCACACTGTCTTATGTCTTATCTCTAGTACAATCAGAGCACAAAACAGAAGGAATGTTCCTGAGTGAAGGCAACCACACAGGTGCCCTATCCTTTGACTCTTGTATTTTTAATGCACCCCATAGCGTCTTTGAAAATCCCCAAACACCCTCTTTTAGTAAAACAGAAGTTTTGAGTCTCACAGGTCTACCACCTTCCTTTCTGACAGAAGAAATGTTCTCTTTTCTTCACCTTGTCCTTGTTATTTTGATTGGTAGCAGGGACAGGAACAACTCTTCTAAGGACTCACAGGGATTGAGGGTGACAGGACGGCCACAGAGTAATGGCTCCATTGGCTAATTGTCTACTTTGCAGGTGCTAGATAAATCCCATAGAGATTCTGGTTATTCCACTTCCGATCCAGCTCCCAGCCTGTGGCCTGGGAGAACATCAGAGGATGACCCAAAGTCTTGGGACCCTTCATCCACATGGAAGACCCGGAAGAAGCTCCTGGGTCCTGGCTATGGATAGGCTGGGGTCCAGCATTGTGGCCATCTGGGGAGTGAACCAATCTGTGGAGGATCTTTCTCTCTGTCTTGCCTTCGATCCTTCCCAATAAAGGTGGATAAATCTTCTAAAATTTTTTTTTAAAAAAAGAAAAAGTAACAGAATGGAAAAGATATTCCACACAAATAGAAACCAGAATGAGTAGGCATCCTATTTAAATTAGAGAAATACAATTTAAATAAAAAGGAGTAAAAAAGAAAAACAAAAGCCTTGTACAATCAAAAGGTGCTCCATCTAGAAAGAGGAAATAAACTTATAAATGCATCCAGTATTTGAGCATCCAAATACCCACAGCAAACACGAATGAACTTAAATTGAGAGATATACTCTAACAAAATAAAAATCAATGAATATTGACACATCATATTTTGAAACTCACAGATCATCTGTAAAGATAATTACAAGGAAACAGCAGAGTGAAACAACACCTTCAGCCAACTGACTCCAAACGACATCTACAGAATTTTGCATCCAACAACTGTAGACCACACATTGTTTTCAATAGTGCATAAAAAGCTTTTCATGATAGCTTATAACACAGTTTACAAAAGAAGTCTCAACAAAGTTAAACACTACAATAACACTAAAAATCAATAACACAATACTTCAGAATACATAAAGACATGAATCAAATAACTTACTCCTGAATAGTCCATAGATAAGAAATTGTTCAAAAAAGTAACTTTTCAAAATCTTGAGACAGGGAAAAGAGGAAACAACATGTCAAAGTTTGTAGAACTTAGCAAAAGCAATAATAAGAGAAAGTTTATGGTAATCACTGCCTGGTTCAAAGGAAAAGGAAGACCTCAGATAAACAGCTTCATACTTTCTTTAATTAAAAAAAAAAAAACCCTTGCAAATGCAAGAGAAAATCAAGCCCAAAATTAGTAGAAGGAAAGAAATAATAAAATTCAGCACACACATAAACTACATAAAGACTAAAAAGGCAACACAAAAAGGAAATGGGATGAAGAACTGGTTATTATAAATGATTAACAAAATTGACAGAGAATCAAGATGGCAGACATAGGATAAGGACACGTATACACAGATGGAGAATCATTAGCCAGGATGAAGCAGAGAGGACACATTCCAGAAAATAGGAGAGGGCAGGCCAATGGTAGAAGGCCACCTGGAGATTGATAAATATGGGAAAACAGCAGAGACAATGGTGTGGTGTGGCAGTGACCAGATACCCCAGTGGCAGTTAGTGAAGAGTGAACTGAGCTCCAGTGGCAGTGGGAGGTACTCCAACAGGCAGATGGGAAGGGGAGTTCACCAGAAACTCATAAGGTGAACTCAGGCAAAGAATTTCCCACACTGCTGATTTGTTTGATAAGACCAGGAGCAGAGACATAGCAGCAGATCCCAAACAGGCTGTACAGGAACAGAAAGGATTTCACAGACTGAACCTGCATCTTATGTACAGAGGAAACGGTTATGGCACAGGACTGTGCATGCACTAAGCTGGGAGCGAATTCATTTCAGTCTGAATGAACTGCACCCAAATAGGTCCAAGTAGCCCTCAGATTTAACAGACAGCAGGTTCTGGCAAGATCAGCACCACCAACAACCTAGTTATTTAGGACACCTGGTGTTTCCCTAATCCTGGGAAAGGCTTGAACCCTAAGTGGGAGAAAGGTTGTACAGACAACAGTGCCATCTCAGCATGAGTTGGGGAGTGCTGAGCCAGGGACTGGGGCTATGGAGACTGTAGCGGAAGTCTAACATAAGAGCCCAGACCTGAAACTCGTGGGAGGGAGTGACTCAGTGACTGCAAACAACATACCAGGGTACCAAAGGCAATCAGTAAAACTGACCTTAAGACCTGTGGGTGACACAGCTTGGAAACCTGCCCTAAGGAGAAAATACCTGCTAACCAGAAATACAATGACCAAGAGCAAAAGAAGAGACAGAGGAACAATGAATATTACTGAAGGCTGCAAAGGAGCAAAAGGCTTTGCCATCTTCAGAGACAACTGAGGAATACATCGAGGATATGTGGGGTAAAAGACTTGAAATGTTGTTATAAAGCTTCTTATCAAACAAAATCAAGTCGCATTATTAGAAGTAAAGGACACAATGGAGTAAATTAAAAATTCAGTGGAAAGCCTCAACAACAGAATGAAGGAGACAAAAGAATCTCAGAATTGGAAGATATTTCTTGCCACATTGGGGAAACAATGAAAAAGCTGGAAGAGGAACTGAGTCAAACTGAGAAAAGTTTTAGTTTAAAAGGCCAAATGTAGGAGTTATGGGAGTTCCAGAAGGCACAGAAACAAAAGCTGGATTTAAAAATGGATTCAATATAATAATAAAGGAAAATTTCCCTAATCTGGAGAAAGAATTGGGAAACAGCATCCATTAGGGGCACAGAACTCCCAACAGATTTGACCAAAAGCAATCTTTACCACAACATAGGACAATCAAGCTCTCTTCAATTGAACATAAGGAAAAGATCGTTAAATGTGCACATAAAAAAAATCAGTTGGCATGTACAGGAATGCCAATTTGCAGCTGAGCTCACACAGGAAACTATAAGCCAGAAGAGAATTGAGCAACGTATTCCAGATTGTAAAAGCAAAAAGCTGTCAGCCCAAACTAACATACCCAGCAAAGCTTTCCTTTGTCTTTGAAAATGAAATAAAATTCTTCCACAGTAAAGAAAAGTTAAAAGAATATGCCTATTCCAAACCTGCCCTACAAATGGTACTTAAAGATGTTCTCTTGACAAAGAAAAGGAAGAGCACCTACCAAACCTAGAGGCAAATGTGAAGAACACCCCAGTAAAGTAATAGCAGAAGAGTAAATCAGACAATGAACAACCCATTGCTAAAACGATAGGACAAACTACCACCTAATCATATTAACTTTGAATGTAAATGACTTAAAATCATCAATCAAAAGTCATAGATTAGTAGACTGGATTAAAAAAACAAAACCTATCTGTTTGTTGCCTACAGGAGAAACATGTTACTAACAAAGATCAGTGGTAACTATATTTCGTGGATTTTGATGTTTTTGTTTTTGGCTTCATTTCTTCAAAACTTTTTTTTTTTTTTTTGTCTCATATTGAATTCTTCACTGACTTATAGGTCATACAGTAGCATCATTTCTTCAAGAAGATTCTTGATTTTCTTTTTTTTTCTTTTCTTTTTCATTTCTTCAGTGACACATTAGACAATCATGAAAAGATATCCCCTGACAGTACATTGGAAGAATCAATAATGGCAAACTACGCACACTATCAAACATTATTTGTCACCATGGACGTTATTTATTGCCTGTAATGGGCAGAATTTTCCAGATCAAGCCTGCAATCCTCAGCTTGCATGTGCTGGGATCCCATATGGGCACCAGTTCATGTCCTGGTGGTCCCACTTCCCATCCAGCTCCCTACTTGTGGCCTGGGAAAGCAGTGGCAGATAGCCCAAAGCCATGAGACACTGTACCTATGAAGGGGGCCCTTAAAAAGCTCCTGGATCCTGTTTTCGGATTGGCTCAGTTCTGACCATTGCGGCCACTTGGGGAGTGAGTCAGTGGGTTGAAGATCTTTCTCTGTCTTCTCCTCTCTGTATATCTGACTTTCCAATAGAATAAGTGAATAACTCTTTAAAAATAAAAAGCCTCAAAAGCATAGAAAATGAAAGCAAAAATAGATAAATGGATCTTTACCAAACTAAACAGCTTCTATGTAGAAAAAATAATCAAGACACAACCTACAAAATAGGGAGAAATATTTACAAGTTGTACATCTGATAGGAAATTAATATCCACAATATGTAAGGAATGAAACTAACTCAATAACAAAAATGCAAATAACCCAACTCAAGAAAGGGCAGATCTAAACAAACATTTCCCAAAGGAGGACATACAAATGGCCAACAAGTTCATGAAAAAATGCCCAACATAACTGATCTCCAAGGAATTTCAAATCAGGACAATTCAATGTGATACCACCTCTGATAAGACTGTCTATTAATAAAGCAAATAAAGATAACAAGTGTTGGTGGGAATATGGAGAAAATAAACATTTGCATGCTATTGATGTGAATGCAAATTAGAACTGTTGCAGCAAACAATATAGAGATTTCTCGGAAGACTAAAACTAAAATAAACATATGATTCGGCCATTCTATTCCCAGTAATATATCAAACGCAAATGCAGTCTATTTGTCAAAGAGACATCTATGCTCCCATGATTATTGCAGCAATGTTTATTTAGCAAGAAATGGAAACAACCTAAGTGGCCATCTGCTGATGAATGGATAAAGAAAATGTACATTTACATTATATAATGTAAATGTGCAATATGGATGGAGCTGGAGGTCGTGATATAAAAGTGAAATAAATCAGACCCAGTGTGATGGTTTAATTGGCTAATCCTCCATCTTGCAAGTGCTGGGATTACATGTGGGCACTGATTTGTCTTCCACCTATTCCATTTCCCATCCAGTTCCCTTTTTTGTGGCCTGGGAAAGCATCAGAAGATAGCTGGAAAAAGAGTAGAGGATGGCCCAGAATTTTAGGACCATGCACCCACATGGGAGACCCAGAAGAAGGAAGAAGCTCCTGGCTTCTGGCTTCAGATTGGCTCAGCTATGACCATTGTGGCCATTTGGGAAGTGGACCAGTAGATGGAAAATCTTTCTCTTTGTCTTTCCTTCTCTCTAAAAATCTGCATTTCAAATAAGAAAATAAATCTTTCTTTAGAGTGAAATAAATTAAGCACAGAAAAACAAGTATCACATGACATCACTCTTTCCAAGAGTTTAAAGACAAGTGATCTCAGAGAAATTAAATAGATAACAGGGAGTAATTATAGATAATCCCAATGTGTGTGTATTTATGTGATAATAATTTTTAAAAACTAAGAAAAAGTGTAAGTGGAAGCTGGGATGATACATTTAAGTTAAATTTGCCCAGTTTGCAGAAAATTGATATTCTCAGGCTAGAAAATCTGCTTCCCCTACTGAGATGATAAATAGATAGATTGATTAAGGTCTAGGGCATGGAGTATTATGGGATGATGGTCCTGGGCATAAAGCCAGAGGGAAGTCTTAAGGGCACCCCTTGGGTCAACGGTGGCCTCTTGGGCAGGTAGTGAGTGTGCTGGAGAGGAGGGAGGGAAAGGTTGAAGAACTTTGTGCACAGTTGCTCCATTCACCTGCTGCCAGCTTACAGTGCCCTCTGCCCTACGCTGTAAGACTCATCTCAGGGTACTGCTTCTCAACTGCTCAATCTTCTTTTTATTTGAAAGGCAGAGTCATATATATATATAGAGAGAGGGACAGAGAAATCATCCATTCGTTGGTTCATTTCCCAAATGTCCACACCAAATAACGTAGGCTGATCTGAAGCCACAAACCAGGAACTTCTTCCAAGTCTCCCACGTGAGTGCAGGGGTCCAAGACCTTGGGTCACCTCTCGCTGCTTTCCCAGACACAGTAACAGGGAGTTACATCAAAAGTGGAGCAGGTGGAATTTGAATGGGTGTCCATATGCTACAACTTGCACGGCAGGCAGTGGCTTTACCTGCTATGGCACAGTGTCACTCCACTCCTCAATCTACTCTTTTTTTTTAAGATTTATTTTATTTTTCTTGAAAAGTCAGATATGCATAGAGAAGGAGAGACAGAGGAAAGATCTTCCATCCGATGATTTACTCCCCAAGAGGCTGCAACAGCTGGAGCTGAGCTAATCTGAAGCCAGGAGCCAGGAACTCTTCCAGGTCTCTCATGCGGGTGCAGGGTCCCAAGATTTTGACTGTCCTCAACTGCTTTCCCAGGCCACAAGCAGGGAACTGGGTGGGAAGTGGGGCTGCCAGGATTAGAATTGGCGCCCATATGGGATCCCGGCATGTGTAAGGTGAGGACTTTAGCTGCCAGGCCACAGCGCGTGGCCCCAATCTACTCTTAATATTGCATAGGCTCCCGGGACCTGGCCTGATAGCGTAGCGGTTAGGTCCTCGCCTTGAACGCGCCAGGATCCCATATGGACGCCGGTTTTATAGGCTCCCTTGTGTGTGGGAGTTAAAAAAAAAAACTCAATCTGAACACAGAATATTGGTACCCAGAAGCTGGAAGGGATGCAAGGGATAATACAAGTTTGGGTAAGAAAATAGAAGGAGCTGGGTTTAACTTATTAATTGTGACAAAGATTCTAAGAAGAGATATAGATGGGGCATAGGATGAGTTGTATATGGAAACTGTGTGTTGCTACCTCATAATTTTGGTAAACCTGAAACGACTCAGAGATAAAATGTTTTAAATAAAGAAGAAGAAAAAAAAAATGAAAAGAACTGGCCGTGTTATCCCTTTTCCGCAGGAGAGCCATGACATAGCTGGGGAACAGTTTGCCCACCCGCAGCTTGCTTCCTTTCTTTCCTCCTCTTGCCCTTTGACTCTGCTGCCTCCTCTCAGCTCCTGAGGACAAGCAGCAGTAATGACCCCAGGAGGGACTAGCAGCGCACCTGCTGCACTCCCAATTCCAGCTTCCTGCCAATAACACACTGGGAGGCTTCCGGTGATGGCTCAAGTACTTGGGTCCCTGCCACTCACACGTGAGACTTAGATTAAATTCCTGGGAAGGTCTAGCCTATCCCTGGCCAGCACAGGCATTTGGGGAGTGATCTCACTCTCTCTCTAAATCTGTTTCTACTTTTCAAATAAATCAGTGAAATACAATATTTTCCTAGTAAATCCCACAACAACCTTGCTTACTTGCTCTGGTCACATTTTTCTTTAGCCCCAGGGCTGACTGTAGCCCACATGGGGAGAGCAGCTGAAGACTGGGTTCACCTGAGCTGGGGTTCACGCGGGTCAAGTATGATGCAGAATAACAAAGTCCAGCAAAGTACAAGTGATAACACTTGCCTGGGCTCCCTCATGGTGTTCCTTGGTAAGACGTGTGTGTGGGTGTCAAATAATGTCTAGGGCCCTTCAGGGAGCATGATTGTTTCTATCCAAACAGCTTACAGTTCAAGGAGAGTTAACTGTTTTGTTGATCCACTTCCATGTTAAAAATCAAAACTGTCCCCTGTGCTGCACTAGGAGCTATGATTTGCCTTACAATTTCTCAAAGCACTCTGGATAGACAAATAAATCATTAATTCAAGAGGAATGGGCCTGAAATTTCTTAGACTACAAAAATAGGGATTCTAACTGAAGGGGTGGAATGGGGAAAGTGATCTTTCGCTACTGATTTTCGGTTTATGTGTCTAAGCAAAGCTTCGAATGGTAAATTTCTCAAAGAGGAAAAAGAGCCAGAAGGTGGCGCTCACTCAGGTCTGTGCAGTGCCCAGGCTGTGTGGCCCTGATCTGCCCGATTCCTGCCCTGAGGAAGCCCTACCCAAGCTTGGGTGAACACTGGCCATGGCTTAGCCTCTGTGGGGATTCAGCTTGGCATAGCTGTATTTCATACCTAACCATGTTCTTGCTTCTCAGGTTAATTCTGACAGTCTTCCCAAGACCTAACAAAGTAAACAGGGTTGTCAAGACAATCTGCCTCTTTTCTGATGCATAGAGTGTCTTCCAAAACATGCCAGTCTTTCTTGAGAAATCCCAAGTCAATTCTAACAAACCACATATCTATAAAGTCTTTTTTCTACTGCCACTTAAAACGATGTTTCTGTCCTTTGTTTCTTTTAAAATTTATTTGGTTTTGGGCCAGGTGCAGTAGCTCAGTGGCTAAATCCTTGCCCTGCACATGCCAGGATTCCATATGGGTGTCAGTTCACGTCATGGCTGCTCCACTTCCCATACAGCTCCCTGCTTGTGGGCTGGGAAAGCAGTATTGGATGGCCCAAAGTCTTGGGACCCTGCACCCACATAGGAGACCTTGAACAAGCTCCTGGCTCCTGGCTTTGGATCAGCTCAGCTCTGACCATTGTAGCCACTTGGAGAATTAACCAGTGGGCAGATCTTTCTGTCTTTCTCTCTATAAATCTTCCTTTCCAATAAAAAATAAATAGATCTTTGTAGAAAAAAGATTTTTTGGGGGGAGAGTGGCATCCTCTAGTGCTTTCCCGGGTCACAATCAGATAGCTGGATGAGAAGTGGAGCAACCAGGACATGAACCAACGCCCATATAGGATCCGGTGCTTTGCAAGAGGTGAATTAGCCAGTTGAGTCATTGTACCAGACCCTATGTTTCTGTCTTTAAGTTCCTCCAATAACATTTACTCTGTCAAATGTTGGCTTACCCTCTTTCTTCCATCTCACCACACTTTCTGCCCCTAGTGGTTCTTGTATGCCTGATTATCTCTAAAATAGCTTCTGAAGTAATTGGGGTGATTTCTGTCTGGGAACCACCAAGCAGATATTCTCCCACCGGGCCTTTCTCATTTTTGAGTACTGAACTCTCCAATAATCCAATAGGAGCCAGGACCCTGAGAACAAGAATACCAATGCACATTCAAACAAAATTATTTTGCTATTTCTGTAGCACTCTCAGAAGAAAACCTGAGACTTCCTGTTCCTGTTCTGGGGCTCCCACACACGCATCGGGTGAAGGGGAACCAGCCAATGTGGGTTTGTCATTTTGCCTACATCATAAAGTCTCCTTCTGTATCCGGCCCCTTTCAAGCCTTACGCTCAGCTGTCTCCAGCGTTCTTTGGAAGCTCTGAAAATTAGCATGTGTTCCAGCAGATGGGAATGGTGTCTGGCTCTGGAACTGCTCCTGTTGCCTTCAGTGCTCCTGGAGACGAATACTCAAGGTACTTTCTGCCAACTGTCTTTCTGTGATTGCACACCAGAGACATGGTCAGGCAGAGACGGGGAGATGGGCTATGGCTCCGCCCTGGAAGTGGGGCCTGGCCTGTGGGCTGCAGGTACTCCTGCCCCAGTAGCAGGGGTGTGATGAAGTTGGGGACCCTTCCTACCCGAGCCTTAGAGAATTGGGGTCCATCTCTTTTCCCAAGGAGATACAGCCAAAAATAACACCCCGAGGGGAACTAGAACTATTCCTCTTGTTTCATGAGTGATGATTTCTTTATTGTGGGAAAGTGTTAGCTTATTATTTCTTTTTTTCATTTAAAATAAGACGAAGTGTTATACTACAACCTGGTATTTTATGCTCAGATAATTGTGTTGTCTCAGGCATTGTTTGAGACCTCTTTATATGGAGGAATCAGATCCTGAATCGGGGTAAATGCTGTTGTCATTGTCCCACAGAGTCCAAACTGTAGGAAAGACATCTTGGGAAGTACTGTTGTCTAATGTCTCCACATGAGGATGTGAGACAGGCACAAGTGCCTCTGTGGCGAAGGAACCAATGCACGATTGTTAACAAGTAAGGGCTATGCCAGTCTCTCATGTGCCTAAGGAGCACACTGCTTAGTTTTCAAACCCTTGTTACGGCTGCCCAGTCCTCCTGCTCACCAAGCAGCAGTCTTTCCTTGCCAGCTGAGAAGCAGAAGTCACACCTTTTTGTCTTTTATGTTATTCTCCTTAAATAATATTCTAATCTCATTATGTTAAAGCACTTTGATGTTTATAACTTTAGGTAAAAATGAGTAAAAATGAGCAAGCATGGGGGAAGTTACATGCCGTCACTAAGTTATAACAGGATATGTAATTTTTCAAGAAATGAGAAAGAAATGGTTGGAGGATGCATGGTTGATGACTCACAGTGGGTTTCTTGGGGTGGCATCTACTTAATAACAGTGTAAACCTGGAAACAGGTGTCTTCAGGCACATGTGTGGTCGCTATGGGGCTGACTCAACTCGTAGTTTGCTGGTATAGGCTTGAGCATGAGTGCTGCTGTGAAGTATTCATCCATTTACTGAGTTCAGGACTTTCCTTAGTCATGGCAAAAACACCCTGACAGCTGCTCACTCTCTGACTTCTCCTTTTCTGGACTGTGTAGCTCCTTCGGTTGGAACAAAAAGACAATTTCTAATTATGTTATCCTTGGAATGGATGGCATTGGCTCAGTTTAGATTAATATTGATTTCTGTATCTTGATAAAATAAACATTAATCACTGCTCCGTGTTAGGCTGTGTGTTGGGCATTATGTAGATGCCCTCATATGATTTTTGTAACAGGGCCATCAGGAGCAATCATTACATACATTTGCCAACTTTAAGATAGATTGAGAGGTTCTCCTAAAGACACACAAGTCAAATTTCCAAACATATGAACAGAATCATGCTTTTCTGAGATTAATCCCAAGGGAACCTGTCAATGTGTCTACCTCTTTGCATGCATGTTTGATGTGACTTTGCCACATTCTGACCAAGCTGAATTTTGCTGTGTGCCTTGAAAGAATATTTCCTCTCACTGCTCTGTGTCTGTGTATGCGCTTTCGTTTCTGCCCCATCCTTTCTTTAGGCTTTGTACAAATGGACATCATATGACTTCCTGCTGGAAACCTCTGGCTCCACATTTTGGTTTGCGAAGTGACTGTTTCTCTGAACTCTGTGGAAACAGGAACCATTCAGCAATTTGCTCCTTAACTTAGTAGAGTGCCTAGAACATAGCATGGCTCAATAAACAATTGCTAAATAGACAAACAAATGGCTTCAGAGAACTTTCTGTTGATCCACTTCCATGTTAAGAATCAAAACTGCCTGCAAAATTTATGTCTACATCTTCCTTGCATTCCTTGGAATTCAGGTCACTCTCTCCTCAGCAGGAAAGAGTGGTTTTGTGAAAAAGCCTGAGAATTACTCGTTTCTCCTTCTTCATCATTCCCCAACTTCCTGATTTCAAGGCTGTGAATCCAGGCACCCTCTGTGTGGAGGTGTACCTGCCTCCCCACAGTGTTTAGCAGGTAGCGATAGCAAAAACATTGTACTGGGAATCAAACCTATGCTCTCTGCAGGCTGTAAGAGAAGGGGTTTTCTCTAAATCAGAAAACTTAACTGTGCCTTGGTTTCCTCAGCTCTCTCAAGGGTAAAGGAACATGTATGCTGTCCCTTTCTCCAAGGGGTTGCTATTCATATACAATGAAATAAAAAATAAACAGCAATAGCTTTGCAACTGTGGCACACGCGTGCATGCACACACACACAATCTGAGACAGATGAAAGCCCGGGATAAAACTAAACACAGTCCCCTGAGCTCCACATCTAAACGGATGCCTTCTAATTACTTCCTCCAGACTTCTCAGGCTCAAGTCCAAAACTTAACTCATCTTTTTCGGTTGCCTGTGATTCCTAAACAAGTAGTGACATGGTGGCTTAACATGGTAACCATTCTTTATTTTCCTTATGAACCTGGGGGTGGATGGCACTCAGTGTTTTGTGCTGCTCTTTAAATCTGCATGTATTTAAGAGGCAGAGAGAAAGACAAACATAAAGTTTCTACCCACTGGAATAGAAGTCTCTCTTGATCCCCAATTCTAACTGTAGTGTTTTACGTGCGCTTTGAGGATCCTCCATTTCCTTTCCCTGGTTCTTAGCACCAGGCATTGTGTATTAGTTGTCAGTTCCCTGGAATGGGTACTCCTGAGGGGACGCAGAGGCTAGCACCCAGTAAGTGCTGCCTATATGGTCATTACATGAATGACTGAATGGATACAATGATGTACGCATAGAGGAAGGGCGAGAAGGAGGAAAGTGTGAGTCACCACTTAAGCCAAACTGGAGGCTCAGAACAACCTTGACAAAGTCATTCTTCCACTCCCACAGTGACAGTCTCAAACATCCCCCCGCCTTTTCTCCACCTCATTCCTAGCAAAGAACTGGCCTCCTCCTCTGCTGAAGAGGTGGGGACTAGAGACCGTTACTTCTACGCAGCATCTCTGTACTAGAAACTTCTCCACCCCACTGGCTCCTTCCGCCTCGTTTACCTCAGGGGATGGGGATCCTTCTGCACCAAGGCCTGTGGGCAATCCCCAGAGCCCAGCTTCCTCGGTCACCTCCCCATCCCTCCAGGCCCTGCCCAATGGGCTCCTTCCTCTGGACCCGTCACTGCTGAATTCTCTCTTTCTCCTGAAATAAAACTGACCACAGGACCTCTCCCTACCCTTTATGTGCCTTTCTCTCTCGCTTTTCATCCACACTGATATGTCTTAAAATGCTAGCTTATTTGCTGCTCTCTCTTTTTTCCTGATGCTCAGGTTCCATTGCACTGTTGCCTACTAAACTCATTATACTTCCTACCCCTTGTCATTCAAGACACAATCTGAAATCTTGATACTTGTTTTGAAAATACTTCCAAGTCATTGGGAATTTCTTATTCTGTCTCAAGCGATGGCTGAACCGCCTGCCAAATGCCTGCCTTCACCACCTTCTACTTTTATCTGTTTTCAACTGTTCTTTCTCAGGAGATACGTACATATTCTTAGCTTCTCCCTTCACCAAAGGAGCCACCAGACTTCCGTCCATCTTAAGCATTTTAATTATTACCTTTTGTTTCTTCTTTCCTAACCAAACCAAGTTTTTTAGAACCCGAGACTTAATACAATTCAAAAGATCCCCATAAGAAAAAAATAGCTGAACTGTTAATACAGACGAGAATTTTTAAAAATGTAGGCAGAGTAAAAAACTCCCAATGACTTGGAAGTTTTAAAAGCTGACCAACACGATGTCAGTCTTGAGAGCTGGCATCATGTTTTCTGCTTGTTAACCCCCGCGTGCTTCCGTAGCGCTTTGCCACTCAACAACTCTGACTCTGATCTGCCTCACACCCTGCTCGCCCCGTGCAGGTGAGGGAGCGGGTGAGGCCCAGCGGAAAGCAGGGACATTCCTAACATCTTCACTTCCCTAAAGCGGCTACAAATAACTTCTCACAGCAACCTATCAACCACATAAATACATTCCCCTGGCCCAAATAAAATGCCCCCCCACTGTAATTCCCCTTAGGTACATCCCCAAATACCCACAACTTTGACATCATCCAACATAAGCGGAAATGTGACGGAGTAGAAAGAGGCAGTGGCCTACAGGGCTGTGCCTGTGGGAGGAACCCGTCACACTCACAGATGCTCTGCCTCCGACCCAGACTTTGTGAAGTAGTAGTTTACCTAAACACTTTCCATTTCCTCACCTTCCAACAATTTTCTTCTAAATAAAATGTAAATGTACACATAAAACATGAGGGAAAAAAAAAGCCAGGAAGGCTTTTTCTGACCATCATTATTATCAATAAAGCTAAAATCTTTTACTTTCCCCAATCTCATAACTTACTCACTTAGCTCCCACCACTAAGGCATCTTTGCCATTGTTCAAATATGAGGTTTTTTTTTTAAGGATTTATTTATTTTTATTGGAAAGTCAGATATACATAGAGGAGGAGAGACAGAGAGGAAGATCTTTTGCCCAACGATTCATTCCCCAAGCAACCACAATGGCTGGAGCTGAGCCAATCTAAAGCCAGGAGCTCTTCCAGGTATCCCACGCAGGTGCAGGGTCCCAAGGTTTTGCCCATCCTCAATGCTTTCCCAGGCCACAAGCAGGGAACTGGGTGGCAAGTAGGGCTGCCAGGATTAGAATTGGCACCCATATGGGATCCCAGTGGGTTCAAGGCGAGGACTTTAGCTGCTAGGCCACAGTGCCCGCCCTGTTGTTTAAATATGGACAGCACATTCCTACCACAGGTTCTTTGCTCTAATTCTTCACCCCTGCCTGGGTCACTCTTACCTCACATATCCACTTGGCTTCCTCTCTGCTTCAAGTCCCTGCTTAAATTTGACCATTCGTCACCACATGTGATGTCTGTCCTGCAGCTCTACCAATGTTCAGTCCTTTTATCCTACTCCACATTTTTTTCTTTCTTCATAATAATTATCCTCTCCTTATACACCGTACAATGCGTTTAGCTACTGTTTTGATGGCTTACTCTCTTTTTGCCCCATTCTGATGTCACCTCTGTCACAGTAGGAAGCATTGCTATTTCATTGATGGGCCATGAGTGCCTGACACGTGGTTCTTAACAAACACTAATTTCTAATCACCTTTGGTTCACGTCAGCGGTGGTCTCTTCCAAAGAGGTTTTCCTTATATTTCCTCTACCTTTGCACCCTGAAATGGAGTAGATTCCCATTGCCCCTTGCAGTTTGCTCCTGTAATAATAAGCTGTGCTTGTCCTGACTACAATATCCAGCATTAAGATGTTTTGTTTGTGTGTTTGTCATCTCACACTGATGCATTAAATATGCAGTGCTTATTTCAGCACATCTAGAGACTAACATTGTTTATTGAACTAAATTGAGAGGACAAGAAACACAAACTCAGGAAAGAGACATGAGTTGTCACTATTTCACTTGAAAATACACTGATATGACAGTAAGAGAACAAGCTGGGGTCGGCGGCAGTATCATCTCTTTTTACTGCCTGGAGGAAAAGCTAGGGGGGTTATAATGTTTACTGCCTCCACACTGTTTCCCAAGGTCCAACTGTTACTGAGGACTACTCCTGGCACCAAGGCTTCTGATGAAACCCGTGCTCTGCTCGCAAGCAGAAACCCCTTGTGTCTGCCCCAACACTGCCCTCCCTAACGTGAGTGTCCTTCATGCTTTCATTGGCAGATCTTTACGTCACAGCAGTCTCTGGTAGCAATGTAAGTCTGTGTGTCTCCAATCTGCCCAGTATCTACAGACAACTAACTTGGTTTAACACTACCAAACAGAAGCTCTTAGAGTGCGAGTCTGGCAAAATTAAGTACTTTGACACTAAATCCAGGAACAGAATCACATTTGACCCTCAGAGTAGCGCACTGAACATCTCTGACGTCCAAAAGGAAGACAGCAACACATACCTGGTGAGAATTTTGAAGGAGGGAGGAAACGAGCACGAATGGAGGATCCATCTGAGCGTATTAGGTGAGTGGGGGAGCCCCAAACCAAGTCTCCACTCGAAGGGTCTAGGGTGGACCCCGGGAGGCTTCCTGCCAGGCACAAGCACACCTCTGGGAGGCAAAGGGGAACTCAGTTTAGTTCATTTCGCCTGGATTCAGTTCTGCTGGGAAGTGAACCTAGGTCAGTACATCCCCAAACTGACAGCCTTCCACATTTAATACCTGCTTTGAAGCTGCTGAGTTTAAGATCGGAAGAGAAGGAAAACAGGACAGATCATATCCTCTGGGTATCCCTTGTTCTGTCCTGTGATGAACCCGAATTAGTTCTTAGATCATCTTAATTACCTCAAAACTGATGTCACCAACTTAAGGACAAAGACAGAAGAAGTGAAGCAAGATGCAGGAGCTATCAGGAAGGTTTTTACTTCTCAGGATGGGTGGGACCAAAGCTCCTGTCCACAGCCTCAGTCTGTCAGCGTGTATAAATACGGACCAGGTCATTTCACCTGAAGTTAGACAGACCTGGCTCCAAAATTGGTCACTGTCTGACTCTGGGGAAAGCTCTTAGTACTGATATGCCAATATTAGGTAAACTTCTTTTGATGGTGAGTCACAGAAGCCAGTTGAATGTACTTTTGCAGCCCCCACCAAGAATTTATCTTAGAAATCAGGAAATTTTGAAGTAATTTGAGGGACAGAGGAGAGTCAGGATGGGTTAAGAGGAGGTAGGTGGAGAACCCGGGCCAGTCTAGAATCCCTTGGCTCGAATCTCTGGACTGTGCCTATGGGTGTTTGCCATTAACATTTTTTTTTTCCCTCAACATTTGTGCCTCTGAGTTTCAAATCTCAGGAAAACATGAAGAAAGTGAAACTTCCTGGTTAATTTTACCTTAATTGGTATGTGTGCCTGCCTGACCTAAACATTTATGGCCAACAGGATCAAGTTACAAAGCAAAGAGAGGGATCCTGGGAAGACCTCACTAGAATAAGAACAGATAGTCCTTGCACAAAAGGGGCTAGCCTGAAGCCCAAGGGAGATGCTATTCTCAGAGCTTTGAGTTCCGAATTATGTTAGGAGGACAGTTATACCCACCCAATAGAGGGTGGATATGAACATGAGAATATTTTTTAAGTGCTAACATAGTGCCAAAGGAGAATGTTGCAGTATTTGGGCCCTACCAGCCAAATGATTCCTGGTCTTAAGAGGAAAGGATACCCTTTCCCCTTCCTTCTTCTATGTTGTATAGCCTGGAAATGCAGAGGTCCTGGACATGAGAAAGAGTCAAGCTCTCTTACAGTGGTATTCTCGTAAACCAATTCTCTAAATGGGAAACGAACTTAAGTCAGTTTTAAAATCCTCCCCCCTTTGGGGTCATTTACCAACTTCCATAATTTCTGAGATAAAACACTTTCACTACAGCTGATTGTGAGCTATAAATTAATTTGCTTGATGACCTTACAAAATGACTTGCAAACCCACGGGCTGGCTTGGCTTCAGCACATCCTGACTGTGAGTGACATCCCCAGGATGTGGTGAACAAAAGACCTCCACAAATGTCCAGGCATTTATGATAGCTCAGAGGGGACATCGGGGCCAGACCATCCCAGCTCGCTCAACAAATTCCATCCCTGAAGTGCCCAGGGCTGAGCTGATCACTGCAGCAAGTGTAGGAGTATAGGCTATAGGATTAGAATACGGAAAATGGTGAAACCCAGTATACCAGCTGCCTAATTAAGGCAGTATTATGAGAAGCCTGCAGGAAGGAGATGGCCTGGTTGGTGAACTTCTACAGCCCCTCCACACACACAGCCCAGAGGAACGCTGTTATCTGACAAACTGCCTACCGTGTTTTAATCCTATGGGATCTGAGCTGCACTGACTCTACATGTGGTTTTTCTCTTGTCCAGAATGGAAATATTCCAGAGGATTTCAGACAGCCCAGCCCTAGCCACGACAGGGCCATATGCTGACCTTACTTATTTACTTACTTACTTATTTTTATTGGAAAGGCAGATTTGCAAAGAGAAAGATCTTTCATCCATGAGTTCACTCTCCAAGTGATTATAATGGCCGGAACTGAGCCAATCCAAAGCCAAGAGCCAGAAGCTTCTTCCTAGTGTCCCATGTGGTTATAGGTTTTGAGGGTTTTGGGTTGGCCTCCACTGCTTTCCCGGGCCTCAACCAGGGAGCTGGATGTGAAGTGGAACAGCCAGGATATGAACCAGAGCCCATATGGGATCCTGGTGCATGCAAGGTGAGAATTCAGCCACTGAGCCATTGCTCCAGGCTTATCTCTTGTCCCATCTGTCAGCATGACAAAAAGGAGTGATGGCTGTGACCTGTAGTGTATCTGCAACATGTACACTCCTAAAAACTGTTTTTCTGGATGATGCCATGGTATCCTAGTTACATTGTGCCACATGGTGGTCATTTTACATATGAGTTTGCAGAGTTGGCTAGTAACTACCATTTCTGATGTCATCCCACCAGCGTCAAGTGCAGGACCCAAGGCTGGTCTTTTTCAAAGCTCTCGTCTTACCCTTTCTGTCTCAGAACTGCTTCATTCCCCCATCAATTCATTAAGATACTTACAGGCCTTGTGCTAGACAGCAAAGCTAGCAGACCTGCACTGTTCAACACTCCTGGTATGTGCTGAGCACTACAGAGAGTTCTCCGCAGCTCTGCTGTGGTCCAGGGGGATGGCAATTCTTCCGGGTGGTTGTGTACATAGCTTTGCAGTGTGCAAGCCATTATCACTCACCTTAGGACTCTTCTGGATTCTGAGCCCCAGAATTCTTGAGCAGGTTGGACAATGGTTCAGCTGTGGCTCATTGTTAGAGAAAGGACCATGAGCATCTCAGGCGGTTGAGAAACCACGTCTGACACCAACTCACAGGTGTTCACCCTCCTTTTGAGCAAGTAACGCCCTCTGAGTGCAAGGGATGAACTTTGTCTCCCTCTGCTGGATGAAGCTTGGTATGGCCTCCAAGGAGTGACTCGCATCCAGGAGTTGCCCAGGTCAAAGTTCCTCACTGGCTCCCTCTGCTGGGGCCTCCGCATCATGACTCTGTCTCTTGCAGCACTCGGGATCCTCGTTGGTTCCTTTTCATGTTTTGTTGGTTAAATCTATGCCAGCATAAATGCTTCATCAGTGCATGTCTCCACTGCTTTGTTTGATTAATTCATCTTCTGTTTTCAGATCCTGTACCCAATCCTGTCATAAACATCGAAAAGAAAGAGGAAATGGACAATTGTTTTCTGACCTTGACATGTACGGCACAAAACCAGTCTGCCGTCAAGTATACGTGGTATGATGACTCTAGACTCTTAAACCAGGAATTCCAGGGAAATGTTCTTAAAATGACCGTGAACTCACAGAACTACTCCAGCTCCTACACCTGCCAGGTCAAGAACTCTGTGAGCGGGAAGAATCAAACAGTCTACTTCAGCAAACTCTGTGAACTGGGTAAGAAAATAGCCTCCAGGGAAATGAAGAAGTCACAGGATAATGAGTTTACTTCTGAAGCAAGAAGGGTGTGGGGTCTTACTCAACTTCCTGGCGTGGAATGTGGTGGCGAATCTCAAAGGGTCCGTGAGACCTCGGAGACTTAGAAGCCCTTCCCAGCCCTGCATTGCCTCCCAGACGGCTCACCTCATCCTAGTGGAGCTCAGCACTCTCTTTTGTGGAGGGTATTTGTCCCAGAATCTGTGACCCTAACTGCCCAGTTCACAATGCACAGTCCTGAAATCTGAGGCTAAGATTGTTGTAGGGCAGTCCGAGACAACAAACTGTGCAGGGGGAAGAGGGTGAAGCAAAAGAGTAGTCCACATGTTGTTGGAAAGGCTCTGAGAAGGTCTCTCGTAGACAGTCTGAGCCAGCCGAGGGCACAGAGAGCAAAGAGGTGTGAGAGCCCTGTCCTCGGGTAAAGACAGCTCTTCCGTGGCATTGTACACCTTGACACGTCAGTACAGCAAACTCTGGGTCTCAGGTCTGAGATTCCTCTCCACCTCCCAGGATGATCCATTCGCTGGAGCATTCCTAAACGCTCCAGAGCCGACCGACACACACGCTATAGTAAGACAGCCACACTCACACGTTCTCGAGTCAGTCACACCTGAAGTCAAGGCCGGCCTTGTTGCTTACTCGTTCAACATATTTCTTAGCTTCTCTAACTCACATCTTTAAAGATAACACACAAAACAATATCTCCAATGAGACTATGCATGTAAATTTCCACACACAGTCTCTGACACATTCTCAACAAGCAGCAGCTGTATTAGGCTCAGTGCTTTCAACTTCAGGAATACTAGGGTTTGTAAGATCCCATAATAAATGTGGATCCTACCTCCAGCGCTCCAGAGCTCACCTGAAGCCACATCCCTGAGCCCTGGTGCACAGGTTCTTCCAGAAAAGCTTGTGCTTTGCAGTGCTGATGTTTCTCATGCTCCTGGTCATGCCTGGGCATCCGGGCCCTGGTCCCTAACAGCATTCCTTTCATGATCTTCCTGGGATCACTGGACCCTTCTCTCCTGTGATGACTTCCTCACCCCTGCCCCCACACGGGGTGAACGGAAACTTGGTGCTCTTCTTTCTCTTTCCCAGCTAGTCTGGTCTTTTCTTGTTTATTGTGACACGCTCCACTCTTCTGCTGCCGCAGATCCAATGGTCAATGACTTTGACCATAAAGTCAAAGTTTGGCGGTGAGGTTCCAGCATCACTTTCACATTATCACTACATTCTAACGTCTAGAAACAAGACGAGGCATGAGCCCTGTCCTCATAATATGGGGGTGGCTGATCACCTGAAGAGAGAATTAAAACAATGGTACACTCACTTTAAAAAAAAAAGATTTATTTTATTTTTATTGGAAAGACAAATTGACAGAAAAACTGAAAGATCTTTTGCCCACTGGTTCATTCCCTAAGTGTCCGCAACAGCCAGAGCTGAGCCAATCCAAAGCCAGAAACCAGGAGCTTTTTCCAGGTCTCCCACACAGGTGCAGGGTCCCAAGGTTTGGGCTGTCCCCGACTGCTTTTCCAGGCCACAGAGAGCTGGGCTGGAAGTGGAGCAACCGTGACACAAACCGGCACCAGTGTGGGTTCCGGGTGCTTGCAAAGTGAGGATTTAGCCAATTGAGCCACTGCACTAGGCCCTACATTCACGTTTTGAAAGACTAACCTCATTTTCCTGTTCTGCAGCTACCCAAGTTGTCCCACAAATTGACTCCATCCTCCATCTCTGTTTTATTACCAATTCCCATTCCCTTTTTCTTCAGCCTCTCTTTCCTTACTTTCTCTTTTCTTTGCATTTGGTATCTTCTCCTCCACTCTTTCCTTCTTAGGTTCCCAAGTGGCCCCTTTTCTTTCTTTCCTCTTCTTTTCTCTTTTCCTTCACTTTCCCTCTTCCCGTTGATACAGTTAGTGAACAGAGAAACAAGAAAGAGCATCGATCCTTACTTCTCTAAAACAAGCAGTGTTTGATGGCTATGTAATGTATAGACCTGTACGGTTTTCCGTCTTCATCTAACATGCTGTCATTTTTTTAAAGATTTATTTTTTTTATTTTATTGGAAAGGCAGATATACAGAGAGGAGGAGAGACAGAGAGCAAGATCTTCTGTCCGATGGTTCACTCCCCAAGTGACCACAATGGCTGGAGCTGAGTCCATCCGAACCCAGGAGCCAGGAGCTCTTCCGGGTCTCCCACACGGGTGCAGGCTCCCAAAGCCTTGGGCCATCCTTGACTGCTTTCCCAGGCCACAAGCAGGGAGCTGGATGGGAAGCAGCGCCAGCTGGATTAGGACCAGTGCCCATATGGGATCCTGGCACGTGCAAGGTGAGGACTTTAGCCACTATGCTATCGCACCGGGCCCTAACATGCTGTCTTGCTTCATTGTTTCCCAGTGTAGGGGAGTGATTTTTTTTTTTCTCAGATTCACAAGTTTGCCAAGGTAACCATCAACTACAGGACCTAGCAAAGCCATGGATATTGCGGGGAGTTTTGCACTGATCTCTAAAGAACAAGAGAACGTGCCAGGCATGCTGGGATTGGCTTTGGGGGAGGAACACATTTTCCTGCTCCAGGGTTCCCACACCAATGTCCAGTCCCTCATCCTTCCCATCGCATTAATAAAGACACCTAAACATAGGGGACTTTCCTTGTTTTTTCAGCTTCATCATTTGCAGTGGCACAAATGGCAAGTTGGCTGGTAGTCCTGGCACCCATTGTTAATGTCCTCCTACTTACCTGAGATGATTTCTTCCAACTCAAGACTGAAACATCAAGGCCTCGGGTTCTTCGTCATTGATCATGTCGTTGACCAGGACAGAAGCTCTGGCTTTGTGGAAGAGGAAACAGTGTTGTTGAAGCATTTAGAGTTTCAACATCTTTTTTTTTTTTTTTTTTTTTAAAGCTGTGGTTAATACTTATTTTGAGAACATCTAGCTGCTTACCAACACACACATATATGCTTTCATGCCAGCAAAAGCATTACCATATTATGCAAATGTGTTCTTATTTTTTTAAATAAACATTTGATAGGATTGTCAAAGTGGATTCTTGAAGTCACCCAGAGTCTTTCAGGCAGCACTGGCTCCATCAGTCTGGACCAAGTGGCACATGGATGCCACAAAGGGAAGAGCCTGAGATGACAGGCTTCTGAGTGCCAGCATGGCTTAGGAGTTGTCTACTACCTCTGATCCTTCTGGTGGCAGCCATGCGAAGCCAGCTCACCCGACACCTCCCCTGCTCCCTGGCCCCCTGCCCTGTGATCTGGTTTGCTTTGCTCCATTCCCTTTGAGGCACAACACCCTAGGTCTATGGGCATGTTCCTGTTCCCCCGGAATAAAGTCTCTACCTCCACCACATAGGAGCAGTTGCTTCCACACCATTCACTGGGTCCTGAATTCTCCCTCCTCTTTGCACTTTTGTCACTGCGTGGGTGATTCTTCGAGTCCTGGTTGTGACATGAAATCCAAAGAAGTCATCCAATCAGCACCTATGTTCTTACTAGGGTCTTTCAGGCATTCCCAGGTCCACCAGTGCCGCAGCACCCGGGATTCACCTTAGACGACAAACCTTCAAGTCTCCCCCACTGAAGAATTTGCTTCACCTCCAGTGAATTTTTCCACCTACCACTTTCCATTTAGAGCAGATCAGCTGCCCTCACCTTCCCTTTTAGCCCTGCCCTCCCGATCCCATCCCATTTCCTCAACGGCAATGATTATGCTGTGTGTTCACCAAACTCTTTTACATTCTTTTGGGTCAGTAGAAAAACTCGTTTTGCTCAGCTCCCTTGCGTCTAGCTGGAGCTGTGTGACTGGTTCTGGCTGATAGAAACTGGGGAGTGTTGAGGTGCAGGGAAATGAGGAAATGTCTATGCAGGGAAGCCACAGTGCAAGCGCTCGGTCCCCAGCCGTCGTGTGGAAAGCAGCTTCCCGGTCTGTGTTGCACGCACATGGTAAGACAGTGTGGGTTTCTTCTGTTGCTGCAATGTCACTGCAAGAGAGCCTAGAGCCCTTCAGACAGCCTCCGTCCAGTCTGAGGCCCCACCCAAAAGCATCTCTTAGAAGTTGCACCTTCCAACTCGAGCAACCTGGCCTCCTTTCTGTTAAATGTTTCTGTCTCTCTCTCTCTCCTCTTTTTGCAGCCTTTATTTATTTTCTTTAATTTATTGAAATAGAAACTCCTTGCTTTAGTAACATTTTAAATAAAAAATTAAATGTATATATATGAAACATTTACCATAAGCAGCACTCCACCCTTCTCCTTTCCTTTGCTTTTTGAGAAGGAAATTGAGGTTTTCCTGGGGAAATGGTGCATGCGTGTACACACACACAGAAATACACAGATGGAATTAAAATGAGCTTCTGGGGAACCAGCAAGCAGGAAAGAAAAAGGCACTTTATAAGACAAAGAAGCACGGTCCTCAGCTGCCAACGCGGGGCACTTCTCTGGTGGGTCTGTAGCTAAACCCCACCTTGCCAGGCCCAAGTCACAGACACCAACTCTTTCTCTCTCATCCCTCAAGACGAAACCAGTTACACAATTTCAGGGCTCGATGAAAAGTGAAAATGTGGGTCCCTTGATCTGAAAACAGGAAAAGCTATAATTAAAAACACTACAATGTAGGGGCCAATGCGTTGGCCTAGCATTGCCTTCCACCTGTGATGCAGGCCCCCATATATGGGAGTCAGTTAGTATCCCAGCTACTCCATTTATTCTTTTTGTTTTCTCTTAATCATTTTATTTATTTTTATTTGAAAAGCAGAGTCACAGGGAGAGAGAGACAGAAAAGTCTTCCAACTGCTGGTTCACTCCACAAACGACCGCCCCAGCTGGAGCTAGGCTTATCTGAAGCCCAGCCATGGATTTCTTTCAGGTCTCCCGCATGCGTATAGGAACGCCAGGAGTTGGGCTGCTTTCCTAGGCCACAAACAGCAAGCTGGGCTGGACGTGGAGCAGCCAGGACTCAAACTAGTGCCCACACGGGATGTTGGGGCTGCAGAGAAAGGCTTAGCATACCTTGCCACCACACTGATCCCGGTATATATATTGTTCTTGTCAGAACATGGAAATGTGGCAAAAACAAATTTGTTAGTTTTGAAGATTTATTTTGCTTCTTGATATGCACTTATTCTTCCAACATCCTATGAAGACGGATGACTAGCACAATACGGTGACTTTGCAATTTCATCTAATGAATACTAATGGATACTGATGGACCCGTTGAGATTCACTAAGTATCCTGAATGCTCTGTGAGTGAGCAAAGTAGGGGCGGTCATATGGATCTCATGTATGTCCTCGTTTCTGCTGTACAACAGACTTCCTTCTAAAAGCACAAGTTGATAGATAAGCTTATTAGTGATGCCCACATGGGAACAGCAGAGCATGACTAGGTACCCTGCCTGCTAAGCATGGAAATCTGGAAAACCTCACAGCTTGTGGGTCCGTGAAGCTGGGTTTGCAAAGACACTTGGTACTTTATACTAAGACAACTCTTTCCTGGAAGTTACAGTGCAAGGACAAAGCCTAATTATTACGCATTCCCAGCCTTCACATGTTCCTATACAACAAAACTTGGTGGCTTACTGAGTTCTCCTGTCAGAAAACTAAGGCATTCTTGGCATTTGCTCATGTGTTCACCATGAGCTAATACGTTCTGTCCAGAGTTCTTGAGGAAAGTTGTCTTCACTGGCCTCAGCCAGCTCTGGAACTCTCTCAACACTGCCCTCTGCTGGCTTCCTTGAGCAAGTGCATGTAACATGTAAAGCCTTGCATCATATCAGTAATTCTTCAACTTTTACTTAGTAGCAGCAAGTCACTTAGGAATCTGGCTAATATCAGGCTCTAAATCAGCAAGAACAGGATTGAGGCCAAGATCTTGCTTTTCTAATGAGATCCCAGGTGATGTCATCACCCTCTGCTGTTCATGGACCACTTTTATTTTTTTAAAGATATGTAGATTGTTTTTATTTTCACTCATTCAAAAAAATTTTTTGTTTTTCTTTTTACTTTCCTCCCTGACTCATAGGTCACACAATAGCATCATTTGCTTCAGGAAGGTCTTTGGTTTTCTTTTTCATTTCTTCAGTGACACATTGGTCATTCGGTAGCATTTAACTTTATGTTGTTGAAAATTTTCTATTTTTCTCTCTGTTAGTGACTTTGGTTTTATGGACTTCCATTCAAGGGGATGTATCGTAACTGTGTAGTACAGACTATCACATACGAATGTGAAGATACAATGCATTGTGCATCTCTACTTCCAAATCAAAGATGAAGTCCCAATGAAACTGTTGAATCTTGACAATAGGATGCTGGACTGTCTGCCATTGTCCATGCCTACAATGTCAGGATACACTGAAATAGAATGATGGGCTTATGACTGATTGTGAAGACTCTATTATTGAAATGACATGTGGGAAATTGTGTGTGGGGGGAGGCAGGGATTTTGGGAGGAGGAAGGGAAATCTATGGAATTGTATCATGGAATAATGAAATAAATGAATCCATTTAAAAATATATGTGCGTATGTATTTGACAGAGCAGCACACATGCACACATACACAGAAACACAAAGAGGGAGGGGGAGGGGGAGAGGGAAAGAGAATCTTCCATCCTCTGGTTTACCCACCCAGTGACCGTGGGAGTGAAGTCTGGGCCAGACCAAACTAGGAGTCCAGAGCTCTGTCGAGTTCTCCCACATGGGTTACCAGGGCCGAAGCACGTGTGCCATCTTCTGCTGATTTCCCAGGGGCTGTAGCAGAGAGCTCAACAGGATGCAGATCAGCTAGGACTTGAGCCAGCACTCTAACATGGGATGCCTGCATTACAAGCAGTGGCTTTACCCTGTACACCATAAGGTTGACACCCCCCATGGATCACTTTTTGAACAGCAAAACAGAACAAGTCTCTAAGCGTCTCTGCTCTTCTAACCTTTAGCGTCACAGGTCTGGGCCTCTATGTAGATATTGATTCTCTCCTTCGCTTCCTGCCCTTCTCTGTTCCTGGCTACTGTATTGCTTTGCTTCTCAAGTTCAAGCTCCCAGGAGCCTCTCAGGTCTTGGGGTTCCCACGTGCAGTGAATTCGCTCCCAGGAAGCAGCTTGCCTGAACAAGCAACACCAGGCTACCCTGGAAGGTTTGCAGGGCCATGAGATCCTGTAAACGAATGCTGCTTTCATTGCTGGTTTTGCATAAGAAAACGGCTTGAACTGGGCCTGGTGGTGGAATCTGATGAGGACACATGTGAATTACACACGCACCCTCAAATCGATGAGTTCTGGCATCTGTAATCCACAGTTGCTGGTTATCTTACCATGCCAGATGCTGAGACCTCGAGCTGGGAGCTGCTTAATGAAGATGAACATCAGCTGAGCTCATGTGCCGGTCTCTGTGCTGAGCTCTTTATCCCAAGATGTCTTTCAGGGACAGAGCTAGGGAATTGGGAGTGAAAGGGTTTCCAAGTTTTTCACTGGAGATTTGGACTATGAATGCCTTCCTTGGACACATCCATTCCACACAACAGCGAGACCAAAGAAGCTTTGGATAAGCGATCTCAGGACTGCTCGATCACTAAAACTGATCAGCAGACTCCAGTGCTCAAGCACATTTGTTACAATGACAGTCGCTGCCCCTCCTCTTCCCTCTCTCTCCTCCACTCCTTCTCTCTGAACCCTAATCTCATGTCTGCATCGCAATGGAAGAGACAGTTTCATCCCCAAATCATCTATCCCTTAGGCTCTTCTTTCCTGCTATTCTGACCATCCTCCTGAGCTCTGGCTGGAAAAATTAGATAATCCAATCCCTTTGCTCTTCTCTCCTCTACGTATTTTCTCCCTCCACGTCCCTGTGGCCTGATTTTCTGTCTCCCATTTGTACCTTTTCCATTTTCGTGGTCGCCCCATCCTGCTGATACATTTCTATTGTCACTTTGGTTTTTTACCCAGGCTTCACTGTGCTCAGTTCTGCCCCCTGGTGCTCACTCGACCTTTGAGGATTAGTATGGCTCTTGATTGATGGTTTACTCCTTTCTAACCTTAATGAAACAGAAAATGTGGTCACCTCAGGATCGGGCTCCAGCCCAGTGACCTTGGTGTCCTGAGATCCAGCTTGGATAGAGGAAGAAGTCAGAAGTATGGCAAACACCGTTGGTCCTCTCAAAAGATGTCTGTAACAAGATTTCCAGAGGGAGTTTTTCCAATGTCTCATATTTACATCTAGGAAAAAGAGATTTCTCATTGTAAAGACAATAGTAAATAAATTAGGAATAGCACCATGCCTGGGAATTGCTGGTTTTCCTGCCCTGCATTCTTTATCACCAGGACAATGGAGGGAAGAGAGAAATGGAATTATCCAGATCAAAACTGTTGAAGTTGGGAAAGGCTTTTCCACCTCTCCTTGTGGAAGAGGTCCTCCTCTTGTAATTGCCCAAATTAAAGGGATCTCCAAAGCAACACAAGAGAGTTTCAAGCTACAGCAAATAAGGAGAAATTATTGCCTCATTTCCTGGTTAGACAGTGGACTTGTTGAACTTCCTTAAGGTAGAGATATGGCATTACAACAAGGTGAGAAATGGTCTGCCAGCTAACAAACAAAGATGCCCACTTTCATCACTCTTATTCAATAAAGTACTGAGAGTTTTAACATAAATAATTAGGGAGGAGAAAGAAATAAAGGGCATCAAAATGGTTTTTTAAAAAAGTCAAATTATTCACATTTGCAAATGACATGATGGCGCACATGGAAAAACGTAAACACTCCCCCTCAAAATGCTGGTAGAATTCATAAGCCAGGGCTGTGGTATGTTGTGTTAAGCCACCACCTCAATGCTGGTATCTCATGTGAACACAGGTTCATGTCCTGGCTGCTTCATTTCTGATCCAGCTCCCTGCTGTTGCATCTGAGAAAGTAGCAGGAGATGCCCAAGTACTTTGACCCCATACGCACATGGAGAACCCAGGTGCAGTTCCTGGTTCCTCACTCCTGGCTTCAAACTGGCCTGATCCTTGGCCATCGCAGGCATTTGGGGAGTGAGAGTGAAGCAATGGGTGGGAGATCTTACTCTCTATCTCTCTATATATCTCTGCATGACTCTGCTTTTCAAAAAAAAAAATAAACATTTTTAGAAAAAGAATTGATATACCAATTCATAAAGTTGCAGATTACAAAATAAACAAACAAAAATCACGAGTTGAGCAGAGACAGAGGAGCCATGCTGCAGTGAGCAGATACCTCAGCAGAAACTGAAGCTCCACCAGTGGTCAGGTGGGAAGGGTAGGGAGTTCACTGGGAACTCAAGAGATGAACAGAGCTATAGAACTGAGAGTTCTGCTGGTTTTTAAAAATCCAACAATGAACCTAAGTAGAGTAGCAGAGCCCAAGAAATTGGGTGTGAGAACAGGACGGATTTTACAGTCCAGATCTCCACCAGTGTCACATCAAGCACCATCTTGTGCACTGTGGCAAAGGCTCGGGGAGGGACAACAGCAAGCTTCTCATGCTCTCAGTCAGGGCAAAAACACTTCCTGCTCAACACATTGAACTGGTCCCATAGGGAAAACAATACCAACTCAATGTCTCATGAGTTCCATTCAAAACATGTCTGGATTACCCCAGAACCAATTGCTGGCGATCCATGCAATAGGCACCACTGACAACCCTGTAATCTAGGTTAAAATCTGGAACAGGGATGGAAAGTGGGGAGCTGGGAGCTGGAGCTGAGGAGACCATGGTAGAAACATAGGACAGGAGCCCAGGACTGACACTAACCAGAGGAAGGGGTGGCAAAGAAGAGCTGGGCACTGAACAGGATCAGAAAAGTTGATCTGTAAAGCTGTAGATGATAACTCTTAAAAGAACTCACTAATCAGGGTACAAAGAACAAGGGCAAAAGAAGACACACAGGCACAATGAATGAGGTAACTGACACCTCCCTCTCAAAGAAGCAAAAGTTTGTATCACCCTCAGAGTTAACTGAGGAGGACATCAAGGAACTTCTGGCTAAAGATTTTTTAAAAGTTGCTATAAAGCTTCTTAAAAATAATGGAAACACATACGGGAGTTCAAGGGATAAGTTACACAGGAAATAGAAACATTGAAACATTGAAACAAAACCAAGCTGAATTCTTAAAAGTGAAAAATAAAATACAGCAAATTAAAATTTCAACAAAAGCCTCGATAATAGAATGAGTGAGGCGAAAAAAAGATTCCCAGAATTGGAAGACACCTTTTGCAATAACTCTGAAACAGTTGAGAAAAGGTTGAAAGAACTGAGTCAAGTTGAGAAAAGCATCCAGGGGTTAAAGGATACCATTAAAAGGCTAAATACAAGAGTTATGGGAGTTCCTGAATGTACAGAAAGAGAAGCTAGATTCAAACTGCTCAATGAAATGGTAATTGAGAACTTCCCTAACACAGAGAAAGAGCTAGGATACAAAATACAGAAGGGGCATTGAACTTCCAATAGAGTTGACCAAAAGCGATCTTCGCCACAACGCATCATAATCAGACTCTCTTCGGTTGACCATAAGGAAAAGATGCTTAAGTGTACACATGAAAAGAATCGAGTAACTAATAGAGGAACTACAATCAGACCCACAGCTGACCTCTCAAAGGAAGCTCTACAGGCCAGAAGAGAATGGCTTGACATATTCCAGATCCTAAAAGGGAAAAAAAAAAAATGTCAGTCCAGAATAACTCATCCAGAAAATACTTCCATGGCAACCAAAAGCTCAAAGATTTTACCTCTACTAGATCTGTGCTACAAATGTTACTAAAAGATGTCTTACTGATAGACTAAAGAAATAGCACCTACCAAAACCAAAGGCAAACATGGAGACTATCTCAATAGAACAACAAAATAAGACTACATAAAACAATTAACAAGTTATTGCCAAAACGACAGGACTAATTACTACCTATTGATATTAACCGTAAATGTAAATTGTTCAAACTCATCAATCAAACATCATAGATTAGCGGACAGGATCAAAGAACAAGACCGATCTATCTGTTGCCGAAGGAGACACAACTCGGCAACAAAGATAGGCAGAAACTGAAAATTAAATGATGAGAAAGAATATTCCAGGCCAATGGAAAAGAAAAATGAGTTGATGTAATTGTTCTTTTAAAAAATTTTTTATTTTTTATTATTTTACATGATGTTTACATAGTTGATCAGGGTGAGAAGGATCTATGGCTAGAAAGAAGTGGGTGTGATCATTGCTTCCAAACTTTCTATTTATTCTTCTCATTTCTCGGGTATAGGCCATACCCAGCTCCCCAATCATCCCAGGACCCAAGAATAGGGAAAGGCCACCCGATATCAACCCAAGATCACAATGTGGCACGTGCTCTGAGGGTTCTGCCCAGGTGGATGCAATAGTCCTGATCTGTGCATGAGAAATCTCTTCCAATGTCCATTGGCTGACACAGTTGACCTTAAAGTCTCCATTCGCCCAGGTATTTACTGTCATCATTTGGCTGGGGCAGTTGTCCATGTGTTCTGTTCTCCATTCTCCGCTATGGTTTCAGATGTCCTCTGCAGGCCCCAATGGGCTACCATGTCCAGCACTCCATCCTTTATACCAAGGAGGACAAGTTCTCCTAGGTAGACTCATGGACCTGTGCCAAGCCAGACCTCCAACCCTGGAGCTCAAGAACATGGCACCCTCCCCACAAGAACCTAGGCCAGGTGACCTAAGTCCCACAGGGCCCCCACCCCTGGGCTCTCGGACCCAGCACCCACAGTGCAGGTGGGTCCAAGAACCTAAACCTGGAGACCCAGGCCACTTCAGACCCCCACCCCTGAGGCTCATGGATCCAGCACACACCACACAGATGGGCTCACGGACCTGGGCCAGGAGACTCAGCCCTCTTCGGACCACCCACCCACTTCACAGGCATGCTGAAGGTCCTGGCCAGATGACACAGGCCCGGCCAAACACCCTGTCCCTGGTTCTCATGGATCCAGCACTCACCACACAGGAAGGTCCAAGGATCTGGGCCGAAACACCCAGGGTTCTTCAGACCCCCCTCCCACCCCTGAAGGGCACGGATCCAGCACCCACATTGCAGGCATGCCAAAGGGTCCCTCTGTCCCTGGGGCTCATGGATCTGGCACCCACTGCCCCAAGACTGGCATGTCTCAGCTCAACTTGGCATCTACCAGTGGGTACCTCAGCCTAGTTTGATCCAACCTGCCATCTGTTCCAGCTTATACTGGTTGGTGCTGCAGCCTAGCTTTGTTTAATTGCCCATCCCCATTCTGGTTCCAGTGTGAACTGGTTGGTGGGTGTCATGGCCCAACTCAGCCCCTGCCCCCGTACCCCATCCTGGTTCTCAGATCTGCCAGTGGATGTGGATGTTATGAACTGACCCAGCTTGGCTCACTGCCAAACATGAACCCACATGTATGCCAGCAGGTACTATATCCTGCCCTGGTTTGGGCTGCTCTTTGCCTTGGTTCTTGTGCTTTCCTGCAGGGACTACAACCTGACAGAAGAGTTCACCAACTCCTCTATCCAGTCTCCTCCCAGTGGCAGATCTTTCACACACCAGTGGATCCTTGGTGGATCCTTTACAAGTCCACAAGTAGCCAAAGCTACTGAAAAATAAAAATCAAGCTGGAGGAATCACAACTCCAGACCTCAAGACAATACTACAGGGCAGCGGTAATCAAAATAGTGTAATACTAGTACAAAAATAGAGAAGAACATCAACAAAGCAGAATAGAAATCAGGAGTGAGCCTACACATATACAGACAACTAATCTCCCTCAAGAGAACTAAAGTAATCCAGGGGAAAAGATTGGCTTCTTCAACAGCCGCTGTTGGGACAATTGGATAGTAGCCTGTAGAAGTAAGAAGCAAGACCTCCCACATCTCTTCTTATACAAAAATTAGCTCTAATGGGTCAAGGTTCTAAATCTGCATCCAGAAACCATTGGAGTATTAGAGGAAAACATAAGGAAACACTCTCCAAGATATAGGCGTTAGTAGACTTCTTAGAAAAATCACCACAAGCACAGCCAGTCAAAGCCCAAATAAGTAAATGGAACTACACCAAACTAAGAAACTTCTTTACATTAAAGGAAACGATCAACAAAATGAAGAAGTGATCAACAGACTGGGAGAAAATCTTTGAAATTAAACAACTAATAGGGGATGAACATCCAGGATTAACAAAGCACTTCAGAAATTCAATGACAGCAAAACAAACAACCCCGTGAAAAAATGGGTGAAAGAAGTGAACAGTTTTCAAAAGAACAAATTCAAATGGCTAAGAACATATGAAAAAAATGCTCAAGTTCCCTAGCTAACAGGGAAATACGAATAAAATCTACATTGAGTTTCCACCTAACTCTAGTGAGATTGGCCCACGTTTGGAAATCCACCAATACCTGTTAGTGTGGATATGGGGGAGTGTGTACATGGAGTGGATATGTTGGTGTGTCCTTTTGGCAGGAGTGTAGACAAGTACAGTAACCATGGAAGTCAGTGTGGAGAGTGCTAAGACAATTCAAATTCAATCTACCATATGACCCAGCTATCCCACTTCTGGGAATATGTTTAAAGAAAATGAAATCTGCATGTGAGAATGTGACCTTTAATGCAATATTTACAACAGCACAATCTACAATAACAGAGGCAGACATGGAAACAACCAAGATGCCTGTCAAAAGAGGAATGAATGAAGAAACTATGGTACATCTGTTCCATGGAATACCACTCCACCATTAAAAAGAATGGAATTTTTCCAACTAGGTACCATTATGATCAGTGAAATAAATGAATCCAAAAAGAACAAATACATATGTTCTCTCTGAAATGAAGCAATCTTGCAAAATATAAGATCAATAGATATATACATAAATATGTATATACATATATTCACCTGGAAGAATTATATAATGGAGACTACATACCGAGAAATAGGATATGTTGCAGTATGCATCTCTAGTTGTGAATAAAAGATGGAATCCCAATCAAACTGTTAAATATATCTTGACAATGGGATGCTGGACTTGATACCATTCTCTACACCTAAAATGTCATGATACACTTAGATAACGGAATGATGAACTTGTGACTATTGCTGAAGGACTATACTATTGTAATAATATAGAGAAAAATGTGGAGAGTAGAGGAATAATGAGAGTGGAAGGAGAAATCGCTGAGCCTATGGAACTTTATCATTAAAAATAAAAGTTAAAAAAGAACAAAACCAGTAGCTTTTATATGCAAATGATGAGCTCCTTGACAAAGTAATGAAGGAATAAATCTCACTCACAAAAAAATATATATGTAGGAATAAAATTAATCAAAGGCATAGAAGATGTCTTCAGTGAAAAATATCAAATTTTTCTTTAATAGAAACCTAGACTTATTTGTTAAGCTACTAAAAGACAAAGCAATTATCATTTGAAGGACCTTGAGGTTTTATCCCAGTTTCACTTGTTCTGTTAGAGACTGGGAACAAGGCATAGCTTAAGAGATTTTAATAGAGTAGACCCATGAAACACAGTGGAAAGAGCAAAGCTCATTAGAAACATCTGCAGCAGTGACAATGCACGGGGCTGGGATGTTTCCAAAGAGGCCACCTAGTGATGCTGAATTAATCTGGGTCCCATTTCAGTAAAAGACTCTGTGAATGAATTTCTTTAGGATCTTTGTCTTTTAGGTGATAAAGGTTATCTTTGGGTCCCAAAGAGGCATATCTCAGCTTCAGCCTCTGCCTCTTACCAAGGCCATCTATACCTCCTAGCTCCTGTACATTTTACCACACAAGCCTGCTACTTTACAGAGGATGCATACAGTGAAGGCAGAAATGATAGACCTATTAAAAGGGTACCTAGACATGGAAAATTTGGAGATATGTGACAGACCTCAAATACCAAAATGCCCTGACATTCTCTACAGAATTAGAGAAATATAATCCCGAAATTCATATGAAATCACAAAACAGCCAAGGCAATGCTGAGCAAGAAGAATCTAGATGGAGTAATCACAATTGCTGACTTCAAAGCATACTACAAAGTTACAGTAATTAAAACAGCCCAGTAGGTATAAAAACCAATTCACACACAATGGAAAAGAACACAAAGCCTAGAAGTCAATCCACATGAATTCATCCGCTGATTTTTGACAAAAAGACTCAGACCATAGAATGGAGTAAGGATAAACTCTTCAACAAATGATTTTGACAAAATTGGATATAGGTAGGTAGATGAAATAATCAGATCCATACTTACCAAGATGGATGAAAGATCTGCATTTAAGATCTGACACTACGCAGCCACTGGAAGAAGATGTAGGTAAAACAAGACATTGGAATGGGGAATATCTTCTTGACCGGATCCCCAAAGCACAGGCAACAATGTAAAATTAAACAAATGGAATTATATCAAACTCATCATTTTCTGAAAGCTAAGGAAATGATTGATAGAGTGAAGAGACTATCCAACAAATGGGTAAAGTATTTGACAGCTACCTGTGAAAGGATTAATATTGAGAATATATTAGCAACTTTAAAAATTAACAATAGAAAACTACCAGTACAGTTAAGAGATGGGCAGAGTTCTCAAAAGACGGGTCTTAAAAAAAATAACCAACAAATATGCCCAACATTACATTATGAGCCATCACGGAAATACAAGTCAAGACTACAATGAGATATCAGTTCACCCCTGTCAAAATGGGTAAAATCCAAACCACAGAGTTACAAATGCTGGCAAGCATATGGATAAAGGTAATCACTTGCACATTGTTGATGGGATCATTAATTAATGTCGACAGTATGGAAAACAGTATGATGATTTCTTTCAAAGCTAGAAATAGACTTGTCAAATGATCAAATAATTTTACTACTGGATATAGACAGAAAATCTGAACACATCATCTCAAACATTATAGCCAAATTTGGAGTCCTTCAAAGTGTCTCTCATTAGAAAAACAGAGTTAAAAAGGACATATATGCACAATGGAAAATTATTCAACTAAAAAGAGTGGGATTCTATGATTTGCATCAAAATGGATGCATTTGGAGGACATCATATTGAATAAAATAAGTCAGACATAGAAAGATCAATGCCATGTGTTCTCTTTCATGTGTGAGAGTTAAAGTTTGAAAAAAGGAATAATCAAAACAGAAAAGAAATGCCTGTATCAGTTTTGCTGCTAAGATAGTTTTGTAAGACTTTATTTTATATACCTTTGTCAAATCAATGGTTAAGAATGTTATACCACTATAATTTTAATTATGTGTTCTCTCAAAAATGAGAGAAGGAAGGAAAGGAAGAAGCATAGGTGTGAGGGAAAGAGGGAAAAAGGGGAGCAAAGAAAGGAATGCCACTATATTCTTGGACTTTATCTACAAACTACAGTGAATCTGTTAAAAAAAAAAAACCTAAGTTTTAAAAAGGGGTGGTGTAGGTATTTCCACAGAGGACATTGCACAGGGTTATCCAGGCTTCAGTTGCCTGACTTTCCTGGCCACCAGGCAAGCAGATCCCAGTCACGAGGGGTTGATTGGTCCACCATTAAAGGGAAGTGGGTGAGGAGAGGCTAAGCCAGAGACTGCCTTTCACATCAGCATACTTTTAGTGGAGAGCTTCCCAGCCTCACCAAGACCTCACCTGTACTCCAGAAATAAGCCAACAGTTAGATGCCTTTCGTAAAAGCATCACCTTGGGCCAGTAATAGCCGGAGAGATAGACAGAACCAACAGCAGCCAAGTAATTGAGAAATAGTTGGAGCCTCTCCTCTCTGCCTCAAGAACTGGAACTACATAAGGTAAAATTGGGGGGAGAAGATCAGCCCACGCCCACTTCCCTGGTATAGATCTGTAGAGCATGAGATAAACTTGAGCTGAAGTGACAGGAAGAGGCAAAAGGGGAGTTTTACATTGAACTGTACTGCTAAATTACTGGAAGTAATAAAAATGAAACTAAGGAATTTACCCAAAACGTCCTTAAGTGATGGAAAGCAGATTTGACATAGTCCTCATGTGACTGGAGAACCAAAAAAAAAAAAAAAAAAAAAAAAACACCTTCTAGTTTTAGCTCCCAAACAAATGTAGTGTGTTAAATAAAACAGAACAACTGCTTAGACATATTATCGAGCAGATTCTATGAATCAAGCCCTATTATAGATTTAACAGTAATGAACACAGATACAGAGATTGTGTTCCAGTCTGGAAGGCAGCCATAGGAAAATTAGTGATATAATTTCAATTGTGACAATAGCTGCATGTGTCAAACACAACTGCCAGATAAAGCTACTGAGGACTGAGAGGACATCAATCAAGAAGGTTGGATCTAGTTTCGAGGGTCATGGAGAGCTTTCCTTTGGAATCAGAGACTTAAATAAGTCAGGGACCTGTGTGCAGAGGACTTGGTTGTGTGCAAGACACCCAAACACAATGGTGGTGGAGGATTTTAAAGCCAGAGTTTGGAGTAACATAAAGATTCAAGAGAAAAGCTAAATCTTAGCATCTAAGTAGCAAGATCTACAGGTGACATTTAGAGTTCTCCATCAAGTTGAATCCCTCCAGTTGATTTTTCAGGAATGTGACACTGTGCTTCTGCACAGATTCCAATAAACTTCTGTTCCTTCTAAAGTTTTCTGTTCTTCCAAAGTCTGCTGGACAATTATAGGAACCAACTTCATAAACATTCTTGATATGAGGTGTATTTTCTCAAAAAAAAAAAAAAAAAAAACCTCAAAAGTTAGGCATTACTCGGAAAAGTGCCAGTAAACCCTTGTCAGTCTCTTTTATAAGGTCTTCGGAGAAGTGATGCTGTAGGGCAATCAGCCCCATTGTCCACTTAAAGATAACTAAGAAAAAAAAATCCAATCCAACCATCAATTACAGAGGCATTGCCTTCTCACCTCCTCTTTCTTTGCAACAAAGATACAAAATTGAACTTGCTCATTCACGAAAAGGAAGAAATCTGATTTCCCTGAGTCACTAAACAAACACCATCAAAAACAACAAACCCGGGAAAGGGTAACCCAATTCTCAGATGTTTCATTATGTGATTCTACAGATTCAGTTTTTTGTTTTGTTTTGTTTTTTTGTTTGTTTGTTTGTTTTGGGTTTTTTAAGACCTATTTTTTTTATTGGAAAGTCAGATTTACATAAAGAAGGAGAGACAGAAAGATCTTCCATCTGCTGATTCACTCCCCAAGTGGCCAGTCCGAAGCCAGGAGCCAGAAGCTTCTTCTGGGTCTCTTTATGTGCATAAAGGGTCCAAACGGTTTGGGACATCCTCTGTTGCTTTCCTAGGTCACAAGAGGGAGCTGGAAGGCAAGTGGAGCAGCTGGGACGTAAACCAGCATCCATACGGGATCCCGGCAAATGCAAGGCAAGGACTTTAGCCATGAGTTTTAAACATCTAATTTTGAAACATCTAAAAAGATAAAAGAAGAAAGTATTGCCCATTCAGAGTTAGCATTATAATGTAGTGGGTAGAGGTACCATCTGCCATGTCAGCAACCCATGTTGAGTACCAGTTTGTGTTCCAGTTGCCCCACTTCAAATCCAGCTCTCTGCCGATGTCCTGAGAAAAGCAATAGAAAATAGCACAAGTGTTAGGACCCCTGTCACTCCTATGGGACACTCCTGGTTTCCAGCCTTGACCTGGCTATCTGGGGAGTGAATCAGCAGATGGAAGATTCTCTGTCAAAATAAATGTATCTTTAAAAAAAGGTGGTCTGGCTCTTCCACAGGAGGCCTACACGCCGCCGTCTTCAGCACCGCCATGTCTCTAGTGATCCCTGAGAAGTTTCAGCACATTTTGCGAGTCCTCAACACGAATATCGATGGGCGGCGCAAAATAGCCTTTGCCATCACGGCCATTAAGGGTGTGGGGCGAAGGTACGCTCACGTGGTGCTGAGAAAAGCAGACATTGACCTCACCAAAAGGGCAGGAGAACTCACTGAGGATGAGGTGGAGCGGGTGATCACCATCATGCAGAATCCCAGACAGTACAAGATCCCGGACTGGTTCTTGAACAGACAGAAGGATGTGAAGGATGGCAAATACAGTCAGGTTCTGGCCAACGGTCTGGATAACAAGCTCCGCGAGGACCTGGAGCGGCTGAAGAAGATCAGGGCACATAGAGGGCTGCGCCACTTCTGGGGCCTCCGTGTCCGAGGCCAGCACACCAAGACCACTGGCCGCCGGGGCCGCACTGTGGGTGTGTCCAAGAAGAAATGAGTCGGCGGGCCTTTTCTGTTAATAAATAGTTTATATACTGTGAAAAAAAAAAAAAAAAAAAAAAAAAAAGGTGGTCTGTTCTAATCTAAGTAACAGTACTTTGACATACAAAACTGGACTTACAGAAAAAGAATTTTAATCAACTATCTAAAATGTATTATACATATATATATATGAAAATTGTGTGCAAATAGTTAAATGAATCCATTATATTTATACATGATTAACTAGAAAGTATTTTTAAAACTACAAAAATGAATCAAACCACAGTGCAATAACTGAACTTAAAAACTTATCAGAAGTGTCAAGAGCAGATTTCAGTAGGAAGAAGAACCAGCAAATTTGGCAACAGAGCAATTGAAATCATGCAGTTTTAGGAGCAGAAAGTATTTTTTTTTAAATGAGGAAAAATAAATGGAACCAAACGCACTCTTAGAGGCCAGCAAACGTACCAACATACACAATGAGAATCCAAAATGCAAACAGGAAAAGAAAGAACATTTGCAAACGTAATGACTAAAAATTTTACAGATTTGATAAAAGACATTAGATTGCACATCCAAGCAGCTCAACAGATTTTAACCATGACAAACACAGAAAGATACCTGTGATAAACCTGCTGACAGTCACTGAGAATCTGACAACAGCGAGAGAGGAACAACTTGTCATAGGTAAGCCAGAAGGCACTGAAATGGCATCTTCCAAACTCTGAAAGAAAAATGGTCACCAATCAAGAATTGTACAGAAAACCATTCTTCCATCCTAGGAAAGAAGACTCTAAAAATGATCAGACCTAGAGTTACTGAGAGACTGCACCTCTTGCTAAGCGGCCTGCAGGAACTTCATGAGGAAGTCATCCACATGGATCTAGGATACGGACAACTGCTCAACCCCCTCCGAAGAAATAGCATCCCAATAAATGAGACCGCCTAGATTAAGTCAGTATACATGTATTTTTATATGCAACTTTTTTCTTAAAAATAGAAAACATATATAGAATTTTCTATTGAAAGAAGACATTTTTCTCAAATTCATGAAACATTCTCCAGGATAGCCTACATTCTAGATGTAAAACCAGTTTCAGCTGATGAGCCAAGAGGAAGAAAGGGAGGAAGGAAGAAAGATGGGCAGAGAGGGGGTGTGGTTATCTCCTTGAACTGTACCTATAAAATGCAAAAATATGATTTCTTTTACATTAACAAAAAATTTAAAAACAAGTCTCAGTAAACTTGAAATGATTAGAGTCACAGAAACATTGTAGATATGTTTCTGATTACATTGAAATTATGTCTCTGAAATGATAAATCAATAGCAGAAAGGTAGTTGGAAAACTCAAAATAAGTGGAAATGTAACAACATACTGTGAAATCACTAAAATCAATCACAGGGACTAAAAAATGTTTTTAGAAAAATGAAAATAGGAAAATAATATATCAAAAATCCAAAAGATTCACTGAAGGCATAGCAGAGAGAAGTATGCATTGTTGCAAACGTCTATTTTTTTTTAAATACCAAATCAATAAGCTAAAATTCTTCCTTAACTAGAAGGACAAATTAAAATCAAAATGAGCAGGCAAAAATAGCAATAAGAAGGGTGAAAATAAATGAAATTTCAAAAAGTAAAAAGAGAAACAAATTCGAAGTTTAGCTCTTTGAAACATCAACAAGGTTTATAAACCTCTGTCTAGCTTGACCAAAGGCAAAACAGGAAGTCTCAAATATTTAAAACAAGAAATTAAAGAGGGGGTTCTGTTGAACTTAGACAAAAAAAAATCACAAAAGGACGCAATGAATAATTGTACGGCAATAAATTTGAAAACCTAGATTAAGTGAAAAAAAAAATAAATCCTGTAAACTAAAAAATACCAAAGCTGATTTTGAGGAGGTTGGTGATAATGATGATATTGATGAAAATGGTGACAGAGATGAGGGGATCACAGAGGTCTCAGAGGGTGTGCCAGCAAACTGTTAGTAACTAAAATGGAAGAAGTGCAGCCGTGGAACGGAGAAATCTGACAATACCTTTACCAGCCAGTCACAAATAGCATCACCAATATGAATGAATCATGAGCCTCTATGATACTTGGAGAAAGACAGTTTACTCAGGTCATACTTAATCAGTAGCTATTTACCCTAAATATAATTATAAGGAATTATCTGTAAACCTCATGTTGAGGAACTCGTTATTAAAAAATGAGAGTGGAGAGATGCTGTCGTGATAAACTAAGGTTTCCCTCTCATCTGGTTAAAGAATGCCTAGAGTGAAGAAAATGTTTCGAGAAGAGATTGATGCGTAACTTTGAGTGTAAAAGTGAAATATTCAATTGACTAGTGGCCCAAATAGAACAAACACAGAAAACAAATTAGTTTCTCTAAGAGCTAAAAATAAATATTTCCGCAGCCCTGAACTTTAGAGCTCTGGGCACTGTCGCATTTGGACCGCAGCACACATTCCGACAGCCTTCAAGATGTTTAGACCTTTGGCCTCAGCTCAGTTGTACTTTCAAATTTCCTGGTCCTGAGGCCTTTGGATTGGGCTGAGCTATATTGTTAGATTCCCAAGGTCTGTGGTTTGCAGATGGCCTGTTGAAAGACTTCTTAGAGCCTGTGGTGTCCTGAGCCAATCTTCTAGGAAATCCCCATTCTGCTATTTATATACATGTTCTATTGGGCTTGTCTTTCCAGAGAATCTGGACTAGTCCATACGTATTATTCCAATAAACCCAAGTCATAAAGGAGGAAAAGTGGTTGAGGATGTGTTCCAGAGCCAAGGAGATCAAATTTAACACCTGATATTAGACTGAATCTTACTCAAGGAAAAAACATGGTTGTAAAGGACAGGATTGATCAACTGACAACATTGAGGTACAAAGAGCAGATATGATTTAAAAATGTTGATATCAATATGAATATCACTTAAGTAGTGATTATTATGTTGTACAAGATCCTCTTAACCCTTCAAACTGATGTATTAGGGATAAAGAGATATTACAGGGCTTGGCACATAGCCTAGTGGCTGAGGTCCTTGCCTTGCATGCGCCAGGATCCCATATGGGTACTGGTTCATGTCCCAGTAGCCCTGCTTCCCATCCACCTCCCTGCTTGTGGTCTGGAAAAGCAGTCGAGGATGGCTCAAAGCATTGGGACCCTGCACCCACATGGGAGACCCGAAAGAGGCTCTGGGCTCCTGGCTTCGAATCAGCTCAGCTCTGGCCATCGCAGTCACCTGGGGAGTGAATCGGTGGGCAGAAGATCTTCCTCTCTGTCTCTCCTCCTCACTCTATATCTGACTTGCCAATAAGAAAAAAAGAATAAGAAAAAAAAGAGAAAGAGAGATATTGCGTATGTAATTTACCCTCACATATTTTAAGGAAAACAAAGTGTGTGTGTGTGTGTGCACATGTCCTGGGAGTAGGGGACTGACACTAAGGCAAAATGGAACAAAGCAATACATAAATAGTCACATACAATTTTTAGCCCCCTTGTGGGTTGCTGGTAGCCAACTTAAGGACTGATTTTAAGTGTATTATATTTTTTAAAGTTTGCTGTGATTTTCAGGACAAACTAACCAATAGTCTGCCATACTTGTTTCCCCCTGGTGGTCCCTCGGGATGCTGAGAAGTTGGCTTCATCAAGCCTGTGCTCCTCTTGCCTTGCCTGAACCTTCCCTTGTATAGACCATGAGCTCTCCAGATACATTATAATTATCAGGCTTGAATTCACAATGAATCCTCTGTCAGGAGATGCTTCTGTTGCGACCATCAAGAAAATGAGAAAATTTCCATGAACCACAGGTGGATGGAGGTTACAGTTGGCTGTAGCTCTGCTGTATCTTTCCAGTTTGGATCCCAGACTAACGGAGTGCCCTCTAGCTCAGTCTTTTTTGCCAAGACTGTTCTATCTAAAGCAAAAGTTTGATGACATTTCCATATTTTAAACCTTAAAATACAGTCTCCTTCAAGAGTTAAAAAGCTCCTACTTCATAATTATCAAATTGTCAAATGTCTCATTTCTAGCGTGGCCACTCCCTTTTGACAAGTGCAGCAGTGTTCCTGGAATATTTGCAATTCTCCAAATTTACCGGTGCCTTTGCCCAAGCTTTTGCACTTCCTGGAATCCCCCCTCCCCGCACCCATTCTTGATTGCCCTAATAGTCTCCTCCACATCTGTTAAGATTCAGACTTGCTTAGTAGGTCACCCTCTCTCCAACACATTGCCCCTTCCAACCCGCTATGTGATAGGAATTATTATTAAGGAGAAAACTTGGAAATTATCAGCAGGGAAACCCACAAAATTAGCATTTCTCTTTATGAGTATTTTCTTTGCTCTTGGAAGACCAAGAAAGGGAAGTAGCTTGTCCAAAGCCATCTGGCAAATTACAACAGAGCTGGGAGCTGGTCAAAGACAGTTTTGCCTTTGCTGATGTTTACTGAATGTCTCCCGGGGCTTGACCCATTGTGCATCTTATGCTCATGAGCAGTTCCTGGATTCTTTCAAACCCCAGACCACTGAATTGGCTAGGACCTGCTAGGATGGGAATGTCGGGGGACCTGCTGGCTCCAAGAGAAAGCACTGGGGAGAGCTCGTCTGACTCCAGTACCAAGATTGAAAACGTTGGAAGGTTGAGGTATGCAAAAGAAAGAACATGACCTTTGGAGCCAGCCTTGGTTTTGAGTTTCAAATCCACAATTTATCAGATATAGGACTTCAGCAAAATTAAACTTTCCAAGCCTCATTGTCCTTGTGCTAAATGGATAATATTTTTGTTAAAGCTAAATGAGATCACTTCAGTAATTGTACAGCACAGGTCTCATTAGATAAAAATTACCTGCCTTCTTGCGTTCTGGGCTGCTTCCCTTCTAAGCTCTTGATGTTATCTGACTGAATCAAGACAAGATCTCTCAGCCTAAGTTTCTCCAAGCATAAAATAAGAAGGAATTAACTGCATAACTTCTGAATGTCTAAATCATATCTTCTTTTTCCTCTTTTGCTTACTGATTTTCAGATCAGGTCCGTGGATTCAGACCAAAAAGTGCCCATGGGTGGGTATGACTTGAACAGAAGTTTTGCTTTCAGAGGAAGTGGAGAAGGCTTGGGAGATACTTGGTAAAATGCAAATATGGTGGCTCAACAGGACTTCCCTGAGTCAGATGACTCCCAAGATGTCTCTGAGATATAATTCCAGTGACGATATGGAGAGGAGGGGCTAGTCTTAACTCAAAGAACAACTGCGATCAGAATATTCATTCCACAAACACTTTGGCACTTACCGTATGTCAGGTATTGCCAAACTGGGGAACCCTGAGGATAAATAAAGCAGAATGATACTCCATTCAGGAAATGGAGCGTTTATCTAGACCCCAGGGATCTGGTTTCTTCTGGTGGTGGTTTTGCAAAAACTGGCAGTGTGGCAAGTCCCTAAGAGGTGTTAGCCTCTGAGCTTTAATTTTCTCAGGATTAAATGAGAGAGTTGAAGAGGTAGATTTTACGGGGTTTTCTTTCATATTATAATTATTTTCTGAAACTCAACTTTCTACATTAAAACATTCCCTGGAGGGGCAGGCATTTGGCAAGTTACGATTTCATTGTGGGGGGGTGGTCAGTATTTTGGCATAATGGGATAAGCCACCCATATGATCACCAGTCTGAAACCTGATTGCTCTATATCCCATCCAGCTCTTTGCTAATGGCAGAAGATGGTCCAAATCCCTGAACCCCTGAACCCACATGGGAGCTCTGAATGGATGTCTTCCCTCTTAATTTGGCTTGATGCAGCTCAAACCATACCTACCATTCAGGGAGTGAACAGGCAGAAAATAAATCTATCTATCTATCTGTCTATCTATCTATCTATCTATCTATCTATCTTCATCATCATCATCATCTATCTCTTTGCTACTGCCTTTCAATTAAACATCCCATATTGGAATGTGTGGTTCATGTCTCAATTTTTCACCTCTGATTCAGCTACAGGAGGCAACAGATGATTGCTCAAGAACTTGCAACATGGGAGATCTTTATTGTTCTCCGGTCTTGGGGAATAGACCAGCAGCTAGAAGATCTCTGCCTCTCTCTTTTTCTATCTTTCAAACAATAACAACAAAAAATTTATAAAACTTAAATACTCACATGGAAAGCTCCATTTGGTTTAACTCAAAACACTTCAACTGAACATATCACAAGTCATCATGCTAATCTTACAGCCCTTGTTCCCAATTTGCCCCAAAGTTATCTCTACTGCCCATACATCTTTTGCCAGAAAGTGGCACTACTCTCTGCAAAGAGACTAAACTAGAAGCATTAAAGCTATGGTATACAGACCACTGTCTTCCACATCCCCCAGCCAATTAGTCTGGAAAATCTACCTATGAAATTCCTCTCAAATAAGCTTTCTTTCCTACCTCATTGCCATTTTTATAGTTGAAAACATTATTTCTTCTCATCAATCCATGTCTAGCTTCATCTATATCTCTGCTCTACTATGGGCAAACTAATTATTCTAAAGCTAAAGTATGAAGAGATTGCTAATCTGCTTAACATTTTCAGTGACTCCCACCAACTGAACCATTTTCCAAGAATGTGTAGAATAATTTGTAGGGAAAAAAGTTTTCATCTGATGGAGGAGAGAGTCTGACTTTTGCAGACAGGTCTTGGTTCACCAGTTTATTCTCTTTTTGGAATGAATTAAAACCAGGTAAAAAAAGAATCCAAGCAAGCGAGCAAATATTGAGTGCCCACAACATTCCAAACACTGTTTTACACACATTGTTGTTTTTATCATCAAAACCAATATGAGAGATTGTACAACAAGTTCCCCAAAGACAGAGATAGTGGGGATAATGAGGGAATTGGTTGGGGGAGGGGGTTCTCATGGAAGAAATCAATCCCTTTTGGGGTGTCAAAGAAGCAAGGCTGAGCGGAGAGGAATGGTATATGGGTGCATTTGCAATAACAGTACCCACCTGCCCTCAGGCAGAGCTCTGGAGCAAAGCTGACCTTCCAGAGCTGTTCCAACTGAAGCATGTGAGTTGGGATCTAAGCTTTCAAGCTTTTAAAACTTTTATTATGGTGAACAGCTACATATTCTTATGGAGTGCCAGACAATATTTCATCAGCCACATATAGCATAGACTCATCAATTATCATTTCCCTTTCCTTTCTTTATGTTTGGAGTCTACCAACCCTTCTCTTCTAGTTCTCTCTACAAAAATATACTGCATCATTTGTGAATTACAGTCAACCCACTGTGCTATGGATCATTAGAACCTATTGCTTCTATCTAAATGTGCTTGGCTGCCCATTATCGAATCTCCCTTCATCTTCTATCCCTCCTAAGTTTATCCTTTGCAGTCATTGACTTTTTAAACTTTGACGTATACGAGAAAACATGCAGGATTTGTTGCTCTGTGTCTGGTTTATTTCAGTTACGGAAGAGCCTCTGATTGCAGTCATTATGCTGAAAATGCCAGGGTTTACTTTCAGTGGTTGAGTACTATTTCACTGTGTGTGTGTGCATGCGCACATACACACACATGTGTTTTGCATTTGCTTTATTCAGTCATGCCTCAATATATGATTACATTACATTAAATTTTTTATATTATGAGCAGAAATGAATGTGGAGCTAAGGTACTCTTTGACAAATTAATATCATTTCTTTCACATTTATACTCAGGATTGGGATTTTTGGTTAAGTAACCTCCTTTCTCTATATAATGGCTATAATAATTTGAATTCCTATCAATAGTATGAAATGGTTCTCTTTTCTTCACGTATTTGACAGCATTTATTATTTTTATTTTGTTTCTGATAACACCCATTCTAACTAGAATAAGATAGTGTCTCATTGTAGTTTTGATCTGTTCACACATTCTAGGTGCTTTATTAAGTCTATTCTTTTGTGAAACAGCTGCTCATTTCCTCTATTTATTCTTAACCAAATTATTTTTGTTATTGCCGCTGTTATTTCTGACTTTTTTTAGTTGCTTATACATTCTAGATATTAATCCTTTGTCAGATGAATAGCTTGAACATATTTAATTTCATATTGTCTGCTGTCTCTTTGTATGTTGTTTGCTTTGTTGTACTGAAGGTTCTTACATTAGGCATAATTTCATTTGTCTAGTTTTGTTTGTTACCTATGTGTTTGGGGACTCATCTAAAACTTCATTGCCATATTGATGTCTCATTTTCTCTGTTTTCTTCTAGTCCAATGTGTAGGTTTATGATCTAACTTGAGTTGATTTTGAAGACTTACTTATTTCTTTGAAAGGCAGAGTTACAGAGCAGGGTGGGGAAACAAAGAGAGATATCTTCTCTCTGCTGCTCCACAATGACTGGAGCTAGACAAAGCCATAGCCAAGATCCTGGAACTTCCTTTGGATCCTGTACTTGAATCCAGTACTTGGATGATTTTTTTGGTGCTTTCCCAGACATATTGGCAGGAAGCTGGGTTGGAACTGGAGCAGCTAGGACATACTGGCATCACAGGTGGTGGCTTAACCGGCTGTGACTCAATGCCAATCTCAAGTTGATTTTTGTATATAAGAGGTGGAGGGGTTGCAAAGTTTAAACTTTCTGTATACTGAATCTTCAGCTTTGCTTGCACTATTTGTTAGAAACTTCCTTTTCTTCTACATATTTTTTGTCATCTCTGTTGAGAATCAGTAGATTATAAATGCATAGATTCTTCTCTGAGAACTCTTGTTGTGTTCCACTGACCCAATCATCTCTTTCTGTGGTGACAAGGTCATGTTATTCTGATTACAATACCTCTTGATTTCAGGTTTTGTGATGTCTCTTGCTTTGTTCCTTTTATTCAAGATTTCTTCAGTTATTTGTCTTCTTTTGTGATTCCATATGAACTTTAAGGTTTTTTTATATTATCTTTAGTTCATTATAGTTATAATTATCATTGCAAAGGTGTTTTGCAAATATGGCTTAATTTTCTTTTGATTTCTATTTATGAAAGAGAGACAGAGAAAGAGAGAGGGAAGCTCCCAACTGCTGATTCACTTTCCATGATGCCAGCAATGACTGGGACTGGGCTGGATTGAAGCCAGTAGATGAGCGTTCAATCCAGGCCTCCCTTGGGGATGGCAAGAGTTCAGTTACCTAGTCCATCACCACTGTCTGGCAGTGTCTTATCAGCAGGGAGCTGGAGAGAAAGGTATTGAACATAGGTAAACCCTCTTACTCTTACTGATATCACAACTGCTAAATTAAACACTAACCCTCTTATTTTAACTTATTTAACTTATTTCAGGACATCTTATTAATTCTGTAGTTACTGTGATTTAGATTTTCCTTATAGTTCCTTTTTCACTATTGGCATATAAAGTACTACTGATTTTTGTGTATTAATATTGTATCCCATAAATGTACTGAATTTATCACTTCTAATAGTGCTCCGTGAAGTCTTAATGTTGCTCTAACTATAAGTGGTATTACCTCCAAATAGGGTTAATTCGTCTTTAGCATTTATTTCTTCCCCCCTCCCCCCAATTTCTCTGGCAAGGATTTCCAGCACTTTATTGAATAAAAGTCATGAAAGTGAGCACCTTTGTTTGGTTCAGAAATTAGAGTAAACGCTTTCAACTTCTCATCGTTCAATAAGCCATGGGCTGTGGGTTTGCCATTCATAGCCTTTATTACATTGACATATATTCCTTCCTTGCTTAACTTGTTCAGGGATTTTTATTAATCATAAATGGGTTTTGAATTTTGTTGAATATTTTTCTGATTTTATTGAGCTGCTAATATGATTTTTATCTTTTATTCTGTTGATATAATTATCTTTTTATTATTTTATTTTGATAATCTTCACATAGTTTATTAGGACATAAAGGGTCAAGGGCTACAAGAAAGTGGGTAAAACCATTGTTTCTACATTATGTATCATTGTTTAAATTTTGCATATGTTAAACCATCGTTACACTTCTGTGATAAATTCTACTTGGTCATGAAGAATGATCTTTTTGATATGTTATTAAATTCAAGTTCCCATCATTTTGTTTGGAAGTTTTACATCTATATTCATCAGAAATATTGGTCTTCACTTTGTAAAACATTTATTTACGTATTTATTTACTTTTACTTACTTACATATTTGAAAGAGTTGCAGAGAAGGAGAAATGGAAACACAGAGATTTTCCATTGCTGATTCATTCCTCAAATGGCCACAACAGCCATGGCTGGACTAGGCCAATACTGGGAGCCAGGAAGTTCATCCAGGTGTCCCAGGTATGTGACAAGAGCCCAAATACTTGGGACATCTTCTGCTGATTTCCCAGGCATGTTAATAGGGAGCTGGATACGAAGTGGAGCAGTCAAAACCTGAACTGTTGCCTATTTGGGATGCTGGTGTTGCAGGCATCAGCTTAATCTGTTACACCACAGCACCAGGAGATCTATAGTTTTTGTAGTGGTTAGTGTTGTTGTGCCCTGGCTTGATTTTGGAATTAGGACAATTCAGGCATCATGGAAAGACGTTGGAATTGTTCTCTCCATTTTAGCTTTTTAGAATAACTTGAGGAAAGTAATGCTAATTCTTCTAAAGAAGTTTGGTAGAATTCAGCAGTGAAACTATCTGTTCCTGGGTTTTTCTTTATTGAGAGTTTTTGAGTATTGATTCATTCTCAGGCTTTTCTATGTCCACAGAGTGTAAGTTTGGCAAGTTATTTATTCCAGATAGCAATCCATCCCTTTTAGATTTTCAAATCTGCTGGAGTATTGTTATCCACAACAGTCCTTAATGATCCTCCGTATTTCTGTGACACCAATTTTAACAGTTCCTTGTTCATCTCTGGTTTCATTTATGTGAATCTTCTCTTTTTTTTTCTTGGTTAGTCCAGATACTGAAAGTCTTGGTTTTGTTTCTCTTTTCTGAAAAAAACCTCATCATTCTGTTGATCTTTCATGTTGTTTTTAGCACCTGTGTTATTTGCTTCTTCCATAATTTTTACTTGTTGTTCTCTTCTATTAACTTTCAATCTGATTTGTCTTCTGAATCTATTGTTCATTTGATATTTTCAATATTTTTGACATAGGCATCAGTGCTATAAATTTCTCTCTTAGTACTCATTTTGCTGTTTACCAAGTTTTGATATAGTGTTGACAGTTTTTGTTTCAAGGAATTACTTCATAAGCTTTTTGACAATCTTCAAAAATTGGATTTCTTCTGATTTCTTTGGGTTTCATCAGTAACTGCTTGTTCATTCAGAAGCAGATTGTTCAATCTCCAAGAATTTGTATTTGTATGTGTATGTATTTGTATGTGATTTCTAAAGTTTCTATCCTTGTGTATTTATATAATTGTTGGAAAATACCTATGATATAATGTTTCTTGATTTTTGGTTTGTTGAGACATTTGCAGTTTGGCCTATCAGAAGAATGTGCATCCTGTGACTTCATTTTCTGTAAATTCCTTTAAAGTCCACTTATTCTTTCTTGATTTTTTTGTCTGAACGACTTGTTCACTGATGAAGGTGAGATATCCACATCCCCACTTGTATTATACTAGGGCTTATCTTTCCCTTTAGTCTAACACTGTATCTTTTATAAATCTTGCTGTTCTAGATTAGGCACATGCAGATTTATAATACAACCTTTTGAACGGATCTCTTGATCATCACATGGTGACCTCTTTGTCTCTTTTTACACCCTTTGTCTTAAAGTCAATTTTGTCTAACATAGAGGTAGCTACACCAAATTATGTCAGGTTTCTGTTTGCATAAAATCTCTTTTTCTATCCTTTCATTTTCAGTCACTGTGAGGTGAGTTTCTTCTGGGAGTACATCACTGAAACTTTTATGAAAAATCTATTTAGCCAATCTATCTTTTTTATTGGGGAATTTAGTTTTGTTAAGGTTACTGTTCCTGTCATTTTAACAGTTTGTTCTGCTAATCTGAGCATGCTTTATGCTTTGTTCTTTTGCAGTGACCTTTATGCTTCCACATGTTTTCTGGATGTTAGCTATCTTCCTCTTTCCTCTCTGTGTAGCATCAGTTGTACGGCTGCCCTGATGGTGATGATCTCCTCAGGATCTGCTTGTCTTGCTTATTTCTGTGTCACTTCTGAAGAATAGGCTTCCTAGGCATAATTCCTTGGCATGGCTTTTTTCTTTCTGAACGTATAATCTATAATTTCATTTTATCCCAATCTGTAATGCTTCTAATAAGAAATCTGCTGTTAGGCCTGGCACAATGGTCAAGTGGATAATCCTTGCTTTGCACATGCTGGGATCACATGTTTATGCTGGTTCATGTCCCGGCTGCTCTTTTCATGCTACTCTCTGCTTATGGCCTGGGAAAGTACTGGAGGACCGCCCAATGCTTTGGGACCTCGAACCCAAATTGGAGACTGGGAAGAAGCTCCCAGCTCCTGGCTTCAAATCAGTTCAGCCCTAGCTATTGTGGCCATTTGTGGAGCAGATCAGCAGATGGAAAATCTTTCTGTCTCTCCTTTTCTCTATAAATCTGCCTTTCCAGTAAAAATGAATAAATCTTAAAAGAAGACAAATATACTGTTATTCCCATGGTGGCAGATGCAGAGAGGGGATGTTTCCTCTATTTCCTTTAGCTTGATTTAGCATTTTGTCTTACAAATTTTAGAATTTTCTGTTTGTGATGCACTTTTTTTAAGGTTTTTATTTTGAAAGTCAGATATACAGAGAAGAGACAGAGTAGAAGATCTTCCATCTGCTGACTCACTCTCCAAGTGACCACAATGGCCAGAGCTGAGCCAATTCGAAGCTAGGAGCCAGGAGCTTCTTCCAGGTCTCCCACACGGGTGCAGGGTCCCAAGGCTTTGGGCCACCCTCAACTGCTTTGCTAAGTCACAAACAGGGAGCTGAATGGGAAGTAGGGCCGCCAGAATTAGAACTGGTGCCCATATGGGATCCTGGTGCATGCAAGGAAAGGACTTCAGCCACTAGGCTACCATGCCGGACCCTGTGAAACACTTTTAGAAGTTGGATTATAGTGGTATCATAGTGAGGGTCTTTTTGTTCTTACCTGTTTGGAGGCCCATGTACTTTCTTTTTTTTTTTTTTTTAAGATTTATTTATTTGAATGGCAGAGTTACAGAAAGGAATGACAGAGAAAGCAAGAGAAACATAGAAAGATAGATCTTCCAGCCACTGTTTTTTCTCCAAAATGGCTACAATAGCCAGTGCTGGGCTGGACTGGTACAAAACCATGAGCCAAGAGCTTCTTCTGAGTCTGCCACATGGGGCCTAAGGTTGAACTATCTTTTTCTGATTTTCCTGGTGCATTATCAGGGAGCTGGATTGGAAGTGAAGCAGCCAGGATTAGAACTGACGCCCACATGGGATCCTGGTACTGCTGGCGGAAGCTTCACCTGTTATACCACAGCATTGGCTTCCTGTGTACTAACATTTTTATGACTTATTTATTTATATTGGAGAGGCAGACTTACAGAGGGGAGAAAATACAGAGACAAAAGCCATCCTTTGGTTCACTTCCCAAATGGCCACAACAGCTAGATGTGAGCCAGTCTAAAGTCAGGGGTCAGGAGGTTCTTCTGGCTCTCCCACACAGATGAAGGTTTCCAAGGATTTCCTAGGCCATAGGCAGGGAACTAGGTTGCAAGTGATGTAACTAGTACAGGAACTTGTGCTCATATGGGTTGTTGGTACTTGTAAGTGGAGGATTGACCATCTGAGCATCAAGCCAATACCACCCACGTAAACCCTTTACTAAGATACTTTTGTCTTTCTTGAAACTGAAGAAGTCTTCCTCTATTGTTTCTGTGAATAGGTTTTCTACACCTTTAATCCTCCATTCTCCCTCATGGCTCCTCACAATTGGGATCTTTTTTAATTTACTAATTTATTTTCTTATTTCATGATACAGTTCCATAAGCTCTGGGATTTCCCTACCTGCCCCCACAGTCTCTGCCTTTCCCCCAACCTCCCACCCACACTAATTTCCCCCATGTCATTTCAATAATAGACTCCTTCACAATCAGTCATAAGCCCATCATTCTATTTAAGTGTATCCTGACATTGTAGGCATGGACAATGGCAGACAGTCCAGCATCCTATTGCCAAGATTCAACAGTTTCATTGGGACTTCATCTTTGAAAGTAGAGATGCACAATGCATTGTATCTTCACATTCGTATGTGATAGTCTGTACTACACAGTTACGATACATCCCCTTGAATGAAAGTCCATAAAACAAAATCAACAACAGAGAGAAAAAATAGAAAATTTTAAATTACATAAAGTTAAATGCTACTGAATGACCAATGTGTCACTGAAGAAATGAAAAAGAAAACCAAAGACCTTCCTGAAGCAAATGATGCTATTGTGTGTCCTATGAGTCAGGGAAGAAATTAATAAGAAAAACAAAATCTTTTTTGAATGAATGAAAATAAAAACAAAAATATCAACCCCTCAGAGATGTAGCAAAAACAGTACTAAAAGGACTATTGATCTTGTGTTTTCCAAGGAGGTTGCCGTATATCAGAGAGAATATATGATAGTTGCCCTTTGGGGATTGACTTGTTTCACTCAACATAATGGTCTGTAGTTGGAATCATTTGGTTGCAAATTGTAGAATTTCACTCCTTTTAATGGCTGAGTAGTATTCTATGGAGTCAGTGTGCCACAGTTTCTTTATCCACTCTTGTTTTGATGGGCATCTGGGTTGTTTCGATGTCTTTGCTATTATAGATCGTGACACTGTAAATACAGGATTACAGGTCTCTTTCTTACATGCAGATTTCAGTTCTTTTGGATATTTCCCAAGAAGTCAGGTAGCTGGGTCATATGGCAGGTGAATTTTCAGTTCTCTTAGCACTCTCCAAACTGATTTACACAGTGGTTGTACTAACCTACACTGCCACCAGTAGTTAAGGAGGGTACTTTCTCTCCACATCCACACCAGCAGGTGTTTTTTTTTTTTTAACATATATTTTTATTGCATTTCCTTTTTGTTAAAACTAATTACATTGCATTATGTGATACATTTTTTTATGCACTGGGATTCCCCCCGCCCCTCCCCAAACCCTCCCCCCACGATGGATTGCTCCACCTTGTTGCATTTCCATAGTTCAAATTCAGTTGACATTCTTTCATTGGACGTATTTACCAAGCATAAAGTCCAGCATCTTATTGTCCTGGTAGGTTCAATGGTTTCTTGGTGAGACCATCTCTGGTCTGAAGGTAGAGCCGGCAGAGTATCATTCCAATCAATTAAAAGTCCCAACATAATATTTCCAACCATTCACAACATTATGGCATTAATTGACATGGTATTGATTAATCAATATTGTTAATAGGAAAATGCAGGTTCTCAACCACAATCTGTGACTTCTTCATAGACATTTCAATTTTGGTTTACATTCAACAGTATTCTATACACCTTAAAATGGCTTAGATTGCTATTCAGCTGTCTCATGCCTATTTTAATTTTAGTCTTTAGCAGTTTATAGCATTGAAGCATGATTTCGCTGAACCTGGCTGTTTTTCGGGTGGTCTAACTCTATAATTCTAACAGGATATATGTCAACAATTTAGGTGAGCATGTTTAGGAGGGGTGTGCAGAGAAATCTTCCATACCCAAGTTAGGAGTAACTAAACTTTGTGTCCCACCCAGTGAGGTATAAGTGCATCCCCAATGATCGTTTTCTGTCTGGTTCTAAGCTTTCCTTGTTCTCTGTCTATCTATTCTGGTTTTGTTTGTTTGTTTGTTTGTTTGTTTGTTTTGAGGGGTTTCTGGAGTGCTCCTGATGGTTATTACGAGAGCGGGTGGGGACCCAAAGTTGGAAGCAGGCAAGGACCAGAGAAAGCTCCTCTCCCTAGTCCCGAACGAAGTTTACTGTTTTTCTGTTTCTGCGGACCAGCAGGTGTTGTTAGTAGAATTCTGAATGTGGATCAATCTCACTGGAGTTGGTGGATTCTTAATATGATTTGCATTGTATTTCCCTGACAGCTAGGGAGCCAGAGCACTTTTTCATATGTCTATTAACCATTTGAATTTGTTCTTTAGAAAAATATCTATTCATTTCCTTTGCCCATTAATTCTGTTCACTTAATAGTATCCCCAAAATCTTGGGAGACAGTTTTCAGTCTTTGATACCCTTCTTTACTGTGACTCAGGCTTCAAAAGATCTGTCTTCAAGATCAGATATGTCTTCTTTATCTAGTCTTTGTTAAGGCTTTCAATTGTATTTTTTGTTTCTTTGTTGAATTTCCCATTCATAACATGAACTATTTTCCTGATTTCATCAGTTCTCTACATTGTTTTTATCTCTTTGCACATCTTCATTTTAATTTTTGAATACTTCGTCAGGACTTCCATCAGCTTCCTTTGTTTAGAGACTGTTAATAAGCATTATTTAAGACTTTTAAAGGTTCTGTTATTATACTGTCTTACTTTTTTGTGCTTCCTATCTTAACCTGCATTGATATTTGTGTGTCTTGTGTACTACTTATCATGTGTCGTTTTCACAGAAAAAAGACGTTTTCTAATGCTCTTTGTAGGTGCTCTTTTTCCAGGCTATTTTGGTGTTAGTTCAGTTTGATGCCATTGACAGTGGTATTGGGGACATGAGGTATGTCTCTCAGTCCAGGAGGGGTACATGTGTCTTGGTGGCATAGATTCTGGGATTTCAGGTGTACCAGCCCTTTTTTCTAAGTGGATGCTATCATGACATGCTGGTCCAGTGTACAAGAGGGGCAACTCAGGTATCTGCACTGACAGAATCATGTCCAAGTAGAAACTGCCAGCTTGAAACCTGGCAGAGATGTGTGAGTCGCTACAGTTCAGGCCCCAGGTTTCTATGCAACATTCTGGCACCCAGCCACCATTTCTTCCCCAAGCAGATAATTATTCTATCCCTGTTACAGTGGCTGGGATTTGTGGAGTAAGGAGGCCGACAGTCCTATGGCCACCTATGTCACAATACTGGATCACACCTGATACCAGTGCTCGCCTCTGCAGCACCACCTCATCACAGGATAGGACCAAGGCCCACTTGGTTGTGGGCTTCCTATTGCTGAGGCAGACTTGAAGGTCAAGGTAATGCTAGTCAGGATATAAAGCCAACTGTTAGACCATGTCTGTATTTTTGGGACCTGGCAGATCCAGAGTTTCCATTTGTAGGCAGTGCATAGGGAGTATTAGTTCAGTGGTGGTTTTATCAATTCCAAGAAGCAGTCCTATTCTCACTTCAGTGCCTACACATCATTAACTGAAATCTTGTTCTTTGTTATGTGCCCACAGTTGGGGGAAGGGTAGAAAAGGCAGTCCCTTGTTTTCCAAAGCTGACATTAAGGTAGATTGTACCTGAATCTTGCAGTCTTAGTGCTCTGTGCTGCCTTTCGACTTTACCTTAGGCCTGCACAAAGCTGGGGGTGTTAGAAGCACTACAGTTCAGCGAGGGTAAAGGTCTCTATCTGATGCTGGGGCAGGCCTAGGGGCTCTGTGTATCAGTATTAGCCTGGAAATAGAGGCCTTTCCCTCGTCTCTATGTTCTGTTGGATCTCACTGCAGTGGGACTGGCATTGAGCTTTAAGGTCCTATTGGTTAAAATCTGACTCCTCACTGTCTATGTAAGATTGAGGGAGAAGTAAAGGTAATCCCTTAGCCATTAGCCTGAAATGAAGCCATGTTAAATCTGAGTCACAAACATCTGGCGCAGCCCTTGGAGTGCACACCAGCCCACAGAGCCAGTAATAATGTAGACTGAAATGAGTCCACCCCACTAAAGATCTCTGCTTGACAACAGAAGAGATCTGGAGTCTGTGTATTCAAAGGCCTCAGGATGAAGGCCTTGGCTTTTTCTGTGCTGGATTTCATTACAGCAGTCTCGGCACTGAGCTCTAAGGTAGAGACTCCCCAGCAGATGGAGTCTTACTCCACTGCCTGCAGAGGTCTGGAGAGGGGTGATGGAGGCAGTTCTTCAACTTCCTTGCTAAGGAGAGATTGAAGCCTAAATTTTCAGGTACCAATGGAGGGCAGGGATTGTGGGGCCCTGATGGGCTCTAGGTTTCAAGGTAACAGGCACAGTATTGATTGGCAAGTCTGAAGTTTGGCCTTAATTCCCTCTCCTTCTTGCAGGCAGGGGACATCTCTCTCCACGACATAAGCTCCTTGCAGCTGGGGGAGGGGTGACATGAGCAGCTTTTTCCTTCCTGTTGTTCTTCAGCCTCTCTTCATTTCACAGAACCAGCCGATGTGACTCTTACTTGGTTCTTTTGATTCAAGATGGCTTGGTATCTGAATAGCTGTTTAAATTAATTTATCTGACAAGAGATCAATCGCTACATCATGTTGCCCAGCTATTATTTTGCTCCACCCCTGCAGAACTAGATTTTTATACCCTTTCAGTACCAATTAGATGTTGACCACATGCGGATAGGAACTGGCTGGGTGGTGGCAAGTCTGAGCAGCACACTACAGCATCTACTGCATGAGGAACTAGAAGTACACTATTTTATTGATAAGGAAACTAAGTTTCTCCAACACTGGGACTTGTCATAAGTCATATAAGTGAGTGAAATCCCTGTGCTTTTAATCAATGTATTTGCATACTTCTTTTACTATCTGTACCTTCTAAAAATGAAATTTCAATAATGTAAAAAATTTCATAGCAAGTCACACTTGAGCCCTTGGGTATTTTGAGTGACAACGTAAATTGTCATGCACGTTAATTATTTAGGGAGGAATTTGAGGTGAGCAATCCTAAGTCTAGCAACTAAACTTCCAAACAGAGATTTGTAAGGACAATGGGAGAAGCACCAAGGACTTGGTGGCAGTGGGTGGGTTCACTATATAACTCAGGAGAGGGAAAGCAGAAACATACCTGGGAAAGATCCAGTTTGAGCTTTTAAAAAGACTGATGGCTGAAAAAGTCATCAAGGCAGCAATATACACCTAGAATATAGGAGGGGAGAAAGAGAGCTGAAGGTCACGACCAGAGCAGTTCCTTAGAAACAGACAGGAATGATTAAAAGAAGTCCAGAGCTAAATGACCTTTAGTACTAAGCAGAATAGGATATAGGCACAGGGCTCCGAAAGAATTAGGTAAGATGAAAGCGTATGCTCACAGCCATTTCTTTTTCTCTGACTTCTCCTTATTCAGTCTTTCTGCCCACAGATACTAAAAGCTTTAATGATGACTTTGCTGGGCAGCATCCATCCCAGGTCAGTGTGCCAGAAAATGGTAGCGGTTAGATCCAAGTACTGCCTCTACTACATATTGGTTTCATGTGCCCAGGCAAGTTGCTTAATTCTCTTAGCCTGCATCCTTCTTTGTGAATTAGGGATAACCATAGTATTGCTCCACTCAGCACACAGCTCAAAGGAAAGATAAGCTGTTCTGCTGTAGAATTCTCCAGCTTTTCAACTCCTCTTCTCTGGCACAAGCTACTAAAATAAGGTTCCTACATTATCAGGAGGTGCAAAGAGTTACTTCTCCTTCTCCCAGCTCCTTTTAAAGTGTAAGTTCTTGATGTGAGAGTCTGCCTCAGAAGGGAAGTGGATGTTCCAGGTTATCAGGCTGGTATCTGTGCAGAAAGCCCTGCTACATGTTCTGGCTGGAGGGAAAGCCAAGAACAGTTGGGTCTCAGGGTGTATCTGAGCACACCTGATTTAATAGCCCAGATACTTGGGGTCCACATGAAACGAGGGCTCAACACTGTGATGGGCTTCATTTAGATTCTATCATCAGAACTGACAACCATGAGTCACCGTTTTTAAACTCTCTGTAACAGAAATAAAGAACTCCTCTTAATTGACTGATTCACTCCTAAAAAATATTCTTAGGATGAGACCAACGTTTTATTGTTTTAACTTTACCATCTTGCTCTCTAAGCAAAACTTAGAAACAAACAACTTTAAAAAAAATATTCTATGAATTAAATGCCTTCCAAAATTTGACCTTTTAACAGTCTCATGATTTCCATTTTGTTTCTGAGATAATGAACATAATATTTTTGAAAAACTAAGCAACAACCTGTAACACATTTTATATATTTTGTTAAATATACAAGAAAATAAAACTGTAAATGTACATCTGGAATGAGTAGCCTCCTGATGCAGGAATAGTTTCAGTTTAAACCACTGCACTGTAAGAAACACTTCTTCCACCATCTCCACCGCCGGAACCTGCAGCTTGGCTATTGTTATTATTTGGGAGTAGCCAAACTATCAATAACTCCCAATGTATTTTGCTTGGAAATTTCATAACATAGAAAAAGGATAAATTGAAGTGACCAACCCTGTCCTACAAAATCAGAACTCCAAGTGTCATACATCACTAAAAACAAACTGAACTTGTAGTCAGTATTCCATGTGATTGTAGTGTTGACTTCAAATCTTTCCACACGGAAATTTTATAAATCAAGGCAGGTGTAGCTAAGGGTTCAGCACATATTTTCATTCTGTTTCACATTTTCTGTTCTGATTCATATTTTATTTTACTATTCCTGCACTTTGTTACATACTGTTATTTTCTAAGAAAGGCAATAATCTTTGCTGAGAATTTTCAACTCATTTATAATAGGATTTAAAATACTTCCTCTTTGAAATTCACCTTTTTATTTTTTAATTTTTATTAATCTAAAGAAAACATTTCATATATTTTATAAGTATAATATTTTTGTAAAAATATTGATTTATTTATTTGAAAGTGAGATCTTCCATCTTCTGGTTCACTCCCCAGATGTCCACAAATGCTTCATCTGAACAGGTCTGCAGACAGGAGCCTGGAGATTCCTCTGGATCTCCCATGTGGGTGCAGGGACTCAAGTACTTGGGTCATCCTCTGTTGCTTTCCCAGGCACATTAGCAGGTAGATGGACTGGAAATGGAGCATCTGGGAGGCATAAATAATGTTTTCATATGCTGATTTCACTTTATCCTGGTAAATTCCCAGCAGTGGGATGGTTGGATTATCTGGTAGACCTATTTTGAGAGCTCTGAAGAAGCTCTATTCTGTCTTTCATAATGGTCCTGCTAGTTGGTCCACATTCCTACTAACAGTGTACTTGCCCCCACTTCCTCACCACTGTCTATTATTTTATTTTCCGATGACAGCCATTCTATTTGGGGACAAAGGAAACCTCATTGTGGGTTTTATTTGCATTTCTCTGTTGGCTAATGATCCTGAGCTTTTTTCATGTACTCATCATACATTTGTATTTATCCTTTGAAAACTGTTCGTGTCCTTTGTCCATTGTTAACTGGATTGTTCGTTTCGTTGTTGTTGGGTTTTAAAGTTCTTTATAGATCCTGGATATTAACCCCTTCCCAGTTACATAGCTTACAAGTATTTTCCTCCTATTCTGTCAGTTGCCATTTCCTTTTGTTGATTGTTTTCCTTTGCAGTGTGGAAACTTCTTATCTTAATATAATCCCGTTCATCTATTTTTGCTTTTATTGCCTATGCATCTTGGGTCTTTTCCAGGAAACCTTTAACTGTACCAATGCTTTTCAGAGTATCCCTGAGGATTTTTCGCTAGTAATTTGATGGTTTCAGAACATATATTTAGAACTTTAATTCATTGTGAGTTGGTTGATTTGTATAAGTGGTCATCTTGCTTCACATTTCTGCATGCACAGGCTGGTTTTCCCAACACCATTTGTTGAAGAGGGTCATTTGTCAAAGATAAGTTGGTTGTGCATGTGTGGTTTCATTTCTGTGGTTTCAATTCTGTTTCATTGACTTGCATATCTAATCTCCATGTCTATTTTTGTGCCAGTACCAGTCTGTTTTTATTATAACTATTTCATAGCATGTGTTTTTTTTTTTTTTTAAAAGGTTTATTTTCTTTGTATTGGAAAGGCAGATTTACAGAAAGAAGGAGAGACAGAGATCTTCTGTCTGCTGCTGGTTCACTCTCCAAGTGGCCACATTGCCCAGAGCAGAGCTAATCTGAAGCCAGGAGCCAAGAGCTTCTTCCAGGTCTCCTGTGCCAAGTACAAAGTCCCAAGGCTTTGGTCCATTCTCTACTGTTTTCCCAAATCACAAACAAGGAGCTGGCTGGGAAATGGAGCAGCTAGTACATGAAATGGCCCTCAGATGGTATCCTGCCACATGCAAGTCACTGAGTCATCACACCAGGCCTGGTAGTATATCTTTAAGAAGTTATTGTGATGTCTCTGTCTTTGCTTTTGTTGTTTAAAGCTGCTTTAGCTGGGGCCATTCAGGTGGCATAGCCTGCTGATATTCACCTGAGGCACCGACGTCACATAAAGGCATAGGTTCATATCGCAGCTGCTCTACTTCTGATCCAGCTCCGGCTAATAGCCTAGGAAAGCAGCAGAAAATGCACCAAGTACTTGGACCTCTGCACCCACGTGAGAGACCTGGAAAAAGCTCCTAGATTCCAGCTTTGGATTAGCCCATCTCTGGCTGTGACACCCATTTGAGGAGTTAACGAACAGATGGAATATCTCTTTTCTCTCTCTCTCTCTCTCTCTGGGTAATTATAACAAATAAATAATATTTTTTAAAAAAGACTGCTTTAGCAATCAGAGTTTCTTATGTTTCTACTGTAATTTGAGCGTTTTTATAGATATGAGAAGAATATTTTGGTATTTTGATTAGGATTACATTAAACCTATAAATTGTTTTGAGTAATATGGACATTATGATGATACTGATTTGTTTAATCCACAAAGAGGAAAAACTTTCTGTTTTTTTAATGTATTTTAATTTTGAATTTTGAATTATGTGGTACAATTTTGTATAGACTGGGATTCCCACCCCAACTCCCACCCCCCGTCAGATTTTTCCCATTTTGTTAATAGTGTAATCCTTCATAAGGAATCGTAATTCTATCAGTCTCTTATTTAAGTGTACCCCAACATTGTTCATACAGACAATGCCAGACAGTCCAGCATCCCATTGTCTATACATGTCCATCAGTTTCATTGGGAATCCGTCTTTCGTCTGGATGCAGGGATGCATGTTCCATTATACCCCCATGTCTGTATATGATAGACCCCAGTACTCCCTCACTATACATTACCATATGTGAGATGCCATGAAACAAGGTCAACAACTGGTATGAGTTAGAACAGCCACATCAACAACAACAACAACATCAACAAGTTACAGCACCATGAGTTTTCCCTTTTTGTGTGCTATTTCTTTCTTTAATATTTAGTATTTTTTGTAGAGATCTTTCACATTTTTTGCTAAATTTACCCCAATGCATTTAATATTTTTGCTGTTATTGTGAGTAGTACTACCTTACAAATTTCTCAGCAATTTCAGTGTTTGTATATGCGATAGCTATTGATTTCTGTATGTTGACTATACATCCTACTACTTTATTAAACTCTCTTATTAATTCCAATAATCTCTTTTTTAAAAACATATTTTATTTTGTTTTATGATATAGTTCCATAGCCTCTGGGGTTGTCCATGACCTTCCCCAAGTCTAATAATCTCTTTTTTTTTTTTTAAAGATTTTATTATTATTGGAAAGCCGGATATACAGAGAGGAGGAGAGACAGAGAGGAAGATCTTCCATCCGATGTTTCACTCCCCAAGTGAGCTGCAACGGGCCGGTGCGCGCCGATCCAATGCCGGGAACCCAGGAACCTCTTTTGGGTCTCCCACACAGGTGCAGGGTCCCAATGCATTGGGCCGTCCTCAACTGCTTTCCCAGGCCACAAGCAGGGAGCTGGATGGGAAGCGAAGCTGCCGGGATTAGAACCGGCTCCCGTATGGGATCCCGGGGCGTTCAAGGCGAGGACTTTAGCCGCTAGGCCACGCCGCCAGGCCCTAATAATCTCTTAATAGAGTGTTTGGGTCTCTTACATACGGGGTTGTGTCATCAGAAAATAGGGACAGTTTGATTACTCCTTTCCAATTTGCATCTTTTTAATTTCTTTTTCTTACCTAATTGCGCTGGCTAAAAATTCCAGAACTATACTGAACAACAGTCATGGAAGTGAGTGTCCTTGTCTGATTTTACTGGAAATGCTTTCAGTTTTTCCCTGTTCAATATGATAATATCTGTGGGGGTCATTATATATTGCCTTGATTGTGTTGAGGAATATTTCTTCAATACTGAATTTTCAAAAGCTTTCTCATCATTTGTTGAGATAGTTACATGGTTTTTATTCTTCAGCTTGTTAATTCGACGTATAACATTTTTTAATTGTGAATATTGAATCATCCCTGCGTACCATGGATAAATCTCACTTGATTCTGGTGAGTGATGTTTCTGAAGTATTCTATCAGTTAATATTTTGTTGAATATTTTTTCATCCTGTTGATCAGGAATATTGGTCTATAGTTCTCTTTCTTTGTTGCATATTTTTCTGGTTCTTGAATTAAGGTAATGCTAGCCTTACACAAAGACGTTGGGAAGATTCTCTCCATATAAATTGTTTCAAATAGTAAAAGAAGAATTGAAATTAGTTCTTAATTCATTGCTTGGTGGAATTCATCAGTGAAGGCATCAATTTTGGGCTTTGCTTTATCAGGATGGTCTTTATTACTGAATAAATCTCGATACTGATTATTAGTTTATTTAAGCTTTCTATGTCTTCATGACTTAATTTTCTAGATTATATTTCTATTATTTTCTAGATTATATGTATCCAGAAACGTACCCATTTTTTCTAGATTTTGCAGTTTGTTGTCACATGGCTGGCTTTGTTAATTCTTGTTGGTCTTTTTCTTCAGTATTTATTGTAACATCTTTTCATCTCTGGTTTTATTAGTTTGAATCTTCTCCTTTTTTTTTTTTTGATTAATTGAGCCAATAGCATATAATTTTTTTTCAAAAAAGCAGCTCTTTACCTCACTGGTCATTTGTATAATTTTGCTTAAATTTGCTTGCTTATTTCTTTTTTGTTTTTAATTATTTCCTTTTTTCCTATGAACTTTGGATTTGACTTATTATTGTTTTCTAGGTCCTTGAGATGCATTGTCCAATCATTTATTTACTACTGATTTCTTGATGTGGGCAGTAGTTGCTATAAATTTTCCACTGAACACTGCTTTTTTGTGTGTGTGTCCTGAAAGTTTTGACATTTTGTGTTGTCATCTTCACTCATTTCCAGAGTTTTTAGATTTTCTTTTTTATTTCTTGTCTGAGCCATTATCAATTCAGGAGCATATTATTCTCTCTCCATGTGTTTGTACATTTTCTAGAGTTGCTTATGTTGTTAATTTGCAGCCTCATTCCTTTGTGGTCAAAAAGGTATATAGATTGATTTCTTTTAAAAAGAGTTGCTGAGGCTAATTTTATGGCATAACACACTGTCTTGTGGAATAAGTTTCATGCACTAATGAAAAGAATGTGTATTCTGCTGCTGTGAGATGCAATGTTCCGTACTTACCAACTAGGTCAACTAGGTCCATTTGATCCAATGTATAGCTAGCTCTGTTGTTTCTTTGCTGATTTTTTTTGTCTATTTGATTCATTCTTTAATGTAAGTATGATGTTAAAGTCCCTTGCTATCATTATATTGAATTAAGCTTTAGCTCCATTAACCTCTTCTATAAAGAACTGGGTTCCACCATTAAATTATTAGAGGAAAACATCAAAAACTTTATGCAAGATGTAGATGTAAGCAGAGACATCATGGAAAAGACTCCCAAATTAAAGCAAAAGCAAATAAATGGAATTATATCAAACTAAGAAGCTTCTGCACTTCTAAGAAAATTGCCTATAAAGTGAAGAGGCAGTCAATAGAATGGGAGAAAGTATTCACAGCTTACAAAACAGACAGAGGATCTACAGAGGACTCCCAAAACTCAACAACAACAAAACAAAAAAATCCAGTTGAGACATGGGCAAAGGACATGAACAATCACTTTTCAAAAGATGAAATCCAAATGGCTAGTGGTCATATGAAAAAAAATGCTCAAGTTATCTAGCTATCAGGGAAATGCAAATAAAAACCACAGTGAGGTTCCACCTAACCCCAGTGGGAATGGCTATCACAGAAATTAAAAAAAGAAAAAAATGAATGGGGCCTGGTGCGATAGCCTAGTGGCTAAAAGTCCTCACCTTGAATGAAAAAGGATCCCATATGGGTGCTGGTTCATGTCCTGGCTGCTCCACTTCCAAGCCAGCTTTCTGCATATGGCCTGGGAAAGCGATAGAGGATAACCCAAAGCCTTGGAGTCCCTGCTCCAACGTGGAAGACCCAGAAGAGGCTCTGAGCTGCTGAATTTGGATCAGCTCAACTCTATCTGTTGTGGCCACTTGGGGAGTGAGCCAGTGGATGGAAAATCTTTCTCTCTGACTCTCCTTCTCTCTGTAAATCTGTGTTTCCAATCAAAACAAATATTTTTTTTAAATGAGTGTTGGTGAGGATGTGGGGGAAAAGATACTCTAACTCACTGTGGGAATATAAACTAGTGCAACCTCTATGGAAGACAATATGAAGATTCTTTAGATACCAGAAAATAGATCTACCATGTAGACCAAGCCATCGCACTCCTGGGAATATATCCAAAAGAAATTGAATCTGCATGAGAGAGCTACCTATAACACCATGCTTATAGCAGCACAATGTACCATAGCTAAACTGTGAAATTCTCCCAGATGCCCATCAACTGATGACTAGATAAAGTAAATGTGGCACATAAACACTATGGAATACTACTCAGCCATAAAAAAATGAAGTCTCATTGTCTGTAGCAAAAATGGACCCAGATGGAATCCATTATTATTAGTGAAGCAAGCCAACTCCCAAAAAGCAAATATCCAATGTTTTTTTCTGATCTGTGAGAACTAATCCACTGAGCACAAAAATGTAATCTCTGCGAGGTTTGCATACTGGAAAGTAACTGCTGTATATTACAAATGCCTATATTCATGAGCAATAGTAGAATTCTCATTTTTGTTTTAATTAGCTTTAATAACAGGTAATTTATCTTCTTTTTCTTCTTCCTCTGCTTAGTATGTCAGGATAATTTTAAATATGAGAAAAGTAAGTTTGTTACTGTGAATTAAGTGAATACACTATCATAATAATTTGGAAAAACAATAAGGGGGAATTAAGGAGTTAGGAGAAATGGAACCCCTATAATTCTAAATTTGTGTTGTGAAAATTCTGAAATCCATTCATTTATATAAATTTAAAATAAGAATAATTATTAAGAAGAGTTGGGTGTTCTAACAGTGGGTAAGTATGCAGTTGTTACAGTCACATCTTCCTTTGACTTGATCTCTTAATCATTAACTAATGACCTTATTTGTCTCTTTGGACAGTTTTTATCTTAAAAACTGCCTGATATTAGGATAGCCACTCCTGCTCATTCTGATTTTTGTTCGTATAGAATATCTTTTTTTTCTACCCTTACACTTTAATTGGTTTGTACTATGGTGGCGAGGTTTGTTTTTTATAGACAACATATACACGGATCTTGCCTTTTAATCCATTTAGCCAAATTTGAATATTTTAACTGAAGAACTTAGTCCATTTCCTTCAAGGTTATTATTGATAAGTAATGATTTGGTCATTTCATTTTTACATAAATAATCCTATTGTTTACTTTGTGTCTCCTTTGTACTACCGTTAGGAGGTTTTCTGCCTTAATGTTAATTCATGATGCTGGTTATTGTCTTGTTTCTGTGTTTAGTACAACCTTAAGTATCATACGTAAAGCAAGCAGGATGCTGACAAAGTATTTTCATTTTTGCTTGTTTTGGAAACTATTTCATGTTCATTTATAAGAGAGATGTACTGGGCACTGTATTCTGGCATGATAGTTGCTTGCTTTAAGGACTTGTCTCCATTCTCTCCTCATTTGCGGGGTTTCTGATGAGAAATCTGTGGTCAGTTTGATTGGAGTTCTTTTAAAGGTGATCTGGTGTTTCTCTTTTGCATGTTGTGGGATCTTCATGTTTCACTTTTGAAAATTTGAGCATAATATGTCATGGTGAGGTTGTCTCTGATCATGTTTATTTGGGTTTCTTGCTTGCCTATACTTGTATATCTGTATCTTTATCTAAATTTGAAACATTTTCTATTACTTCACTGAATAATTTTTCAAAGTTGTTCTGCTCTTGTATTCTTTCAGGAATTCTTACGTTGTGTGTATTTTGCCATTTGATGATATTCCATGGATTCTGAACACGGTTTGCTTCTTTTCCTCTGTGATATTTAAAAGCTCTGTCTTCTAGACCAGATATTCTTTCTTTAACATCACTGAGTCTGTTTTTCAGACTTTCCACTCTATTTTCATTTGACATATTGAATTCTTCACTTCTAATATTTCAATTTGATTATTCATTAATATTTAAATTTCCTGACAGAATTTCTCATCCATATCACTCATCATTTTGTTTAACTCGTAAAATTGCTTCTCTATAATTTAGAGCAATGTTATAATTAACCTTATGAATTCTTTTTAGGCATTTTTTTTGTTAGCTTATGTTTTATCTTCACAGCCTAAAACTGAAGTATCATTATGTCTCTTTTGAGAAATAATTGTCTTCCCTGCTCATATTTCTTATTTTTCTGTGATTTTATGTATTTGAAGAAACACTTGCTGATATTATGTCTCTTTGCCATGCTTACAGGTAATATCCAAAGGTGTGTGCTGTGTAAGACCAGGGAGATCTGGTCAGCATTTGTGGGTCTGATGAAAGTCCAGAGTTCTCCCTCACAAATTCCTCAGGGGGCACTGGCCAGCCCCTTACTCTGGGAAGATGAAAGCTCTCCTCACCATTGTAAGGGAAGGGTGTGCCTTCTGTTCACAGACAAGCATTCCCCTCCTCCACACCAATTCTTCTGCTTGGACTCAAAGGCAACAGGGGCTGTGAGCCTCTCCCCAGACAAGACAGCGATTTGAAACATGGATTTCTGTAAAATTTTATTACCTCACTCTGAGAAGATGGCATCCAGGCCAGCTATAAGTGGTAGGAGTCACCAGCCTGGGTTGTTGCCCATGGTGTCCCCTGAACTATTTTATGTACAATCCTTGCTACTTCATGGACTCTCTCTTCTTCCTGTGCATTTCTGAGAAACATCTCCAACTATCTCTCCAGAACACAGACCCTCTTGTTTTGCTGATATTTTCCCATGATCAACATCATCTCATCTTTCCCCTACCCAGTCATCTTGGAATCTATCTCCTTGTCTTAAAATGCTAAGCATCCGACAAAGCAGGTAACATGCTGCTATCTGATTTACGCTGCAAAATTTTTGCTGTCTTTTTGCAATTTCTTTTATTCCCGATTTCACTCATGTACAATTACTTTTTTGAAATAATCACATATCATGCTTGGTGATGACAGGGCAGCACTGTGGCAAAACCCATGCGTCACCAGGGCCACCTCACCTGAGCCAGCAAGTCTAGGAAGGAGGAGTGATTTAATCCTAGAGTTACAGATGTTGTGATCATGCCCTATGCATGTGCTTCGATAATACATGATTCCCTGGGATCTGCTGGAGCTGGACTTGGACATTTTCTGTTAACTAGTAGAATTGGATCATGTAATGTTAGAGTAGGAAGATTTATTGTAGGATGCTGGCTTTAGGATGCTGGCTCCACTGTAGATACAATTATGCAAAGCAAAGAATCCAGAGAAGGAACTAAAAATAAGGTTTTGCATGAAATCATTCACCTTTCTCCCGATAGAATACAAACCAATAGCAATAGCAGCAACTGAGAAATTTTAAGCATAGACAACAGAAACACGCTCTCTAAAGACTTGAGATCAATCCCAACAAACATTTTATACACAATAAGACATCTTTAAGCAAGTAAATCAAATTCTTAAAAAAAATCATGCATCACTAAAACTGTAACAGTATGCAATTCAAAATTCATTTTTTAAAAGAGTTTTTATTTATTTTACTTGGAAGGTAAAAGATACAGAGAGAGAGATGATGCTTCATCCTCTGATTCACTCCCCAAATGGCTGCAACAGCCAGAGCTTGTCTGAAGCCAGGAGCCAGGAGCTTTTTCCAGGTCTCCCATGTAGTTGCAGGAACCCAAAGACTTGACCATCCACTTGCAGCTCTCTAAGGCCTAAAGCAGGAAAATGGATTGTGAAGTGGAGCAGCTGGGACCCAGGGGCATACTGCAAAGCTTGGTTGGGAGAATTGTCCAACCTATTCTGCTCTCCCTCCTTTGATGAGGCAGGCAGCATCTTCTGCTGGCCCAGATGAGCTGGGTGTCACGTTCCAAGTGTGCTTCTGGGCTTACTGTCCTCTGCACAAGTATCAGCAACTGTAAAGGTTCAGTACCAATATATATACTCCAAGGTCAGACAGCATATATTGTGATTGTCCCAGGGCCAGGGTTTGAGTCCATTAATCCAGTTGGGAGTCCCCTAAGAAACCTTGTCTGGGGTGATCCCAGACTTCACTCTTGTGTGCACTAGCCAGTGCAGGGTCAGGTTTTGTCCATTATCTGCACCAGCCAACACACATACTAGTGAATGTTGCTGCCTGGCCAGTTCCATCCCCAGCTGCATCTCTCACACAAACTGATGGGTGTTGCAGCCTAGCCCAGCCAAGTTTGCCATGGGCTGGTTTTGACGCACACCAATGAGTGCTGCAGCCTAGTTGGAACAATACCAAATAAATTCCACTAGGCCTTCTGTTAGCCCTGGTTTTTGGGTGTACTGGCTGCAGCTAGCCCAGCCTGTCCTGTAACCCATCCAGCTCTGCTGCATACCTATGGGTACTGCAGCTTAGTTCAGCTCGATCCTCCCCAAGACCCACCCACATATATGCCAAAGGATGCTGCCTTTTTAATCAATCTGACCTACACCACATCCTAGCTCATACTCGTGACACTGTGTGCCATGGACTGACCTAGCCTGCTGAGTGTTGGAGCCTTGCCTGGCTCACCACCAGCCCTAATTCTTTGCTCCCCAGTGACAGCTTCAGTCTAGCAGAGGAGTTTCCCAAGTTCCCCTACCAGGCCCACTCCCAGTCCCAGATGTCACATGTGTCAGTGGGTGGCACAGCCGTTCTCGGCATGGTCTGCCCTTAGTCCCGGTCTTTGAATGTGCTAGCGTAGCTGCAGCCTAACCCAGCCAGGCCTCCTCTCACCCAAGCACCTGTGATCTTTCCATCCACTGGTTCACTCCTGAAAGGGCCGCAATAGCCGGAGCTGAGCTTGTCCAAAGCCAGGAACCAAGAACTTCTTCCAGGTCTCCCATGTGGGTACAGGGTCTAAAGCTTTGGGACATCCTTTTCTACTTTCCCAGACCACAAGCAGGGAGCTAAATTGAACGTGCAGCAGACAGGACATGAACTGTCACCCATATAGGATCCTGATATGTGTAAGATAAGGATTTAGCCACTGAACCATTGCCCCAGACCCAAACCATTGTATTTTTTTTTAAAGATTTATTTATCTTATTGGAAAGGCAGATGTACAAAGAGGAGGAGAGACATGATGATTCATTCCCCAAGTGGCCACAACAGCTGGTGCTGCACCAATCCGAAGCCAGGAACCAGGAACCTCTTTCTTGGTCTACCACGCAGGTGCAGGGTCCCAATGCATTGGACCATCCTTGACTGCTTTCCCAGGCCACAAGCAGGAAGCTGGATAGGAAGTGGCGCTGCCGGGATTAGAACCGGTGCCCATAAGGGATCCCGGCGCATTCAAGGTGAAGACCTTAGCCATTACGCTATCACACCGGGCCCCAAACCAATGTATTTTAAAATCATGATTTCTTTAAGCCAACTGTTGAAGAAGGCCAGTGGATGGAGAAGAAGAAGCTATTGGACTCATACCACCAAATGTCAACTGGGGTTACTCCTCACAATTCATTTCTGTCTTTGGTTATCCCATTTAGAATTCCTCACTCTAACTTTGTGGCCTACAGCTAAGTTTTCCTAGGTGCCTCCACTGTCCAAGCTTTTCCCTCCAGATTGGACTCACTGAAAGTCATCTCATCTTGTTGGTGTGATAGTGTAGCAAAATCTGCTTTGGACTCCTACTATATGTTCCATGGACATCTTGGATGATCTTTGAGTACCTCAAGGAGCAGGCAGTGCCCATTTAGCCAGCCTCTTCATCTGTCAGGGACCAGATCTGTTCAGAGAAAAAGGAAACATGGACCTCATCCCTTTTGTAGGAAGAGTGTTCAGTGGACCTGTGCAGAGCCTTCTAGAATGCCCAAAGAGAAGACTTTAGGCTGTGTATGGAGGAAATAGCAAGGCTAGTTACTGGGGTGCCTTAGGGTGCTTTGAAACTTTTTGTCATATCTGACACTGAGTCTATGAAAGCAGATCAGAATAAAGGGTAGGCAGCCATAGTGTACAAACAGATCTGAGCTAGGCTAGTAATGCAACAGTCACCATCGCTGGTTCCTGAATCCTGTTCCTTCCTAGAAGGAGCACAGAAGCATGGGCATTTCCCTCTCTCTAGCAACTTAAACCAGCCAAAGGCAGACAGCAACCTAAATGGCTTCCATGTATGGAATTTGAGAGGTAGTGGGGAGCACCCCAACCCTACCAAGAATGCTTTTAAAACTAGCCTATCTTTGAGTTCCATGGAGTATGAGGAATTCAAGGCCAGTCCAGGTGGACTTCATGAGGAAAATGTGATTGGCTAGCACTCAGGTAAGAAGGTGAGGGCAACTGGGCCTGGATCTTACCCAGAGCCACCTCACAGTCAGTTTCCCTCTCCCTCTCCTCTCACCACTCCCCACAGCCCTGGTTCCACATAGGGCTATCTGGTCTACTGGTCTGCTCAAACCCCATAGCAGACACCTGCCTCGTGGGCTTCCTCCTCTTACCCAGCAGGGCTGACCCCATGGTGTTTTTCCCAGTGCTTTCCCCAGGCCAGTTTTAGACTCTTCGATCAGGTCTACTAGGAGATGTTTGAGAGTTTAGGGGAATTTTGTATTTTCATTTTGTTTTTGTGGGTTTTTTTCTTTACTTGTCCAGATAAATGTGCTCATCACTGTGGGCTCTGTGTGGCCAGATGGTTTGGTCTCCTAGCAACCCTTCTTTATGGGGCTTGGCTCATGTTATAGGGGACCTTTCTGGTCACAAACTGCAATAAGGACAAATGTCAGCTGGGAAGTCAAGTTGTTGTGGAACAGCCAAGTCCAGAGAGATCCAGACCTGTTGGCATAAAGGGTCACTCACATAAAAGGTAACTCACCACCTGTTGGCATAAAGTGTCAGGAGAAAGATAAATAAGTCATGGAGAGAGATATTTTTCTCTTCAGTTTAAAAATAAGAGATGGGCTCATTGTGTAGAACACTGAGGTTGTTTGAGAAAGGCTGCTTTCCACAGAAATATGATGCTCCTTCCTTTTAGGGTAAGACTGCCCATCGCTAAAGGGAAGGAGCTGATGCTGCATCTTGAGTTCTGGAGAATAGAGACAGAAATGAGAATAGAGACCATTTTCCTACTGCCCGTACTTTTGCCTAAGCTGGAGGAAATGTTCCATAGATAAGAACCTGTTAGTCAGCAAGAATCTGAACATGTGCTCAGGTTCTTGCTCAGCACAATGGGAACAGCATGGTGAGTGACTAGAACAAATACTGGGACCATTTGGAGGATATTTAGCAGCTCTGCACCTCAAGCTGTAGAATGGGATTACTGTACCCATACCTTTCTGCTTATGACGCGATTAGTGGAATAACAGAATATGGAAGTCCCAGGCAGCTAGGAAGTACAGTCAGTGGATGTCCTCTTGAGTGTTCAAGAGGGCAGCGCATACACTGCTGGAAAAGGGAACGGTGAAGAGCTCTTGACCCTGAGTGAGGATTCCCAGGGTGATCCAGGTCCTGCCTCACTGTACTCCCCAGCACTGCCTCTTTCATAAGACCATTACAGGAATCACATAAATAGTGAATGTGAGGGCTTTTGAAAATGGCTTTGTCAATACAAGAGATAGACACAATTCTCTGTGTATCTTTTGCTGTTGGTCTGATGACATCTGATCTTTATAGCTGAAGAAAAATCTTTCTGTAATAAGTGCACTAACTGTGAAAGCCTCAAGTTAGTCACGTTGTCCCTCAGGTCTCATATTAGTTTCCTGTTACTGCTGTCATAAATTACCATAAACTTGCTGATTCAAAACAACAGAAATTGACTCTCACAGTTCAGACAGTCAAAAATCCAAAATTAAGCTTCCCTGCGAATTCACATTCGCTATGAAGATCTGAGAAACGATTCCCTCCTGGACTTTTCTCAGGTGTTCTTTGGAATGCACAGCTCCAGGCTCTGCCTTCTTTGTTTGTTTGTTTGTTTTTTCTGCACCCTTTGTCTCTTATAAAGGCACTTGCATTGAATTTAAGGACCACTCTAATCCACTCAATGAGATTTTTTTTTTTTTTTATAATCCATTTTATTGTATTGTTGTTGACAATCTTTACATAGTTAACTATAGTTGAAGGAAAAACAAGAAAGAGAGAGAAAAAAAAAAAAAGGTTCAGGGGGATAGGGAGGTGGGCAATGCTATTATGTCCATATTGTTTCCATCATGTATCTGAGGTAACACTCAATGAGATTTTATATTGATCCTTACTTGAGTTGCATCAAAGAGAATTTTAATTTCAAATAAGACCACAATATAGAATTCCAGGTAGCCAAATTTTGGGTATAAGGGACAGTTCATTTGAAATGGCACCTGATAACCTCCATAAAGCAGCTTTCTGACTCTCACTCAATGTGTACTTTTGTTGAATTTTAGATGAAAATGAACAGCAAAATCCTTCAGGCGAGTGCCTGGCATTAATTCAGTGTGTGCCTATGCAGAAGGGAGGGTGGGGAACAGCGTGGAACATTCCTTAGGCAAGCTGGAGAGGGTTTCATTCTAAAGGTGATAGGAGGAATAAAAAACACAAGCATCACTGAATATCTTCGGGAGAGAGGAACTTGACCTAAATAAACTTCCGCACACATTCCTGTATCTGTGGCTTGAGAAAAGGGCACTTGTCTTGAAATCAAACTCAATCACCGGTTTTGCAAAAATGGGGTTAATACTAAGATCTCCCCTCAAGATTTCAAATATGAAACTTCATTAACATAAAAAGCATATTATGCTCTTGTCTAACCAAGTGTATTTTCGAAAGCTAGAATGAGCATGTATCAACATCAGGAGTCTACTCTCTTTTCATGTGGACCTTTTGCGAAGTGGTTGTGTGGTCTATACAAAAGCCTTATGGAACAAGATGTGTGGGAATTCAGGATTGCAATAGTCTCACATCAAATAGTTAAATTCCAAATGACTATGCCTTTCAGTTCACCCATTTGTATTTTCAGTTATTGTCTCCTAGCAAATGGTTAATAATCTGGTCTCTGAAAAATATTGTATGTATATGCATATATACATATATATATGCATATGCATGAAACTTAGTTTATCTTCAATTTTAATTATATAAAGATATATAATACATAGCACATTATTTATAAAATAAACCTTTTTCTGTTTTTTTTAAGATTTATTTATTTTTATGTTAAAGGCAGATATACAGAAAGAAGAGAAAATATCTTCTATCTGCTGACTTACTCCCCAAGCTGAGCCAATCCAAAGCCAAGAGCTAGGAGCTTCTTCCAGGATTCCCGCTTGGGTGCAGGGTCCCAAAGCTTAGGGCCATCTTCTACTGCTTTCCCAGGCTACTGGTAGGGATCTGAATGGGTCGTGGAGCAACCAGGACATGAACTGGCATCCATATGGGATCCCAGCACATGTAACAGGATTTAGCCACAAGATTATCACGCCGGGCCTACTTCTTGTTGTTGTTGTTTAAGATTTATTTATTTTTATTGGAAAGTCAGATACACAGAGAGGAGGAGAGACAGAGGGGAAGATCTTCCATTCGATGATTCACTCCCCAAGCGGCCGCAATGGCTGGAGTTGAACCAATCCAAAGCCAGGAGCCAGGAGCTCTTCCAGGTCTCCCATGCGGGTGCAGGGTCCCAAAGCCTTGGGCCGTCCTTGACTGCTTTCCCAGGCCACACGCAGGGAGATGGATGGGAAGCGGGGCCGGCTGGATTAGAACCAGCGCCCATATGGGATCCTGGCGCGTGCAAGGCAAGGACTTCAACCACTACGCTATCGCACAGGGCCCTGTTTTTTAAGATTTATTTCTTTATTTGAAACTTATAGAGGGAGAAACATCACTCTTCATGTGCTGAACTAGCCAGAACCAGACCACATGAAATCCAGGAACCTGGAATTTCACCCTAAGTGGGTAGCCAGAACCTGGCCGGGCCATCATAAGCTGCCTCTCAGGTATATTAACAGGAAGCTGGATGGGAAGCACAAGGTAACCAGTACTTCAATGAGGCACTCTGATAGAGAGGATGGGTACCCCAGGTAGCAGCTTCATTCTTTGTACCACAATGCCTCTCTCCAGCTTGGGCTTTTTTTGTTTGTTTGTTTTTTAAAGATTTATTTTTATTACAAAGTCAGATATACAGAGAGAGGAGGAGAGACAGAGAGGAAGCTCTTCCGTCCGATGATTCACTCCCCAAGTGAGTCGCAACGGGCCGGTGTGCGCCGATCCGAAGCCGGGAACCTGGAACCTCTTCCAGGTCTCCCACGTGGGTGCAGGGTCCCAATGCATTGGGCCGTCCTCAACTGCTTTCCCAGGCCACAAGCAGGGAGCTGGATGGGAAGTGGAGCTGCCGGGATTAGAACCGGCGCCTATATGGGATCCCGGGGTGTTCAAGGCGAGGACTTTAGCCGCTAAGCCACGCCGCCAGGCCCTTGTTTGTTTTCTTATGATGTTTACATAGTTGATCAGAGTGGGAAGGATCAAGGGTTAGGGAAAAGTGGGTGTGCTCACTGTTTCCAAATTTTACTTTCTCCTCCTATATCTACAGGAAGGGAGGAGATAAGGGAATGAGCCATGGTCAGCCTCTCAACCGGCTCAGTACCCAGGGATGGAGAGAGACCACCCAATATTAATCCAGGGTCCCAATACGGCGCAAGGATTCTACTACGTGGTTTCAATAGTTCTGAAGTGCTCTCAATCTCGCCAATCCAAGGATGAGGAAACCCTTCCAATGCCCACTTAAGAGTCTTCATTTGCCCAGATTTTTGCTGTCACTGTTCAACTGGAGTAGTTGTCCAATTTTGTCTGTTCTCTTTCTTCTGCTATGGTACCAGATGTCCTCTGCAGGCTTCAATGAGCTGTGATATCCTCCATCTGCATCAGGGTCTGCCATCCACTGCTGCATCTTTTCCATTGAGGAGGACAGGTCTCACAAACAGACCCAAGGGCCCGGCCAGGTGACCCAGGCCCCATCAGACTCCCCACTCCTGGGGCTCACAGACCCAACATTCAACACACTTGCAGGCCCAAGGACCTGGGTCAGGAGACTCCAGCTTGTTTTAAGAAATGAACAACATTATTAATTGTAAATTGCATATATTCTATTGGTTTTCATAGCATGTCTGTACTTGATGCTGGCTTATTTCATACTCGAGTCAATCTGTGACAATTCACAAATATAGGTAGTTATAATGTGAGTACTGATCCATGTCCTTTTTAAAGTCAAATATGAAACAATAAAGACATATGTTGGAATTCCACTTGCTTATCTGTGACACTGGCAAATCAAATGACAATTTTTGAATGCCAAGAAAACGTTTTCTTTGTTCTGCTGTTTTCAACATAAGGGCTATAGTCACAAGACATGTTTTCTGTATCACTTTTGCGCATCTAGACAACAGTATAACAGTAAACTGAAACTCTATTTTGTGTGCTGATTTCCATGGTATAAATTCCCGTGGCCAGTTCCAATCTCCCAACATGATGCCACTGAATGAAAAGCTGGGAAGAGAGTTGCAACAGCACCCATGATACAGTAACTTATTTTCATCATAAAGGACAATAGCATTACTAATAATCACCTAATAAAGTAATTCAGAAGTATTTAATAAGGAAAGGGTTTTAGTCCCTCCATTTTAAATACAATGCTTAAAACCTAAAAATGGCGGTGTTTGTCAATCAGTTCATTGTTCCCCGAAAATATGATTGACTTTAATGTATTGATATGTACTGCTGTATCCCAAGACTGCACGATGGTGTGGGGAGAATGGTCATCAGCTATTTTTTTTCTGTGTGTTTTATTTTTTATTTATTTATTTATTTATTTATTTATTATTTTTAATTCATTAATTACATTGTATTATGTGACACAGTTTCATAGGTACTTGGATTCTCCCCAGGTCATCAGCTATTGAGTGAAGAAGTGAGGGAAACAGCAAGGATATAAAGCAAGTTCACACATAGTACCAGCTCTCTTTATCCTGATCCCCTTGAGGAAACCCATAAGAGATTGCCTCTGACCTGTGAAAGTGGACTCATTATGCTAATTGGCCTTCTAAAGCTTCCATGTGAGCACTGGTGCTAACAGTACCTTCCCAGTGTTCCAGTATCATGGTTCAACTAACAGAAAAGTATGGGGTTTCTCTGCCAATTCTGACTACTTCTCTTAAATGAAGAAAGACAACTCCTCCAACTACAGCACACTATATTCCAACATGCTGCACCCAGCAAGGAAACTGGATTTCTGCCCAGAGATCCGCACTCTTCCACCCCAGCTCTCTGTGAATGCGGCACTAGGACCCACCTGCATGTAGAGGTGCTCTCTGAAATTATGGGACAAATCAGAAGGAAGAGTTCCATGAATTCATTAAAATTCAGTCATTTAAGTTCAGCTGACAGCTAGCAAATTTGAAGATTGGCTTGATAAAACTCTCTCATTTTTCTGCACTCTTAGAAGAGTTACCAAAGAGAACTACTCAAAGAAATCATGCCACTCATTTCCTGGAGACAGTGAAGGAAAGAAGGAAGGGAGCTCATTTCAGCCCCAAACGGGGCTTTGGCCAGGATGACTACACAGCCCTTTTCCCATCTCCAATAATGTAAGTAAGCGCCTGACTTGTTTCTTGAGAACAAAAGTGACTTAAGGCCCGAAGAGAGATGAGCAATCCTCGAGACACAGGCAGAAAAAGTCCCAAGCGAGACAGGAAGCTAGTTCAGGAACCTGCTGGTTCCTGATGTGTAGACTAGACAGCACGGCAGCACTGCTGACACACAGCTCGCCTCTGCCGTGGTGCCTCTGAGCAGCTGCCGGGCTCCCGGCTGGGCTCCTTGCTCTCTCTTCCCTGGCTGATGGATACCAACAGACCACTCTCCTGGAGCCTCCTGCTGGTCCTGTCCCTGGTTTTCGGATTGAGCTATGGATCAGGTGAGTGTTCTTCTATTTGAGAGTTTGAGTGTTACAGCTAGCTGCCAGGAACCTGCTTAGCCTCGTGGATGGAGAGAAGGCACAGGGGCTGGGGACTGTGGGTTGGCTGCCTCTTCCTTAAGGACTGGCTCTGAGTTTCAACTGCCTCTTTCAAGAAGGAAGGAACATTGTGAGTTCTTGCGCCCTTGGGTTTCCAGGCTCAATGCCACCAATCCTGGTTTCCATGGGAACCAGGGGCTCTTAGACAAAGATACCTGTCACACTGCTAATCAGCCTCTCACCATGAGAAGTTCTTACTATAGTTCTGATCAAGCAGTTGGTTGTGTTTGGTTGAGCTCTGGGACATGATTTGGCCTGTGCACCTCCTTATCCTAGAGGTCATGTTTATACATAGAGGCAAACAAACCAGAACCTGGACCAACAAAAAGCAAAAGCTACAGCGGGAAGAAAGAGTAGAAGTAAAAACAGCCAGCCTTTGGTTGAAAACAGAAACAGTGGCCACAGCGTGGTCATATCAGTGGCTACTTTCTTGGAAGAGAAGATTCCAAAGCAATGGGAGGGGGAACAATTGGGATTTCTGAGTGCAAGGCTGGTTACAGTATATGGGAAATGCAAATAGAAAACTCTGGTGTCAGAGTGGCTTCAGCAATGAAGCCAGATGACAACAGAACTTTGGAGCCTGGCTTATCTACTTCTCAAGGTAAGCTGCGATTTTCTAGTTAGCAGCTTCAGGACTTGAGAAAACAAAAGCCAAATATGGATTAACCGTTGAGTTGATGGCATGAGGAAGACGGGACTCTCCTGCTTAAATGCCTTGGAACTTTGCTTAGACTTTGGGAAGCAACCTGGGATGGGCACAGCCTTAGGGAAAGGGAAAACCCTCAGGCCCAGGGTGTTTTGAGTTTGGGGTTTTCAAGACCACAAATCCATGATGGACTTTGGCAGGAAAAGCCCCAGGAGCTACTAGGAACATAAGAAAGGTATGTATGGATCTATCTTGTGCCAGACTCCCAAATGAAGAGGCGCTTGCTTGGCCGCGATTACCTGTAGAATCAACAAGTCCAGAGCTCTTGCTAACTGGAGTCTACGAAAGAACAACTGATCACTTAGTGCAATCACAGGGAGAGGCGAGCCTTTCAGTGGCACCTCATTTGTTGGCATACGGGCTTGTGACTATAAGGAGGGACAGATTGTTCTGCTGGCTGGATTTTTCTGTCTTTGTGCTTATTTGAATGGTCAAATAAGCCAGACTTACCAGCCAGGCTCAGGGAACCTCTGATACAGCTGACAGCTGCTCAGCTTGAGGCTTTGGAGGTGGCTGGTGAATAAGACACAACCCAGCCCCAGAAGGTGTGTCTGCCCAATCGTCTCCTGCTCTCTTCCTTGTGTGCCAGCTTCTGAAATGCATACAAAATCTGTTCAGTCTTTATTTTTAAATACATACCATTTTTGCAAAAGTCTAGTAAAACCCAGATGGAAACACTTTGCAAATGGGCCAGGTCAGTCATGACAGAATTCAGCCAACCAAGAAATTTAATTCTTGTAAAATAAGTACCATTCTCCTTCCCATCTCTATTCAACTCAATTTCCAATTTCCAGTCAGGACTTGGGAAATAAAAAAATCTACATGTCCCCATCCCCCAGCAAAGTGAATTTTCCTTTTCCACTGATGAGTTTTCTAAACAGATTTTATGTTTTAGAGCAATTTTAGCAAATTAAGCAGAAATTAGAGACTTCTTTACATCCTCTGTCCACACAGAGTGTATCCCCTACTGTCTATATGTCCCACTGTGGGAGATATAAACTTGATGAACTCCTGTAAGATTTTATTTCCCATGCAGATCTTCCTCACCCCTTTCACATACATGAGAAAAGAGGTGAGAAACAACTGCATGGAGTCTAGACTTGATCCCAAGTGATGTGTCTACTGGTCCTTGTATGTCAAAATATTTATCTGAGCATTTGAATTTTCCAAAAGCTTTCCTACTGTAACATCTAAGCTGTCTCCATACTGGACTAGGAATCAGAGCATAGGGACTATTTGGTTTCATTCATAGATTGACTTTTAGCAGTTATCTATTAAGAGCACCTGATATGACATTGTGTCTAATGTGTGGAAAACAAATTGAACTATCACAGCCATGCCTAGACCCTAAGAGTCCATCCAGAACAATCTGTTCAATGGAGAATGATGGCACACACTTCATGCTCGCTATGTACCAAGCAGAGTTCTAAGTGTTTTATATATATCTGTCAGTTAAGTCTCACCTATGAGATATGTACTATTATTACCATTAAAATTTTATGAATGAGGGAGGAGAGATACAGAGTTATTTAGCAAATTCTTTGTACTTACACATGCTGACTCTAGAGTCCTCAATGAATGAAACAGGATGAGCCAATGTCTGAAAGGTGGGGATGATGCTAACATTTGTGTTCAGCTCTCATGGATTAGAATTATCTGTCACACAGATCAAGGGTGACTAAAGACTTTCAGACTGGAGAATAATAAGTGCAAATAATCTAAGAAGAGGACCAGTATTTCTAGTAACATCACGAAATATGAATAGGAGTTTGATTGGGAGGCTTTAGTTTTGATTTTTTCAACCATTTTTATTTATTTGAAAATCAGAGACAGAGCGGGAGAGAAAGAGCTCTTCCATTTAACCATGTGAATTGAAGTGACTTGAACTAAACTGAGATAAACTGAACTATAGACTTTTCAAAAAAAAATTAAAACCCTGCTAATGACTTTAGAATGTAGACGACATGTAAGTATTTTATCTGAAAATTGGAAACAGGGCAGAAACTGTTTTCATCATGCCAGTTTTCACTTGATTTTTTTAAAATGAATCTTTTTATTTTATGAGCATTGTGTTCATCTATAAAACTCCAACAATCTGCAAAGTAAGAACTCATCTCCCTTTCATGCTTCTTTGTGAAGGCAACCACTGTTACAAGTGTCTTTTGTGTCTTTCTAGGTGTGCAAGGGCTGGCAGATTGGGTGTTTTTTTTAAATGGGACTTGCAAATAGGATTCTGATTGGAGGCACAAAAGCAGAAATAACATTGCAAGAGTTGAGGGAGGAATGAGTTGTGTTGTACTAGAAACTTGGGGATCATAACTAATACCTTTTCATCTCTTCACCTGGCAAGGGTAGAAAAGGACTCTCATTATTTCCTCCCATCTTATGCCTTTTAGGGGTTTTTTAAAGACAAATTCAAATATGTAGTTATTGTGAAGAGAGAAGAATTGTGATTCCATATTGTCACTTATCCCCTTCTTTAATCATCCATCCTATTTTGCCTTGTTCATTCACTTGGACAACAGGATTTACTGAACCCACATCAAGTCCCAGATGAATATTATGCATATATCAGTGAATAAAACAGACACAGCCCTTACTCTTAGAAGCTTATAAAATGGAGTAAGGGTGACAGACTTGAAACACTGTTAGAAGAGTGACAAATGACCTTAAGTGCTTAGGAAGCACGTGGCAGGAAAACTTATCCTATCCTAGCAATCAGGGGAGTCTTCCCTAATAAAGGTATGGAGGTTCAAGGAACCAATCAGACAGATAAAGGGTGGTTATTGGCTTTCAGGCTGGGGTTAATATGTACAAATAATCTAAGAAAAGACTCAGCATTCTTAGTAACATCAAAGAATATGAATAGGAGTTTGATGGGCTTTAGTTTGGGGCTTTCTAACCATTTTTATTCACTTATCTGAAAAGCAGAGAGACAAAGGAGATCCACTAGGTCACTCCTCAGATGTGCACAGTAGCCAGGGCTGGGCCAGACCCAAGCTGGGAGTCTCCCACACAGGCAGCTGGGAGCAGTGTGTTTGAGGCATTGTTGGCTGCCTCCTGACTTGTGCATCAATAACAGGAATTGGAAGTGGAGTCAGGACTGGAACCCAGGACTCTGTTATGGGATGTGGGCACCACAAGAGGCATCTTAATCACTGCTCCAAACATCCATCCTGGGCTCTAGTTAAAAAAACTCTAGTGTTTTTCCTTTTTGGGCCTAAATTTTGCAAAACAAAATTGTGGATCCAGTAAGTGCTAACTCTTCTCTGCCTAAAATAAGGGTCATAGCAAGTTTATCTAAAGCATGTACAATAACAGAACCATACCTCTTTCCCTGTCCCCAAGACATTAACATTAGGTAGAATCCCACCTTGTTAAAAAGGTAGCTAAATTCTACTACCATCGGGCCAATATCCATGGGCCCGTGTGAATCACTCTACTTTCGAAGCAGAATTACCCATGAAGGAAAGTGAGTTGGTGGCAACAGTTCTAAATGTTTCCTCCCCAACTCTTAGTAAACAGGGGCTGACTGAATCACAGGGCCCCTGGAAAACACTTATCAGTCAGACGTTTCAGGAGTAAGAACTCCTCTTGAAGAAGATGAGCCACTTTCAAACCCCCCGTTTTATTTTTCCACTTGTGCTTACTTTGGGATGATCTCAAATCCCGCCTTCAGACCTAGCCACTCACACACTCTGCTGTGACATCACTGTTTCTGATGTGGGTTGTGAGGTGTCAGGGTCTCTAGTCCTGCTCAAGTTTTGATTCCAGTCCTCATGTGCACAAACCACTCACCTATCCTGTCCCGTTTCTTTTCCTGTTTCTCCAACTTCTTTTTTTTTTTTTTTTTTTTTGGCTTTCTTGTATTTATTTATTTTGGCCACATCATACCTCGTCTTATACCCTCTTCTCCACTTCCTCCAATTCCAAGTTCATAAAACAACTGTGGTGTAAAGAGTCTGAATGATTATGTAGGAGAAAGACATAGGGGACACATGGAGAATGTGTGAGAAGGTGAAGGGTTATAATCTGAGAGTAGAATAATTATCATCCTTTTTTTCTCCATAAAAAATAGTTTCTAAAAAAATAAGTGCTACTAAAGGGATTCTTAATCTTGTTTTGGATCTCCGATCCCTTTGAGAGGTAACACTGACAGCTGTGCTCCCAGAAAAGAAAAATGTGGCTTTGCTGATCTATACAATTTTTTCTTTACTAATTCAGAGATCCATATGGGTGTGAGTGACTCTAAATCTTCTCACACTCCTTTAGAGATGTAAGTTTAAGTTCAGAATTCAAGAAATTACTCTTTCGGATACTGTGCCTATAGTTCATACACATGACAGCCAAGGAGTCTCATCACTAATGTTCAGACGTTCAAAATGTGGCTTACAAAGTCCAACACCTTCCCAGCTATCTGTGTAAAAGCAATAATCACTACTGATTCCTCAACTAACCAAACCACAGAGAACACTGCAAGGGTGATATCTCATATATATACATGTGTGTGTCATATAATATATATCGCATATATACTATACGTTGTATAATGTATGTCATATAATATATTGTATAATAAGTATATAATATATGGATTACTTTTACAGATTTATACATATATATAAATTTTATTTTTGATGCTGTTTACCTAGTTGATTAGGGTGAGAAGGGTCGAGGAGTAGGAGAAAGTGGGTGAGACCATTGTTTCCAAATTTTCTTTTTCCTGTATCTGGGGAAAGGCAGGTAAGAGGGAAACTGCACCCAGCCTCCCAACTACCTCAGTACCTGGGGATGAGAAACCGTCACCTGATGTCATCCCAGGATTCCTGATGTGGAGCATGCTGTGTGGGTTCTACGCAAGTAGTTTCAATAGTTGTGAAATGCTGTCAATCACACCAATCCAAGAATGAGGAAAGCTTTCCAAGGTCCATTGGCTGACACAGTCCACCTTAGAGTCTCCATTCACCCAGATATTTGCTGTCAACACTTGTCTGGGGTGGTTGACCAATTTGTTCTGCCTTCTATCCTCTGCTGTGGTACCAGATGTCCTCTTCAGGCCTCAATGTACTGCTATATCCTCCATGTGCATCAGGGCCTGCCATCCACTGCTCCATCTAAGCCACTGAGGAGACCCAGTTCTGACAACAGTATCTAACAGAACAACTGTTTCTTTAGTAATTATCCATTTCCTCAGTTTAACCCAAACAAATTGTTTTTTTCCCTTTTCCCCAGCCACTGAACATCATAGGAACTGGGCTTTCAACTAAATGGTGTTTGGATTTTAGGGCATTATGGCATCAAGAACATTTTTGCCAGCTTAGCCACATTCCCCTTAGCCTATCTTAGACCCAAGGAGAATGTGGAAGGGTCTTTTCTCAGCAGCCATGTTACATAAGCAGGTTGTTTAACTCTTCTGCTTTCTTATCATCTAGAACAATCTATGCTCTTTCTCTCTGAGTCATGGGTCCCTTTTTTTATGAACGCTAGACTATGGTTAAGTTCAGTTATATATATATATATATATATAATAGGCAAAACTAAGTAAAATTTTAGTGTAGTAATACAGCTTTCAGCATTCATAGACTGAAAAGATAATTATATTAAAAGCCTCCTATGTGCCAACTTCTATCATGGGTCCTAAAGATGAAACAAAAGATGAAAAGAAGTTCTTGAGAGATTGGCATTCTAGTGGCAGAGACAAAAATGATACTCAATATCACATTAGGCAGTGATTAATGGAATAATTGGGAGGCTATTTTGAATTGAGGATTAGAGAAAGCGGATCAGAGGGTGTAAACTCTCAGAGGAAACCAGAAATGAAGCTGGGAATGAACCACTCAAGACACTGAGGGAAGAAGTTTCCAAAGACAGGAATAGCAAATTGCAATGATTTGAAATACTAGTGTTCGTGGTAGGACTTAGGAATCAATGTTACCACGGGGCAGTGAGAAAGGAAGAAAATAGGAATCAGAATTCGAGCAGCCGCTAGGGTTGGAGTGTGCAAGGTTTTTAAATCTGTATCTGTTGAGGACAGTGGAGTTTATTGTATGGGAACTAAAAGCTCCTGGGAGTTGAAAACCAAAGCAAGACAAAAATTGGGCAAAGTGTACAGGTTACAGATGCAATGAGATCACTTGAAAGACAATTCCCATCCCCCCACTTGCAATGATCTGAGAGAAAAGGAGTTGCATAGTGCTCTGATGCCAGACTCATGCCTCTGTTCAGGGCCAAACAAGACTACTGTCAGACAGAGTCTGGAACAGCTGAATTCTAATGTTTGCCAAAAGAGTTACAGAATGAAGAGTTTATTTGCTAGATTTTGGAAGCCATCAGACCTCCAAGTATTGAGCTATGTTGGCAGTTGGGAATAATGTGAAGCTTCGGGTGCAATATATAACTCGGTAAACATTCTAGAATATGTAGAACCATGCAACTGAATGAGAACCAAGACAAGTATAAAGGCAGAAAAAAGTGTAACTTCTGTGCCTGGGTTGCTCCAATATTTAGAGACCTGGAGGAGCAAAAAGCCTTCATCAAGGAAACTGAAAAGGGAAACAATGAAAACGGAGGAAAACCAGGAGAGTCTAGTATTTCAGGAGCTACGTGAGGACCTTGCTGAGCATGGCCCTAGCAAGTAGCAGAGAACACCTGTTTGGAGCAGAGTTGAGAAAAAAAAAATGGGTCAGAAACAGGGGATGGAAAATAGAAACAAACATTAAAGAACTTTCTACAAAGAAAAAAACAGAGAGGATGAGCATCTGGTACAGTAGTTACAACTCCTTTTGGGATGCCCACATTTCACCCTGACAGGCAATAGTTGATGGCTGAGGCAGTTGGGTCCCTGCCATGCACTTGAGAGATCCCAGCTGAATTCCTGATTTGCATGGCTCAGTCGTGGCTATTGCATCTGAGAAGTAAACCAGTAAATGGATGATCTCTGCCTCTGGCCATCTGTGTGTTCGTGCACCTTTCAAATAAATCAAAAATAAAGGAAAAATAGAGAAGATCACTGGGGAAGCAGCTGGAACAAGGCTGGTATTTTTAAGAGAGGGAAATTACATGCTTTGTGATGGAAATACCAGTAGGAATGATATAATACAAGAAAAGGGGGAGATTGCAGAATCTAAGCCTTGAGCTAGGGAAGGGCTCCAAGAAGGAACAGGCTGGCATTCCATGGAGACAAAGATCATCCATCCCATTAGGTCGGTTGATTTGGGGTAGTAACAAATGGAAGCACTCTTTTTGTATCTTCTATTTTTTTTTTTTCAGTTACATGAAAAAGCAAGATCATCAGCTGAGAGAGGTGGGAGTAATGCAGGTTGTGGGTTTGAGCAGACGAGAGGTGTTAAATGATCAGCAGCAGCAGGATTCCTTCTAGTGGTTTGAAGGGTATTTGGGCTGGGGTGTCTTTTACTTTGTTGGCTCAGCTTTTTTGAAAAGGAGAAATAAAATAGTCTCACCCTCAATATTATGCATTCTCTCAGGAATTTTTGGAGAGCTAGAATTCCACACCTTGGAAACACTGAGCTCAGCATTTCCCGGATCACTTCCCTCCGAGTGTGTTTTTCTCATCTTCTGAAATGATGCTGCTAGCACCTTAGTCCTCTGGGCTTATACATTCAGAGTCGTTCTCAGTTGCTCTAAATCTTCATTCTGCACACCCAGTGGTGGTGAAAACCCTGGAAAAGGCACAAACAGGCCTGGGTTCTGCTCCTGAATCTGGCACTTAGTATCTACATGACTTTAAGGCAGTCATTCGACTGTAGAAATCCTGTATTCTAGTTAGTCTACATAGCCCTGTGTTAGGTCATTTTGAGATTTTTGTTGATACTTTTAAAATATACATAATGCAGTCAAGAGCCTCCAGGGAATCCTTATCAACCCCTAAGAACCTGGCTATCCCAGGGATAGCCCAAGAGGAAGTGGGAGACTGAGATACCTTAGTTTGTCATTCCTGATTCAGACATGATGTTGTCCTCAAAGATGTCCATGTTAAAGATCTTTCTCTCTCTTCTGTCACACAGGTGGGGGTGTGATAAACTGCCCAAAGAATGTCCAGCAGTTGGGAAGCAGTGTGTGGCTGCCCTTGACAAATGAGTGGATAAATAAGAGCACGAATAAAAGCATCCGCATTGTTGTCACCATGGCAAAATCACCAGAAAGCAGTGTCAAGAAGAAAATAGTATCTTTGGATCTTTCTGAGGGGGGCTCTTCACGATACATCGAGCAAGGCTATAAGTTTCACTTGGACGACCTGAACCTGGAACTCTTGGAAAGCAGGAAGGAACATGAGGGATGGTACTTTATAACCCTGGAAGAAAATACTGCCGTCCAGCAATTTTGCGTTCAGCTCAATCTTTATGGTAATGATGGGGACTTCTCCACTCCAGACTGGATGGTCAACATAGTTCCCTGTCCAAGAAGTTAGGCTTTTCTCAGAAGCAAAGGGTATTCAGAATTGAAAGAAGCTTAAAAGACCATCCAGTCTGGGGATGTCAAAACTGTGTTTCATGGAAGAGGTTTCAGAGTTGATTTTTTTCTAATTTATGTGGATGGCAGCTCCCTAGCATTAGTTATCCCTCTTCATACTTCCCAAAATAAAGAGGCCCTGCTGCCTGAGGGCAGAAGGACCCAGAGTCCCAGGAGTCTTGGCTTGCAAGTAAGATTTAGTAAGACTTTATTTGACAAAAAAAAAGTTCTTTCCAGTTTGAATACAACTGAGGAGACCCAAACTTTCTTTCCTACTTGATGCCACTGAAAGCCAGAGAACAGTGGTTATCACATACTTACACACCCTTGTGTAGGAGGTTCACTGTACTAAGAGTTTTTGGAGAAAAGAGACAAAATTCAGTCCACCCACATCACTCACCAAGCCATGCCCTTTGGCATAGGACCATACCTAGTTGGAAAAGTAAAGCACCTTGTTCTTAGTTAAATGTGGGTTCTGATTATAACATCATTTAGTGGCAATGCACAAAGTAGAACTCATGCCCACTTAATCCAAAACCAGTGGATTTTTGTGAACCCCTTTAACTGCCAAGCGCTCTTAAAAGCACCTAGAGTTTGTGTCTCTGAAAGCTAGAGAGTCACTGGGATTCACAGGAATTCTGATGGTCACATGGGACTTTATCACTTGTTCAAAGCAACTTCCTTGTCTCGGATGCTCGTATACAAGGGACCCCACCCATCTCTCATGTGTTTAAAATCCTCAGGAAACTAAAGCAAGGATGGTATCACCTCTGCCGTCCCAGCACTTTTTTCCCTTCAGATAGTACATTCAGAATATCCCTAGACCACCAACAGGTGAAGAATATGTTCTACCTCTCTGGAACCCAGTTTCCTCATCTATAAAATGGGAATATTATCATAAAGTAAAATGGTTAAGAGTATTTAATAAGATGATGAATGTGAAACACGGGCACCATGCTTGTCCTATAGTAGATCTTAAATAAATAGGATTTTCCCTTTTCCATGGGTTACTTTATGGTGTTAAAGAGCAATAGGTTTAACAAAGCTGTTAAACCTCAAATAGAAGTGGTTGCTACACACACACACACACACACACACATATTGTAGATGAAATATCACTATAAAGCATCCTTTGGATCTAGGAGATAATGTTTTAAGTCAGTGAAAACCCCGAGGTGATTATTTGGCAGAAAAGTCCACTGATAGCATGCAGGAGAACAACCTAAATCAAGAGCACCAGGAAGTACAAGCAGATCTTTAATGGCATTGGTAGAAGGGGGCTAAAGCTACATTATCCTCTATTTCATCCCAAGGTGGTGGTGGAAAGGCTGTAGCGGGGAGTGAGAGATGGGGTGAAGTGGTTATTTCCACTGAGATGACCACACTAGAGCCCCTCAGGGAGGGACAAGTGCTGCAATGCCTTCTGAAAAAGAAATCCAGCGAGGACCCAGGGGGTTCATGTCAGTGATGGCTCCCTTCCTCCCCCTTCTGACAGAGCAGGTCTCCACTCCAGAAATTAAAGTGCTAAACAGGTCCCAGGAGAGTGAGAATGGGACCTGCAACTTGATGCTGGTGTGCACAGTAGAGAAAGGGGACCATGTGGTTTACAACTGGAGTAAGAAAGAAGGCCTCCACCCATTCAGCTCAGCCAACAGCTCCCAGCTTCTGCACCTCACCCTTGGCCCCCAGCATGCTGACAATATCTACAACTGCACCGTGAGCAACCCCATCAGCACCAGCTTTCAGGCCTTCAACCCATGGTCCATGTGCAGGTCAGACTCGTCAGGTGAGTATGCCAGTGGCGGCTAATGTGCCACAATAATGAGTAAAGGCTCAGTCCCTGCTGGGTCGATTTCTCTCTTATTTGGTTATGACCTTTACATTGGTTACAACCCTTGTCATTTTCTTTAGGTTCTGCAAAAGTCTCCTCCAGTGCTCTCAGGGAGGACATGATCACCATGGTCAGGGTGACATTGTACTGTTTAGGGCAGAGTTGAAGAAACCCATGGGAAATGATGGAGCCAGATCCAGAATCTAGGTCTGCAAGGAGTGATCCTGCCCTAGCCCCAACTTGCAAGGATGACTGGGGAAAAACAGTGCAAGTGGTAGAGCCTGACTCTCAAGTCCATCTCTCATTAATGATGTGACAGCTCCAAACCACCAATACATATTAGGTTGTAGGAAATCAGCAATAGATGTGCTGTGTGATCTCTGCTATCATACAGTAATTTATAGAGATATGGCTGGATAAAGAAAACAATGTAATACTACTCAGGCACAAAAAAGAATGAAATTCTGTCTTTTGCAATGAAATGGATGGAACTGTGCAACTGGAGACCATTATGATTAGTGAAATAAGCCAATCAAAAACTAAGATAAATATACAAAAATTATGTAAGACTTATTTAAGAACGTGTAAGAATTAAGTGTGTGATCATAAGATAAATTGAAAGTACACTATTGTAAAAACTAAAAGAAAGAAAGCAGGGAATAAGAGTGTTCTGAAGAAGGGAGGGATGAAAGGAAATATTGTCACCTTACAAGTGTGTCCAGGATATGTAGTTTCTCTTTATATTAATATATGATAAGAAATGAAAAAATAAAGAGACCTAGAAATAAGAAAACTGATAAAGGAAATAATTATTTTAATAAAACTGTTATAAATGTTAGCAAAGATAGGATCTGAAACATTCGCTCAGCAATAAAGCACAGGATAGAATGAACAACCTCATTTTATGGCATAAAGTGAATTGCATGGCAGGAGAGGGAGCCAGAGAAATCAGAGAGAGGTAAGAATCAAGTTTGAATAACAATGATAAATTGTATTGTGCTTTATGATTGAAAAAAAAAAACATTTTCCATTGTGTAATCTCTTTTGACTCCTATAGTGCCTTTGTCAGATGGGCAGTATCTCAACCTCACTTTAAAGAGGTGGAAATTGACATCCATGATGTTTTAGTCCCTCCTCAAGTTTATTCATTTTAGGAATAGTGGAGTTAGCACTGAAAGCTAGCTCTTTTATTCTTTCTCTAGAACAGAAAAAAAAAAGCATCATTATTCTGTCACTGAAACGAAGAGAGAACTAAATAAGTTGGTCCATCTAATACTTAGAAACAGGGCTGAGCATGTATACTGACAGATCCTGGATCCCTGCCTCAGGCAGGTTCAGGGACAGCAGGACATGGTACTGATGGCTTGGTTATGCTCTGGAATTCTCTTCTGGGTCCACTTAGAGGAGACAGGAATCACCACAAGGGCTAGTATGACAGTAGGCCTGGTGTCCATGTGGAAGGCTTTCCCAGGTTTTCTGGGATAGGGAGATGAGGAATCTAGCCGGCTTATGTTCTCAACAAAGCACCTGCTGCCATGAGACTCCCCTGGATTGTTACCAGGTGGATGACTGGGAACATCCTTCTTTCGTGAATCTGATGCACTGAATGGCCCCTCTCCCAACCATTATAGGGCAAGTCAGTTTGTTCTGTATGCCCACTGGATACATCTGGCTGCTTGCAGACAAACCATATTCAGAGGTTATCTCTTCAGATCACTCTCCCTTCACAGTCTTTCAGAACATGCTAGTGGGACCAAGAGAGTGGTATTGCACAATAGGAAGTTTACAGAATGTGGCCCCTGAGGTTCTAGATCCAAGCTCTTCCACACACAAGAGGAAGTCATTCAGCTTCTCTGAGACTTAGTTTCTTCATCTAGGAATATTGACAACCAGCATGACTGTGACAAATCATCTCATTCTCCCAGCAACACAATGACCTTGATAGGTCAAGTAAAGCCATACATAGAAAGCAATGGAGGTGGGCTGTCTGATCATTGGATCCTTGTTGATGTTAGTGTAAGAGACAATGCACCTGAAACTTTATAAATCATAATGAAAATGTAGGTTTTATTCCTTGGGGGCAGGGGCAGTGGGTGAGGAGGTGGTAGCCATGTCTCTAGCTACTGCAGCCCTATTGAAGACAGGACACCCAGTGCTTTGCCCTGACCTATTCCTTACAAGGAGGAGAGCTCTTGTCATGCTTCTCAATGTGGTTTCACCAGCATTGGGCTGGTGCACACCAAAGCCTTGATGAACTATCAAGCTCATTACTAGGCGCACATGACTTAAGACAGTCCTAGGAAACGTGAAGATGTTCTTCCCACCTAAGCCTCTTTGAGGAGTAAGCATCCACTGGTGGGAGGCAGATTTTCTGACTTTGAGGCAGAACTATGACTATGTTATGAGATATAAAAGTACAAGAAGTGGCAGTGATATAGCACCATGGGAAGAGGCCTGTCACAATCTCAACTCCATCACTAGAACTCCGTGCCATGAGGCGGCTATGTCCATCCCTCAAGGCTGCTTAATAACCTTGAAGATGAAAAGGGTGACCTAGTGAAGTTTCTACCAGATTGAGAAGTTTATGAATAGTTCCTTGTGTGTGTCACAAAAAACTACTAATAAGGGATTGCCAAGATACATTAGCTGCTAGGATTGTTACCACAAAGCACTGAAAAGTGGATGGATTAAACAATTTATTGCCTAATAGTTTGGAGGTTAGAAGTCCAAGATCAACGTGTTAGATGATTTTCTTTCTCCTGAGCCCGCTCTCCCTGACGCGCAGGTGCCGCCTGCTCACTTTGTGTTCACATGACCTTTTCTTTCCTGTTCTTATAAAGATACCAGTCAAAATAGATTAGGGCCACCCTCGTGACCTAGTCTTAACTTATTCTAAAAAATCTCTATCTCCAAATATAGTCACATTCTGAATTACTGGAAGTGAGAGCTTCAACTTATTAGTTTGGAGGAAGGGGCACGGTTAAGCTCCTAACACTACCCTAATGGCTTCATTTTAACTTGTCTACTTCTGTGAAGTCCCTATTTCCCAATCAGGCCACATTCTGAAGGCTTCCACCTGTGGATTTGGGGGAAACACAATTCAACCTGGAACAAAACTAGAAATTCCCTGCCCTGTGGGGATGGAAGACCACACCATATGTAAACCAGATCACACAGCTACTTCACAACATATCCTTCCCAGTTCCTCATGTTGTCTAAATTACTGAAAAAACTGAGGCTTTTTTACTACACTTATTTGTGTTTGCCAATGAATCCCACTAATTCTTAAGGCACAGCTCTTAGTTTGATATTTATTGAGGTTCTACGTTTTAGTATGGTGCTCAGTGCTGTTATTTATACCCAAGTATAAAGAAGGCGTGATTCTTGTCCTTAGGAATGAGATAGCTCTTTTAATGACTAATTATCCTAGATTACAACACTGAGACAGTGGCAAAGCAGAAATGTGAGCAAGGTAACAAAGAGGGGGACATTATTATCACTCCATCAAGGAATCAAGGAGATTATCATATAAACTAGGCTTGAGACATGAAATCGCAATTGTCCAAGGTGACAAAGACTTTTAAGCAAAAGGAAAAGCAGAGCTAGCAGGGTCTTGCTCTGTAGTATCTTTTAAGTGATAGAGACTAACAGTTTTAAATAAGATAACCCCATCAACTTTGTATTTCAAATCAGTAATTTGATGGTGAGAGAACAGATTGAAGTAGGAAAGAAGCAGAAAAAAGGGAAGCTAGGGGCTTGGCATGGTAGTCCAGCAACTAAAGTCCTTGCCTTGCACACACCAAGATCCCATACATGTGCCGGTTCTAATTCCAGTGGCCCCACTTCCCACCCAGCTCCCTGCTTGTGGCCTGGGAAAGTAGTCGAGGATGGCCCAAAGCTTTTGGACCCTGTACCTATGTGGGAGACCAGGAAGAGGCTTGGGGCTCTTGGCTTCGGACTAGAGCAGCTCCAGACCTTGCGGCCACTTGGGGAGTGAATCATCGGACGGAAGATCTTCTCTGTCTCTCCTCCTCTCTGTATATCTGACTTTCTAATAAAAATAAAATAAATCTTAAGAAAATAAAAGAAAGAGAAGCTAGTCGTGGAGGAACTTGGTTACAGTAATCCATCAAGAGATTATGAGGCCTAAAAAAGAGAACTGGCTGTTAATCTGAAGCAGACTTCATTTTTTTTTATTATTGGAAGCCAGGAGCTTCTTCTGGGTCTCCTACATGTGACAGATTCCCAAGGCTTTGGGTCATCCTTGACTGCTTTCTCAGGCTACAATAAGGGAGCTGGAAGGGAAGTGGAGCAGCAGGGACATGAACTGGTGCCCAAATGTGATGCCTGTGCCTGCAGGGTGAGGACGTAAGCCACTAGACTACCACATGGGGCTCTGGAGCAGACTTCTTTCATAGGGCCCTCAGCCTCCAGGAACCTTAAAGGGAATCACTAGTCTGCGGATGAAATGGTGGGATCCAGGAGCTTCTTGGAGTCTGCAATACATAATCAGGACAATCATTTCAGGACATTTATTGTCTTCATTAATGAAAACCTCATGATGTGATGAGACCAAATGTAATGCAGTGTCAGCACTTTGGCACAACTCACTTAAGCTAAACCACAGAAAAACATATTTTTTTTCTTGAAATTTTTTTCATTTAAAGGTCCCTTTTCCAGGCCATTGGTCACATAGTCATCCTTGTTCCAAATGCCATTTTGGTGTGTTCAGTGAGAAATACATGATTGGGTTGACCAATGAAGCTTCTTTACTACAAAATCCAAATCTTAGGACACTGCAAAATCCCATGACTGGGTTATGTGAAGATTGTTGATGTGGAACAATGATGGACAATGTGGGACTTGCTGTTGTCCTTAATTGCAGCGTTCTGAAATACTTGTGTCTATGCTAGGATAGTTCATGTAAAACCTGTCATATTCAACTAGAAGGGAATGCCCCGGGAAGCTCATCTTGAAAAGGAGACCTCTTTCAGTACATTAGCAAAAAGCCAGCTCAGCAAGTCTGAGTTAACTCAGGGGAAGGAAAGGTTGACACCTGCCAGTCAGCTATAGGGGCTCCCCCTTGCTAACAAAGCCGTTTCCTCAACCAGGGAGCTCCCACTGTTAGAGTCACCCAATGTCCCAGGCACGGTGAGCAGCCTCAATCCACATCTTCCCGGTTTAGCAAGAGTGGAAGGATGGAACCTGGGCACTTCTTCATAAGCCAGAGGAGCCTTGTCACATGTGGTCACACCTGCTAAAGGCAACTTGGGAAATATGGTTTAGTTGGGCCACAATGTGCTTGGACGAGACTTGTGTGACTGTGAAAGAATGAGAGAAAAACGGCCTTAGGGCACAGACTGTAGCCCCCTGCAACACAAGGCAATAAAGGCAGATGTAATGGATTTTTTTTTTTCTGAAGCTATGAACACCATAAAAATATCTACTTGGATGGTTCCAGACCTTAAATGAGTACGTAGCTCATGAGCATCCTTTCCCCACCCCCAATCTGAGTGGAAACCGCCACCAACAAGACGACATGTCTTAAAGATGGCCGACTTCAAGGAGATGCGTTCCATGCCGGCGGAACCACATGAAAGGCAGGAAAGAGATCCGGTACTCTCAGACCGTTACGTGAGCGTCTCAGTGTCTCCTGGGGGTGAACTGCATTTGTTTCTCAAGTTCTTTTTCCCCCTTTAAAAATGAGGTTTGAAGACCAGAGGACAGGGAGGGAAGCTTTTATGTTTCTAGGGCAACAGACTTGCAGAGAAGGGCCTCTGGCGTTTTGAGTGTTTTCTTTTTTAAAGGAGGCGGGGCTACGTATTTAATTGTCCCTTTAAACCACCACCAATTGAGGAGAGGACCATAGGGTGGAGTCTGACGTAAAGCATTCTTGGGAAGCCTCACAGGAGTTCTCAATCAGCCCACACCTCTGAGAGACTCCAGTGGGCAGAAGTCCAAATCTGTAGTTCCAGAGGGTTCAGGCACATTTTCTTTGTGAATGAAGCACAATGCCCCTCGAGACCTCACCACCCGACCGAACAAAAAAAGAAGTAACGGAGCTTCTGCCCCCAGGAAATGGTGGTTTGAAAACAGGAGCACATGTGATGTGTTGTGGGCACAGACACACACTTTCCTCTTGGCTCCATTTTTCTTCTTATAAAGTGTATGCCGAGTAGGCCCTTGCTGCTTGTCTTTGACTCATGCCTTTCACCTGGAGTCCCCTAAGATTTGCATTTTTCCTAAGATTCTTCTTCATACAGGGTATATGGTAGTCTTCTACCGTATCTATTCAAATGACCTCTAATTTAATTTTGTTAATCAAGTGTATAGTCTATTGTGTGGGATGGATGAGTGGATAGTGCTACAAGTTAAGAATAAGATACAATAGCTTCACTCTTTAGGTGGGGATTCCATGCCTTATCAGGCAGCAAAATGTTAGGCAAATCAAGAAGCTGCTACTAGAATTCCTCTTTGGAAGAGAATAGTATTTGTCTTAGGAGAGTACTTTAATGAGTGCTTACAGGCTGAAGGTGAGACCCTCCCTCGGCTCCCCCACCTGCCAAGGAACCTGAGGGTGTGGGCTGTGTTGCTTATACAGAAAAGGAGGAAGGGAAGATCTGATCCTGGTAGATGATTTGGGCTCCCTGGCACACAGTGAACTCTGTCCCCAGGACCTGGACACCTTCAGCACAGCATTTCATCTCACGGAGTTCTTGGTGCAGGCGTCTTCTGGTTTTTGTTGTTTGTGGGAACTGGTGAAGGGACTGAACCTTGAACTCAGGTTAACACCAAGTAGGGTAGGCAGATCTAGAGAGTCCCCAAGAAATTATCTGTAGAAACGATAGGTGGAAGTCACCAGCATCCTAGCCCCCACAAGCTGTGAAAGTAGTATTTTGCCCATGTTTATGTGGATTCCTAAAGCTTGGAGTACCTGACACATGGTTCCCGTATAAACACCATAGTCACATTGGAGCACCAAGTGGGTGAGCACTGTGAATGAAAAAAACTGGGCCTGCTACACAGGTAGGGAAATTAAGTCTTAAGCAAAAGATAGAACAGCACTGATGCCTCTCTGGATATCAGTCAAGAGACTTTGGACCTGAAATCAAATTCATCTTACTGTCTTTCGCTCAAGCAATAGAATTTACTGAAGACCCGTTACGTGTCAAGTAATAGGAAAGCCTCCCAAGAAGGGCTGTGGCCTCCAAGGAGGTGGGGAACTGAGTCCAGCAGAAAGCGTTGACGCCTATGGAGCACAGGGCAGGTTCCAGGCCTTTCCCTGGAAGTTTTCTGGGTGTTACTACGATGCTTCGTCAAAACAACTGCTCCGCTCATTTTCCAGATGAGGGTGCATGGACGAGCAGTCTACCTACCTGGTTTGCATATTGCCTTTGCATATTTTTAATCTTAAATGAAATTTGAGAGAAATATTATCTTTTAAAATGATATTCATGGTTGAATTACTTATCTTCAAATGCTTGTGAATGAAGTTCAAATTATTTGATATTTTAGAAGTTTCCAAAATTCATGTGATTAAAAACAGAAATAGTTTCAAAGACTAAGTGCTACCACAAGAGGTTCTTCAAAAAGTTTGTGGAAGAGGATTAATTATAAAACTAAGCTTGGGTTTCAAAAATTTTGGCACCAAAATAGACCTGTTGTTTAATTCCATTTTTCCATTTTAGAGTCCCCTCCCATATCATTTGTGGGGTCAATTCCAGGAACTGAAGAAATGCTAAGACAGCTGCAGCTGCTGGGTCTGCTTATTCTTATCATATTTGAAAGATTTTTCCTGAGCCCTTGATATTGACTTATAAGCCTCTGTTCAGTCTCCCCCTCAGGCCCACACGACAAAGCACAGTGGATGTTCAGCCACCATAAACCAATCAAAGTGGTCAGAGCATGCACCGTTCACAGAGCACCTCATCAAGGTCACGGGCAGCCTCCGCAGTCACCCAAATCTCGTGCTTTGTTCCCATCTGAAAGTATTTTAGAGCTCTCTGCTTGCCTCCTGAGATTTGTTTATTTATTTGAAAAGCAGAGTTATAGAGGAAAAGGGTGAGAAAGAAAGGGAAAGATAGAGAGATCTTCCATCCATTGGTTCACTCCCCAAATGGCTGCAACAGCTGAAGCTGAGCTGATCAAATCCAGGAGTCAGGAGCTTCTTTCACATCTCCCATGTGGATGCAGGGTCCCAAGGCTTTAGGACATCCTCTGCTGCTTCCCCAGACCATAATCTGGAAGCTGGATGGGACGTGAAGCAGCCAGAACATAATTTGGCACTGTTACAGGATGCCAGCTCTTGAAGGTGGAGAATCAGCCAATTGAGCCATCACACTGACCCTTCTTACTCTTTAATTTGATTATACATTTACCAAGACTATTATCTGGCAAAATTAAAGCTTCTTTAATTTAGGAAAGAGAATATATAATCATAGCTTAACTAGAAAAAGAATCCTTTCAAACCTAGAAAGAAACTTTCAGTTAGTTAAGATAGAATCCCACCCAGATGGATTGCCTTTCATCAGAGAGATTTCAGTCTATATGTTGGTCAGTTTTGTAAATATCTGAATTGTGTTGTGGCCATTACTCTGTTCCTTTGTAATCTACCTTTACCTTCCTTTCAGCTTCTTCCCAGCATAGTCATCACAACCTCAAGTTTATTCTTACTAGATAAAGTTCATATTATCATTTCATTCTATTTTTCCTTGAGCTTTTTGAAGCCACTTCCATAAGTAACTCTTACACATTAACACATTAATACATACTCTGCCATTATACTACTTAAAATCCTCATGCTATTGATTCATTTAGATTGGTAGTGCTTCACATTGGCTTCCAGGATCTCTTACCCAGGAATAACTCCCAAATCCATGTGTCTTTCTGACTCTGAGAAGTCTGTCTCTGGAATTCATCTATGTTCCTACTCCTAGATCAAACTCCGGTTCTTGAAGTTCTCTACTTCCTTGCCCACAACATGAGAGCACTGACTACATATTGTAGGACTCTTGAGATTGGAGTGTATTAGTGTGCATTCAACCCTTAAAAATAATGACCCATTGTAAGCACATAATAATCATCTACTATTATCTTATCAAGTCAAATGTCTCCACTAGGGCAAGAGATCTCATTCACTGTTTTTCATTGAGCTCCTGGTTCAATGGGGCTTGGTAAAGTGAGGGAAGGAGAGAGGCAATAAAAGTTGGCTCTAGTGTTTCAACCTGAGTGAGCCTGGTTAATTTTAAACATGAGGAAGATTGACAGGAAAGGCTACATACTTTCCTCTAAGTTCAGGTCTGGTGGGTTTAACAGTTATTTGCATGAAAGAACAATAATAGCATGATTACATTTATTTTTCAAAAGAAAACTGGGTCTTTCTTCCTCCCAGGGTCTCATGAGAATTGTACAGTAGCATAGGGAGAGCATGTGGAGCCCTCACATTCTTTTTCACCAACATGAATGCAAGACAAATTAGAAACTGAAAGATAGAGAGAAGCTAGGTGGAGATATTGACTTAGGATAGGAGAAGGCTTATTTGAAAGTGGTGTTGAGGTGAAAATAAATGGATTGCCCAGAAATGGCTTTATTGAAAGTAAAGAATATGAAAGTCAAGAACATTAAGCAAAATTAGGATAGGAAAACAGATATGGAAGTCTTGGAAGATCTAGAGCTGGCCAATAGATGTCTCCCTGGGGAGTGAAACCAGAACCAGAACACAGGACTCAGTCTTCCCACTTGTGTGCACAATTTTTCTAAACTTGCTGTGTTTTTGAAATTGTTCTCTGACCTTTTTTTCAGATACAAGACGATGGGGACTGTATATTGGACTGTTCTTAGGGGGCGTCGTTGTGGCAATCATGGCTCTCGAGGTGATCATACTATTGTTCAGAAAAAAAGGTAGGTTCCTAACAGTAAAGAAATTCATGTCAGACTTGCTATGGTAAACAGGGGCTCTTACCCCACGAGTATAAACTTGCTGTTAACCATTTTGGATTTCTGCATAAGCCTGCCTTTCAAAAATGAATAACCATATCTTAAAGACCATGCTTAATTTGTTCTAATTCAATATTCCTTTAACCCCTATACTAGACCAAGGTGATAGTGAGAAGAGCTAAACACATCTAATATCAGTGGCATTGCACAGATAGAGTCAGTTCAATATGTCTAGCACTCCACTAGAGGTATGTACAAATGCTGAAGGGGTCCGGTGAAGAATCTTGACAGTACTCACTAGGGAGCAAAAATACAAAAATTCTTTGATTTTCTTAAACAAGATTCATCAAGGTAACCCCAAACCATTAAGGCCCAATGATTCCCTAGCAATTGAACTGCTTAGAGGCAATACCTCATGCCTTGTCCTCCAGATTACCCTCTACTTCTATATCTCAGGGAAAAACTCCCTCTGACCATATGGGCTATTCTCAACTGCCACTGGAGTCAGAATGTCCTGTCTCAAACCAGGTCAGGTCCCTGACTTGTCTTCACACGGTAAAGATAGAACTTGATCCTTACTGATAACTGCTCTCATTCTCAAGTAGAGCAATGTTGTCTGCACACAACCTTCTTAGAAAAGCCCTTATCTCAGCACCCTGATGTTGGTTTCACTTATATAAGAAAATCTAGATCATAGCACAGCTACCTACTTTTGTCTCATTTCCTTCATCTAAGAGCTGGGGAGGAGCTAGAGGGAAGGGTTTGTGATTCAGATAGAAATTATGTTGAGAGCCTAAGGGTATGGGGGTGGAGCAACCACATTTGGCTTATGTTGTAAGGAAACTGAGACACCAAGGTTGAGAAAATAGATTAACTCACTCACAGTAACATTCCTATCAAATTTGCTGGGATCTCAACCACACTGTGCTCAAGGACAGTCCTCTCGTCACCTGGTTGCTCCCTAAAGGGAATATTCCTCCCCATCCTACAGTCCTTTAACCTCTTCCCCAACACACAGACCCATCTTCACTTCCAGCACTCTCTATTCCTTGTCCATCAGTAACATGCAAAACTCTGCCTCAAACCTATATTTAGTTTCTATACCATCCATAAAACCTTATTCAAGAGATTCTATTAGCAGCTTCTAGTAGTATCCACTCTAGAATGTGGCCTGACTCTAATGGTCTTCAAACAGACTCCTTTGGCAATGCCATGGCCAGAATACACTGGTTAAGAACTTGGCTATAGCATTAATCAGATTTCTATTCAAATGTATACTTCGCCACTAATGAGCTATACGGCCAAATGATTTCCCCAGTCATCTGCAAAGTGAGGTAGTATCATTCCATGCAGTGCTGCTCCAGGGATTGACTGAATCAATACATAGAAAGCATTGCACACCGTGGCTTCCCAGAATGGATGGATCACAACACACACATGCCCACACACCTCTTAATATGAATGAGCTACAACACCAAGGTTTAAGTTCTATGGTCAGCAGGGGTTTTCCTGGAAGCATCTGGGAATAGTACCTAGAGCAGATTTCAAGTACTTGTAGCCACAACTTTCATGCTTCGTCTGGAAGGATGTTAGTCAGGCTACACCCTCACTAAGCTGAAATTGCCCAATGTCACACATGTGATGGATGACACAAGCTAGGATATAGATGCCCTAATCATGAAGCTCAGTCCTTTTTCCATTGGGACTCAAGACATTGCTGATTTTGAACTGAGTTGAACCAGCCCCTGAAAACCTGTTCTTGCACTGGGAAAAATAATCTGATACTATATTGCCTTGATGTAATGGTACTTTAGAACTACAGTGATCAGCCTCGCTTGTCCATCTGTCTAACCATTTCAGATGTCCTCCTTTATCCTAAATGACCCAAAATAATCTGCAAGACCAAAAAAGTTTCTAAGGACTGGAGTCTGTTCTCGACTCATTTGAATCCGTTGCAACACCTGATAGAGTGCTAGACAGATAATTCTACCTTTGAAAACACTCACAGATTTGAACTTGAAGGGTTCATTTCACAGAACTAATGTATATTCCTTTTATTTTTAAACGAGCCTCCTTGAACTACACTGTCCAATATGTTAGTCACTATTCACACGCTACTATGTTTTTAGAATTTATATATTTATTTGAAAGCCAGAACTATAGAGGGAAAATCAGAGTGAGAAACAGAAAAACAGAGAAAGTAAGAGAGAGAGAATCTTTTATCTCTGATTCACTCTCTGATGACCAAAATCACTGGGGCAATGCCAGGATGAAGCCAGAAGCGAGTCAGAAGCCAGGATCCTCCTCCAGGTCTTCTACATGCATGGAGAGATCCAGCTGAGCCAGGCTGAAGCCAGAAGCCAGGAGCCTCCTTCAGGTTTCCCACATGCATGGAGGGGTCCAGGCATTCAGGCCCTATCTGCCACCTCTCCTGGACCACCAAGAGGGAGCTGGATCAAACTTTCAAAGTGTTTACTTATGAGAATGAAATTGGGGTGGTAAATAGAGAAGCATAATTTTTACATCATGTACTCCTAAATGTATTTTATCATCAGATTGATTATTTTTAACACTTAAAAAGAAAAAATTTTTAAACTGGCTAAAATTTAAAATGTGCAAGCTTACTAGTTGCCAGAGATGCAGACTCTGAGAAAAGTCTCCAGATGATGGATTATAGAGCAACTTTGTAATTTTCCCTTCCAAATAGTCGCTTGTGGATCAATGCTTCTCTGCGCATGCACCATCCCAGATATATACCATGTCCCCAAGATACAGGAAGATGAGAAAGCTGTGAGTGAAGCAGTGTGCCACTAGCTACAGAGTACAAAACAGATCTAAACACCAAGGCCTACCTCCAAAGAACTTACAGCCGTTTTTGAAGAGCAGTGCCACACATAAAGCAATAATTGAATGAAATACCAATGAAAATAGAATCTAACACATTTTGATCATTTTCTATGTTGCAGATACTATTCTAAACACTTCACAAGTAGCATTTCATTTAATTACAACAGACCCTTGAGGCAGGTATTTCAAGTCCCATTTCAAAAATAAGGAACTAGGCCAACAGAGATCAAGAAACTAAACCCAATGTTAAATGTCAAATATGCAGGGGGCTTTGGGCTCAGGATTTGTTTCCATGGTACTCTTGGAAATAGTGGTTATTCAATAAGGTTTTGAGATCCAAATGACTGAGCACAGAATTCATACTGAAGATAACCACCGAGGTTTCTCTCTTCCAGGCAAAGCTAACCATTATCAATCTACAACGGGAGAGAAGAGCCTTACTATCTATGCACAAGTCCAGAAACCAGGTGTAAGTTTTATACTTTCTTTGGGACAAATCAGTCATGCTTCCTGTGGGGTTCCTGGCTCGTCTAACTTTCATGGTTCAGCGTGGGTTCCAGAGCAGAAGAAATTAGAGAAGTCAGACCAAGAGATCTACTAAAAGTCTCAAAACTTCAGTGTCATGAGGGACTGTTTATTATTTGAAATAATGGGAAACACTGAATAAACTTGTGTTTCTTCTGAGGAACAAAATGAGGAAGCCGCCAACACATGATGTATGAGTCTTTCCAGCTGTTTCCTGGACATCCACAGTTTCGTGCCACCAAACCCATCACGTAGTGTGTTTGCCAGCTTCATTTCATGTTTAAGTACTTGCAAAGTGCAAAAAAGGACAAGGAAGGGGGTAGTGGAGCTTGAGAATTCTGAGTACAGTGAGGCTGGATGATGGAAGTTACTATGCAAAGTGGAGATGGGAGACAGCAAAATGATGACAGTCATTAGACAAAGACCAGAAAGATGGGGAAACTGAAGACATGATGAGATTGAGGAGTGGATGTGTTGCAAGCAAGAGTAGGAAGACTTAAGGAACTGCTGCTAGATATAGCTTTTCAGACATGAGAGTAATTCCGGATGAATGTAAAGGCCAGAATCTGGCAATTTGGAATGTGAGAAGTGAATTCTAGAATAAAGGTTTTGAAGCGAAACATAGCTATGATAAGTACCTTGTAAAATCGAATCAGACAACCAAAAAAATGGAGCATTTCCAAGCACCAAGACTTGGACTCAGAAAAAGCTTTTATTTATGCTGCTCTCTAGTGGACTGGAGGGTTTATTACACAATCCATTTTCCCCTGCTAAAAAACAAACTTTATTTAAACATCTGAGTGTTTGAAGAGTAACATTCTCACTCTTGCACTTTTGAATTTATGTTAGCATTTTTTGATAACATAAAAATTCATTTTTATTATAATGTTTGGCTATCTACTTGCTTATTATGACATATGTGCAAAAATAACACAACTTGTAAATGTCAGCTCATTTGTCTTCAAGGGTCTTGAAACTGTTCTTACCCGTTTGTGTTTTCATGTGTATTACAGCTTCTCAAGTACTACAGAAAGGGAAAAGTCCTATTAAGATTTTATTGAACTCACAGATCTATTTCAGAAAAAAATTATACCTTTCAAAAAAATGAGTCTTCCAATTTAATATAACTGCCATCCAGATTAAGAGAAAGTGTTGCAGTAGCTCTAGAAGAATTCCTGTGCTGCCTCCCAACCATTATTCGCTCTCTTCTCTCCAAGGATGAGCACAATCTTGACTTCTATATAGTATATTTTCTCTCCCTCTTATTTTTTTAACTATAAAAATGGGATTCTTTTTTATTTTCATCTCGTATCTGGCTTCTTGTGCTCAATATTACCCTTAGGAGAGTCATCCATGTTTTTGAACTTAGATGTAATTCGTTCATTTTCATTGCTTTGTAGATCAGCAATGTTTGACTATACGAAGGTTTACATAGGTGTCTATCTTATTTGAAAGACGCACACATACGGTGGGGGCGGGCGGAGATCTTCATCTGCTGCAGGGACTGGAGCTGGGTTGATCTGAAGCCAGGGACCAGAAGCCTCTTTCGGATTTCTCATGTGAACTGCATGGGCCCAAGCAGATGGGCCATCCTACGCTGCTTTCCCAGGCACATTAGCATGGAACTAGATTGGAAATGGGACAACCAGGACTCAAACCAGAACCAATATGAGATTCTGGTGCCACAGATAGTGGCTTTACTCACTGTGCCACAATGCCAGCCCCTGCAGGTGACTACTGAGGCATTTGGGATATTTCCAGTTGGGATAATTATTAAAGTTGAGTTATGAAAATTCATATTCATGTCCTTGTTAGACACATGCATATATTTTTATAATTTTGTTGTGTATACACAGTAGGACCAGAACTGACAAATCATAGACTATGCATAGCTTCAAACTGATTAGGTAAGGATAAAAGTTTTAAAAATGGGTCTACAAACTTACTTTTCAATCAGCTACATGCAAGGGGTTCATTCACTATGCATCCTAACCAAAACTTGGTATTATCGGTAGGATGTTCTCGTGTGATTTTATTTTGCATCTCCCTATTTATTAATAAAATTCAACAACTTTTCATCTGTTATTTCATCATATTAAAATATTTTCTTATAATGTCTGTTAAATCTCTTACCCATTTGCCTTTGAGTTTAATATTTTTAAACGGGTCAGTATAAACTTTCAAGTTTTGAATATGAGACCTTCGTGAATTGCATAGCTAGGAAATACCTGCACCCATCTGTGAGTTGCTTTTGAAATTTCTCAATGATATTCATAAAGAGAAGTTTATAAGAAGTATATGGCAATGTTTTAGTTTCTCCCTTTATTATTACTGTTTTCTTCGAGAAATCTTTCCTTTTTCTTACCTAATGAAAATATTCTATGGTCTTTTTTGTAAGATGCATTTGATTTGTTTGAAAGGCAGAGAGAGAGAAACATCTTCCATCCACTGATTCACTCTTCAAAGGGCCACAATGACTGGGACTGGGCCAGCCTGAAGTCGGGAGCCAGGATCTTATTCTAGGTCTCCCACACAGGTACAGGTGCCCGAATACTTATACCATCCTGTGATGCTTTCCTTAAGCACACTAACAGGGAGCTGGATCAGAAGTGGAGTATCTGGGTCACATACCAGTACTTACATGGGATGCCAGCACCACATAGCACGTGCTTAGCCTGCTATTTCACATTGATCCTTACTATATCATCTAAAAGTTGTATGATTTTTTGAGAGTGTAAAAGGTATCAAATTTCATGTTTTTCCATGTGAATATCCAATTGATAATTTATTGAAAATCTTGTCCTTACCCTATATGCAGAATCATCTTTTTAAAAAAAAGATTTATTTATTTTCATTTGATAAATCATATTTTTTTACAGAGAGAGGGGACATAGAGGCGAGATCTTTCATCTGCTGACTCACTCCACAAATGGCTGCAACAGCTAGAGCTGAGCTAAGCTGAAACTAAGATACAGGAGCTTCTGGGTATCCCACATGGGTACAGGGTCCCAAGGACTTGGGCCACCCTCCTCTGTATTCCCAGGCCATAACCAGGCCGCTGGATCAGGACATGAAGCAGCACCCACATGGGATTCCAGCACCATATGGTGGAGGATTACTGTTCAGTGTCATTGCGCCAGCTCCCAGAACCATCTTTTTCATAATTCTTCAAGTGTCCACTTTCCTGTGTATCTCTGTGCTATCACATTGACATACTTCTTTGTTTCGTTTGCACATAGTGTCATGCTATCTTCATTACAGATATATTGTGAATTTTAATATCTGAAAAACGAACCTTTACATTGGTCCTTGTCTCCGAGAGTTCTTGGCTCCTCAGGTCTTCTGTATTTTCATATGTATTTTAGAATAAGTTTGTCAAGTCCTCACTCACTCAATCCTGCTAGAATTTTTAGACTATTTTGAGGAAAACAAACATCTTTGTAATATTGAGTCTTTCAATTCACAAAACATAATATATCCTTTACTTAGATCAACTTTAGTTTGTCAAAATTGTATTTTATAGTTTTACATATGAGGACTTGTACATAGTACATAATTCTTGAATTTAATATTGGAAGACACTATCATCCATATTACTTTTTTAAGACATTTAGAAAGACAATTATTTTCATATTAGCATTAAATCTGCTGAACTTATTTATAAGATCTCGTCATTTATCTACAGATGATTTGGATATTCTCTCTACACAACTATACCATCTGTTTATAAAGATAGTTTCATGTGTTCATTTGCAATTCGTATAGCTTCATATGTTTTTGCTTGTCCTATGTTATTGGCTGAGAAGCCCCACATAGTGGTGAATGGACGTGATGATAACTGGCATCCTTGCATACTTACAAAATCAAAAAGCAAATTTTTATACCCTACCACTAAGCATGAAATTTGCTAAAGTTTTTGTTGTGACCCTCTCTATCATGTTAAGGGAAAGTATCTTCTATTCCTAACTTGCTAAAGCATTTTCTCATTACTTAAGGTTGAATTTTATCAACACTCTTTCAGCAACTGTAAAAATAATCCGGTGCTTCATTTTGCTACTGTTGCCAGCTACTGCAATTTGCAAAAGTTAAACCACCTTTACATTCTTGGCATTGAAGATTGAGTGATTCTTTGCAACACTGTTGGATTTTACATGCTAATGTTTTAGGGCTTTTTTAAAAAACCTTGCATTCTTGAACTAAATTGGCCTCTAATCATGTAATGCCTTTGTGAGATTTTTGACTAGATTATACTAAACTCACAAAATGAGTTGAGATACATGTTAATTTCCTAGAGCTGCCATCACCAATCTATCCTTTAACCATGGAGCTCAGAAGTCATACTCAGTGTTAGGCTAGCAGACCAATCCCTCCTTTTAGGCACTAGGGAAGAGTCCTCTGCCGCTTGCAGCTCTTTGGCATGCTTCAGCTCATCCGGCGTGTCTTGTTTCTGCTTTTCTCTTCATGGATGCCACACTTCAATCCACTGTCAGGTATGGTTTCTTCTTGTTATTCTTTTTTATGCTAATAATGCATAACTCAAGAAAGCTGCCTTTATTTTTTTCAATGTTACATCTTTTTATTATTATCATTAGATGCAACAGTTCCATAGGACCTGGGATTTCCCTTTGCCCCTCTCCAATTCCTTCACCACTGAGTTCCCCTATATCTTTACTATAGTACAGTTCTTCATACACAGTCATATGTCCTTCATTGCGGGCATGGACAATGGCAGAGAGTCCAGCATCCTATTGTCAAGATATAGTAAACAATTTAACTGGGAGCCCATCTTTGTCTGGAAGTAGAGATGCATACTGCATTGTATCCTCACATCTGTTTAGGATAGTCTCCATTTCACAGTTACTACACATCCTCTTAAATGAAAAGCCACAATACAAAAATCAACAACAACAAGAAAAATATAAATTTTTAACTCCATGTAGTAACACGATACCGAATGCCGAATGAGTTGCTGAAGAAATGAAAAAGAAAAAACCTTCTAGAAGAAAATGATGCTTCTGTATGATCTATAGTTCTTTGAAGAATTTAACCAGAAGAAAAGTGTTTTTAAGAGATGAAACTAAAAAAAATTAAAATCTGTGACACACAGTTTACGCTGATCTTTGTTGGTGAAATGTGTCTCCTGCAGGCAACAAATAGATGGGTTTTGTTTTTTAATCCAGTCTACTCATCTAAGACTTTTGATTGAAGCATTTAAGCTGTTTACATTCAGGACTAATACAAAGAAGTGGTAATTTGGTTCTGTCAATTTAGCAATGGGTTGTTCATTTAGTCTTTTGTTGTTATTTTATTGGGATGTTCTTCGCTTTGGGTTTTGGTGGGCACTATTCCTTTTCTCTGTTGAGAGAACTTTTTTTAAATATCTGTAGTGCAGGTTTGGAAGAGGCATATTCTTGTAACTTTTCTTTCTTTATTGTGGAAGAATTTTATTTCATTTTCAAAGACAAAGGAAAGTTTTGCTGGATACATTATCCTGCCCCAACAGTTTTTTGCTTTTAGAATCTGGAATATGCCACCCCATCCTCTTCTGGCCTGTAGAGTTTCCTATCAGAGGTCGCCTGTGAGTTTAATTGGCATTCCTTTATATGTCAGTTGATTTTTTTCACATGCACATTTAAGAATTTTTTCCTTTTGACTGAGGAGAGCTTGATTAGCATGTGTCATTGTGTCGTGGTGAAGATCGCCTTTGGTCAACCCTGCTGGGAGTTCTGTGCCCCTCCTGCATGTGGTTTCCCAATTCTTTCTCTAGATTAGGAAAATTTTTCCTTATTATTTCATTATATGCACTTTTAAACCCAATTTTTATTTCTGCAACTTCTGGCACTCCCACAACTCTTTTATTTGGCCTTTTAATAGAGTCTCTCAATTCTTGAATGCTTTTTTGGGCCTGATCCAGCACTGCTTCCAGCTTTTTGTTTGTTTCCTCCTGGTGACAGGAAATAGCTTCTAATTTTGAGATTCTTCTTCTGCCTCCTTCACTCTATTTTGGAGACTCTCCACTGTAGTTTTGATTGAATCCACCGTATTCTTCATTTCTGATAGATCAGCTTTCATTCCATTCATTTCAAGTATGAGATATTCCTTAAATACTTTGAATGCCTGCTTTATGTGTGAAAGCTTGACTTCTTCGTTTCCCACTTGGATTCCTTTGATTTCTTTTTCTTGTCTTATGGGCTCAGCGAGTACCTCTAGGACTATGTTGAATAGTAGTGGAGAAAGCGGACATCCTTGTCTTGTTCCAAATTTCAGTGGGAAGGGTTCCAGTTTTTCTCCATTCAGTATGATGCTGGCGTTGGGTTTTTCATATATTGCTTTGATTATGTTGTGGATTTTTCCATCTATGCCTACCTTGGTTAGGGTTTTTAGCAGGAAATTGTGTTGGATTTTGTCGAAACCTTTTTCTGCGTCTATTGATACTATCATGTGGTTCTTGTTTTTCAGTTTTTGGATGTGGTGTATCACATTTATGGATTTCCAAATGTTGAACCATCCCTGCATTCCAGGGATGAATCCTACTTGATCTGGATGAATGATCTGTCGGATGATTTTTTGAATTCTATTGGCTAGGATTTTGTTGAGAATCTTAGCGTCGATGTTCATCAGAGAAATAAGTCTGTAGTTTTCCTTCTCTGTTGGTTCTCTGTCTGGTTTTGTGATTAAGGTAATGTTGGCTTCATAGAATGAGTTTGGAAGGGTTGCTTCCTTTTCAATTGTTTTGAAGAGTTTGTAGAGGATTGGGGTTAGCTCTGTTCGGAATGTTTTGTAGAATTCTGCAGTGAAGCCGTCTGGGCCTGGGCTTTTCTTTGTTGGGAGATCTTTAATCACTGATTCAATCTCTGCTTCAGTTATGGGTTTGTTCAGGTTGTTTGTTGCCTCTGGGCTAAGTTTTGGCAGGTGGTAGAAGTCTAAGAACTTTTCCATTTCTTGGTGATCTTCTGATTTGTTGGAGTATAGTGCTTTGTAGTAATTTCTGATTATGTTCTTAATGGTTGCAGTGTCTGTTGTTATGTTGCCTTTTTCATCTTTGATGCTGTTAATTCTTGCTTTCTCTTGTTTTTTCTTTGTCAGTCGGACCAGTGAGGTGTTTATTTTGTTTATCTTCTCAAAAAACCAGCTTTTTGATTCATTGATTTTGTGTATAGTTTTTTTTTGTTTCTATCTGATTAATTTTCTCCCATGTTTTGATGATTTCTTATTTCCTGTTGTGTGTGGGGCTCTTCTGCTGCTATAACAAGTGTTTTCAATTCTGTATCCTCATTTTCTCAATGTCTTCCTTAGTTAACTCTGAAGTTGGCAAAGGGTTTTGCTCCTTTGCAGGGGAGTCTTCAGTAATATTCCTTGTGCCCTGTCTCTTCTTTCACTCTTGGTCATTGTACTTCTGGTTAGCAGATTCTTCTCCTTGGGGCTGGTTTCTAAGCTGTGTCACCCAAAGGCCTACAGTTTGATTTTACTTATTGCAGTTGGTACCAGGTTCTTCGCTTGCAGTCACTTGTGCCATTCCCTCCAGCGAGTTCCAGGTCTGGGCTCTTATGTTCAAGTTCCACCATGGTCTCTGTAGCCCCAACTCCTGGCTCTCCACTCTCCACCTCCTGTGATATCGTGCTGAGGCTGCACTATTGCCTGTACAGCCTTTCTCCCACTTCCAGTTGGAGCAGGTCCCAGGATTAGGGAGACATCAGGTGCCCTATATAGCTAGGTTGTTGGTGATATTGGTCTTGGCAGAACCTGTTGGCTGGTAAGCCTGAGGGCCACACAGACCTATTTTGGCCATATAATGCAAAGTCAGTATTATTTTCCTGGGGGACCAGTGCAACACACTGAGCTCAGTGAGTTCTCTCCAAGCTCAGCAAATGTGCAGCTCAATGTTGTCCCCTGCAGCCTTAACTTCTTTCCACATGCACAAAATGTCACCTGATGTGCCACTACTAGAGTTCTTGATCTGATGGCTGTCAGGTCTGAGGGCTACCCAGACCTGTCTTGGGTGGAACCTGTGGGATTCCACGTTGTTGCAGTTCACTGAGTCAAATATGAGTTCACTCCCAGCTCAGTGCTTGTGCAGTCCTGCCCCATAGCCCTGGCCTCCTTAAACAAAGTGGCACCAAATTCAGCTGTAGGAGACAGATTGAGCTGTGAAATCCATCCTGTCCCTGCACTGCCTGTCTGGGATCTTCCTCTCTGCCTTGCTCTTGGTCAAATCACACAGACCAGCAGGACGGGCTCTTCTTTGTCTGGGTTCACCTCCAGAGCTCCTGGTAAATGTCCCTTCCCACCTTATCACTGGTGGAGTTCTGGCTGCTGGCAGAGTTCAGACTGATGTTTGCTGAATGCAGCTGGGTTATCAGTCACTGCAACACCACTCCGTTGTGTCTGCTGCTTTCCTGTGTCTGTCAGTCTCCAGGTACCCCTCTGCTGTTGTTCTGTCTTCTCCTATTTCCTGGAATGTGCTCTTTCTGTTTCACACTGGCTAATATTTGTCTGTTTGTTTAAACGTGCCCTAACTCTATTCTGCCATCTTGATTCTCCTCCTTCTTGTTATTCTATAACAGTACATGAATCAGATGGATCTTATTTTTCCCCCTTACACACTCTTAGAAATCACTAGTGCAGGTGAGACTGAGGGGTTTTGGGGAGAGAGTGGTATTTTGTTTTATTTTTATTATACCATCTTTGCAATCAGTAATTGATCAGCTCTTCTCTATTCTGTCCTTGAAATTTAAAAATGCATCATAGACTTAGCAGTTTATTATTCATTCTTTCTTAGACAGCACTTTAACCCTGTTATCATTTTATTTCCTAATTTCTGTACCATTTGGGGATTTATTATTTTAATTTCACATGTACTTAAGCAGACAATACATATTACTATTTTTCGCTACATCAGTATGCGCTTAGACTTACCCACTTGCTTACAATTTCATTTGTTAATACATATAGCCTTCATTTATACTTTCAAGGAGCAACAGGGTTTTTCCCCTACTTTCTAGTTGTTGAATTCTTTACCTTATGGAATGTTAACTTGTGATTTCAGAGTGAACTGAAAGTATGTCATTGTAAAAACTTCAAAGGAAAAATAAGAAGGGCAATGGGTAGGGAACTCAGGTAGAAGGGAAGGTAGGGTAGAAAATAATACTATGCCCTTAATCTGTATTGTGAAATACATGAAACTTGCTGACTTTATATAAACAACATAAGTTATCAGAGTGCCTGGTTTAAGTCCTAGTTCCTCTACTTCCCTAAGAGGCAGCAGGCAATGGTGCAAGTACTTGGGTCCCTCTCACTCATATGGGAAACCTAGAGTGAGTCCTTCAGCCTAACCCAACTCTGGCTAATGCAGACATTTGGGTCATGAGCCAGCAGCAGGAGGATTCTTTCTTTCTCTCTCTCTCACTCACTCTCTCTCTCTCTCTCTCCTTCCCTCCCTCCCTCTGCTTCACCCTTCCTATTCCTCTCTCCCTTTCAAATAAAAAGTTGAAAGATACTTTTAGAAATTAGAAAAACAAACATTTGAAAAGCATGATTTCTCCCATTAGGAAGGCTGAAGAAAGTCTCTTAATGAATTGTTTTCATATTCTCCTTATACATGTCATTGCTGCAAAACTTCTTCCTTTAATTCAAGTATTTTTTAAAATGTGATATTTAAAAAAATTTTATGAGGTTTTGAAAGTCATCCATTTGAATCTCCAAGTTATTGCTTGAATCATCTACAACATTTCTCCAAAGTGCTAGCAAGTGTTTTTTTTTCTAAAACAGTCAGAATAAGCAACATCATTGTCACCTGGAATCATAGAAGTGTAGACCAAGGTCCCACTTCAGAGCCAATCTTTCAACAAGATCCACAGATATTGCCGATGCACAATGAAAGCATGACAAGCACTTCCGGTAATACGGAGCTCACTACATTTCAAGGAATTTCACCTCACCCTTGAACATATTTTCACTATTGGAAGGATTCTCATATCAATCAAAATATTACCCCAAATTCCACTGCCTGAAACACCCTGCAAACAAATTTAAATTCATCAAACACATGAAGAGAGAATGCATCTCCTATAATTCTTTCCAACAATAAAGTTTTCTTGTTCCTTAATTCCTGCAACAGATGATGAGATTCCAAGCTCTCTCCCTTTTAAACACATATGCTGTGCTTTCAAGTCATGCTGTATATGCAGAGATAGTGAAAAGAAGCATTAGCCAATCAATAATGTGTTGAAATGAAGATTTACTCATCATAAGTTTTACTATTCCCATCTTGCACGAATACTGACTTTATTCTGGTACTGTATATTTTAATTTGTTCAAAATAATATCATCATATATTAACTGAAAGTTTTTGAAATTGCACCCAACACAGTGTGTGTGTGTGTGTGTGTGTGTGTGTGTGTGTCTGAAAGAGAGAGAGAAAAAGAGAGAGAGAAAGAGAGAGAGAGAGAATACAAATATATCTCTATGTGATGCTATTCCTCAAGGAATTTAGTCCAATTGGAGAAATAGTACATAGATATATCATGGTGTTTTAGGTAAACACTTACCAGAATGTATGAATTATCTTTAAACACCTGATGGATTTAGGTACAGAATAGGTCACTATAAGCTTAGGTAACCAAAAGATTGTGCTGGAAATAGCATGCTCTTTAAGTTAAAGGACATTGTTGGGATTCCTGACAGTGGCACTTCTTGCTTTGTACATTAGGAAAGTACTTGCTCTTTTTGAGCTTCCTCCTGTTCTTCTGTCAAATGTGAGTGGGAACTGTGTTGAACATACAGAACGGTTGTTGCACAAAGGCGAGGACAAGAGTTAGAGTGAGTAATAGCAGGAACAGCGGCTGGAATGAGCTCTTCACGTAGAGGGAGACATGAGAGCATGACAGATTTGGTTCTGCTAAAATTCTGGCCATCTAGCTGCTCCTGGAAGAACCGCATCATTTTGGTTTTCTATGACGAAAACCTTTAAAATATCTGGAAAGCACTAAAGAGCTCTACCTTGGGAGGTTCTGGGTTCTAAGACATGACATGAGGAGTTCAGGCAAAGACTGGAGAACTGAGTTCCAGAGGCGCCACAGAATTCATACAGGGATGGAGCTGACCCAGTTGAATCTAAGGTGCTTTCTACCTTAAGACTTCATGAATCTGTTTCTTCATGGGAGAGTAGGGTGGGAATTATCCATCTGATCAGCTAATCTTCCTTCTTTGCTTCTCTTATAGCCTCCTGAGAAGACACCTGAGACCCTACCAACCCAGGACCCCTGTACCACCATTTATGTGGCTGCCTCAGATCCTGTGCCAGAGTCTGTTCAGGTTAGGCATCTGTCTGTGTCTCCTCTCTGCAGGATGTGAATCAATGGATAAAAAGACAAAGAGGAAAGTTTTATTTTGTGGTGATGATGAAGTCAGACAACTTGATGAGTCCTAAACTGGGAAAGGCAGACCACAGCAATCAGACAGCAAGCAGTACCTGTAGCTTTGTCGTGCTCCTATAAGAGCCTTTGCACCTGCTGACATAGGGAAAGCCATAGCTCTCTCCCTTTTGGCTGGTGTTTCTCTGAGAGTCATCCAAGGAACACATCAGAATTAGCTGCGATAATTGCTCAAAGACCCCCTAGAGCCCTCCACCTAAAAGGACATGGTTAAATCACAGTGTCTGTGGTGAGTACCCAGGGAACTAACTACACACTAAAAAAAATACACCAGGTAGTGTTGATACACTTCAATCCAGAAATTGCTGCTTCAGACCAGGAATTCTGAGTCCAGCTGAAGAACTGAATCATCATGGGAGCTCTATAAAAAGGCCTGTACCAAGACTCCATCCAGTCAATTTACTGAGGATATTTGAGGTGGGGCTCGCATAAGGGTCCCCAGAGATATGTACAACTCAGAAAACTCACTTCTCCTCCCTTGTCGAAAAATTGCTATGTACCAGGTATTTCTAACTGAGTGAACAGGAATATGTCTGAGCTGAAATGTTCATCTAACACAGACTCCACTAAACAAAGCGATTTAGAAGTGAGCCCGAGATGCCTACATTCTTCTTCTTCTTCAAAGCTCTTTGTGCACACACGCTCAGATATGCCTGGGTGGATGACCTAGATGAAACAGACCTGCTGAGAGAGAACTAAATTATAAATCTGACTTCAAAACTTCTATCAAAAAATCATAGATCATTAATATGATTTACTTGAGATGGAAATCTCTATTTCACATTGTACACTAAAACCTCCAAATTCCCCCATTCCCTGTCCTTCTTTCTCTTACTGTCCTTGCTCTGTGAGAGATGTCTGCCCAGGGCCCTCTTCTCCCCTGCCTCCTGCTCTCCTGCTGGTCCCAACCCCCCTTTGGAGCTTGCTAGCCAGATTTAAATATCAATAGTTTAAAATTTTCTTGGCTTCTCTGGATTATGCTCCATGTTTAACAACAACAGAAATCGTCCTTGCAAGGGAAAGGGAATGAGGAAGTTCTCCCAGACAGCCTGCTTCTGCTCAGAAGAGACTGAGCCCATTGTCCAGGTGGGACAGAAGAAGCTGGGGACCCAAGTGTTGCCTCAGCAATGGACAGATCCTAAAGAAGTCACTCTGAGACTTGCTTGCTAAGACCCTTTCGTTTCTCTAGGCAGTGCTGTTTCCACTGATCATCTGTCTATAAAGCCAAGGCTCCATCCCTCCACTCACAAACTTATTCTGCTTTACCCACAGGAACCCAATCCCATCACAGTCTATGCCAGTGTGACACTTCCAGAGAGCTGACACCATAGACTCGGTAAAAGGACTCTCTAAAGGAACATGGAAGAATTAATTCAAACACTGAGCCTGGGCTCACGCTCCAAACTCCTCATGACACTCTACATGTCTCCACCCTTCTTGGACCAACCTCCAGGTGGCGTTTCTTCCATGGACACTATGAAATGGACAAGGAAGTGAGGCATTTCTCACACTCTGCTATGGACCTGGACACAAGACAAAGCTACTAGTAAGCTTTCGATCTTTGCAATGTAGCAGATAGAATGGATAATGTGAGTCCAGACTTGTGGACATTTTATTCTCTGATAAGACTGGATAACAAAAACTAACATCAGAACACAGAGACAGCTAGTATTTATTTCAGAAAGCTGACGCCCCTTCTCAAAGTGGAAGAGTTTATGGTTTGACTGTTTCTACTTTGTTCTGGAAGCTGGTCTTCATCACCTGCACACCTGATCAAAGCTCTGTGCCTCAGTTTCACTCTCAGGATGAAGGATGCATGAAGAATAAAAGGGGAATGCCTTAGGATACATAAAACACTCCAAGGTTATTCTGTACAAGAAGCTAATAGAATCAGTATTTTATTTGCAAGATCCAGAAACTCAAAAAATCAATAAACGGAACAAAAGACTTTGAGGTTTTTGGAAGCCACCTAAGACTCGAAAGAATAGTCCTGCACAAACAGTATGTTCTTGTAAGGAAAAGAGGAAAAGTGGCAAGTGCTTGGTAATGCTGTTACAAAGGAACTTGGCATACTCAACTTGTCCCAGGGTGATTTTTCACTTCCCCAAAAATGAGCTTTAAATACTGGTTATTTGTTTACTTCCTTGAGCAACAAACCTGGAGTCTGAGCTAAGACTTTCTGCACCCTAGTTCTGAACCCACTTCACATTCTGGACCTTGTGCAGGTCTGGGTGTCTACAAGGCGCTTCCTACTCCCAGAATACCTCTCTTTGCACTAAATTTGTCTTTGAGTAATAATTAAATTATTTTGGCCCAACCTCAACTGACTGCTTACTCATTCACTTCGATTACAGGCTGCAGAAGGGGAGGTGTTCTTTTCAGTAAAGTCCCATTTTCTTGCAACTCTCTCCTTTCATGTGAGTTGTCTTTATTTAAGCTCTTCTTTTTCTTGGCTTCCATATAACTTTGATAGCCAACTGCAGTACCACTGTGTAACTTGAGGAAACAGTTTCCCAGCTCAATTCTCAGAGGGTCCCCATAGCCTTCAATCTCCCCTTTCCCACTCAGTCCACTTACCGTCTGGATTCTTTTCCTTAGTAGTACCATGCCATTCTCTCACCCAAACTTCTGATGTAGGGATTTTAATTGTAACCAGCAGAAGCTAAGCTTGTTTTACATTTAAAAAAAGAAAAAGAACCTGTTGAAAAGACACTGGTTATGTAAGTGAGAGACTTAAAGAAAAATCATGGCTTGAAAGTAAACAGAGAGAATGGGAGACCAGGTTGTGGCTAGAACCACTGCTAAAATTACAAAACTAATTTAAGTACTACTCAGGACACCTCAGTGGACTGGCCACTGGCCACAGTGCTAGATATGGACTCCCTGCCTGGGCTAGACTGGAAAGCCCGCCTCACTGCTGTGGCTACGCTGTCGCCAGGGTCCTCTTAGCCTCTTTGCATCTCTAGCTTTTAAAGCAAATATGGACTTGAGATACTAATCCTAGTTGCACGTCCAAGTACAAACTGCAAGAAAGACTGGGAATTGAATATATAGTGGTTGGTGGGCTCTGCCTTTGAGCTAACAGGATTCATACAAATAGAAGAAACGGGGTTCAGGTGGTTTTCAAGAAAAATGTCCACCACACCAGCCTTGGGTAACCTTAGACTGTGAAACATGTGTTCTCAAAGCATGGAGCCTGTGAACCTGAGAGTGTGAGCATTCAACTACCTACCACAGCTCAGGTTGCTAAAGGCTCAACTCTTACCACTGGGCTTTTCCCGTGACTAAGTTCTACCAGATGGAAAGGTAGAAACAAAAAAAGATGAAATCCTGCAAAACTGCCTGAATACCTGGGCTCAAGGCTTCACAGCAGACCTAACTGTGTCTCGGTAGAGAGACTTTCTGGTCTCCACCAAACAGCACTTGACATTATGGCCCATGCCTCCCCAGGCCACTGAGGTTCGATGCAGTGAAGCAGAGAAACCCTGCCGAGACACCACTCTGCGGTGTTCTCACATGGTGCAGTGTGAGAGCTGAACTTGCCTTCCCCTATGCCTGAAAAAGCAAAACTGAGACTTCAGGGGCTGGATTCCCCGTGTCCCTCCCGTGATGTTTCTTTTGACCAAACCTATCTGAGTTCTGGAGAAGTCAGGAGGAACAGAGTGATTCTCGGTTTTCAGAGACTGAGGTTCTGAAATACAACGGGGCATTGTGCCAGGCCCCTTTAGCCACCTACTTCAGTCACATGTCCAAGATCTGATTACTATAGGAGGCACAGGCAGGCTGATAGGCCAGGGAATTGATTCTGCTCCTGTGATGTGGGTTCCTACTTCTTGGAAATGAAGAAAAGATAGCCGATTCGTGAGATAATTGCTGGAGGATTTATAGCAAGGCAAGGTGGTCACCTGTGTTCCACGGCCTTGTAAGGAAACGCTGGTGACAGCTGCTTTGAATGGATGAGCTGAAGGTTTGCCCTTTGCTAGGGGATAGCTCAGTGCCTCCCTTCACCAGAATTCAGGGAACCACCCTCCAGGCAGAGGAGAACCACACTTAAGGACTTAGCTTTGCTCACTACCAGAGTAATCCCCTTCTCTGAACTTCCCTCAAATTCCCCTTGTAGGGAAATCTAGATCCTATTTCTCGAGCGTAGACTGTTGACATTATGACCTGAGCAAGTCTTTGCTGGGGCAGGAGATTCAAGGCTGTCGTGTGCATTGTAGGATACTGAGCATCATCTCTGATCTTGCCTACTAGACACTAAAATATATTCCCATATCGTATATCAGAACAATCAAAAATGTCTACAGACATTCTCACACATTCCCTGGTGAGAAAAATCTTCCCCATTTGAGAGCCACTGATCTAGAGATATGCTGGCACCCAAGTTAGCATATCTCTAGTAGACCAAATGCACTCCCACACTTCAAGTACTTGTAAAGCTACCAAAAATCATACTGTGGAAGTGGTTTCCTGATTACTTAAGCATGGTGCCGAGCTGCTAACATTTCCCACCCCGCCCGAAGTTATCTAAATGTTAGAGTGACCAGGTTGCGGTGAGCATTTGGCACAGCAGTTAAGGTAGTCCTTGTCATGCCCACATCCTGTATCACACCAGAGTGCCTAGATTTGAGTTCCAGCTTTGCGCCCAATTCTGGCTTCCTGCTAGCGCACACTGGGATGTAGCTGGTGATGGCTCCCAGCCACCCGCATGGGAAATCCAGAGGGAGTTCCTGATCTTGGCTTCAGCTTGGCCAAGTGTCAGCTGTTAAAAATTTTGGGGAGTGGACCAGCAAATAGACGATCACTCTCTCTCTCGCCTCTCTGTTTCTCTCCATCCCTCTTCCTTGCTATTTTCCTCCCTCTCTCAATCTGTCTTTCAGATAACTAAAACTCATTTTTAAATATAAATTAGATGTTGATTCCCAAACCCTGCCTCAAACCCAAAGGAAATCTTCACTGAGATTAATAGAAGCCTCATCCTACAGGCTCTAAAGCAGCACTTTTTCATTCAATACCACAGGGTAGCCACAAGGTGGTGATGTAGCATATAGATAAACACAAAAGAAGATTGATGACAACTCTGTTTTCCTCTGTTATTTCTAACTTACTTAAAAGAATTAAAGGGGGAATTTAATTTAAAAGTACGTTCTTCAGGAAAAAATTCCAGACACTTGGTACTATAAGTGGAGCCAATAAACTAATGAAACTGTGCTTATTCACTGAAATGGTTTTGATGTTCAGATGATCACTTATATAAATTAGTTTAATATACAAATAGCATACATAATATTTAATTTTGTTTTTACAATAATAAGGATAAATGTCATGTTTGATTTTAGAAATTCTTTTCTCTTTAAAAAATATTTTAATGAGGGCTCAGTGGCGTGGCCTAGCGGCTAAAGTCCTCGCTTTGAATGCACCAGAATCCCACATGGGGTGCCAGTTCTAATTCTGGCAGCTCCACTTCCCATCCAGCTCCCTGCTTGTGGCCTGGAAAAGCAGTCGAGGATGGCCCAAAGCCTTGGGATCCTGCACCATGTGGGAGACCAGGAAGAGGGTCCAGGCTCTTGGCTTCGGATTGGCTCAGCTCCGGCCATGGCCGTCACTTGTGAATCATCAGATGGAAGATCTTCCTCTCTGTCTCCTCTTCTCTGTATATGTGACTTTGCAAAATAATAATAATAAATCTAAGGGAAAAAGTGATAAACTATTGCAAAGTAATCATGATTAGAAAGAAAGAAAGAAAAGGAGAAAGAAAGAAAGAAAGAAAGAAAGAAAGAAAGAAAGAAAGAAAGAAAGAAAGAAAGAAAGAAAGAAAGAAAGAAAGAAAAGGAAAGGAAAAAACCCTCGGGGCCCAGCATGATGCCGCCACTGGCTAAATCCTCACTTAGCAATTGCCAGCAACATATTCATATCCTGGGTGCTCCACTTCCCATCCAGCTCCCTGCTTGTGGCCTGGGAAAGCATTGGGACACTGCACCAGCATGGGAGACCTGGAAGAAGCTCCTGACTCCTGGGTTTGGATCGGCTCAGCTCCAACTACTGCAGCCACTTGGGGAGTGAATCACTGGAAAAGATCTTTCTGTCTCCTTCTCTCCATAAACCTGATCCACTTTCCAATAAAAATGAATAACTCCCTAAAAAAAACCTCAAGTGTTCAACTAATATATTGTTACTTCAAAATCTCAATATTACTTTGGGGTCCCTTTTAATCCAAAACACCTCCTGGTGTGGATGATAAACTGTATTTGTTCTAAAAAAGAGATGAGGAGATGTTTGACCTAGCAAACGTGCTGGCTTGGGATGCCTTCCTCTGTACTGCAGCACCTGGGTATAAGTTCTAGCTCTACTCTCAGTCCAACCCAGTCCTGGCTGGTGTGGGCATTTGAGGAGTGAACCAGCAGAAGAGCTTTCTGTCTCTCTCGCTCACTCGCACTTCTCTCTTTCCCTTCTCCTTCTCCTCCTCTTCCTTCTTCTCAAATAAACATTTTTTTATTTAATGATTTTTTTTTTATTGGAAAGGCGGATATACAGAGGGGAGACACAGAGAGGAAGATTTTCCGTCCGATTGTTCACTCCCCAAATGGCCGCAAAGGCTGGTGCTGCGCCAATACAAAGCCAGGAAACTCCTCCAAGTCTGCCACACTGGTGCAGGGTCCCAAAGTCTTGGGCCATCCCCGACTGCATTCCCAGGCCACAGGCAGGGAGCTGGATGGAAAGCAGGGCTGCCGGAATTAGAACCGGCGCCCATATGGGATCCCAGCACGTGCAAGACGAGGATCTTAACCGCTATGCCGGGCCCTCAGATTTTTTAAAAATGATTTCTAATTGCTAAAAAATAAGATAAAAATTAAAAGCAAAAGTCGTCCATAGGCAGGAGGCATATTAAAGAGACTAACAGGAAAGTGACCATAAGGGAGCTGAGATACTACAATGTTACCCAAGATAGGTTGAGTTGTTTGCCACCCAAAAAGAAAATATTTGAGAAGCAAACATGCAGCAAAGAAATCAGGATTATTCATGATGCCAACAATCTTTAGGGATAGAGGATTTAGTTGTCATTTATACCATCTCTCAGGTTAGCAGGAGAGCTTTGAAAGGGAGCAGAAGGGGAGATAAAATGGAGTTAACAAGCGGACAGAGCCAGCCCTGTATCAACCTCTGGCCAGGTGGTCAAGAGCTGGTGTCAGGCACTGAGGTTCAGCCCACAGTTTTGAACACAATCCTCTGGGCATTGATGACCAACGTGGCCAGGTTACTTGGTAGCCTCAGCTGGATTTCTCAAAGCAAATTTCTGGAATTTTCAAATAAACATAGCTTGTCTTCTACTTTAAACAAAAGTCTGATTAGTGGCAAAGTTGACTGCAAGCTTTTCTTAAACTAGTCATTTGAGTTACTGTCATAAAATGTAATTTCATATTCATCTTTTAATATGGTTTGCTTTTTTGAGATGAAATGTTAGAGTGGAGGATGTGTGGTCAGGAGATAACTGTTTAGGGGATTAGGTCATAGAGTACATGCAGCATTGGAGATATAAGAAGGAGGAAAAGACAGATACAGTAAAAAAAAAAAAAAAAAAAGACGAAAAACAAATTTCCCATTCAAGGCCACTTTCTTATTACCTCTGGTGGATACAGCTGCTGTCCTCTTCATGATCCTGTTTGATTCCCATGTGATTTCATCTCTTTTTTGTCTTTTCTGTAAGTATAAATATAACATAAATAGAATACTTACAATAATGGGCCTGGCGGCGTGGCCTAGCGGCTAAAGTCCTCGCCTTGAACACGCCCCGGGATCCCATATGGGCGCTGGTTCTTATTCTGGCAGCTCCACTTCCCATCCAGCTCCCTGTCTGTGGCCTGGGAAGGCAGTTGAGGATGGCCCAAAGCTTTGGGACCCTGCACCCGCGTGGGAGACCCGGAAGAGGTTCCTGGTTCCCGGCTTCGGATCGGCGCGCATCGGCCCGTTGTGGCTCACTTGGGGAGTGAAACATCGGATGGAAGATCTTCCTCTCTGTCTCTCCTTCTCTCTGTATATCCGGCTTTCCAATAATAAAATCTTTAAAAAAAAATAGAATACTTACAATAACTCGATACACAATCAAAGAATGTCATTACTTTTTCAGCGGTATCTGTCTCTAATATCAGATCACTGGATTTTTTAAGCATGTATAATTTAACAGTGATCTTATTATTTTAAATTAATTGTCTCCAAATCATGTTATTAAACCCTCAAAAGAAAAAAAAAGGAAGAGATCAAGAAAAATTCTATTTTTTATTTTTTAATTAATTGTATTAGTTGTCACAATACAGTTCCATGGGCTCAGGGATTTCCCCTTTCATCCTCTCCATTGCCCCACCCCAACCCCCAACATCAGATTTTGTTTGGAATCTGATCCTCTCCCTGTTTGTTGAAGATAGACTTAGACTTGATTCTGAGCAAGTAATGAAGAGAGGAGGAGGTCTCAGTTTTCTCCAGGTGATGAAAGAATGCTGACAAATCTTACCTGGTGCTTTACACTTTTCTCATAAAAAAAAAACTGATAACACATGACTTCAAAATATGTTTCCATGTGTTGATGTAGAAAGTGTTCCTTTGGTTCAGGTTGCATATTATAACATCAAAATTGCTTCAGAATGTAACCCTTTCCCTGATCTATGTCTCGCTAGAGTACCCACATGCTGGTGTTTTTTGTAGCAGCTACAAAACTTACAGTCTATGAGCAAACAAGTTCTAAGTTTAGGTGGCCCTGCATGGGGCAAGTAAGAGGATTTCGTAAAAGGATATCAAGTTTTAAAGCTTATGTTGTGGGGTATTCAGGATTCAGTCACATAATGAGGAAATTCCATTATAACTTCCATGTCAGAGGACCTTCCAGTCTTGGCTTCAGCTCTTGTGTGCTATGTCATGACTCCAGCTGTTGTGAGGAAATGTCTCTAGATCGAGCTGAAGGCTACTTTCCTGCAGTGACACTCATGAGGACCAGATCAGCCTTAGGGAGACACCTGGAGTCCAGAAAGCAGCATTCCAAATATCCAGCCTAATTATTGCACTGTCCATTCATGGCTATCATCTCAGTTCCCTCACCAAAGTTTTCTCTTTTCTAGACTAATCAGCTCTAATTTCTACCTGTTTCTCATATAGAAATGTTTAACATCATCTTGAAAGCCAACTTGGCACTCAAAAAAAAAAAAAAAAAGATTGGGTCTTTCTCATTGTTTGGTACCCCATTTTTTACCACCAGTTACCTTCTAGTGAACAGGTTTCTTGTTCAAGTGGAATGTTATTCATTTGTTAGCAACAATAATGTTAAGAGATGAAATGTTTTGAAGCCTCCCAGTGTATTAAACATTTGACTAGGACCCGGTGTGATAGCGTAGTGGTTAAGGTCCTGGCCTTGAGCACGCCCCGGGATCCCATGTGGGTGCTGGTTCTAATCCCGGCAGCTCCACTTCCCATCCAGCTCCCTGCTTGTGGCCTGGAAAAGCGGTCAAGGACAGCCCAAAGCCTTGGGACCCTGTACCCGTGTGGGAGACCCGGAGGAGGTTCCTGGTTCCCGGCTTCGGATTGGCACAGCACCGGCCGTTGTGACTCACTTGGGGAGTGAATCATCAGATGGAAGATCTTCCTCTTTGTCTCTCCTCCTCTCTGTACATCTGCCTTTCCAATAAAATAAATAAAATCTAATATTTTGACATTTTTATTTACCTCTTTAAAACAAACTAAATGTACAGTTTTAACTACCCTTGTTTTATGGATTAGGAAGCCAAGATAGAACAGCTACAAAACCTGATCAGGCTTCCTTTACTATCAGCCTATTGCCATCTTAAAATTTATCTCTGGTTCTCTCCTAAGTTATAGTTTTTTCTCTTTACTTTTGTCCTCACAATTTTATTATGAAGCTCAAACATGGCCACAATACTGATTTATGTTATTTCAGTTTGCGTTCTTTATTCAGAGCATAACTTATACTTAACACTATAAAAATTGCATATGCTCTTTAATGTCCCTCTTAATGTTTCCAGAATTAGAAATATTTCCTCCACATGGCTTGCTCCAGGCAGCCATGTGCTCGGAGCCAGACAGGTCTGATTGTCCCATGGTAGAGCTCGGGTATAATAGCTTGGGCCGATCGACCTCCCAGGTGCTTGAAGCCAGAGGCATTTGCCTCAGAACCACATGCAGCCATGTGCTTGGAGCCAGGTGGGTCAGTTCATCCTGGGGGTGGGAACCCAGGCACTGAAATTTGGGTCGGGTGGCCTAGGAGCCAAAGTTGCCGAGCAAAGCCCTACAGTCACCCAGTGGTGTGATTTTGAGGGAAGCACTGAGGACCATTAAGAGTTAGATGGAATCATCAGCCCTTATGGGAGATCAGAGCTGGGGTAGCTAGGATTGACCAATGCTGAATATCACTTAGTGGTGCATCCAAAAGCCTGGGCTGAGGACTTGCCTGGCAGGATTGGATCACAGTACCTGCCAGTGAGAGTCAGAACAGGGATGGTGAATGTTAGGCTGGGTCATGGCATCAACCAGTACATGAGAGAATAGGGCCTGGGGCAGATTCTGTTGGGGATATGTGGGCCCACCCTTGTACTCTGGAATTTCAGCTGGTTTGCTTAGGAACTCGGGGTGATGACAGGTCAAGGTAGATATGACCATAGAACCCTCCAACACGCATGGGTACTGGGATTGGGTACAGGCTGGGTTGGCCCAGGTTGCAGCACCCATAGGCACATCCAAGACTACAGTGTGAGGTGGGTCAGGCCACAACATCCACTGGACATACACAGGCCGGGACAGAGAGGGTAGTCTGATCAATAAGGGCCTAGCACTCAGTGGAACCTGCCAGATCAGGGTCTGTGGGTGAGTCTGGTGGGGGAACTCGGAAAATTCCCCTGGTGAGCCATAGCTCCTACTGATGAGCATGTAATTCAGGCCTGGATGTTGGTCAGACCAGGCAGAGTAGCTCTACCTATTCACACATACGGGGGCAGGGAAGGTTGGTTCTGGAAGGGAGTACAGGGCAGGGCCAGGCCAACCTTAGCTCACTGGCAAGTGCAAGAACCAGGCTAGAATGTGGGGCATTTGGGACTAGGTTATCACACTACCAGTTTACATGAGTCCCAGATTGGAGTGGTCTGGAAAGGGCTAGGCTGTAATGCTCACCAGCAAGAGTTGGGACTAGGGGCAGGCGGGGTCAGGCCAGGCTGCAGCATCTGATGGCAAAAGTCAAGACAGGGAATGGGCTAGGCAGAGCTGGGTCAGAGCAACCACTGGCATGCACAAAATCTGGGGCTGGGAACAGACCTAGTTGGGGAGCTAAGGGGACACCCGGTGAAGTTGTGGTCCCCACTGGTGAGCATGAGAGCAGGAATGGGGTGATAGTCTAGGCTGCACATGGCTGCAATGTCCCTCAGCATGGGTGTGGACTAGGTCTTTAGTGCATAAAACTGGGCTAGATGCCAGCACCCACTGGTTCTCACGAGAGTCAGAGTGGGTGTGAAATGGCCTGGGCTAGGTTTCAGCTCTCACTGGGCCACATGAGAGTTCCATCAGGGCATGAACTAGGTGTGGCTGGGCCTAACACCAGATTGGATATTGGCCAGTTTGGCAAGGTTACTGCTCCTTCCAGGACAAGAGGTAGAGAAAGTCAGCCTGGGCCAAAGACACTCTGGTGTATATGTGATCTACCACTGGGAGGAAACTCAATAAGGAGTTTGGGGAACTCCTTTCTCATGGTGCAGTCCCTGCGGGTGAACACAAGAACCAAGGAGAGCAGCAGCCCAGACCAGACCAGGTCACAGTACCTGCTGCCTCAGGTATGGGGATAGGCCAGGCTGGACCAGTCCATAATGCCCACTGGCACCTGAGAACCAGGATGGGGTACACGACAGACTGAGTCTGGCCACAACACCAGCCAATTCACATTAGGGCCTGTACTGGGGACTGACTTCACCAGGTTGGGTGGCAGCACCCACCAGTGCAAGCTGGAATGGGAGCAGACTGGGCCAGGTCAAATTACAGCAACCACTGGCAAATGCTGAGGTGAGACAGGTCTCACAAGTCTGGGCTGTAGCACTCACCAGCATATGCGAGGTGGGGGAAAGTGAGTGAGCCCAATTGGGAAGTAGTGGCAACTCCCCTGCTGGGCCACTGCTCCTGCTGGAACTGGGGGGCAGGCCAGGCTGGGCAGGGCTACAACACCTGTTGACCTACATGTGAACTGGGTTAGAGGGAGAGTCAGGCTGGGCTGACCGATTATATCCACTGGTACAGGCATAAGTCATAATGAGGGCAGAGTGGTTGGGCTCTGCTGCAGCATCAGCTGGCAAGTGCTAGGACTGGGAGCAAGTTCTATCAAGCTAGACTTCAGAACCATCTGGAATATGCAGGATCCAGGGCAGGGAGTGGGTCCAGTGGGGATGTTGTGGGCACCTCTCTGTTGGGCTGTAACTCCCACTGGTGAATTCCCAGACCTCTGGACATACTATAGGGCAGTGGTTATCAAAACAGCCTGGTACTGGCACAAAGAGAGGAAGATCAATGAAGCAGAATAGAAACACCAGAAGGGAACCCACACAGATACAGCCAAATAATCTTTGACAAAAAGACAAATGACAATCCAGGCAAATGGGAAGGACTGTTCAATAAATGCTGTTGGGACAACTGGTTAATAGCCTGCAGAAACAAAAAGATAGACCCACATCTCTCACCATACACTAAAATCAAATCTAAATGGATAACAGATCTAAACCTACATCCAGAAACCTTCAAACTTTTGGAAGAAAATGTTGGAAATACTCTGCAAGATCTAGGGGTAGGTCCCGACTTCCTAAAAAGGACACCAAAGGCAATAGCAATCAAGACCAGAATAAACAAATGGGACCTCATCAAACTAAGAAGCTTCTGTACAGCAAGGGAAACAATCAACAAAATAAAAAAGAAACCCACAGAATGGGAGAAGATCTTCGCGCACTACATAGGGGATAGAGGGCTAATCTCCAGAATATACAAAGAGCTACAAAACAACTGAAATACCAAAACAAATAAGCCACTCAAGAAATGGGCATGGGAAATGGGCAGACACTTCACAAAGGAACAAACCCAAATGGCAAATAAGCATATGAAAAAATGCTCAAATTCCCTGGCAATAAGGGAAATCCAAATTAAAACATCAATGAGGTACCACCTAACGCCAGTAAGATTGGCCCACATGAAAAAAAGCACCAATAACACATGTTGGCGAGGTTGTGGAGAAAAGGGAACCCTACTCCACTGGTGGGAATGCAGGTTGGTACAGCCTCTATGGAAATCGGTATGAAGAACATTCAAACAACTCAAATTCAACATACCGTATGATCCATCAATAGCACTCCTAGGAATATACCCAAATCACCTGTTTTATGAGAAACCAACATGTATCCCAATGTTCATAGCAGCACAATCAGTAACTGCAAAAACATGGAAGCAGCCAAAATGCCCATCAGCAGAGGATTGGATAAGAAAGCTATGGTTCATCTACTCCATGGAATACTACTCAGCTATTAAAAAAAACAAAATGCAATTCTTTGTGGCCAAATGGGCCAAACTGGAAACCATAATGCTAAGGGAAATGAGCCAATCCCAAAAGGTTAGATACCACATGTTTGCCTTAATTTAAGATGATATGATGTTATGTAAAACATGTAATGCTATGTATGTTATTTTATAAGTTGTGTATAAACTAAAATTGAAATGTCAATGAGGTGGTCACAGAATGTGGTTAAGAATTCGCATTTTTTTTTTACTTTAATAATTTTTACTTTATTTTTTTATTATTTTTTTTTATTAATTATTTTGCATTATGTTACAGTTTCATAGGCTCTGGGAATCCCCCCCATGCCCCTCCCCCCTGGTGGCTTCCTCCACCTTGATGCAGTATTTTTTTTTTTAAAGATTTATTTTATTTTTATTACAAAGTCAGATATACTGAGAGGAGGAGAGATAGAGAGGAAGTGGAGCTGCCGGGATTAGAACCAGCAGCCATATGGGATCAAGGCGAGGACCTTAGCCACCAGGCCACACCACCGAGCCCGATGCAGTATTACAGTTCAAATTCAATCAAGATTCTTTCCTTGCAAACACATACCAAGTATAAAGTCCAGCTACTTATTGTCCAGATGGGTTGAACAATCTCTTGGGGAGACCATTTCTGGTTCGTTGTTAGAGCTGGCAGAATATCATCCCATTCAACCAAGAGTCCCGACATAACATCAACAGCAATTTGCAACATTATGGAATTGACATGGTTGTGAGTAACCAGTGTGTTACAAAAAAAAAAAAAAAAAAAAAGAAAGCAAGTTCTTAACCACAACCTATGTTTAGCCCATTGACATTTCAGTTTTAGTTTTATATACAGAACCGACTGCTATATGCTTTAAAATGGCTATAAGGTACCATTCAGCTGTCTCGTGTCTATTTCATTTTAGTATTTAGCCATTTGTTGTGTTGAAGTATAATTTTGCTGATCTTGGCAGATTTTAGGGTAATCTAGACTGACTTGTAACTCTAACAAGACATTTGTCGACAATTAAGGTGCTGAACATTTTTTTGTTTGTTTGTTTGTTTGTTTTTGGGGGGGGTGTGCAGGGAAATCCCCAACACCATGGTGAGGAGTGACTAATCTTTGTGTCCCACCCAGCGGAACTCACATTTATTTTTAACATATTGGTTACTCATTACTATGCCAACTAATTCCATAATGATGTAAATTTTTGCTGATGGTATATGGTAAGGGTCTCCCTAAGAAGCCGTAGAACTAGGCCGGACAGCAAGATGCTGGACTCTATGTTTGGTATATGCTTGCAGTGAGGGAATCTCAACTGAGCTTGAACTGTGGTTATGTAACAAGGTGGAGTAATCCACCATGGTGGGAGGGTTTGGGGAGAGGTGGGGAGAATCCCAGTACCTATGAAACTGTGTCACATAATACAATGTAATAAAATAAAATAAAAAATAAAAAATTAAAATTAAAAAAAACATGACTGGGGACATGCCCGGCTGGATAAGCAGTGGCGCCCACTGGCACAAGGGTAGCCTGGAGGGTGGAGTCAGTTGAGTGGAGTTAAGCTTCAATGCCCAATGATGTGTATGATAGCTGAATAGGATGTGGGAAAAACTGGACCAGTCCACTGCACATGCTGGCAGGCACAAGAACCAGAGCTGGGTACAAGTAAGCTTTATCCTCAAGAGAGAAGTGTTTAGCAGAGACATTGGGACAATTACACTACATGTCCTTTTTCTCATTACTGACTGAAGTCAAGGTAAACAAAAGTAAGGGATGCTTTTGGAGGACTCTATCAAATGCATTGAGGAAGGTCAAGCCCTAACTAACTTGAATTGAAGTAACTTAACACCACCCTTACCCCTAAAGAAAACAATAAATCTCAGCCAACTTCCAGACCCAGGCTGAGTCTCTGGAAGTTCAGAAGCCTAATAAGTATGATATAAGATCCACAGCAGTCCTACAAATAGATCCTACCTGGAATTAACAGCAAAGACATGAAAATTTGAGGTACCAAGATTATATGGTGATCTGTCTAATGGCTGGAGCGAAAAAAACACATTGTAAAGGTTATAAATTATGACAAAATCTGGAATGTAACTCAACATAAGAAAGTTAACCCAAACTTACTCCAGGAAAAACTGATAGAGGCCTTAAAAAGAGAATAATTTAAACCTACCCCTGGTATCCATTATATTAATTTATTAGACCCAACTATTTAGAGGAAATTCTAAAAACTGGAAGGAAACTCCAAATTTCGGGAACCAGATACTAGATATAGCATCTGGGGTGTTTGGTAACAAAGACAACACTGAGGATGAGAGAAAACATTAATGAGGGGAACAACAGCTAGCTAACAAGCTTATATGACTACAGTCACTGGAAGCAATGCCTTGCAACCTCAGGGCCAAACCAGAGATATCCAATTATACGTTCATGTGGGCATGTGGGTAACTTGGGCTAACAGATGCTACTTAGTACTCCTATTGCTGTTAATGTACAGGTAATTTCTAGCTAGGTACAACTGACAAGAATTAGGTCTGTATCCTTTGAGTCATAGGCGGAAGACACAGTGAATTTTAAGGAACATCTATCTATTTTTGAACTGGTCGTTGAATTTTACACACACACACTGGTCATTTAGGAAAGTTTATATTTCTCCATCTCCATGCCAACAATGACCATAATACATCTTTTTAATTTAGCCATTTTCAGGGACATGAGTAGGTAAATTACCATTGTTTTAATTAATATTTCCCTAGTGGCAGATAATATTGACTATCCTTTCATTTGACCTTTTGTCAATCTTCTATTTTTTGATGAAGTTTCTATTCAAATCCTTGCCCCTTTATTATACTGGATTGTTTGTTTTATCACTGTTGAATTTTAAAGGGTATCCATATATTCTGGATACAGGTAATTTACAATATATTTGATTTGCAAGTATCTCCTCCACTCTTTGGCTTGTCTTTCCATTCTCTCAATGATGTATCTTTTTTATAGTTCATCTATGAGAATATATATACATACTTTTTACCTGTATACCTATTTGTTCCATATTTTGCGTAAACATTTTCTTTATCAGAGAGAGTATATTTTTTTAAATAATGAATACATTTTATTTTTGATGATGTTTACATGGTTGAAAGGTATGCATGCCCACATGAACCACTGATTAAGATGAAAATGGTCAAGGAATGGGGGAAAGTGGGTAAAACAACTGCCTCCAATCTCATTTTTTCTTCCTGTTTCTGGGAAAAGAGGGGATGGAAGGGTAGAGGCCACTCCCAGCAGCCCAACCGCCCATCCCCAGGGATGGGGGATGGCCACCCAACATCATCCCAGGGTCTCAGATATGGAGCATGCTTCTCCATACGGCTTAAGTGGTTTTGATGATTCTGAGATGCTGTTAATTTCGTTGCTCTAAAGTTGAGGAAATCTTTTCAAGGTGCATTGGCTGATACTGTCCACCCCAGAGTCTCGATTCACCCAGATACTCACTGTTAAAGCTTAACAGGGAGATCCATTCCTTTTATTCTGCCCTCCGTGGTACCAGATGTACTCAGCAGACTTCAATGAACTGGTTGTCATGTCCCCAATGAGCACCTGAGCATGCCACTGCACAGGCCTCAGTAACCAAAGAAACCCAGTTCTGACACATGCCATTGTCTCTTATGCTCACCAGCAGAGAAGTCCCCACAGCTCCCCTACTGGGCTCATCACCAATCCCAGGTCTTACATATGCTGGTGAGAGCTGTGGCACAAATTGGCATGGCTTACCTCACCTGGGCATTCAACAGCTGGTGCTACAGCCTGACTCAGCCTGACCTGCCTCAGCTCAGGCTCATGCTGGCAGGAGTTGCAACCTAGCCCAGCCAGCCAGCCCCCAGTCCCATCACTAATTGAACGGGCTGTGTTGTCTAATCTGGCCTATCCTTCATCCCATCCTGGTTCTCACATCTGCCAGAACTGACCAGCCTGGCCTGCTCCCAGACCTGACCCACACATATGCTGACAGCTACTGCAATCTGGCTTTGTCTGAACTACTCTCAGTCTTGATCTTGCTTTCACCTGCAAGAGCTGTGTCCTGACATAGGAGTTCCCCAAGCTCCTCTATCAGGTCACCTTCCACTGGTAGATCTTGTGCATACCAGTGGGTTCTCAGCCTAGCCTGACATGGTCCACTCGCTATCCCAGCAGGGTACAGTGGCCTTGCCAGACCAGCCTACATCCATTCTCACTCTTACTGTTGGATGCTACAGCCAGCCTATCCCTGCCTGGCTCAACCCAGACCCAGTTCTCACATGGTTTAACAGGTGCAGAGATTTAGCCCAGCCTGCACACACTCACTCTGGCTCTTGCAAGCACCAGTGGGTGTTGGAGCTTAGCCCAGTCTGGCACACCCCAGATCCAGCCCACACCCAACCTAAGGAATATTACAGCCATGTTCAACCAAGTTTACTGCCTCCATTCTGACTCTTGTACTCACCAGGGAAACCACAACGTAGCTGGGACAGCCCTGCTCCTGGCCACAGATCTTGCACATGCTGGTGGTTGTTCTGACCCAGCCTGGTATAACCCATTATCTAGCTTGGCCTTTGCTATCAGATGCTGCAGCCTGGCCTGGCCTGGTCCACCCTTAGTCCCAATTCTTGCTAGTGGGTGCTGAAAACTGTCCCTGCCCAGTCTGTCCCCATCCCTGGCTTTCATGCAAACTCATAGGTATGATAGCCTAGCCTAGCCCAGCATGATCCACACTCCATCCTGGCTCCTGTACATACCAGTGTGTTATAATTTGGCCTGCCCCTGCCTAGTCTGCCCCCTCAAGAACCAACCTACATGCCTGCTGAAAAGTGAAGCAGCCCTGCCCTTCCTGACCAACACCTAACCCTGACTTACATACTCACCAGTAGGAGTGACAACCCACCAGGGGAGCTCCCCAAGTTCCTCCATTATGCCCATTCTCAGACTCAGATCACATAAATGCCAGTAAGTGCTAGGCCCTTATCTGGCACAAGTTTGCCCCCAAGTGTTAGCCTTCATGTATGCTGATGGAGATTGTGTCTTGGCCTGCCCCACACCAAATTTTTGGGTGGGCCTGCAGATGCTACAGCCTAGACCAACCTGGCTTGTTCCCAATCCAAGTACCCATGAATGTTGTTGAGTTCCATCACCACCCTCAGCCCATCACCACCCCCAGCCCTTGAGCAAACCAGCTAGTATGACAGTCTCATAGAGGTGAGCCCATGATCCCCCACAAAAATCTGTTCCCAGACCCAGTTCTCTTGTGAGCAGGTTAATGTCATTACCCACCTTAACATGGTCCATACTCTACTCTGTCACTAGGAGGTACTGTGGTCAAGCCCTGCCAGGCAGGTCCTCCAATCACAGCTTTCATGTGTGCCAGCAGGCAGTGGTTGATATCAGAAGTCCTAGCTCAGGTCTCCCACATGGGTGGATATATCAGTTTGGCACTGAAGGGTTTGCTGTTTTCCCTCCTCCAAATCACCTGGTCTCAATTCCCTTGCTTACCTACAAATGCGGTAGCTGGTGGAAATCTCTCAGAAGTCACTCACCTGTCACATACGTCCTCACAATTTTCCCTTCCACATATCTCAAGACCCACTTCCCCAAGCAATCAGCAGTCCTCTCCTTCCCCCTGCCCACCCTTGCCATGCATATAGATCCTCAAGCCCAGACCTCTGGTGATGTGCCATGCCAGCCTGGGGCCCTGCCTACCTATCCAGGCTGGCATGGCATACTCACGAATGGGTCCCAAGACCTTGTCTGATTGAGTGCTGGCATCTGTTCCCAATATATCTTTTAAAAAGTAGAATAGACAACTGTTTAAAAATAGAATAGAATAGAATAGAATAGAATAGAATAGAATAGAATAGAATAGAATAGGAGTAGAATAGGCAATTATGCTGGCACACTAGTAAAGTTAACACAAATTTGGCATTAACCAGGCTCAAAATGCCTGCCAGCTCTTCATTGCTGTTCTCCTAGTGGTATAATACTTGCCTAGGTAAAATGCACCGTAAGCAATTGTATGTAACTAGGGATATGATGTCCTCCTGAGACTGGTCTATTTCACTGAACATAATGGCTTCCAGTTGGGATCATTTTGTTGCAAATGGTAGAATTTCATTCTTTTTAAGGACTGTGTAGTATCTCATCAAGTAGGTGTACCACAGTTTCTTTATCCACTCTTCTTTTGATGGGCATCTAGGTTGTTTTCATGTTTTCACTGCTGTGGATTGTGCTGCAATAAATATAGGATTCCAGGTCACTCTCTTATATACATATTTTGCTTCCTTTAGATATAGTTCCAAGAGCAGAAGAACTGAGTCATAAGGTAGATCAATTTTCACTTCTCTGACCACTCTCTATATTGACTTCCATAGTGGCTGCACTAGCCTACACACCCACCAACAGTGGGGTTGGGTACTTTTCTCCCCCACACACCTATGCCAGCAGGTGTTGATTTCTGTGTGAGCCCTTCTCACTGGAGCTAGGTGAAACCTAACTGCAGTTTTTAATTTTCATGTCCCTAATACTTAGGGAGCTGAGCATTTCTTCATGTCTACTAGCCATTTGAACTTCCTCTTTTGGAAAAAAAAATTGCGCATCTTCTTTACCCATTCCTTTTTTTTTTCACTTTTTAAAAATACATTTTATTATTATTGTTATTGTTTTATAATACAGTTTCATATTCCCTTATCCCGTAACCAGTTCCCTCCCCCACCCCCAGTTCCTCCTTTACCCATTCCTTAATGAGGTTTTTGTTTTGCTGTTCTTGAATCTGAAACTCTTTGTTAAATTCAGGATATTAGTTCCCTATTAATTGTGTAGTATGCAAAGACTTTCTCCCATTCTGCTGTTTGCTTCTTCACTTTGTACATTGTTTCCTTTGCTGTACAGAAGCTTCTTAGTTTAAGGTAATACTATTCGTTTATTTTGGCTTTAACTGCTGTGCTTTTGGTGACTTTTCTAAGAAGTCTTTGTCTATACTTATATCTTATAGAGTGCTTTTTATGTTTTCCTCTAATAGTTTGAAGCTTTCTGGGCGCAGATTTAGATCCTAGATCCACTTAGAGCTGATTTTTGTATACAGCGTCATGTGAGGGTCTTGCTTCTTACTTTTACAGGTTGGTATCCAATATTCCAGCAGCATTTGTTGAGAACACCAACCTTTTTCCCTAGATTATTTTCAGTTCTGTAATCGAAGATTATTGGCTGTACATGAGTGGGCTTACTTCTGAAGCTTCTATTCTGTTTTATTAATTTTATCTGTTTCTAAACCGGTACCATACTATTTTGAGTACCAATGATGTCTTTTGAACTTAAAAGTTCTTGGGCCAGGCACAATGGCTCAGTGGCTAAATCCTTGCCTTGTATTGTCTTGTGTGCTCCAGCATCCCATATGGGAACCAGTTTGGTGTCCTGGCTGCCCCACTTCTCATCCAGTTCCCTGATTGTGACCTGGGAAAGCAATGGAGGATGGCCAAAGCCTTGGGCTCTCCACCTGAATGGGAAACCAGAAGAAGCTCCTGGCGCCTGGCTTCTGATAAACTCAGCTCTGTTTGTTGCAGCCACTTAGGGAGTGAACTAACAGATTGAACATTTCTCTATCTCTGTCTCACTGCAAATTTGCCTTTCCAACAAAAACAACTTAAAATTAATCTTTTTTTCAACTCTACTTCTTTTTATTATTATCATCTTATGATAAAGTTCCATAGGCCTTGGTATTTCCCTTAGCCCCTCTCTGTTGGGAGCACTGCACGAGTGCCCTGCCCTAAAATAATGACTGGTTCAAGGCCAGGAGGCAGCAGGAAGACAGGAGGTCACAGGTGAGGCGGATCTGCCTCCTTTCCAGGGCCTGGCCAGTCAGGTAGCACCCAGTGGACCCACGGGAATGCAAGTGATGGGAGTGAGAGCTGAAATTGCTATGGCAATAAGTATAGTTATTGTTATTTTATAGGCTAGCCTGTTTTTGCAATTTTTTGGAGCACAGAAAATGTAGCTGTTTTAGCCGCTTTTATAATTTTTAGCTAGAGGAATTAAGGATGCTTCTATTAAAGAAAAGTGCTTTTGACTATTGTTTTATTGTTTATGGGGTTATAGGGTCTATAGTTGTAGAGGGATTTAATATTTGTAATTTTTGTTTTTAGAATTATATTTTTTCCCTTGTAAACTATTTTCCCATCGAATAATGGGCAAGTTGTAAAAATAGAAATGTGGTAGGAATGTACTACTGATTAGCAGGTAATCGCATGTGCCTTGGCCTTGGAGTCCTGGCTGCCGCTCCATGGCTACTGTTGAAGAATGAATAATGGCTTGCTTTGAAGAATATGAATACAATGTTTTAAAGAATTATCTCTGGGGACACCTGCCTAGCCCTGAAGTGCAGACGGAATGACCGAATGTCTGTACATGCCCCCTTAGTCTTGAAGTAAAAAAATAGAACAATTAGTTGCTTGTGCAGAAGCTTGTGAGGTTTTGAGTAAATAAAAAGGACAGCTTTTTCTTGGGCTGTGGTGAGAACGCATCAAGTGTCAGTGTCTGTGTCTTTCTTTATCGCCGACTCCACGCACCCTTCCCGAGCTCCGAACTCTCGGCTGGAGCTGGACTCCGGCAAGTGGCGCCTAACGTGAGGGCTCGACGAAGGTAGGTCTTTTCTTTCTTTCTGTTTGCGGCGTGGATAGGACTTCACCCAGGGTGCTGCAGGCCCCCTGACAGAAGGTCGGGTTAGAAGGGGTGAATAGTCAGAACATTTCTTGAGAAGTTTTGTACCCTCTGTTGCTAAAGTGTAAAAATGGGACAGAGTGCATCCAGCGACAGAAGCCTGTACGCTGATATTATTAAGCATACTTTACAAAAGAAAGGCATTAAGGTTAGTAAAAAAGAGCTTTCAGGATTTTTGCAGTTTATACGGACAATTAGTCCTTGGTTCCCAGAGGAAGGAACTTTAGATTTACAGACATGGGATCAGGTAGGGAATGACATAAAGAGGTGGTATCGCAGCCACGGGGGGGCTGACATGCCTTCCTCAGCCTATGCTATTTGGACAATATTGAGACAGACACTGGATACGGGGACAGATGCTTATGCCCCGTCCCCTCGGGAACACACTCCCTTGATTAACCGTAAAAAGGAAGGCTCAGGCTCTACTTATGGCTCTATGGAAAGTGTCTGTCCTGAAGATAAGGTAAATTATTCTAAAAATGACCAGGAAGGCTTAACAGGTGAAGAAGATCTTTCAAAACCAGAGACACTTAGATCAGAAGTTAAGGATTGTGAAGAAGGGCAAACAGTTGAGTTACGCGATAGATGGTCGCTTGCTGTTGATGAGAAGCCTCCAAGATATTCGGCTAAGCAGTGCGAGCCCTTGCCAGCTAGACCAGACCCAGCGAAGATTGGCTTTAGAGGAGCAATACAGCAGGCACATAAGGAGGGTGATTTTTTCTGTTTTCCTGTTGTCTACGAATGGGAAGAACCTGAATGGGAACCGTTGCCTTATAAGCTTCTTAAAGAATTAAAGCATGCTGTCTCTGACTACGGACCAAACTCCCCGTACACTATGGCAATGGTGGAAGGACTAGCAGCAAAGTGGATGACTCCGTATGATTGGTTTCAGGTTGCTAAGGCTTGCCTCACTGGAGGAAACTTTCTTTTGTGGAAAATGGAATATGAGGAATTAGCTAAGGCAGAAGTAAAGTCTCATGGACCTGTGAGGCGTGGCAAGTTTCTTACGCTAGACATGCTTCTAGGACAGGGTACTCATCTTGGCATTTCAGAACAGCTTAATCTACCTAAGGAGACATTACAGCTTATCTCCTCCCTGGCATTGGGAGCATGGAAACGCCTGCCATCTCCAGATCAGAAGTCCTCGGGTTTTGTAAATGTTAAGCAGAAGCCTGAGGAGCCTTTTGAAGATTTTGTAGCTCGACTCACCGAAGCAGTGAGCCGGACAGTAATTAACAGTACAGCTACAGATCTCATAGTTAAACAGCTAGCTTTTGAAAATGCTACTCCAATTTGTCAAACCTTAATTCAGCCAGTGAGAAGGACAGGAGACTTGTCAGACTATGTTCGAGCTTGTGCTGAGGTAACTCCAACTTACATGCAAGGGTTAACTATTGCTGCAGCTCTTCAAGGTCAAACCGCTATTCAGATTTTAAAGAACATAAGAGGTAATCAAGGAAGTCAAAAAAGAAACAATTGTTATTGCTGTGGTGAAGTAGGGCATTTCAGCCACAGCTGTCCCACTAAAAATTTGTCTCAAAATTTTAGACAGGAAAAAATGTATGTGGACACTTCTAAACCCAATTTAAATATTCCTCGCACCGTCTGTCCACGGTGTGAGAAGGGATTTCATTGGCAAACGGCTTGTCAGTCTAAATTCCACAAGAATGGGACAGTTCTATTGCCTCGAAGTCAACGTACATTGAGTAATCAGCCTGTACAGGGTCAGAAGCAGGGAAATGGGAGGCAGGCACAGTTCCAGGTCCCCCAAAATAAGAAGACATGTATGAATATCGGCTCTAAAGTGTACAAAACTAAATTGATGGCTGCTACTTTAAGCACTGAGTTAAAGCAAAATAGGCATAAATGTTATAATTGCGGCAAATTGGGACATATGTGGAAAGATTGTAGGAAAGAAAATACCCAAAAATCTGGTAAACAAGTTATGGGTTATCTAAAGGCCTGCCACAACATAAGGACTTTGAAACATCCTGCCCACCTGGCAGGGCTTGAAACCTTTGCTATCCAAAAGCGAATGAATACTAAATGTTTTAATTCTGATAAACTCAAATACCTTCAAAAGCAATGCCAAGCACCTCTTTTAGCTAGAAAATATGGCAATAATACTGCTAAGGATCACTGCCCTAAAATGTGTCCTAAATGTCACAGAGCCATACATTGGGCAAAAGTATGTAAATGTAAATCTAAAATTGATTGTGATGGCCAGCGCCTGTGGTCAGGAAACTCCTGGCGGGGCCAGTCCTGGTTCCTGAACAATCAGAGGTTTGCAAAGCACCAACATCTAATCCAAGCTATGCCTATAGAAGAGTAACAGACTTAAAACCTGATACTGATAATTAAAAGTTGGTATCTTCCTTGGCAATGAATTATATTACCTATTGTTCATACTCCAACTGGATGCTTGTGACAACAAGGGCCTTTAAAGTGGCTACATCTTCTTCCATGAATAAAAAGGTTATTACTTCTTATTGTGCTTTGTTCTCCATTTTAATTATAAAAAGATTTCGTAGCAATAAACAGCTTTTTTGGTAAGGATGTAAATAATAATTTTTCCTCATAGCTTTAAACAGCTTACTTATTTAATATCCAAGGATGAGATAAGACAAATAGCACTATTAGCCCTTGTGGGTATAGGAGATTAAACTAAACTGGGCCCATAGAAGAATACTTAACTTCTTGTATTTCATAAACAATATCTATGCAAAATTAACACCTTTTTTTAACTCTGTTAAATTTTTATCTTGAATTTTCAAATTTTACAAATATAACTCTCAAGGTATTATTTGAGGCATTGCTTTAAAAGTGTAACATTTACCCCAATATGAACTGGTATAAAAGTAACATCTAATTCACTATTAAAATTTTTCCAGGTATGGGATGCACCATGTACTTTTATCTGCTATTTAGATAAAGAATAAATTCAAGTATACAAATGTGTTCTTGATGAAAAAGTTTGTAGAGGAAAGTTCTTGGATGAAAAAAAAGGGCATGACTTGTAAAATATTCTGTCCTATAGGAGAATGGCTATGTTAGACTGCAGCACTGAAGAGGACAAAATATTGACAGGATAAAGTTTGTTGAAGAAGGGATAGGATAGCCATGAAGGTTGTGCAAGGAATACATCCTGTATGATTTATATTCAATATAATTAATCATATTCTCTACACACTGTTTGCAGCATTTTCTAAAATATTCATCCTTGATGCATGGAATCTGATCATCTGTTATAGCAACAAAGTTTTAAAATCACATGGTATTATAACATCTTCTCTTAAATGTTTTTATCTACCTAATGATTAAATTTTTCTAGTTAGCTCCAGTGAACTCCAGACCTGACTTTGCTGAAGTATCTCAGAATATGATAAGATTCTATATCAAGGTATCAAGGTGATATTTGTATTTTCTGCCTTACAGTATGTTCATATTGCTTAAGATTGATAAAAGTTATGTATTTATTTTATAGGTACTTAAGTGATCACTTAATGCCAATAATTAAACCTAATCTATATTGTGTTATATAAAGAGATCTTATTTTAACTAGATATTATAAGCCCTGGCATCTAAATAATTCAGAAATTTCATTTCATAGATACAATAACTGAGTAGGCTTTTGGATTGTATTAAATATGCTGTCAGATGCCAAGTAGAGCAAAATTTTATCATATCAAAATACTATTACAAAAAAATTTTTTTTTCACTGAAGTTTAATTCAAATTTCTGTATTTCCAAAAGTTCTAGGACAGGGAATGCTTCACAACAATGTAAAGCAGGCCAAAAAGCAAGAAAAGGGCAAATGTTTATAGTTTTGTAAATATGTCCGGGTTGTTAACTGCATATCTTTTAAGCTAATTTATAATGCTAGAATAATTGAATTAGGATCTTCAGTAATGACCAAATTTTTCTTGCAAGGTTTCTATTCAGACTGAATTATCGTTGTAGAGTTTTTACTTACTAAATATTAATGAGTATTGCTATCACCAAGCTGGGTTTGGAAAGACTCTTTATAAATCTTAGATTTATCTGACATGATCTCTTATGCACGTTATAACATTTTAGAGGCCTCAGTTAGAGGATAGTGGCCATCCTGTGTTTTAGAGCCTGGCTCGGTAGTCTGGGGAGGCCACCGTGATGATTAACACGGCCCCACTGCCAGTCCTGGCTTACTGGCTCACAGGATCTACACTGACCTCTGCCAATAAATAGGTATCTCATCATCCAAATTTGCTTGTTTTGAGTACTCATCTGGGACTCAAGAGGGTTGGATATAACATGACTTCTTGAGTCAGGGTCCATACAAGACATTGTTATGGCCCATTAGATTTTTAAAATTGAGTGAGTGTGGTGGCCACCTATGTCTGTCTTTCTGTATGTCTTTTGTCAAAATTGTTTGAAATTTTACTTATACTCCTCTATAGTATGTAAAAAAATGTGTGTGTGTGTGTGTGTGTGTGTTTGCTGTTTGGCTTCAATGTTCCTTGATATCACATGAAATATAGATATACAGTAGATTTTAGTTTTATGCTGGTTTTTTTTGCAGCTAGAGTTTTTATAAAAAAAATTTTTTAGTTGTTATCATATTGTTTGTGTTTACCGGTTAGGAAATGCTATACTTTTATTTGATTTTTGAAGTTTTTGTTACAAAAATATTATTTGAAAAAGCAGATGTACATGACTGAGATATTCCCTTGTCATCTTGGTAAGATCTTAATCATAATCCATTTTGTATTCTCCTCTATCTATACTTGTAAACCATCTGAACAACCATGGCAAACTCATGTTGCTACAGAAACAGTCATCTTCCGACGTTTGAGCTCCATGATTCGAGCCACTCGCAGAGAACTGCGCATCCTTCTACTCAATAATATAAAAAGGGGAGATGCTAGGGTCTGTGCAGTAGGTGTGGATGACACAAAGGTGTGAAGAAAACAGCTCCCCTGTGTGGCAAGGCCTGGTGAAAATCTCTCTCACCACCTTAGAAGAGGGCCTCCTTAATGTGCCACAGTGGGAACACTTGGGAGAAGACTTAAGGAGAGCCAATAACCAATGGCCTCTTCCCCCAGGGATAGGATAGCTCAATTGCTGATCTTACCCAGCTGCCATAGTTTATTTTCAGTTTAAAAGCCTTCAGAATGTCCCACTTGGTTTTTGATCATGGTAACAAAAGCACCATAGAGTTTTATCTTTTTGTTAATAATGCTGGTTAGGTAGGGATTCACTTAACTTGTGGAACAGATTGCTCTTTTTCAGAAAACTGGAATACAATCGAGCACCCGCTGGCTGTGGTGATGTGCGTGCCCACCTATTTTTCCAGACCAGCGGCAGTTAAAGAAGACCTGTCAGTCCTCCTATGACCAGAGCACGACTTCGGGGTTACCGCTGCCATTGTGACAGCAATAGCTACAGCTGCCGCTACTGACGCCATGGCCATTGTGGCCCTAGTGACTGCTGTATTGGCTACTATGACTAAGCAGCCCTCTGTGGTTCTTCAGACACAGGAGCAGTTTAACCAACATGTTTGGACTGACTTGCTAATTATGAACTTATGATTGAACTTGATCTAAGAACAGGTGGACATATTATCTGAGGACCTCTCAGTTTCCAACTTGCAGCTGATTTATGGAGAAGCTTTTTGGTTTATTTGTATGGGAGTTGGAATGTTCTGTTTGATAATTTATACACTGTCCGCTTGGGAAAAAATTGTAACCATCTATGTCACCCGGGTTTACAATCTGTGGTCCGCTGGGGCAGACGCTGACTTGGGTTTCTGTCCCTTGGAGGGTTATTGTGCCTCGTGATCTTCCTGCATGTCTGGTTCATGTGCCTGAGACATCGGCAAGATAATGCCATTATGTGACAGGTCCTGATGGCCCTGGGAGCAGGGGCTTCCCCCCAGGTATGGTTAAGCATACTAGACTGGTAGTCAAAGACGGGTAAGTATCCGATAAGGCTTTACCAACCTAAGACAGGCGCCGCGTTCACAGCTACGCGATTAGCCCATGACGGGTAAGGAGAGCCCTAACTCGGAACACCTAAGACAGACACGGTCTCTTGCTTATTAAAACAAAAAGGGGGAGATGTTGGGAGCACTGCACGAGTGCCCTGCCCTAAAATAATGACTGGTTCAAGGCCAGGAGGCAGCAGGAAGACAGGAGGTCACAGGTGAGGCGGATCTGCCTCCTTTCCAGGGCCTGGCCAGTCAGGTAGCACCCAGTGGACCCACGGGAATGCAAGTGATGGGAGTGAGAGCTGAAATTGCTATGGCAATAAGTATAGTTATTGTTATTTTATAGGCTAGCCTGTTTTTGCAATTTTTTGGAGCACAGAAAATGTAGCTGTTTTAGCCGCTTTTATAATTTTTAGCTAGAGGAATTAAGGATGCTTCTATTAAAGAAAAGTGCTTTTGACTATTGTTTTATTGTTTATGGGGTTATAGGGTCTATAGTTGTAGAGGGATTTAATATTTGTAATTTTTGTTTTTAGAATTATATTTTTTCCCTTGTAAACTATTTTCCCATCGAATAATGGGCAAGTTGTAAAAATAGAAATGTGGTAGGAATGTACTACTGATTAGCAGGTAATCGCATGTGCCTTGGCCTTGGAGTCCTGGCTGCCGCTCCATGGCTACTGTTGAAGAATGAATAATGGCTTGCTTTGAAGAATATGAATACAATGTTTTAAAGAATTATCTCTGGGGACACCTGCCTAGCCCTGAAGTGCAGACGGAATGACCGAATGTCTGTACATGCCCCCTTAGTCTTGAAGTAAAAAAATAGAACAATTAGTTGCTTGTGCAGAAGCTTGTGAGGTTTTGAGTAAATAAAAAGGACAGCTTTTTCTTGGGCTGTGGTGAGAACGCATCAAGTGTCAGTGTCTGTGTCTTTCTTTATCGCCGACTCCACGCACCCTTCCCGAGCTCCGAACTCTCGGCTGGAGCTGGACTCCGGCACCTCTCCATATCCCTCCCCCATCACTGAGTTCCCCTATATCTTTACTATAGTATAGTTCTTCATACACAATCATACATCTATCATTGTGGGCATGGACAATGGCAGAGAGTCCAGCATCCTATTATCAAGATACATTAAACAGTTTCACTGGGAGTCCATCCTTGTAAGGAAGTAGAGATGCATACTGCCTCATATCCTCACATCTGGATGGGATAGTCTCCGTTACACTTATTATACATCCATTTAAATGAAAAGCCACAAAACAAAAATCAACAATGGTGAAAAAAAAATTGAAAATGTTGTGATGTTAAATAACATACTACTAGATATAACAGTCTCCATTACGCAGTTGGTATACATCCCCTTAAATGAAAAGCACAAAACAAAATCAACAACAAGCAGAAAGAAAAGAAATCAACAACACCATGAAGTTAAATAACATGCTACTGAATGAATACTGTGTTCGTGAGGAAATATAAAAGAAAATCAAGAGCCTTCTCGAAGAAAATTATGCACTATATGATCTATGAGTCATTGAAGAATTTAATCAGAGGAAAATGTTTTGAAGACATGAAACTAACAAAAAAATCAAAATCCATGAGATAAAGTTTCCACTGAAGTTTGTTGGTGAAATGTGTTGCCTGTAGGTAACAAATAGGTGTGTTTCGCTTTTTAATCCAGTCTACTCATCTAAGACTATTGATTGAAACGTTTAAGCTATTTACATTCAGGGTTAATACAAATAAGTGGTAATTTGGTTCAGCAATGGATTTAGCAATGGTTGTTCATTGATTTAGTCTTCTCTTGCTATTTTATTGGTTTGTTCTTTGCTTTGGGTTTTGGTGGGTGCTGTTCTTTTTCTCTCTTGAGAGAACATCTTTAAATATCATCTGTAGTGCAGGTTTGGAAAAGGCATATTCTTGTAACTTTTCTTTATTGTGGAAGAATTTTATTTCATTTCCAAAGACAAAGGAAAGTTTTGCTGGATACATTATCCTACCCCAACAATTTTTTGCTTTTAGAATCTGGAATATGTCACCATATTCTCTTCTGGCCTGTAGAGTTTCCTATCAGAGGTCGCCTGTGAGTTTAATTGGCATTCCTTTATAGGTCAGTTGATTTTTTTCACGTGCACATTTAAGAATTTTTTCCTTTTATTTGACTGAGGAGAGCTTGATTAGCATGTGTCATTGTGTCGTGGTAAAGATCGCATGTGGTTTCCCAATTCTTTCTCTAGATTAGGAAAATTTTTCCTTAATATTTCATTATATGCACTTTTAAACCCAGCTTCTCTTTCTGCAACTTCTGGCACTCCCACAACTCTTTTATTTGGCCTTTTAATAGAGTCTCTCAATTCTTGAATGCTTTTTTGGGCCTGATTCAGCTCTGCTTCCAGCTTTTTGTTTGTTTCCTCCTGATGACAGGAAATAGCTTCTAATTTTGAGATTCTTCTTCTGCCTCCTTCAATCTGTTTTGGAGACTCTCCATTGTAGTTTTGATTGAATCCACTGTATTCTTCATTTCTGATAGATCAGCTTTCATTTCATTCATTTCAAGTATGAGATATTCCTTAAATTCCTTGAATGCCTGCTTTATGGGCTTCTCGTTGTTGGTAAGAAGTTTTATAATAAGTGTTTTGAATTCTGGCTCCCCCATTTTCTCAATGTCTTTCTTAGTTAACTCTGAAGTTGGCAAAGGGTTTTGCTCCTTTGCAGGGGAGTCTTCAGTAATATTCCTTGTGCCCTGTCTCTTCTTTCACTCTTGGTCATTGTACTTCTGGTTAGCAGATTCTTCTTGGGGCTGGTTTCTAAGCTGTGTCACCCAAAGGCCTACAGTTTGATTTTACTTATTGCAGTTGGTACCAGGTTCTTCGCTTGCAGTCACTTGTGCCATTCCCTCCAGCGAGTTCCAGGTCTGGGTTCTTATATTCAATTTCCACCGTAGTCTCTGTAGCCCCAACTCCTGGCTCTCCACTCTCCACCTCCTGTGATATCGTGCTGAGGCTGCACTATTGCCTGTACAGCCTTTCTCCCACTTCCAGTTGGAGCAGGTCCCAGGATTAGGGAGACACTAGGTGCCCTATATAGCTAGGTTGTTGGTGATATTGGTCTTGGCAGAACCTGTTGGCTGGTAAGCCTGAGGGCCACACAGACCTATTTTGGCCATATAATGCCAAAGTCGGTATTATTTTCCTGTGGGACCAGTGCAACACACTGAGCTCAGTGAGTTCTCTCCAAGCTCAGCACATACGCAGCTCAATGTTGTCCCCTGCAGTCTTAACTTCTTTCCACACTGCACAAAATGTCACCTGATGTGCCACTACTAGAGTTCTTGATCTGCTGGCTGTCAGGTCTGAGGGCTACCCAGACCTGTCTTGGGTGGAACCTGTGGGATTCCACGTTGTTGCAGTTCACTGAGTCAAATATGAGTTCACTCCCAGCTCAGTGCATGTGCAGTCCTGCCCCATAGCCCTGGCCTCCTTAAACAAAGTGGCACCAAATTCAGCTGTAGGAGACTGACTGGGCTGTGAAATCCATCCTGTCCCTGCACTGCCTGTCTGGGATCTTCCTCTCTGCCTTGCTCTTGGTCAAATCACACAGACCAGCAGGACGGGCTCTTCTTTGTCTGGGTTCACCTCCAGAGCTCCTGGTAAATGTCCCTTCCCACCTTATTGCTGGCAGAGTTCTGGCTGATGTTTGCTGAATGCAGCTGGGTTATCAGTCACTGCAACACCACACTGTTGTATCTGCTGCTTTCGTGTGTCTGTTAGTCTCCAGGTACCCCTCTGCTGTTGTTCTGTCCTCTCCTATTTCCTGGAATGTGCCCTCTCTGCTTCATACTGGTCAAATGTGTCTCCATCCATTTAAATGTATCCTTACCCTATTCTGCCATATATATTCTCTAAAAAAATAATCTTTTAATTAATATTTAATTGAATTGAATTTTTAAAATAATAATGTAGATGTTCTTGGCTCCAAAGCCAGCCAGCAGCAATACTGAGCAAACACAGCCTGGGATCATTCAGCTGCCCACTGTACTAGTCTGCTATTCATGCCAGGTGTCCTGCTAGGCCAGTCAAAAAATGTGAGCTCATGACTTACCTTCTCTGAGGAGGGTCATACTTCTCTTATAATTTCTCTTCCAGTATCCTATGTAAAGAAATAATTAAGTCTGTGCCTCACACCTATTTCCATGCTTTAAAACTCATTTGACTGTCTTTAAGCCGAATAGACTTTCTGTCAGTTCTTATTTTCTTTTAATGGATTAGCAAAAAGATTAAAGAAATAGCTAATGAGGACAGTACTGCTACAAGAAAGTGTAGACAGTAAACATGCATTTCAATCGGTTCATGTAGAATACCTAAAGCACCAATCTTTTGAGACAGTTAAAGAGATGATTTAAAGTATAGATGATTTGCTAGTCTGTTCCCATACTTAAAGATTCCAGTTTGGGGCTTTTGACTAGCAGCACCCTTAACTTTCAAAAAGACTGTAGATGCTAACTATTTAAGGAAAAACATGGCTGTCTTTCAGATAGTAAACTACTAGGGCTCAACATTGCCTCTGGGAAACAGAGACTGACCCCAGAGAGGGTATAAGCCACATAACAGGTTCCTTTACCTACAAGCCTAAAACAGCTATGCCATGGGCCCCGGCAGCAGCGTGGCCTAGCGGCTAAAGTCCTGGCCTTGAAAGCCCCGGGATCCCATATGGGCGCCGGTTCTTATCCCGGCAGCTGCACTTCCCACCCAGCTCCCTGCTTGTGGCCTGGAAAAGCAGTTGAGGACGGCCCAATGCATTGGGACTCTGCACCCGCATGGGAGACCTGGAAGAGGTTCCTGGTTCCCGGCTTCGGATCGGCGCGCATTGGCCCGTTGCGGCTCACTTGGGGAGTGAATCATCGGACGAAAGATCTTCCTCTCTGTCTCTCCTCCTCTGTGCATATCTGGCTGTAATAAAATGAATAAATCTTTAAAAAAAAAATGAAAAAAAAAACAGCTATGCCATTTGTTTTGTGGGTTACGAACCCATAGGTACAGTGAAATAGTAAAACTCATATACCAAGCTTTCAGGAACACACCAGAACAGGAAATTTCAGGAACTCATATCCAGAAAATCCTCCACCAACACTCTCCAGACAATTGAGAGGGGAGGAGAAACAAAGGCTCAGTGCTCAAGTTCTTTAACAATTCTTGTCTAAGGAGAAGGAGGAGAACAAGAAGGAAGAGGAGGAAGAATAGAAGAAATTCTTATACCCTAGGAAGAGCATCTACTTGTTTTACATGCTGTGTTTTTGATGTTGTTTTTAAAAGCACTTAGAAATGTTACCCAAATGCTTCCTCCTATGGTTTCTATCTTTTCTTCTGGAAGCTTTATAGTTTTAGGTTTTGACCTTCAAATTCTGAATGAACTTTTGTGTATAGTAGGACGTCTGAATCAAATTTCTCACCTCTGCCCATGGATATCTGGTTGTTCTAACACCATTTATAGAAAAGGCCATCTTTCTGCACCTCATTAGTTTTTACTTTATCAGAACTCATTTGCTCATGAGTGTCTTCTTTTATTGCTGTATTTTCTCCTCTATTCCATCGGCCTAGATGTCTGTCTCTAAAAGCATATTGCATACTTTAACTCTTTTTTTAATTTCTTTTTTTTTTAGTTTTATTAATTACATTGCATTATGTGACACAGTTTTGTAGGCACTGTGATCCCCCCACCCCTCCCCAAACCCTCCCCCACGGTGGATTCCTCCACCTTGTTGCATTACCATAGTTCAAATTCAGTTGAGATTCTTTCATTGGAGGTATTTACCAAGCATAAAGTCCAGCATCTTATTGTCCTGGTAAGATCAATGGTTTCTTGGTGAGACAATCTCTGGTCTGAAGGTAGAGCTGGCAGAGTTTCATCCCAATCAACTAAAAGCCCCAACATAATATTTACAACAGTTTACAACATTATGGTATTAACTGACATGGTATTGATTAACCAATATGTTAATAGGAGAATGCAGGCTCTCAACCACATCCCGTGACTTCTTCATAGACATTTCAATTTTGGTTTATATTCAACCGGGTTCTATACACCTGAAAATGGCTATAGATTACTATTCAGCTGTCTTGTGTCCATTTTCTTTTTAGTATTTAGCTGTTTATAGTGTTGAAGCATGATTTTGCTGAACTTAGTTGTGTTTTTTGGGGGGAAGGGGTGGTCTGAACTGGCTTATAGCTCTAACAAGACATGTGTCAACAGTTTAGGTGCAGATCATTTATAGGAGGGGTGTGCAGAGAAATCCCCAATATCCCAGTGAGGAGTAACTAATCTTTGTGTCCCACCTAGTGAGGTATGAGTAAATCCACACTGGCCATTTCCTGTCTGATTCTATGCTTTCCTTGTTGTTGTCTATCTATTCTAGGTTTTTTGTTTGTATGTTTGTTTGTTTGTTTTGAGGGCGTTCTGGAGCGATCCCAATGGTCATTTCGAGAGAGGGTGAGGACCCAAAGCTGGAACCAGGCAAGGACCAGAGAAAGCTCCCCTCCCTGGTCCCGAAGGAAGTTTATTATTCTTCTGTTTCTGCGGACCACTCAGGGCTCCTGGTTGTCATTCCGAGGATGCTGGTTCCTGCACGGCAGAGTTTGGACTTCTTCCATCCCCTGCACAAGCTCCAGATGGGGGTGGGTGACCTCAGAGTTCTCAGCCTCCAAAGGCATTCCAATTCTCTGTGGTCTTCTTGGCAGTTGGGAAGTAGTCCTAGTTGTTCATGTTGATAGTCCTTGGTAAGGATCTGGGAGTTTCAGGGTTGGGATACAAGCCTCCTCCTGTCCACCTGCTCCACTCTGGAGTATCCCCCTGCTCTATGCACATGACCTCTTGTTAAGAGGCTGTCAGGATCACTCCTGATTCCCCCCTTATGTCTTTGTAGCTTTACTGTTGTCTAGTGCTGACTCGAGTCTGTTCTCTATAAGTTTCCAGATTTGATCCTGACAGGCTATATTTCACGTCTTCCTCACACTTTTTAGGGAGATGGAAGATTTCTCTGCATTCCCTCCACATTACGGAGTAACATAGGGTATCAAGAGTGTTTTGGGTTTTACAGTTCTTTGATGTAGATCATAAGCAGTCTGAGAATAAATGTTGATTTATAGATTACATCACATTATCTTATTGCATTGGATACAGGCTGTTAGAGATTGCAATAATATTACAATATACAGGTACTATTTTCCAGATTGACATCTTTTCATCTCAAATTAAGGTTAAAGTTGATAAAGTAAGATCATATTAGCCCTCCAACTTTGGTGTTCTTTCTCAAAGTTGTTTTACCTAACTTTGAATTCATATAAATTTTTGCCTCACCTTCAATTCATATAAATTTTATTTTATTATTGTTATTACTATTATCATTATTATTTTCTTATAAAGTTCTATAGGCTCTGGGATTTCCCTATCTCCCTCACCAAATCCCCTCCCCCACACTCTGATTTCCCCTATATTATCACAATAGTATAGTTCTTCATCAACAGTCAAAAGTCCATCATTGCTGGCACAGACAACGGCAAATTCCAGCATCCTATTGTCAAGATATATTTATCAGTTTCATTGAGAATCTCTTTGATCTGGAACAGAGAGGCCTACTGCATTGTATCTTCACATCTGGATAGGATAGTCTCCATTGCAGTTACTATATATCCCCTTAGGTGAAAAGCCACCAAACAAAATCAAAAACAGGAAGAAAAATAGAAATTTACAATGCCATGAAGTTACATAACATGCTATCAAATGACTAATGTATAGCTGAAGAAATGAAAAAGAAAATAAAAAGCATTCATGAAGAAGATGCTAGTTTATGACCTTTAAAGTATACTCATAAAGTCAGTGAGGAATTCAATATGAGACAAACAAAAACTGTTTTGAAGAAATGAAAATAAAAACAAAAACATCAAAATCCATGAGAAGCAGTTTCCACTGATCTATGATGGTGAAATGTATCTTCTGCAGGCAGCAAATACATGAGTTTTGCTTTTTGATCCAGTCTAATAATCCATGATGCTTGGTTGGTTAGTTTGCATTCAGGGTTAATGTGAATATGTGGTAATTTGGTCATGTCATTTTAGCAGTGGATTGTTCTTTGAATTAATCTTCATCTGTTATTTTATTGAGATGTTCCTCACATTTGCCTCTCGGTTTGGTGGGTGCTCTTCCTTTTCTCTGTCAAGAAAATATCTTTAAGTATCATTTATAGGGCAGGTTTGAAAGAGGCATATTCTTTTCTTTATTGTTAAAGAATTTTATTTCATTTTCAAAGACAAAAGAAAGCTTTGCTGGGTATATTATTCCGGGCTGACAGTTTTCTGCTTTTGCAATCTGAAATATGTTGCTTCATTCTCTTTTCTTGCCTATAGAGTTTCCTGTGAGCTCAGCTGTGACTCTGATTGGCTTTCTTCTATATGCCAATTGATTTTTTTTCATGCACACACTTAAGGATCTTTTCCTTATGTTTGATTGAAAAGAGCTTGATTATCATGTGTCATGGTGAAGATTGCTTTTGGTCAACCTTGTTGGGAGTTCTGTGCCCCTCCAGTGTTTTGTTTCCCAATTCATTTCCCAGATTAGGGAAATTTTCCTTCATTATTTGATTAAATACATTTTTAAACCTAGCTTCTTTTTGCGCCTTCTGGAACTCCCATAAATCTTCATTTTTGGCCTTTTAATAGCATCCCTTAGTTCTTGAATATTTTTCTAATTTGACTCAGTTCCTCTTCCAGCTTTTTGGTTGTTTCACTATTGTGGCGAGAAATATCTTCCAATTCTGAGATTCTTCCTTCTGCCTCATTCATTCTATTATGGAGACTTTCTACTGAATTTTTAATTTGCTCCATTGTGTCCTTCATTTCTAACAATTGTGCTTGTTTTTGTTTCAGTGTTGCAATTTTCTGTGTGATCTATTCCTTAAATTCTTTGAATCCCTGTATGTGTGTTTCTCCTTGTTGATAAGAAGTTTCATAACAAGTGTTTTGAATTCTGTATCTCCCATTTTCTCAATGTCTTCCTTAGTTAACTCTGAAGTTGGCAAAGGGTTTTGCTCTTTTGCAGGGGAATCTTTAGCAATATTCATTGTGCCTCTGTCTCTTCTTTCACTCTTGGTCATTGTACTTCTGGTTAGCAGATTCTTCTCTTTAGGTCTGGTTTCTAAGCTGTGTCACCCACAGGTCTAAAGGTCAATTTTACTGATCATGGTTGGTACCAGATTCTTTGTTTGCAGTCACTTGTGCCACTCCCTCCAGTGAGTTCCGGGTCTGGAGTTTTGTGTTAGGCTTCCAGCACGGTCTCCATAGCCCCAGCTCCTGGCTCACCACTCTGCATCTGTTGTTATCCTGTGCTGAGGCTGCCCTATTGTGTGTACAAGCTTTCTCCTATTTCTGGTTTGAGCAGTTCCCAGGATTAGAGAGACACCAGGTTCATAAATAACTAGGTTATTGGTGGTGCTGATCTTGGCAGAACCTTCTGGTCATGAGGTCTGAGCATCACCCAGATCCATTTTGACCTGTAGGATACCTAAGTCATTATTATTTTCCCTGTGAGACCAATGCAATGCACTGGTCTCACTTCCAGCTCAGTTCCAGCTCAGTGCATGCACAGTTCACTGTTGTCCCAGCAGTGTTAAAGCCTTTGCCACACTGTACATAATGTCACCTGATGTGCCACTCATAGAGTTCTGGTTCTGCTAGCCATTAGGTCAGGGGCCTACGTGGACCTATTTTGTGTGGAACCTGTAGGATGCCACGTCAGTGCAATACAGTGAGCTAGAAACGAATTCCCTCCCAACTCAAGGAATAAGCAGTCCCTTCCCACAATTTTTGCCTCCCTACACAGAATGGTGCCTGATGAGGTTCTGTCTGGTAAGAGTCTGACCTGTGAAATCCACCCTGTTCTTGCACCACCTGTTGGGTTATACTGCTCTGTGTCTGCTCCTAGTTGAATGAAACAAATCAGCAGAGGGCAGTTCTTTGCCTGGGTTCACCTCCTGAGCTCCCAGTTAATTCCCCTTCCCACCTGGCTGCTGTTGGAGCTCCGGACACAGGTGGAGCTCAGTTCACTGCTTGCTGACTGCCACTGGGCTGTCTGGTCATTGCAACACCGCACCATTGCCCCTGGTGCTTTCCCATGTCCGTCAGTCTCCAGGTGCCCCTCTACCAACAGCCTGTCCTCTCCTACTTCCTGCAATGTATCCCCTTTGCTTTGCCCTGGCTAATGATTCTCCATCTCTTTAAATGTGTCCTTACCGTACTCCTCCATCTTGATTCATTCCTATAGAAATTTTAGATTCATTTTGTCAAGATCTGGGATATGAGTATGATTGCATTGAAATCATAGATAAGGGCCCGGTGCAATAGAGTAGTGGTTAAGGTCCTCCCCTTGCATGCACCAGGATCCCATATGGGCTCCAGTTCTAATCCTGGCAGCCCCTCTTCCCATCCAGCTCCCTGCTTGTGGCTTGGGAAAGCAGTCGAGGAGCCCAAACCTTTGGGACCCTGCACCCATGTGGGAGACCCAGAGGAGCTCCTGACTCCTGGCTTCTGATGGGCTCAGCTCCGGCCACTGCGGCCGCTTGGGGAGTGAACCATCGGACAAGGATCTTCCTCTCTGTCTCTCCTCCTCTCTGTGTATCTGCCTTTTCAATAAAAAGAAATCTTTTTTAAAAAAAAAAAGAAAGAAATCATAGATAAGCTTGTGTTGAATTCACATCTTAATATTTTTCAATATTCCAAGCATTCACAATTTCTCCCATTTATTTAGAACTAAACTTCTCTGAACTAAGTTTTCTGGCTCACATATCTTTTGTCAGATTAAACCTTAATTCTTTGTCATGTTTATACCAAGTCTTTGGTCAGACTTATCCCTGATATTTCATATTTTTTGGTCCTTTCTCTATTCCAGGTTAAGTAGTTTTTGTTGTCTTTAATTTCATTGCTCTTTGTTCTATAAAACTTATTCTGTTACTAAGGCCATCTAGTTACTGTTGTGTAGATAGTTTATCTTTGAATTGCAAAATTGTCATTTCTTTCTTTCCCAGACTTTCATTTCTCTACAGAAGTATCCTGTGTCTTCAACTTTTCAACATTTTCTCCTATATACTCTTAAAATACTTGAAAAGTTCCTTGGAAGTCTTTGTCTATTGTCTACAGTAACCAAGCTACCTGTGAACTATTTTGGTTGATTTAATCTTCTCCTGGTTATGAATCAATTTTTCTTGCTTCTTAACAGTCTACATAATTTATGTTGAATTGTAATAATTGAGTATGAAAAAATCGTGCATTTTCAGGTATAATATTTTTACTGTACCTTATTTCCCTGGAGAGTAAGTATTTTCCTCCAGCAGTTTGGAGTGAAAAGGAATCCTCAAAATTCTCTATACACATTTTTTTTTTTTTTTTTACTGCAAAGGCAGATTTACAGAGAGACAAAAAGATCTTCCATCCACTGTTCATTCCCCAAATGGCCACAATGGCTGGAACTGAGTCAATCCAAATCCAGGAGCTTCTTTTGGGTCTCCTATGTGGGTGCAGGATCCCAAACTTTGGGTCATCCCCCGCTGCTTTTTCAGGCCACAAGCAGGGAGCCGCATGGGAAGTAGAGCAACCAGGACAGGAAGCAACACCCATATAGAATCCCAGCACTGAGGTAGAGGATTGGCCAGTTGAACTATCACCCTGGGCCCTCCTCGATATAGAATTAAACACAAGGGTCCTAGGCAGTCTGCACCTGTGGTGCACCATGGCATCTATCTAGGAGTGGGCATGAGCTCTAGGCAGCCACTTCCATGTGCATCACTAAGAAACAGAAGCTGTCATCTCCTGTTAGTCTCAAACATGACAGTGTCTTTGATCTCAGGGACCAGAGACTGCGTGTGTGTCCTGGCATCAGAGAACACAGTGCACAATGGGCCGCCTCCTATTCTAACTACTGTGTAAGGCAAAGGATCATGTCCAGGTACACACAAGGATGAGTTGGCCTGATTCTGTGAACCAGTCAAGTATATTGGATGCCACTTTAAAAAGAAAAAAAGAAAAGCCACTGTTCCTGCTAGGGCAGGAGGTGAACTGAGTTGGGTTGGCTCAAGGACCCCCTGGCATGCGCAAAACCTGCCTTTGGGAGGGGTTCTGATGGAGGAGCCTGGGCAACTCCTCTGGCAGGACGCAGTCCCTGCAGGTAAGCGCAAGAAGCATGATAGGAAACAGTCCAGAATAGGCCATGGAAAGTTTCCCACTGGCACACATTCAGCATGGGTCAGGAGCAGACCAGGCTGAATCAGTCCATATCACCCACTGGCAAATCCGATCACCAGATCAGAGTGTGGGATGAGCCGGGTTTGGTCGCGACAAAACCAGTACACATTATGGAATGCCAGGGCGTGGTTGCCTGTACTGGATATGAATGCAGCACCCAACCAGCACACGTGAGATCCAGGAAGGAAGGGAGGGGCAGAACTGGCGGGGGGATTAAGGGGCTGGTTCCCTCGCCGGACAGCTACTCCCACCGGAGAGCGTGGGCTGGGATAGAGACAGACTAGACTATGCAAGGCTACAACACCTGTGCGCTGCATGTGGACTAGATCAGGGAAAAGCCAGGCTGGGCTGATTATTCCTGCTGGTGCAAGCATAAATTAGAGTGGGTGAGGGATGTTTGGGCATAGCCGCAGAAGCTGGCACTGGGGACTAATTCTGTCAAGTCAAATCACAGAACCACCTAAAGAGTGCATAAACCGGGACAGAGAGACCTGGGAGGGAAAAAGTGGGTTCCCCCTTCTTGGGTCACTATTCCCGTGGGAGGGCATGAAGACTGGGACGGGGGCTGGGATGGCTAGATAGAGAGGCACTCAACAACACCCGTGAGGGCTGGATGGTTGAGTTGGTTAGATAGAACTAAGCTTTAATACCCATTGACACGTACAAGAGCCAAATGGGATGGGGGACAGACTGGTCTTCTGCTACATATACTGGCAAACCAGGGTAGGGGGCGGGCCTGGTGGGGGTTATTGTGGGTCGCCCCGACTAGGCTGCAGCTCCCACTGGTTTGTGTGAGGGCCGAGTACATGCTGGGCAGAACCAGACTGGACTGCAACACCCATTGGTTCCAGTGCAACTCGGGACTGAAAACAGAACCAACCCAGCAATTGCAACCACCAGCTGATCGTGGTGATGGACTGTGCCGGGCCCTGTGCTTGCTAGAGCATACAAGAAACTAGTCTGGGAATACCTCAAAGCTTCTTTGGAGATCTCCCTAATCGAACTGCTGGACTCAGAACTCTAATCAAGAAAAGACAGAAGACAGAGCAGATCAATCATTCATCTCAGCTATATGTTGGCAGCGATATATGGGGCAAACGGAGACTTTAGGATGGACCATATCAATCAGTGGATGACCTCATCGAGCGAAACTGGCAGCGATTCATAACCGGAGAACTATTAACACCACTCGAGCACATATCTCAGAGCATGCCCCACATCCAGGACTCGGGGTGGGCGGGAAACCGGGTGGGGCTTCCCCCTCAATATCCCCCTTTACCTCAGATACAAGATGGAAACAATGTGGACATAATAGTATTACCCACTTCCCTATCCCCCTGAACCTTTTTTTTTTCTTTTCTTTTTCTTTCTTTAACTGTAATTAACTATGTAAAGATTGTCAACAACACAATAAAATAGATTATAAAAAAAAAAAAAAAAAAAAGAAAAAAAGAGATCAACAACTTCTGCATGACAGGTTGGAGTGGAGCACAGTCATTGGTACTAGCTGGTTTTTCTCCAATTTGCAGGATAGATAGATTAGGTGAGATCGGGAGAGATTTCCCAACTTGGGAAATGCAAGGTCAATGCTCCTAATCAGCAGAAAATAGCTACAGAAGATGAGATGAAAGTTATATCCTTCACTTGGTCTTAGCCAAAAGGCCGAGAAGCGATAAAAGTCACATCCTTAATCAACCCTTAAGCGTAATGGTCAGAAATCTCTGAGGTCAGAAAGAAATGAGACAAGAAGCTAGCTTGGAGTCAGTCACCTGTAAGAAGCCCTACCTCTCCCACCTTGAGTAACAATCTGCCTCCCTAATGATCAAATGAATCCTTTCCTAGGATGTACTTACCCTCACCTGGGACTTGGAGTGCTGTCATGTAACTATGCTTGTTAAAAATGTGAGATAACATGATTTACTTTTATGAAATATCATTAATTTGGAAAATTCTGTTTTTATTTTGAATCTTCCTTTCATCTCAAACAGTTACCTATTTCTCTATCAGCATAAAAGCATTCAACTATCCAAACTGAACAACAATAGATGGGAATTGATAAACAGATTTGCGTAGAGACTTATTCGGAGACTCAGCATACAGCATGCTAGTCAGCACCTCCTCTCAGTGGGAAAAGCTGTACACAACTGTATTTACCCCAGACCTCAGGTGCAGAATCCCAAAAAACAGAATATATACATATATAATATATGTAATATATTATGTATTATATACTTTATATTTTATGTATTGGTTATATTGATTAATTATATATTGACAGCTATAATTGGCTTATAATATTTTAGGTATTATGCATTATACTTTCAGTGGAACTTATATCTAAACATAATTGTTATTCATTTAATTACGGTAAATTATTTATATGGTAATGGTTAAGCAGTATAATTTTATTATAGTTACTTACAATAGAATTAATCTATAATTTATGTGATGGAAGTATATAATTCCATTAATTATTACCATTTAATAAGCTCTTACAATGAGTTGAGATCTTTTTTTAAAAGGTTTGTTTAATTGTTTGAAAGACGAATTACAGAGAGGAGAGAGAGAGACAGAGAGAGATCTTCTGCTGATTTACCCCCCAAATTGTCACAAGGATCAGAGCTAAGCCAAACTGAAACCAGAAACTTCTTCTGGGTCTCCCAGATGGGTACGGGAAGCCAGGGATTTGGGCCATCCTTGCTTTCCAGGGACAAAAGCCCAGGCCAAATGCAAAGAGCTAGATTGGAAGTGGAGCAGTTGGGACTCAAACCGGCCCCCATATTGCACGCTAGTGCCTCAAGCAGAGGCCTAGCCATGGCACAAGCCCTTTTCTTTCCTATCAACCACCAGCTTTTTCCCAACAATGCTATCTCGCTCTTTAGATCCTGTTTAGCTAAGTTTCCATTTCTTCAGGAAGGTTTCTCCATCTTCCTGTAGCTTGAGCTAGATGCCCCTGCTGGGCCCAAAATTCCTTGAGAGCTTTGTTACCATGGCAGAAGTCATCTCTCTGCTTTGGAGTTGCCTCTTTAATTGTTGATCCCTGCAAAAACAGCATAAACTACAAAGAGAGAGAGAGAGAGAGAGAGAGAGAGAGAGAGAGAGAGAGAGAGAGAACCAATTATTCGATTATTTTGGTGCTGTTTATATTACTAGTGCCCACAACAGTATCTGCCACATAGTAGGTACTCAATAAATATTTGGGTTTTGTTGAATAAAGATTAATTAAAGGCACTTCTTCAGTTATCTAATTGGGAAAAAATTGTATGGTAATAAAAAAAAAAGCTCAGTCTTATATCAGTTAGGGCACACTTCCTTTCTTAAGTGGGGGCTATAAAAAGGAGTGAGAAAGCAAGTGAAACTGACTGTTAAGGCAGAGCCGCCGTTGTTCGCTCTTGGCCGCTTAGACCCCAGACAGGATGGCTCAACAGCACCTGTGGATCTTGCTTCTTTGCCTGCCAACCTGTGAGTGCCCATCCTTGCTAACACCTCCTGGCCTCCATCCTCTGAAAAAATAGCGATTTACAAAAACAGTGAAGTGTCATTTTAATCTGTTTTAGCAGACTGTCCTAGGTCTCGGTACATACTATATTCAAAAGAGATCCAAATGACTGGGGGCGGGGGAGGCTAAAGAGCTAAGCCTAAGTGCTTTTTCGGTGTTAGAGTTCATATTTTTTGATTCTTATCTGTGCTATACTGCAAAGCTCTAAGACAAATCTATCTTCTCATATGAGTTAGCACTTGGTAGACCCACACATCAAGCTTGGGAAAAACATTATTCAACACCGAATAACTTACAAGCAATTTGGTTTTGTCACTAGAGTACATTATATGATTTTTCAGAAATATTTTCCTCTTAAATATGTTTCATCGCTCTATCAAGCCATGGTGATAATTGGCAGGATCATTATAAAAACGTCATCTCTAAGCTCTCTTTATTTTCAAAGCACATTTACAGCTAACGGATTGCTTTTAACTTTCAAAAACTGTCTAAAATGAATTGAAAAGTGATTGCTATCCCATTTGTAAAAACAATTTAACTATCTAATAATATTTGTACAAATAAATTAGCTATCTAAAAAAGAGGTAGAAGATTTTAGATTACAATCAACTTAAAGTAACTTTAAGCTTTTATTTTACTTATTTATTATAAAGGACAAAATGAATATTGGTTGTTATTAGTGCATAGAAAATGATGTAACAGGAACACAGATCTGAGGGTGATTTTATCCTGCCAAATATTACCTCATTAAAATTCAAATATTATGAAATCTCAAAATCTCTGAACCCAATTCCAGTATCTCTTAGAAACTGAAAATACACTAGCAAACTTGAGGCATGAGTTAGAAGCCAGTAAATGTAGTAGGTTAGGATTTTCTGAAAAGGTAGAAACCATACCTGCGATTGCTGTCATTGCACTGATCATTTAAAATCGTGCTTCTTTCGTTTTGAGCCTCATGGCTCTCATAACCATGAGGTAGGACAGGGTGCTGGAGCAGTATGCTGGTCACCCACACACGGTAGACTCAAAGGGCAAGATGAAGTGAAAGAGCTGGAACTAGCAACGGACCCCCGGGTCGTTCAAAAAACTAGAGTGACATTTGATACTATTTATTTATCAAGGTTCTATGGTTTTGTGCTCATATTCTTATTACCTGTACTAAAACCGCTACAATAGAAAGCTAAATGTTAAAAAAAAATAAAATTCAGAAACTTAACTTTTTTTTCCCCTGAATTTTCACCTCCTGGAATTGATAGAGCTGGAACAGGAATTTCATTCTTTCAATCTCAAGCCTGTAGGTCCTTCTGCTGCACCTGTATTCTTCACCCATTAAGATTTAAATAGCTTGATGCTCTGCAAGGGGTAACACTGGCTAAGATAAAAGGCAGCTCTGGGATCACTTCTCCTTGTGCTAAAACTGAAATGAAAGTAGTTGGCTCAGTTAGTTACTTAATCAAACATGCCTGGCTTTATGACCTTAGGGAAGTTACTTAACTTTTCTCACTTGGTTGTTTATATCTGAGAGTGGAAAAAGTACAAACATAGTGGTTGTTTTGAGAACCAAAATCATAATGTACATACATACAACACTTGGCATAGGAAAGGAATATATAAAGGGCTTAACATTTATTAACTGGTGTCACTGTTTTGTTTTTTTCCATTCTTGCTTTGCATGTATTGTTAGGAATGGCTGTGGCTTTATTACACAATATATTGGGCAAGCTGGTGCAAGCAAGAGAAAAGGCTATAAGAGTTTGAGCTTACGACTACATATTGCTAGAATATGGGAAAAGAAACCAGGACAGATGCAATGGGGAGAAGAGGCTTATTTTTTGCATGTTTGTTTTGGGCTGTGGGGGGGAGTGTTTTGTTTTGCTTGTTTGCTTTTTAAATAGAGGTAAGACAATAGAGAAAGTTCTCATCCACTCTCTAAATGCCCTCAGCCATTGAACTGGCCCACAGTCGAAGCCAGAATCCAGGAATGCTAATAGGAATCCTGATGCTTAACCCAGCATGAAGGCTTCTCAGGGTCTGCCCTGGCAGGAAAGTGGAGTCAGGAGATAGAGTCAGAGCTCAACACAGGCATTGTAAGATGCAACACAGTTGTCTTAACTGCTAGGCCAAGCTCTCTCTCCAGGGCTCAGTGTGACAGAAGAAAATTTGAAAACACCTTCACATAGCATTCATCTTTACTGAATGTATCTTTTTGCTGCAAAGGTTATTTCACAAACATGTCCTGGATACAAAACTTATATCTCAAATTTCTCCTGCTACTCTGCCACTATTCCTGCTATAGGTGAACCCAGAGTCAGAGCTGCACCTCCATGGCATTCACAGCAGACGCAGCTAAGAAGCTTTGGCAAGATGGATGTAGAAACTCTCATTTCCTGCTGGAATTTTTAACTTAAGGGAAGTCTGAGAGTGCAAACTCGTGAGTGCTCTATCTTAGGAAAGAGTTTTCCTAGCACCAAGACTCACAGTCTTATGTTTTGATCTTCAATTTATCATCATATTATGAAGAGCATGCTGACTGTACTTCCACAAATGCTACAGACCACTCAGCCCCACTGTAGGCAAGACGGACGCAGCTACTGCTTTTGCTCCTGACCCATTCCTTCCACACCTAATTCTTTCTTTCCTTCATGGCTTTCGTTTCCTTTTTCTTCATCTTATTTCATTTTATTTTTCATATATTTCATTTTATTTCTTTCTTCAGCTCATCCCCTTGAACTCATTTCCTTTCTCCCATCAGTAAGAGTAATTAATCATGAGAAGAGTAATGTCCGTTGTATTAAGGTAATTGGTATCACCTCAGATCTTCCCAATACTCAAGGAGTTGTGTGTTATCAGTACATTCACTTGCAGATAGACCATTGATAAACAGAAACTAGAAGTCATTTAGCTAAAAGTGAAAGTGAGGTTTACATTTCATTGACCTCAGACAAGCAACTGAGTGTGTGCTGGCTCCGTCCACTTCGAGGCTGCTGTGGAATAAAATACAGTCTGCAGTACTCATGGGTAGCACATCTGGGAATTTGTCAGTAAAGGGTGGTGACTGATTGATTCTTATCAATTTGAGATTATTTGAGACAGTGCTGAGTGTCCAAGCTGCTGACATCCTGCACTGAGATTTCCAGGTTTCTTCTTCACCATAGCTTCCAGGGTCACAGTGAATAGACTTTTCCATTGAAATGTGCTCTCTGAGGCTTCTTGCCTTTCTCCTACTCTTCTTGTCAGTCGTCTAGAATACAGAAGTCAGGAAATCACACTCAAGAAATGTTATAAATATGAGTCACCTCTTCCTCACTGGGGTCTGATGACTTCCCAGCCATCGCCTGACACCCTTAGTTAATCCTTCTAGAAACATTTTCCAGGGGTTAATCTTTTTTTTCTTTTTTTGCTTTTATCAGAATGGAAATAGAAATTGCTGTTTTTATGTTCTAGATACTGTATTGGTTTGCATTAAATAATTAACCATACTTTAGAGATGGGGAGCCTAAGGACCAGTGAATTCTAGCAATTTTCTCAAGACAACACAGCCAGCTTCTGGACTCAAATCCTGTACTCCTAGTCTGGGTACATCCCAGCCAGTCTCATCCATGCCTTCTTATATATACATTGCTAAAAAGACAAAGGCCATCAGGAATGAATGCCTTTCATCTTGTCTTTTCTGCCCCAAAATATCCACTAGGTATCAAGGACTTCTGTGCCCCCTTCTAATCCTATTACTGTATCCCATCTTCCAGAAGAGTAAGATAAGGACCTCAGCAAATGCCAGACAGCATGAATGCAGGACCACCTGGTTCAAACCTGTTTTCTCTGCTTGACCAGAGAAAACATGTTTTCTTCTCTCCCCTTGCCCAACAACAGCATTTCAGAATACCTGTGTTCTTTCACTCATTCTTCCTCTTCTCTCTTCCACTTGAAGTGAAGATGTAACCCTCTCTTGATTGAAAGCCTATAGCCTTCACTGCCCACACTTTTCTTTCCATCTTTTGTCCCATGACAGGGCCTCTTGCACTGTGCTGGGTGCTGGGATTTTGTTGCCAAGGTCCCTGGACTCAAGTTATTCCTAACTTTCATAGCTACCAATCTCTGCTAGAGAGAAACAGCTCCAGAGAGCCCATGGAGAGGATCACCTAACTGAGTGCAGATCTGTCAGGGGACTCTCCCTCTGTTCACCCCCTCTAACCCCTGTCCCTAATCTATTTGTTTCTTGCTCATATTTTTAAAAGCTCAGAATTGGCAATTTACACTTGGTAAAATGGTTCACAAGACCATCAGTGACCCACACACTCTTGCTCTGTTCCACCATCCTCAGTATATGGCTTCCTCCTTGTGATCCAACATATCTGAGATCCAACTGTTACAATATCACAGCCTACGGTAAGTGAGGAGAATGTGAAGATAGAAAAATTCCCCTGTTCTTAAAGACATGTAAGTCATTTCCAGCATTTCCACTTTCATGCAAGTGGACTCTATGTAAGCAAATTCAGTAAGCAGAAAGCAGGCAATGCAGTTTTTATTCTGAATCATTAACTGCTAAGCTGAAAGTTAGAAATTCCAGTGCTAAACATAAAGCAGAAAACAAATACTACAAAACAGCTGAGATAGCTTGCCACTATACCCCAAACAATACTTGAAACTCATTCTCCTTATCATCCACATTTCTAACTGTTTACTAAGATGGTACACCACCATCTCACATTCAGTTGTTTTTAACACTAACATTGTCTGCTCCTTTGGACTCTATTTCTGCCATAAACTTCATTTTTTGCTGACATGAAGTAGAAATTCGAAGTGTGTTGTTGAATAGTCCTGATTCCTTGCCTCATTTTGCACTCTCTCTCTAATGCACAAGTGCAGCTCTTTCCTTCCTCTCCCATTACCAGCACCCGGATCACACCCAGATTCTGTAACAGCGTCCTAATTGGCCTCGCTAGTTCAACATCTCTTTCCTCATATTTTTCTTCACTCACCATTTCACTGCTGCTGAAACAGCAGTGAAACTGTGACCCTGAAACATCATTTTGATCACCATCCTCAAAAACTTCAATAGCTTCCTATGATGTTGACCTCATATTCAAGCCTGTCCCAAATTTAAACCCAACTCATATTACCAGCCTTTATTTCTTTTCTGTTATCATTCCTATGTTTATTCAATACATATAACAATTTTTTTCAGGACCCCGAGGACCTGTGTTTCCTTTCCCAGTAGATCCAATGAAATACTATTTAACCTTCAAGATCCTTTTCAAATTTTTGTCTTCCAAGAAGTTTCCTTTAACCACTACAGCTCAAAGTATTCTTTCCTTCTGTTGAATCTCATCTAAATGACTGCTTCTACCATTCGCTTGAATTGGCCATTTACTGTCTAATACAGAAAAAGGAGTAAATACGTATGTGTGTGTTAGTTCCTTTATCAGACTAGATGCTAAAAAAAAATGCAGGGAACCTGGCTTGGTCATAAACTTGCATAGTACATTTCATGACATTTTTGTGTCATCAGCTCCTCTGAAATTGAGTTAATTCCAGGAAAACGCTAGTTTCCTCCCATAGCGATATTCCATTTGAATCCTTTTAATATTTAGAAAAAGAAATATTGACACTGATTGACATGATGATTTCTCTCTTTTTTTTTTTTTTTGGATTTTTAAATTTTATTTGAATGTCAGAGTTACAAAGAGAGAATGTGAGGCAGAGAGAAATCTTCCATATTTGGATCATTCCCCAAATGGCCACAATAGTCAGTGCTTGGCTGGTCCAAGTTGGGAGTCAGGAGCTTTTTCTGTGTTTTCCAGAAGTGAAGCAAGCCGGGACTTGAACAGGTGCCCAATTGGGATGCCAGCACCACAGGCAAAAGATTCATTTGCTACACCACCGGGCCAAGCCCATGATTTATTTGATAAGTTTTTAGGCCTTTTATGAACAAATTGAGACTATCAAGAATTCCTAAAGTCATCCCTTAATGCTGAACTATATCAGCCATTCAAACTCTTAAAACTCACTTCTGCTCCAGTTTAGCCCTGGCATCTCCAAGGCTGTCAGAGCGATGGCCTAGGGAATGTCTAAAGGACATGGACCGATGGTTTAAAAATGGATGAAGATAAAGACTCTTATCCTCATCATTATCAACCTCAAAGTAATATTTATTTTGCCCTAAAGGTTAACAAAGACTTGCTTTCATATTATACAATTTGCTGCTCACAGGGCTGATATGAGTTACTATTTCCACCCTGTGGGGAAGACATAATTCAGAAACACTTTGTGCTTTATGAACCTTGTCCAGTTTATCGGCAGAAGGACTGACACCTGCAGCTCTGCCTCCCTGTCTTTCCACCTTAAGCCACAGCTCTGCACTTGCACAGGGGAATTTAACGGTGTCAGGCTCTTCATCTCACGCCTGTGTGAACCCTCTGTCTTTTCTCAGCAAGCACAGGATGCTCATCAACAACACCAGCAGCACAAATAACAGCAGGATCCCACCAGCTTCACCCACGTGTCACCCACTCTGTCTGATTGGCCTTTGATGCCCATCATTGCTTCTTGCCTGTCTTGCTCTGTGGCCACCTGTGGCTTCACATTTGCTCTAATACCAAGAGTGCCTTGACTTTCACAAGCTGCCTCCACACTTCCTGGGGCTTGGCTGAGAGATCCCAGCAGTATTACAAGTCTGTGGATGCCTTGTCTTTTTTATCTCTTCATGACTACTATGAATCCAGAACGGAATTATGATTAGGTTCTACGGCCTAACTTCAAAAATGCCTAGAGAAATGGAAGATGAGGAAACACTGCTGACTATAAAATTTTCAGGGATCAGTGAATAATAGAGCTCTTTGTTCAAACAATATTAAAAACTTGAAGGTGGCATTCCAGCCAAGTTCATAGCTCTTCCGAGCTCAGAGTTCTGTGCAACTACACAAACCACATACCTGTATCCAGAACATTCAGGCTGGGATGTTCCAAGTGCTCTTCTGCCAGACCTCATCAGCCCAGGAAAATGGCTTCTCTGGTAAGAATGACTGCAGTTTTAACTAGGACTCCACTCACTGATGGCAGATTAGCCTCTCTTTCTCTTCCCCACAATGGTTTTTTCGAAAGGTTCTTCATATTCAGCATCCATCTTATGGTATTATTTTTCATTTATATGTACTTCTGTCTCATTCTGAGGGCTATGAAATCCTCAGGGCTTCAATGATGTTCTTATGTACCCCTGTCTCTAACACAGCCTTTGGTATCTAGTAAGCCTGAATAAATGATTACAGACAAGGGTTCCTAGTTTTCCCCAATCTGGCTTCCAAGCACAGACACATAGCTCTGTTGCAGCTCCTTTTGTACTTAGCACATCCTAAGTTGTCAGGCTCTGTCTGGGTTACTCCTTCTAAGAGAAAAATCTCCATTGGCTCAAAAGGAAAGGGGTTTATACCAGCAGTGGTAAAGGTAGCTATAACAAGACAGCTGTGGGGTTAAAATTGCCTTTGCCTTGATAATACTTCATAGTCACAGTACTCTCCATGAGTATTGTATTTTCCCTGCTCATTACATCCCTGGGTAAACTTTAGGGTCAACCTGATTCTATTTGTATGGAGGATTTATGGGCTAGTCTTTTGGACTTATTTGTAGCTGGTGAACATCAAAATATCCAAAAAGTGATTGTGGCTCATGCCCTTTCCAACTTGTCAGTGCCCATGTCATATTGGTTGTTAAATCCTTGCCACCCATGTGGGCCAAGGCACTGTTTCTCACTACAGAAACCTCAATGATATGAGAATGCAGAAGAGGGGAAAAAGAAAAGGACACCTTGCCATTATCTTGCCCCTCATTTTACAAGCCACACAAGCCATTCACCTTCACAAGGTGATAGAGAGGAGGAAGAGAAAGCAAGACCATCACTTTTCCTATGTGACATTTTAAAAGGCTCCATTTCTCAACTTTGATGAGAAAGAGTTCTCTGGATTCCAAGAACAGAACAAATGCCCTATCCTCCTTCCCCAGGTATTCTCTCAGAGAACCCTCATTAATACAATAACACATTTGCTATTTGTGGCTATAGTTATCTGATCACAATTGGCGTCTTTCTATAATCCTAATTTCCAGAGAAGGACCATTGTATCCCAGCTCCTTGTATGACTCTCAAATGGCTACATGTTCAACCAACGCTTATATAATAAGTTAAATTAATAAATGTCTGCCACAGAATGTAGAAAAGATTGACCCAGAATAAATGAAGTTCACCTTCATGAATACATGAATGATGAGCTTTCCTGGCTTCAGAATTTGTTCCAGGAGCAGACATTTAGCCCAGCAGTTAAGACTTCCACATTCTTTATCAGACTACCTTGACAGGATTGTCAGCTCTGGTACCTGAGCCCAGCTTCCCATCAATGCAGACCTTGTGGGCAGCAGTGATACCTCAATGTATTGGAGTTCTGCCACTCCTTGGAAAACATAGATATCATTCCTGGCTTCCAGTTGCAGCCCTAGCCTAGTCCTAGCCATTAGGTCATTTGGGAAGTAAACCAGCAAATAGGTCTTCTGTCATACAGGTTTGTAGCTGAAGAGCAACAGGCTGTACCATGTGGCCTGGATATGTAGTAAACTATATGCGGAATGTAAGTCTACCCTGGTGGTCACACAATAATCAGGTTGTCTATGGATGCATTTTTCCAAACGCATCTCCACCATCACATGATGTATGACTGTATTAAGCATTTATTTGTCAGATTCTCTTCTAGAGACTAGGAATGCAAAGGTAAAAAATAAGAACCAAAAATCACCAGCTTGAGAAGTATTTTTGCCTGAGCTGCCAAACATTTTCTTCTTGTATCTTCCAGGAATAGAGTCAAATACGTACTTTTGCAAAAATCATCCTGAAAACCAAAGCACAGAGCAATGGCCCACAAATCCATGAGCCCAGACAGTCCAGGCTCTTACCTCTTCCTTTCCACTACTTGGCAAGAAACCCTTGGGTGAGGGGAGAAGGGGAAATACACTTGATATCCTGCACCTCAAGAGGGTTTGTGGTCTCCAGCTCTCAGACACCTTTTAACTTTCAGAGTCTGTATGGTGTTAACTAAGTGGTTTCAATGAAGTGCATCTCCCCTCATCTCTCTCTCTCTCTCTCTCTCTCTCTCTCTCTCTCTCTGTCTGTCTCTGTCTCTGTCTCTTATGGAAGAGTACCAAAACAACAATCACAAAAACAACCACAAGAAAGAAAATTCTCAGGAAGTTGGGTGAGCTGCGTGGGTGGCACACAGATCCTTACATATCCTGAGATAGATCCAAGGTTGGGAAGACAAGGAGCTCTCCTTGGGACAACTGTCAGGTGTTTACAGTTTTCCATTTATGTTCTCAGGGCCAGAGGCAGCTGGAAGAGAAGCCGACTTCTTCGTCGTGAATGGGATCCTGGGAGAGTCAGCTACTTTCTCCTTAGATATCCAAGAACCACAAGTTCAAACCATTGCTTTGATTTCAAAATCATCTGTTGCTTTTGTAACAATAAAGGGCTCAGGAATGGAACCCATGCTTGTTGTGACCCACAAAAATTATCTTGGAAGAATAAAGGTCTCAGGTCCTAATTATGACCTAGTCATCAGTGATCTAAGGATGGAAGATGCAGGAGACTACCTAGCAGACATAAACATTCAGAACGCACCCGCTACCATCACCAAGCAATACAACCTGCAAGTCTATCGTAAGTTGTGGAAGGACATAGGGCTTGATTTTCTTTTTATTTATTACTTACACATTTTCTATCCAAAGAACATCTGTATCTCTGGTCATCAGGTCCTAAATCTTCTTACGGTCAGGAATACTTACATAAATGTATCAATACTTACAAATATCAGCCTTAGTCCTCCTGGTTTATTAGTTTTTGGCTATGTAGTCTTATATCATCAATGAGTCCCCTGGGCTGTGCTCTTATTTATCAAACACCAATAAGCTTACTATTCACTTTTTGAAGTTACTGTGAAGATTGAGCAAGACAGTGTGTATGGAGTGATTTTTTGAGGTACTTCATTTTGAAATAATTTTAGAACCATAAGAAAGTGTAAAGCAATGTACAGTTAGGGCTGGGTACTCATCACTCTATAGTAACATTTTGCATAAGTATAACACAGTATCAAAAACATAAATTGACATTGGTATACCATATGTAACTTATTTAGATTTTATCAGTTAAACATGGACTCATTTATGTGTACGTGTACAGATCTGGTTAAGTAAATAGCATGTGTAGTTTCATGCAGCCACAGCCACAATCAGGATTATTAACTACCAGCACAAAATTTTCTCCTGCTACTTCTTTATATCCACACCCTTCTCCTACTCTTTTCTCTCCCCAATTCATGGAAATCAATCATGTATTTCTAACACAAGTGTTATTTCACAAGTGTTACATAAATGAAACATTACAATTGAAACCTTTTCATTGCTAGATGGTATTCTGTGATCCCGTTGTACCAGCTTGATCAGCCAGTCATCATTTGAGGTGCAACTAATTGGTTTCAGTTTGGAGCTATTTTACATGAAGTTACTCAGAATATTCTTATACAAGTTTCTGCATGAAAGTAGTTTTTACTTCTCTGGATCTGTGCACATGAATGAAATTATACAGTTAATCCAGTTTTTTAAGATGTATCTACTTTATTTGAGAGAGAAAGAGAGAAATGAGGGAGAGAGAGAAAAAAGAGAGAGAATGCTCTATCCAGTGGTTTATTCCCCAGATGACTGCAATGGTTATGGGCAGGTTGAAGCCAGGAGCCAACAATTCTATCCTGATCTCTTATGCAGTTAGCAGAAGCCCAAGTATTTGGATCATGACCCACTGCTTTCCAGGGCAGAATAGCAGAAGGCTGAATCAGAAGCAGAGCAGCTAGGACTTGAACTGGCATGCCGATATAAGATGTTAGCATGACAAGGATCAAGCCACTACACTACAACATCAGCCTCCAGTTTTAATTATACAAAAAAAACCTACCAAACTTTTATCCATTTTCCATTCTCTCCCCCCAGAAATGTATGTGTGAATCGGTTTCCATACCACTTCACCAGACTTTGGTGTCATGATTGTTTTTTTTTTATTTTTGAAATATGATAATGTCTCACTTTAGTTTTAATTTGACTATTTCTAGTACTTTATGCCAAGAGATTTTTAAAGGTAAAATACTATAACTACTTGTTAGCACTGTCATAATTGTCTCAATCCATTAAGCAGTGAGTGTGATGTGTTATGCCATTCTACCCAGAGTATGGTCCATGCACTGAATGCACCAGCAGTGCTTAGGGGCAATGAGCAATTGCAAATCCTCAGGACCTATTCTCAGTCTTTGAGGATTAGGTTATTAATTACATATTTAACACTCTGTATTATGACCATACACATTAAAGAATGAGAAGCACTAAACTATATCCATCCTTGGTACCTATAGGTACATGCAGTCCTTGAACATCTTGAGAGCTAGAAAGCTCTGAGATGTTCTATAAAGATAAAAGACATAACAGATCTGGAGGATAATCACTAAAAATATATAAAATGTATTATTAATAAGTTTTTCAAGGATTTACTTATTTTTATTGGAAAGGCAGATTCACACAAAGATCTTCTATCTGCTGGTTCACACCTCAAACTGCTGCAATAGTAAGAGTTAAGTCTATATGAAGCCAGGAGCCTCTTCCTGCTCTCCCATGCAAGTGTAGGGTCCCAAGGCTTTGGGTCATCCTCTGCTGCTTCCCCAGGCCACAAATAAGGAACTGGATCAGAAGTGGAGCACCAGGACACAAATCAGCACTCATACTGGATCCTGGTATTTGAAGGGAGAGATTTAGTTAATTGAGCCATTGTGCCAGGCCCCATGAATAATTTTTATACTAGGTAAGATTGAAATCATATTTTGAATGCATTCATTTATTATTAGATAAAATGCATTGTTAAGTTTAATATTACCTGTTTCACTTCACAGTTTTTATTGGAAAGATTTTTATTACATAACTGATACATATTTCTGTTGAGCAGCACTAGTTCCTAGAACATAGAATACCTGGGGTATTTCTCAAAGATTTTACCATCAATCTGCCCCATAGCAGAAATGTAGCTAACCCATGTTGTGAAAGACACAATTCAGGTATTATGTAATCTACTAAAATGAAAGCTCCATTAAGGCAGGCACTTTGAGTCTTAATTCATTGCTGTTAATAACTACATAATTGGACACATAGTGTATGGTCTAGAAGTATATTATGAATGAAGCACTAAGTGAATCATAATATTCCCAGGTTATAGTGCCTATCTCTTTTAAATCTCCAGTTATTATAGGATGCATGAATTACATTATGTCTGAATGGAAGACACAGTGGAAAGAATATTAATAATGGAATCAGATTCGTTACTTTCTGATGCTGGGCAAGTTGTTTAATCTCTCTAGATCTTTTTCTTATCTATAAGATGTAGGTTATAACCAGTGGAATGAAGAGACATAATGTTAGTTCGACACCTAATAGAGTCCATACCTTAATCACTCAATATGTAGTAGTAGGATTCATTTTTAATCTTAAGCCTTTTGAAAATTCTGGTTAAGAACTTTTTTAAGATTTATTTATTTTTATTGCAAAGTCAGATATACAGAGAGGGGGAGAGACAGAGAGGAAGATCTTTCGTCTGATGATTTACTCCCCAGGTAACTGCAATGGTCGGAGCTGAGCCAACCAAGTCCAGGACCCAGGAGCTTCTTCCAGGCTCCCACATGGTTGCAGGGTCCCAAGGTTTGGGGCAGTCCTGCACCGCTTTCCCAAGCAGGGAGCTGGATGGGAAGTGGGAACACTGGGATTAGAACAAGCGTCCATATGGGATCTCGGCACACTCAAGGCAAGGACTTCAATCACTAGGCTGTCGCACTGGGACCCAGTTAAGAATTTCTAGTTAGGGGCACATATTGTGTTGCCATTGCTTATGATGCCAGCATTCCGTATGAGAGCTAGTTCAAGTCCTGGCTGCTCCATTTTCAAACCAGCTCCCTACTAATGCTCCTGGAAAAGCAGCAAAAGATGAGTTAAGTACTTGGGCCCCTGACATCCACTTGGCAGACCTAGATAGAGTTCCAAGCTTCTGGCTTCAGTTGGGCCTAGACCAAGCCATTGCAGCATTTTGAGAGTAACCCAGTAAATGCAAGATCTGTCTTTCTGTGTGTCTGTCTGTGTCTATCTGTCTGTCTCTCTCTCTAACTCTGACTTTCGAACAAATAAATATTGTTTAAAGCAGAATTTCTAGTTAAAGCATTGCTCCTGATGAGGACTCATCTGAATTGAACTTGAATGACATAGTCAAAGAAGCATAGCCAGTTGTAGACACTCTAGAAAATGCCAACTCATCCAGAACACAGGTTGATAAAAATAGAGAAGTATTCAGTTATGGAATGTTTATTTGTAATCTCTTTATACATTTAGCTGTTTCCACCCACATTTAGCTGTTTAAGTGCTGTTGTAGCGTTAAGTCAAACTGCATAAAGTCTTACTGTAAAATCCTAGAGAAAGTCATAGTAACATACAACAAAATATGTACCTTATGAGTAGTTGCTTAAGGCAAGAATTAACATTTATTAAACAGTGTGTTTAATTCTACTACAAAATTTAAAAGATGAGTAGATTGTACAGATTTAAGCAAGAAATGAACAGAACAAAACTCGAACAATGAAATGTAACTCTCGCTTCTCAGAAGCAGTGACTATTGCCAGTGACTCATCCATGGATAATTAATGCGCTTAAGTTGGTAAGCTGAAAAGCAGAGTAGGTAGGCATGTAGACAAATGGACAGATAGTATAGAATGGTCATTTAATTCCCACAACGGCCCAGTTAGGAGGAAATTGTGTCCCAGTGTTAAAGTGAGTAGGCCCAATGAAGCTGTATTCCTTCTCCATCACCATTCCATAGCTGGATTCTGAACTTTATCTCCCGTAGTTACCATATTTTTTACTTGAGAGCATGAATGAAGAATTGTCAGTCAAAATTCTGACCTTCTCTGCCAGTAGCTTTGTACAAGTGGGATCCTAGTCTTCACTACCATGTCCCTATCAAAACCCAATAAAAAGAGAAGAAAATGGACTTGCCTGAAACTAGTAAATATTAAACACTGATGTGTTATTTTTAAGGTTGTGTTTATTTATTTGTTTGTTTGTATCCAAAAGACACAGAGGGGCCCATTATGGTGGCCCAGTGGCTAAAGTCCTCACCTTGAGCACCAGAGCCCCATATGGGTGCTGGTTCTAATCCCTGCAGCCCCACTTCCCATCCAGCTCCCTGCTTGTGGCCTGGAAAAGCAGTGGAGGACAGCCCACGGCCTTGGGACCAGGCACCTACGTGGGAGATCTTGAAGAAGTTCCTGGCTCCTGGCTTCAGATTGGTGCGGCTCCAGCTGTTGCAGTCACTTGGAGAGTAAATGATCAGATGGAAGGTTTTACTCTCCGAGATCTCTCCTCCTCTCTGTATATCTGACTTTCCAATAAAAGTAAATAAATCTTTTTAAAAGAGAGAGAGAGAAAGAGGGAAGAAGGAAGAAAAGGAGAGAAGTCCTACATTCTTCCATCTGCTAGTTCAGTCCCCAAATAGCTGCAATGGCTGAAACTAAAACAATTCAAAGCCAGGAGTGTGTTACTTTATCTGGGTCTCCTACATGGACGGCATTTGAGCCATCTTTGACTGCCTGTCCAGGTACACAAGTAGGGAGCTGTATTGGAAGCTGAGCAATTGAGACTCAAACTGGAACTTTCTGGGATGGTGGCACTGCTAAGCAGTGACAATGCATTATACCACACTGCTGCCCCAAGTGACACAAATATTCCTGTAGATCACATTCACGTAAAATTTTCAAATATATATATTTATTCGAAAGAGACACACAAGTTGACAGAGCAAGTTTCTGTCTGCTGATTTACTCCCCAGATGCTCACAGTGGCCAGGACTGGGCCAACCTGAAGCAGAAAACTAAGCAAATTCAACTCAGATCTCCCACATGCTGGCAGGCAACCAATTCCTTGAGCCCCACCATCACCACTGCCTCACAGGAACTACATTGATAGGAAACTGGAGCCAGAAGCTGCAGCCGGGTACAAAACCCAGTTGCCCTAATGTGACATGCAACCCATCAAGAACCTCAAGGAAACATACATGTACAAATTTAACTCATTTGACTCATTTTTCACTAACGCATTTCTGTATTCACTATTACAACTAATCAGGCTGTTCATCCAAATTTATTTAGCAGGTTTATTAACAAGCCATCCCTAATACTAATTTGCAATAGATCCCACTAAGAAACTGGAGCAATGGCTAGTTTGAAATAAAACAAGTTTACAACTTCTCACTGTTTCCACTTCACAGTCTCACAGGCATAGACAAATAACTCCCATACTTTGCCTGCTGCATTTCTTGCCTTTGTAGATTCTGCATTAATTAGAAATGTCCGTGCTACTTCGTTCTGACTTCTCTGTTCATTTCCTCACATGACTGTAGCAGAAGGAAAAAACCCCCAAAATAGCCACTTACCCAGAGTGCTTAAAATGTATCAGTTGGACATAGTGGTCATTTTCTTATCGCCTGGTAAAGGACCTTCCCATTCCTTCTGTCAACTCAACGTCCAGCTAGTACTTGCTCTTAGCCACAACCATTCTTTAGCAACCTCTTAATAGTTGACAGCTCTTATAGCTCATGTTTGAATGCATTAGTAAAAACAGTTTTGGAAATAGACTTTTAAAGAGGTTGTAATTTTTCACAACAGACATCTTAAGCAAAATAAAGCAAAAGCTGAAAGAAAAATACACATGTACCAGACAGCATATCAAAAATACATATCAAAAAATTATTTTCATGCAATTTTGTGGTGACAAATGTTCAGTTCTTGATGCTCTGTGTGCATTATATATGTACATAACATATGTGCATACACTTTATATGTATATATTATACATGTATATATGCATTATCTGTATGAAGCTTAGTGACATAAAAGATGTATAGCACATTTCATAATTTTTAAGGAAACATACAATCATCCTTTTGTGAATTCCAAGGAGCCAGTTATCCTCATAGGATATTTTCATTTATTTTTTCTGAACTTTTATATTCCTCACCAAGCTATACATAAAAGTGATGAATGAGTGTAGTTCCAACATGATTACTGACTATTCATTTTTTAACTAATGTAAAAAAGAGATTTAAAAAAGAAAGCGTGTTGGAGCTTCCTACGTCCACCCCTAATGTCAGCAGCTTCCTTGCTGGACTGAATAACAGCTCTCAAATGCTGAAAGGAATGTTTTTCTTTGTGTGTAACCACTGCTCACAATATAATAGCTAAAAACATGGCACACTTTTCAGTTTAATTTACATGAGTAACATTTCCTCCATTGTTTTAACAAGTCTATAGCAACAATGAGCCAATCTAAGTTGATAACATCAACCATCATGGCTGATTTTAAGGCATGCAGAATTAAAGCTATACAGCATTACAAAGGACAAATATGAAGGTACATTTAAAAGTTCGTAGAGAAAATAATTAAAAAGATAACTTTGCGTGCAAGACATTTTTAAATCTGTACTGTGGTTTCATAGCATGCATTTGCCATGAATTTTTTTAAAGTATTTTTGTATCACAGATGTAAATAACTTTGAGCATACATAGTAGTAAGGTATCAAAAAACAACTAACCTGAAATGATCTTTCAGCATTCACTGCCTTTTTGTTTTAATATATTTATTTAATCATAATTTCTATAATTTAAAACTGATTTATTTATTTGAAAGACCAGGATACAGAGGAAATAGGGCAAAGGTCACTCCCCAAGTAGCCACAGTGGCTGGGAATGCGCCTGGTCAAAGCCAGAAGCCTAGAATTCCATCCAGATCTAACTCATGAGAGGCAGGGACACAAGTACTGTGACTCATCTTCTTAGGGTCAAGCAGGGAGTTGGATTGTAGGTGAAGCACAAACCGATGCTCAGATGGCTTGCTGGTGGCTCTGGTTGACCACAATGCCAATCCCAAGTTTTTATTATTTAATTTCTCTTTTTCAAAAAATTTTTCATTTTTATTGGAAAGGCAGATTTACAGATAGAAGGATAGATAGAGAAAAGAAAAATCTTCCATCTGCCTTTTTACTCCCCAAGTGGCTACAATGGCAGGAGCTAAGCTGATTCAAAGCCAGGATCCAGAAGCTTCTTTTGGGTTTCCTACACAAGTTGTAAGGCCCCAAGACGTTGGGCCTTCCTCCACTGCTTTCTCAGGCCACAAGCAATGAGCTGGATGGGAATAGGAGCATCCAGGATGCAACCTGGCACACACATAGGATGCTGGCATTTGCCAGTGGAGGATCAACCAGTAGATTCATTGAACCTACCCTATAATTTAACTCTTAGTGATAGCTCTGTTTAACAACTATCTTGGAAAATTTCTGAAAATCTAAAACTTGACTCTCACAAGCTGAAAAGAACCAGATGCAGCTCACCACAAGCCCATGTGTTTCCCTCATAGGTCGGCTTGGGAAACCAAAAATCACACAGAGTCTGATGACATCTGTGAACAGCACCTGTAATGTCACACTGACATGCTCTGTGGATAAAGAGGAAAAGAACGTGACGTACAGTTGGAGTCCCCTGGGAAAAGGCAATGTCCTTCAGATCTTCCGGGGCCCTGAGAGCCAAGAACTGAACTACACGTGCACAGCCTGGAACCCTGTCAGCAACAGCTCTGACTCCATCTCTACCCAACACCTCTGCTCAGGTGAGCTCCTCCCTCCATCCCTTCCTCTGAGTCTCAGAAACCACGCTGAGGGTTCCAGGTCCTGATCTCCAGGGAAATGTGCCTCTGCTGCCCCTGAACCTGATCCCCAGGGGCATCTCCTCCCAGCAAACCTGCTGTGGAGTGGAGCAAAGCATTTTCTGAGATGCTAAGCCTTTCAGGATGCTCTAAAGTAGTTCCTGCCCTGCTCTGGGTTTCTAAGCCACAGGAAGTAGTTTGCCTAGGAGTTTTGATAGCCCCCCTAGAGAGGTCCCAAAGTTGAAAATGTCCTCTGAATGTAAACAAGCATCCCCAGCCTCATAGGCCTGCTTCCTCAGAGTCAAGACTTGTCACCTATTTGTTTCCAGAGATGGCAATGGGCAGCAGTACTCAACGCACCAAGCTTCTGAGTGGATTGACTGTGCTGTTTCTGCTGGTTCTCGCTCTGCCTTTAGTATTCTTGATCCATTGGTGCAAGAGACGACAAGGTAGGATTTTTACAGATGGTAAATTTTGAAAATGTACCACCTTCTTTTTCCTGGCATTGAAGTCAATTATCCAAGGTGAGGTAAAGAGATTCTACCCAAGGTCCTCCTTTTCCCATAAACCATAATTAAAAGCATAGGATCTCTGCCTCTGTGTTACTGACTGTTCCTTGGGTCTGTTCCTCAGGTTCGCATTTGAAGGCCTTCACTAAAAATTCAGGTAAGTTATGTTACATGTTTTCCTAAATTAAAAAGTGGGTGGAATTACAATAGCGTGGTTAAGACGAAACATCTGTTTTACAGTCAGTCTGGAAATGATGACCCCCATCTTGATCACTTACCAGACACCAAGTATTTGATCACTGTAAGCTTATGTTTTCTCAGTTGTAAAACATTCATAACAGTATGGCATGCCACATATCCTTATTTAGTGGCTCCAATGGAATTCCACGTATCACACGCTTGGACTGGTATAGGAGAAGTGCTCAGGAAATGTTAGTTGCTGTACGTAGAATTGACAGGTCCAGAAATAATATGAAGGAGACACTCTAGGGATAGGGCCTCTGCGACATGCACAGGAATTCAGATAGACTCTGGAAGAGAAGTCATAGCGTGCTTATTTCATAGATCTGCCAAGCCCCTCAAAAAAGTATCTATCCTTAATCCCACCCTCCACCCCTCAACATACGCACATACTAGATTATGGAATAGAGGGAAGTACTATCCTTTGCATCTGTAGTTGAGATAAGAGACGGCACTAAGTTGACCCATTCTCCACAAGATCAAACTCTAAAATGTTGGAGCCCTGTGACATTGCCATCCAAACACGCTATTTGTAGACACGTTGGTTTTCCCTGAACTCTAAAGACTCCCAATTTTAGCTATCTCTTTTCAACTTGACCACAAAAATGTTCCATATTAGCACCAAAGCAGAAGAGTCCATTGGGATGAAGCTCTCTTTTAACCCATAAATTACCAAAAACAGGGACTTAACCTCTTCTGTGTTTGTTTCTCTGGGGCATCACACACAGTAGGGCACAAGAAGAAGATCATAAATATTCATTAAAAATGTGATTCAATCAAGCAAATAGTAGTTGATTGAGGAACATCTATTATGTGCTTTAATATTGAGTAGGTACAGAAAGGTATGCACCAGAAGAATGGAACACATGGTGTAGAACTAGTGAAAATCAGTCACATTAAAACATTAAAGCCTAACACGAAAAGTTAGCTAGCCATGCAAAGCAGTCAATGGTAAGTACCCAAGACACTGAATCCCAGTGAGCAGCGGGATTCTCACTTACCTAATCTAGACTCTAGAGCAGAATTCTGAATTCTGTGTGATGACTGAGCTGGGATCTGCTATTGCATGTGAAATCTCTAGAAAAGAGAGAGAAAGTCTAAGGATGCAAGCATGCATTTCCAAAGGATGGGAGCCATTGGACCTCTTAGGGATTCATGTCTTTCTATTATAAAGAAAACATGGGCCTAGATCATCTATAAAAATCCATTCACCTCTCACCCACTGTGATTCTGTGTTTGTGAAACAGATGCTTCCTCAAAGGCAACAATATATACATACGTAACAGCTTCAAAAGAGGTACAGCCTGCAGAGTCCAGAATCTATGATGAAATCCGCCATTCCAAGGTGAGCTGGTGGCCAGTCCTACCCCTACCATCAGAATGGATGTCACTGTGGCCACCCCTACTCCTGCCATCAGAGTGGGTGTCACTGTGGCCACCTGCCTCTATGACCTAAAAAGCCTCCGCAGCCAAGAATCTAGAGTGTGCAACCCAGAAATACCACATCAGTGAGATGGGGCTGTGAGTCTGTTTCTCCAGACAGGAGCACGGCCAGCAGGTTTGCTGGGAGGAGAGGTCCCTGGGGACCAGTTCAGGGCAGCAGAGGCACATTTCCCTGGAGATCAGGACCTGGAGCCCTCAGCGTGGTTTCTGGGACTCAGAGGGAAGGATGGAGGGAGGAGCTCACCTGAGCAGAGGTGTTGGGTAGAGATGGAGTCAGAGCTGTTGCTGACAGGGTTCCAGGCTGTGCACGTGTAGTTCAGCTACATGGCAAAAAAAAAAAAAAAAAAAAACAGAACAGAAACAGGGAGGTGTGGTGGATGGGACACAGTTATGAATGGGAACTAAGCAGACTGGCCTGATGGGGAAGGTGTGTGTGTTTCAGATGTTCTCCACCAAGGAGGAGCAAATGAACACAGTTTATTCCGAGGTGCAGTACTTTGATAAGGTAACATCTTTGTTGGCATGTTTATCCCCGCTTTCTTATGTTTCCCAGCCAACCTGGAATGCCCCTCCCAGCAGTATGTAATTTTAAGTAAGACCTCTCAACTAACAGGAAGGTTGTTGACAGCACTCTAAATGACTAGATCACATAATGACCAGATGGCAGGTACAAGCACAACTATTGGGTCCTAAAAGAATAAGGACTCAACTAAGAACAAACAGTCAGGTAGCTCGAGCTTGATGTTGCTTTAAGACTACATATAACGCCAAATTCCACTCCCCCTCCAATTTCCTGCTATCTTCCAGGGTAAGAATTGGATTTTCCAGGAGCTCCCAAATGAGGTGGCAGGTGCAGAGGCCAAGGACTCAGCCCAGGACAAGGCCTTGCTACCCCCAGATGTCCCTAGTCCCAGGGAAACCTAAGACATGCTCCTGAGCCATTTGTCTAGCTCTCTCGGCATTGGTGTTCACAGCAGCATCTTTCTGTTAACATGTTCTCGTGTCTCCCTCTTGTGTACAGTTGGGGAAAGCCAGCACACGGGACAGCAAAGCTACAGCAACTTCAAGCTATGATATTGTCATCTAGGTCAGTGACTCAGCCCTTCTCTGCACAGTTCTTACCAGGAAGTTCCAAAACACCAGATCACAAAACAGTAGGGAATCTGTTGCTAGCCACAGCTCAGGCACAGACAGACAAAGAGATAGCTGCCCTTTCTGAAAGCGCTCTCTTCTGGAGGAACAACAAGGCAGAGTTCCTGGTACTTCGAAATACATATGGAAAATCCTATTTCTATAGCACTTCATAGTAAACAACCAAGATTGCTTATGTCCGAAGATTACGCATCATGGGAGAAGTCTTATGCCTGACAGGACAACCTTGCCCAGCAATCGCAGGAGATCACTATTTGACGCATCTGTAACAGGCCATGGTGCACCACCTAGGACACTCTGTTCAGATTCAATACATGAGAATACTCCTGATGCATGGCTTCAATCAGCCCCAACAGCACACTGAGCAAATTAGGAAAGGCACTCATTCCTTGGAGTAGATGTAGCCCCTCATCCAGCTGCATGGTGTGGTAAGCAGAGTATGGGCCCACACACTCCTTTGCTGGGGAATATCCATGCCGCATAGACTGGATCGACAAACTCAAATACAGATGGTGATACTGTGTGGAGGCTATCAAAGTGATGGCTCTCAGGTGTGCAGACACATTCTCCAAATCAATGGAGTGCTGAAAAATGCTTTTCCTGGGGACTAGACTACAGGCAACTTTTCTTTGGGCTCTCTCTGAGAAGCCTTGTAGAATTTCCTTTCACAGGCTAGAGCCATGGCTCAACAAGCTAATCCTTCACCTTCAAGCACCAGCATCCCATATGCACACCAGTTCATATCCCAGCTATTTCACTTTGGATCCAGCAGTGTGCCTGTGGCCTGGGAAAGCAGTGGAGGATAGCCCAACTCCTTGGGACCCTGGACCCATTTTGGAGACTTGGAAGAAGCTCCTGGCTCCTGGTTTTGGATCAGCTAAACTTGGCCACTGTGGCCACTTGGACAGTATACAGTATACCGGTGGGTGGAAGATCTTTCTTTCTGTCTCTCCTCTCTGTAAGTCTGCCTTTCCAATATAAATAAATAAATCTTAACCAAAAAAGGAATTCCCTTATTTCCTTTCTATTTCACTCCAGCCAGCTTCGGCAGGGAGAAGAATCCATGCCTAATGTCCTTGCTTTCTACAAGAAATCTAATCAATCATTTCTGGCACTTTAGGGGAACTGGGTGTAACGCAGTAACCACCAAAACAAGAGTCCTGGGAGGAAACAGAGTCATTCTTCACCAGAACTTGGCAGATGATGGTGTAGATGATAAAAAATGAGCTCATCCCAGTTCATAATGCTCAGCTCAGAGAGTGAAGAGGATCAAGCTGAGGCTGAGTCTGCCCACCTTGGTATCCCCCCACCCCACTCCACACAGCTGGAAAGCTTGCACATGTTTTTATTCCCAGCAGTGAGGAAGAACACCCCTAGTTGAGCCACTCATATAATTATTTGAGGAAGTTCTCCCCTTATGTATTAGCAAGCACAATCAGCCAGTTTATAAAGCCTCACAAAAAGTCCTAGATGACACCACAGAATAAACTGCTTTTAAGAAGCAAAAATAGATCAGTCCCAAAGAATGGTTCTAAAAAACATCTAGGGCCCGGCAGCGTGGCCTAGCAGCTAAAGTCCTCGCCTTGAATGCCCCGGGATCCCATATGGGCGCCGGTTCTAATCCTGGCAGCTCCACTTCCCATCCAGCTCCCTGCTTGTGGCCTGGGAAAGCAGTCGAGGACGGCCCAATGCATTGGGACTCTGCACCCGCATGGGAGACCCGGAAGAGGTTCCAGGCTCCCGGCTTCGGATCGGCGCGCATCGGCCCGTTGCGGCTCACTTGGGGAGTGAATCATCGGACGGAAGATCTTCCTCTCTGTCTCTCCTCCTCTGTGCATATCTGGCTGTAATAAAATGAATAAATCTTTAAAAAAAAACATCTAGCAAAGACCATGACCACTGTACAGTAGGCACTGTAAGGCCCCAAAGTGTAACAGAAGAATAATGTCTCTGCTTTGGTCAAGATGCAATTCTGAGCAGATTCCACAGTTAATACGCACTGTGAGCTGCAAGCACTGGCATGAGCTGCACCAATCAGAGAAGACCTGGGTAGGGAAGAGGAGCAGTAGAGGGTTGAAGCTAGGCACAGAAGGGTAGATGGGATCTGGGTAAAGAATGAGGAGGCCGGGACCTCCAAGTGAAGGAAAACTGATTGGAGACCTGAATCCAATGGAATGCATTCAGGTCAACTCCCTGGAAACACTGTGCATGCTCCTATGCCTTGCCTCCATGCAACAGACTGCTTTACCAAGCCTTCCACATGCGCCCCAGAGGCACCTCCTCTTCCATGCTTTCCCTCGCAGCATCAGTCAAAATTAACCACAGCTCCTTTTGTCATTCTTCTCCAAGCCCGCTTGGGGTCCTTCTGTCACTATAACTCATTTCATTCTGCCCTACAACATAAATAACCATGTTTCCTTCACGACACTGTGAACTAAAGGGCAAGATCCGTGGCTTCTCCTTTGTTTTCTTCACCTCTTCAGCCCTTTAATCGAACATGATCTTGTGTCAAACCATGATATGTTGAAGTTTTTTTCCCCCGATTTCTGCTAATACACAGAGCACCTAAAAGATATAATGCATATGAGCAAAACTAACATTTTAAGATTTGAGAATTGCTTATACATATGCTTGAGTAACAGTGATTTTTATGTTTACTACTTGTTGAATTCTTTATTTCATGGAGGGTTAAACCTGAAAAAAGAGAGAGAGAGAGAGAGAATGGGAGAGGGAAGGTGGGGGGGGGGATGTATCACTGTTCTCTTAAAATTATAAGAGATAAAATTGCATAAATTTTTAAAATAATAAGTTTAAAAAAAAAAAACTATGCATGATGAAATCTCCACAGCAGAGCCTTCGAGTGGAAAGCTCCAGTAAAGAGGGGGAATCCCTCTGCCTGCAGACGTGTTGGGCTTTCCCGGGCACAACAAAATGAGGAATGTGGGACTCAGGGTTCCCCAGAAGAGGAAAATGCTTAAAAAATGTTTTTCTTAGAAATCCTATGGAACACTGGGAACTGAGTATTCCACAATAAGGCTTGGCGGGGCCTTATTGTGAATAAAGGACACAGACAGTGTCCTGCTCTGGGATGTGTCAAGAGGTTACTCCTCAGGTTCTTCCAGAGGAAGAGTGAGGGCCAAGTCTTCCAGATCCATTACTTTACTTCTGTCTTCTCCCTGGATTTCCCTTGATCTGTTTTGTCCTATTACAGTGCACACAAGTTTGCACTGGTAATGAAATGAACAAAGACACCTTGGAGGAAGTGTGGCGAGTGCTTAGAGGCAGGCGGTGACATTAGTGAACATTTGGAACTGACGCATGACTTCTCAGCTACATCACCAAGGGGAGGTATTTCAGTCTCGCCTCATATCAGGTTACCCACCTGTAAAAAAGGAATGATAATAATAGTTCCTGCCTTATGTGGAAGTGTGGTGGGTTAACACAGAAGTTCCTATAAGAATATGTCCACTCAGGGGCCTGGCATGGTAGCCTAGTGGCTCAAGTCCTTGTCTTGCATGCACCAGGATCCCATATGGGTGCTGGTTCTAATCCCGGCAGCTCCACTTCCCATCCAGCTCCCTACTTGTGGTCTTGGAAAGCAGTAGAGAATGACCCAAAGCCTTGAGACCCTGCACCCGTGTGGGAGACCAGGAACAGAGTCCAGGCTCTTGGCTTTAGATTAGCTCAGCTCCAGCCATTACAGCCTCTTGGGGAGTGAACCATCAGATGGAAGATCTTCCTCTCTGTATATCTGACTTTCCAATAAAAATAAATAAATCTTTTTAAAAAAGAATATGTCCACTCAGGTTAAAGCTTTGTATTATTTTATAAGCTGTGCTTATAGGCCTGAAATCTTCATAAAATGTTAATCCAAACTCATGAAAAAAAGGACAATCTGAATACATTGGTTTTTTGCTAAATCAATGCCACATACCAAACTTGTAACGCTCAATCCACCTACATTAGACATACCGCATTCTGCTATGCCTGTATCGCCAACTACCCTGAGAGAACAGGTGCTCCTTAAGTAACGACCATAATGGAAAAGGAGCACTCCTTGAGGACAGAGAGCCAGCAATAGCTCATTGAGAGTTTACTTCTCATTCTAACTGCTACACTAGATGGTTTACACATTGTGGTCACTTCTTGGAAGAACCCAGGAAAGAAGAAATTAATTCTTCTAGCAGACATGAAGGCTGAGGGGGTAAATAGTTTTGCAAAGTCAGGAATACAGGAAGAGAGAATTTCAATGTAAGACATATCACCAGGAGCTGTGTGCTTGCCCTTGGTCATACTGCTTCTGTTTACCTGTTGGGGATCCCTAACACCTGACATTGATCTCAGGTATAGCACACATCTGGCCCTTTGCTTGACACAGAACATTTGGCCCACAAAGATCTGTGGAATGAATCATCACATTTGCTTAGTTTTTTAAAAGACTGTCAGTACCTCAAAGTATCTAAAACCCACTCTACTTTTTTTTTAAGATTTATTTTATTTTTAGTTGAAATTCAGATACACAAAGAGGAGGAGAGACAGAGAGAAAGATCTTCCAACCAATGATTCATTCCCCAAGTGACCAAAATGGCCACAGCTAAACCAGTCCAAAACCAGGAGCCAGGAGCTCTTCCAGATCTTCCACACAGGTGCAGGGTCCCAAGACTTTGGGCCGTCCTCAACTACTTTCCCAGGCCACAAGTATGGAGCTAGATGGGAAGAAGAGCTCCCGTGATTAGAACCAGCGCCCATATGGGATCCTGGTGCATGCAAGGTGAGGACTTCTCTGCTAGGCTCTCATGCCAGGTCCAAGCCAGTTACTTTTTACTGCCATGCTTTCATATCTTCGTTGGTTCACAACTGCTGAGTCAGTCTTGGCTCCCAGAAATGGTTGCATCACTTGGTGTCTCAAACCCTGAGTCCATCACGCTGCTTTGTTTTCCAGAGCCTAACTGCTTATGCTGCAGGACACTCAGCTTGGGGTCCAAGTTGTCTTTATAAGAGGGAGTATGCAAGGACAAGAAGGGGGCCCTGGGTAGACTGGGGCCAGAAAGGTAAAATGGGTAATCCAAACAGCCCAAATATTTGGTGATAAACCAGGTCTTTTCCATGTGGTCATTCCACACTGTGCTCCCAGCAAATAAGCAGCATTAAGTAATTTCCAAAGTAGTCAGACCATGATGTAGAGTGAAGGTGGCATACACAAACATCCACATGAAGACACTCACAGGAGGCTGAGCCTAGCCAACACCAAGAACCTGGAGCCTCCTCTGGGTCTCTCATGAGGACACAGGGTCCCAAGGCTGTGGGCTGTCCTCCACTGCTTTCCCAGGCCATAAGCAGGGAGCTGGGTGGGAAGTGGTGCTGCCAAGATTGGACCCGGTGCCCATATGGCATCCTGTCATGTGCAAGGCAAGAAATTTAGCAGCTAGGCTACCGTGCTGGGTCCATGTTTTTTTTTTTAATTCTTTATCCCCCATTTCCTCAGTGTGTTCCTCAGTTAACTCTGGGATCAACAAAGACTTTTGCTCCTTTACAGGGGAGTCTTCAGTAATATTCGTTGTGACTCAGTCTCTTCTTTTGCTCTTTGTCATTGTACTTCTGGTTAGCAATGCCTCTCCTAGGGTAGTTTTCTAAGCTGTGTTACCCACAGGTCTACAATTCAATTTCACTGATCACGGTTGGTACATGGTTCTTTCTTTGTAGTCACTTGTGCCACTCCCTCCAGAGGGTTTCAGTTTCAGACTTCCACGATGGCATCCATTAGCCCCAGCTCCTGGCTCACAACTTTCCACCTCCTGTGATCCCATTGCCTGTACAGCCTTTCTCCCACTCACCATGTGAGCAATGCCTGGGATTAGGCCTAAATCACTGGGTTCTCAGCGGTGCTGGTTCTGCCAGAACTTGCTGGTCGTTAGGCAAGAAGGTCACCTGGACCTATTTTGGGTGGAACCCATAGGATGCCAAGTCTGTACTATTTCCCCTATGAGACCAGTACAATGCAATGAGCCATAAATGAGGTCTCTCCTGGCTCAGCTCTTGTGCAACTCACTGTTGTTCCTTCAGCCCCAAAGTCCTTTTCTCAGTACACAAAAAGGCACCTGATGTGGCCATAGTGGCAGGGAGGTCTGAGTTGTGCAATCCATTCTGTTCCTGTACCTGCCTGCTGGACTCTGCCATTCTGCTTCTGCTCATGGTTGAATCAAGCAAATTAAGCAGACAGGCAGTTCTATGCCTGGGTTCACCACCTGCTCCTGGTGAACTCCCCTCACCACTTGATGGTTAATGGGACTCTGATCAGACTGCTGATTGGCGCTGAGGTATCTGGTCACAGCAACACCACTCAGCTGTCTCTGCTGCTTCCCCGTGCCCACAGGTCTCCAACAGGTCTCTCTGCCAGAGGCCTGTCTTCTCCCATTTCCTAGGATCACAGCCACTCTGCTTCACCGTGGCTAATCATTCTCTGTTTAAACATGTCCTGACTCTATTACACCATCTTGTTTTTTCTTCCCCTGAAATTTTTTAAAAGCTTATTTTTATTTATTTATTTACTTTTATTGAAAAGTTAGATTTTTACATAGTGAAGGAGGGACAGAGAAATATCTTCCATGACCTGGTTCACTCCCCAAGTAGCCACAATGGCCGAGCTCAGCCAATCTAAAGTCACGAGCTCAGAGCTTCATCCTAGTCTCCCACGTGGGTGCAGGTTCCCAAGGCTTTAGGCCATCCTCTACTGGTTTCCCAGACCACAAGCAGGGAGCTGGAAGGGAAGTGGAGCTGCCGGTATACAAATTAGCACCCATATGGGATCCTGGTGCATGCAAAGTGAGGACTTGAGCCACTAGACTACCATGCCAGCACATACCCCCTGACGCCGAAACTTTTTAAAGGCAAATGATCTTTGCTTTATCATGCAATATTTTTATGTGTAATCTACATTCCCAATTGTTTCTGAGTTATGTTTGTACAATTGTCAAAATTCGCCTTAAATTTATTATGTCCACACATCTGTCCCTTATTTTCCCTACTTCCTTTCCCCTTGCAAGTTCATGGTCCACCACAATCAGAATAGCTGATGTTCACTGAGTGTTCACTGTGTATCAACCCCTGTCCTGTCTTATATGTAAAAACTCATTGAAAATCCATAAGACCTTAAAGCTCATGTACTTTCTGAGGTAGACACAATCATCTCATTTCACAAATTTAGAAACTAAGTCACACAAAGGCTAAGTGTCTTGTCCAATAGTCAAATCCTTGACTCCTTTTTGCTTCCTGTCACCCAGCTGCCCTCTGTATCTGATCACCCCTGTGGATTTCAAGTCTTCCATGTGACCCGTTCCAGTCATGTCCCTTCAATCTGGCTAACTACTCCAACATACCTTCTTCCTACCCTGAGTATCCTCACTGCTATCCCAGAAAAAGCAATCATTACAAATCCTGAGTCTGATCACATAATTTTCTTTCTGAAAGGTTTTTCTTATAGGAAGAGTTTCCTTAGCAATCCAAATCATCAAATTGGCCAGGCCTTTCTCCCATTTGCTGCTCCAGCCACACATAAATGTCCTAGGACATGAACCCAGCAAATCCTTTTCCTTTCCTTTTGCTTGGAATACCTTCTGCTCGGAGCACCCTTTTCTTCTGTCCCAAGATCTATAAAACAACCTCAAGGATCAAACCAGCCAACTTCCCTTTGTGTAGGCTTTCAAAGCCTACCACTCAGAGCTAGATGGATTCAGAACCAAAGTATATAGTAGTTACACTTATCATGTCCTGTGATGTGATAGTTGCTGTGCAGTTTCCTTTTATGTACTTTCATTTTATTCTTGAAAGGCATAGCTGCAGGAAGAAAGCTTCCATCGACTGGTTAGTTCCCTAACTGCCCACAACTGGCAGTGTTGGTCTAGCCTGGAACCAGGTGATTAGACCTCAATCTGGATCTCCCACATAGGTGGCAGGTACCCAAGTACCTGATATTTCCAGGGTGTATATAAACAGGAAGCTCTTTCCCAAGTGGAGTATTCAGGACTCAAAACAGGCATTCCAATAAGGGTTGTGGACACCCCAAGCACCTACTAGGCCACTGAAGCACTTGCTGTGCTACTTTCTAAACAGCCACTTTAGCCGGTCAAAGAGTTATTTTCAATCAGACACCTTTCTTTACCTTTTTGCTGCTTCCAGTAGCTAATGAACCTTGCGTCCTCGAGAAAAGTGTACTGGACTAGTTAATAAGAACATGAAGATTATGCTTAATTACAAAATGCCACTAAATCTATTTCAAAAGCAAGTGCTGTGCCTGTCACAAGGTTATTTTATCCTCTCTACTCGTCAATTTATTTTCATTTTCATTGCATGCATTAGTGAAGTATTTGTCAATTTTATTTTGTAAGTGTTTAAGAAATAGGACTACAGGTACCGTCCTTGGGGACAAACATAATAAATCCTGCTTTACAATGCATCTATTTGTGTCTTTGCTTTGTTTTCCAAGAAGCAAAATAAGTAGCTAGAAAAGCAAAGGAGATATTCAGCATGATCAAAGTCTTTTGTAGTTTGAAAATCACGTGCTTGAGTAGCCACAAAAGACACCAATGCATGGAGGGCATGAGACAGAGAAGGGAACAGGATGTCTGATGGGGGGTGGGGAGATGACTACAATTCAGGGAGTATATTGTGAAGCTGCAGAAAGGAAAGATGAGCCCCAGAAGTCACAGGACACTGACACGCAGCAGTAGAGGTGTGTGAAAAGAGGTAGAAAGGGGAGTTGTGCCTTGATCAGCCCAGGCAGAGGAAAGTCATGGTTTGGGGGGTCATCTCCATTCAGGGCAAGAACTATCTTGGTGGGCTTTTCACATTCAGCGCCAATCCCATCAAATGCCAATGAATAGCTGTTGAATTGAATTTAGATTGACATCTAGTCACTGAGAAAGCAAATGGATTCACCAGAAGCTTTTTCACAGCCCAGGTCCAGGGAACTGGAGAGAAGGCATCATTTGTGTCCTCCAAATTGCCATTTGGAGGAAAGGGATACAAGGACTGGCTTTTAAATGACCAGAGTGAGCTTGTGGTTTCCACAGAACCATCAATTCAGGGCCTTAAGATGTATGCTAAAACGCTGAGTGGAAAGTGGCTTGTTGAGAAGACTCATGAGAGATGACAAATGGAAGCTTCTAACTCTGAGAGAAAAAAAGAACAAAAGCACTTCCTTTTCTCTCTGCTGATCAGAGAAGCCCCAGCTCCTAGGTCTGAGCCATCGTTTGCAGATGTACTGGGTCTGGGAGCCCCCAGCCATGTCTCTGCTTCCTCTTCTCACAGAACTGAGAATAACTGCCACCCCTGAAGAATTCCAGAACTGTCATATAGAAATTATGCAAGCCGGTACAGCAGCCACCTGCGAGGATGCTCTCCATACCCTCAGAGGTCTGGCACATTTCATTTCACTTTCTCTACACGTGCATCCTGGCACTCCCCCTGCCTGGAATACTTCACCTGTACATTCATAGGCTCACTGCCTGGAAGACACACATCCCCCCTTGGCTCAGCTCAAATGCCCCTTCCTGGGGAAATCAGGCTTCTTCCGTCAGACAATCACTAATGTCCATTTTTTTGCTCCCATTTTGCTACATCTTCTTGTAGCCAACTTTAAGATTTTCTTTGAAAATTCCCAAAAGTTTTCAAGGTTTGTTTTTAAATGGGATAATTTAAATAATGGGCTTTTTCTCCATTGGACTGAAGGCTCCATCAGGATACAGACCATTTACTATTTTTCTTGCCGTTTGCATTCACAGTGCCTGACCCTGTGCAAGTTACAAAGGAAGTGCTCAATCCCAAAAAATTCATGCAAAATATACATTACCTTTTCTTCCTGTTTTCCATTGGTTTTTTTTTAAGTCTCCTCAGATAATCTTTGTATACTAATGTCATCTGATTGCAGGAGTAAAACAACAAATTTCTCTGACATATGGGTTTACAGTTGTAGTAATTCTTAAGTTGAAAGTTTATCATTAGAACTTCTTTAATTAGAGAAAACAGGAAAGCGTATTCAATGATTGATTTCTCAAAAACCCACCAAGCTCTAACTCTAATGGACTACTTCTGTCACCTTCATTGAATCTTAGCCAAAAGGCCAAGAAGTGATTAGTTCTGCCACTTTCAATGACAAAATAATTCCCACGGATTTGAACTTACCAAGGCCCAGGAAACAGTGAGAAACTTCCAAAGTCATATGCTGATGAGTAAATTAGTTAGCACCAAAGGTTAGCAAATGATGGGCGGTGGCCAAATTTAGCCTGGTTTTAGCTGACTCTTGGTCTAAGAATAAATTGATGCATTTTAAAAAGAGAAATAATATTTTGTGACATGTGAATATGATGTGTATTAAAGTGCCAGTGTCCATAAATAAAGTCTTATTGAAATGCAATCAAGTGCTATTCATTTTTGTCTTGCTTGTGATTGCTTTCAACCTGTAATGGTGGAGTAGTTGCAAAGAAGACTGGCCCAGAATGTTTATATATGCACTCTCTGAACTTTTCATAAAAAGTTTGCCACATCTTATATAGATCAATCTTTTATAAATGTGAAAAATCTTAGCCTACATTTTAGTCAATTGTAATAAATTAAATCAAATGTAATCAAGTAGGATTTATCCTCAGAAGTCAAGGATATCTTCAAAAGTCTTCTTTTGTGCTTTGTGTTGAAGGAGGTTAAAAGAAACACAAACACAGAGGCGAGCCGAGGGCTGCGGGAGAGGACGTCTAGCTCGGGTCCCGAACCCAGTCCGCCATGTGCCCATGGCTCATGGCGGGCTGGGCCCGGACATGCCTGGGTGCGGCCTGCTTCCTTCTGGGGTAAGTACGCCGAGGGGGGAGGCCTCCGTGACTGGGCATGTCCGGGACCCACCCACCACCCTCATTGGGTGGTGGGTGAACGGGATCGGGGAGGGGCGCAACCTCGGGCCTGCAGGATTTAACTTCCGGCTGCCAGAGGCGAGCCGAGGGCTGCGGGAGAGGACGTCTAGCTCGGATCCCGAACCCAGTCCGCCATGTGCCCATGGCTCATGGCGGGCTGGGCCCGGGCGGCCAGTGTGCCATTTGGCGCCAGGCTGTGCCTACTGGCCGCCCGGCAGGGGAGCTCTGGGGTATTGGACATCTGAATCGCTGCTGAGATAGCTCTAGAGTGACCCCACTGTTTCTGGGATCTGAGTCAATCCTAAAGATTCCCAATGCCAGTAACTCTTCCTTTGAAGAACTTCCAATCCCTTAATAATGCTGAGCTTTGAACACCTATCAAGTAAAAGATAAGCTCCGGCTTGTGTAGCAGGCTGGCACCTAATGGTCCTCGGAGCAACCACGTGCAGGTGCGTGATTTACAGCTAGGAACGGTCCCAATCTGGGAAGCCACAGCTGGGATGAGGTTCCCACCAAGGGGTGTATGTGCTGGAATGGGGGCTGCGTTCTATCTAGGAAACAGTTGCAGTCACCCCGAGGCACTAGTGTGGGGCTGGGATTGGATGCACCAGGCCGGTTCAGATCCCAGCACCATCTGGTGTTATGGAGAAACAGGGTAGATGTGGGACTGACTAGGCTGGGTCTCAATCCCCTTCTGAGCCATGTGTGAGCTGTATGTGGGTATGGACGAGCCATGGCTGGGCTGAAACATCCAACAACAAGAGTCAGAATGGGGTGAAAGCCAGTCAGGAAAAGCCACTGTTCCTGCTAGGACAGGAGGTGAACTGAGTAGGGTTGGCTCAAGAACCCCCTGGCAAGCGCAAAATCTGGCATTGGGAGGGGTTCTGATGGAGGAGCCTGGGCAACTCCTCTGGCAGGACACAGTCCCTGCAGGTAAGCGCGAGAAGCATGATTGGAAACAGCCCAGAATAGGCCATGGAAAGTTTCCCACTGGCATGCATTCGGCATGGGTCAGGAGCAGACCAGGCTGAATCAGTTCATGTCATCCTCTGGCAAATCCGATCACCAGAACAGAGTGTGGAATGGGCCGGGTTTGGTTGCGACAAAACCAGTACACATTCTGGAACACCAGGGCGTGGTTGCCTGTACTGGATATGAATGCAACACCCATCCAGCACACGTGAGATCCAGGAAGGGAGGGGCAGAGCTGGCGGGGGGGTTAAGGGGCTGGTCCCCTCGCTGGACAACCACTCCCACTGGAGAGTGTTGGCTGGGATAGAGACAGACACGACTAAGCAAGGCTACAACACCTGTGCGCTGCATGTGGACAAGATCAGGGCCACAGCATCAGCTGGCAGAAGCTGGCACTGGGGACTAATTCTGTCGAGTCAAATCACAGGACCACCTAAAGAGTGCATAAACCGGGACAGAGAGACCTGGGAGGGAAAAAGTGGGTTCCCCCTTCTTGGGTCACTATTCCCGTGGGAGGGCATGAAAACTAGGACGGGGGCTGGGATGGCTAGACAGAGGCACTCAACAACATCTGTGAGGGCTGGATGGTTGAGTCGATTAGATAGAACTAAGCTTTAATACCCATTGACAAGTACCAGAGCCAAATGGGATGGGGGACAGACTGGTCTTCTGCTACACAAATTGGCAAACCAGGGTAGGGGGCAGGCTTGGTGGGGGTTATTGTGGGTCGCCCCGACTAGGCTGCAGCTCCCACTGGTTGATGTAAGGGCCGAACCAGACTGGACTGCAACACCCATTGGTTCCAGTGCAACTCGGGACTGAAAACAGAACCAACACAGCAATTGCAACCACCAGCTGATCAGGGTGATGGACTGTGCCGGGCCCTGTGCTTGCTAGAACATACAAGAATCTGGTCTGGGAATACCTCAAAGTATCTTTGGAGATCTCCCCACTTGAACTGCTGGACTCAGAATTCTAACCAAGAAAAGACAGAAGACAGAATAGGACAATCATTCATCCCAGCTACATGTTGGCAGCGAAATATGGGACAAATGGAGACTTCATGATGGGCAATATCAATCAGTGGACCACCTCATCGAGCGAAACTGGCAGTGACTCATAACTGGAGAACTATTAACTCCACTTGAGCACATATCTCAGAGCATGCCCCACATATGGGACTTGGGGTGGGCGGGAAACCGGGTGGGGCTTCTCCCTCAATACCCCCTTTTACCTCAGATACATGATGGAAACAATATGGACATAATAGCATTGCCCACCTCCCTATCCCCCTGAACCTTTTTTTTGTTTGTTTTTTTTTGTTTTTTTTTTTTTTCCTTCTCTTTCTTGATTTTCCTTCAACTATAGTTAACTATGTAAAGATTGTCAACAACAATACAATAAAATGGATTATATAAAAAAAAAAAAAGAAAGAAACACAAACACATACTCATCTTTATCACTTTTACATAATATATTGATAGGATTAAGCACTTCTGGCAGATTTTAAAATTGATCAGGGGTTTGACCTTGTGACCTGCAGATAGCTTTACTACCTGCGACACCAGCCCCCCTTGTGCATGCTGGTTTATGTCCTAGCTGCTTCACTTCGAGCATTCTGCTAGTGGCCTGGGGAAAAGCAGTAGAAGATAGCCCAAGTGTTTAGCCACCTGCCACCCCCATGATATACCCAGAGATCTCCTGACTGCTGGTTTCTTCCAGGTCCATTCCTGGCTAAAACAATCGCTTGGGGAATAAATCAGCAGATGAAAGATCTTTCTGTCTCTCTCTTTTGCCCTCTCACTCTTCACTCTGACTTTCATTAAAATAAACAAATCCTTGGAAAATAATTCTTAGTTGGGGCTGGCATGGTGGCTCACTTGCTAATCCTGCGCCTACAAGTGCCAGCATCCCATATGGACACCAGCTCATATTCTGGCTGCTCAACCTTTGATCCAGCTCCCTGCTTTTGGCCTTGGAAAGCAGTGGAGAATGGCCCAACGCCTTGGGACCTTGCACCCACATGGATGACCCACAGGAGGCTTCTTCTAGCTATTGGCTTCAGATAAGCTCAGTCATTGTGGCCATTTAGGGAATGAACCAGCAATGGAAGGTTTTTCTCAACATATTTCTCCTTCTCTCTGTAAAATCTGACTTCCTAGTAAAAAAAAAAAAATCTAAAAACTTGTTTTGAAATACACTTCTTAGTAAGCTAAATACAAAATGTTTTTCAATGTCCAATTGGAAAACTGAAACTATGTTAGATACTGTAAAGCCACAAGTGGAATACAAAAAATTACTTACAAAGGTGATGGAAAAGTTTGAGGAGTAAAACAAGGAAGCTAGTTAAGCCTGCTCAGAGGTGCAAGTGTCTGAATCTTACAGCCATATGGTTGTGGCTGGGAGAACCCATGCAGATCAGGCTTCCTGCTGGGGAACCTAGCTCCCTGTCCATCGGTGCCAAGCAGTGAGTGAGTTAGGGGCGGCCAGAGCACCAACAGCACCAGATTTTGCCCACTTGGGGGTCTGGAATTACTGACTAGGGACATCCATGGATAAGGCCACCCCACATGTACATCAGGAATGCATCCTGAGGGACACTCAACAACAGGCCACTGTAACTGCAGGTAAGCAGGGGGATTGAGACCTGGTAGTTTGTGGGGGAGAGCCTGGAAGGTCTGAATGGGTCATGCTCATGCATCAGCCCACATGAGAATCTGGAGTTGGGCTTGTTAACATAGAACATCGCTAACCACCACACATCAATCCTTGCTAAAACTAGGGATGGAGGACTTTCTAACAGGACTAGATCCCAGTACTTGGCTGAATGTTGGAACAGAGAATGGGTCACATTAGGCAGGGCCATGGTACTAATCAGCACACAAGAGAACCAGGTCTGGGAGTAGATTTTGTGGGGGATATGTGGGCCAAACCCTGTGGAAATACAAGTCCCTCTGATTAGCTCAAGGGTTGGGATGATGATGGGCTAAGCTAGGTGTGGCCACGGAACCTGCTAGAACTCTCAAGTATGGGCACCAAGAATAGTCTGGGCAGGTCCAGGCTGAAGCACCCACATGTGCATCCTAAAACAAGATGTGGAGCAAGCTGGACCACAACATTCACCAACTTATACTAAGCCAAGATGAAAGAGCAGACTATGCTGGGCAAGGGTCTAGCAGTCACTGACATGCCTGAGATCTGGGTCTGGGAATAGGCTGAGTGGGAGGAGTTGGGAAACTGCCCTATGGGTCATAGCTCCCACTGGTGAGCATGTGGTCCAGGCCTGGGAGTTGGACGGGATGGGCAAGGTAGCTCCAACCATTGGCTAATGGATGGGTTGGTTTTGGAAGGGGGCAGACCAGGCAGGACCAAGCAAATCCTAGCTCACCAACAAGTGCGGAAGCATACGACATGTCAGGCTAGGCCGTCACACCAATCAGTTTGCATGAGCCAGAGATGGGAGCAGACTGAACAGGGCCAGGTTCTAGCACTGCCAGTAAGAGTTAGGACTGGGGGCAGGACAAGTCAGTCCAGGCTACAGCACCCTAGGCAGAGGCCAAAACAGGTGAGGGACTACACCAAACTGGATCAGAGCAACCACTGGCACACACGAGATCTGTGAATGGGAACAGGCCTGGTTGGAGAGATAAGGGGATGCCCTGACTGGGTTGTGGTTCCTGGCTGGTGAATGTGAGGGCCAGAATTAGAACTGCTATCTGTTCTGGACATAGCTACAGTGTCCCTCAGCACAAATATGGACTGGATCTGGAGTGCCCCAGACTGTCCATCCACTGGTGCTTGGGAGAACCAGGGTAGGTGTAGGATGGCCTAGGTTAGGTGTCTGCCACTGCTGAGCCAGGTGTAAGCTGTGTCTGAGTGTGGATGAGGCTTGGCTAGACTGTAGCACCCAACAGTAAAAACCAGAATGGGAGAAGGCCAGTCAGGAAAGGGTACTGTTTCTGCTAAGACAGCAAGTGGACTAAGTAGGGCTGGCTCATGGACTCACTGATGTGCACAAGATCTGGCATTGGGAGAGGTTCAGGTGAACGAGCTTGTGTTGGGACACAATCCCTTCAGGTAAGCACAAGAACCACGATATGGAGCAGCCCCAACCAGGCCAGGGAACAGTACCCACCAGCATACATTTGACACAGGTCAAGGGTGAACCAGACTGGGCCAGTTCATATCACCCACTAGCAAATTCAAGCACCAGAATGGAGTGTGGGCAGGGCCTATTTGGGTCACAAAACAAGCCATTTCACATGAGGGCCAAAACTGGGGGCCAAATGGGTTGGGCTAGGCTGTAACCCCCACCAGCATGAGCTGGAATTAGGGATAGGCTGGGCCCAGCCAGGTACAGTACCTGCTGGCAAATGCTGAGGTGAGGTGGACCATGCCAGACTGGGCCACAACACCCAACCAGCACCCAAACAGCACACATGAGGCCCAGGGTGGGAGGGGGTAAAATCGATAGGGGGGATGTGGAGGGCTCCCCTTCTGGACCACTGGTAAGTGTCAGTTGAGATGGGGGTAGACCAGACTGGGTAGGACTACAACACCTATTGGCCTCATGTGGGCTCGATCAGGGGAAAGTCAGACTGGATTAACTGTTCCTACTGGTACATTGCGTAAGTCAGAGTGAGTGTGGGTTGGTTGGGCTTGATGCAGTATCAGCTGGCAGATGCTGGCACTGGGGGCTAATTCTGTTAAGTTAAACTGTAGAACCACCTGGAAAGTGCAAGATCCAAGAGTGGGAGTGGGCCCATTAGGGAAACACTGGGCACCTCTCTCTTGAATTGCCACTTGATTGGTGAGCATGAGAACCATGACTGTGTCAGGCATGGCTAGACAGAGTGGCACCCTTCGGCAGATGTGTGGGCTGAATAGTAGGGCTGGTTGGATTGCACTAGGCTTCAATGCCCACTGACATGTATAAGAGCTAAATGGGATATGAGACAGTCTGGACCAGTCTTCTGTACATACTGGCAAAACACGGAAGGCAGGGTAGGGGGAGGCTCTGGTGGGGGTTATCACAGGCCACTTTGACTAGCTTGCAGCTCCCACTGGTGTACATGCAGGCCAAGTGTGTGGTGAGCAGGATCCGGCTAGGCTGTAACACCCGTCAGTTTGTGTAGAATACAGGGCTGGAAACAGAACTGACCCAGCAATTGCAACCACCAGCATGTACATAGGCCGACTGGGGCAACAGACTGTGCCAGACCCTGTATTGGCAAGCACATATGGGAATAGGTCTAGGATCACTTCAGACGAAGTTTCTATGGGGATTCCCCCAACTGAATTTCTGGACTCAGAACCCCAACCATGGAGAGAATTGCAGGTTCCATGGTCTGACTACAGAGTGCATGTTATCAGAGCTGGGCCTCCTCAGTGGCTTAGATAGAGCTGCGACAGCATATCCAGTTGCACATGGAGGATATGGCAGTACATTGGAGTCTGCAGAGGACACCTGGTATCATAATAGAGGACAGAAGACAGAGCAAATCTATCACCTATCCCAGCCAAGCAAACAGAGACTCTAAGGTAGACTATGTTAGCCAGTAGTAGATTCTGGAGAAATTTCATCGTGCTTGGAGTGGTGAAATCAGCAGTAATTCAGAACTGTTGAATTATTGAAACTTCATGAGCATGCCCCACATCGGGGACCCTGGGGTGGTGCCAGGTGGCTGTCCTCCATCCCAGGGTGCAGAAGCGTTTGGGAGGTTGGCTGTGGCTTCTTTCCTTGTCTCCTCGCCATCTGCCAGATACAGGAAGGAAAAAAGAGAATGTGGAAATGGTGATCTTACTCACCTTCCTTTAGCCCTTAACCCTTAATCAACTATGTAAAAATCATCAAAAATAAAAATAATATTTTTTTAAAAAGGAAGCTGAAGTGATCAAGTGCATTAGGGTTCTTTCTCCAGACAAATTGAACCAACAGACTACACTCATAGCCATACACACACAACACGCACACACACACACACACACACACCACACACATACACCACATCACACATACACAGGTCACACACACACACATAAACACACGCCATACACACACATATACCACACCACACACATCACACACAACACATATACATACACATAAATACCACACACACACACCACATGCACACAGACACACAAAATTCTCTCAAAAATTTCAGGCAAAATTGGAATTGAACAAACATTGCAAATTTGAAACCCCCTTATGCATATATACACACATAGGAAACTAACTGTTAGAATCAGAAGCTGACAATTTCCACAATGGCAATGTGTAAATTGGACAAGCACAGGCATCGCAGCTATTAGCAATGACTCAGTTCAAGATGCCAGGGTCTAAGCATCAGGAAGGCTGATGGGACAGCGCCTGGCCTGAGACAAAAGATCTAAGACCCTCAGTAGGCAGTTGGGACAAGCCCAAGAGTCTGGAAGCTGGAAAATCTGGAACTCGATTCTCAGGGACATGTTAAAGTTGAAGCTGGTAGCACTAACTGAACTGACTCTATTACCTTGGCTAAAGATATCACTGGCCATGATGGCAGTCAGATCTACACCTGGTGGAAAACACAAAACAAACCCTCATGAAACAGTCACTGGGAGTCCCTGCTGCTATCAACACAGCCTTTTAAACCTCCTCCTCAGGCACAGCGCGATAACATAGTGGTTAAAGTCCTCACCTTGAATGTGCCAGGATCCCATATGGGTGCCTGTTCTAATCCTGGAGGCCCCGCTTCACATCCAGCTCCCTGTCTGTGGCCTGGGAATGCAGTCGAGGACAGCCCAAATCTTTACAACCCTGCATCGCATGAGTGACCTAGAGGAAGCCCCTGGCTCCTGGCTTTGGATCGGCTTAGCTCCAGCCGTTGCAGCCGCTTGGGGAGTGAACCATTGGGTGGAAGATCTTCTTCTCTGTTATATCCGCCTTTCCAATAAAAATAAAATAAATCTTAAAAAAAAAACTTCCTCCTCTTATAAACATGGATCTAACTAAACAATATAAGCTCTGATGTGGTCAGGCAAAGTATATTTTTATCAGGTAAAAGATGCCACCACCTGGGGGCAATCAAACCTTTCATGATCAATAACCTAGAAACTGGGTCTTTTGGAAACAACTAGAATAAGACTCTCCTGGAACTGTAAGAACCCATGTCAAGCTCCTGTCATCACTTGCACTTCAGCAGCGAAACTGTAGGGACTTGATTCTTTAGAGCACACCTCTCAACGCAAGAAGGTCCTTCAAGATTCTTGGGATTGCAAACCCATTGTAGACCTCAAGGTAAAATTGGGCAACTTTCTCCTCAGAAGCAAATGGTATCCTAACATGAACACCATTCCCAAGACATCATCATAAAAATTTTGTTCCTTTTCCTTTTTACTTTGCATAAATTTTCTGATTATCTACAGCAAATAAGGCAATAATTAACGTATATGAGTGAAATTGAAATCGTGTGGTTTGTTATTGTTTATAGCACTTGGATACACACTTGCTGAAAAGTTCTACTTTTTACTTGTTGAACTAGGCTACCATGCTGGGCCTGAAAAGAGCATTTAAAAAAAATAATAATTCAAATGACCAGACATCATGACTTGTGAAGTTCATACTGAAGCCAAATAAATCCATATAACAATAGCAGAGAGTGAGATCAATGCCCCAAGTAGAATTGATTTCTCAAAATCGATAGGCTGATTAAAAAGAAGGGAAACGCTACATTAACTTAAATTTTATCTAAGATTGCCTCTGTGTTGTTACTTATGTAACAAATTCTAACCTAACTTGGCATGTCAACAGAAGTCCTAACATAAGGGCCTATTGTTGTAACAAGCACAGGCATCACAGAAAACCAGCTTTGGCCAATCACAAGCTGCCAACCGATCAGCTATTGTCCAAATAAGGCAACTGTCACCCTGTAAACAGTCCTGCTGTTTCTATACGGCACTTCCTTTTTCTGTTCATAAATAATGTCTGCCTAATCACTGTATCTTCACTGGTTTTAGGTGCTGACAGACCCATGAATTGTCCTTAACTCAATTAAACTGTATTAAATTTAATTTGTTCAAAGTTCTTTGTTTCAATATTTCGAAGTTCTGTGCTACATGTGGGCTGTAGAAGGATTGGTCTGTTTCAGCTGGCTCAGACCCCCGGTGAGAGAGTAACAGGAACTGCTATGAACACTGCAGAGACTACACAGGCGCACAGAAACCTGGGACAGGAGACTGTGAGTGGCAACATACAGTCCATGCAAGCCCTAAAAGGATACAAGGTTAAGACTCCAGGAAACCAAAATACTCTAAAACATTGGTGGCAGACCGACATTTGGCACAATATTTAAGAGACACCACTTGGAACATCCACATCCATGTCATAGCGCCTGGATTCAACTCCCGAAGATGCTTCCAATCCCGGCTTCCTGTTCTTGTGCACCCTAGGAAGCAGCAGGTAACGGTTCAAGTTTGTGAGTCCCTGCCACTCATGTTAGATATTCAGACTGAGCTTCAGGCTCCTGGCTTTAGCCTCTCCCAGTCCCAGCCGTTGTGGTGTTTGCAGAGTAAAGTGGAGAACAGAAGATCTTGCTCCCCTGGTCTGTCTCTGTATCTGCCATCAAGTGAAAATAAACAAATATATCATTTTGGAAAAAAAACAGAACCACGTGTATATATGGGAGAATCAAGAAAACCACACACAATCACAGGCAAGATGCAGGCTCAGAAGAAGCAAGTTTCACATGAGGCTGATTCCTAGGCTCAGCAGCAGCCCAGCTACTGGGCAAAAGACCGTTCCAGGGCAGAGCCTTGGAATGGTGGCTATGAAAACAATGATAAATCGTCCAAGGAAAATGAACAGTGTAGCTCATTTAAAGGAAAAAATATTTTTAGAATATTAACTTACTTATTTGAAAGGCAGAGTGACATAGAGAGGAAGAGAAAGACAGATATCCACCCACTAAGTCTGTCCCCAAACAGCCACAATGCCCAGAGCTAAGCCAAATTGAAGCAAAGAGCTGAGAACTCCCTGAGATCTCCCTCATGCACGTCAACCAGGCCAACAGTTTGGGCCAGCTTCCACTGCTTTCCCAGGCACAGCAGTAAGGAGCTGCATGAAATGAGACACCTGGGACTCTAACATTAGATGCCAGCTTGCCAGCAGCTTAACTCGCTGTACCACAGAGTTGGTCAGAAAAGAACAATATAAATGACAGAAACTATCTCTGGGGAAGCCCAGAAATGTAATTTCTCCAAGACTTTACAACTACTGTCTTAAATACAGAGAAACAAACAAACAAAAAAACTCAAAGAACTAATGAAAATTAGAAAAATCAGGACTTAAACAGCTCTGTAAAAAAATGGGATCTAATGGACAGATTCAGAATATTCTTCCCGACCACAGCTAAAAGCATGTTTTCTCAAGTGTATACGTTAGGCCATAAAGTAATCCCATATATTTTAAAGGAATGAAATTCTATAATGTCTGTTTAGGGCCATGTGTAATTCAGCTGAGAATCAGCAAGAGAGGGATGTTTGATGTGAGGAAGTTCTCACTCACCGCGCGGAGAGGAAGGGGAAGTCACTTCAGCTAACCGTGGTACCAGCGATGACTGTATTGAGGTCTCCAGCACCAGTCAGCCCCGCTGAGAGCATGTTCTGGTTGTTCCAGTCTCTCCCACTCGTCTTCTGCCTCGGCCCAGGTAAATGTCAATGCAAACCTCTCTAGCCAATGAGTGCCTTCTTGCTTTTGTGTTTCTTGATGGTCTAACTCACTTGTGTACAGCTGTCTGTCTGGCCAAGGGAGCAAGTGGGGCTCATGGTGGTACCTGATGAACTGCCGTCTTCTTCCCATTTTGAATGCCAAAAGCCTGAGAGAGCTCAGAGCTAACAACTTCAGGTGTGTGTGTGCATGGAAGAGAAGTAACTGCTGGGGTGTGGGGAACAAGCTTTTCTAAGAATCAGCATGCTGTGCTAGACAAAGTGCTAAATCAGAAAAAAAGAAAAAAACGAATCTCCATACGATCGGCTACTAGGTGCCTGTGCAACTCGGGTAGTTGTCCTGGGACTCATTGAGATCATCTAAAATATTGAAAATCTACCCATCAGTGTAGCCAAAATTTTCCGTATCCAACCAGAAATACTAGAAATAGTTTCCATGCTAAGCATTGCTTTTCTTTTCTTTAAATGCAAAAACAACAGGTCTCCAGATCTCTCTTCCTTGATGCAAATCAGGGGCTAGCTAGACTCAAGACAGTTTAAAGCGTCAGAGAGGTGGATTGCCTGATCTGATTGTTCCTGCTGTCAGTCGGACAGAGAGCGTGAAGATTCATCTGATGTTTGGGATCACAAGTGCTTTGTTGGGGGCAGCATGTAGAATTGATCATGGGAGAGTTGAAAGAAAGCTAGCCAAAAGCTAGCTCCAGGGAACATTAAAAATAACTAGCATTCTTGGAGCATTATATTCTAGTTCATATTTTGGGTAGGTGCATCGTATTTATAAGTCTTATGACAATTCTATGAGCCTCTACTGTAGTCCCAATTTAAATTGAAGAAAAGGCTAAGACAATTTAAATGATTTACCTAAATTTCATAAACCAGCATGGGGCAAGCTTTTTCTTGAGAACCAATAAGAGTTAAACAGACATGACAGTGGCACTGAGGAGAGAGAATGAATAAAAACAAGAAAAACAAGAAATGCCGCAGATGTGGGTTCATTCATGTGAGTACTGAATGACTGGTACTTTTCTCATATCTGGAATGTATCATTAGAAGAGCAGGCAAAAATTTCTGTTCTGTGGAGTGAACATTTCAGAAGCTATAAACAAGATGAATAAATAAAAGAGCATGTTGGACAGCTGTAAATAATAAAAGGGAAATAAAACAAACAGAGAAAGACTTATGAAATACGGTGGAGAGGCGGTCAAATATTGGATAGGACAGTCAAAGAACATGGCAAAGTTAAGAGGCGGGGAGCAGCCACTGGGAGGAAGATGAGTTCCCTTTTATACCAACTGATTTTAAGACGGTGTGATATCCATGAGGAGATTTCCTGAAAGCAGCTAGAAATAGAATGAGGGACATGACTGCGGCTGTGGAGACTTGAAAGCCAGCAGCTTGAACTTTGTAACAGAAGCCAAAGAGGAAAATAAAACGAAAACAGAACCTTAGAAAGGAGGTTTGAGACAGAGAAAGAGGGAGAATTCTTTGTTATTCAAGAGCCACTTCTTAGGGAACCAGAAACTTGAGTCTTTGCCTTGCAAAATCAAACCAGCCTCTACGCTTCACTGTGGCTTCACTGTGACGTGTGTCCTCCTGGTGAATCCCCGCATGTCTCTATTGCCAAGGATATTTCTTGCAACAGCTCTGTGAAATGGCACATTCCACTTCACAGATGAGGGAAGAAAGCAGAGCACACATGAGTAACCCACATACAGTCACAGAGTTATGTAGGGGAGAGGTGCAGAAAGAGAAACCTAAATGTCTATGCATACATTTTAAGTTTTTGAGCTAAAATGAACTTATCTCTTAATTCTATTTTTCCACAAACTTTTTAAACTATCCTCATATAATTGAAGTCACATATCATGATGCCCTAGAGAAAATGAATGTTGTTTGTTGCTCTATCCTATTGTTTCTAGATGGGTGCTTGCGAGACACTCACGCTCATATGAATGACTTGGGAATCTCATTGAAATGATGAGACTGGGGCTTAGATGGGAACTAAGATTCTGCACTCTATCAAGCTCTTGGGTGGCAGCAGTGTCCACACTTAGAATAATAGCAAAGCTCTAAATTCCCCTGGACTTCATTCAGCCATACTGGGGTTTGCAGGAGGAAGGGATAAAAACTAATCCTTCATATGTGTTTGCTAGGAGCAGGTACAGGTATTTCAAGGCCTAGGAAAAAATGATTTTTTTTCAAGAATTCTTTTCTTATATTTGAAGAAGTTACAGAGACAAAGAAGGAGAGAAAGAGATATCTTCCATCCACAGGTTCACTCCCCAGATGGCCACAAAGGCCAGTCTGTACTAGGCTGAAGCCAGAAACCAGGAGCTTCATTCGGATCTACTGCATGCATGGCAGGGTCCAAGCACTTGGGCCATCTTCCACAGTTTTTCCCAGTATGTTAGCAGGGCACTGGATACATGGCGCTGCAGCTGGGATGCTTAATGGCAAGCCAGTGTCGCAGGAGGCAGCTTCACTTTCAACTTCATGCAAGCTCCAGATTGATTCTTGAGTCAAACATGCTGAAGTCTTTTGTGCCGAGATTCTGCTGTGATAGCTCCTCTCTCCTGAGCTGCAGTATCTACCTGCAGATGCGCACTGTGGCTCATCGCAGGCCGGGAGCGTTTTACGTTTTGTCATCATCCTCAAAAACACAAGTGTCTTTCCGTCTGATTCTGCGCTCTGCCTTTCACGCCTCATTCCTGGTGCCTTATCCCAAATCTATCTGCAGTTGATTCTCTAGCCCACATGCAGACTCTTTAAAAGTTATTATTATTAAGGTAGAATTCACATACTATAAAATGATGATTATCAAGTGTACATCTCAGTGGCATTTAGTGACTCACAGAAGTGTGCAGCTATCACCTCTGCTCTGAAACATTTTCTTCTTCATCTCCTAAGACAACCCTGCACCCACTAAGCAGTCACTTCTCATTTGCCCCTCTCCTCAGCCTCTGGGCAACATAAGACTGCTTTCAATGGATTTACCTACTCTGGATACTTCATATAAACGTGTATTGGAAACACCTTCTGTGCAAACATTGCCAACAAGGTGGAGGAGGCCTAGAGATTGAAGAAAGAGGCAAAAACCTCAAGATTTCACAAAGTATAATTTATCAAGAGGATTTGCAGGCAGAAGTGTGGTCTTGGGAAGCCACAAGACCTTGGGCTGCCTGGCTCCAGGTCAGTAGTGAGGGAATTATAGGTTAAGTTAGACTCATAAAACCCCATAGCTAAACTAAGTGCATCTGAACTTTCTCAGCAATATTAATAATCCAGGCAACAGGTAAGAGATATTTCAGGGACACATTGGCAGGAAGAGCATTGTTTGCTTCATTTGAGTTCTTTAGTTTTAGTACTAAAATGCTGATTTACACATATCCAGCTAAATGTCTGCAAAATGAAATCATACCTTGCATGGCCTTTTATCATGACTTCTTCCACTTAGGATACTATTTTTAAGATTCATCTTCATTGCACCATGAATCAATACTTCATTCCTCTTTATAGCTGAGAAGCATTCCATTATATTATGAACCACACATTGTTTAATCATTAATCTCTTATTAGATGGATGAGTAATTTTAACCTTTTGGCTCTGTGACTAATACTGCTATGAAGATATGTATGCAACTATTTAAGTATCCATTTTCAATCCTCCTTGATATCTACTAGAAAAGAGACACCTGAACAATCTGATAATTTTATGCCTAAGTTTTTCATAAAATCCAAAATTGTTTCCCTTGTGCTGTACTATTTTAAAGTTCTGCTAGGCGTCTACCAGAGTTTTAATTTCTCCACATCTTTATCAACACTCCTTACTTTCTGTTTTTTCTTTTAAAAACACACAAGCCATAAAGGTAGAAGTGAAGTAATATCTCATTGTGGTTTTAATTTGCAAATTCCTATTGAAAAAAAAGATTTTGAACATCTTTTCATGTGCTTATTGAGTACAGATGTATCTTTTATGCAGAAATCTGTTCAGGTCCTTTGCCCATGTTAATTAGGTTAAGTGTCCCTGTTGAGTTAAAACGTTTCTTTATTTGTTCTTGATATGAGACATATGATTTGGAAATGCTCCACTCCTTCTGTAAACTGAATTTCAGTTTCTATACATGTCCCTTGATGCCCAGAAGAGTTTCATTTTCATGGGACACAACTCATGTATCTTCTTTCTTTTCTTTTAAAGATTTATTTTCTTATTTGTTTGTTAGTTTGTTTGTTTGAAAGGCAGATTTTACAGATAGAGGAGAGACAGAAAGATCTTCCATCCACCGTTTCACTCCCCAAATGGCTGCAACAATCAGAGCTAAGCCAATCTGAAGCCCAGAGCCAGGAGCTTCTTCTAGGTGTCCCAGGCAGGTGTGGGATTCCAAGGCTCTGCCACTTTCTCAGGCCACAAGCAGGGAGCTGAATCTTAATCAAAGATTTTGGTCTTTGGTTTTATTTCTGTGTTATACCTTTGGTTTGGTATCGAGTAATACTGGCCTCATAGAGTTTGGCAAAGTTTCATCCTCTTCAGTATTTAGGAAAAGTTTAAAAGTATTGAAGCTAGTTGCTCTTTAAATGTTTCGTAAGATCCAGGCATAAAACCATGAAGCCCTGCACTATTATTTCATAGAAAACTTATAAACACTGCTTCAATCTTGTTGTAGCTCCATTAAATTTTCTGTATTCTCTGGAGTTAATTTTGGTAGGTTTTGTGTATCCAGTACTTTTTTCATTCCTTCATGGTTTCCCAATTCGTTGGTATATAGTTATCCATCAGAGCTTCTTAGGACTATTGTATTTCTGTGGCACTTGTCTGTTTTTCATCTCTTATGTATTCGAGTTTTCTCTTTTATGTTCATCTGGTTACATGGTTATATTTTTATTTGCTTTTCATTTTGTTGCTCTTTTGCATTTTATTACAATTTCATTTATTTTGCATTCTTTGTATTGTTTCTCATCTCCTGCTAATTTCAGATTTTTTTGGTTTTTTCGAAGTCATTGAGATGTATCATTATATTATTTATTTGATATCTGTCTATTATTAAATGCAACTGTCTGTTGCTATAAGCTTTTCTATTAATACTGGCTGTTTTTGTATCTCACAGACTTGATACATTGTATTTTCTTTTTAGATTTATTTTTTATTACAAAGTCAGATATACAGAGAGGAGGAGAGACAGAGAGGAAGATCTTCCATCCGATGATTCACCCCCCAAGTGAGCTGCAACGGGCCGGTACGCGCCGATCTGAGGCCAGGAACCAGGAACCTGGAACCTCTTCCAGGTCTCCCACGCGGGTGCAGTGTCCCAATGCATTGGGCAGCTCCACTTCCCAGGCCACAAGCAGGGAGCTGGATGGGAAGTGGAGCTGCCGGGAATAGAACCAGCGCTCATATGGGACCCCGGGGCATTCAAGGCGAGGACGTTAGCCGCTAGGCCACGCTGCAGGGCCCTGATACATTGTATTTTCATTTTCAATTATCTCAAGAACTGCTTTTAGTTTCCTCTTTACTTTCTTCAATGAGTCATTGGTCATTCAGGAGAATGTTACTCAATTTCCGTCTATTTGTAAATTTTCTGTTGTTACTGTTGTTAGTTTTATTCCCCTTTGGAATGACATGACTATTTCATTTACTGAGTTTTTATTTGTGACCTAATATATGATCCAGCCTAGGAAATATTTTATGGGCTGATGAGAATTTCGTATTCTGTAGATGTTGGATGTCATTTATATATAACAGAAATTTATAATGTTTCGTTTCTATTTGCTCCGTAACATGGTTTAGCGTTGATCAATCTTTGTTGGTTTTCATGCTTGTTAATCTGTTTATCCATTGATGACAGTGAAAGGTTGATGTCTTCTCACTATTATTTTATTGGAGACTCGCTCTGTGTATCTTTAGCTGCAAAATTAGTTTCCCACAGGTTGCATATAGTCAGTCATGATTTTTTTATCTATTTAGCCAATCTGTATCTTTTTGACTGTCAAATTTAATTCATTAATATTCAAATTTAATAATGATAGCTAAAAGGAGTTGATGTTGTGGCATAATGGATAATGACACTGCCAATGATACTGGCATCCCATATGAGAGCTGGTGCAAGTCCCAGCTGCTCTACTTCTAATCCAGCTTCCTGATAATGCCCTTGGAAAACGGCCCAAGTGGTTGGATCCTTTCCACACACATTGGAGACCCAGAAAAAGCTCCTGATCCCTGGCTTCACTCCACCCTTTCCCATTCCAGGTCATAGCAGCCCCATGGGGAGTGAACCTTTGGATGTAAGACACCTCTGCTTGCTCGCTCACGCGCTCGCTCTTTCTCTCTCTCTTCCTCTCTTTCTCCATTCTACCCCGACTCATAACTCTGATTTTTCTAATAAATAAGTAAATCTTTTCTAAAATAATAGGTAAGAATTAACTGATTATTTTTTGATTGGTTAATGATTGAATTCGCTCTGTTAGTGAGTTAGGTACTGTCATGTATTCTCACGATGTATGCTCTTCATATAATTTCCATTATACAGTTTTACAGGCATAGGAGTCCCTCCCTCCCCATTTTCCTTTCCCACATGCGTCTTCCTTTAGGACCCCTTCAGAATTTCTTGTTAGGCTGGCCTATTGATGATGGGATTCTCTCAGTTTTTGCTTGTCTAGGAAATATTTTATTTCTCCTTCACTGCTAAAGGATAGCTTCACTGAATACAACACTCTTGGTTGGAAATTTGTTTCTTTCAAAACTTGAATATGTCATCCCACTCTCTTGTAGGGTGACTGTTCGAAAGTTTTCTGCCAGTCTTCCTTTTTATGTAACTTGATATTTTAATCTCACTGTCCTAAACTTTGTCAATTTGACTCTAATAGGCCTTGGAGATGGTTTTGTATTCTAATTGAGTATGGTTAGGATTCTTTGACCTTCCTGTATGTAGATATTCATATCTCTCTCAATATTTGGAAAATTTTCAATTATTATTTCATTCAGTAGGTTCCCAATGACTTTTTCCTTCCCTTTTCCTTCTAACTAGATTTCAATACCTTAAGTATTTGCTTGCTGAATTGTATTGTGTATGTGTCATTGGCTTTCTGCATTCTTTTTTTGTTTTTGTCTGAGTTATTTCAGAAAGTCTTATCCTCAAGATCGGAAATCCTTTTTTCTATTGGTCTATTTTGTTGTTGAAGCTCTCAAATGTATCTTTTATCTCACTGATCGAAGTTTCAGCTTCAAATTTACCTATTGGTTTTTTTAGTGACTTTTATGTCTTTGTTGAATTTCGCCTTGTATCATGCATGGTTTCCCTCGTTTCTTAAAGTTTTCTATGTGCATTCTCTTGCATCTCATTTAATTTCCTTAGGATAATTCTTTCTAATTCCTGTTCAAGTTTTTCATAGGTTTCTTTCAAACAGGGATGTATTTCCAGAGAACTACTGTGTCTTTGGGAGGTGCCATGCTTCTTGTCCTCTTTATTTTCCCTGTGTCCCAACACTGACTTCTGCACATCTGGCATAATTTTGTACGTATGTGTGGAGTAGATTTCATTCTAAGAGACTTTTGTTATTTATAAGAAATGTGAGTGTTACTTGAGTTGTTGCTTTGGCTTTGGTCCAAGGTGAGCCCAGAGTGTAACTTCTGAGTTATTTCCTCATCTGTATCAAGGACAGCAGGGTTTTGGAGTCCGAGATGTCTGATCTGCAGTAGTTCATGGAGTTGGTAGTGTGACTTAGAAGAGGCCACAAGCTTCCAAAGGTGTATGTTGTCACTCCCCAGATATCTGGGTGTCAATTGCAGTATGGGTTGCAATCATTGCATTCACACTTCTGGTACTGTGGGACACAGAGTGGGTTGTTCGGTCCTTTTAGACTAGCCTGAGTGATGCTGGTACTTACAGCACTAATAGCTATGGCTCTAGGGTTATGGGATGTGGATGGGACCTTTGCCAGTCCTTCTCAGTGGGAGTGATTCATTCTGGAGGCAATAGCACCAAAAGCCCTGGCCCAGGCCTTGGGAAACATTGCAGGAACATGTACCAGTCCTACAGGGTAAATACAGGTTAGATTAGGGGATATTCACCGGTAAGTGTGGGCTTGGAGCACAAAATACAAGTAGATTCTCAGAAGTCCTACAAGTTAGGTTCCTGTGACTCTGAGGAATAGTCACAGTCCTGGAGCTTCAGGATGTGGTGAGGTCTTCACCAGATCTCACAGAGCAAATGCCAGTTAAGCAGATCCCAGAGATCAGTAGGATTGCAACACCAAGAGCAACAGTACCATAGCTGCAGTGCACAATGACTATCCCTAGTTCCAACAGGTCATGCAGGGTGGTACTGGGGCATATACCCTACCACCCAGTGTCCTGAGCTCAGAGCTGCAGAAAGCTGTGGCCTCAGCTCAGATGAGCTGGGACTTGGGTAGACCAAACACCCAGAAGCGAGAGGGAAGGCGCTTAGAGAGTGAGAACAGCTCTGAAGGTTATGCCCCCCAAATCTTACAGCTGCAGAATTCGGAGAGACCTTTGTTCTCTGCTCAGGAAAGCACCCTCATTCTGGTTTGTGGGTTTCTGGTTGTGATGGGGTTGCCAACTCCCCCTTTTCCCAGTAAGATGGCCTCCTTCAGCCACAGAGCCAGGATAGTGCTGCAGTATGCTTTGTTGCCTTTCTCTGCTGAATATCTGGAGTTCCCATTACTTCCTTAGGAACATTTCCGTCCCAATCAATCTCCTGGAACTATGATCCTTCCATTATTGCTCTGGAAGTGTTGTGTGGCTGATGGGAGAGCAGGTTCCTCTCTGACTGACCGTTTTGCTCTCTCTCCCGGCTTCACCTTCAACACCATTTCTTTTTTAAATGAGTTACTCAGAAATTTAAAACAATAAAAATGAGTTACTCATTGCCCTTATAAGCTTTCATAAAGCATCAGTGACTTCACCATATATTTATGCTTATTCTTCCTTCAAGTTTAGCATAATTTCTGTTTTTCTGATCAGAAGCTCTTTTCAAACCAGGATCTTTATTTATCCCTCAAACTAGAACCCCCTCAGACAAGCTAAAACAAGGTCATAGAGCTCATTTTTGGTCCCCCCAAAATTTTGAAATCCAAGCATAGTTTTTTAACATCCATTTTCCTAAACTTTTTAAGAGTCCTTGTATAGTTTTGCCAAACAGAATTATTTTATATATTTTAAATTATTTTATTTATATAAGGTGAGCAATTTCATGTATTCCACACAACAGATTTAGCATAGTGGTATTTCCCACCCTACCCTCCCTCCTGCCCATGGTCCCCACCTACCCTCCTCCTTCCTCATTTCTGATTGACAGGGAATATTTTTACCTTTCAGCATCTTAATTATGCCATCCCATTGCCTTCTCACATCTATGATTCTTCTGAGAACAGAGGTGATCTGAGGCCATTGAGGCCTACTTCCACTGAAATTTGCTTTCTCTTGCTGCATTTTAGAGTTTCTTTTTTGTATTTATACATTGATTATAAAGTCTTTTCTTATAAATTTCTTTATGATTATGCTTGAAGTTCACTGACTTTCTTGTATCTATAGCTTCATCTCTTGTCAAATTTATGTTTTTAGCCATGATTTCTTCAATTTCTTTCTCTTCTTTTAATATTTATTTATTTTTATTAGAAAGGCAGATATACAGAGAGGAGAGACAGAGAGGAGGAGCTTCCATCCATTGATTCACTCCCCAAGTGGCAATAAAGGCCAGAGCTGGCCGATCTGAAGCCAGGAACCCTGAGCCTCCTCTGGGTCTCCCACACAGATGCAGGTCCCAAGGCTTTGGGTCGTCCCCCATTGCTTTCCCAGGCTACAGGCAGGGAGCTGGATGGGAAGTGAGGCTGCCAGGATTACAACTAGTGCCCATATGGGATCCTGGCATGTGCAAGCCAGGACTTTAGCCACTGGGCCACCACACCAGGCCTCTGCGCAGGGCCCTTTCTTCTTTTTCATATTATGGACTCTCATTATGCATATGTTAGTATGTTTGGTAGTGTCCTTCACATCTTTTACAACCTGTACATTTTTTTCTTTCTATTTCTCAGACTGGATAATACCAATTAGCTTAGTTTCAAATAGCTGGTTATTTCTTCTGCCTGCTCAAATCTACTAAAGAAGTAGTCTAGTGAAATTTTTGTTTCAGTTGGATTTTTCAACTCCAGTACTTCCATTTGTGCCCTTGATGTGATTTCTATTTCTAATAGTTTCATTTTGTTCGTGTATTTTTCTCTAGTTCTTTATTAATGATATCTTTCAGAATTTTGAGTCTATTGGAGTTTATTATTTAAAAGTTTTATCTACAAAATCTGTTTTCTGTGCTTCCTTAGGGATAATTTCTGTTATGAATGGATCAAGCCTTCTTATTTCTTCACATGATCTCTACTCCGTGTTGTTGTTGACATCCATATGTTTTGAATTTTTAATGTGTTTAACTCTGAAAACCAAATTTTCCATTCTCCTCAATTTTAGTTTTTATTGTTTGCTCTGGTTTGCAGTTCTTGTTTGCTTGGTGACCCTTCTAGACTACTTTTTTAGCTAGTATTCATTTTGTAACTTGTGTTCTTTGAAGTTTCCTCTCCTCTAGCTTATGATTAGCTGGTGTTCTGACAGATATAGTTCCTGGAATACTGGGAGCAAAAATAAAAATTTGGGGCCCAGTGCCAGGATCCCCTATACAGGCACTAGTTCATGTCTTGGCTGATCCACTTCCCATCCAGCTCCCTGCTTGTGGCCTGGAAAAGCAGCAGAAAATGACCCAAAGCCTTGGGCACCTGCACCTACCTGGGAGGCCCAGAAGAAGCTCCTGGCTCCTGGCTTCAGATCTGTTCAGCTCCAGCTGTTGCAGCCACTTGGGGTGTGAACCAGCAGATGGAATATCTTTCTCATTGTCTATCCTTCTCTCTGTGAATTTGCCCTTTCAATAAAAATAAACTAATCTTAAAAAATAATAATAATAATTTAAAATCTTGCCCCTTCTTTACCCACTGTGTGTGTGTATTTCTGTAGAGGAATGGACACAGAACTACTTATTGTACCATTTCCACTGATAAAACCCACCCTCAGGCTTTCAGCCAAGAATTCCACAGAGCAGTCAATGTTTCGATAAAATGTCATCCATTTGATGCCATATTTAGCCCATATCACGCCTATTGTTATTGTTAAGCCTACACATCTCCTTTCTCTGTTCTTAGGTTCCATTTGCTAGCAGAATCATGGAAATATACAACTTTTTAAAAAAGATTTCAGTTGAAAGGCAGAGTTGCAGAAAAAGAGAGAAACAGAAATATTTCAAATGTTGGTTCACTCTCAAAATGACCACAATAGTCAGAGCTAAACCAGTCCAAACCTGGGACTCAGGAGTTTCTTCACATGGGTATAGGAACCCAAGCACTTGAGCCATACTCCACTGCTTTTTCAGGCCATTAGCTGGCAGCTGGTTGGGAAATGAAGCAACACAAACTGGAACTTGTGTTGATATTGGATGCCAGCACTCTAGGTGGAGGCTTAACTTGCTACACCATAGCACCAGCCCAGGAAATGCACAGCTCTCTACAAATTCTGCAAATGAACCACAGCCACAGCCAAGTCCTCCTCAATACTTTCACACCTCACAGAAACTTAATCCCAGTCTGCTTGAGTTCCCTAAGCTGGATTCTGAGTATTTCAGTAACTTGTAACCCTCAGCTTTCCTGAGTATGTTGGTTCATATCTAGCTTTTTTTTTTTCATTCTTTTTACATCAGGGAACCACTCATCCATCTCGTGCTCTTTCGCCCTTCACGCTGATCCCTCTAACAATCCTCATAAACATAAGCCAAGGCAAACTGATACAATGGATAATTCTTGAAGGATAATAAACTTCTGATTTTTAATTGCTGGAACAAATTATCTGAGTGAAACGAACTACGGAGTAGACAGTTCCACTTTGCTTAGCTTTTGGAGGCAGAGATGACACATCTCTTGCAAGAGGCCCACTTGGCGGCTTCATGGCAGATGGGCACGGGGAAACGCATGTTAGAGCAATCACACCACCAACAGGGGAATCAGAAACCGGTGGGGGCAGGCCAACTTTTTGTCTCTTTTCATGAGTGCAATCTACAAGAGTAAGGAAATGTAAGGAGTATGCTTGGCAAGAGGAGTTCTCAGTGTGGTGTGCTCTGGATGCTGAATGTCTCATATTTTAAAGTCTTAGATCCCAGGTTGGCACTATTGACAGGTAGTGGAACTTTTAGGAAATGAGGCCTACAAGAGAGTTCCTTGGACCACTGGGGACACGGCCCTTGGAAGGTAGTTGTCACGTGTCTTCATCAGTTCTTGCAACAGGGTTGCTATAAAAACTTGAGTTTGGGCCCACTCACTCTGCTTCCTGGCTCATGCCCTTTTCTTGCTTCTGTTCCATCATCTGTTATGGGGACTTCACTAGATCCCGTGTCATGCTGTTCAGAACTTCAGTCTCCAAAGCTGTGAACTAAATCAACCCTTCTTTTCTCCTTACGTAGCTCCTCTCTGGTATTTCACTGTCATAATGGAAAGCTGAATGAGACACTTAGGAGTCCTTGGACCCCAGGGTATACTTAATTTCTTAAGAGGAATTGAGTCATAATACCCTGGACAGAAAACCTCCAAAAGAAAGGATGAAGATGTATCCGTTTACTCTATGCATCTTCATTGGATGCTTATCATGTCTGTACTGTTCAAAAGCATTCCTAACAGTGGGAAAAACAAACACAAAAACCCTTGCCTTTATAGAGTTAATGCTCCAGTGGAGAGGAGAGGGAATCAAAAACCCCAAGCATGGTAATTATGAAGTATGCTAAATGATTAGTCCTACAGTGCAAAATAAAGAGCAACTGATGTGCAAGTCTGAATGGGGTTGGCAGTGAGGAAGAGGGGTTCACAGAAGAAGGCCTGCCTAAGAGGGAACATTTGCATAAAAGGGCTGACAAGGCAGAAAAACTGAGCTACATGTACTCTGGGAAGAGGCACATTCTAGACCATTGGAACTGCAAGTGCAAACGCCCTGACTGTACAAGGAACAACCAGACAGCTCAGAACAAAGAGAACTAGAACAGCACTAAAGTCAAGATGAGAAAAGGAACCGGGTCATTATTAAAATAGGTCATTGCAAAGACTTCATTAGGTTTGGTTCTGTTGGTAGGTGCTTTGTTTTTGTTTTTTGGTTTTGGGGGTTTGGTTTGGTTTTGTTTTGTTTTGCTGGAATGCAAAGAGAAAGCTACATAGGTCGTAAGAGTCAGCTAATTGCATGATCATAAAATGAATAAATATGCATAGCCAGACATGGATCAAGGAACAAAATACTGTCTGCACCCCCAAAATTTCCCATTATGTGGCCCCAATTAGCTGCCCCTCCCTCCTTCTCAAAGGTAAACATGCTCTTGACTTCGAAAAAGTGTAGTTTATGTTACCTGGGTTTTAACTTTAAATAAATGAAAGCTTAACAATGTATTCCTATGTATCCAAATTTTTTGACTCAAGATTTTGCTCGTGGTATTCATGCATGTGATTCTGAGAAAGAGGAGTGGTCATAATGACAAACTGCCATGTGTTAAAATGCTGACAGGAAGATGAAGTCCAGAAGGGGAACTGGTGGGAGCAATGGACATGTGCCTGAAATTCCCGTGACAGTTCAGGAAAGAAAGAATAAGTGCACATTCCCCTAAGAGGTGTCAGGAACCCAGGAGACAACCCACTCCATGGCCCTTTCTATGCCCATCCACCTACTGAGTTCCTCTTCTGAGAAATAAGAGAGAAATAAGTTGAGGTTGTTATTTAAATATTGTTTTAAATGTGTTTGAAAGGCAGAGAGGGAGAAATAGAAAGAAATATTTTACTTTTTGGTTCACTCCCCAATCGCTGCAACAAAGCCAGGAACCAAGAGCTTCTTCCAGGTCTCCCACATGAATGACAGGGGTCCAAGGACTTGGTCCATCTTCCCTGTTTTTCCAGGTCATTAGCAAGGCTGTATCTAAAGTAGAACATCTGGGACTTGAACCATAGGATGCTGGTGTCATAGGCGATAGCTTTAACCAATTTATGTTACAATGCCATTCTGGTTAGTTATTCATATACTAATTCAAACATCTATGCAGATCCTACAATGTAGCAGACATGGTACTTAGCACTGAAATTTGACAAACGGTGGTCAACTGGACAAACAAATAGTGGGCTATAAAATGATGTGCTAAATATCAAGAACTTAACTAAGGACACTTAAATAAATCTTTTGTTTTAAAAAACACTGTGGTGGGGGTTAGTGTTATGGCAGCAGGTTAAGCTATCGCTTGGACACCAACATCATATTTGAGAATGCCAACTCTAGTTCTGGTTCCTCCAGTTCCCATCCAGCTCCCTGCTGATGTGCCTGGAAAGGCAGCAGATGATGGCCCAAGTGTTTGGGTCTGTGTCACCAATGTGAGAGACTCAGATGGAGCTTCTGGCTTCTGGCTTCAATCTGGACCAGAGCTGGCTGTTACAGGCATCTGAGAAGAGAAGCAGCAGAAAGATCTATGAGTGTATATATGTGCATATTTGTGTGTATGTGTGTGCCTCTGTGTGTGTGCCACTTTGCCTTTTAAATAAACAGATAGGTAAATAAATAAATAAATAAATAAATCTTTTTGAAAAGAATCATTGTGATAATTTTACAGTTTTTGCCTGAATGCTGATGATTATAAAACAGACTGACAAAAACACGGACATTATGGCTTATTTTGAAATTACATTTGTTGTTTTTACATTTATCAGTCTTTTCTCACCAGTTGCTAGATTTAATCTTTCTGAGAGTAGAAAAGACGTCTTCTAGTATCATGAAAAGTATGAAAGTAGTTGCAGTCAGAAGATTTGCCTATTGAGTCCTGACTCTCTTCTTCTTTAGCTATTTAACTCTTATTTTTTCTGTGCATTGGTTCCTTTTTCCATAAATGAAGATAATAAAATCCATCCTGTCTTCTTTCCAGAATTGTAGTCAGCATCCCACGAAATAATACATGAGAAGAACTTTACGTGCTGTAAATTCCTGTTATTAGTTCTCTAAATTGCATAAACCTACAGTGTGTGATTGAGAACACACACTGGGTAATCAGTATATTCCACGCTGTAATTGATTTCATGTGCAAAAGCATCTGGGTTTCAGACTCTGTGCCAGAGAGAAGAAGCAGTTTGTTGTCCTTCACCATCTGATGCCCAAGGACCCAGAGGCTGAGGACCTCACATGGTCATGGGCCAAGAGTGATTGACAATGAGGCACTGGACCAGGACTTCCCATTAGCCAAGAGTGCCAGAGCTTTGTTTGAAGGTGGAGCCACTGGGTGTTAATTTGCCCATTTGAACACTTGTAACCCTTTCTCTCAGCATCCTAGCTCTCCACTTCAGTTTCAGAGAGCTCTAACAATGTGCAGAACTGGAGAAGAGGGTATAAGAACGGGTGGAGTAGTTGTCAGCAGAGTCTTACAACCTTGACTTCTTGTTTTTACAGGGAATGTAGTTTCACAGAGCAGCTCAAGCCCATTGGTGATGAACGGGACTCTGCTGGAGTCAGTAACTCTGCCTCTAAACCTTCCTTTGGGAGAGACGGTCACATTCATCACTTGGCTCTACAATGGAGTATCCATTGCCTTCATACAGCCAGGTGGACAACCAACAGTCCTAATGACCAATCCAAAATGGCGAAAACAACTGGACTTCACCGAATCCTATTCCTTGTGTCTCAAAAACCTTACAGGGACAGAAGCAGGATCTTACAGTGCTCAGATAACCACAGAGACCTCTGTAATATTTTCTAATTATACACTTAGAATCTTTGGTAAGTAAAAAACAATGTGGGATTTAATCACATATGGGTTAAAACACACTCTCTCACACAGACACACACAGACAAAACCACATTTTTTTAACTGTTGTGATAGAAACTGTGTACTATAGCCCGGTCATAAAGAGTATGGCATTTGGAATCAGAATGAGGCACCTTGATAAAGCAACCCAAAGGCATCTTGGAGCCATTTAGTGACAGTACGTAAGAACAGAACCCAAATCTTGTAGCTTCTAGCTCAGAATTACTGCTTTTTCCCTTCACCCCACATAGCCGAAAATGAAGCAAAATTAATGAAAGCTGTATTTATGGTTCTGTTACTGAATCCATTGTGTGTCTGTTACAGATCCTCACAAGACTCCATCCAGCAGGCATCACAGTAGCACACTAATTGCTCACAGTAATTTGCATTCAGTCACAGAGACAACAAGTGGGAGTATTTCCCACATAACCACCCTGCACAATATCTCACCTCACACAAAAGTTAGGGCCAGCATGGTAGCCTAATGGTTAAAGTTCTTGCTTTGCACATGCCGGTACCCCATACGGGCACTGGTTCTAATCCCCGCTCCCAACCAGTCCCTGCCTGTGGCCTAACAAAGCCTAGGAAAGCAGTCAAGCACAGCCCCAAGCCTTGGGACCTTATACCCATGTATGAGACCCAGAAGAAGCTCCAGGCTCCTGGTTTGGCATTGCAGCTCAGCTCCGGCATTGCAGCCACTTGGGGAGTGAATCAGCAGATGGAAGATCTTCTGTATCTCTCTTCCTCTCTGTGTATCTGTATTTCCAATAAAAATAAATGTTTTTTTTAAAGTGGCTGAATTCTGGATATGCTTTGAAAGGATAAACCATCAGGATTCCCTGAAGTGAGAATATGAGAAAGATACCTAAGTGAGGATTTTCATCTTAGTTGCTAGAAGGATACAGTTGTCATGAAGTAAGGTGGTGAAGATTTCAGGTTGAGCAGATTTAAGAGAGAAAAGCAGCATTCATTTTAAGCATGTTGAGTACCAGATATACTTATATCCAAGTGCAAACATCAAGTAAGAAGCACACATTCATAATGTGGATAAAGAAAACAGGATAGACTTTTTGTACAGCCATGGGTATGGGAAAAGATGTGACACTCATATCAAATATTTTCCATCTCTGTGTTTCATTTAATTTTCCTAAGTGCCTGAAAAGGAAGTATGAGTGCCTACCTCCCCACATAGTGAAAATGAGGCTAGAAACGATTAATAATTTGCCCATGGTTCTATAACCAATAAACAACAAAGCCATAACCCTAACTTCCATTTTCTTGACTGTAAATTTAGCATTCCTCCAAACTCTACTCTGGCAAAATAGAATGTACAAGAGGTCTTTTAAAAGTTCATGAAAAATGCATATCATGAAAAAAGATACAGATGAAATGTCAAAAATAAATGTCTCGTTCAACTCCACTCTCCGTGAATATTCTTGCTTCTGCTCTGTGACACCTACTCAGTGATTCAAGCTTAGAGTATTCCTGCGTCTCTTCTAACAGACACTTGGGGTTATCCTGTTCTATGATAGGTCACCTTCTACTCAACCATCAGGTCAAGGCAAGATCATTTACTTTTTAAAGATTTCTTTTTATTGTAAAGTCAGATATACAGAGAGAAAGTGAGACTTAGAGAAAGATCTTCCAACCAATGATTCACTCCCCAGGTGGCCAAAATGGCCACAGCTAAGACAATCTGAACTCAGGGACCAGCAGCTTCTTCTGGGTCTCCCACACAGTTGCAGGGTCCCAAGACTTTGGACCGTCCTCAACTACTTTCCCAGGCCACAAGTACGGAGCTAGATGGGAAGAAGAGCTCCCGTGATTAGAACCAGTGCCCATATTGGATCCTGGTGCATGCAAGGTGAGGACTTCTCTGCTAGGCTTTCATGCCAGGTCCAAGCCAGTTACTTTTTACTGCCTTGCTTTCATATCTTCATTGGTTCACAACTGCTGAGTCAGTCTTGGCTCCCAGAAATGGTTGCATCACTTGGTGTCTCAAAGCCTGAGTCCATCACGCTGCTTTGTTTTCCAGAGCCTAACTGCTTATGCTGCAGGACACTCAGCTTGGGGTCCAAGTTGTCTTTATAAGAGGGAGTATACAAGGACAAGAAGAGGGCCCTGGGTAGACTGGGGCTAGAATGGTAAAATGGGTAATCCAAACAGCCTGAATATTTGGTGGTAAACCAGGTCCTTCTCATGTGGTCATTCCACACTGTGCTCCCAGCAAATAAGCAGCATTAAGTAATTTCCAAAGTAGTCAGACCATGATGTAGAGTGAAGGTGGCATACACAAACATCCACATGAAGACACTTACAGGAGGCTGAGCCTAACCAGTTATCCAGACCCTCCCCTTTTCTCTAAACAGGGCAACTGAAGAACTTGCAAGTTACCAATCACATTCAGCTGTCTGAGAATAGGACCTGTGAGATCCACCTGACCTGCTCTGTGGAGAATCCAGATGATAATGTCTCATTCAGGTGGCAGACACCAGGAAACATGTATCTAAGTGAACCAAACCTCACTATCTCCTGGGACCCCAGGAATGCCAGTGAACAGAGTTACACCTGCATAGCTGAAAACCCTGCCAACAACTTATCTCTCACTGTGTTTGCCCAGGAACTCTGTGAAGGTATCTACCTGACGGTTCTCTGAAAGCCTTCAGTTGTCATAGGGTACATCACCTCCTCATGCCCTAAATGATTGCCAAACAGTGGCCCAATGGGAAGCAGCCAAATGCTACTGGGAGGGGACAGGCAACTTGTGTAGCCCAGTGCTTCTTAGCACCCTCCAATGCTCTCTGTTTCTTCTGTCCCTACCCTGCCCAGTCCACTCACAGCCCAAAAGGAAAATGTCCTGATAAATCTTGTTTACCCTTCTCCCTTACTCTACTGTGCCCTGCCCTGCCCTGTATCACATGAAATTCTCAGTCCCCACTGCCCAACACCCAGCCTGCAGTGTGGATGAGGCCACCCAGTACCCAAAGCAACCTAGAAGGGACTCACTGGTGACCCCAAGTAAGACACTCTGGGCCTCCACCTATGTTTTAATCTTTCTTCTCTTTTCAGGTATTTTCGATAAGGAAAGTGGACGCTGGGGTATTCCATGGATTATACCTTTAGCTCTTTCGATAATTATAGTCATCGGTGTGGTGATGATTTTCTGTTGGAATAAAAGAGGCAGGTTTTCTTTCCTCATATTTGTCTCTTCTCCAAGGTCCCAGGGAGTAGGATCCAGGCCTGTGACTGCCCAGTGCATCTTGTGGGGGAGAGGTACAGAGGGGGAGGATGCACACATTGGCTGGGCCAGTCCCCTGGGATGCACTGACACTTGCTTTATCCTGAGCAAGGTGTGCTGCTCAGGAGAGGAGAGGCATTCCCAGGGCCAGCCTGTCTGCCCTGCTTTTGTGCCATTTCCTAGCACACTCTCTAGAGACACACACGTGAGGTACACCGGGGAATCACTCTCATTGCAGCCACGCATTTCACATGCTGGTTTTATTTTTCAGGTTCCCTTTATTTGTCTACTCAGCAAACCCAGAGTCCTGGTAAGTATCCAGATTTTTAACTAGGAAGAGCTGAATGAAAAAGGAATAGGGATGACCAATGCCTGGATAATATGGAAAGAGCAATTCAAGATATTCCTGGTCAGACCACAGGTTGCAAGGGAAAATGACTTGTAATCATGGAGCTAACAGAGTCCCCCACTAGCTTGAGATCCCATCTTCACTCAATCCCTCCTAAAAAGATCAGGTGACTTCCCACTCTGCTTAAGGAGGAACTGAAGTGCCATAGAAAGGACATAAAGGTTGTGCATTGATAGCAGTAAGGCAAGGAAGGGTTGAGATTTAAGAATCAAAGGCCTGGGTTCAGCTCCTTGGCGTGGTAGCTTAAGCCTCTGCCTGCAGTGCCGGCACCCCTATGTGGATGCCTGTTTGAGTCCCAGATGTCCCACTTCTAAGCCAATTCCCAGCTTATATTTCTGGGAAAACAGTAGATGGCTCAAGTCCTAGGTTCCCTGTTCCATGTTCAAGGCCCAGAAGAAGCTCTAGGCTCCAGGCTTTGGACCAGGCCACCTCTACCCATCACAGCCATTTGAAGAATGCACCAGCGGGTGGAAGATCTGTCTGTCTGTCCTCTTTCTGTAGATCTATCTGTCTTTTAAATATAAATGCATAAATTCCATATATATGTGGAATCAACCACCTGTCTGACGTTATCACTACTGCTCCCCAAGGCTTGGGCAGTGGATAAACACAGACAAAGGAGAAAATGTGACACAGATGTGGATGCAGGCTCCCGGCTCAGACTGACTGCGTATCCTTCCGTGGGTGGGAGATGCACGGCCTCTCGTGTGGAAGGAATGGACTTGGAGTCAGAAAATACGCACCTGAGTTCCTGTTCAGCCACTTCCTGTGTGACTAGGCATAAATCTTTATGAGCCTTCCATTCTTCATGTCTGAAACTGCCAAATCTCTATGGGATGCGTAAAACTTACTGTCTTGAGATTAACAAAAAATAATTTTAAGTAAATAACCAAATCCACCTCCAGGGCCTCTGAAACAGACTTTGTAACTGAGGGTTTTCTCAAAAAGAAGAACTCTCTGAGGAAGGGTAAAGTCTTGAACAATGGTCCCTTTGGGGACAGGAAGCACTCTAGGGAAGACAAAGTCCTGGGGAGAGCAATCGAGACACATGCTGCCACTGATGCTACCTCCTTATATCAACAGCAGAGTGCCCGTGGGACATAGGTGACACGTCAACATATCCAGGGAGCACTGTGTATGCACAGGTCACTCATCCGAACCAGGTAAGTCCTTACAGTTTTGTACTCCATAACTGCCACTGCTTTTCTAGTCATCCCTTACAAAGTCATTGCTACAATCGTCTGACTGCTCCAAGTGAAGGGGAAAGAAGGCAGGAAAGAGGCTGCAAAGTCAAGTTCAAGGTCATTCTGGTGTCAGCTGCACTTGCCCTTGAGAAAATGTTGCCCTTTCTGCTTTGACTCTGTTCCAACTGTTTAATCCATCAGTAATGCCATGTACCTTTAACACCATTGCAAGCTATCTGAAAGCGTGATTTATGTCTCTGTCTCTCTTCTCCTGTAGCACTGCACTCAGTAAGTGCTAGCTGAGGGCATCAAAAGTTGCATTGAAAATTTCCAAGGGAATCAATTCCATCACAGAGGGCTTTTAGCCCCTGATGCGGGGATATCAGGTCAGAGGTACTCTCTCAGGAGGGAAAGAAGGACGAGAATCTGCAACCCCTCCAATAGCAGCGGACACAATAACTATGGACAGCCCTCACTCTTCTTAAGCAGCATAACAGAGCAGCTTTGGTCAGGCATCAAGAACTGCTCTGTCATGCATCAGTCACCACCACCCCTAAATAAAGCAGGTGGCATGTTTCTGAATAACAGCTCACATCCGGAGAGGCCAGTTTTGGTGTCTTCTGAAAAATGGGTCAGGGAGACGTCTCCAAAGGGATGGAAGCCATGATCCAGATAGAAATCTGGGAGTTTCCGAAACAAAGCTTCCCTCATAGATATTTATAAAGTGGGCCTCTTGCAAAGAGACAACAAAAAAGGTACTATCACTTGCTCCCCGTTCTTTCAGTGTTCCTTTTGACAACAAGCTGAATCACACTCCAGCAATCCAAGGAGCTAAGCTCCGACACATTTGTTAGCTTCTTCCTTAGCAAAAAAATAAATAAATAAAAAAAATTAAAAAAAATTTAAAGAAGTCTAGCTTGGGGACTTTCCAAGATCTTTATAACTCTTTCAATATTCCTTAATTAATTTACAGTGTCAAATTTTATGAGCACATTCTTTGAGGGACCTGATGATTTCTGCTGTTACTCTTTTGCTGCATATTCCAAGGGCAGAGCCATTCGGAAGGGCAGGTGCTCCTCTTTTTGTGGCTTCCCATATTTGAGGTGACCCCAGGGATATGGTGAAAAGACAGCTAGGATCGCAAAGACAAATGCAGAAGGTCAAATGAACAGTTCCTGGTGTAGCAAGTGAAAAGCTGAGACAAAATGGAACAGACAGTGATGACTGGTTAGTTCTCAAAAGCGGAGGAAGCGGCCAGATTCAGATGCAGGCCAAGCATGCTTCCTTCTCTTCACACCGTGAGTCTACCTTTCCAGCTTGCTCTGGATCTGGAGCTGCTGATTTACTGGGGTGCTGCTCTTCTGTTTGGGGCTCAGGAAAGGCCACTCAACTGTCCTGGTTCTGAGCTGTGGCACTTGGTCTCCAGCTCCTTTTACTAATCACTGCTTGGCCTTCTTTTGGAACAATTGGACAGCCTCTCTCATCACACCTTGTTTCCCAAGAACATATCTGTGTGTGAATCTCTGAGCCAAATGTGTGTGAATCTTTTCACAGGAAAAAGGAAATTCAACACCTGTGAAAAACAATGACTCTGTCACAATTTACTCCACAGTTAACCATTCCAAAGAGGTAAGGCTGGAATCGCCCATATTCTTATATTCTTACTTCCCTCCCCAGACCTGGAACTTTGCAAACAAAAGAGAGAGCTATGTGATGCATGCATATATAAGCAGTCTATGGAATGTCTCAGGATCATCACCAAAATGTACCCAAGAAGCTACCTTGTACAAACAACTGAGTTTTCAACTCACTTGGCTTTGAACTTAGTTTTAACTTAATTCAGCCTTATAATATCCATTCCCTATCCCTACTCTCTCTGCTTGTCAGTGCTCTCCCATCCTCTCTCTGAGTTTCTGCTCCCCACTAAGTGGTTTCACTTTCCTCTTTTCCCACAGAGTAAATACATTGCTTCCAGGAAAACTGCCCTTGACAATGTCATCTGAGTTTCTGACAGGCTTCAGATACTCAGGAATGATGGGTCTCCTGATCCCACAGGACAGAAATGCATCAGGAAGCTTGGTATCCTGCCTGGCTACAGAATCTGAATTCCTACATTTATTGCTTCCAGATCTCCTGGCTTGGACCTGCTTAGCTAGGTTCAATACGTAAGGAGTAACATCATTTCCAGTACAGGATCCAAACAGTATTTCTCCATCTACTCTAGGACGAAGCATGCTTCAGTTAACATATCTGCAATTTGACTCCCTCATTGGTAACTAAACAAGCAGAGCTGCATTTGACAGAGATGCTGTAATTCAGAAGGCAATCACTTCTACCTTTATAAAGCATCAGAAGTTAATTCCTTGGGATAGCGCACTATGTTCTGACAGTGTCGGGAGTTGGGTGGAATCACACTCATAGACTGGTGTATTCTTTACTAGACTGACCTTGGGGCAGGTTAATGATCTCATAAGCTTTGGACCCCAGACTGAACTGGAGGAGGACAACAATGTTTCAATTTCAGTGCCACAGTTAAGAATCCAAGGCATCCAGGGCCCTTGAACTCTACCTCCAGGACAGTTTGAACCTCTTCACTTCTCTCAGTTCCTCACACTGTCCCTGATCAGGAACACCATAATAACCTCCTCCAGGAGCTCACCTCACATTCTCCCTTCTGCCTCTTCAATGCATTCTGCACACGGCAACCAGCTTCATGTTTTCGATAAAACTCAGATCCTGCACCTGCCTACTTAAGCTCCAGCATGGAGACCAGTCTCCATGACCCTGGAGGATGTGCACCTCCAGTCTCAGCTGCCATCTGTCTCCACACTGGCCCAAGTCAGCCTCCTTCCCTCATCTTCTTGCAGCTCCTCCAGTAACAGAAAATGCTAAGAGAAAGAGTGATTAGCATCTGCCTCAAGGTCCTTCTCCTCAGTCCTTAGATTTCAGCTCCAATGGCCATCCCTGGAAGAGGCCTACCGAGAACTCCCCGCAGAAAGCTGGTCCCCTTATCACTCTGTTGCACTTTTCACGTCATTTATCGTGTGTCATTCAGATATTTATTTTCATCTGCCCATATTTTATCTGCACACAGCCACTATTCTATTCATTCCTATAACCTTAACATCTAGCACATTCCAGGTGGTCACGAAATATTTTTGATAACTAAAAGGACATGTGATGTGGTTTGTGAAATGAAATAAAACAATGCAGTCAGACCTCTGTATGTGTGGATTCTGCACCCGTGGATTCTTCACTGTGGACTGAAAATACTTTTAGTAAAATGTTATCTGTTCCAAACACACACAGACCTTTTGTCTTGTCATTGTTCCCTAAATAATACAGCGTACCAACTATTTGCAAAGCATTTACATTGTGTTAGGTATTACAAGTAACCTAGAAATGATTTAATAAATAGGAAAGTTACATCCATAGCCAGACACAAATGCTATATGATTTTATGCAAGGGATTGGCCCAGGGTCTTGGAACAAATCTTACACGGATGCTAACGGTTGACTTCACACCAGAAGCCCTGGCATAGTGCCCAGCACTCAGAAGAGTTCAGCACATGTTGGCCAGGGTCATTGCTGTTGTTGCTCCTGATGTTCTTGGTATTAGATTACATCCTCCTGGACTCATAGAACCTTCTTGCAAACCTCCAGCACAGTATGAAAGCAGGATGTTGCTTATTCTGCTTCTACGTCATGCCTTGTCCTCTCACTGCTCATCTTTTCTGAGTCTTATACTCCAGAAGAAAACTAACCCTCCTCTGAGGCTGGGAAGAGTCTCTAGTTTTTTGTGGATTTGAGGTAGTTTTTAATGTTTCATTTCTAACTGCACAAATACTATGTGTTCAATGTAAACAATTCCAAAATTATGCAAAAATCCTCTAAAATTCTTAGGAAAATTATCATAAGTGGTTTCATAGTAAAGTCATAACTTTTTACCAAGATGAAAAGGTGAATTTTTTTTCTTTTTTTCCTTTTTATTCTTTCTCTTTTTTTCCGTTTCTTCTTTCTTTTACTTTTTTTTTTGATAACTCTCTAAAGCCAGAATATTTAGTTCTACTATTCTTTTTTTGATTTTGATTATTTTTGTTTGCATTACCTGCAAATAGTTGAGTCAAAATAGTATTTTCAAATGTATACAGCAAGTAAATACAGTCTCCCTTTTTTATATACCCACTCTCACACTCCTACTTACACACACACAAACACACACATTATCTATTGAAATGCTGTTGTGTTTGCTTAGTCACATTGTTACTTGCCCCATCTTCCTCACATAAATACATCCCAATTGTGGCTAACATATATCCAACAATTTTATGTTGACTGTTATTGTTTACTGAGCCAAGCTGTGACTGTGGTTACATTTCCTTTGTTGCGGAACTTTTGCTTAGAGCTCATCCTTGTCTTTTTCCCTTTGTCTTGTTTTCAGTGAACATCTGATTATCTTCCCATTAACACCCAAAAAAATGATTCTCAATATAGTTTTCCCCTGATTAAGTCTGTAAAACAAGCTACCAGATTTATACTCTTCTAATTCTTCTATAGCTATCCCTGCCAAAGCATCTAACCTTCTGGTCCATCCTGAGGCTGAAAGACAGCAACTATATTAGGGCTTCCCTTTGCCATCATTTTAGACAATCCCTTACCTAACTCCTCTGTGAGATAATCTAATTCATGTAAACAAATATTCCCCTTCATATCTATGAATTGTTTAAATGGTTATAGTCGTAATGCATGGCTTGTGATTTTTGAAACTACCAACTTCTCTTAAAATGTTTAATCAATTTTAAATTAAGCACATAATTCAAAGAACTATCAGAGAGAGTCCGTGAATTGGAATCTGCATGGTAGAGGTAAGTTCTCAATACCTCCAGGTTCAAAGGAGAAAGGGAAGCACAATTAAAGTGTGTAGAAGCTAAAACAGCAGCAAGTAATTGAAGAGAAAACAAAATGCACCAAAGGTAAGTAAATCTCCAATACAAACCTTTAATTACATTATCAGTCAATGGAATCGGGCAAAGCCTGAGAAAAATCAACAAGAAAGAAGAAAGGATGGCCAGGAAAGGAGTCATGGAGGCTTCAGAAAAAAGAGAAGACATAGAGTTCCCTCTATGACCCTGGGAGATGGGAGCAATTTCTGTGGGGCTGGGAGAGAGAGCCTTTCCTACCAGGGACACCAAGAAAAAAATGAGTAAAAATTCTAAGATGCTACAAAGGAGGAGACAGGATAATCTTGAAGTCAGCTGAATTGGAGAAATACTGTCTCAAACCAGGGTCTCCAAAAGTACCATGAAATGAGAGGCTGTGTTTTGGAAGGTACTACAAACCCATCTAGAATAGGAAATCTACCAGAACGTATGTGGCTCTGGGATGCAGAAATAACAGCTGAAATAAAAGCTAGGAACAGATTTATGAATGTCTAAGAGGCAAGTAAATAAGAAGTTTATATGAAACACTAAGCCTGTGCTTCACTACAGACCCCCATAATAAAATACAGAAAATATAAATGCTTATATTTTCTGCAATCTTTTTTTTTCAAGATTGTTTTATTTGAAAAGCAGAGTTGCATAGAGAGAGGGAGATACAAAAAGATTCCTTTTGGAATTATTTGCATTGAACACATATTATTTGTGCAATTAGAGAGGAACACATTAGAAATGAAACATTAAAAACTACCTCAAATCCATAAAAAACTAGAGATTCTTCCCAGCCTCAGAGGAGGGTTAGTTTTCTTACAGAGGTCTTTTATCCACTGATTCACTCTCCAAGTGATCATCACCACTACGACCAGTGCTGGGCAGGACAGAAGCTAGGAGTTTCTTCCAGGATTCCCATCTGGTGCCCAAGCCCTTGGGCCATCTTCTGCTGCTTTCCCAGGCCATTAACCAGGGGCTGATTCAGAACTGAAGCAGCCGTTATCACTGATTGACGCCCTCATGGGATGCCAGTGTTACAAGCAGCAGCCTTACATGCTATACCACAGAGCTGGCCAACCCTGCTATTTTTTTAAACCTCCTTATCTCTTGGTTTCTGGCACTCATTGCCCCCTGGCTTTCCTCTTTCCTTGGTCCCCTTCCTAAGCCCCTTTCTCCTCTACAGGACCAGGACAGGCTGCAGCTACGGCACAGATGTGGATTCCTTTCTCTTCTCCATCTAAGCATTCTTCTTTTCTGTCATCACTCATTCCTGTCACACTAACATCGTTTGTATGCTAATGATTTCCAAATCCCTAACTTTCACCCTCTTTTCCTGGCTTAAGTCACCAACTGCCTCTTTGTCATTATCATGGAAAACATGTCAGTTTTAAAAAAAAATAATAACAGAACTGTTGATTTTGTATCCAAGACTTTTCTTCCACCATTTTCCTTCAGATCTGTAAATGGCACCATTGTTAAGGGACACTCTTCCCTGGAGCTCCTTTGCAAGCCTGAAGACCACCAAATCCTCACCACATAATTAATCATATTTCCTTTCTTGTAGGAAACAAATGGACTTAACCAGCTGTAACTAATCCATTGTTCTGAAAGTGAATACATTAAGACTTGGGTGACTCATTTCCAAAAATCACATTCACACTTTGCAAGCAGGGAAACAGTCAATAATTACAAAGTTCCTACAAAACAAAACAGAAAGTCCCTTGTCCAAAAAGTAAGCTTGTTTATTAATATCTTTATGGTAAAATGAAGGAAGCAGTAATCCCATTAAATGGCTTTGATTGAGGTAAGAGGCTGTGATTGGCTCTCTCCCTCGGAAGCAGCCCCCAGTAATACTTACCAGGAAGTCACAAACCTTTGTTAAAACCTACAAGACCCCTATACAAATCTGTATCCCTTCCCAGCACCCAACCATGCTGGCTTTCACACAGCTCCTAGATTAACCCAAACTCTCCTTCCTGCTCCCGTGCCTTGCTTCAGCCCTGACCGTGTTTAACGCCTTCCTCATAGATCGATAAAACTGTTACTAACGTTCTATGCATGCAACCTCTTTCTTAGCTTTCTACTCTGCTGGGCCAACATCCCATCCAAAGGATTCCCTATCTCTATCCTGTTTTCCCAATGACCATATCCAACTTGTAAAGCTTGTAAGAAAACAAAAATCATGAAACCGAGCAGCACACTACAAATTCATTCCATTTTTCATTTGATGTTTGTTTCCTTTAAAGATTCATGAGCTCCCCAAGGATTCTCCAGGTATTTCACACTATTTGTTTTTTTCAGGCATTGCACCTTCTCACCTATCCAGTGAAACTTGAATCCTCAGCAGCTCATTAGAATCAGCCAAGGAGCATTTAAAACAACTATTTTGGGGTTATCATTTGGCCTAATGATTAAGAAGTTTATGTCCCATTTGAAATATTCGGGTTTAATAACTGCCTTTGTCCCTGATTCCAGATTCCCACTAAAGAAGACCCTGGGAGGTACTGGTAATGGCTCAAGTTCTGGGGTCTCTGCTACCTGCAAAAGAGATCTGGATTCAGATCTCTGGCTTTAGCCACAGCCAGAGACACTTGAAAATGAGCCAGCAGGAAGAAGGTCTCTTTAACTCCAGCTCCAGCTGTAGCTCCCTCTCTGCCTCTTAACTAAATCAAATAAGAAAATAAAATCAACAAAATATTACAACCAGGGCCAAACTACCATAGACACTGATTAGGCTGAGACTCAGGCAAGAGCATTCCAATGTACTCAACAAGAGAAGCATTTGTTTTTGCATATGGAATACATTGATTGGATAGTATTCAAAAAAATTAGCCCTTTCAGCAGCTTTTGTGTTTAACATCAGGTACCTTAAAGGAAGACTAATGGCAACCTTGTGGAGCTTTTAAAACTGACCTGAAACTGAAGTGTGTCTCCTCTTGGCCCTATCACAGTTACTGGGCATGGTCCTTCTATCTGCTCCCCTCAGTCAGCAGAGAAGGAGCAAGGAGAAAATCATCCAAGCCTTGTGCAGGAAGAAGGATAGGGACACCAAGAAGGGAGAGTTGTGGGGATGAGGAGTGGTGAGTCATGAACAAGCAATGAGGAGGGAAAATCCCTTGGCATAATTCAATCCTAACCAGAGATCACAAACTGGCAACTGCAAACCAGAGTCCTATCTACAGTGCCTTTTTTTAACACAAAAAGCTGGAATAATTCACCTAGAGATGCTGATTTCCTATTCTCTTCAGCTCACTGAACCACTTTCCTACAGGGCAACAATTAGCTGTGCTGAGTACTGTTATGTCTTACTTGCGTTCCCCATTTTATCCTTGGCCTGCCATCCACTGCACCTTGCTTGTGATGTATGCCTGGTCCCCCAAAATACTTTAATTTCCCAATTTCTAGCCCAAGCCATGAAACATGCCCCATCTTATGTTGCTCAAGAAGCACAGTAGCAATGCCTGGTCTCTATTTTCCATTCCCCAATTCACCCCAAAGCAACAAGTGGACCCTGTGTGACTTTGGGACACTTAGCTGAAGCTTTTAGTGAAAATCCACATAACCTTCTTATGAATCAGTAGTGCACAGTGTGAGGAATATCACCACAGCTGGGCACAGAACAGACATGGTAACCCTGCCGCAGGGTCCTTGGACAGACTTCATGCCGGGGTCTTAAGGTGGTAAGAAGAATCTGCAGAGATGTGACTTCTGAGAGAAGGGGCAGGTCTGACCCTGTGACTTTCCTTTTCTCTGAGGTGAACCTACAGGAAGGAAGCAGGGGAGCATGCTCACCAGCCTTTAACTTTCACACCTCCAGAGCGAATAGCAAATGTCTAAAGCTTTGCGTTCCTCGCACTTCACCTCGCCACCTTCGGTATCTGCATTCCTGTAAGGTACCGAGGTCTCTCCACCACCTCCCCCAGTACTCTCCACAGCAGGAGGAGGCATCACAGAGTTCACCCGCCCTTGAAGTTGCCCTCACTTAGCTCTCCTTCAGTCACACTCTCCTGGTTTTCTCCTCTGCTCTTCTGCCGCCCCTTGACCTCTCTCTGGCCCATGCTTCCTGTCTCATAAATAAGTTTACTCCCCTAGATACAGTAGGCTGGAAATCTGCAGGACATCCAATTGTCACCCTAAATTCTTCTTGTCTGTCTGCCTTGGTTGACTCCTAGCAAACCAAAGGAAAGACAACACCCGTTCAAAGTCCCTCTTAGGGTCTGGTTAACAATCCAGGTCCTAAGGAGACTCCATGATGAGCTATGACAACAGAGAAAGGAGCTCGAAAACCAAGCTTAGAGCAGAGATCTTTCAAGGAAGAAAGAGGACACTGTGAGAAAGGCGAAAATGTGTAATTTAAAAAGTTATAATAAATAGCAAGCTTTATATTTAGAAAACAGAAAGTACCTATTACACAAATAATCCTATAAATAATCGTGTGTAAAAAAGAATGGTTGGTGTGGGCCCAGCACGATGACTCAATGGCTAAATCCTCAACTTGAGAGCACCAGGATCCCATACAGATGCCAGTTCATGTCCCAGCTGCTCCACTTCCTATCCACTCCCTGCTTATGGCCTGGGAAAGCAGAGCAGAATGGCCTCTAGGACCCTGCACTTGCATGGGAGACCAGGATTAAGTTTCTGGCTCCTGGTTTCAGATACACTCAGCTCCAGTCAGCCAGCAGTTGCGGCCATTCGGGGAGTGAACCAACAGATGGAATCTCTCTCTGTCTCTTCTCTGATAATCTGCCTTTCAAACAGAAATAAAATAGAATAAGATAAAATAAAATAATGTAACAAGCATGCCCTAGGTCCAATGAGAATAAAACCTAAGTAAACTTACCCAGCCTTGTGCTTAGTCCCCTGGTCTCCAAGGCATTGCATGCAAGCTGAAGTTAGATGTCTTTGTGTTTTCTATAGGTTGTACCAAAACATCTACTTTGGTTCTAAAATATGTACCACCCTTTCAAATAGAGAAGTGTGATGCCCCCTCCTCCCAAATATTTCTTTATTGGGCCTGAATACACAAAAACAAAGCGGGATTTAACCTGGAACATGCCCTCTCATCAGTAGCCATATAACTGAATCCTATGACAAGTCTGTCAATACTGTGGACTGACGTGCTATCCCAGCTGCCTTCCACGTGCCTTCTGCGCTGCAGAAATAAACATCTAATAACCTACACTTCCTGGACTTTCACGGAATTAGGGTAATGCCTCTCTTCTGTTCTTCAACTCTGTTGTACAGACCCAAGTTTGAAGGAGGCGAACACTGGATCTAATGAGCATTGACATTTCAGAAATAGAATTCGTACTTCAGAAATAGAATTTACAGGAACTTGTGACTTGAGTGTTTTTGGGAGATAAGGAAGACTGAGTGACTAAGATAAGTCCGTTGTATCTTAACAATTGACTAAAATTCAGAAATGAAGAGAAGGAAGTTGGAGAAAACGAAGTTTCGTGATTTGAGTCAATTTAGGCTGATGGAGGCCATCAAGAAGCTAATTAGTGGGCAGTCAGAAACACACATTGGGAGTGAAAGAGCACAGCTTCCGTCAGCGATGTGTAACTCATATGTGTTTGTGAAGAAATTGGTGAAAACACTCAGCAATTGTGTGTCCGGTGAAAACAGAGGACAACTAGGGAGTCCTTGGTCACACCACTCAATGAAATTCACAAGATGGAAAGTAAAGTAAATAAGAGAGGTAGAATTAATACGTCTCAGGATCAAAATTTCAAGATAAAAAAAATGATCCATGAAGGTAGAAGTGTTGACAAATTCTGCTAAAAAAATTAAGAGTAAAATTTTGTTAAGTGGGCAAACATGACAGCAAGATAAGCAGTTATGGCTTTGAACCTCATGTCAGAAAACCCCATTGTGTGTATTTGCCATCCTCAGATCGCTACACCCTATTGTCTGAGGAGTTAAGCTCCTGGACTACTGCTTCATTTTTCCAAATCTCTGCTTCATGATTCTGTCCACACAGATGTTCCCTCTGCAGCTCTTAAACTCTCCTCCACTGTTCTTGTCTCCACTCCTTTCACTCCCCTATGCTTTTATCCTTTCATCCTTGAGTTACACCCTGTACCAAAAGCACAACTCTTCTATAATCTCGATTTCAAGCATTTCACCATCTCTCATCATAACCCTATATATATAACCCTATATATATATATTTTGCCTTTCCTTCTGTCTGGTATTCTGATTCCAACAATCCTTCAACCTTCATCACCTGACCAAAAACCCGTTGATCCAACAAGTTTCACTGTCACTCATATCCCACATGCCATCATTTTCCTCTGAACTCAGCTTAAATTTCAGAGCAAGTCATTATCACAACTTCCCATAAACCCTCAGCTTCTTTGTTTTACTTTCAATTGTACTTGACACACACACACACATCAACATTTCTATACTTCTTTTTTTATTATTAGTTGATACAAGTTAGTTGGTACAGTTTAGTTGGTACTGGAGTCTCCCTTCCCTCTCCCCAAGTTCCCTGCCCTTCCCTCCAGTCTTACAATGGGTGTAATTCATGAATTTTCACAAATCTTTCATGCTGCCCCTGGGATGTCTCCTAACAATTAGGAGACTGTCAGTCATTTTGATGTGAGTCCATCCTTGTAGAGTGCATGCATGAGGACTTATTTATCTCTGTTCCCACCTTTGAATATATCACTTTCCCGTTCATTTCCATGATGTATCCCCTTGAGTACAGTCCTCCATGAGGAGAAGAAAAAGAAAAAAGATATTGAGCCTTCATCCACAGGAGGTTAATGAACATTTAACAAAGGTATCAACATTTCTATACTTCTTATATCTAATTCTTTGACCCTTTCATATATAAATTTACACAATTAAAGGAGGCCAGAGAAAGATGTACAACAATGCTGACTAGTCTGACTTAAATTTGTAACCCCAATCTCAACACTATCAGCCAATGATACTTTATTTCCCTATGTCATTCTCCCATTATCCTAGTCTACTAGGAGATAAAGGAAAAGAAGTAGGAATCGGGAGAACTAGCTTTCAATAGTTATTTGCCCATCCTCACTCTCAGTTTTATCATTAGTATATGTTAATCGAACTTAAGATATATGAAGAGTAATGCCACACCCTCCCACCATAACATTTACCTTCCTATACCTATATGTACTCCACTCCATTTTCTGTTACTATAGTTGAACAAACTGTGCTTCTAGTAAGAAAAAATTCTCTACTTACCTACGCAATCTGGTTTCAACATGGAGTGATCCCCTGTAAAATTTCTGTCAGAACATACTAATGCTCCAGTGGATTTCCATCTAATCCTCAGTAGAAGTTACAGTCATGAAAATGGCCTGTAAGGCCTTATGCAATTTGAACTTCACCTCTCACCGTCACACCATTTTTCCTGGTGATTTTTCTCATGCTCTCTCAGCTCCAGACATTCAGCCTTCGTTGTTATTCCTTGAATCTGCCAGACATTCTCAGGGTATTTGTAGTTGCTGTTTCACACCCTGGAATTTAAAATCCATTCCTTTCACCTCTTCCAGATCTTAACCAAAAAGTGTGGTTGGAGCCAGGAACCATTTTCGTTTGAGTAGGCACTGAAGTCATGGTACTGGTAAGATCACCCAAGGACTGTGTGTTTAGCGAAGAGAAGATGATTAGACAGGCGGCCCTGGATAACACCACTGAGCAGAAGAATCCTAACAGGAGAAGGACAATAGAATCAGAAGAGAAACAAAGAGACCAGAAAATATGACTGCCTCAAAATTTCAAAAAGGAGATATTCCCAAGGAATAGGAAGTATGTAAGTAAATTCTGAAGAAAACTTAAGCAGGGTAAGCAAGAAGCGGGAGATCTTCCACTGATATGATAAAGTTGAAGTTGATAAAGAATGAATCAAGAAATGACTTGAAGAGATGAAGACTGAAATTGGAGATTATTCTTTTTGAGAAATTTGGTTTAATGGACAAGGAAAAAAATCTAAGTGTTAGCTAGGGAGCGGTTGCATAGGAATTGTCATGTTGGTCTTCTAAACTAAAAATAAATAAATAAAACAAGATTTAGGAGAGAAAAGTGACCAATATATACTGTATAGCAAGTTTCTGGGGAAAAAAAATTCAACCCAACCCCACAAATATTTATCGCACTGCTACTGTATTATGTCAAGTGTAGAGGTAATACAAGTGGAATAAATGTGTAGCTTACAGCATGAGTGCGTGAGGTTGAGACAAATGTAGGTTCTTGCCATTAACGGGGTCCCTCGTCCAGCGAGTGAAGCTCCGACACAGGTGCTTGCTCTTATGAGGATTTATTGAAGGACAAACTAATTACATAACATAACAAAACAAGAAATCCAAGTATAATACAGAAGGGCAGTAACTACAGCATATTTACAGGCTTCCTCTTCTACTACTACTACTACTCTACCACTACTCCTCTTTGTTCTTCTTCTCTTTGTTCTCTCTCAAACTTAGGTTAAAACCCTATCAACAGCCAATTGCAACAGGGCTGCTTGGCCACGCATCAAACACACCAATCACAGCCTTGATCACGCACACACACACATCAGTCACAGCTCTGATCACGCGCACACCATGCAGACTGCATGAGACCTTGAACCAATCCTCTACAACTTCCTAAAACTTGTTTACTGCCTTTGTGCCTTGAGAAGACAATAACAAGCGCCATCTTGGGGCAAAGCCCCGCTCTCCACATGCCATAAATCTGAAGAGAAGGGAAAACACCATGGCATAATGGGAATAGTCATTGTCTGCAATACCAGCATTCCCTATGGAAGCCAGTCCATGTGCTGACTGTGCCATTCCAGCCCAGCTCCCTTCTAATGGCCTGAGAAAAACAATGAAAGATGGCACAAATATTTGGGACCCTGTCATCCATGCAGGATACCTTGAAGAAGCTCCTGGATCCTGGCTTTGTTGCAGTCATCCGGGGTGTGAACCAATAAATGAGTAATCTCTCTCTCTCTCTCTCTCTCTCTCTCTCTCTCTCTCTCCCCTCCCCTCCTCCATAGCTCTGACTTTCAATAAATAAATCTTTTTTGTAAAATAAAACAAAAATGAGGGAAATATTAATGACAGAAAATGAAGGAACTTTATATATGATGTCCTCAATCTTCTCAGCAAAAGGCTACCATCTATTTAGAGCTAGGAAAATATGAGAAATGGGCTTAAAGGAAAGTTATGTGAGTTACAGATTTGCAATGATAATTAAAGAGGGTAATCACAAATGAGCTAAAGATGCAAGATGAATAGTTGTCAAACGGTCCTGAATGTCTGAAGATATTAAATGTCATTAGTTTGAAGAGGTTTCATCATCTATGGTTTTGTGGGATTTTTTTTTAACCTGATAATACGCAATATTCAAATGTAGAATGATTTGTAAAACCCACAGATGGTTGATGATCTGTAGGCTAAGCCAAATGGTAAGATATAGAGCTGGCATCGAGAGAAAAATCCAACTTTTTTTTTGTAGTCCTGAGTTTATTCAAAATCTGACAGTGAAGCGAAAAGTTCCGCTGGCTCCCTGGGGCATTTTGAAGTTTATCCCAACACTGGGCTGAGTGACTTGCAGGTTGGACAGGCTGCTGAAGTCCAAAAGCTTCAGCATCAACTTGGTGTTGGCGTCCACTTTGATCTCCTGATCCAGGGTCAAGACTTCAAGGGTATAAGTGGTTCCCCTTTCCTCCTCCTCCTCCTCCTCCTCCTCCTCCTCCTTCTTTTCCTCCTCCTGGGGCTTGATGGAAATGCCTCTCACAGGGCCTCACTGGATGCGCTTCATCAGGTACGTGACAGCCTACCATCTTGCTGCAGAGCTTCTTGCTGGGGATGACGGTGATTTGCTTGCACACGCACTTGCTGGTGTGGAAGTCATTGCCCAGTTGGGTATAATACTTCTCAATAATAACCTGGGCCACCTTCTTCATGGTTTTGGTGCAAACGCAGCCCATGTTGGCAGATCATGAGTAAAAAAAAAAAAAATGTGCCCAGGAAGCAGTGGATGATGGCTCAGGATAGGAGACCCATTTGACCCTGACCTTCATCCTGGCATAGGCCAAACTTTTGCAATCATTTGAAGAATGAACAAGTCGGGCCCGGCGGCGTGGCCTACCAGCTAAAGTCCTCGCCTTGAAAGCGCCGGGATCCCATATGGGCGCCGGTTCTAATCCTGGCAGCTCCACTTCCCATCCAACTCCCTGCTTGTGGCCTGGGAAAGCAGTTGAGGACGGCCCAATGCATTGGGCCCCTGCACCCGCATGGGAGACCCGGAAGAGGTTCCAGGTTCCCGGCTTCAGATCGGCGCGCATCGGCCCGTTGCGGCTCACTTGGGGAGTGAATCATCGGATGGAAGATCTTCCTCTCTGTCTCTCCTCCTCTGTGTATATCTGGCTGTAATAAACTGAATAAATCTTTAAAAAAAAAAAAAAAAGAATGAACAAGTCATCAGAAGGTCTTTATCTATAGTCTGTCTATCCCCCTCTCTACCTATCTCTACCTCTGTATCTGTCTCTCACTCTGCCTTCAAATATGTAGATAAATGCTTAGGAAAGAATATTAAATAGGGCCTTGAGATCTTACAAGCAGAAGACATGAAGAAAACAACTACCAACAAGGTTGGCTCTGGCCAATGACTGCACTGACAGAATAGAAGGAAATTCATTTCCCTGAACTGGGAAGCGATTGTGAAACTTGTGTGTGTGAGTTCTGAGTGGAGGAAACAAAACTGCCTCCATCTCCTACTAGGAGTGGCATTCAAATTTACATTTTCCACATAATTTTGGAATCTTCAAATCAGGAAATTGACACCAAACTTGACCTTGATTTGTGAGGTCCCTCTGGAGCTCATTCACACATGCTCAGAACAGATGGTCCCAGAACGCAGACAACCAAGGATTCTCAAAGGAAAACTAAAACTAATACCTGTGAAGCCACAGCATATTTTTAACATTCCACATCACAGAAGGAAATAGTTTGCTATGAGTGAAAACATATTATTATGTGTAATCTGTTATCTTTTCTATTTTCCATGATACAGTTTTGTAGGTATAGGGGTTCTGCCCACCTCCCTCCCCATTTCCCCCTATTGCCATTTTCCCCTAAATTATCACAATAACATAGTCCCTTAGTAACTGTCATAAATTTAACTTTCTGCTATTTAAATGTATGAAGGCATGGTAGGTATAGGCAACGGTAGAAGTCTAGTATCATACTATAAACATACAGTTCAAAGTAGAGACATGTACTGCAACATATCTTTACTTCCTGGTATGTTAGTCTCCATTATACAATTCATCCATGAGAATATATGTGTATATTTGTCAATCTTTATCTTGTATTTTTGCATAAAGACTGCCTTATATCAGAGAGAGCACATGATACTTGTCCTTTGGGGACTGGCTTACTTTACTAAGCTTAATGAGCACCAGTTGCAACAATTTGGTTGCAGATGATAGGATCCGTTCTTTTTTATGGCTAAGTAGTATTCCATAGTGTAGATGTACCACAATTTCTTTATCCATTCCTCTTTTGACAGGCATTTGGGTTGGTTCCATGTCTTCACTATTGTGGGTTGTTCTGCAATAAGTATAAGACTGCAGATCACTTTCTCATATGCAGATTTTACTTCCTTTGGATATATTCCCAGGAATAGAATAGCACGGTCATATAGTACATGAATTTTCAGTTCCCTGAGCAGCCTGCATACTGACGTCAATAGTGGCTACACTAATTTACACTCCCATCAACAATGTAGTAGGGTATCTTTTCCCCCACATTCTCACCAGCAGGTATTGTTTGTTGACTTCTGTTGGTAGGCCATCCTCACTGAAACAAAATTTGGTAGTGTTCATAAAAGTTAATCTGGAAGAATTCGAATCTGATTGTAAATCAGTTGAAAGAACATTAAGCAAAAAGTGTAGACAAAGATATAGTTTAAACTTCCTCCTAATATTCAAATAGATCTGACAACTGAAGGAAATGGTTCCAAATGTTGCTAAGAACTCAAATACAAATATATATAGATAGTGGTTGGCACTGTGCCATAGTAGATTAAGCTTTGGCCTAAGGACCCAGCATCTCATATAGTTTGAATGTTGGCTGCTTCACTTCCAATCCAGCTTCCTATTAATGCACCTGGGAAAACAGTAGAGGATGGTTCAAGTCCTTGAGCTCCTGCACCCATGTAAGAGACCCAAGAAAAGCTCCCAGTTCCTGGTTCCTAGCTTTGGATCATCCCAGCTCCAGCCATTAAGGCCAAGTGAACTGACAAATGCAAAATCTCTCTATGTTTCCTTTTTCTCTTTAAATCTGCATGTCAAATAAAAAATAAATAGGAAATACAAAAATTGGATAGTAAATCTGCATTTGTCCAGCATTCTGAACAAATGAAAGACAGCACAATGGAATTTATAGCTTCAAACAATGACTCCAGCCATTGTGGTCACTTGGGGAGTGAATCATCGGGCAGAAGATCTTCCTCTCTGTGTCTCCTCCTCTATGTATATCTGACTTTCCAATAGACATATTTTAAAAAATTATTAAAAAAAAAAAAAAACAAAAGAAAGACAGTGATATTCCACCCTCCGGTTCACTCCTCAAATGCAGCGGCTGGGACTGGACCAAACCAAAAGCCAGGAGCCTAGGGTTCAGTCTGAGTGTCTCATGCAGGCAGCAATGATCTAGGTTCTTAGGCCACTGCCTGCAGCCTCCCAGAGTATGCATTAGACAGAAACCAGAATCAAGCGCAGAGCTAGAACTCAAACCCAAGCACATGTAGGATGTGGAATGCAGATGCCACCAGCAACATCTGCAATGCTACCCCACACACCAACCCCTCAAGCCATTTTTAATTTAAAATATGTCTTAATTCTTTAAAATAAAAGTTGTTAGGTCTTCTAGACTTCTGAGGTCACCCTTTTCTTCAGTAACTCAAAATTCTCAAAAACTCTCCTACAAAACTAGGGCATTACTGGATAGGTGGGAAGGGCTTTTATTCATCTGGTGAACTCTCACTCCACGCTGCTGCAGCCACAGGACTGCCAGTCATTGCCCCATCTCACCTTCTACAGCTCCGTTCTCACCAGGACACATCACTATGAGCACAGACCTTTCCCCTCAAACCTAAGTATGTGTTTCTGTCCCAGGTTCACCTAAAGGAATTTTTTGTTTATTTATTCATTTTATTTGAAAGGCAGAAAGACACAGAGAAAGCAGTTTCCTATGCTTGGATTCACTCCCCTAATGGCTCTGACCGTCAGATTTGAGCCAGGTAAAACCCGGGGTCCAGAACTCAGTCTAGGCCTCCTATTTGAGTAGTAGAGACCCAAGGACTTGAGCCAGATACTGTTGCTTTCTGATGCCTTGCATGAGCAGGAAACTAGACTGGAAGTGGAGTAGTGAGGAGTGTGGATTTGAACCACACACTCAATATGGGATACCGGAGTTCCAAGCAGCAATGAACTGCTGTGCCACAGGCCCATCCCTCACATAAAGATTTGAGGATAGGGCCAGGCGCGATGACCTAGTGGCTAAATCCTTGCCTTGCATGTAGCAGGATCCCATATTGGCACCAGTTCATGTCCCCTGCTCCACTTCCCATCCAGCTCTCTGCTTGTGTCCTAGGAAAGCAATAGAGCATGACCTAACCTTGAAACCCTGCACCCATTGGGAGCTTCCAAAGAAGCTCCTGGCTCCTACACCAAATGTTCTCTCTCTCTCTCTCTCTCTCTCTCTCTCTCTCTCTCTCTCTCAATCTGACTTGCCAGGAAAAATAATTATTTTTTTAAAAAGATTTCAGGAGGATAAAATCAACAGCCTCAAGTACAGCACCAAATAGGAACTACATTAACAATGAGTTTTTTGGAGCTCTGTCCTCAAAGTCCCTTGGCTGGCAGCAAACATGATGGCACCGTGGATCACATCAGAGTGCTGGTTTAAGTCCTGGCTGCTCTGCCCCCAATCTAGCTTCCTGATGATGTGCCTGAAAAGACAGAGGAAGATGACCCAGGCAATTCGGACCCTGTCACCCCCTGAGAGTCCAAACTGAACTTGCTAGTTTCTGTCTTTTGCCTGGCCCAGGCTTGGCTGTTGTAGCCATTTGGGTAGTATGCCAACAAATGGAAGATTGCTGTCTCCCATCCTTGCCATTTAAAATCCCTTGGTCATCCCTGTACAGGAACTTTCTCACCAGGTGTTATTTTGCTTGGACCTGGCATGCAACCTTCCTGGGAGCCTGCTCACCTTCTTCTCCAAGCTCCAGGCCCCCAGAACTAGTAAGTACTCAAGGAGCCTACTGATGCAGGTCCACAAGTTGCTCAAACTACAGGACTCCTACCAAGCATTTGTTAAATACAGCATTATTAAGATCTGAATCAACAGGCTTACATTTAAGTCCATAATATATTTTTAAAGTCAATCAATACTTACATGCATCGCTTCCTAATTACTTTACTGCACTTTGCTTAAGGTTATTTATAGCTGTGTGCCTGCTTAGTGGAAGTCCTCTATGAAGGGGTACATCCTTCCCAAACCTGATGAAAATGCCACCACAAAAATGAGCAAGTGCTGCAAGCCAGTTTTATGGTTTTGTGTGTATCTGCTGCTGTTTCTATTGGAGAAGTGGTTGTTGAACATTTGCCAGCTCTCCAGTCTTGTGCCCTGGAGGGAACCAACACACAACCTGTTATGCTATCACAAACCAATTTAAACCCTTCTTGGAAACAGCAGTTTCCTTTACAGAACAGGCTCTGGGGCCTAGAGCTGAACAAAAGGCTTTTCCAAACATGGGAGCCTGGTGCTGAGAGATGGATTATACACTAAAATTAGTAAGGGCCACCAGAGTTTTTAAAACCACTGTTTGCTTCAATAGCAAATATCGAGCACAAGATATTCAGTGTCAAGACGGCTCATGAGAAGTCAGGGTGACAGATGAGGGCACAGCAACTGGTTGTGACTTCGGAAAAACTTAGTTTCCCCCTTCAAAGAAAGGAATCAGGCGGGCTGGAGTGCTGTTGAAGGAAAACTCCTGAAAGTAAGGTCACGGAAACTCCTATCTGAGGACACAGCAGAGGGGAGGGACACACCCCCTCCCTGGTTTATGAGTCATTACCTAATTCAGGTCTTCCTGTTTGTCCTTGGTTTTTCCATAAGTAATTGTTGAGACTCTAGCCTTCACCTATACCTCCTCTCTCAGGTCGTGATTGTCATAGCCTGGGTCCTGGATGAGTATGCTGGGGGTTCTGTGGTTCTTTGATGTTGAAAGCTGTTAGGGAGCCTGAGATGAATTCTTAAGGTGTAAATTTTCCAGTCACTGTGAGCCTCTCTGATTAAAACCTAGATGAAATCTCCAAGCCCAACCCCAGTCTGAACCCTTGGGCCTGTGCGCGAGAGCGTTGTCTCTTCTTCCTCTCTTTGTCTTCCCCCATCCTTTCTTTCCCTTTCTTCAGGGCAGCTTTCGGTCCTTGAAATATATGTTAATAAGGAGTGCTGTCACAAGGACAGGAAGCCACATTTTAAGAAAAAGATTCTGAGACTCATAACTGAACTAGCATGAATCCACCAGAGGCATGAGAAAGACACACAGATAAGAGAACGGAGCAAAACAGAGTTCCTTTGAAAGGGAACCACAGAAATGAAACTTCTTAGCCTGAGCTACCTTGTCTGAGTAACACTCGAGTACCTGCCTCTGAGGACAGGCCTTCTGTGGCTACTTCCTTCTGAAGTGCTCAAGTAGTAGAAAAGGGTAAGAATTTGGGGTGCAACAATCCTCACCTTGCATCCTGTGCCCCGGCTGCCTGGCTTTCTGCCCCACCTCCTACGCGTTGATTCTCACTAACACAGCTTGGCTCTTACTGGTCAGGAGCCCCTGGCAAATCAGTATTGTGCTGCGCTAACTGCTAACTGTTGTTTAATCCACCTTGAATACATTTAACTGTGCGTGTTCATTTAGACAGTCTGCCACAGAATGCCACCTGGCACAAAGCAGTGGATGTGCAATAAGTGCTGCTTCCATCATTTTTTTTCCTATCCACCCACTCCTAAACCTCATCGCCAACACAGACTACTGGAAAACAGTTTTTTTTTAAAAAAGGTGACTATTTTCCACAGCTTACATAGAGGAAAACATAGGCACACAAGCGAATTAAAAGCACGATAGTGAATCAGAGGTGCCAACACTGACACCTAATTTCTCAAGAGGACTCAGAATCACAAGAATCCAGGCCTCCCTGTGGTTAATTCACAATGCTTAAATGGAAAGAGCGCAAACTTTGCCTGCAGGAAGTTCTGGATTCAGATTCTGTTCCTATAGTTATAACCTACGTGATCTTGAACATGCCATTCAATCTTTCCAAGTCTTAGTGTCCTCATGTGTAAATTGGCACAAATTTACTTAAATGAGATAATACACTACAAAAGGAATTCAAATTTGGATTCTTTCTTGCTTAGTTTGGGCTGTAATTCCAAAAACTAGAACAAAACGATAGATGTTAAGCTCCTCCTACATTGCAAAGCTTATTTCACATGTTCAGAGATTTACAAAGGAGATAATCAATGTCTCACACTGCTGCTCTTGATACAGGAGCTGAAGTGAAACAGAGGGAGATTTCTTTGGAAAGATTTGTTGGAAGGCTGTGTTCCTCTCTTCCCTCCAAAGGGGAACAGAAATGACCCCCTTACCTCAAGCCAGTTGGACAGTTCAACAGGGTCATAAGTGGTTGAGAATTAAAAATGTCCAAGGACAGAAGAGGAAGAAAAACCTGAAACATATGCCCCACTCACCTTCCACCATACCTGATCGTCCCCACCCTACCCTCTCAACTATGCAAACACTATTAAAAAGATGATTAACACTGAGAAAAGAGAGTGTGTCACATGTCCTCTGGAGTTTGGGGTACCAAGAGTGTGAGGAGGCGCTATGGAGACTGAAGGCGTGTCGGCCAGCCCCTGGAGGTAGGATGGGAATGCAGCAATGTTTCTTTGACCAGGTAACTGGAGTTGGCCTGGAGCCTGCTGGAAGGCTCACAGCTCCACAGAGGCCCTCTCTGCCGACTGTGGGAAGCTCTGTCCTGAGAACTGAAGCTCAAATCAGCCAGTCAGATAAGAAACTCACCCACATCACAGGAGCTACTGTTAAAGGTTCCCAGCAGAGAGACCTTTTTTGTAAGAATTATATATATGTGAATTATACAAGAATTATATATATAAGAATATATAAGAATGTATTATATATAAGAATATATATCATTCTTATATATAATATATAATTCTAATATATATATTCTTATTTATATATATATATATATTAATTGAGAGAGAAATCGATAAAGGAGAAAGAGAGCTCTTCTATCCACTGGCTTATTTACCACATGCCCACAACAACCATGGCTAAGCCAGGTCGAAGCCAGGAACCAGGAGTTCAATCTGGATCTCCCATGTGGATTATTGAGACTCAGAGTCTTCACCATCTTCACCATCTGTTGCCTCCCAGGATGCGCGTTAGCAGGAAGCTGAATCAGAAGTGAAGCCGAGGCACTGGGATTCAAATCACTCATTCTGTTATGGGTTGTGGGCTTTCCAAATTGCGTCTTTTTTAACACTTATTTTTATTGAAAAGGCAGATTTTCAGAAAGAAAGAGAGACAAAGATCTTGCATTCACTGGTTCACTCCCCATGTGGCCACAATGGCTGGAGCTAAGCTGATCTGAAGCCAGAAGCCAGGAGCCTCCTCCAGGCCTCCCACAAGGGTGCAAGCCCTCTACTCCTTTCCCAGGCCAGAAGCAGGGAACCAGAAGGCAAGTGGAGCAGACAGAAGTCTAACTGGTGCCCACATGAGACCCTGGTGCCCATATGGGATCCCAGCCCATCACAACAGGCCCCCCAAATAGCATATTAGTGGCTGCGACAAACACTTGCCCCAGCAGAGGACTCTGAAGAACTAACAGTATACCTCACATGAAAAGAAATAGTCATAAATTACATAGCTGGTGTATTTGAGATCATAAGATACACAGAATGTATTCCTCCTCCATTCTACAGCCTGTGGCATTCCAATCTCCTCTTGCCCGTCAAGCCTGTCATAATCACCTCCTGCTTTAAATGCCTGGTTCTGTTCAGTTGCTTCACTTTTCAAAGTGTGTTAATCATTCCTGACAACTTTAATCTGTCCAAGATCTTTTTTTTTAACAGAAAGACAAATAAAAAGAGAGAAAGAAATCATATCTACTGGTTCACTCCCCAAATGGCTGCAACACCTTGGGCTGGGCTAGGCTGAAACCAGGAGCCAGGAACTTCTTACTGGGTGCAGAGGCCCAAGCACTTGGGCCATCTTCCACAGCTTCCTTAGATGCATCACTGAGAAGCCGAACTTAAACTGAACCAGTCAGGACTTAAGCCAGCAGCTATTCAAGATGTCAACATTGCAGGAGGCAGCTTAACCCTCTACGTCATAACGCTGGCCCCCAGGATCCTTTTTATGATTTCCACTTGAAGAGTTCTGTTTACACCAGCCGATCAAAGGGATGGAATAATTCTGGTTACACTGAAACTTTTCAGAAAAGTGTTGCTTTAAAGTGTCAATTGATTTTTTTATTTTCCCAGAAAGTATTTCCACCCCCATTCTTCTTGTAATAAACCGTTCACCTCTAGGCAAAAATGGAGACACATAACCTGTATCAGGCAGTCGTAGTGTCACATTTTCATGGCAATGATGGTTGACCCAGAAATGAACATGTAATCCAAACAAGGCCAATTAGAATTGGTCCCCAGTATTGTTCTATGGGTACTGGAGCCACAGAAAACTTACTTTCTGATTGCTGAGCTGAGTCTAACAGCAACCAGCTTTGCTGCCACATGGCTAGGGCCTACCTGTAGTGGGAAAGAATGAAACCAACATGGAAAGAGCAACAAAATCACGCAGTGATGAGAAAGATAGGTAAACAAAAGAGGAAGATGGAGAAGGACAATGTTAATTCAAGTTTGTGGTTCCAGGTTCTGCAGCGTTGGTTTCTATAATTCTGCCTCTCATGCTGCAAGCCACATTAGCATCCTTCTAAGTTTCATGAGTCACTAAAATGCAAGGTCCCTGTACTAAGTTGCCACCTACACATTAACAGGAAGCTGAAACCAGGAGTACATCTGGGACTCAAATCCTGACACCCTCCCTAAGGGATGCAGTCATCCCAACAGACATCCAGACCACCAGACTAACTGCCCACCCAGAACACTTGATGTAAATAAATCCTATACTGACTGGACAGAACAAAGAAAATAATGATAGTTAATGTGAGCACAGTTCATTCAAAAGCCAATGCTCGAGATTTGTTGGAGGAGATAGCGATAGAGAAGAGGAGAAGCTGGAGAAGGTAGAGGATGCTTCAAGCCCTGGTGCAACTCTGACTCCCAAGAAAGAAGAAAACTGAAGTTAGAAAGATTAGGTAAGTGGAGTCTCAGGCTGCTGCACCACTACAGTTTGATGGGCGAATCCTTAGGCTAAAACATCCATCAGAGGTGTCCAGGTGTCACAGGGGCAGGCCTGTGTTAGCATGCACATGGCTTTCAAGCCTTGTCGAGGACTGGCCTATCAAACACATCGTGTTGGTGCAAACACAGTGGTGAGTTCAGGGAACAGCTGCTGAGGTGATCAATCAATTAAGCTTCATGCAACAAGGATCTTTAAGCAGTGTCCTCTCATAGCTGCCAAAAAAAATGACTCTTTTTTAAAGAATTCATATTTTGTCCTTTTTCATGTCTTCTATTTCTCTCCTCATTACATTCATGCCGAAAGGCACAGAAGATACAGAAGAGAACTAAGTCGAAGCTGTAGAAGGGAAACATATCATGTCTGACAGAATGCCTAGCAGGCTTCACAGTTCCATCCGGGAGAGTGAATCAGTGGACTTGGTGATGCTCAAATAGCAACCGAAGGACCAAGCCTCAATGAAGTGTGGCACTGCTGAGCACTGTAACGTGAGTGAAATCAGAGACCCAAGAAGGAGAGAGCAGGAAACAGTTGAAACAAGATAGCTAAAAACATTTCAAATATACAATCCAAGAGACCCATTAAATAAAAAAAGATGAACATTTAAAAACACACATACCAGAGATGCCCACCTGGCCCATCAGAGTTGTACTTTCTTCATTAGTTCTCCTCAATACACTTTGCTACCTCACTTACAACTAAAAAAAAAAACAAAAAAGGAGCATCAAAATCAAAGTGCTGAAAACCAGAGACAAAGAAGAAAATCTTGAAAGCAGCAAAAGGAAAGAAGAAACCTTGCATTACACAGCAGTGAATTAAAATAAGAAGTGAATAAAAATAGCCTGGGCAGGTGTTTGGCATAGCAGTTAAGGTGCCACTAGGGATGCTTACCTACCATAATGTAGTGCCTGTGTGTACTCTGGTTTCATTCCTTTCTGAACCCCATGTCTTTTTCTCTGGAAAGCAGCACATGATGGCTCAAGTCTTTGGCTCCTTACCCCCATAAAATACACCCAGGTTAAGTTCAAGGCTCCTGGCTTCAGCCTGACTAAACTATTAAATAAATACATAATTTAAAGAAATCATTACAGAAGTCTAGTAAAAAAAAAAAAATGTCCAAGCCAGAAGAAGGGCATCTTTAAATTGTTAAAGAAAGGGCTGGAGGACCCAGCATGATAGCCTATCAGCTAAAGCCCTAACCTTGAACACGCTACGGTTCCATATTAGGCGCCGATTCTAATCCCAGCAACCCCACTTCCCATCCAGCTTCCTGCTTGTGGCCTGGGAAAGCAGTCAAGGATGGCCCAAAACATTGGGACCCCTCACCTGTGTGGGAGACCCAAAAGAAACTCCAGGCTTCTGGCTTCTGATTGGCATAGCTCTGGCCGTTGCAGCTGCTTGGGGAGTGAATCATCGAATGGAAGATCTTCCTCTCTGTCTCTTCTCCTCTCTGTATATCTGCATTTCCAATTAAAAAAAGAAATAAATATTTAAAAAAAAAAAAGAAAGAAAGGGTTGGAGGTGTGGCACATAAGGCTAAGCCTCCACCTGCAACACAGCATGTCACTTGGATGACAGAATTCCAACTTCTACACCAGGGATCTGTTCAGTGTGCACTAGGCTAGACTTCTGCCCTGTGGTGCTGGCATCCTGTATGATCATCACTTCCTGTCCCAGCTATTCCACTTCCAATGCAGCTCTCTACTTATGGCCTTGGAAAGCAACAGAGGATAATCCAGAACCTTGGGCCTCTACACCCACATGGGCGACTCATAGAGAGCTCCTGGCTCCCGGCTTTGGATCAGCTCAGATCTGGACATTGCAGCCATTTGGGGAATAAGCCAGCAGACAGAAAGGCTTCTCTCTCTCTCTCTCTCTCTCTCTCTCTCTCTTTCTCCATCTGTCTCTCTCTCTCTGTAAATCTGCCTTTCAAATGAAAATAAATAAACCTATTTAAAAATAATAAAGTTCTTAGAGTTGGAATAAAAAGATTCCAACAGCTAGCATTTAGTCTTGTGCCAAAACACTTGGTTAATATGTCCATGTAGCACGTTCAAGTATTTGAGAGCTTAACAGCTCACTCCATAGCCTTAGTCTAGCTTCCTGCTAGAGTCAACAGTGTTGGAGCAGTAGCTGGCTTCCTCCCACCTGCATTTATTTATTTTAAGAAGATTTATTTATTTATTTATCTATTTATTTATTTCAAAGTCAGATATACATAGAGGAGGAGAGACAGAGAGGAAGATCCTCCGTCAGATGATTTGCTCTTCAAGCAGCTGCAACAGCTGGAGCTGTGCCAAGGAGCCAGGTGCCTCTTCCGGATCTCCCACGTGGGTGCAGGATCCCAAGACTTTGGCCCGTCCTCTACTGCTTTCCCAGGCCACAAGAGGGAGTTGGATGAGAAGTGAGGCCTCAGGGACTAGAACTGGTGCCCATAAGGGATCCCGCCATATTCAAAGCAAGGACTACTACCACTAGGCTACCACACCTGGCCTAAAATAAACTTTTTTTTTAAAGATTTATTTATTTTTACTACAAAGTAAGATATACAGAGAGGACGAGAGACAGAGAGGAAGATCTTCCGTCCGATGATTCACTCCCCAAGTGACCGCAACAGCTGGTGCTTAGCCAATCTGAAGCCAGGAGCCAGGAACGTCTTTCTGGGTCTCCCACGTGAGTGCAGAGTCCCAAGGCTTTGGGCCGTCCTTGACTGCTTTCCCAGGACACAAGCAGGGAGCTGGATGGGAAGTGGGGCTGCTGGGGTTAGAACTGGTGCCCATATGGGATCCCAGGGCGCATTCAACGGGAGGACCTTAACCGCTACGCTATCGCACCAGGCCCCAAAATAAACTTTTTAAAAAGTGATTCTAGGTGAACATCTACATAAAACAAAGGAATTAGGAGCTCTGGCTCTAATCTCACTCTGCAAAGCTGGAAAGTGAACCTTAAAATGCTGAGCAGTGAGCCCAGTGCTGTGGGATAAAACAGCAATTCCATTATGGGTGCCTGTTTGAGTCCCAGCTGCCTGCTTTGTTGCCATTTGAGAAATGAACTAGTAGATGGAAGAGTTGTATCTCTCCTTTTCTCTCTCTGTAATCTTGTCTTTCCAATAAATAAATAAACACACAGATGTATTTATATATAAAGGGATGTCCAAGTAAATTAACTATAAAATTTGAAACAATTTAGCTAAACACAGAAATTCTAATGATCTAAACTTCACAGTATTTGTCACTCATTTTAAAAAAAGACTTGCAGGGATGATACTCTGCCGGCTCTTCCTTCAGACCAGAGATGGTCTCCCCAAGAAACCATTGAACTTATCTGGACAATAAGATGCTGCGCTTTATGCTTGGTAAATGCTTGCAATGAAAGAATCTCAATTGAATTTGAACTGTGGTAATGCAACAAGGTGGAGGAATCCACTATGAGGGGAGGGCTTGGGGAGGGATGGGGGGAATCTCAGTACCTATAAAACTGTGTCACATAATGCAATGTAATTAATTTTTAAAAAAGAAGAAAAAATGTGAGTACCTTTCTCCTCACATCCACGCCAGCAGGTGTTTTCAGTGGAGTTCTGAATGGGCCAGTCTCACTGGAGTCAGGTGGTACCTCAACGTGGTTTTCATTTGTATCAGGCTAGTTAGCCTGAACATCTTTTCATATGTCTGTTAGCCATTTGAACCTGTTCTTTTGAAAAATGTCTGTTCATTTCCTTTGCCCATTTGTTGTTGTTGTTGTTTTATTGTCCCTGGATTTTTGAAGCTCTTTGTAAATCCAGGATATTAGACCCCTATCATTTCTGTAGTGTGCAAAAATTTTCTCCTGTTCTGTTGGTTGCTTCTTCACTTTGTTAATTGTTTCCTTTGCTGTAGAGAAGCATTTTAGTTTGATATAGTTCCATTTGTTCATTTTGGCTTTGACTGCCTGTGCTTTTGGCGTCTTTTCTAAGTCTTTCCCTGTTCCTACATCTTGGAGAGTGCCTCCTATGTTTTCCTTTAATTGTTTGATGATTTCTGGCTTTAGATATAGGTTCTTGATCCATTTAGGGCTGATTTTTGTATAAAGTGACAGGTGTGGGTCTTGCTTCTTAATTCCGCAAGCTGCTATCCAGTTGTCCCAACAGCATTTGTTGAACAGATCAGGATTTTTACCAGGATTGTTTTCCGTTTTCTTGTCAAAGATTGGTTGACTATACATGTGTGGGCTTCCTTCTGATGTTTGTATTCTGTTCCACTGATCCTCCTTCACTGCTGATGGGAATGTAGGCTAGTACAACCACTGTGGAATTCAATATGGAGAGCGCTTGGAGAATTGCAAATAAATCTGCCATATGATCCAGCTATTCTGCTCCTACGAATAGAAATGAAATCTGCACATGAGAAGAGGATCTGTAATCCTATATTTGCAGCAGCACAATCTACAATAGCAAAGACATGGAAACAATACAGATGTGCGTCCAAAGAAGAGTCTTTAAAGAAATTGAATATTACTCAACTATTAAGAAGAATGAACTTGGGCACAGCTCAATGGCCCGGCGGCGAAAGTCCTCACCTTGAATGCGCTGGGATCCCATATGGGCGCCGGTTCTAATCCCAGCAGCTCCACTTCCCATCCAGCTCCCTGCTTGTGTCCTGGGAAAGCAGTTGAGGTCAGCCCAAAGCCTTGGGACTCTGCACCCATGTGGGAGACCTGGAAGAGCTCCTGGCTCCCAGCTTCAGATCAGTGCAGCACCAGCCGTTGCAGTCACTTGGGGAGTGAATCATCACACAGAAGATCTTTCTGTCTCTCCTCCTCTCTGTATATCTGCCTTTATGATAAAAAAAATAAAAAATAAATCTTAAAAAATAATAATAATAAAAAGAAGAATGAACTTATACCATTTACAACTAGGTGGTCCCAACTAGAGACAATTATGTTCAGTGAAATGAGTCAGTCACAAAAGAACAAATACCATATGTTCTCTCTAATATAAGGAAACCATTCTGGAAAGTGTAATTTCAATAACCCAATCCAAACTGCTTTTTCTGGCTGCATCCCATGTATTTTAATGTTTTTTTAATTTCAGTTTCATTTATTCCAAATACTTTCTTTTCTCTTGTTGAATTCATTGCTGGCTCATGGATTACACAGTGGCATCATTTTTCCCAAGAGACTTTTGTGTTTCCTTTTTGTCACCCATGTGTTGGTTACTCAGTGGCATGTTTTTACACAGTGCTATAATTTATTGTTGTTGTTGTTGCTGTCATTGTTGTTGAGACTGTTGTTCTAACTCATACCAGTTGTTGACCTTGTTTCATGGCTTCTCATTTATGGAAATGTATAGTGATGGAGTACTGGGGTCTACCATATCCAGATGTGGGGGTACAATACAACATGTATCCCTGCTTCCAGACAAAGGATGGACTCCCAAAGAAACTGTTGGAAATGTGTAAACAATCAGACACTGGACTGTCTGACATTGTCTGTACCAACAATGTCAGGCACATCTAAATAGGAGACTGATGAAATTATGACTCCTTATGAAGAACTACACTATTGTAGCAACATGGGAAAAATCTGTTGGGGGTGGCAGTTTGGGAGGAATTCCAGTTTATACAAAATTGTACCACAAAATTCAAAAATTGAAAATAAGAATATAATAAAAAATGTGAGATGATGACTTTTTCAGTCATGCAAAAGCTGAAAGATGCCGGGCTCCATGCAGGGGGTGTGGAAGACACAAAGGTGTAAAGAAAACTGTTCCATTGCAGGCAAGGCCGCAAAGAATTTCCCGCTGCATGGCAGGGCCTGGCGGGTGTCTCTGCATCCACCTAAATGCAGTTCCACCTCCCTTTGCATGGACACCAGACAGTCCCACTGGGATTTCTGTAATCTCTTTAGACATTGTCTGCCTCTGCAGAGTTGGTCTTTACTATCAATGTGAGCTTGGAAGCTGATGTTGCTGCTGATAACATCTTAGCTAAAGGGCCTTTTACTATTCATGTTGTCTCGGCTGCCCCCATTGACCATATGTTAATCAAGGGTGTTGAGTCCCTATGTGTAGTGGGAATCTGTTCTTCCCTCGCTTGTTGATCTTTAGGTCCCTCCTTTTGTGATACACTTCCTCCCTTAACTGATTCAAGACTAAGTTGTAGAATGAGGATTTTAATAGGAATGTGTTGCTGATTGGTATGTGTTGTCTATTGAGACCTTGCTGACCACAGGATTAAGACGGCTGATATCCTGCCTAAAGGTGAAACAATTAGCAGAATTATCCTTAGGAATGCCCACTTGACCAGGTGTGAAAAGTCTTTCCCAGCCTTTGTGATGACTTCTGTATAAATAAAGCAAACAGCTTTCTTGCATTGTCCATTATGATCCTGAAATTGTAGTGGTCTGTTTCTCTTCCACGCCTACTCCATGCACCCTTCTCTAGCTCTAAACTCGGCCGGAGCAGGACTCCGGGAGAAAGACTTCCTCACCAGTGTATTAACACTACTAACATGTTAAAGAGAGCCCTTTAGGGAGAAGTGAAATAGTACCAGTGTCTCAATCAGAGCATGTAATACAGCCATCACTCACCCCTTGCTTTCCCTTCTACTCAGATGCGCCAGTAGTGATTTGGAGGACACGTGAAAATGCCTCAGAATCTCTTCAAATGAGTCCTAGAGGCCTTTCCAATTCTTGCTTTTGGAATGACTTGCAAGTTCTCTTTAGCAATTTGCCCACAAGCAGAATAAGTAGCCATTGAATAAATAATGGTGGGGCCAGGGCGGTAGCCTAGTGGCTAAAGTCCTCATCCTGCATGCACCAGGATTCCATATTGGAACCGATTCCTGTCCTGGCTGCTTCCTTCCCATCCAGCTCCCTGCCTGTGGCCTGGGAAAGCAGTAGAGGACGGTCCAAAGCCTTGAGACCCTGCACCCATGTAGAAGACCCAGAAGAAGCTCCTGGTTCCTGGCTTTCGATCTGCTCAGCTCCAAGCCATTGTGGTCACCTGGGGAGTGAACCAACAGACAGATCTTTCTCTCTCTCCTTCTCTCTGTATATCTGCCTTTCCGATAAAAACAAATAAACCTTAAAAATAAATAAGTAAATAACTAATGGTGAACCAGTTGTGGTTTCATGATAGAAAGAGTCAGGAATAACAAGTGCCATAGTTTGCATATCTTTTGAGTATATCCTCCCAAAGGTACAGGTGCGGAAGGCTTGGTCTCCGGTAGGGCAGTAACAAGACGTGTTAGGACCTTGAAGAGATAGGCACTACAGGAAGTTGATTAGGCCCCACTGGGGACACTGCCCTCGGCAGGAACTCTTGTAGTTCTCAAGGGACCCCCGTTAACTCCCATGAGAATGGGTTGTTACAGGGCAACGTGGCACCTGTCTGAATCTCACGGCTTCCTATCCTAGCACAGATATTTTTCTGCATGTGTTCTTGACATCAAGTTGCCATCCACATGCTCTGATGTCACCAGAAGGTCCACACCAGAGATGAGGCAATATTGGATTGATGCTCTTGAGCCTCCAGAACTGTGAGCTAAAATAAATCTCTTTTCTTGAGAAAGTGCCTGGTCTCAAGTATTTTGTTTTAGTGACAGAAAGCAGACTCAGATCATAACTTAATAAAGTATTAATCCAAAAGCATCTTTCAGGTGGAAGTGATATATACCAAGTATTGGCATTTATCAGGAATGTGGCAGAATACTTACGAAGAAGCTGAAATTGTGCCGGAACTCAGGGTCAGACCCAACAAACAGTGAAAATCTTGGTACAAGGTAGATGAAAGCACACAGAAGCAGACAGGGAACTAAGCTAGCTCTGACATAACTGATCTTTCTTTTCTGCATCTCAATATTTATATATTTGTAGTTCAGATATTGGCTCAATGGCTCTAAAAGCCATCCCAGTTGTAACCTCCCATGAATTCATACCAACCTCCCTCTGCCTCAGACCATTTTGCCCTTCTCAGTCTGACTGGCTGCCAGCAGGGAAATCCCCATGACCCAAAATAGTTGTTACTTTCATAATTCAAAATTTGAAATTGATAACAGCTAAAGTCTGAGAATCTTTTCGAACTGAAGAAAAAAGGGTTAGGGGATGCCATGTCACCCACAGCCTTTTCTTTCCCCAGGGCCTAGTCCCCATAGGCACATTTTGGTTCAAAGTTTCTTTACTTTTTCTGGGCCAGGATACTGGCATACCAGGTAAAGCTACTACCTGCAATGCTGGCAGCCCATATGAACACGGGTTGGTGTCCCAGTTGCTTCACTTCTGATCCAGGTTTCTGTTAATGACCTGGGGAAAGAAGTAGAAGAAAACCCACGTACTTTAGGCCCCTGACAGCCACGTAAGAGAACCAAATGGAGATTCTGGCTTCTGATTTCACCCTGGTCCATTCCTACTCTTTGAGGCCATTTGGGGAGTGAACCAACAAATAGAAGCTCTCTCTATTCCCCCACCCATCCTCTCCCATTTTGTATCACATTGCCTTTCAGGTAAATAAATAAATTTTAAATAAATAAATCCCTTTTTTAAAAAGAAAGAAAAATAAAGAGAAACAGAAAACTGACCAGTAGTTGCTAATGTTCACAGCGGAGGATCTGGCAGCTTTGAGAATTTTTTAGGATTATAGATATGCTCTGTATGTTGACTGTGAATGGTGGTTACCTGACCATGTATTTTGTGAAAAGATTTAGCATTACAGACCACAAAGAATGAATTCCACTTTATTTAAATTGAGCTGACTAAATATTTTACCAAGAAGAGAGCAGTACCTTCAGTGGTGATTTGCATCCCATTTTTTGAAGAAATTTGCAAGGTTGGCACTGTAGTGTAACAGGTAAAGCTTCTGCCTGCAATGCCAACATCCTAATTGGGCACTGGCTCATGTTGCAGCTGCTTTGCTTCCAATCCACCTCCCTGCTAAAGTACAAGGAAAAACAGCAGAGACTGGCCCAAGGACTTAGGCCCCTACTACCCATTGAGGAGACCTGGAGGAAGCTTCAGGCTCCTGACTTTAGACAGACCCCACCTAGGCTATTGAGGCCATTAGAGAGTAAACAAGAGATTGGAGATCTCTATCTATCTGTCTGTCTCTCCCTCTTACTCTGTCTGTAATTCGGCCTTTTAAATAAGTGAAATAACCCCTTTAGAGTAAAAAGAAATGTGTGTCATTTTAACATAGCCTAGAAATTTGTTCAAACATTACATTTACTTTACTATCTAGTCTCTCTAAAATATCTCTTAGCATGCCCTTTAAACAGACTATGGGGGAAGGCATTTGGTGAAGGAATTAAGATGCCACTTGGAACCCCTGCATCCCATAACAGAGAGCCTGGATTGCAGTCTTGGCTCTTCTTCCTATTCCAGTTTCTAGTTAATGCACTCTCCAGGAGGCAGCATGCAATGGATTTACTACAGGGTTCCCTGCCAACCAAGTGGGAAACATGCTAACTTATGAACTCTCCTTCAACTGGGCCAACCAATAGCATTTGGGGCCATCTGGGGAGTAAATCAGCAGATGGAAGATCTTTGACACTTTCTCTGTCTCCCAACCTTTCAAATAAATTAATAAAATGCATAACACAAAATAAATGTATTCTTAATATAATAGCTGTGCTCTTAAGGGACTTCCTGAAAGTAGATTCATTTAAGTATAATTTACATACCATAAAATTCATTCATGTTCAGTACACAGTTCAACGATTTTCAGCAAATTTACAGAATTGTGCAACCATTACCACAAGCTAATTTTAGGACATCTTTTCATACCCAAAAGACCCCTTGTGACCATTTCTGGTTTAAGAAACTTTCAGAAAAGTAAAACATAAGCAGACAACCCAATGATAAACTTATTAACACAGAGCCACTACATTTTGAGCACTGGAAAGTTCTTACAATCATCTAAGTCTAATGAATTTTAGCTACATGTTCAAACACTTCTGTAACACATGTGATGAGTAGTTAGACGGCCTGGTTAGACAACACTCAGTGACAAATAAGTAACTGTCTTATTTAACATTTCATTTCATCCTTGGTCAGGTCTCTTTATCACACAGCTGCTCCTCACTTAAAGGCTTACATCAGCAATCCCCTACATGGCCTCATCCTCAACTCAGTAACATCACTAAGTCTCAACTCCAGCAGTCTTAAGGTTTTGTAAAACTCAAAATCAGCCCTGGCAATTTCTAGAACCAACAATGACATTAGTATGCAATAAAAGTGGCAGCAGAGGTTTAAGAGGAATTATTCTTAATCCCTTGTGGTTCAAGCAAAGGGATGAAGTAAACAACAGAAAACTAAAGTTTTACAGCAGGAGACTAAGGAAACTGAACACAGTGTTGGAAAATGGGCAGCAGCTGATGGAGGCTGCTAAGACTCTCTGGCAAGATGACAAGGGGCAGTCCATGAGGCGACACTGATGGAAAAGTCCGAGAGACTGCTTACACACCTTCAAGGCAGAAGCTGTATGTCAAGAGTAGTTAGTCTCCCTGTGCCTATGGAATTGTATCACAAAATTAAAAATAAAATAGAAGGGAAAGAAAGAGTAGTTAGTCTATCAATCATGTAAACTAAAGCACCTACCATGAAATTAAAAATGAACCTAAAACTAAGATTATTTACATCTTGGCATATTTACCCATCCAGTGAATCACCTCACTTTATTCTAAGCAAGTATTAAATTTCACAACTAGTCCTGTGTATTGCATTGCAAGGATGAAAGGATTGGGATAATTTTCATAACCTTGTGCACTAGCAAAGGACTCCAGAGGATCAGATATGCTGGATGCCTGGGAGATTACAATCTAGAAACAAAATCACTGGGGCTGGCTAAATGTGCAGGCTTGTGACCTGCGCAACCACTAAGAGTCTCTCTCTTGACTTAGTGATCTGCTATTTATATCCCAAGATTCTTATTTATGTTTTGATGCAGGACCCTGTTTTCATCTTGCAAAAGGCTCACACCAATTGTGAAGCTCATTCAGACCTGGAGAGGGGAGACGAAGTTCATTGTAAGAACTGTACATCCCTGTGCATAGCCCCTTGAGGTTTCAGAATTCTTTCACATGCTTCTCACATAACCCTTATTGTCTACTACAGACACAAAAACAAATAAAAAATTACAAATGAGGAGCAGTTGTGGTTGGTGCAAAGACACAGAATCAGAGGATTTAGAAGAGATGTTACCACACTCCTGTTGGTCTTTCTCACTCTGCATTTTACAAATCAAAATAAGTTTAGGCTCAAGGAAGTTACAAGGTTCATGCAAGGTCATATGCAAGCGGGAGAGGCCTTCAGAAAGTTCGTGGAAATGCAAGTTGTAGGGGAAAAAAACTATGCACAGATTACAGTAGTTTTTGCACCAAAACAAACTTGTACTGACTCATTCCAGTATGTCTGAACAGGATCTAGCATGAGGCACCAAGGCTGATGAGAGCAGTTTGAAAAGAATCCCAATTGAAGCAACATGAAGTCACTGTTGGTTTATGGAAACAAAAAAAAAAAAAAAAAAAAACAAAAAAACAAAAAACAGCAGTTCACAGAGAACTCACTTTAAGTTACTCACGTAACTAATCTGATAGTTAGTTCTTGTGTTCCTGCCACCCATAAATCACCAGAAGTTGTGTTCGAACTTTGCTTGTTGGATAAGAGGAATAAGTAGGAGTATTTTGGTGGAAGGTATTTTCAGATCATTTCTATCAATGTATGTGGACAAGATTAATCTTATTTGGTGCCTTGATTGATAAGGACTAACAATTAATAGCAGAACCAATACCAACATCATATACTTGTCAATAGGTTTGACTCTATTCCATTCTGATTAAAACATTAACATGAAATGAGCTTCCTGTTCAACGAGTGTCAAAACTGTTGTGTTCAGATCAGCTCCAAACAAGACCAGAGTCATTAATGAACATTTATAAACAAATGAAACCAAGATTTTTTTTTTAAGATGAACTTGTGTATGTGAAGGTTGAAAGGAAGGAGAGACAGAGAGGAAGATTTTCCATCTGCTAGTCCACTCTCCAGGTGGTTGCTACACCTGAAGCTGGGCCAAGCTGAAGCCAGGATCCACAAACTTCCTGCTGCACAGCACTAGTCTTAAGGGATCCAGATCTTAAAGGCTTTCTTCCAAGAACTTCAACAGGAGATAAAGCACAGTTTTTCCAGTAAGATCCTAAAATAAAGCACAAAGTAGTGGCAACCAAGAAATGAAAGAGCTCCAAAGCAACAGTAGACCTATTAAGAACAAAGGTTATGGCAGTAGCTTTTTGGAGACAGACTATGAAACTGTGTCACATAATGCAATGTAATTAATTTAAAAAAAAAAAAAAAGAACAACCCAGGAAAAAAAAAAAAACAAAGAAATGGAGACAGGACTCAAGCCTAAGCACCCCAATATGGGATACAGGAGACCCCAAAGCATACTTTAGCCCCTGAACCAAATGACCATGCCCACATTAAATCCTTTTTAAGGTTTATTTCATTTGTTTGAAAGGCAGAATTAAAGTGATGGATGGGGAAAGGCAGAGAGACAGAGAGATCTTCTGTTAGTTCACTCCCTAAATGGTTGCAATAGTTGGGGCTGGACCAGGATGAAGCCAGGAGCTTCAACCAGGTTTCCCATGTGAGTGCAGGGTTCCAACTTGGGCCATCTTTCACTGTTTATCAGGCATATAACAGGGAACTGGAGCAGAAGGAAGTAAACAAAACTCGAACCAGCACCCATATGATATGTCAGCACTGCTGTGTCACCATGCCACTCTCCCCTCCATCCACCCATACACACACGAACATTGAATCTTAAAGCTGGAGAACAGTCTCTTTTGATTCCATGTCCCACATCCAGGGCACACCCATGTGCAGAATGGGTTCCCAAAGTTGCCGGCATCCCCACTCCCACAGTTCCAATGGACTCAGCCCATACTTCAGCTCCCAAATTGAAATCGTAAACTACAGCTCTCCCAAGCTGCACACAGGTACCTCAACTGTTGTGGATCTCAGCAGTAATTCACTCCTTTAGCTCCACCAGACCGTGTCTCGGGGAGGATTCTTTGCAGTAGATCCAACCCAAAACTTCTACTGGCCATCACCTTAGTTGGGGCTCTCTGAGGACCTGTGACCCTGCAACAAGTCTCTGCCATCCAAGACATCCTTTGAAATCTAGGTGGAGACCTCTACCACCACAGTTCTTGCACTCTGTGCACTGCAGAACCAGCACCATGTGGGTACCACCAAGGTTTACGGTTTGTGCGCTCCAGAGAGGTTGGTGGAGCTGTACCTGTGGCTGCTGTAGTAAGAATTGGAGCGGCCAAAGACCACTTCACCAGAATGCAGCAATGGATACCCAACATGGTCCTGGGCAGCAAATCCACAATATCCTCAGCCCACTCCTTCACCCGAGACCCATTCTTCCCTTCTAGGCTTTAGCACCTGTGATAGGGGGAGCAACCTTGAAGATCTCTGAAATGCCTTTGTAGTCTTTCTTGATGCTGGTTCCCGTGAATACCAGTCCCCTCAGCAAAGAAATCTCAGCCATATACAGGCAGGCTGAGAACTTATGAAATCTTCCCACTGTGTTTGCCTTTTTTTTTAATCTTTTTTTTTTTTATTTTATTTTGGCAATCTTTACATTGTTGATTAGGGTAAAAAGTTACAAGGGCTAAAGGGAATATTGAGGAGAACCCCCACCCAGTCTCCCACCCACCCCAGGTCCCGGATGTAGGGCATACTCTGAGATCCTTTCTCAAGCGGTCCCGGTAGTCCACCAGTTATCCATTGCTGCCAATCTCGCCACTCCAGACACAATGAGGCTATTGAATAATCTACTGGTTGACATAGTCCATCATAGAGTCTCCATTTGTCCAGTGTTTCACTGCCAACATATAGCTGTGGTGGTTGATTGACCTGTTCTATCTTCCGTCTTATTCTTGGTTAAGGTTCTGGGTCTGCCATTTAGTTGAGGGGATCCCCAAAGAAACTTTGAGGTGTTCCCAGACCAGATTCCTATATGTACTAGCAAGTACCGGACCTGGCACAGTCCATCTCTCCGATCAGCTGGTGGTTGCAATTGCTGGGTTGGTTGCGACTTCAGCCCCGACTTCCACTGGAACCAATGGGTGTTGCAGTTCATCCTGGATCTGCTCATCCCATACTCAGCCATCACACAAACCGGTGGGGGCTGCAACCTAGTCAGAGCAACCCCCAATAGCCCCCACCAGGCCCACCCCTGCCGTGATTTGCCAGTATGTGTAGCAGACTAGTTCAGTCTGCCCCATATCTCATTTGGCTCTCGTAAATGTCGAAGGGTATTGGAGCTTAGTTCCATCTAACCAGCTCAACTATCCAGCCCTCATGGCTGTTGTTGAGTGCCTCTCTGTCTAGCCACCCCAGCCCCTGTCCTAGTTATTTTGTGCCCTCCCAAGGGAGTGGAACCCAAGAGGGAAGAGCCCACTATTTCCTTCCCAGGTCACTCTCACTCCTGGATTATGCTCTCTCCAGGTGGTCCTGTGGAGACAGTATTACCCCTAGTGCCAGCTTCCGCTCCGGTTAAGCCCCGAAAACTCTCACCCCCTCTAGTTTTCTTGGCACTAGTAGGAACAGTCCGCCCAACCTGGCTCTTCCCTGATCTGGTCCACATGAGGCGCACAGGTGCTGTAGCCCTGCCTAGTCTGGTCTACCCCCATCCCAGCTCATACTCTCCAGTGGAAGTAGCTATTCAGCAAGGGAACCACCCCTTATTCCCCTGTCGAGTCTGCCCATCCCTTCCTGATTCTCACGTGTGCTGGTTGGGTGCTGCGGTCACATCCGGCACATAAAGCCTCACCTTGGCATTCTGAGTTGTATACTGCTTTTGTCGCGACCAAACCTGGCTCGACCCACACTCTGCTCCAACGTTCAGATTTGCCAGTGGATGACACGAGCTGTTTCAGCCTGGTCCGCCCCCAACCCATGCCAACTGCATGCCAGTGGGACACCTTCCATAACCTCTTCTGGGCTGTTTCCTTCCATGCCTCCTGTGCTTATTTGTGGGATCCGTGTCCTGTCACAGGAGTTGCTCAGGCTCCTCCCTCAGATCCCATCCTGATGCCAGGTTTCGTGCTTACCAGTGGGTCCATGGACCAGCCCTACTCAGTTTACCTCCTGTCCTAGTAGGAACAGTGGCTTTTCTTAACTGGCCTTCAACCCATTCTGGTTCCTGCTGTTGGATGTCTCAGCCCAACCACGGTTTGTCCATACCCACATATAGCACTTACATGGCTCAGTTGGAGTTGAAACCCGGCGTAGTCCATCCCACATCTACCCTGGTCCTCCAGGACACCAGAAGGTGTTGCAGTCTGGCCCAGCCCAGTGCGCCAAGTCCCAGTCCACACTTGTGCCAAAGGAGGCTACAACTGTATCCCTACCAGAACACGGCCCCATTCCAGCTTGTACGCCCCTTGGTGGAAACCTCCTCCCAGCCAGGGTCTCCCCTCCACTCCCCAACTGGGCCTGTTCCCAGCCAGTGTTAAGTGTGCCAGTAGTTGCTCTGGCTCAGATCGACACAGCCTGTCGCCTGTCACAACCCCTGCCCTAGACACTGTGTCCCATCATCCTCGGCTCACATAAACCGACTGGTGCAAGAACCTAGCAGGGCATGTCTTGTGTTCCATCCTGGTTTCTGATTTAATTTGTGGTCTAAGGTTTGTTCAGTACTGACCAGGGCGCCCAATCCTTCACCTTTCCATACATTGATGAGCAATCGGAGCTACTTTGCCCAGCCTACCCGACCCCCAGGTCTGGACTTCATGTTCACCAGTGGAAGCTATGGCTCACCAGGAGAATTTCCCAAGTTTCTCCCCTATATCCCCTCCCAGACCAAACTCTCACACATGCCATTGGGTTTTAGGCTAGTGCCCGGCACAGCCCAGCCTTCCTTTTGGCCTTGCATGGGTTGGCGAACGCAGCAGCCCAGCCCAGCCCGCATCCCATTCAGGATGGACATTCGGGTGCTGCTGCCCTGACCTGTCCAGACTGTTGAGGGTTCTTTCATCTGTGGTTGATGGTAAGCTCCTTGGTCTCACCCAGCTTAGACCGTCACCATCCCCACTCCTAAGCCTTCCAGTGGGGTCAGAATTTCCACAGGGTGTGGCCCACACCCCCACACACACAATGTACCCCCAGATATGGTTCTCAAGTGCTAGTTAATGTCATGGCCCCGCCCACTGTGACCCCTCTGCTGATCTATCATCATGTCAGGTAATGGGGATATCCTGCTGGGCATGCCCAGAGTCTTAGCTTTTGAATAAGCTGGTGTTCGGTGCTCAGCATTATTAAGTAATTACAAGTTCTTCAGAGGAAGATTTACTGTCATTGGGAATCTTTAGGACTGATTCACGGCCCCAAAGCACTGTGGGTTCAGCATGGAGCTAAGCAGCAATTCAAAGAACCAAAATCGCAGAGCTCCCCTGCTGGGCGGCCAGTGCGCCACTTGGTACCAGGCTCTGCCTGCTGGCCGCCCAGCATATGTGAAGCAGGCATGATTCTTGTCCTGAGGGCCTCCACAGCCAGGCGGCTGCTGGAAGTTGAAATCCCTGGACTCAAGGACCCGCCCCCTGCAAGTCCCCTCCCCAGCTCCAGCACAAGGTGAGCAGTAGGCGGGGCCGGACCTGGCCTAACAAAGCCCAGAAGCTCACGGAACGGTCAGCTCCTGGGGCTCTGATAGGCAGGCCCGGGAGCAGCTCACCACGTGCGCGTGGTGCCCAGCATATGAGAAGCAGACATTGTTCTTGTCCTAAGGGCCTTGTGTTTCCCTTTTAACTAGGAATTCTAACTTTAAGTCATTTGATGGTACTGAGAGCAGTTAAAAGGAACCATCCAGCAACCTGAATACTTTCCTGCTTAGAATTTTTTTTTTTTTTTCTGGCAGGTATCAGAAGTCATCACTCTTAAATTCCTGATTACATAAAATTCTGGGGAATGGAAACAACACAGCCAAATTTTTTACAATTTTAACAAGGATAATCAGATAGTTTTCACTTTTGGTTCCTGATACTTTGGTTCTTAGTTTAATTTCAAGACTTTCCTGTTCTCATTTCTATTCCAGCCACAATCACTTGCATAATCTTTAAGAGGTTCCAGGTTCCCTAATCTTTTCTTCAGACCTGTCACTAGAATCAACCTTAATTCTTTGTTTATGGCAATACAGGGTGTCTCTCTTTTTAAAGGTTTATTTATGCATTTATTTATTATTTTAAAGGCAAAGGGAGACAAGGAGAGAGAGTGGCAAATACAAATCACCATCTATTAGCTCACTCCAAAAATGGTCTCAATAGCCAGGTCTGGACCAGCCCAAACTATGTCCAGGAACTATATCCCTGAGCTATATCCAGGTCTCCCACGTGTATGACAAGGGCCCAATTACTTGACCCATCACCTGATGCTTTCCCATGTACATTTGCAGAAAACATAATCAAGACTAGAACTCGCACTCTGATACAAAATGCTAGTTTAACCCATTATGCCATAATTTGATCCCCAGTGCAGGCTTTCTAATATTCACCTCAAAATTCCCAGCCTCCATTCATCATCCAGGTCCAAAGACCCTTCCACATTTTCAGATATCTATATAGGAATGATCCTACTGGTCGGTGCCAGTTTTCTATCTTGGTCATTTTTCTGCTGCTATAATTGAATATCACGAAGTGGGTAATTTATAAAATATTGAGTGTATGGGTCTGAAAGCTGGAACATCCAAGAGTTTGGTGTCAGCATCTTCTTGGCGTCTGGTGTTGCTGTGCTATAACACAACAGAGGGAGAGCAACCTGCCAGAAAGAGGTCACTCTCACATTAATCCATGGATCCATGCAGAATGAGTCCAGTCCAAAGGGCAGAGCCCTCATGACACAGCCCTTCCTGAAGAGTCTGCCACTCAACACTGCTGCATCTGAGACCAAGTTTCTTACAGGTCAAAGCAGGGAAATGTGTTCAAGCCTATAAAGTAGTGAAAGTGACATTACAGTTTGTGTAATCAACAAATAAGAAAACAAAGGTTGTAGAGTGTGTTCAGTCTGTAAGTTAAGAGGCCCACACTCCTACATCCAGAGTAGCTAGGTTTTAATTTCTGGCTCTGATTCCTGACTCCAACTTCCTGCTAATACAAAAGCTAGATGGCAATAATGGCGGCTCAAATAATTGAGTTTCTGCCACCTACATGGGAAACTCAGATTGAGTTGCAGGATCCCAGCTCCCACTCTAGGCCAGCCCTGCCACTGTGGGCATATAGCAAGTGAACCACGGGATAAGATCTCTCTGTGTCTCTGCTTCTCAATTAAATAAATTAAGTGGGTTTTGTTTTAAAGATTTGTTATATATTTGAAAAGCAGAGTTACAGAGAAAGAAAGAGGCTGAGAGAGAGATCTTCCATCTGCTAGTTCACTCCCCAGATAGCCACAATGGCCAGGGTTGGACAGGCCAAAGACAAGACAGAAGCCAGGAGCGTTATCTAGGTCTCCAACATGGGTGCAGGGGTCCAAACACTTGGTGTATCTTTTGTGACTTTCCCAAGCCATTACCAGGGAACAGGATCAGAAGCAGAGTGGCCAAGACTCAAATCAATACCCTTATGGATGTTGGCATCACAAGCAAGCTTAACCTGTGAAGCCAAAGTGCCAGCACCTAACTAAACTAAAATTTTAGAAAACAATCATCCAAGGCCCAGCGCAATAGCCTAATGGTTAATGTCCTCGCTTTGCACGTGCCAAGATCTCATATGGGTGCCAATTCTAATCCCAGCAGACCCACTTCCCTCCAGCTCCCTGTTTGTGGCCTGGAAAAGCAGCTGAAGACGGCCCAAAATGTTAGGACCTTGCACCAGAATGGGAGACTGGCTTCGGATTGGCTCAGCTCTGGCCTTTGAGATCGCTTGGGGAGTGAAAAAACAGATGGAAGATCTTTCTCTTTCTATCTCCTTCTCTCTGTATATCTGCCTATCCAATAATAATAAATAAATAAATATTTTAAAAGAAAACAATCATCCAGGGGACAATATTATAGTGTAATAGGTTAAACCACTATTTGTGATTCTAGTATTTCATATAATCACCATTTCAGTCCTAGCAATTTCACTTATGTTCCAGCTCCCTGGAACTAACGAGCCTGGGTAAAGCAGCAGAAGATGACCCAAATGCTTAGACCCCTGCCAACTGCATGGGAGACCCGGATGAAGCTCCTAGCTCCTGGCTTCGGCCTGACCCACTCCCGGCCATTGTGGCCAGCTTGCAAGTAAAACAACAGATGGAAAATCTCTCTCTCTCCCTCCCTCCCTCACTCCCTCTTTGTAACTCAGACTTTAAAATAAATGGATAAATAGGAAGGAAGGAAGGAAGGAAGGAAGGAAGGAAGGAAGGAAGGAAGGAAGGAAGGAAGGAAGGAAGGAAAAAAGAGAGGGAGGGAGAGAAATCATCTAAGGGTCATACAGAAAATAGTTGAAGAAGGGACCCAGATTTTCTTGCTGTCAACCTCTACAACCTCCACAAACATTGCTCCTCTGGTTTGCTGCACAACTTTTCTGCTTGTTGACTTTAATTATCCCCTTGTTCTCTCTGAAGTGTTAAAGTCTGGGAGCCAGCTATTTTACAACAGTCATCAAACAGGCAGCTCTGAGTTGCATGATTTGGAGCAAGGGCGTAGACAGATGGACACAGCTTCCAAGGAAATTTACAAGTCATTATGAGCATGGTAATCTGCCTAAAACAAACTCAAGGAGTGTAAGATATACTCAGTACTAATTGTACCATAATGTCCTCACAATACATTAGCAAAATAACAGCATGAATGGTCCAGTGTGATGGCACAGTGCCTAAATCCTCACCTTGTATGCACCAAGACCCCATACCGGCAACCACTTCCCATCTAGCTCCCGGTTGTGGCTGGGAAAGCAATAGAGCTGATGACCCAAGTCCTTGGGCCCCTGCACCCACGGAGGAGACCCAGAAGGAGCTCCTATTTCCTGGCTTTGGATCAACTCAGTTCCAGCCATTGCGGCCACTTGGAAAGTGGACCAGCAGACAGAAATTTTTCTCTCTGTCTCTCCTTCTCTCTGTAAATCCACCTCTTCAATAAAAATAAATCTTTTTAAATTAAAAATAGTAATGAAAATTAAAGATAACAACCTGAAAACAGTGAATGCAGGAGAGTCTGGGTAAGCAAACACTTCCGTTGTTGTCAAATTTGGCCATGGGACAATGATTATTCATACTGGAAAAAAAAAATGGAAAGCCGATATACTTCAGAGGTCACAGTATGCCATCAGTGGGAAAATGATGGGGTTTTCAAACAATCACACTGAAACAGCTGAAGTCCTCCACCTGACACCACACAAACTCAGGAGAATTCAAAACCTAAATGTAAGAGGCAAAATATAAAGATTTTAGCTAACAATGTAGGAAAATTTCTACATAATCTTGGCATGAGAAAGGATTTTTTCAACAAGACACAGAAAACACTAACCACATTCACATATTACATTTTTTTTAAGTTGTCCAGTGAGAATGATAATAGGAATTCCATTTTTGTTTTAGGTTACTTTTATCTTACGAGTTTTTTTTTTTCTGTTTCCTCTACTTGTTATGTCATGATACCTTTTTATATTGGAAAGTTAGTTTGTGATTATGAAGTGGATGAATATGCTATTATAATAATTTGGGACAAATATAATAATAAGGGAATAGAAGGAGAAAGTCCTATATTTCTACTAAACTCTATACGGTAAAACTGTGAAATCTATTATTTTCATATAAATGGGAAAAAATTATTTCAAAATAAAAAAAAATGGAAAGTGAAAGAAAATGGAGAAAGGAAAAAGCCAAGCCACAAACAAGGGTGTGGATATTACAAAAGGATAACTGGCAGAGGACTGGTATTCAGAAATGCATAGTGAATTCTTACAAAACATGAGAGAGAGTAAGAGAAAAGAGGGCTGGGGGAGGGGGAAGAAGGCACCATGAGCTAGTAAGTTAGCCCTCAACCTGTGCTGCCAACATCCCATATAGTCATCAATTTGAGTCTCAGAGCTCCATTTCTAATCCAGTTCCCTGCTACTGTGCCTGGAAAAGCAACAAAAAAAATGGCCCAAGTGCTTGGGCCTCTCTACCGACATGGGAGATCAGAAAAAAGATCTAGGCTCCTGACTTCAGACCCACCCAGCTCATACCATGCAGCTATTTAGGGAGTGAATCAGCAGATGGGAGACTTCTCTCCCTGCTTCTCACTCTCTGTAAACCTGCCTTTCAATTAAAAATAAATGTTTTTTGAAAAAGAGGGAAAAAAAAGAAACAAAATATTACAAGTAGGCATTTGGCAAAGGGAAAGTCTAAATGATTAATCAAGATGAAAAAAATGTCTCCCCAGCTGTAGGCAGCCACTTAGGCTACCTTGTACCGGAGGCAAGTGTTCCACTGTTGGGAGAAAAGCAGCCAAGAGTTGGCGGGCATCCTGGGTCTGCTTAATGCCAAATTTGTGTTAACTCTGTCAGTATGCCAGCATAGTTACCTATTCTATTTTTTTAAAAGATATGAGGGCAGGGGACAGATGCCAGCACGTCAGTAGACAGGGTGTGTGTGTGGGCCCTGTGTGGTAGGAAGGGCCCTAGGCTGGCATGGCACACCACTGGAGGACCAGGCTTTGGGGGCTGTGGATTGTTCAAGAAAGCGGGTCTGTAAATGTATGGAAGGGAGGACTGCTGAGGGAGAATGTGAGGGGTGAGGAGTGACTTCTGGGGTACTTCTACCAACCTGGCTACTGCACTTACAGGTAAAGGGGGTGAGACTGGGTGGTCTAGAGGAGGGAAACTGGAGGATCTTCTGAGGCTAGACCAATGCATTCACCATGTGAGAGACCTGACCTAGGATTGTTGGTATCAACCACTGCCTAACGGTGAAGATGAAAGCCATGGCTGGGGGTCTTTCCTGACAGGATTTGACCATAGTATTTGCTAGCAAGTGTTGGGGCAGGGGGTGGACCACGTTAGGCTGGGCCATGACACTAACCAGCTCACAAGAGAACTAGTTCTGGAAACATGCTGTGGGGGATTTGTGGGGTACCCCTGTGGAACTGCCATACCAGCTGGTTTGCTCGAGGGCTGGGAGTGGTGATGGGCTGAGCTAGGCACAACCATGGAACTCAACAACACTCATGGTCGCTAGGGTTGGAAACAGGCCAGGCTGGTCCAAGCTGCAACACTCACAGTCCTACACAAGGGTCAACACTGAGGAGGCAGACCACCAGCTAAGGGCCTAACACTCCCTGGCATGCATCAGACCTGCATCTGGGAGTTGGCCTGGTAGGGGAACTTGAAGAACTCCCTCTGGTGAGCATATGAGTCAGAGTTAGGTATTGACCACGCAGGACAGGTCCACTTCACTTATCGGCAGGTGTGTGGGTTGACTCTGGAGGGGCAGATCGGGCAGGGTTGAGCCAAACCATAGCACATTGGCATGTGCAGGAGACAGGAAGGATGCAGGCCATGCTGGGCTAGGCTATCACACCTACTGGTTTGCATGAAGGCAGGGATGGTAGCAGGCTGGGCAGGGATAGGCTACAGCACCTATCAGCAAGAGTTGAAACTTGGGGCAGGCCAGGCTGCAGCATCAGATGGCAAAGGCCAAGCTTGATAATGGGTTATGGCAGGCTGGGTCAGAGCAACCACTGGCATACACAAGATCTGTGTCTGGAAGCAGTCCTGGTCGGGGAGCTAAGGGGCTACTGTTCCCTCTTGTGAGTGAGACAACTGGAATAGAGGTGGAAAACTGGCTAGACATGGCACAGCATCCCTTAGCATGGGTGTGGACTGTGTCTCCAGCACCCACTGGTGCTCTCGAGAGCCAGGATACATGTGGACAGGCTAGGTTAGATCTCTGCACCCTTTGGACTGGGTCTGGGTGTGGGCCAGGTAGGGCTGGGCTGTAGCACCAACAGTAAGAGCCAGAATGAGTATAAGTCAGTCGGGCTAAGCCACTGTTCCTGCCGGGACAGGAGGTGGCCCAAGTCAGGATGGGTCAAGGACCCACCGTTGTGCATGACATCTGTGACTGGAAGATGTCCTGATACAGGAACTTGCGGAACTCACTCATCTGTCAGGACACAGTCCCTGCTGGTGCACACAAGAACCAAGGCTGGGGCGCGGCGTGGTAGCCTAGTGGCCAAAGTCCTTGCCTTAAACGCGCCCCGGGATCCCATATGGGCACCAATTCTAATCCCGGCAGCTCTACTTCCCATCCAGCTTCCCGGCTGTGGCCTGGGAAAGCAGTCGAGGACGGCCCAAAGCCTTGGGTTCCTGCACCCGCGTGGGAGACCTGGAAGAAGTTCCTGGCTCCTGGCTTCGGATTGGTGCAGCACCAGCCTTGCAGTCACTTGGGGAGTGAATCATCAGACAGAAGATTTTCTCTGTCTCTCCTTCTCTGTGTATATCTCTGACTTTGCAATAAAAATAAATAAATCTTCATTAAAAAAAAAAAAAAGAACCAAGGCTGGGGGCCAGGTTACAGTACTCACTGGCATACATATGGGTCAGGTCTGGGGGGCAGGCCAGGCTGGTTCAATTCATAGTATCCACTGGCAGATGTGAGAACCACAACAGGACAGGCTGGGTTGGGCCACAACACCAGCCACTTCACAGGGCCGAAACTGAGGGCTAACTGGGTTGGGCTAGACGGCAGCACCCACCAGCATAAGCTGAAATTCACAGCAGGTGGGGCTGAGGCAGTAATTTTGGAATATGCTCCAAATCAGGGACCCTGGGGTGACATCAAGTGGCCTTCCCCTGTTCCTGGATACTGAAGCTGTTGGGAGTGGCCTTCTCCCCTTCTCTCTCCACTTTTGCAGATACCACAAGAAAAGGGTTTGGAGGCATTCCTTGGCCCTCCCCACCTTAATTGGTGGTCCACATGAGCATGCATCCCTCTCAACTATGTAAACATCATTAAAAATAAAAGGATCTACTCTTAAAATGTTAAACACAGGAATATCATTTAACCTCTGCAATAATCAAGGAAATGCAAATAATTGTTTTAAAAAGCAGTGAGAGCAGCCTATTGGTTGCTGGTGGGTGCCAGGCTGGGATCGTCTCCATGTGCAGAGCCCCGATTCCAGCCACTGTGTCCATGCAGTGACCTGTCCCTGGACCTACCCAAACTCCAGAGACTGCTCCCTTCACAGTATCTCCATGTCAAGGCCTCTGCACTTCTGGGATGTCAATCAATCCTCAAGACTCTGAGCAACAGAGTAACTCTTCCTTTGAAGGTAAGGGAGGGTAATGAGACCTAGTAGGTTGGAGGAGAGGGACCAGATGACCTTTATGGATAAGACTGATACACCAAACTCCTCTAAATCCTGTGTTGTAGTTGTAATCACTGAACAATGATGGCCACTGAACACCAGTCCATGCAAAAGCTTAGGCTCGGGGCTTGCCTAGCAGGATCATATCCTATTACCTGACATGATGATGGATCAGGAAACGGGTTATATTAGGCTGGGCCATGACATTAAGCAGCACATGAAAGAACCATATCCGGGGGTAGATTCTGTGGGGAATGTGTGGGCCAAACCCAGAGGAAACACTAGTAGCTCAAGAGTTGAAGGGGTGATGGACTAAACTAGGTGTGAGCCTGCCATCACTCACAGGTAAAGGAACCCACAACAATCTGGACTGGTCAAGGCAGCAGCACCCAAATGTGCATCCTGAATACCGTGTGGGGTGGGCTGCACTGCAATGTTCACCAGCTCATACAAGGCCAATTGGAAGGCCAGACTATGCCGGAACCTGGCCTAAAACCCAATGGCATGTATGAAAACTGGGTCCGGGAGTGGGTCAAGTGGAGGAACTTGGGAAACTCCCCTGGCGGGTCATAGTTCCTGCTGGTGAACACATGGTCCAGACCTGGAGGTCGGACAAGCTGGGCAAAGTAGCTCCAATGGCTGGCTAATGTATGGATTGGTAAGGGAACAGGGTGGACCAGGCAGAACTGAGCAAACTTAAGCCCAGAAGCAAAATTAGAAATCAGGATGGAGCACAGGTCCTGCCAAGCTAGGCTCTTGTGCCTGCTAGTCTACGTGAGCCAGGGACGCTAAGTCACAGTGTGTAAGGCAAGGGCTGGGACAGATGAGGAGCTGTGCCAAGCTGAGTCAGAGCAACCACTGGAAGGCGTGCAATCTATGGCTGGGAACAGGCCCGGTTGGGGAGCTAACCCTAGCTGGGTTGAGGTTCCCACTGAGGAGCGTGGGGGCTGGGGTGGGGGCTGGAGTGGGGGCTGCGTTCTGATCAGGATACAGTTGTAGTCTCACTTAACACAAGTGTGGACTGGGACTGGATGCACCAAGCTGGGCTAGACTCCAACACCATCTGGTGCTCTGGAGGACCAGGGTAGATGTGGGACTGATTAGGCTAAGTCTCAGCCCCTACTGAGCCATGTGTGAGCTGTATGTGGGTTTGGATGAGCCTTGACTGGGCTGAAACATCCAACAGTAAGAACCAGATTGGGTTGAAGGCCAGTCAGGAAAGCCACTGTTCCTACTAGGACAGGAGGTGAACTGAGTAGGGCTGACTTATGGACCCCCTGGTATGCACGAAAAATGGCATTGGGAGAGGTTCTGATGGAGGAATCTGGGCAACTCCTCTGGCAGGACACAAACCCTGCAGGTAAGCGCAAGGAGCATGATAGGAAACAGCCCAGAACAGACCATGAAAAGTTTCCCACTGGCATACATTTGGCATGGGTCGGGGGCAGACAAGGCTGAACCAGTTCACATCATCCGCTAGTGAATCCGATCACCAGAACAGAGTGTGGATCGAGCCAGGTTCAGTCGCGAAAAAAAAAAACAGTGCACATTACAGAATGCCAAGGTGATGTTGGCTGTACCAGATGTGACCACAGTGCCCAACAGCACATATGAGAACCAGGGAGGGAGGGGGCAAAGCCAGCACAGGGAATATAGGGGTGCTCCCCTGCTGGACGGCTACTCCCATTGGACTAGGCAGTGCTACAACACCTGTGCGCCTCATGTGAGCTAGATCAGGGAAAAGCCAGGCTGGCCTGATTGTTCCTACTGGTGCAAGCAAAAATTAAAGTGGGTGAGGGTTGGTTGGGCTTAGCTGCCACAGCATCAGCTGGCAGAAGCTGTCACTGGGGGATAATTCTGTCAAGTTAACCACCTGGAGAGTGCATAATCCGAGAGTGGAAGTGGCCTAGAAGGGAAATAGTGGGCTCCTGCCTCTTGGGTTACCACTCCCACTGGAGGGAACGAAAACTAGGAAAGGGGCAGGGGTGGCTAGACAGAGAGGCACCCACCAGTATGTGTGTGGGCTGGGTAGTAGGGTTGGTTGGGTTGAACTAGGTTTCAATGCCCGTTGACATGTACGAGAGCTAAATGGGATGTGGGACAGACTGAACAAGTCTGCGGAACACACTGGCAAACCAGGGTAGGGAGCGGGCCTGGTGGGGTTATTGTGGGTCGCTCCAACTAGGCTGCAGCTCCCACTGGTTTATGTGAGAGCCTAGTGTGTGCTGGGCAGAACCAGGCTGGACTGCAACACCCATTGGTTCCAGTGGAAGACAGCGCTGGAAATAGAACTGATCCAGCAATTGCAACCACCAGCTGATCAGGGCGATGAACTGTGCCGGGACCTGTACTTGCTAGTACATACAAGAATCTGGTCTGGGAACACCTCAAAGTTTCTTTGGGTATCTCCCCAATCAAACTATTGGACTCAGAACCCTAACCATGAAAAGACAGAGGCTAGAACAAGTCAATCAGCCACCTCAGCCATATGTTGGCAGTGAAAAACTGGGCAAATGGAGACTCTAAGATGGACTATGTCAATCAGTAGATTCTTCAACAACCTCATTGTGCTTGGAGTGGCAAGACTGGCAGCAATTCATAACCGTTGAACTATCAAAACCACTTGAGCAAGACCCTCAGCGCATGCCCCACATCCGGGACCTGGGGTAGGTGGGAGACTGGGTGGTGCTTCTCCCTTAAAATCCCCCTTTACCTCAAATACATGAAGGAAACAATGTGGAAATAATAGTCTTACCCACTTTCCTGTAGTCCTTGAACCTTTTTACCTTATTAACTATGTAAAGATTGTCAAAAATATAATAAAAAATGGAAAAAGAAAAAAGAAAAAAGCAGTGAAACATTGCTACATATCCCCAGATGAGAAATATGGTCAAGTCTAATGGTATCAAGTGTTTAAGCACACAGACCAGGGGAAAGCCAGTCTAAAGCTGTGTCTCTTGGGTGCAGAGTAACTTAGCATTAGCAGCTTACCTCCGTTCCATTCAGCAACTCTCTCCATAAGTATATGCCCTAAATTTGGAGAGATTCCCATTATCTGCACAAGCAGACACATGCAAGAAAGTTCACAGAAGAGTTGAAACAGCAGAAATGCCCTTCAACATTGAAAAGGACCAAATGAATGAAAAACCATGATTTGTTCACATACTGTGATATTACACTAGAGTCACAAAGCTGTCACCACATGCATCAGTTTGGAACAATCTCATAAAAATGTAACATTGAATAAAAAAAGTAGATCACAAAACACTTATGATTCACTTATAAACACAAACAAGGGGCTGGGCACTAGTTCAACAAGCTTATCTTCCGACTCACAGTGCCAGCATCCCAAATGGGCACTGGCTCTAGTCCCAGCTGCTCCACTTCCTATCCAGCTCTCAGCTCGTAGCCTGGGAAAAAGCAGAGGATGACTTGGGTCCTTGCCCCTGCTCACACATATGGGAGACCCGGAAGAAGCTCCTGTCTCCTGACTTCAATTCAGCCCAGCTCCAACCACAGCAGCCATTTGGGTAGTGAACCAACAGATGGAATACCTCTCTTTCTGTTTCTCCTCTCCCTGTAGCTCTGCTTTTCAAATAAAAATTTAAAAATTGCTTTAAAATCACACAAATACATGCGCACACACATGCAAGCAGAATTGTAAATGAAAAAAATCTTCAAAAACTTCATGGAAAAATGCATGGATGCCAGCACACTTACTGAACTGTACAGAAAAGAGGCAATACTTGGGTCAGTGCTGTGGTCTGGTAGGTTAAGCCTCTGCTTGCAGGACCAGCATTCCTGTGGGTGCCAGTTCATGTCCTGACTGCTCCACTTCTGATCCTGCTCCTGCTAATGTGCCTGGGAAAGCCGTAAAAGATATCTCAAGTGCTTGGGCCCCTGCTCCTGCATAGGAGACCCAGAAGAAGCTCCAGTGTCATGGCTTCGGACAGACCTAGCTCCACTATTGTGGCCATTTGACCAGAAAAGCCAATGGATGAAAGATGTGTGACTTTCTTGTCTCTCATTTTCTCTGTGAAACTGCCTTTCAAATAAAACTACATAAATCTCAGTAACAACAAAGAAATGAAATGATTCTCATGAAAGGTGGCAGAGTGGCACCTAAGGGAGGGAATGAGCTGGAGAGGAGCACAAGGCAGCAGTCAGTGTTCGGTACACTGGGTGCTGGTTAGCGTAGGTTTTGCTTTAACTTTAAACTGGTCCACTAAACTAGGATATAGCTTGTTAACACATGAAGTTATTGTTCCATGTCAAATCTGAACAGATATCATTAAGGCCACTTGGTTCAATGAAAAACCTATGCATCTATGAAATATGTTGTATAGTATTTTTGATGTATTTTTCCAATTTAAAAAAATATAGAAAAGGGCCCAGAGCAGTAACCTAGTGGCTAAAATCCACACCTTGCACACACCAGGATCCTATGTGGATGCTGGTTCATATCCCAGCAGCCCTGCTTCCCATCCAGCTCCCTGCTTGTAGCCTGGGAAAGCAGTCAAGGACAGCAGAAAGCTTTGGGACCCTGCACCCATGTAGGAGACCCAGAAGAGGCTCCAGACTCCTGGCTTCAGATTGGCTAAGCTCCAACCATTGTGGCCACTTGGGGAGTGAATCATCGGATGAAAGACCTTCCTCTGTGTCTCTCCTCCTCTCTGTATATCTGACTGTCCAATAAAAATAAATAAATTATTCATATATTTTTAATATGTGTATGTATATATGTTTAAAAATATATATTATGTATAGTATACATATATGCAATACATATATACATATATAAATATGTATATACATATATAAATATGTATATACATATATAAATATGTTATATAATATATGTTATGTGTAATATATAATATGTTGTATAATATATACATATATTATGTATATAGACATATATAAATATATACAGTATGTGTATATACATATATAAATATATACACATTTATATACATAAATATGGAAGGGAATACTAAGGAAGAATCAGGAAAACCTTGTTCTAGGAAAACTAACTGGGCTCCAAGCTGGCTGTTAAAACCATGAAAAGCCCTTTACCCAATTCCTGCACAGGAACAGAGTGCACTGGCGGTTAATCCCAAGTCTCTGCAGAGAGCATGACTCCCAGGTCTGAGTCCTGCCCACGTCACTTAAAGCAGCATCTCCCTGCCTCAAAGACCCAGCTAGTAGCAGCATACATTTCCCGTTTGACAGAGTTGTTAGGAAATGCACTGCAGGTAAGAGTATATAAATGTATAGGGTCTTAAAATTATAATACCATTGAATGTAGATGCTGGACTCTTTCCTTGGTATATGCTTGCAATGAAAGACTCTCAACTGAATTTGATTTGTAATACTGCAACAAGGTGGAGGAATCCACCAAGGGGGGAGGGGAGGAGGAGGGGTTGGGGGAATCCCAGAGCCTATGAAACTGTGTCACATAATACAATGTAATTAATAAAAAAAAAAACCTGTTCATTCACAAAAAAAAGAGTATATATAAATGTAGAGGAAGTGCTGCAACACTGTGTTACCAATAGCTTAGCAGGGTGTCCAGCATCTCCTACTTAACTAAACAAAGAGAGTCGTGTTATTGGTCCCTTTTCTCCTGCCTCATTTCTTCAAAGGGCTTCAGAAGGGTAAAATGAAGAACTACATGAATGAGTTTTTAAAAGCATAGGAACTCCACACAAGGATGGTGACTATGGCTGCTCTCTTGCTCATACACATCTGGGCCAGTCCGCCATCACTCACCACAGAAGCAGTACCGTCTCATTGATGGCACTGCAGGCAGAACAGCGGGAGTAGGGATAGAGCTGCCGCTGCCTTCCGTGCCACCTCAGAGTGAAACGAACACCTGAGGTCTTTTGCAAGACTTATTTGTTTATTTTTATTGGAAAGGTCAATTTACAGAGAGAAGGAGAGACAGAGAGACCTTCCATTCGCTAGGTCACTCCCCAAAGGACCTCACTGACCAGAGCTGAGTTGATCCAAAGTTAGGTTCCAGGAGTTTCTTCCAGGTCTCCCACACGGTGCAGGGTCCCAAGGCTTTGGGCCATCCTCCACTGCTTTCCCAGACCGTAAACAGAAAGTTGATTCAGAAATGAAGCAGCCAGGACATGAACCAGTGCCCGTATAGGGGTGCCGATGTTGCAGGCAGAGAATTATCATACTACACTACCACATGGACCCCATAGAATACCTGAATTTATTCCAATGTTCTGGTGTGACATTGAGATTCCTGAACTCACAAGCAAAAGGCCTTGCAAATATTCACCTAAGTCAACCAATCTAACCCTCCTGATTCACATAAGAAGCACCAGAGATCAGCGAGGAGTCTCAGACAGATCCCATGGAACCTCTCCAAGGGATCAGGCCCTGGCAGCAAGCATGGTCAACTGTGACCTGCTGGGGCACCAGATAGAGCAGCTCCAAGTGGTGGACAGAACCGCAGGCTTCTCAGCCCAGGCTGGCTCTCGGCTTCACCAGGGTTTGCAGGTAGCTTGTGCTTCCCACTTTGAAGCTTTAAAAACAAAAAAAAAAAGTCCAATGTTGTACAAAATTATTTTCATATAGAACATGACAAAAGTCTGTGGGAAGTGGGAGGTCTCTGCTATGCAAACAGGATGGCCTCTATCAACAGTCTCTATTCCACCCTCACCCATCCCACTCAGCTTTGGCACTAAAGGCTAGAATTACTCCATGGGAATGTGGAGAGAAAACTTAACATCCCTGGCTGACTTTGTATTCAGTCTGAATCATCTCAACTTAAAAAGAACGAAAAGAAAAAAGAAATCCGGGCACATGGAAAGAAGGAAAGTTCCACAAACGTGTAAACATGGCCCGACTCTCTCATCCATGTTTCAGGTGCAAGCTTCCACTTTCATTTTACAACTTGATAATCCCCATTAACTGCACTTCGCTTTTCAAGTTCAAAGCCAGATATCCAGCTGCATCCTCCCAACAAATTCACAAGATTCTGTCAGCCATGGAGCCTTAGATGTGTGGACCTAGTCTCCTGGCCACTATTCTGTTGAATGAACGCTTCATAAGTATAAAAACTATGCTTGGTAACTCCCACCATACATTCTACTCCAGAAACTCAAAAGGAAATTGAACACTAATTAAACGGAAAAAAAAATACTAAAATTGATCCTATTTCTTACATTGTTCTCAGTTGGCCTACTTTATCTCTGTCCAGAGGATGCCCTGAAGACAGTGTCTGTCTGAGTAGGTGTAGCTCTGTTTATAGTGGCTAGACTAGTCGTGGATGACATCTTACTTCCTGTAGTTCTGCTGGTGAACTCCAGAAAGCACAGTCCAGAAGTACAAAACTGTCAGTAGTATCGCTACTGTTCAGTTACTTACGAAGACCACCTGCTACAGTGATCAGTATGGAAACCCTATACAGATTCTTCACAAGCCAACATTAGATATGAAAACAGTCTTGAATTGCTTGGCTGTGCTGGCCAAAAATCACTGTAATCCAATCCCATTGTTACTCCCAGAGAGCAACCCCAGTGTTTGAACTGAAGTGAAGATGATTATCCACCTACAAGCATGACAGTATATCAGCTCATATTTGTCTACTGAATCTTTTTTCCAGGCTTTGATAGTGATTGTGAAGCTGAAATTGAACTATCAACCCATTTGTTATATATGATTACTGAGCCTGGAATGTCTTGTTGCAAGGAGTGGATGTTTTGTTGTTGTTGTCAGATAAAGAGAAAGGAAACTTTCATTTATTAGTTCATTCCTCCAAGTCCCCAAATGTCAAAAACAGATCTGGGTCAGGTGGAAGCTGAAAGTGGAAACTGGGTACAGGTTTACCACATGGCTGGTGGAGAGCTTACTACTTAAGCCATTGCCTCCTATAGGAAGCTGGAATCAGGAACGGAGCCAGAATTCAAACATAGGCACCACAACACAGGATGCAAGCCTCCCACCCACCATCTTAACTATTTAGCCAAATCTATGCCCTCAAATCTAGCATGTCCTCTATCAGTCAACTGAAGGGTCCAGCTATTAGTTTATGATGTTGATTTCTTGGATGGCAGACTGACTTGCTGAGTTCCCAAGAAAAAATCTCAGTGCTTCAGGCAAGTAAAATTTTCCTAAAGAAAAGGTGCTGGCCATTTGAGGGGTTGGGAGGTGGGGGAGAATAAATGGACAGTTACAAGTTCACAACTGACCAGAATAAAGACACTTGTAGATTAGGAAATAGGAAGCCCAGGTGCAGGTGGAAGAACTGGTTTCTGGAATCAGGCTACATGGCTAACACAGCCTGCCCATACTGACAAACATTTGATTCCAGGAAGCAAGTCAGCACATTCTTTATAAACAGTGGTTAAAGTTGTTTATCGTGAATTAGATCAAATCATAAAAAAATGATTTGGAAATTTGAAAGTACTACTCAAAATACTTAAAACATAGCATTCAGCTTCTGCCCTTGGGACCACCAATGGCTCCCTTGCATGAACTCTGGGGCCTAGAGACTTCATGCTGGAACCTAGAGACTCATGCTGGGGCCACCTGAGTGGGCCTAGAGATTCCCACATGTGCGTGGGTCTTGGTCTGGTGGGGGAGGAGGGAAGTGTCCCATGCTGGCATGCTAGCATGCTGGTGTTGTGTGCTGATGGACCAGGCCTGGCAACACACACATGATTGGGTCCTGGACAGGCAGAGGGGTAAAGTCCCAGGCCATCATGCATGCCAGAGGAGCAGGTCTGGAGACCCATGCATGAGCTTGAGTCCTGGGTGGGTGGGAGAGACTCCAGGCAAGAAAACCACCCCTCCAGAAGACTGTGCTGGAGAACCCATGCACTCCCAGGTGTGGGGACTGTAGATTGCTTAGGGAAGGGGAGATGGGGAAGTGTGGGTGGGGGGATCGTGGATGGAGTATGTTGCAGGTGAGGAATGACTACTGGGGAACTTCCACCAACAAGGCCACCATAGTTGCAGATAAGCAAGGAGACTAAGACAGAGCAGTTTCAAGGAAGGAAGCTAGAGAACCTTTCTGGCCAGACTGATGCACCCAGCCATACGGAAGACCTGAGCTGGGCAAGTGAGCATCAACCACTGCCAACCACCACTCACTGGCACATGCAAAAGCTAGGGCTGGGGGCCTACCTGGCAAGGCTCAACCACAGTACCTGCCAGTGAGTGTAGGGACAGGGGATGGACCATGTTAGACTGAGCCATGACACTGACTAGCATACAAGAGAGTTGGGTATGGAGGCAGATTCTGTGAGTGATCATGGGCTTATGCTGTGCCACTGCAATATCCGCTGGTTTGCTCAAGAGCTGAGGGTGGTGACAGGCCAAACTAGGCCTGACCACAGAACTCACCAACACTCATGGATACTGGGGTTCTGAGTAGACTGGACTAGTTCAGGCAACAGAACCTGCAGGTGCACCCAAGAATTGTATGTGGGGCAGGTTGGGCCACAACATCCTCCAGCACACACAAAGGCCAACACTGGAGGTAAGAGGAGGGAATGGATTGTACCAGGTAAAGGTCTAGCAATCGCTGATATGTGTGAAATCTGGGTCTGAGAGTGGGCATGGTGGGAAATTTGGGGAACTCCCCTGGTGGGCCATCACTCCCTCTGGTGAGCACATGAGTCAGAACTGGGTGTTGGTCAGGCAAGGCAAGACTGCTTCACTTGTCTTCAAAGTGTGTGGGTTGGCTTTGGGGGACATACCAGGCAGGGCCAAGCAAAACCATAGCGTACTGGCATCTGCAGGAGCCAGGATGGGGTGTGGGATAGACCATCACACCTACTGGTTTGCTTGAAGGCAGGGATGGTGGCAGGCTGGGCGGCAGGCTGGGCAGGAATAGGCTACAGTACCTATCAGCGAGATTTGGGACGGGGGACAGGCCACACCAGGCCAGGCTGTAGCATCCAACGGCAAGGGCAAAGACAGGGGATGAGCCAGGCCAGGCTTGGTCAGAGCAGCCAGTAGCATGTGACTGGGAGTTAAAAAGAGACCTAGGCTGGGCTGTAGTTCCCACTAGTGAGCATGAGAGCTGGAATGGGGGCAGTGATCTGGGCTAGACACGGCTGCAATGTCATTCGGCATAAGTGTGGACTGAGTCTGGGGTATGCTGGCCTGGGCTGGACTTCAGTACTCACTGGTGCTCATGAGAGCCAGGGTGGGTGTAGGACAGACTGGGCTAGGTCTTAGCACCCACTGAACCATGCAAGAGCTAGGTCTAGGGGTGGACTAGACAGGGCTGGGCTGTAGCACTGAACATTAAGAGCCAGAATGAGTATGGGCCAGTTGCGCAAGGCCATTGTATCTGCTGGGACAGGAAATGGGCCAAGAATCCACCAGTTCTTTAGCACAAGATTTGTGACAAGAGTGGTGACCAGATAGGGAAGCTTGGGAACTCCTCTGTCAGAGTGCAGTCCCCGCTGTTAAGCACAAGATCTGGGGCTGGGAACAGCCCAGACCACACAAGGTTACAGTACCCACCAGCATATATGTGGCTTAGGTCTGGGGACAGGCCAGGCTGGACAGTTCATAGCACCCACATAGAAGATGTGAGAACAGGATAGGGCAAGAGACAGACTGAGCTAGGTTGGGTTGCAATATCAGTCAATTCACATTAGGGCTGGGATTGGGGGCTAGCTGGGCTGGGCTAGGTTGCAACAACCACCAGTAAGAGCTGGAACTGGAAGTGGGTGCAGACCAGGCTAATCCTGGCTGCAGCATCCACCAGCAAATGCTGTGTCAGATTGAGCCATTGTACCCAGCATACACAAGAGCCTGAGGGGCGCAAGCCCAGGAGAGCTGGGACTTGGGGCAAACCAGGTTGAGCAGGTCTACAAAACCTATTGGCCTGCATGTGAGATAGGTTAGGGGGAAAGAAAGGGTAGGTTGAGCAATCACATCCACTAATGCATGCAGGAGCCAGAGTAAGTGCAGGTTGGTTGTGCTTTGCCACAGCATCAGGTAGCAAGTGCCAGGAAAGAGGCAAGGCCTGTCAGGCTAGACCAGAGAACCACCTGGAAAGCGCAAGATTCAGGACTGAGAGTGGGCCTAGTAGGGTAGCTGTGGACACCTTTCCGATGGGCTACAATTTCCACTGGTGAGCATAAGAACCAGGGACTGGAGCAGGCCTGGCTGGACAGGTGGTGACACCCATCAGCATAAATGTGGGCTACATAGTGGGGTTGGTTGGCGTGAGCTAGGCTCCAACACCCATTGATGTGTACAAAAGCCAAATAGGCTGTGAAATAGACTGGACCAGTCTACCATACATACTGTAGTGTGCACGAACCAAGGTTGAGGGTAGGTCTGGTGAGGATTATTGGGTGTCCCTCCAACTGGGCTGGGGTGTGTGTGTGTGTGTGTGTGTGTGTGTGTGTATAAGGGCTGAGTGTGTGGCGGACAGGGTTGGGCTGGGCCATAGCATCTGTTTGTGTGTGTATGAGATGGTGCTGGAGACAGAACTAACCAGGTGACTCCAACTACCCTTGTGTGTATAGGCAGTTGTGGGTGATGGACAAAACCAGACCCCGCACTGGCTGGCACACACAGGAGTCAGGTTGGGATCACCTCAGGTGAGGTGTCTTTGAGGATCCCCTGTACTTGATCACTGGACTCAAAACTCCAACCATTTGGAAAACCTCAGCAAATGTAGTCTGATCATGGAATGCATGTGTCAGAGTTGGGCCTCCTCAATTGCTGAAGCCTGTGCAGTGGACAGCATGCCTGATGCATATAGGGGACATGACAGATCACTGAGACCTGCAGAGGACATCTAGTACCATAGAGGGTACCACAAATCCGACTGCTCCCCATGGCCAAGCTTTGACAGCAGGGCGACAGTATGGGCGAGTTGAGAGTCTGAGGTGGACTATGTCAGCAAATAGACACTGGAGGGATTTCTTCAACCTTGAAGCAATGAAATCAACAGCATCTCAGAATTATCAAAACCACTTAAGCAGTACCCTCAGATCATGATCCACAGCAGGGACTCCAGGATAACATTGAGTGATTGTCCCACATCCTTCAGTACTGGTGCAGTTAGGCTGCTGTGAGTAGATCTCTCCCCTACTCTCTTCCCCTTCCCCAGATACAGGAAGAATAGAAAGGAAGATTGGAAGTAGTTGTCTCATCAATTTTCCCCCATTCCTTGACCCTTCCCATCTTAATCGGTGGTCCACATGGGCACACATCCCTCTCAGCCATGTAAGCATAATTAAAAATAAAATAAATCCATTATGAAAAAAATAAAGCATAACATTTAGATCTCCTAGCAAAGTTAACAACAATTAAAGCACGTGATTTACTTAACATACAAGGAACCTTAAAAAGTTCATGAGAAATGTATATTGTGTAGAGACTTACATGGATTTTAATTTTTTACAACAAAATAAGCTTTTAATTCCACCTTTTTATGAGCTTTCTGAAGTGTGCTCGTATTTCAGATGAAAACGAAAGTACAAAGAGAGCAGGTGTTTGACCTAAGAGTTACGATGCCAGTTAAGACACCTGCACCCCATATTAGGGTGCCTACACTCAATCCCCGACTCCATCCCTGACTCCAACATCCTGCTAATGCAGACCCCAGAAGCAGCAACGATGGATCCAGTACATTGGCTCATGTCAACCACATGGGAGACCTGGAGTATGTTGATAGCTCCAAGTGGTGGCTTGGCCCAGGCTTGACTCTTGCATGTTTTTGGAAAGTAAATTAGTAAATGAGCGTGTTCTCTCTCTATCTGTCCTTCAGTGAGCATTTGAATGATCTTTTGAAACAATATAAAGGATAATAACAAACACCTATATAGCTAGCCCCTAGTTACTCAATTAAAACTTGCCATATCAATTACCTTTCCTTGAGCATTTTAGAATATAGTTGCCAGTTCAACAAAAAGCAGTTGAAGTCCCCCGTGGCTATTCTGTAAGAACCTCCTCTTCACCTAAACAGAATCACTTCCCTGAATTTGGCATTTGCCCTTTTAGATTTTTATTAAATTTGTATTGCTGGATTTTTAAAAATCATGGTACCATTCATTATGCTTTAAAGTGGTGTACTATTCTGTATCTTTCTTTTTGCTCAATATTATTTTTTTAAGTCAGCGTTACAGAGACAGAGTTCTTACATCTGCTAGTTTACTCCCCAGATGACCGCAATGGCGGAGCTGGGCCAGTCTGAAGTCAGAAGCCAGGAGCTTCTTCTGGGTCTCACAGACAGGTGCAGAAACTTGAGCCATCCTCTGCCGCTTCTCCAGATCACTGGCAGGGAGCTGGATCAGAAGTGCAGCTGCCAGGACTTGAACTGGCATCCAAATGGGATACTGGCAATGCAGGCAAAGGTTTAGTTTGCTATGCCACAGCACTGGCCTCTTTGCTCAGTATTATTTTCGTTAAATGTCACTCGCATTGATTCATATTTCTACTGCTTTCTTTTCACTGCTTTGTAGTATTGTGCATGAGTAACCACAGTAATACTTAGGTTACATTTGTTTTGTTTGCTTTAGCTTCTTTATTTAAAGAAGGGCAATATGCTTGTGCCTTTGTGTGTGGAATTCAGAGAGCTTCCAAGGGCCCTCTGCCAGAGCTAGAATTAAAGGGTTCCCACGTGTAGGTCTCCTCATATTATCAAGTCATTTTCCAAATGACCGAAGCAATTCTTCCTCCTATTGTCCTGTCTTCTTTGCTAACACCTGATACTGTCAGACTTCCCTTTTTTTTCCCCAAAAGTGATGAAGGATAAATGCATTCTCACTGGGGTTCTAGTTTGTATTTCTCTTTTAATGGTTTACTAGGCATTTGTATTTTCTCTTTATAAATTATCTGTTGCCTCTTTGGTCCAATTTTAACTGGTTTGTTTCCTTTCGATTTAGGAGGCTTATGAATAATTATATCTCTTTTATAATATGCACTACAAATGTCTTCTCCTAACCTATGACTTATTTTTAGTTTTTGTGGACTTTTCTAAAAGACACAAAAAGGTGTTTAGTTTAATTTGATTAAATTTACCAATATTGTTTTTACATTTTGTCCCTCATATGTCTTGGCACAGGATTTAGAGCAGCTTATGACTAGTATACTTACTCCATGCATAACAACTGAGCAAGGGAAGAAGAGACAGTTGTATTGTGTATAACTATAAAGAAAATCTAACAGGATATACAGGAAACTATTACCTGTGCTTCTCTAGAGTAGGGTAGTGGAGCAGGGATTGTGCAAGGTCAGATTGGAGGCTGATACAGGCTGCTTAGGGTCAATTAAATCAAGTCAGAAGTGAGACTTTCTTTTCAACCTATTGGCAGAGTGAGCCTGTCCTACGATTTCCTTTGGCCGGTTGTTTCGGAATGAACCTTACTTGCAACAAGTCTGGAAATTTGCTGAATATCACCAACAAGATTACCATGCAAGACCTGCCCGCTGCCCTATATATGGTCTTGGGATGTCATTAGAAGCTTCCTGAATATTACCCACAGGGGTAAAAATCAAGAAAAAGGTGGAATGGTGGCTGGTCCCAGTATCTAGGAGACAGCTGAATGGCAAACAACTGTTAAAATGTGCAAGGATATTTCCTTATAGTTAGAGGAAACAGAACCGACAGAGGCCTTACTAACAACATGACCACCACTGACACCTCTCAATAAAGAACGAGGTCATCCAGGGTTGGAACTTGCTTTGAACCCGTTGAGCCAGAGCTTCCCAAACGTGTGAATGAAGTGCTCTTAATGCTCTATAATAATGTAACAAAAAGTCATTTTATATAGTGTCCATTACTATTAAGGCACATGTCATCAGCATACGCCCACTAATAATTCATAGGTTTGGTAAGGGTACTAACCTTCTATTTGACGTAACACTCTTGTTCTTTATTGTCCTTAGAGACAAAATGTCTTACCAGTATATTCTGAATAAACAAACTGTGACAACTCTCAGCCAAGTCTTTTTTAAAAAAAAATTCTGTGTTGATGTATTTTTCCTCCTTTAATTCTGGAAGAAATCAGACATTGATTAATTTTGACATTTTCAGATTTTGTAATCTTTCCTAAATACTGTATGCCTTGATCACCACTAATAGAAAAAGATATGGCAAATTGAGAGATAATCTTTTGCTGACCATTGTCTGCCCTAAGTCCTTTCAAGTGAACCTGCTGCTCTATGACCTTCACACACAGTCACCCTAAAACTTATGCAGGTGAGTGACACTCCACGTGTACCTTTAGTAAAACCCACACAAGACAGCATGCGTTGTGTAGTCCCTTTCTCCTGAGACCAGACGGCAGGGTAAACTCGAACAACAACCTTGGACAACCTGGACACCTGGAGCAACCATCTACACCTGGTCATTCCCAGAACCCTTCCTTTGGCCATGTGTGCCCTATAACAGAAAACGTAAATAGTGCTCTTGGGTATCCACCCAAGGAACCCCAAAGACACTCTCTAAGCATTCTGAATATTGGATATGATTTGGAGAAGAGAAACATTTGACAGAGCTGCCAAGGGAATGCAATCAATTGATAAAGGATGAAGACACCTATGAACAAAAAGTATCCTTGATGTTGGCTGTTATTAGCTGAACCAGTTTTTCATAACAATTACAGCAGAAACTAAGGAATAAACTATGCTGGAGCTGGCAGCGCAGTACAGCCTGTTCAGCCAGCACTCATGACATGGACATCCCACATTGGAGTGCCAGTTTGAGTCCCCGCTACTCAGCTTCTGACCAAGCCTCCTGCTGACTGCTTGGGAAGGCAGCAGAAGATTTTCCAAGTACTTGGGCTCCTGACACCCAAAGGGAGCCCATCTTCGAGTTCCTAGCTTCTGGCTTCAGCTTGGTTCAGCCCTGGTCATTACGTTCATTTGTAGAGAGAACCAGTGGATATAAGGGTCTTTTTGCTACAATAGCAAACAAATCGTTTTAGAAAGAAAAATATCTATTCATTCTTCCAGAAGTGAGGATCCCTTATTTTTTAATCAATGAAGTACCCCAAAGCATAATCAGTTTAAATAATCATTTAAATATTAATTTTAAGAACATTAGCCCCCTTAGAAGGTCAATATTTTACCCCCTGGGAAACAAAAAAGACTCCATACAACTTCATAATAGCATTACACAGACCACATTACCAGAGGCAGATTTTCATTTCTCCTACCTGCAAGTCCTCTAACCTCAATTCTATGCATGGTCTTTTAAATTTAATATGTCCTAGTGTGAAATTCACATAGTTTGGTAGTCAAATACTATTTTAAGAAATATTTTAAATTCTCACTTATAAAAAGTGTTTTCAAATATTTTATAAGAAAAAAGTATGTAATACAATAATTTTATCAACTTAATATGAGTGATTGCAGAGGACACATATTTACAAGAATATGGAATTTGGAAACACATGTGAACCCTGTATGATGACACAGTACTATATATCTCTCTTGATTTTAATTTTCTTAAAAGTTGAAAATATTATATGCAAAGTGAATAGAGACAAAAATGTACTTTACAGGTGCAATTAAATGGCTATTAAGCCAGCAAAACGCCAGCACCTTAAGACTTCACACAAATAATATAAATGGATTAACTCTGTGGATCTATGTAATGTACAATATCATCTTAGGATTATATAAAAACCCAATTTATGGCCCCGTACTATTTTTTTTAATTATGATTCAAAGTAGTTGTGTGTATTTATCTTTAGATTTGTATTTTTTTAATGCTAGAAATGGGTGATGATTATTTCCTGAATCTTTTTGACAAGTGAAGGAAATCCAGATAGTTTTTTAAAATAATACAGTTTTTGTTAAAACAGAAATGCAAAGCTTTGAATTAGTGTGACACACTTACATTTTAATTTTATGCTGGGGCAAAAACAAGAACAAGGAATAGCCACAATGTAACCCCAACTTCACCAAAATGATTCATTACATGGTCTATACTGACAAAGTTAAAATTCAGGTCTCTCTGTTTCACCAAATAATATTAAAACCTTCTAGAATTTGATGCAAAAGGATTTATTTCAGTCTTACTATTATACATTCAGATTTATGATAAAAATACTTAAAATCTATCCTTTTTAATTACTTTTACCTTTTTTTTTTTTTCATTTTTGCTTTTCTGCCAAACAAAAAGATTTAGATCTGGAATCATTTATTTAGAATCAAACTTAGATTGTTTTTCCCCCCATAGAGACTCTGGGATCCCCAGATGTTTGCCATTTTACTTGACAACTTCTCTCCAGTTGAAAACAGCAGTTCCCTGCTTGCTTCTAAAAGCTGCATGAGATAGAACGTCTGCCCCAGAAAATGGAAGTCACCATGCAACACCGACTTCCCTTCTGGACCAGTTGTATAAACCATCAAGTGTGAAGCTGGATGCACCTGGTAAGTGATCCATTATAAAACAAAACAGGGTCTGAACAGGCCCAGAGCACATGACAGAACTGCAAAAGAGGACCTTCAGAACTCCTCAATCACTGCCCTGCCTCTCCCTCATTCCACACCCGCAGCCTCATGGGGAGCTCCCATGGGGGAAGAGATGTGTGGCCTTGGCTCTGTGCACTATGCCAGCCTGAGGGAAGAGGATGGTCTCTCCACCACACCCGATTCAGGTGCAATCGCTCCAGAACCTCCAGTAGTATGTGTGATTGTGCACTTTGCAAGGAGCTACTGCCTATGTGTTGACTTATGGATAGCATCTAGCAGCTTAGCAATGGACTCAAAAAGAGTCAAAAGCAGGGACTCAAAAGAAAAACAAAATGAAAAGATCTGGGAAAGAACTGTGTGAAATGGATACAGTATGAAGATTTGTGTGTCCCATGTAAATCCCTTCAATACACTGGGCTTTCCTAAGCTCAGCATCCCCTCAGATGTGACGCCAACCTACATTGTGCAGAGCATCCATTGGGACTGTCTCGTATCACCCCACGGAGCTCACACAAGTGACAGCACAGCACACATGAAGCACGAGAGGAACCAACACCTTTGTCTCTAGCCCAGGAGATGCATGTCTTCAATGTCAGCATGCAGGAAATGGTCGCAGGCAAACTTATCAGCTTACAAGTATCATGAAAGCTCAGACTTTCCACAACCGTTGGCAGTTCTGATGAGAATACAATACCAACAGAGTTGTGTGGCCTTCTCTAAGAGGAAAGTAGAAGGGCTCCTTTGCAGGCCTGGTGAGAGATACAAGAGATACTTGCTGGGATGAGGTAGCGGATGTTCCTTTCCCTGAGGATGGGTGAGAAGCAGGGAACGAGCATCTCCACTCTTAACACTTTAATGAAGTTGAGAGGTGAGAGTTAAGATTAAAGCAAGCTGTCCCCAGGGGCTTGGCAGAGGTTCATCTTTCCTGAGCAAATAAGAAGGAACTCATCATGATGGAAAAGCAAGCCAGTGGACAGCAAGAGAATGGTCCCTTCATCCAGGGATTGCCCAAACCTGAACTAGCTGGCCTTGGTGGTGAGGACATAGAACAGCAGTGGGTTTCCATAAGCCTGAACCACCTGCAGCAGCTGCGCATCAAAAATACACACAGTGTCTGTGGGCTGACACAGAGCTGCCAATGCCTGGCAGGGGGTGGTTAGGGCTTCCCTCTCTGCCTTGAGGAGACACACTGTCTCTACCTTCCACAGCCGCTGCAGGCTGCGCTGATTCATACTGACTGTAGACAGCTTCCCTATGCAGAGGTGAAATGAAGCTGACATTTGAATGGCAAGGACCTGATCCTTGAAGCTCATGCGGTAGGCATTCCAGGCAAAGACCACACCTCACAGGAAGCTTCCACATAAAGCATGAGCATGGCATACTCCAGGGACCGATGCATGTGGGCAGTGAGGAATGGAGGCCTCAGAGACAACCTCCAGCTTTTTGAGCTTCAGCAGGAAGGTGGAAGACAGAACTATCTAGAAAATCATGATTGCCAGGGACAAAGCAAATCCGAGCAGGAAGTCAGGGGTTTCTTTTATTTTTATTTACTTGAAAGGCAGAGTTACCACAAGGAAGAACAGAAATAAGGATGGAGCACAGATCATGCCGAACTAGGCTCTTACACCGACTGGTCTGCATGAGCCAGGGATGCTAGGCCACAGCATCAAAGGCAAAGGCCGAGACAGGTGAGGGACTAAGCCAACTGGGTCAGAGCAACCACTGGCACATAATCTAGGGCTGGGAATAGACGCAGCTGGGGAGCTGCGACAGTACACCCTTGCTGGGTTGGGGTTCCCACTGGTGAGTGCGGGGACCAGAGTGGAGGCTGCGTTCTGGTCTGGATATGGCTGCAGTCTCCCTCGGCACAAGTGTGGGCTGGACTGGGTGCACCTAACCGGGCTAGGTGCCAAAACTATCCGGTGCTCTGGAGAACCTGGGTAGATGTAGGACAGACGAGGCTAGGTCTCTGCCCCTACTGAGCCATGTGTGAGCCGTATGTGGGTATGGACAAGCCTTGACTGGGCTGAAACATCCAACAGTAAGAACCAGAATGGATTGAAAGCCAGCAATGATGGCTGACCCATGGAACCACCAGTATGTGCAAGATCTGGCACAGGGAGAGGTTCTGATGTAGGAGCTTGGGAAACTGCTCTGTTGGAACACAGTCCCTGTGGGTAAGCGCAAGGAGCACGATAGGAAACAGCCCAGACCAGGCCAGAGAAAGATACTCACCGGCATACATTTGGCATAGGTCAGGGGCAGACAAGGCTGAAGCAGTTCACATCATCCGCTGGCGAATCTGAGCACCAGAACAGAGTATGGGTCGGGCCAGGTTCAGTTCTAACACATAGCAGTGCACATTATGAAATGCCAAGGTGAGGTGAGCCATACCAGATGTGTCCACAGCGCCCAACCAGCACATATGAGAACCAGCGTGGGAGGGGGCAAAGCCGGCACAGGGAATATGGGGGTGCTCCCCTGCTGGACGGCTACTCCCACTGGAGAGCGTGAGCTGGAATGGGTGCAGACCAGACCAAGCTAGATCAGAGAAAAGCCAGGCTGGCCTGATTGTTCCTACTGGTGCAAAGAAAATTAGAGTGGGTGAGGGTTGGTTGGGCTTAGCTGCCACAGCATCAGCTGGCAGAGGCTGTCACTGGCTGTCACATAATCTGTCAAGTTAAATCACAGAACCACCTGGAGAGTGCATAATCCGAGAGTGGGAGTGGCCTAGAAGGGAAATAGTGGGCTCCTGCCTCTTGGGTTACCACTCCCACTGGAGGGAACGAAAACTAGGAAAGGGGCAGGGGTGGCTAGACAGAGAGGCACCCACCAGTATGTGTGTGGGCTGGGTAGTAGGGTTGGTTGGGTTGAACTAGGCTTCAATGTCCATTGACATGTACGAGAGCTAAATGGGATGTGGGACAGACTGAAGAAGTCTGCGGAACACACTGGCAAACCAGGGTAGGGAGCGGGTCTGGTGGGGTTATTGTGGGTCGCCCCAACTAGGCTGCAGCTCCCACTGGCTTGCAAGGCCCGAGTATGAGGTGGGCAGGATCGGGCTGCACAGCAACACCCATCGGTTCACGTGGAAGACAGCGCTGGAAATAGAACTGACCCAGCAATTGCAACAACCAGCATGTGCATAAGCTGACTGGGGTGACGGACTGTGCCAGACCCTGTGCTGGCAAGCACATACAAGAATCAGGTCTGCGATCACCTCAGATGAAGTTTCTATAGATTTCCCCCAACTGAACTGCTGACCTCAGAACCCCAACCATGAAGAGACTATGTCAGCCAGTGGGTTTTGAATAGATTTCATCATGATTGGATCGGCAAGAATGGCAGCAATTCAGAACTGTTGAACTATGAAAACTGCTTGAGGAGGGCCCTCGGAGCATGCCTCACATCGGGGACCTGGGATGGGTGGGAGGCTGGGTGGGGCTTCTCCCTTTGTTTCTCCCCTGACCCCAGATACAGGGGAAAAAATGATGATATTAGTGTGGAAACAATGGTCTTACCCAATTTCCTGTAGCCTTTGACCCTTTGTACCCTAATCAAGTAAGTAAGATTATAAAATAAGAAGAAGAAGAAGAAGAAGAAGAAGAAAGGCAGAGTTGCAGAGAGAGGGAGAGATAAAGAGATTTTCCATTTTCTGGTTCACTCCCAAATGGCCACAAAGGCCAGAGCAAGACTAGTTCATAGCCAGAAGCCAGGAACCTCACCCACGTCTCCTACATGGGTCTATCTTCATATGTTTTCCCAGACACATTAGCAAGGAGCCGAATCAAGGAGCCAGGATGCTAATCAGCCCCCTGTTTGGGCTGCCAGCATTGCAGACGCAGGTGGCAGCTTAACCCGTTACACCACAATGCTGGTCCCAGGAAGTCAGTTCTATTTGACAGTAGTGAGTCTGACGTAGCTCTTGTGGGTTTCTATGAAGCCCTGCAATAAGCATTCAGATTTATGAGAGGTTCTGGGGAAGTCAGGGCAAGAAATAGAAACTGGGGAGTTCGTGGCAAATTACCTGGGCACCAGGCACAGCACAGCACAGCAGGCTTTCTTACAGACATCAGAGAATGTTCTACATTTTCCTGCACACTATTGTGCTGTGCTTTGATCCAGTAAACCTCTGGGAGCCAGCTGCCATGCAGGGTCCCATGACTACTCCTGCCCACTGTCAGCCCACCAGGATGGCATTGCAGAGCTGTCACGGTGCAGCTCCTAAGGCACTTCTGTGCGTCTTTATGTGGCTTTTTAAAGTTGACTCAGGTAGAATCCTGAGTAGACAAGACAACATGCTTCACACTAAGCTTTATCTCCAATTCACACTCTAAAATCTAGAATCTTCCATCCACTCAAGCCAAACTTGAAATTTCTGGAAAAAAAATTTTACTCAAAAATCAGGAACAAAGATGATGATATGATTTCCCTGGCAGCCTAGATGTTTACCTCCCCAGGCTGAGCCTGGAGGTCTGAGTTCATCTCCAGCTCCAGGAACACCTGGGAGACACCTGACTCTAACCTATCCCACTGCTCCCCCCTGGGGTTGGATGATTTTGACACTTGAGCCCTGGTTGAGCACCGACTGAGCAAGAGACTTGGCTTCTGCAGTAGAAGCAGGAGCGGCTTGCATGGAGTGCCTAACAACTGTGAGCTCAGACAGAGGCCGCCCTGGGTGTTGTGACTCTCCCTCTTCATTTTATCCTTAGGACAAAAGATGTATGTGTAACCTTCATTTCTGGTACCATCTCTAGTCTTCCTAAAAATCATACTCCCTAAGTTTGGCTCAATTATTTTTCACACTTTTTTTTTGAAGGGCAGACAGAGTTGAAGAGAGAGAAATAGAGAGAATCTTCCATCCACTGGTTCACTCCCCAAAAGAGCTGCAACAGCTAGGGCCACGAAGCCAGGAGCCCTGCGTGGGTGCAGGGGCCCAAGCATTTGGGCCATCTTCTGCTGCTTTCCCAGGTGCACTGGTAGGGAGTTAGGCTGGAGGCAGAGCAGCCAGGTCAACAAGTACCATGAAGACTCTACGCTTACCTCTCCAGCAGTGATTGTAATCTCTTGCACCGATATTTTAGGGTTAAAAAGGCATATTCACGTTGAACTTAGCTGGAAAATAAGATGCTGGACCCTATGCTTGATATATGCTTGCAATGAAGGAATCTCAACTGAACTTGAACTGTGGTTATGCAACAAGGTGGAGGAATCCACCATGGGGGGAGGGTTTGGGGAGGGGTGAGGGGGATCCCAGTACCTATAAAACTGTGTCACATAATACAATCTAATAAATAAATAAATTTTTTTTAAAAAGGCATATTCAAGTCCTTCAAAATGTCTTAGGCATAACACTTCTATTTGAGCCTTACTACTCAACATTTATTCTGCAGAACTTTAGCAGTTATAGCCTCTATTGCTATGAACTGAATCTTGTACCCTGCCCCCCAAATTCCTATGTTCAAATCTAAACCACCTCCAATTTGATGCTATTAGGAGCCAGGGTTTGGGGAGTCAATTAGGTGTACGCAATCATGACAGGAGGGCCCTCTTCATTAGTGTACTCATAATAAGTATCAGGTTTGGCTCTCTCATTCTCTTTTTCTCTCTCTTCCTCAAGTAAGTACAAGCCAAAAACAGCCTTCGATAGATTCCAACCATATCCTGATTGGGCATGCTTTGGATCTAGAATTGTAAGAGATACATTTATTTTGTCTGGAAAGGTATCAGGCCCAGCATTTTTTTTTTTTTGGCAAGGTTTATTATTTATTTATTTAAAAAGCCAAGTTACAGAGACAGAGGGAGAACAAGAGATCTTCCCTCTGCTGATTCACTCCCCCATATACCCACAATGCCAGGGCTGGACCTGGCTGAGTTCAGGAGCCTGAAACTCCATCTGGGTCTCCCACGTGCTTAGCAAAGGTCCATGCACTTGGGTCATTTTCCATTGACTGAATGGGAAATCAAACAGAAAGTTCTCAAACCAGTACTCATAAGGATTCACATTAGTACTCATTGCAGGCAACAGTTTAACTGCTGCACCACGAAGAGAGCCCAGGTCCAGCATTTTGAACACCTGCTAGGATGCTCATGTCCCACACAGAGTACTGGGTTTGACACCTGCCTCTGGCGCTAGACTCCAGTTTCTTGCTAACAGAGACCCTGGGAAAGAGCATTGAGGGTTCATTTGAGTTTTTGCCATCTGTGTTTATGATCTGATAGTGTTCTGGGCTCCTGGCTTCAATCAGGCATCGTCCCAGGCACTGAGAGCATTTGGAAAGTGAAACAACAGATGAAGTTCTATCTCTCTGCCTCTCTACTATATATATATTTTTTATTTTTATTTTTAAAATAATCTTTATACTGCTCAAGTCGTCTCTAGACTATGGTACTTTGTTTTAGTAGCCTAAGCCAAGACACTTAGGCACGTTCAAAAGGAAGGCTCTACCCCAGACTTGTTGCATCAGAATCTGAATTTTTACAAGATCCTCAAGTGATCTGAACATTTGCTAAATACATAATAAAAGTTGCAAAGCTCTGTTTGGGGGACCTACTCCAAGTCAGAGTAAAGAGCATTTGAACCCTCCAGCCCCAAGAAGCAGGCTCCACAGTGTCATACTCTTCAACAGGCCCCAAACCAGAAGTACCAGATTCATCTGAGTCCTTGAAAATGAGATCCACAAAGTCTGTTTTCCCCGACTTGTGTTTCTCTGGATTCCAGCCTTCAGGCTGAGGCAGCAGTATGTGAGGATATGAAGCTGCGCTTCAATAAACCTCCTTTATTACAGTAGAAACTGCCCCAGGCAACCCCACCCTAAAATCACAGGTTCACATAACAGAACAAACACGAACAGGAGCTTGAAAGGAGCAAAACAGCCACTTAGTTTAACCACATATCTCCTGACTCTCCTCATGCAAATTTCCGGTTGTCATGGTGAAAGACTAGACCCTCCTGTTCCTCTTCAGCTCTCTTAACCAGATTTCCAAGTTCAATGATGATAGTTTAAGCGATCCAGAGAAAACAGTTCACACTTTCATGTCTTATTTTTTTCTAGGTGGTGTCTATACCATTGCTTTCATTACTGGGTCCCTGTTTAGAACTTGGTAAGATTGTGCTTGACGTTTTCCTTTTAGTTCTCAATGTATTTGAGATGTTTTGCTTATTTTAAAGGCAGAGTTACAGAAAGGAAGACACAGAGAGCAATCCACTGGTTCGCTCCTCAAAGAGCCCTGCCAGATGGGGTTGGGTCAGGCCCAAACTAGGTTTCTGGAACCCCATTCAGATCTCCCACATGGGTTACATGGGCCCAAGTACTGGGACCATCTTCCACTGATTTCCCAAGCACATTAGCAGGAAACTGGATCAAAAGCAGAGCAGCTAGGATTGGAACCAATACCCATATGGGAAGCCGCATTGCAGGCAGTGGCTTAACTGCACAAGCCACAAAGCCAGTTCCTATATATTTCATTTCTTAGAGCAGTTTTGAGTTCACAGGGAAACTGAGTGAAAAGTAAATTTCTCTTATATCCTCTGTGGCCACCCATGTAGGCCCTCCCCAACATCCATTAAAATAATACAAAGTCCCTAATTTACATCAGGCTTTACTCAATGCTTAAGGATGTAGACAATTTCTGAAAACTGACCCATCGTTATAATAAAATGCAGAGTAGTTTCACTTTCCTAAAAATCTTTGAAATTCACATTTTTTTTACTGACACAATGGGGGCCAGCACTGTGGCACAGTAGGTAAAGTCACTTACTGTAATGTTGGCATCTCATATGGGTGTGGGTTTGTGTCCCAAGCTGCTTTACTTGCAACCCAGCTCCCTTCACTTGGCCTGAGAAAAGCAGTGGAAGACAGCCTAATTGTTTGGGCCTCTGTCACCCATGTGGTTGACCTAGAGAAAAGTTCCCAGAGTCCTGGATCCTGGTTTCTGGCCTGGCCTAGCACTGGTCATTGCAAAATCTGGGGAGTGAACCACTAGATGAAAGATTCTCTCTCCCCCATCCCTTTCTCCTCGTGTGTGTGTGTCCTCTATGTAACTCAGACTTCATGAGTTCTTTTTTTTTTTTAAAAATTGGCATAATGGGCCCGGTGTGGTGGCCTAGCAGCTAAAGTCCTTGCCTTGAACGCACCAGGATCCCATGTGCCCACCAGTTCTAGTCCTGGCAGCCCCGTTTCCCATCCAGCTCCATGCTTGTGGCCCGGGAAAGCAGTCAAGGACAGCCCAAAGCCTTGGGACCCTGCACCTGTGTGGGAGACCTGGAGGAGGTTGCTGGCTCCTGGCTTTGGATCGGCTCAGCACCGGCCGTTGCAGCCACTTGGGGAGTGAATTATCAGATGGAAGATCTTCCTCTCTGTCTCTCCTCCTCTCTGTATATCTGACTTTCCAATAAAAAAAAAAAACGATTTTTTTTAAAAATTGACACTGTAATTGTACATATTTCTGGAGTACATTCTGATGTTCTGATGCATGTATACAATACACTTGCCTTTTACCCACACATTTAACCTGAATCAAGCAGCAACATAAACCAATTGTGTCCAAAAGCGTGAAAGGAAAGACACAAATAAAGATCTCAAATTTCTAATTTTTTTCTTAAACCAAGTGGTTCTTTTTCAGTATATCAGAACATGCAAACAGCTCCTTTTGGGCAACAACAAAATAGCTAGCATGTCAAGCTCAATGTCCTCACACAGGGTGGCCTTCCACATACTCACTGGTGGCACTCATTGCCTCAAGAGAATAGTAGAACTCCCTGGGTTGCCTACAGTAACACAGTAAGATTTCCCCATTTAACTAGCAAAAGTCCCATATGCTTGGAGAGCAAGGGGGCAACTTGAAATATTTTTGTATCTCAATGTCTACTACACAGTAAGCTTTCTCACAAAATTTGATATGAGTGAGAAAATCCAGTGCCCCATCCAGGTTTGCCCACTCTGAACCAGACCCTTCTCCCACTGTGCCACACAGGTGTGGCTCCTGGAAAATCCTACCTGCCCTGCCCCTTTGTACCAAGGGAGGGTGACCCTAATTCCCAGCCTATAGAGAAACGGGGAGGCTGGGCAGGGATGACTACTCTCCAAGATCGTATCTCTCTCTCTCTCTCTCTCTCTCTCTCTGACATCCTCTATACCCCAGGTATGCATTAATGTTGAAATGTTTTACCAAAGGCTGATTTTTCCAGACCCTATCCTTCCCAGCATTTGGAAGAACATTTTCATCATGTGCTTAAATCAACAAACACAGCAAAAGTCAGAGCTATTTCAGCAGCTGAACGGCATTCCCCTGTAAGAAGACAGAAAGACAGGAAGGAAGAAGAGGAGAGAGGAGAGAAGGGAGAGGGAAAGGGAAGGAAGGGGAAGGAAGGGGAGAGGAAGGGAGGGGAGGAGAGGAGGGGAGGAGAGGAGAGGGGAGGAGAGGGGAGGAGAGGAGGGGAGGGGAGGAGAGGAGAGGAGAGGGGAGGGGAGGAGAGGGGAGGGGAGGAGAGGAGAGGGGAGGAGAGGAGAGGAGAGGGGAGGGGAGGAGAGGAGAGGAAAGGAGAGGAGAGGAGAGGAGGAGGAGAGGGGAGGAGGAGAGGGGAGGGGAGGGGAGGAGAGGACAGGAGAGGGGAGGGGAGGAGAAGAGAGTGAAGAGGGGAGAGGAAAGGAGAGGAGAGAAGAGAGGGGAAGAGAGGAAAAGATTAACAGTAAGTTGCTAAGAGTAAGAGTCTAAAGAGTCTTCCATCTCCCATGCAGAGCCCCAGGCCTCAGTTCCCTATCTCCGCTGTTTCAAAGGCAAAATCTAGAATGTCAGTTAGAGGCAGCAATGCCAAGATGTCACGGACCATGATTATGACCATCAACGAGCTGAGTCCGTATCTTGAATGATATGTGAAGTAATTCCACGAAAAACCTCCTTTCAGCTAAAAGTTACAAATAACCTTTGTCATATGACAAATAGTTTGGGTTTTCACTTTTGCTTCCAGCAAACGCCTGAAGAAAATACCCCATTGATCAAATATTGATGTCTGGCCTAATTCTATGAAGCCCTGAAGCCAACGTCAGGGGGAACTTCATAAAGTTCAGCACAAACTCCGCAAGGGTCCACCTAAGTTTGCTCAGTGAAGGCAGACCCAAATCCACTGTCTTCATCAGCTACAGCACATTAGCACCAGACTGGGTACTGAACAGAGACTCACTACACCAAACGATTTAATCGCATTTCAAGGAGAATTTCAAACACACACTAGGGTAGGAATTTAGTTACAGTAAGTCAAAAGTTGAGCCTGAGGTAAAAACTGAAAATAGCAAGTGAAACTGTTCTTCCATAAGCCTGGTTACAAAAAGGACAGAGATGCGAATACGAGGGCTGCAACTTCAAGAGAATCACTCTGCTTTCACATGAGAAAGACTTAGGTGTGATTTTATAGGGAGAAGCAAGTATACAATCCCACTTATATGTCCTTACTGTACTATTAGTCTAATTCACTGTGCATCCAAATTTTTTAATGTTTTTTTTTCCTTTAATTTAAGAGGCAAAGAAAGGCAAACAGGCACAGATAGGAGAACAAGAAAGCTACCATCCACAGGTTCACTAAAAATCCACAACAGCTGGGGCTGGACCAATCTGAAGCCAGGAGCCCAGAACTTCATAGAATTTGGAATCCAAAGTGGAGCCAGTGCTAGAGCTCAGACACTAAGATATGGAATGCAGCCTTCCCAACTGGGATGTCTACCAGCAGGTAAACCTAACACCTGTCCCGCAATAGTTTCACGGAGCAACATTTACATGTGAAGACCCAGTTGATATGTTAGGAATACTTACGTGAACAAAGCCTAACTTCAAGGAGATTGTTACCTCCTGTTGTGACTTCAACTTGCCAAATTTTTTCTAGAAAGCTCCCCAGGTTAGTTCCATGTAATCCAGCCAGGGTTTGTCTGTGTTTTCTGAACATGCCACACAGCCACATACTGGGTTATCTGGTCTGTCCCCTCCTGTAGAATCTGTCCCCTCCCCAAGAATCTCATCGTCTTTGCATTCCCAGAACCTGGCCAAATATGAGGCAGGGGAGAGAAGGACTAATTCTAGGAAATCAATCAATCCATCCAGGCTACTCTATGTTCGCTTTTTACCTAAGTGGTCTTGTTCATGTCCCAACATCGCGGGAAAGCTAAGCTCCACGTAAAGCTTAGAGAAGGGTCCTTTTGACAGTTGGATGAGGGTTCCAGGCAGACCACTAGCACTGCAAAAACTCTACAGGGCTTGCCTACAATGGTCCTTTAAAAAGTCTGTGAACAGTGCATATCACAAAAAAGAAAGAGCCAGGGTTGTACCCAGCAGGGAGCTGGTGGCAGCAGGAGGCAGTTGCCGTGGCGGAACACTCTAGCTCTGTCTGTCCATCTGAGGCTCGGCGCTGACCGTGTGCAGAGCCCATCCATGGCCACAACCAGCCTCACACCACTGTCGGGGCCCACTACTTGTGACCTGAGAACTCGTCTGGCACATGGCAGTCGACACCAGATCCAAGTTTAAGACGTGGATCCGGTCGCTGTGGCTGATGCATTTGTTCACTTGATTTCCACACGCATCGTCCAGGATTTGCTTATGTTCAGCATCCTTTCTTCAGGTGGCTGACCCATGAGGGATGCTGAAGTTTGAAATTTGAGTTTAAGGAACGTAAAGCTGGACAATCACAGTGATGCCAAAAGAGACAGCATGAGAAAATCTTAGGCATACACACTTAGAACAGCAGAAGAGCCAAGGCTTGTCACAGGTCAGGCTGGAAGAAAAGGGAGGCGTCTGCAGGAGAAAAAGCTGAAGGAAAAGTAATGGGAGACAAAGCCTCGCTGAGCTGACCAAAGGGGGAAAGGGCGCTCTCATGTTAAAGATAAAGCCAGCTGGGCTCGGCGGGGTAGCCTAGTGGCTAAAGTCCTCACCTTGAGTGTACCAGGATCCCATAAGGGTACAGATTCTAATCCCCACAGCCCCACTTCCCATCCAGCTCCCTGCTTGTGGCCTGGGAAAGCAGACGAGGACGGCCCAAAGCCTTCGACAGCACCCATGTGGGACACCCAGAAGAAGCTCCAAACTCAGCTTTGGATTGGCTCAGCTCCAGCTGTTGCGGCCACTTGGGGAGTGAATCAGCAGACAGATCTTCCTCTCTGTCTCTCCTCCTCTCTGTATATCTGACTTTCCAATAAAAATAAATAAATCTTTTTTTAAAAAAAAGATAAGGCCAGCTGTTATCATTAGTGAAGTCCTTCTAACAAACACTTGGAGGTAAGATGAAGTTTAGTAAGTCAAAATTAAATCAACTCTGAAGCATCCCACAGAATGTTTTCCTTTTTTTTTTTTTTTTTTTTTTGTCTGTAAGCAGTTTACTCACAAAACCTGTAGCTTGATTTGTGTGGGCCTTTAATATGGTGGCCGTAGCCTTGTATAAGCCCACCCTCTCTTGCTGCTCAAGTTTTAAAGGATATAATATTGTTAGGCTTACAAGGAGCATGTGGGAGGCACAGATACAGAGCCGAGTTTAAAGGGGGGACAGACACATGCACAGTTCTGGGGGTCTTATACGGCCAAATCCACCACAAACACATACACTATTTACGACGGACTTTAAAGTGGCTGCCGGGAGACACACTAACGTCTTGAATGAGCTCTGTGAAACACCAGGCCCCACAATGCTTCCGTACACACGTGATGACAGCTGTGCCCGAAGGGGCTGCAGAAGGCCTTCGGGGTGACAGGGGTGGCAGGGAGGGATGCTAGGTCAGAATCTACAGGAAGTCGGTGTTCCGCCCAGAGTTTCAGGTCACCTTCCTCTTCAGTGCTGCACAAGGGCTGCATCTGGCTTGGCTTGATAAATAAAAGTAGTGCTACTCTGTGCTTAGCAAAATAAATCAGGATTCACCTTGTCCGTTTAGAAATAGAGATATATTTCAGGAATTCCTGTCAAGGGGATGTGATGAGCTGTCACTATTGAATGATCACATATTCCCTGAGATTCCTACTGCATCTTAAGAAATATTATAGGAAAATCCCATTTCTGCCCTAAGACGCTGCGCATCACGCATCACGAGCCCTTCCTTCTCCCTTATCCGGACACCCCCAGGGTGGGGGCTGAGGACTCCCACTTCTCTCTCAGAATCAAGGTTCCGAGCCAGTAATTCGCTTCTCACTTCCCCCTTGCTCCCCAACACCTCCGAGGCCCTGCCGGGCATGGCCGGGTTCACACTGCCCCCTGCTGGTCGGCCGTCTCCCTGACAAGACGCATGTCCACCAACAGGCTAGCATTCGTACGCATGTCCACCAACAGGCTAGCATTCGTTCTGGTTTAAAGAGAGAAAGAAAAAAAAAAAAAAAGCAACAGAATGCCCCCACGAAAGTCAAATGTCTTTATTTTATATAAAAAAATTTGTACAGTTTTAGTTCCTATGTTTAAGAAAAAAAATCCCTAAAATTGCCATCATGTTTAGATCCACTGCAAACTGTAAAAACAAGCTTTTTATATATTAAAAAAAATTTACATTTTATAATTTTCTACAGGCATGCACAAGATCTCAGTTCTGTAACCCAAAAGGAAAAGAAAAAAAAAATCTATATCCAATAGTGGAAGGGTCTACATTGACAGTCTCACTTGGAAGGGCCTCAGAGAATCCCTCCCTTTCGCGCACAGAACAAATCACAACAATCACACAACAGGACTGAATCCATCAGCAGATCCTGCCCAGGGGGAGGGCAGAGGAAAGAGGAGAGACAGACGGACAGACAACGCATGGGGGAGAGAGGGCGCACCTGAGCCCCGCGGAGGAGAGAACTACAAACCCTGCGGACCAGGGGTTCCCACTGAGCAGCTGCCGGGACCCCGATGTACCTCCACAAGTGTTCTCTCAGGGTTTGTGACGGAAATACTGAGGTGTGGACAGAGAGGCAAAGAGGGGCTGAAATGGAGAGGGCGGGGAAAGAGAGGCCAGAGGGAAGTCAACAGAGAGAACAAAGACCAGCTTAGGTGGAAGGGACAGCGGCAGAGTGGCGAGGTAGGTGAAAGACTGAGGCACAGTGTCCTGGTGCGGAGGGCAAGCGTCCCAAAGGGAGGAAAAGGAAGGCCTGGCAGGTGGGCTGGGGACGGGCAAGTCACAGAAATAGGTGGAGAGGCCCAGCCAAGGCACCCCTTACAGGGCCATGGGGGGGCCATGGGGGGGAGGGCGGTGCGTGTGCAGGAGGTGGGTGCGCCCCATCCAGCGGGTGGCAGCGCAGGCTGGGGTGTGGGAAATCTGCTCGGAGGACAGAGGCAGCCGCTTCCCCCCCCCCCCCCCGCAGCAGTTCACAGCACGAAGACTTCCCACACGGGAGAAGCGAAAGACAGACACACAGCCACACACTTTGCAAATCATCCTGACATCTTAAAAAACAACAATAACAATAATGACCAAGGAAGACAAAGATACCACAGTTGTGACGCAAAGGACCAAGACATTACCATTCTCAGTCACAGCCCTTAGTGCTTAGACAGAAAGTTGGGAAAACATTTTCATTTCGTTTTAGGGAAAAGGAATGAAAAAAAAAAATCACAGTGATTAAAAACGTGGCAGATTCTTAAAATAGACATTCCCCAGCCCCTAACCCAGGGCAGCAACTCAGACCCCGAATACTTTCCCTCTGCCCACCATAACCCACTCCTCAAACCCCATGGGGCAATGCCCCTCACCCCTCGATCACCATCCAGGCCCTGTTTCCCAGGATAGTGAGGTATTTATGGGACCCAGAAGGGAATCCTCTGAAGCCAGGTTTGTGAAGAAAAGAAAAGCTACCTTCCCAGGATGCTCGGCACAGGATGTATCTCACACAGGCCAATCCAAAGATGCCCAGCCCCATCCAGGGCCAGTCTCAAGGCCCTGCCTAAGTCAGCCCTACAAGCCTTTCTCTAGTAAGGGGTGGCAGATGCATAGCCTTTGCAGAAAGGACAGCAAAAACCCGAGTCACAAGGTGCGGCCATGGCCAGGAACACGGTCACGGCCACAGAGGGCAAGCTGCCTGACAGCTCAGTGGCACTGCCACCCAGGTGCACTGTGACAGGCAAATGTGAGGGAGCGTGCCCGGGGAAGGAAGTGGCACGGTGAGCTATTTAGAGAACTGGCCAGGGGTACGCCCCGCCCCTCCATCAGCACAGTCCTCTCCCACCCACATACATGGGCGTGCCTGCTCCTATGCCCCCTGGCAAAAGCCACATCACTCAAAGGTCTCTTTACCGGCTCAAATTCACTCTGAAAATACATACTAGAGGGCCAGCACACTTTGCTCAAAATGAGATCTACACTATTCAGAATTCAGAGTTGGGGCAGACTACGGAAGTTAAAATGAGGTGAGGGTCTTCAGTCTCCACAAAAGGCAGTCATCCTGTTCCTTCACCCCAATACCTAGGGAGACCAGCACCCAGAGAACCAGACAGGGAGGAGAAGGGGGGACCCTGAAGGCCAAGGCAAGGAGACCCCTGAGGCGAAGAACTGGACTTAAGGCAGGGGGTGAGAAGGAGCTGCTAGCTCCTCTCATACAGAGATGAGGCAGCAGGTCCCCAAAGCCACGAGAAGATAGCAGGGCTGGGCTGGTTGGAGAAGGGAAGGGAAAACACTTGTCGAGGCCCACAGGGGCCAAGCAGGGTCTGCAGGCTGCGAGGTGTGGACAACGGTCTACGGTCCACGCTTCCCCGGGAAGGCAGAAATGGAGGTGAGAGAGGCTCAGAGGGCAGAGGTCAATGACAAGGGCCGAGACCTCAGGGGTCTGTCTTGTGCTTCTCCTCTGGGGCAACTGCCTGGACGAACCACACTGGAGGGAAGGCAGAGGTTTCCAGGTAAGGCTGTGAACTTCTCATGCTCTAAGCACAAGTCGATGGGGGGTGGGAGAGGGAGGCACTGGGAGCTGGCAGCATATCCTTCCAGCACTGGCTCTGCGCAGCAGGAGTGGCCTTGCCCTGGCGCTCCGGGTTTGTTGAGGGTGGCTGCTGTCCTGTGCATTTGCCACTGTGGCTCTCGGGAGTCCCACCTCTTCCACAGGCCACTGGAGAGAACCTGCTACACGAACTTGGGTTTGCAGTGGGGCTCAGGCAGGACGAGGCAACGAGGAATAGACTGCCACCTGGGGAAGGCTGGGGCACACAGCAGGGGAGGCACTGATTCCTGCAGGGCCTGGAGGGGCACAGCGGTCGTGGGAGGAGCAGAAGGATGTCCCAGGTACTGTAGACAGCAGGGTGGTCTACTGGGCGCCACGTGGGGGAAGAGAAGGATGACAGGAGAAAACTGGGGAGGGGGAGGGTAAGTTCATTCAAGTAAAAAAAAAAAAAACAAGAGCAAGAGGAAGAAGGGGGCCCGGTGTACAGCTGGGCCTGAGACCCGAACCCTCCCCACCCTCAGGCCCCCAGAGTCTCCTGCTGCCCTTGCAGCTGCACAGTCACACCGAGGTCTCAGACTGCAGCCTCATAACAAACTTGTGCGACTTGGGATCCACAAACTCCTCAGAGAGTTTGAAGAAGGGCACCTTCTTGGTGCTGACCACCAGGCTGAAGTCCTGGCGCTTTAAAAGGAACACGATGCCGTCCTTGAGCCCGTTGGTCACCGGCTCCTCGCTCACCAGCGTCCACTGCTTGGCCAGCCAGCGCTCCTTGTGGTATTGGATGGTGGGTCCAGCTGCCAAGTACCGCTCCAGGAAGGCCTGCAGAGGCAGAAGCCATGCCATGGGAGTCTCCCGCACCCACCCATTGGCCATCACCCGTAGGACACAGCTTCCCAAGACAACCTCGAAGGGGCAGGAAGAGGCCTCAGGGCACCTGCTTCACAGACTCCTGTGTTACAGATGAGGTAGCTGGGGCAGCTGGTGCCCATGGAGATGAGGGGGCTCCACAGATTCAGGACTAGAACTCAGCCCCCCAGCTTGCATCTTCTCCTCTTATCCCTATAGCAGGCTATGAGCTGTGCAAGCCTCCCTCCGTCTTCCTTCCCTCCCATGGGATTGGCGCCAAGCAGGTCTGCACCAGGAAGGACTGTGAGAGGTCAAGATGAAAGCGCAACCCCTTTAGCTGCCCGTGTACTCTGGGAGGTTGGCAACACAGCCAAGGGGTGAGCAGTGGCTCAACATGAGCAGAAGATAGAGGCAGAGGTGGCAAGGGGTGGGGATGGGCATAAAGGCAGGACTTCTGGAAATCCCACAACCCTATAGAGATGCAAACAGGTCTCTGCCATCCCCTCAAGGAGCCCCAAAGCCTCTGTTCCCCGACGCAGATGGTGCACATGTGGATACCAAGGAGAGAAGAAATTGTAAGGAGGAGATAGAGATAAAGAATGAAGAGAAGTGGAGGGTGAAGAAAGAAGGAAGAACACTGAGGAAAGGAGAATGGAGAAGAAGAGGCTCCTGAGCAGGGACTGGGAGCCGCGCAGGCCTACCTTGGGCGTCATGTCGTGTGTGATGCAGAACTCCAGGTGCTGCAGGATGCTCTCCATGGTGTGGTAAGGCTGCTGCTTGGTGGTCCGAAGGTACTTCTGCATGGCACGGGCCATGGAGGCAAAGATGGCCTGGGCTGCCTCCCGGGGGTCCATCACCTCTCTGGGGTTCTTCTGTTCCTCCTCCTGCAGCCGCTTGATGTGGGTGAAGGCCTCCTCCACGGCCACCACGAGCCTGGGGGACAGGAGGGAGGGGTCTGGACCAGATGCTCCAGCTCTCGTCCTCCAGAGCCTGGGTGAGGCTAGACCCACCCCAGTGCACCCACACCAACTGGAACCAAGGGCTGGACTTCTGGAGGACTGAGGGTGGAAGAGGGAGGTGAGGACGTCTTTCCCCCAGTGAGGGTAGCACATGTCCACGGAGCTGACTGAGCCCCAGCCCAGAAATTCAGAAAAGCCCAAAGAGACAATCAGAGCCTATGCTACAGAAACAGCCCAAACAACACCCTGGAATCACCAGTCATCAGGTCCAAACCAGTACACATGATTGTATCAAAATGACAGACCTATCCAGCCATCATAGCTTGAACAACATTGAAGGAAATAAAAGAGTACTTCAAAACGTTCATGGAAAAATGAAGCAAAAAGTAAGTTTATTTCTAATGAAAAAAAAGAAGAAGAAAAAGAAGAAGAAAGAAATCTGTGGGCCTGGTACAGTAGCCTAGTGACTTAAGTCTTCGCCTTGCATGTGCCAAGATCCTGTATGGGTTCCAATTCGTACCCTGACTCCTCCACTTCCCTTCCAGCTACCTGCTTGTGGCCTGGGAAAGCAGTCGAGGACAGGCCAAAGCCTTGGGACCCTACACCAGCATCGGAGACCTGGAAGAAGTTCCTGGCTCCTGGCTTTGGACCGACTCAGCGCCAATCATTATGGCCTTGCAGAGTGAACTAGCAGACAGAAGATCTTTGTCTCTCCTCTCTCTGTAAATCTGACTTTCTAATAATAACTAAATCTTAAAAAAAAAAAAAGAAAACAAAGAAATCTGGGCAGGCATGATGACACAGTAAGGTAAGCTGCTGTTTATACTAGCATCCCAATCTGGAATGCCAGTTCACATTCCAACACGAGCCAGTCCTGGTCAGCACTGCCATGTGGGTGAACCAACAGAAGAAAGGATCTCTTTTTCCGTCTCTCTCTTTCTTTCTCTCTGTCATTCTGCTTTGAAAGTAAATAAACCACTTTTTTAATTTGTGAAATGCATGTGTAGCTCTTCATAATCCAAGTGTTCAGTGAACTTTTTGAAGGTCCCTGATAGATATGGATTCACATGTTTTTCATCCGAATACAGGTATCTTTTAATTCCAGTTTCCATGACTTTTTAAAGTACACTCATACATGCAGGATCCAAAACCAGCAAGTGATTAATGTCTAAAATATGCAAAGAATCCACTGCAAATCAAGAAGAAAAACCAAGAACTCGTCAGCAAAACAGGCCAAAGGACGCAAACCAACAATTCATGAGACGCCTGAAAGCTAAAAAGTAGATGCTGTGGTTACTGGTTGGTAATTAGAGAGATGAGAAATAAAACGTTAAGATGATGTTACATCTCCTCCAAAATGGGGGGGGGGGGGAGCAGGAGGATGACTATAACCCAATATCAGAAAGCACAGTGGGGTTTTCTATGAACTGTTACGCAGTAAAAAGACGGAAGAGGGGCCAGTGTTGTGGTGTTGCCGGGAAAGCTGCTGCCTCTGACACTGGCATCCCACTTGGGTGCCAGTTCAAGTCCCAGCTACTCCACTTCTGATCCACTTCCTGCTAATAGTCTTGGAAAAGCAGCAGCAGATGGCCCAAGTTCTTGGAGCCCTGCTAACCACTGAGGAGATCCAGATGGGGCTCCTGGCTTCCACGTGTCCCAGGTTGGCTACTCAGCCCTCTGAGGAGGGTAAACTAGTGAATGCAAGATCTCTCTCTCTAACTCTTTCAAATAAATAAATATTTCTTTTAAAACTGTGTAATAAAAACCTTTAAAAAAAAGAATAGGCAACAAACTGGATCCACTCACAACATGAACAAATCTCAAAAACAGCATTCGGGCCCGGCGCCTGGTGCGGTGGCCTAACGGCTAAAGTTCTCGCCTTGAACACCCCGGGATCCCATATGGGCACCGGTTCTAATCCCAGTGGCTCCACTTCCCATCCAGATCCCTGCTTGTGGCCTAGGAAAGCAGTTGAGGACGGCCCAATGCACTGGGACCCTGCACCCGCATGGGAGACCCAGAAGAGGTTCCTGGTTCCTGGCTTCGGATCGGCGCAGCACTGGCCATTGCGGCTCACTTGGGGAGTGAACCATCGGATGGAAGATCTTTCTCTCTGTCTCTCCTCCTCTCTGTATATCTGACTTTGTAATAAAAAAATAAAGATAAATCTTTAAAAAAAAAAAAACAACATTAAAAGCAAAACAGAAAAAAAAAGTCCAAGTACATTAAAAGCACACAGAAACACAAGCAGATGCTAAATTTGTACAAGAAGTTACACCCACAGAAATGAGCACCTAAAAAGTGGGAGTGGAAGGAGTGAGGATGAGAAGAAGCAGGAAACTGTATTAAGAACTGTGAAAAACTGTATGACAGTGTGCTAATTGCTGAGAAGAGTGAATCACGCAATTCTCTGTACATGACGTCCAAATACAAAATAAAACCACCTCGCTTAGGAGCAGGAACAGACTGTCCTATTAGACCAAGGAAAGCAGTGAGGTCTGCCGGCTGGGATCCAGAACCCCAGAGTCCTGGGAACCCGTGAGCTCAGGCTGGGCCTCTGGGCAAAAGATGGGTGCATCTGAGCACAGGTATAATTTCTGTCCATTTGTTTCCCCTAGGCATCTCAGCAAAGTTCCTTTTATTTTTGTAAGATTAATTGATTGATTTGAAAGGCAACATCTTCCATCTGCTGGCTCACTACTGAAATGGCTGCAATGGTTCAGGCTGGGCCAGGCTAAAGCCAGCAATCAGAAACTCTACCCAGGTGTGTCATGTGGGTGACAGAGACCAAAGCACTTGGACCTTTATTCACTGCATTCCCAGGCCCATTATCAGGGAGCTGCATCAGAAGTGGAGCAACAGGGACTAATACTTGCACTCACATGGGATGCTGGTGTTTGCAGGTAGCAGCTTAATGCACTGAGCCACAAGGCCAGTCAGTCCCAGTAAAGTTCCTTTTAAAAGATCCTTCTGCCTCAGATGAATCAAGGGAAAATGGTTATCACCAAGGTAACGAGGCGGAAAGAGCCTCCTTTGTGCCACCACAGCAGCACAGGGGCCCCACAGAGCCCTGCAGGTGGCAGGTCAAGGAGGGCCTTTTCTGAGATTGCTGGATACACGTTGGGATGTCACAGAAACAGGGCCAGGGTTCTCTGCTCCACTGCAGTGGACTCCAGCCTCAAATGTCCAGAACAGGACCCGGCCACTTCCCTCCCTGAAGCTGGGAGAATGTGTGGGCAGGAAAGCCAGTCCCAAGCTCTCTGCTCCTCCCCCGAGGTGCCAAGGTGCCTTTGGACAACGGCAGGGTCTGGCAGCAGGAAGCGCCCAGGAGCTTTTCCAGGCAGGACTTAAGTTCACATGATAGAACAGGTAAAGGGAGGAATGAGGACATCACTCAAGAGTCTACCAAAATGTGGGCATTCAGGCCCGCCTGGGAAAAAGGCTGCTCCAGCGTCAGGGCCTGCTCTTGCAAGAGTAATTCACAGCCCTGTATGGGGTCCCTGCTCCCGCTGCAGTGGGAAGAATTCAAAGACATCCCTGATTTGTGCCAGATTTCCACTCCCTCTCCATTCTATCACCTTGGCACATTTGTGCAGAGGTCAAAGGCCAAGTGGCTTCACTGTAACCTGACAAGATGATCCTCTGGGGCCCAGTCTAATCACACGCACCCTTTAAAAGCTGAGTTCGCCCCATCTGACAGCAGAGGTCAGAGAGAGACCTGATCCTGCTGGGAAGGGTGAGACATCATGCTGAACAACTGGCCTGTGGGGTGAAGGAACAAGACAGTGACTGCTGACAGAAGCCAGCGAGCTTAGAAGAGACACCCAAGCTCAGACCAAAGCTGACCAGATTTCCACTGGGGAGGCCCGGGCACAGGGTGCCACCAGCCTACACCTGACCCACAGAAGTGGGACAATACATGGGAGATGTTGGCCAGCCCTTGTGTGCAATGTCATCTGTTATGACAGCAGTGGAAAATGAATACACATGCCCATCCGTATCATCACTGTCCTGATTTCTGGCAGTTGCCCAGCTGTCCACAGGTGCCCTCCACCCCTCCCCAGCCCAGGGACCCACCTGGCCCTCCGTTTGCGCACCCTCCGCTCGTGCTCAGCCTCCTCATAGTAGTATTCATTGTGGCTGTTGTCCCGCCTGCGGGCCGCCGCCGCAATCACAGCCCGTGACTGGCCGGTGGAGTTGTTGGTGCTGTTCTCTGCACAGGGTCAGGGCAGATGGCAATGGTCACAAGGGCCACCAGACTCTTCCACCCCAGCAGCTCTGGACACTGCAGTCTGGTGTGTCCCCACCATCCAGCCACACCTCCCATTCCCACCCTTCCTGGATGTTGCCGGGAGAAGCTGAGAGGAAGGCAGCTAGGACGGCACTGGAAGGACGAGAGACCCGCAAGCATGTACGCCTGCCTCGTTCAGGAGGCTCTGGCTGCCCACAGCCCAGGGGCCTGGACCAGGACCAGAGGAGACACGGAGGAGCCAGATCAAGGGTGGCGAGGAGGGGACACACCATAGCAGAAAGGGACAGCAAGTGGAGTCAGCAGCTTAGCCCAGCCACCTGAAGCTGAGGAAAACGACAGAACAGAGGAGCTGGAAGAAGGCAAGGGAAGCAGTGGGGGAAGAGAAAAAAGAGAGAGAGAGAAGGTAACTTGGAGTCCTGCTGGCATGAGGGGTGGAGGAGCAGGGCTGCTCACCCTCTCCGAGGGAATACACCTTGAAGCCAGACACTTTCTTGGCCAGGACGGACTTGGGCAGGTTGAGGAGGGCAGGGTTGTAGACAGGGAAGTCATGGTAATACTTCTCCAGGATCCACACGGCCACGCACTGGATGCTGTGGGGGAGACGGCAGGATGGGGAGGGAGAAGGGACAGACAAGGGGTGCAGGGGGAGGGACACATCAGGGCAGGTCGGCAGGGCAGGAGAGGACACTCGCCAGGGACACGCAGCTTCCACAAAGCCTGCTCCAGCCTGAGCTCTCTACTCACCAGGCTCCGAGCCTTCCCCAGGGGTCGACCTGCTACTCTCTCCCTGCCCCACCAGAGCCCAGAAGAGGCAGGGCCTTGGGCCCTGGAGCCGAGCCAAGAGGCTCCTCTCCCCTCTCAAGAATTCCCCCAAGATCCTCTACAAGACCCAGGAGGAGCCACTGATTCTCTGCATGGCCTTGGCTGGGAGTGAGGGCTGGAAGGTTTGTAAGACACCTGCCCATAGGTTCTACTGAGAGCTGAAGCCCCCTCCTACTACCCTTTCCTCTGGGGGGGGGTCACCACTCTGGCCAGCTTATCTCAGGGACCACTCACTGAGTTCTCCCTACAATCTGGGTATCCAAGGCAGGACAAGAAGGAAATACCAAAAAGTACCCTTATTTGTGCCCCCAGGCTCCTCCTCCCATTGGTCCACCCCCTCTGAGTCTCTCAATCTCTAATTGCCTGTTCTCTCCCAACTCAATCCCCAGCACATCTCGCCCACGACCCTGCACAAAACAGTTCTGTAAGGCAGCAAACTCTAAGTGCAGAGTCCTCAATTCCTACACAATCCTCCCAGACCATCACCCTCTGACCCCAGCGTGCCCTCAGCATCCTCCAAGTCCCTTTACCTGTCCCATTCTTCTCCCTGCACTGGCCCTGCCTCCTCCCACATCTCCATACCTGAGATGGCCAACGTTGTAGAAGCGGCTGGCCCCGTCAGTTGAGCGCACGACCTTGAGCGTGAACTGAGGCTGGAGCTGGCGCAGCTCCAGCAGGACCACAGCCAGATAGTGCACGAAGAGCAGGGCATCCACCAGCGATACGGCAAACTGCACCACGCCCTGGTAGCTGCGCTCCCGGGCATCCAGGATGCGCACGCCATAGAAGAGCCAGTAGGAGACGACGAGCAGGAAGACAAGCACCATGAGTAGGGCACGCAGCACAAAGACGCGGGGCAGTGAGGCCTTGGGACGCCGGAAGAACAGCGCCCAGCTGCCCAGCAGCAGGATGAGCAGCTTGAAGGCCACAGAGATGAAGAGGCCCTCACAGGCCGTCCCGCACGGCTCCAGCTCCTCCCGCCACAGCAGTGGGGGCAGCAGCAGGAAAGCCAGGGGCGTGAGGAAGGACAGCAAGGCCAGTGTGGCCCCCACGGCCACTCCCAGGTGCCGGGAACAGTCCAGTGGGACGCTGTCCTCCATGTCCTTGGCAATGCGTGTGAGGTCATCGTGGGAGATGCTGTGCTCAGAGGTGCCGGTAACGACTGTGGTGGTCTCTCCCCAGTTGTCATCCTGCAGGCAGCAGCAGACCACATGGAGGGGCACAAACACCGGCATGAGGGGAAGGAAGCATGGGAAGGGAAGAGACAGAAAGCAGAGAGGATCATGAGCAACGAGGCAACCTCCAGAGCATGTGCTGGGCGGCCCCGGGTGTCCAATGTGGCCTCTGCAGCTGTTGACGTCTGAGACCCTGGTTCTAGGGTCAGCAAGATAGGCCCTTGGGAACACAATGCACACACCAAATCCACGGGGGCAGCTCCACTGGTGAGCGGGACCTGACGGCAGGCTCGCAGGCAAAGGCTAAGAGCTGAGTCCAATTTGCAGGGAACAGTGGGAGCTGAGCTGCCCCTTGGGGGCAAGTGGAATGAAGCAGCTGGACAGGATTAGTCGTAACTGAATACATAAGTGTTAGCTCAAAATGTGACCTGTGGCCCAGCAGCATGGAGTCTATCAGAAATGCAGAACCTCAGGCCCACGCTACAAGTTCTGCCCCAGAATCTGCATCTGACCAAAAACCCAACGGATCATTCAACAGTCAAATTCTAGAAGCACTGCCCTACATCCCTGCCAGCTCTTGCAGCAATTCATGATTTCAGCAGGAATGGCACGAATCAAGGAACCTAGAGCACTGTAAAAGCTGGACACTGACATGGAGGAATAGAGACAGGAAGGTGAGTCTGAGGGACCTGAGGATGGGGTTGCGATACCAGGCTAGGCGATGCGACACACACTCAAGGTTTCTGATAAAGACACAAACCTGACAAAAGCAGCATATGGAAAAGAAGAAGACACTAAGAGCCGAAGGAAGGAGAGAAGTGGGGAAGAAATCAGGGCAGGACATGGGGACACAGTGCCCTCCCAGGGACAGCTCAGTGCCCAAAGTGCGGGGGCAGCCTGTCCCTAGAGACAAGAGGCTGAAGGCCGAGGTGCCCTAGCACCCTGAATGTGGTCTGCCAAGCTCCGTCATGGCTGGGGGTCACCCCATAAGTGACATGAGGCTGCTCCTGATTCCAGGACCTCAGACATGCTGACTACTCCTGCAGCCAGCCTGTGCTTGGGAACTCCTCCCCGGCAAGACAGGAGCTGATCTTGTCGCGGGGTCACTTCGAGAACTCAGGAGACCACATCCCAGGAAAAGGGGGGCGGAAGAGGGAAAGGGGACCTTTCCTGATGGTACTGACCTGCTCCCAAGACCCAGGAATTAGCAGAGGAGTAAGGAGTTGAGAGGTGCCAGTCCTCTAAGATGCTCCCAAGACAGAAGGGCACTTGGGCAACCTTGGGTGTCACTTCAAATCCTGTCTCTGCCATCCTCTAGCACTGTGCCATGCCCAGTGCCCTCCCTGCCAGATGGGCACAAGAGGCCACAGAGGTCAGAATCCTCTCCTACCCTCTCAGCCTCACCTCTTCCCCCTCCCCGTGGCTCCATCACCACCACCTACCACAGATCCCCAAACAACCTGCCTGCCTGGCATCCACCAGAGGAGCCAGACAATATCCAATACACAATCCAGGTCACCCCCCAGCCTCTCTGAAGATAAGAACGGGGGACGCCACTGCTCCCAAAGGGACCTTAGCTAGAAATCACTGTGAAACAAAGTCCTGCCTTGGGACACTAAGCCCAGAGAACCCCAGTGTCAGACCCCCTCCCTCGGTTGCTCTGTCCTAAAAAGCAGGTTTGCAGGGCCTGCCCTTCTGTAATGTCATGGTCTCCTAACTTCTCCAAGCAGTGGCTTGCAAGCCCCTGGCCTGGACCATCTCACACAATGCCACTCACCCGCTCGTCCCCTCGCGTGGACTCATTGTCCAGCAAGGGCTCTCCTGGGGCCTGGATTGTCACCGATTTGTCCCCACGGCTCCCATCTCGGCTCTTGGATCGGTGTCGGTCCCGGCGGTCCCTGCAGTCAGAGGAATGGGCACAGAGTGTCACCCGGGGAGAGCTAGGATCATCACCTCTGCATGTGTCCCCAACCCACTGCACACCACCTGTGTGGCCCACCTGTGCTTGCGGGAGCTGCGGGAGTGGCCCGACTTGTAGGAGTAGCCCGAGTACTGGGACTCGGTGTCCATGGCGTCGGAACGCCGTGCCTTGTAGCGCTCCAGGGCCGCAGGCTGGGGCCACTTGGGGGGCCCCACAGCCACCTCCTTCAGTATGGGCTTCTTCAGGCCAAGAGGCACCTTCAGGAAATCAACCGTCGCCCTGAGGGACTCTATTTTGCTGGACGGGTGGGCTTGTCTCAGAGAAAACCAAGCGGCGCTCCTGATGAGAGAGAGCATCTGACTAGAAGTGGCTCGAGCTCCTTCCATGGTCAGGGTGGGGAGCAAGAGTACCCACACGACAGCCACGGATGTCCAAAGCCCCCGCTTCTTGCTCTGTCCCAACAGCCTCCCCCACCTGACCTCCTGGCAAGATCCTCCCCAGCAAAACTCCCCCAGGAGGACCCCCACACACACCGCCAAGGCCCCTGGAGGGGAGCCTCAGGGCAGTGCTCCACCCCACTCAGCCTGGAAAATGGGCGTAGGGGAGGTCAGCTCGGTTTGGCATGACAGATGAAGCCATGTGAACCTCAGACAGCAGAGGCAGCCTGCCTCTGTCCAGAGGCCACTGCAGGGCTCCGATGCCCCCTCCAGCCTCTTCACTTCATTCAAAATTGTCTGAGTGTGTCCCAGTGGGTTGCTGATGGCTGCTGCTCCTCCCAGCATCAGCTGCACAGAAACACATCCACTTACTGCTGTCCTGGTGTGCATGTGTGCATTTGTGCAAGCGTGCATGCACACTGGGGGCTGTGTAAGGAACTCTGGGCGGTAGCAATAGACAATACAATGTGCAGGATGAGAGGAGAAGTCATTCTTGGAAGCTCCAACAGAGGCATGAGTTTTCATGGTTACTCACAGGCTGAGGGGACAGTGGCTTGCATCAGTGCTCCCTCACTAATTATGCAGGCAGAAATGACCTCACCTTCTCCCCCTTGCCCCAGGTCCAGCCCCTCACAGGAACACCCTCCTATACTACCACCAGTGCCCCCTCTTCTCCGCGCCTGACCCCACTGCATATCCTCACTGTGCACTGAGCTGATTCTTACAGCTGCGCCCACTGACTCATCAAATCCTTTTAGGCGCTTTCTGGAAACCACACTTTGCGAGGCCCCAAACATGTGGCGGGGCAGCAGGACTTGAGTTTATAATCTAGCCGGCAAGATGCACACTCAACAAGTACACAGGCGAACAACCAACCCAACCACCGTTCTTGCGAAAGGAAAGGAGAAGGGACCTGTGGAGGCAACGCCAGGCAGCAGGCGTTCAACAGGGCGGTTCCGGGCGGTCTCGCGGCCTAAGCAGAGGTCCGAAGGAAGAGCAAGCATTACTCAGGCAAAGAGTGGAGGGAGAAGGCTGCTGCGGAGCAAGACCACACACAGGAAGGACAAAGGCAGGCAGGAGCTCAGTGCATTTGAAGAACCAAAAAGGCCAGAGGAGCCCAAGTTGAAGACGGAGGGTGCAGAAGCTGTGCAGCAGAGTCAACTTCCAGGGAGGGGCCAGGTAAAGATCCTGGGGCTTAATCCTAAGGCCAGCCTTTGAGGGTGGGAGCAATGCAGGTGTGGACTGGAAAGAAGGGAAAATAGAAACAGGGAGATGGGAAAGCAGGTCACTTTGGCAGTGAAGACGTGGCTGGGGCAGAGCTGCAGGAGAGCAGAGAAGCATGTCTCAGACCTCTGCTGGGCATGCAATCAACAGGATCCAGGGAAGAGCTGGCGTTGCTGGGGAGGGGGACTCAAGAATCCGTGGCCTGAGCGAGGGAGCGAACAGCAGCGCCACTGGGGAAGGCAGGGAATGCTGGGAAAGAGGCAACTTTGGGGAGGAAGACGAGCTCAGTTTCCCATGTGCTACATTCAGGGCAATGGGTGTCAGAGCTGCTGAACCAGAGGTAGCCTCAGGCGACAAGGCCATGGAGATGCCTGGAATCAACCACAAGCGGGGCAAGTTAGGGACCCCAAGAATGACAACATGCACCCGTGTCCAGGGAAAAAGAGCATACATAGTGGTAAGCAGGTGAGGCCACGGGAGCAAGGGTCCCCAAGAGCGAGGTCCCAAGCCAGACAAGACCCCGCTGCATATTGTTTCAAGGGCAGAATGAAGCCAACCAGGTCAAGTGCTGTTGGGTGGCTGATTGTGTAAAGAATTAAAATGGCTGTGATGGTATAAATTCTCCCCAGCTCCTCCATGCTACCACCACCCCACAAGTAAGCACCCTGACACAGACCCATGTGTGCCCAGCTCCCCTCTCATAAGCTTGGAACAAGTAATTGATGCCCACCCAGGGACAACTACACCTCTCCAACCTCTGTGGAAACAATGACTGCAGGGAAATGAACTTTATTCACTCCTCCTCCTCTTTCTCCTTGCAATCCACAGGCTAGTCATGGGCGCCAGTATCCCACATCAAAACCAGTGGGTGGTAAGGACACGCTTATAGGACAGAGACAAGAACCTTCACCCAACCCTAAATCTTTCTAAACACCCTTGCCACACACAGAGCCCTGGATCCCCTTGGTCTACAAATTACACACTGGGCTGCTTCACCATGTCTCTGGAGAACCCATTCCACTGGTTTATTGTAGTTGAGACGTCTCACCTGCACCCCTCTTGATGTGGTTCCCGACTAGCCTTCCTAGTCCTACTCTTAGAGAGGGAATTCTGCCCTTGGTATTCTCACGGATACCAAGTGGGTTAAAAAGGACAGAGGCTCGCGATGCAAAGGGGGACCTGCCAGGACTGTAGCCTGGACAGACAGTAGACCTGGCTGGGCTTCCCACAGCCTCATCCCCATCCCAGATGCCCCTGTCTGCCACAGCCAATGGTAAATGGAACCTGTAATCTACCCTGAAGATCTGGGTTCAAAACCCATCTCTCCCCCTGCCTCGCTGGGTGACCCACAAGCAGGTTACCTAACTTTGCGCATGCAGCGTGCTAGACTTACTGATAAAATAGGGAAAACAACGATGCCTAGTGCACAGGGCTGATGTAAGGATCATGGGGGTGAAACGAATGCTTTTACGCACTGTTCTCCTAGTAATTAAACAATTAATAAGTTCCAGGATCACTCATACTTTGATCCCAGACACTTCCTGGGAGACTAGGGAAAGAGAAGTATAAATAAATCCTGCCAATTGCGCTACAGAAGACACACACACACAATCCGAGCCTGAACCACCACTTCAAACACACACGAGGCAAGTTGGTGTCTCTGTGTTTCCCCTACAAATAAATTTCAAACCAGACAAGGGTGCCCAACACCTCCCAACGCTCTGTCCTCAGCTCCTTAAGCCTCCTGCTCCCTGTTGTCCTCTCTAGCTACTTAGCAGACTCAACATGAACCCCACTCTCCCAACCTGCCAACCCACCGAGGTGCCAAAAGGCACCCAAACGTGCTCCTCCCTCCCTTCCCTTACCAAACCCATGGGGCCAAAACATAAATGCAAAACGTAAATGCAGCTCCTTGCCTGCTGTCCCTTCAAGGAGCCCAGGCGACCAAAGGGAGCAGGGCGCAGCAGGAGTGGGGGAGGAGCGAAGGCGAGGGATGGGAATGAGCAGAGGGAAGGGCAGAAGTTCCCCCTCAGCTAATCAGTCTCAGCAATCAGGGCTTTGGAGGGTCTCCCGGGTGGGCAGCGTTCCCAGGGAGGAGGGTGGGGGAGGGGATCCGTGGATGAGATCAACAAGTGGAAATGTCAGAAGGATGACGGGGGAGAACGCAGCCCCAGCCTCGTGCAGAGCCAGAGCCGTTCTGCGCTGGCGGGGGGACGCCAAGCGGGGTCATGTATGTCACCACATCGCACCTTGTCCCCTGCTCCCTCCACACACATCACACTCAGTCCCCTGCTCAGGCCAGCTATGGATCTTCTAGGGTTAAAAGGAGGCCAGGGAGGAGAGAGGGAGGCAAGAGGGCCTGGCACACAAAAAGAGACCCTTCTCCCCTCCAAAGGCCTTTCAGAAATAAAATTAATGGAATGTGTCTCAGTACCATCCCAAGGGGCTTGAGGGGGGAGGGCTGAGGGGAACGAGGGGGCTTTTGTCCCGGCTGCCCAGCTTCTCCCACATTGATCACCATGGCAACCAAAGCCCCCTGTTGCCTAGGTGATGGCAGCCGGGTCCTGGAACCCATACCCAGCATCCAAAGCGAGGAGGTTATGGAGGTGGGGGGATAGGGACAGAGGGGGAGAGAATGGGGTTTCTCCTCTGGCAGCCCCAGCTTTTGTCTGAGCTTCGGCATCGGGTTTCTTCAGGAAACAATTGGAGGCCTCTGGAAAAAACACACTCAGAACCTGGCAACAAGCAGAAGGAACAAGGCCCTGGGGTATGTGTGTGGGATTGGGGGATGGCCAAAATGCAGGCCAGAGTGGACGGACGCTTCCCCTTCCCCAGTCACAGGAGGCGACTCAAGTGGGTAAGACACAGAACAAGAGCTGCCACCCCATGAACGGCACGTGCTGACCGATGAGCAGTCGCAGGCGGCTGCAGGCCCTACTTCTTCTTGCCACCTCGCTAGTACTGGCCCCCACTGCAGCCCAGTCCCAGCTACAGGAGGCCTAGGGTAGGGGGACAAGGCATAGCAGCGAGGAAAATAGCTGGGGAAGAAGCCCTGGAGGAGCCACAGAAGAAAAGGTGGGGAGGACAGGACACAAATACACACCTAAGGGGGCATACCTCACTTCACCTGCAACCAGGACAGGGCTGGAGGGATCATGCCAACAGCGCCGCAGAAAGCACCTGCTTTTGATTGTAGAAAGGATTTTGGAGGGGAAAGGGGCCAAGAAGCCAGATGTTCTCCTTCTGACAGGGGCAGGTGTCATATAAGACCCCTTTCTCTTTGCAGCCAAGCACTAGGGAAGGGAGGCCCCTGTGTGTGGATACAGGGGGGCAGGCCCAAGGATCTCTTCAGACACCCACTGAAGAGGAGCCTCTGGGCCCTTGACCATTCAAGGTCTCTGGTTCCTACACCAGAGCCTGAGACTTATCGCACCCCATTCCCCACCACAGCCCACAGGCAAGCCTGACGATCCTGTGGGCGATGTGAACATGTGGGCTCTCCCAGCCCTGACACTGCTCACCAAGGACAGCCCCAGTGTCCGAGGGTATCAATGTAAATTCTACTCAAAGAGCTGGACGCTCACCTTCCTAAGGCAGAGGAGGAGAAAGAACCAAGCCAGGGGTCCAACCTTCCAGCCCAGCACTCAGAAAATCTAGATATGTATCCAGAACAGAGCGCCTGGCCGGGTCCTGAGGCAGAGCAGCAGTTCACCACGCCCCCACTCCAAGGCCCTTGCTTGGTCTTTCACAGATGGGTTCAGCTCAGCCTGCCCAGTCAGGCATCTAACATGGTTTCCACAGAGGACGCTGGCTACGCCACCATTAATCCCCTCACTCCCCTGTTCTCATCCCCTCCAGGAGGACACAGCAGGTAAGTACACCAATCCATTTATTACTGGTTCCAGCACTAACCAGAAAAGGGGCCTTAAGTGTACTGGCAGGCCTGGCGCAGTGGCCTAGCAGCCAAAGTCCTCGCCTTACATGCGCTGCCGATATCCCATATGGGCGCCAGTTCTAATCCCTGCGGCCCCACTTCCCATCCAGCTCCCTGCTTGTGGCCTGGGAGAACAGTCAAAGATGGCCCAAACCCTTGGGACCCTGCATCCCAGTGGGATACTCAGAAGAGGCTCCAGACTCCTGACTTCAGATTAGCTCAGCTCTGGCTGTTGCACCTACTTGGGGAGTTAATCATCGGATGGATGATTTTCCTCTCTGCCTTTCCTCCTCTCTGCATGTCTTTCTAATGAAAATAAAAATAAAAATCTTTTTTGTTTGTTTTTTTGTTTTTTTAATAAAGATTCATTTATTTTTATTACAAAGTCAGATATACAGAGAGGAGAGACAGAGAGGAAGATCTTCCGTCCGATGACTCACTCCCCAAGTGACTGCAACGGCCGGTGCTGCGCCAATCCGAAGCCGGGAACCTGGAACCTCTTCCAGGTCTCCCACGGGGGTGCAGGGTCCCAAAGCTCTGGGCCATCCTCGACTGCCTTCCCAGGCCACAAGTATGAAGCTGGATAGGAAGTGGAGCTGCCGGGATTAGAACCGGCGCCCATATGGGATCCCGGGGTGTTCAAGGCGAGGACTTTAGCCGCTAGGCCACGCTGCCGGGCCCAAAAATAAAAATCTTTTAAAAAAAGGTAGTTTTACCAATACAAACATGAAGCTCAAACAAAAAGTGAGACCTAACCCACATTACCACTTGTGGGGCAGACTTTTCCTGCCTCCCCTAACTGGTAACTTGAGGTATGTTCCCCTTGTGTGACACTGGGCTCCTCCATGAGTCCCCAGCTGCCTTCTGGCACTTTGCACAGCCATGGCCACGAGAAGACCAGGATGGGAGACAACTAGCTGACTCCTGTGCTACGCTCTCTTCTCTCCACTAACAAAGGGACAGAGACTGAACAAGTGCAAGACAACTCAGCAGAGACCAAAGAGCCCCTGCCTCACCAAGCGGTGGCTTCTGTCCACACACCCACTGCTCCTGCAAGCCCTGAGGCCCCTTCATCCAGCGTTGCCCAGCTTTGCTCAAGCCACAGAGCCCACAAAATGAACGGGCAAGGACAGGCCAGAACTGTCCAGGCCTGTGCCACGGCTCTCATGCCCGCAACCTGGACAACGCAGTGGGCTGAGAGATGGGAAGGAGCTGGCCCCAGGTGCCCGCCCCCGCCCTGCTAACCAGGCAGTCTCCCAGGGCAGTCTCAGACATGAGCTCACCATCCTACAGCCCCAGGGTCGGGGCAGGATCCTTCTCCTCCCCAGCCCAGGAGAGGCGATGCCTGGGTCACCAGATCTCAAGGCTTCCAAGCACTTCAGCACCAGACCCCCGTGCAGGCAGCTCCTGGAGGAGGGCCCACCAGCTGGGCTCTGTGCCAGGATACCTGAGCCAGCGAACGACTGAAAAGGAGCTGGGGACGCCGGGGCCCAGCCCCTCTCCACCTCCTCCTGCCTTTCCCTCAGCCTATGGCAGAGGTGAAGTCAGCTCCCTCAGAGCCCAGATACACTGCAACAGCAGCACACACACAGACACCCACGCTCAGATTCCCCCCTCACGAAGTTGGAATGGCTCCTGCCTGCCCCACCCGGCTCCACCCACCCTGGCTAGGCAGGTTCTGTAGAGACCTGCTCTGCCCGCAGCCCCAGTCTCTCTGGCACCCCCACCCCCATCCCAGCTCCCAGAAAATCCCCGCCCCCAAACCAAGCACACACACACACACACACACCATAGTATCCCATTCCCCAGTTTCCTCAAATCCAATCCCAGCCAATCTGGAAGGGGAGGTGGGTGAGAGGTGGGAGCTCCTGTAGGAGAAAGGGTGAGTAATTCCTCTGGCATCTGCCCAGGTGGAGGCCAGAGGGGAGAGACAGGACACCAAGCCAGTGGGAAGGTAACCAAGGCTTCCAGATGCCTGGATGTTCCACTGAATTCTCACCAATGAGTAGGCCTCACAATTGCCACCCTGGGGCTTGCAGCACAAGACTGGACCCTACCTGCCCTCTGAGGACCAAGTAGAAGAACCAAGAAGGAAAGTAGGCACCCAGAGGTGTGCTCAGGGACAGAGCCTGGGTGGACAGTGGAAGGTGGGGAGGCAGTGCTAGGCCAGCGGCCAACATGCTGCACCCTCCCTACAAAAACATCCCCCCTCTCTTCACAGTCTGCCCAGCCCCAAGAGCCCTCAAGAGCCTGCTTACCCAGCTGCTGCCCTGGGTCCCAGTCACTTGGTAGCCACCTTAGGTTGGGCATGCAATCGGACAGCTGGAAAGAACTGAGACATCGGGAGGAGTGACGGGGAGGAACATATGGGGACATTGCCAGCAAAGGCTGGTGTGGATGGGAAAAGCAACAGAGCGGGCCCAGGGTGTGAGACGCAGCGTGACTGGAGGGTGAGGGTGGCAGACCTGGGCTTCCCACCCCGAAAAGCTCCCGCTTGAGCCCAGAGCTCAGCTCCGACAAGCAAGCAGGATGGTTCTTACCCAGATGAACCCAGCCAGGCAGGAGGCCCCCACCAGCCTCCACCGACCTGCCCAGCCCTGAAGGGTCTCACTCCTTCTGAGGATGCTCCACTCCTCCATCCCTTGTGTGTGCCACTGCCACTCCTGGAGTAAAGCAGGTGACAACAGGCATGTTTCTCTTCACGCTGTTTTTTTAATCGCTGCATTCACACCTCAGACTCAGCACCTGTTTCTGTCCACCCCCACCTACCCTAAATGCCAGCTCCCTCACCCAGCCCTGACTCCACCCCTCCCCCACCCTGGCCCAGCTCCTCCCCCAAGAAACACACAGTTTCTTCTGGCCAGGCTTAGCAGGGGAGTAGGGGGTACACCAGCAACAACACAACACAAGCAGGGGGGTGCGAGAAGACACCAAGGACAATGAGGGCCAAGCCCCTCTCCATCACAAGACCCCAGGATGCAGGTGGCCCACTCAGGTCCCATCAGCACCTCCTCCTGGATTAGTACCAGGGTCCTCCCTGAGACCCCACCTGACTCCCACCTCAGAGGAAGCCTTCTCTCCTCCTCAGCTGCCATTTGGGTTCTTATCTGCTTTGCAGGGAGACAGACAAAACCTTTCAAGTTCACAAGGAAAGGCAATCATGGGAAACCAGCTCTAACAGCAATGAATGCAGGGAGAGGGGAAAAGGAAGTGCAGGGAGGACAGACAGACCCAGCACAGTCTTTCATGGGCTACATCTTGGATGAGTCGCTCACCTGCTCTAAACCTCAGTGTTCCTACCTGTGAAATGAGAACAATAATACCTATTGTAGTGAGTTACAAGTTTTTGGTGAGATTCTGTTCACAGATCATAGATGTAACAGATGCTCAACAAAATGTTAGTTCCCCACCTCCTTCTCCTTTAGCCAATGCAGAGCCAACCCTCTCCACTTCCTGGTTCCAATAGGCTCCTGGTGAGAGGTGAAACGCCACCCAGAAGCAGATGGAATCAACTCTGGGTGTGGGGTCAGCCCCTCCCTGACTTGGGTCACATGCAAGAACTGACAGGGCCCTTCCAGCGTCTGCTTCTTTCTCCAGGGTCTCCTGAAGCCCCACACCACTCTCCTTTCCTCCCTCTGTCCTCACGTACAGTGAGGCAGGGCCTGGGCTCTAACCACCTCCCACTCTCCTCTGGGCTCTAAGCCGAGCCATGTGTGCAACGGTAAGAAAAGGGGACCCCAAGCCTCCTGCCTCACCCCAGCCCCCAGCTTCTTCCCACTCTCCCTCTCACTGCCGCACCCTGATTGCCAGGATAGCCTCAGCTCTGCTGATTCCAAGCCTGCTTCTCCCAAACTCGTTCCCAGCTGTCGTGTCTGTAATTACTAACCTTGCCAGGGGCATCAGACAAGCAACACCTCATTTCCAAAGGGCCCCACCACAGAGAGCCTCTCCTCTGCAGCCAGGAGAGTGGAGCACAGGGAGGCAGAATCCCCCTGGGCCACTGCAGCTTGACCCAGATCACAGCAGGCAGGTGACAGACTGCCAACAAGGACAGGGCTAGGGCCAATGTTGTGGCACGAAGGTTAACACACTGCTTTCGATGCCAGCATTACACATCAGAATACCTTTCCAGGACCAGTAGCTCCACTTTGGATCTAGCTCCCTGCTGGTGCACCCAGGGAGACAGTGGGAGACGGCCTCTTCTGCTCTTCTGGGGAGACCCAGACGAAGTTTCAAGCTTCTAACTTGGGCTTGCTCCAAACCTGGCTATTGCAGGCTTTAGGGGAATGAACCAGCAAATAAAGATCTCTCTCTCTCTCTCTTTCTCTCTCTCTCTCTCTGATGATCTTTCAAATAAGTAATAAATACATCTTAAACAAACAGGAACAGGAGTACAGGGGCCAGCAAAAGCCAGGGTGTCGACAGGATTCGCTTCCAGGTCCATCCTTCCTGTCTGGGGCCACATCTCCCCATACACAGGGTTACCCAGCTGTGGAGGGTAAGAAGAGGAATTTCAGGCCAATGCAGAGGGAGGGGAATAAGCTGACGCCGAGTAACACAGGGATGCAGGAGAGAGCCACCCAGGAAAGAGGAAAAAAGAATAAATTTAAAGTCTCACCCCTAATCCAGACCCTGAGAACAGGCAGTAACCTGAGCCTCTGTTCTCTCCCCTCACGCCTCCACCCACCCTTCCCATCCCATAGCACCAGGAAGGAAAGGGATGATTAACTCCATTTTATAGACAGGGAAACTGAGGCCGAACGCCCAGGCCAGGCTTCGAGACCCAGAGATCCCTCAGGCTCACACTGAGCTTCCAACAGCAGCACCTGCCCCAGTCCCCTCCTTTAAAAGCCTGCTCAGGCATGGCCACGCAACGAATAAATGAGGGGCTCACACACGCCACATGCCACGGTGCCAGCGAACCTTGGAAACATGATGCCAAGAGAAGGAAGCCAGATCCCCAAGGTCACACGCTCACGGTGTGACTATATTTATCCAAAATTCTCAGAACAGGTAAATCTACAGAGACAGAATATGGACTGCTGCTGATAGAGGCTGATTCAGCACTGATGACCTAAACGGCACAGGTGTCTTTTGGGGACAGTGAAAGCATCTGAAACTAAAGAGAAGGGGTGGTTGCCATGGTTCACAATAAGATGGTTAATTCTACATTAAGTGAATTTCATCTTAACATATTTTTTAAAAATCCAGCCAAGGTGACATTTCCTCCAGGAACCTTCTATAACCATTCAGGGTCCAAGCCTTCTTCCTCTACACTCTAGCAGCCTCCTAAATACACCTGCACATAGCACTCCACAGGTGAAACATGGTGAAGCTACATGTTTATACAGTCTCCCCCCATGAAAGCCTGTCCTGGCTGTCCCTCGACCCTAGTGCTTAGCACAGAGCCTGGCAGGCGACAGCCAACACCTAATGTGGTCTGCCAGGAAAAGTCCAGAGGTCAAGCCTGGCTCTCCTGCCCCCCACTCACACTTCCATGCCTTACAGCCCTCACTTGCTGAGGGTTTCCTATGTGCCATGTACAACACACTGCCAGGATTATTCCATTTAATCCTCATACAGCGAAGAGGCAGGGCCTATCATTAACGCCATTTTACAGGGCAGGCTTCAAAAGTTACCTGTTTTGTCTGAGGTCACAGAATTAGGAAGTGGAAGAGGCAGAATTTCAGAGCAAATTACAGGCAGGAGGCCACTGGGAACAATCCCTGTGGAACAGCGCAGCGTAGCCTTCCCGGGTGATGCCTCTCACAGCCCAAAGGCTGGGGAATGGGGTTTAATAATTCGCCCAGGGTTACACCACTACTAAGAACTAATCCCAACCAAGTCCGTCTGACTCCACCCTTTGGCCTCACAGTGTGGGACACTGTCAAGAGAAGAACAAGCAAAGGAGAAGGCTAGAATTCCTAAAGTTCAGAAGGAGGGGCAGGGAGTCCCATTCCTCTGTCCTCTTCCCCCAAAGCCTGAACTAGCCAAGTTTCCTCCCCCTGGAAACCAAATAGATGAATAAGGCAGCAGTCAGTCCTGCTCTAGACTCAAGGGGGGGCCCTTGTAAGACCTGGAAGAATTAGAAGGAGCAGAGGGTAACACACTAGAGAACCCTACCCTGGAAGAATGGAAGGAAACAGCAGGCAGGAGTAAGACAATGAAGAAAAGAGGCCAGTGTGGCTGTGGCCACTGGTTCCCAGTCTGGAAGTACTATTAGAAATGGCACTTCCTTTGTCTGACCACAAACCATCCTCCCTGGAAGAGAGCCCCCACTAGCAAAATGTAACACGCATATGATGAGTGTAGACAGAGAAAATAAGGTACCTTAGAAGACTGTGACATACCATCTTAAACGCCTTGCTAGCCTCAGGAATCCTAACCATCAAACAGGTGTTGGGTTTAGGGGAGCTGTGCATCAGGAAAACAGGAAAAAAGATCTAGTCTTTCCCTACTCTGCCCCATCATGACACCCAACATTTTCTACCCGAATCCGGACCTTGGTGGAGAGACCTGTGGCTGGCAGAAAGATGGAACATTCCAATGGCACATGCCCATTAGATTCCAACATTCCATTTCCATTCCATTGTGGTGCCCAAAGACCCTAGTGAGTACCTGCAATGCCAGCCACAGCTCTGAACCCTGGGTATCGGGTCCTCACTTCCAACGGCAGGAGGAAAATGGTTCAGGACCTGTGATGGGGGAGTAAGCCTTGTGTCTTACATTAGGAGATGGCCAGTCCCTTCCCTTAAGGAACACTGGTCGCTGCCGTTTCTCTGGGGACAGAGCCATCCACCTGCTGGATGGATAGCGGCTGAATTTCCAGCACGCTATCAGGATGGTTGATGGGCTGTCACAGGGTGCCCATCCCTTCCCAACCCACAGACATGTCCCTCTTACAGACTCAGTCCAGGTCCCGACCCACAATTCCATCCCAACCATGCTTCTCACCAGGAAAAAGGGCAGACACAGGGACACTTGCAGACTCTGCGAAGATCCCCTTCACATCATCCTCAATCCTGAGGTCCAGCAGCCCCAGCTGTTCCCTTCAGGCACTGCCCTCCAGCCATGCATCTTCCTCTGGCTTGCATCTCACACCTAAATCCCAAGGTTCCTTGGGAACATCAGGGTCCCAAGTGGCAGGAGAGACACAAGGGCATGGATACTGCAACCTGCAAGATCCTCCCAAGAGAACTGTGGCCTGGGGGGTGGGGAGGGAGCGGGAAGAGGAGAGCGATGAAACATGGCTGGGAGGTCAAGAATCCACCTCTCTGACCAGCGGGACCCAATCTACTATGTGGGAGAGGAACTTTCTCCTCTTCTCTTCCACTCCCAGAGCCCTTCGCATGTCTCTAGGAATGCAACCCCTCTCCTCCTTTCCCCACTATATACACCTCTTCCAGAAAAGCTCTTTTCCTGAGGCAGGTCTCTCATTGGACAGTCCAGTCTCACCTACCCCATAAGTCTCAGAGATTTAAGGTTCTACTCTGGAAAACGGGCAGGACCATCCAGAGAGCCTTCCCTTTGCACACAGTTGGGAAAAATGTGCCCGCAGTGGCAAGAGGTAGTTCAGAAACACACACTCACACTCAGCTAAGCCTGGCACATCCACTATTCCTTGCCTATCCACACAGGTTACGCTAGAAAACACAGATTCATCCCCCAGTACACCCACCCCCAGTACACAGGTGCACACACAGCATCTATGTAACCCCTCTGCTCTCACACACACACCTCACTCAGCAGGGGAGACTCCTCTTTCCCATAAAGCCTTCTCCCAGGCCGCACATGTAGACACACACCCCCTTCCCCTGAGCACACACATAAGCACAGACCCAAACACACAGCAGATGCACGGTCAGCCACTCCCTGGGTGCACATACACTCCAGCACAGAAAAACACCTCCACATCCAAACCCCGGGGCCCGCCTGGGGGGTACGCGCAGCACCTCCAGGCAGGCAAACGCACAAAAATAATAATATAAATTAAAAAAAAAAAAGGATATCATGAAAGAATCACGCACGCCGTCCCCACCGATCGTTCCAAACTCACTAGCGCTGAGGCCACAGTCTCCACGATGGGTATATGTGAGAGCAGAGAAGGATGCTGGCGTCTGTACCCTGGGCCCCCACAGCCACTGCCAGGGTCTCCTCCTCTGGCTCCCCGGCCTCCACCCCACACCCTGAATGCATACCTGCCCGCGTCCCTTCCCACACACCCGAGGCGTGGATGCACCCCCTGGGCACCCTCGGCTTCCAGAACCTCCACACTCCAACCCTCCACCGCCTCTCCCGCACCCACCCCCCACCTCCAGCACAAGCTCCCAGCCTCGGCTTCAGCCGGCTCCCTGGGGATCATCAAGGCCCCCGCCCGGGCCCCGGGCCCAGGAAAGTCCCCGGCTCGCCAGGCCCGGGCTCCGCCCCCTCCCCACGCGCCCCTTCCCCTCCCCAAAGTTGGGGGGGGTGGGGTACTCCGCGGAGAGCGGACCGGAAGGGGGTTATCCCGAGCCCCCCTTCCCCCATAAGCCACCCCGCTCGCTCTAGGGCCGGGCACCCCTTAGCCTCTTGCATGATTATCCCCCCTACACACACACACACACACACACACACACACACACACCTCTTTTTCTTTCTTTTTCTTTCTTTCTTTTCTTTTCTTTTTTTTTTTCAAACTTTGCCCGCGCCCCCGCGGCCCGGCACTCACCCGCCGCTGCGAACCGCCGGTGGGCTCGGCGGGCGCCCCGCTCGGCCCGGCGCCTTTGTATCCGCGGCGCCCCGGGTCGCTCCGAACTCCGCGCTCCCGGACGGGCTGCGCGGGCGATGGGCGGGTGTCGAGGGGGGATCCCGAGGCTGGGCACCCCCTGCTCCGTCCCAGACCGCTGCGTCCGTCCCCTCAAGGCCCCGGGGGGCTGGGGGGCCGGGGGAATCTGAGGGGCGGGAGGGGGGCGCTCAGGCTCCCATGGCGGGACCCGGGATCAAGGAATCAGGGATCGGGAATCAGATCGGGAGCCGGCGGCGGAGGGGGAGGGGACGGAGTGGGGGTGCAGGGGGCGGGGGAGCGCGCGCTCCCGGGTGCCGCCTCCCGGCTGTTCCCGCAGCCCCCGCCCCTCCCGCCGCCGCGTCCATTGTCTGCGGCCGCGCTCTTCCCGGAGTCGCCGCTCCCCCAGCCCTCAGCTTCCACAGCCCCGCGGCCCTCACGGCTCCTCTCACGGGTCCTGGGAAAGGGCGGCGGGGCTCAGACCCCAGCCCGGAACCGTGAGCGGGACGCAGCTTCGATGCTTGGCCTTGGCCCAGCCCGCTGCCACCCCTGGAGCCGTCCTCCTCGACCTCCCTGCGGCAAGCGCCAAGCCCCCCCAGGCCCCCCAAGGCTGGCTGAGTTTTCTCCTTTGGGGCCACAGACCGGGCGCCACGAAATCCAGCGGAATCTGAGACGTGCGAAGATTGATTTTTTTTTTTACCCCCTAAGGCTGCAGGAAGGAAGATTCGTCCCTCTTTTTAATTAGTGAAGACACTCCCCTCTTCCGTTCTTATGGTGATTTCCCCTACAGGATCACCACTGTGCATCATCCCCCACCCAAAAAAAAAAAATTAATTACTCGAGTGCTAGCTGCGTGCAGCGACCGCCGTGCCAGTCTGGGACGCTCCCTCATTAGCACTTCTTTCCTCCCCTCTGGTTTGAGTGTTGGGATTAATTACAAAGGGAACCCAGCCCGGGGGGCGACTAGGGAGATGGAAACCAGGAGGTGCGGGGACCTTGGAGGGGAGGGGGCCTCCCTGGAGACCCGCGGGGTGAAAAATGCACGGGGCATTCGGGTCCCTCATAGGCTGGACTCTGTGGGAGGAGTTTCAGGTACTTTAGAGTTGAAGGTCTTGTAGGATATTACAAAAGGCCCGACACAGGGCATCTCCACCACGGAGCAGGCCAAGAACCCAGTTAGGGTTCATGAAGTGGGGCAACAGATTTGAACCCACCAGGAGTGACAGTCCCCACAGAGATCTGGGCTGCGGTGTCAAGTGAGGGAAAGCAGGAGTATTATTATGTTGCATTAATATTGTTGCTGTGCTACCTGCCACTTAGCTGGCACAATATCACACACTTCTCCCCCAGCAGGACAGCAGCCTCCAGTTCCTATACCTGCCCTCCCAGCCCTGTGATTAAGAAATCCCAGAGCAGGAAACTCCATCCAGGTTGTATTCCTGTCTTGTTCTGTTCTTCCCTGATAGATGCTTTTTGCTCACACCTAACCTCATCCCTTTTCTCTGTCCAAGCTAACCTGACAGGGGGCGAAGACAGGGACCACCTGGTGATGGTTCAAAGATGGAGAACCACTAAAAAATATATGTCGTCTTCCTTGCCCAAACCCTTGCCTCTCCTCATCCCCTCTTCCCATACAGTGGGTCAGTGAGTGACTCAGCACACACACACTGCACCAAAGATGCAGAGTCATCATTTCAGGTACCCAAGTCCCTGCATGCATCCCGGCCCTCGTTCACCTTGTGCCTCCCGTGGGCGGGGCACTGGGCTGCACAGGTGGTCCTGGCTGCAGCCAGAGGTATGAAAGACTAGTACCGGGAGAGTTGGGGAAAGATGGGAGGTAGAGAACGGAATAGGAAGGGAGGTGTTTGGGCAGCAGATGTGTAATTTGCCAGTGTTGGGCTTCCCCCGGCGCGCCGTCTGACTCTGGCAGATTGGTATGAATTATGTTCACGCGCTGCCAGGCTGTGTTCTAGGCCTCAGAAGGGCTCCAAGAACTGGGAAAGGGTTTCTGGAGTGAGGTAATTCTGTCAACTGGCTCCACCTGAAGTCTGAAACGTGTCAACTGAGGAGACTGTGGAATCCCATGAGGAATCTGCCGCTCATCTCAGCCTGTGAGACTGGGGGCTCCCAAAGACTACTTGTGTTGGAAACATGGGGTCACAGAGGAAAAGTCCCACACTAAATCTAATTGGTGTGGTGTGTCCCATCCAGCCATACTCCGGCATCCCCTCATCCTCACTTTGGGAGGGATACCCACATGGCTTTCACACACCTTTAATTCAGAGTGAGGAAACAGACCCCAGGAGAAGGTCCATGTGCCCTGGCGTTCCAAGGTCCTAACCCTAAGGTGGAAGGTGGCACTGTGGTGACATTCCACCAAGGTTTTTCCAAGGGGGTAAGCTCCAGCAACAGAGGGATGCCAGCAAGTAAAGCACATTAGAGTAAACAGATTGGATGAATGCACAGCTCCTGGTCTTGAAGACATAGTTTCTTAATCTCTTCAAACCTCAATTCCTGTTTATTTTTTTTTTAAAGATTTATTCATTTTATTACAGCCAGATATACACAGAGGAGGAGAGACAGAGAGGAAGATCTTCCATCCAATGATTCACTCCCCAAGTGAGCCGCAACGGGCCGATGCGCGCTGATCCGATGCCGGGAACCTGGAACCTCTTCCGGGTCTCCCACGCGGGTGCAGTGTCCCAATGCATTGGACTGTCCTCGACTGCTTTCCCAGGCCACAAGCAGGGAGCTGAATGGGAAGTGGAGCTGCCAGGACTAGAATCGGTGCCCGTATGGGATCCCGGGGCTTTCAAGGCGAGGACTTTTAGCCGCTAGGCCATGCCGCCGGGGCCCGTTTCCTGTTTATTTAAAAAAAAAAAAAAAAAAGCTAATGGCTGAAGTTGTCACCTTAAATGCACTGGGATCCCATATGGGCACCGATTCTAGTCCTGGCAGCTCCACTTCCCATCCAGCTCCCTGCTTGTGGCCTGGGAAAGCAGTTTAGGATGGCCCAATGCCTTGGGACCCTGCACCCGCGTGGGAGACCCAGAGAAGGCTCTAGGCTCCTGGCTTTGGATTGGCGCAGCTCCGACCATTGCAGCTGCTTGGGGAGTGAACCAACGGACAGAAGATCTTTGTCTCTCTGTCTCTCCTCTTCTCTGTATATCTGACTTTCAAAAAAAAAATGAAATAAAATAAATCTTTTTAGAAAGAAAAAAAAACAATGAGATGGCAGAAGGAAGACCCTCCACATGCTCGGCGTGCCCAAGTCAATATGCTAACAAGCTTCTTCCTCCTCATGCATTTTAGGGACTCCTACTTTTTTCAAGAATCACCCTAGAAGGAGGCTCTTAGCCAAAAGCCAGTGCCCTCTGTTAAAGCTCTCTCAGACCTCACCAGCTTATGTTCAGGAAGCAACAATGGAGTGAACAGATCCGGGGGCCATTCAAAAGCCTCAGAAGCGAAGATGCAAAGAGCTCAAAGCAGGGCCAGCATTGTGGTGCAGTAGGTTAAGCTGCTGACTGTGACACCAGCATCCCACATGAGAACAGGATGGTGTCCCACCTTCTCCACTTCCGATCCAGCTCCTTGCTGACACACCTGAGAAAAAGCAGTGGAAGGTGGCCTAAATAGATGGATCCCTGGCACCCACTGATGAAGGTGTAGGTTCTTGGATTTGGCTTGCCTGGCCCTGGCCATTGTGGTCATTTGGAGTGTAAACTTGCGGACAGAAGCACTCACTCTCTCTCGCTCTCTCTCTCCCTTCCTCTCTCCCTCCCTCTCTCCCTTCTTCTCTCTGTCCCCCTTTCCCTCTTTTCCTCTCTTCCTCTATAACTATGACTTTGAAATAAATGAATGAATCATTTTAAAGGGTTAGTCTCAAGGGTTAGTCTCAAAGGCTAGCTGTATCCCTCTGCGGGGCAAGTTCCTAGGCTACAGCGAAGCACCCACTTTGCTGCACACACACCTGTCCCTGGAGAGCAGGCCCAGACACTCATCACAAAGGAGAATCCCCAGCACCTCTGCTCAAACAGAAGCACCCAGCCTAGGGGCAGGTGTTCTGGTGCCGCCGTTAAGATGTCATTGTACTGGAGTGCCTGGTTCCTATCCCAGCTCTTCTGCTTCCGATCAGGCTTCCTCCTAGTGCACACCCTGGGGGGCAGCAGGTGACAGTTCAAGTACTGGGGTGCGTGCCATCCATGAGAGAGAACCATGTTGAGGTCCAGGCCCCTGGCTTCAGCCTGGCCCAGCCCTCGCTGTTGAGGGCATTTGGTGAATTAACTGGACAGCAGGCATATCTCTTTCTCCATCTCTCCCCTTACCTTTTTTAAATAAATACATAAAACTTTAAAAACAAGCGAGTTCCCACCCCTAGCAGGATGGCCACCAGTGTTTTGGCAGAAGTGGTTAGCCAGCTCAGCCAGCTCAGCCACCCTCTGGGTGTGGGTGGCCACAGTGCTGCACTCAGATGCTAGGCCACAGCCATGCACTCTTTCCTTCCAGCCCTGCTGATGATCCAGGGAGTCTGGTCTTCAGAGTAATTAGAGCTGTTTTTCCAACACCCACCTTCCCAGAGAGGCTACTCCCAATGTTTGTAGAGATGGCCCTATATGCTGCATTGCTTTGGAAGCCCACATGCCTGTAATCCAAGCAAGGCAGTAGGTGACAGTGCAGACCCAGGGGCCCCTGAAACCAGGGGAGGCCATGTTTGAACGTTGGACTCCTGGCTGCATCCTGGCTTAGCCCAGACTGTTGCAGACATTTGAGGAGTGAACCAGCAGATGAAAGAGCTGAAGCGTTCTTTCTGTATCTCAATCTCTCTCTCTCAAATAAAATGCAAACATTATAGTACCATGGATTAATTCACTTCTAGCGATACCAGGATTTCATATTAGAATGCTAGTCCTGACTATTCTACTTCTCATGCAGCTTCCTACTAATGTATCTTGCAAAGCAACACATGATGTCTCAACTGCTTTTCTGCTACCCATGTGGTAGACCCAGATGCAGGTCTAGGATCCTGGCTCAGACCTGGCTCTTAAAGCCATTTGATGGGCCCAGCACAATGGCTCAGTGGCTAAATCCTCACCTTGCATGCACCGGGATCCCACATGGGTGCCAGTTCATGTCCCAACTGTTTCACATCCCATCCAGCTCTCTGCTTGTGGCCTGAGAAAGTAGTAGAAGACAGCCCAGAGTCTTGGGATCCTGCACCCACATGGGAGACCCAGAAGAAACTCCTGGTTCCTGGTTTCAGATTGGCTCAGCTCAGGCCATTGCGGCCACTTGGGGAGTGAACCAGCAGACAGAAAATCTGCCTCTCCAATAAGAACAAATGAATCTCTTTCTTTTTTTTTTTTTTTTTTAAAGATTTTATTATTATTATTGGAAAGTCGGATATACAGAGAGGAGGAGAGACAGAGAGGAAGATCTTCCATCCGATGTTTCACTCCCCAAGTGAGCTGCAATGGGCCGGTACGCGCCAATCCGATGCTGGGACCAGGAACCTCTTCCAGGTCTCCCACACGGGTGCAGGGTCCCAAGGCATTGGGCCGTCCTCGACTGCTTTCCCAGGCCACAAGCAGGGAGCTGGATGGGAAGTGGAGCTTCCGGAATTGGAACCGGCGCCCATATGGGATCCCGGGGCTTTCAAGGCGAGGACTTTAGCCGCTAGGCCACGCCGCCGGGCCCGAATCTCTTTCTTAAAAGATTTACTTTTATTTTTATTGGAAAGTCAGATATACAGAGAGGAGGAGAGACAGAGGAAGATCTTCTGTCCGATGATTCACTCCCCAAGTGACCGCAATGGCCGGTGCTGTCATCTAAAGCCAGGAGCCAGGAATTTCCTCCGGGTCTCCCATGCGGGTGCAAGAACCCAAGGCTTTGGGCCATCCTCAACTGCTTTCCCAGGCCACAAACAGGGAGCTGGATGGGAAGTGGTGCTGCCAGGATTAGAACTGGTGCCCATATGGGATCCCAGCGCGTTCAAGGCGAGGACTTTAGCCGTTAGGTCACCATGCCGGGCCCAAGAAATAAATCTTAAAAACATTTTTTTGAGGAGTATATCAACAGATTGAAAAGTCCTCTTATTCATTCACGCTCTTCTTCTCGGGCTCTGCATTTTACATAAGTAAATGCCACGTATGTATGAGATCTGGGAGAAGTTCCTGGGCCCAGGCTTCAGTCTGACCCAACCTTGGCCATTCAGGCCATTTGGAAAGTGAATCAGCAGATGAAAGATCTCTCTCTATAACTCTGCCTTTTGAATAAATAAATAAATCTTTAAAAGCAAAAAGTACTTCCAGGTTTAGTCTATACTGTGAAATAAATAGGTTTTAAAAATTTTCACTTGCAATGAATAAAGTTGGGGGAGCGGAGGAAGCTTTAACTGACCTCTGCTATTTTGTTGGACTCTTGTGAGGTGCCCCTTTGTCACGTAAGGGCCTGATCTCTTTGAAAGGGACTGAACTTCATTCATTTGTATCACTTCTGCAAAAGTCACTGTTGGTGTTAGTTCCCTTTCCTTCTATGCCTTCTGTTTCTCCTCCCCTCAATTGTCCCAAACTTGTACCACTCCCAATTCAACCAACCCTTGTTAATTGTGTATTTCCTTAAATAAATCCTATTATCACCAATCTAAAAAGTTACCTACAATTAAACCAGTGGTTCTCAACCTTGACTGCAGATTTTAATCACCTGGGAAGCTTTGAAAACACACCAAGACTCAGGAGCATCCCAGACTAATAAAATCAGATACCTCTTAGCTACAGCCCAACTGCCGGCATATGTCTAAAATTATCTAAGAAATTTTAATATGAGAACCACTGAATTAAACTCCTTCTGATTCCCTTCCTCCTTTGTGGAAGAATAAATGTTCCCACCTCCTTCAGTTGGCATCAGTGCTGCCAAGTGTGCAGACTTTCCCCTTCCGTTGTCCACTCATCCTCACCTGTCAGACATAAGATTGGACACATCCCTTCACTCTGCAACCTGTTCCTGCTTCCATTCTTTCTTCCTTCTCATCTAACCTTCTTAACAGAGTAAATTCATCACTACCATTCCTCCCTTCACTCCTGAATTCCTGGAGAGCCAGGCATCCTCTCCATCTCTTCACGCCTCCTGCCTTCAAGTATTTATGTTTCCTAGAATTCAACTCTCAGCCCCTCAAGTCCTCACTCTCCACGTTCTCTTCAAACAATGTCACTCACCCTTGTGGCTTCAGACCATGCTCACTTCTTAGCACTCTTAATTCAGGGCTCTTCTTCCAGGTAGCAAGTTTCTATTTCTAATCTCCTACCAGACATTTTAATTTGGATATTCCTCACGTACGTTGAATGTAATAGGTTTTAGAGGAACACATTACATTCCCTCCACCTTCAAAGGTTTATCACTTCCAAACTTGTCTCATTCCCTTTCTGTCGACAGTGTGATTTTTCTGAAGGGGAAATCAGCCCTTCCTTTCCTTGCCTGACACTTTCTAAATGCTGGCCACTGTCTACGGATTGAAGTTAAAATGTCTTGGTGCTGTACTTAAGGACCTGCCAGTACCTGACTCCGATTCCCCTTCTAACCGTATTTCCTATTATTCCAAGTACAAACATTCAACACAGATACATTGGAATTCTACCCACCTGCTCATTCTGTCAACTTGGGGCTCTATTATTCCTGCCTTCACAAAGTATTCCCTTTGCCAGAAATGCTATCACCCTTATTCTCTGCCTGCAGAGTTCTGTTCACCCTTCAAGGCTTCAGTCGGGTCTCAACCCCAACTTTCCCAAGCCAAACCAGATGTTCCTTCACCCAATGAGCCTTTGTGCTCCCCTGCCACAGCATTTATGACACTGTGTGGCAATTTCTCATTTACATATTTTTCTGCCCAGCTGGTCTGCGAGCTTCTAAAGAGGCAGAACAACCCCTTATTTATCTTTGCGCAGAAATCAGCTTGGAAGGGCACACAACAACAAATATGTGCCTAATGAAACAGAAAGCAGGAGACTAGGAGCAGATGAACCGTGGAACATCTGATGTGAAAGACATTTGTTTGTTGAGGACTGCCCAATGCATTGGGACACTGCACCCGCGTGGGAGACCTGGAAGAGGTTCCAGGTTCCCAGCTTCGGATCGGCGCGCATCGGCCAGTTGCAGCTCACTCGGGGAGTGAATCATCGGAAGGAAGATCTTCCTCTCTGTCTCTCCTCTGTGTATATCTGGCTGTAATAAAATGAATAAATCTTTAAAACAAAAAACAACAACAAAAAAAGAAAGACATTTGCTTATAAATCGTAGGATAGTAGCATTTTGAGGTTGGGAAATGTCTGTCTCTGTTTTTACAGACGAGGGAACAGGTACAGAGCAGGACTCTACTAATTCATAGCAGCTCTAGAATCGGAAGGCAGGGCTCCTGATCAGTAGTTCAGTAGTCTGCCAATTGCATCACCTTCACTGAGCATTGTTCATTTTGAAAAAAAGACACAGCTCTTAACCTTTTGTGGACTGTCACTCTCTTTGAGACTTCAATGAAAGCCGCAAACTCCTCCCAGGAGAATATATACAAGGGTACCAAAAACTTTATGGAAAGAGGGCCTGCGCTGCAGCATATCAAGTTAAGCTGGCATCTCATATAGGTGCCTATTCAAGGCCTGATTGCTCCACATCTGGGTCCAGCTCACTGTAAACGCACTTGTAAAGCATGAGTCAAGTGCTTGAGCTTCTGCCATGTGGGAGACTCCGAGGAAGCTCCTGGCTCCTGCCTTTCAATTGGCCCAGCTCTAGGCATTGCAGCCACTTGGGGAGTGAACCGGCAGACTAAAGATTCTCTCTCTCTCTCACCTTTGCCTTTGAAATAAATAAAAATGAATCTTAAATTTCATGGGCCCAGCATGATGGCTCAATGGCTAAATCCTCATCTTGTAAGCATTACAATTTACAAGCACCAGTTCATGTCCTAGCTGTACCATTTCCCTTCCAGATCCCTGCTCATGGCCTGGGAAAGTGGTAGAGGATGGCCCAAAGCCTTGCAACCCTGCCCCCTTCTGGAAGACCCAGAAGAAGTTCCTGGCTCCTGGCTTCAGATCTGCTCAGCTCCAGCTATTGTGCCATTTGGAGAGTGAACCAGCAGATGGAAGATCTTTCTCTCTGTCTTTCCTTCTCTCTGTAAATCTAATCTGCCTCTCCAATAAAAATAAGTCTTTAAAAAAATAAATTTCCTATGAAAATGAATTACAGTATGTGCATTTTTATTATATGCAATTGTTATAACTTACTCTTATAAGTTTATTTGGTACAAAATATTTAAATCTATGTATAGCTTTTTCATAATACATATTTTATTAACTGCTTGAAGACTGTGTGTATATATAGTTATTCGCATAAGCACACACAACTTCATACACAATCTCAAAGAACACAAGGAGCCAATGTCTATGTGAGGCATGGTTTGAAAAAAGAATATTTAAACAGAGAGTCGTTAAGGAAAATAGAAAACAAGAGAGCACAGCGTGGCACTAAGACCACAGGGATACATGGAGACAGAAAAGAAAGCTTAGAGTTGAGTGCTGATCTGCAGGTGAGGTGGATAGGGCTCAGGAACAAGGGGGCATTTAAGATGACAGGATGACTCAGAAGCCTCTGGTAGAGAGGGTAAGAGAGATGGTGAGTGATAGCACAGCCCAAATTAGAGGCTACTGAGAGAGCAAAGTTTGAAGGGTAGATAATGTGTTGGGTTTGACAAGTGTCTCAGGTGTGTCTGTAAGCCATAAAGATCGGGCTCTCCACAGGAAGTTGGAAATAAGTACCTCTGCATCGCCCGCCACTTTCCTCCAGATCAGCCGGACAGTCTAGTGCTCCCTGAACCAGCGCATCCCCCGCTGTCTCCAAGCCTTTGCTCTCCCGTTCCTTCTGTGTGGAGCACCTTCTTCGCACCGTCAAGGGACTCCAAAATATTTCAAAGTCCAATCCAAATTATGTTCTCTTTATTAAACCGTTACTGACTCCACCAGTCTGATGTCATCTCTCTCGTCTCTAAAACACTAATGCTCTTTCAGAACTCCTCTTACCACATTTTCTATTTAGAATTTTAATTATTTATCTTCTCAAATAAAAGGGGTTAAGAACAAAGGAAAACTGCCCAAGTAAGTAACAAATAATGAGATGGAAAATGTAAATCCAAGTATGTTAATGATCATATTACATGTAAATCTAAATACCCCATTTAAGAAGCAGAGATTGTCAGATTAGATTATAAAAGTATTTTCAAACTACATACTACCTTAATGAAACCCTTTCAAGTTGGAAGAAAAATAAGCTAAAGATAAGTAGATGGGAAAAGTATACCAAACTAGTATTATTCAAAATAAAGTTGGAATGGTTGAACTGACACAATAAAGTCGATTTCAGGGACCAACATGGTGGCACAGCAAGTTAATCTCTCTCTGCAGCCCTGGCTTCCCATATGGGTGCCAGTTTATGCCCCAGCTGCTCCACTTCCAGAATTCACCTCCCTGCTGGTGGCCTGAGAAAGAATAGAGGATGTCCCAAGCCCTTGGACTCCTACACCCACATAGGAAACACAGAGGAAGTGCTGGCTCCTGGCTTCAGCCTGTCCCAGCTCTGGCCACTGCATCCAGATGGAGAGTAAACCAGTGAATGGAAGACAGATTTCTCTTTCTCTCTGCCTCTCTCTGTCTCTGTCTCTCTCTCTCTCTCTCTGTCCTTCTCTCCCTCTGTAACTCTACCTTTCTAGTAAAAACAGAAAATAACAGATCTTCAGAATAAATAAGTAAAATAGAATTCAGTTTAAAGAACATGATCAAGGACAAAGAGCATCATTTCATAATGACAAAGGGGTAAATTAAGACACAGTTTCAAACATTTAGTTTCCTAATCACAGAGACTGAAGGTGCATACAGCACAACCACTAGAACTCTGCAAATAAACTGACAAACCCAAAATTATAATAATAAATTATAGTACATCTTAATAATTGATAGAACCCATATGCAGAAAAATCAGTAAATATTTAACGACTTGACCAACACTAGCAACAGACTTGATTTAATGGACCATGGAACATCCCACGCAGAAACAGAATGTACATTTTTTTTCAGTTACAATAGGAGCATATGGCAAATCTTGAACCATGGAATAAGTCTTAATAAATGTAAAAGAAATAAGATTATTTTAAATATATTCTCAAACTATAATGGGACCGAACTATACAGCAATAATAGATAACTGAAAAATCCCAAATATTTGGAAGCAACACAATTTTGAGTAATGCCTATGGAAAGGAACGAAGCAAAATTGGAATGTAGAAAATATTTTGAACTGAATGAAAATTAAAACACCACAAAATTTATGAAATGCAACACTTGGAGGGAAATTGAAGTAAGCACAAGAAAGGAAATAATACAAATCAGAACAAAAGTCAATGAAATAATAAAACAGAAAAGCAATGGAGAAAAATCAATAAGCTGAAGAGCGAGTTCTTTGAGGAAATATGTAAATGTGGCCTAAATGATTTGGAGTAAAGGACGCAAATGACTAATGTCAGAAATGGGAGAAGTGACATCTATAGATCCCTCAGCTGGAATAAAGGGTAACAGATTATGAACAGCTTCAGTCCAATCCATTTGTCGATTTAGATGAATGCACCAGTCCCTGGAAAGCCACATACTGCCAAACTAAACCAGGAAGAGACATATCACCTGGATCATCTCACAGCGGTTAGAGAAATTGAGTTGTTGGGACAGCTTTGTGGTATAGCTGCTTAAGCAACAATCACGATGGCTACGGCCCATGCAGGTCTGCTGGTTCAAGTCCCAAATGTTCCATTTCTTTTTAAAATAATTTTTTAAAACTTATTTATTTTGAGTCCGGCGTGGTAGTTTAGTGGCTAAAGTCCTTGCCTTGAACGTGCCAGGATCCCATATGGGCGCCAGTTCGTGTCCCAGCTGCCCCACTTCCCTTCCAGCTTCCCGCTTGTGGACTGGGAAAGGACAGCCCGGGGCCTTGGGACCCTGCACCCATGTGGGAGACCCAGGAGAAGCTTCTGACTTCAGATCAGCTCTGCTCCAGCCATTGCAGCCACTTGTGGAATGAACCAGTGAATGGAAGATCTTTCTCCTGCCTCTCCTCTCTAAATCTCCCTTTCCAATAAAAGTAAAAAGAAGTATTTTTTAAAAAAAGGTTTATTTATTTTTATTGGAAAGGCAGACTTACAGAGAGAAGAAAAAACAGAGAGAAAGGCCTTCCATATGTTAGTTCACTGTGGTTGCAATGGCCCACGATGAGCAGATCCAAAACCAGAAACCAGGAACTTCTTCTGGGTCTCCCACTCAGGTGCAGGGTACCAAGGCTTTGGGCCGTCCTCGACTGCTTTCCCAGGCTACAAGCAGGGATCTGGAAGGGAAGTGAAGCAGCTGGGACATCTACCAGTACCTACATGGAATGCCAGCACTTAGAGGTGGAGGATTAGCCAGTTGAGCTATCACACCAGGCCCCAAGATGCTCCACTTCTGATCCAGCTATGCATTAATGCACCTGAAAAGGCAAAAGATAGCCCAAGTACTTAGACCCCCTGCCATCTATATTCCTGTCTTCAGCTTAGCCAAGCTCCAGCCATTACAATAATTTCTCTAACGCTGCTTCTCAAATTAAATAAAGCATTTTTTTTGTTTTGAAATTGAATTGTACTCCAGCTGTAGGCGACTGCCTACGGTTGCTTTGTACCTAGGCAAGTGTTACACTGCTGGGAGAAAAGCAAGCAATAGTTGATGGGCATTCTGGGCATGGTTGATGCCAAAGCTATGTTAATTATAGCAGTATGCAGCATGGTCATTTATTCTTTCTTTCTTTCTTTCTTTCTTTCTTTCTTTCTTTCTTTCTTTCTTTCTTTCTTTCTTTCTTTCTTTCTTTTTAAGATAAGTGGGGAAGGCAGGGAACTCCAGGCTGGAATATGCCAAACTCTGAGGGAAGGGAGCTGCACATTACCTAGGAAGGGGATTTGAGGGCGTACAGGAGTGGGAGTGACTGAGGGCAGGTTTGACAAGAAAAGAATGACTCTGGAGTCTTCCATGGACCAGATCACTGCATTCACAAGTTTAGGCAAAGGAGCTGAGATAGAGTGGTTTAAAAGGGCGAAACCGTAGGGCTTGTCTGAGTCACACCAAAGAAAGGACCTGCTACGTGAGAAACCTTGGCTGGGCTAAATGGCATCGCCCACTACCCATTGGCACTCACAAAACCTGGGGCTGGGGGGCATGCCTGCCTGGGCTAGGTTTCAGTACCCACCTGCAAGTGTGGGAGCAGGAGATGGATCTTGACTGTGAGGCCCAGTGCTCGCTCCATGAAACTCTCTTTTGAAGGTAAAAGTTTTGCATGTTGATAAAGCCCAATTTATCATTTTATTTCTGTTATGGGTCATGCTCTTGGTATATTTTAACAAATCCTCGTCTAACTCAGCGTCATAAAAAACTTTTGAATGCCTCATGGTTTTAAGTTTTATATTGAGGGGCTTTGTAAGATTTATTTATTTTTATTGGAAAAAATAGATTGGATTTACAGAGAGGAGAGTCAGCAAGATTTTTCATTCGCTGCTTCACTCCCCAAGTGGCTGCACTAGTTGGAGCTGGGTAAGTGCAAAACAGGCAGGCAAGATCTTCCTCCAAGTCTCCCATACGGGTGCAGGGTCCCAAGGCTTTGGGCCATCCTCCTCTGATTTCCTAAGCTGCAAGCAGGGAGCTGGATGGCAAACAGAGCAGTCAGGACAAGACTGGAGCCATATGGGATGCTCGCACCACAGGTGGTCCTTAGCCTACCACACCTTGGTGCCAGCCCAAACTCCCTCTTTTTCTTCTTCTTCTTCTTCTTTTAAGATTTATTTTATTTTTATTGGAAAGTCAGATATACAGAGAGGAGGAGATGCAGGGAGGAAGATCTGTACGTTAATTCACTCTCCAAGTCACCAGAATGGCCAAAGCTGAGCCAATCCTAAGCCAGGAGCCAGGAGCCTGTTCCGGGTCTCCCACGTGTCCACAGGGTCCCAAGGCTTTGGGCCATCCTCGACTGCTTTCCCAGGCCACAAGCAGGGAGCTGGATGGGAAGTAGGGCTGCTGGGATTAGAACTGGCATGCATATAGGATCCCTGCACATTCAAAGGGAGGACTTCAGCTGCTAGGCTACTGTGCCTTGCCCTACATTGAGCTTTATGATTGATTTTGAGCTACTTTTTGTGTCTAATGCAAAGTATACATCTTGAAACTCTTTTTTGTTTGTTCTGTTTTGCACATGGAGATCCAGCTGCTCTTTACTGAAAAGACTAAATTTCCTCTGCTCTATTGCCCCCTTTTAAAGACTTATTTTACTCCAAAGTCAGAGTTATAGAGAGATAGGGGGAGAGAGAGAAAGAGGGAGGATGGATAGGTCTTCCATCCACTGGTTCACTCCTTAGACGACCACAACAAAAGTCAGGAGCTTTATCTGAGCCTCTAAATGTGGGTGCAGTGGTCCAAGTACTTGAACCCACATGGGAGACTCGGAAGAAGCTCCTGGTTCTTGGCTTCAGATTGGCTCAGCTCCAGCTGCTGCAGTCTCTTGGGGTGTGAATCAGTGGTTGGATGATCTTTTTCTCTGTCTCTCCTTCTCTCTGTAAATCTGTCTTTCCAATAAATATAACTAAATATTTTTTTTAAGTTCAGTAGAAGTGTAAAGAAAGACAAATAAATCAATGTAACAGATTAGTAAACAAATCAACAGACACATATACATATGGTCAATCAAGTTATTGAAAAAGGTGAAAGGGTCTGAAATTGCAGCATAACGAATAAAGCCAACAATGACAACATCCCATTTGGGCACCGGTTCTAACCCCAGATGCTCCATTCTCATCCAGCTTCCTGTCAATGGCCTGGGAAAGCAATGGAGGATGGATCTCCATGTCACAGTCAAGACACCAGGCTGACCTTGATTCATGGCGGAGGCTCCAACCCGTGCAGAGCCTGAGACACAGCACTTGGTGGCTGAGTAACTGAGCCTCTTGCAGCCTTGTGGGAGACCTGGAGTGTGTCCTCAGCTCCTGGCTTGGATTGGCCTGGAAGCGCTGGCCTTTAGGAAATGAAGCAGCATCAGATAGGATCTCTGTCTCTCTCATTCTCATTCTCTCTCTCTCTCTCTCTCTCTCTCTCTCTCTCTCTCAAATAAATAAACCTTTAAAACAGAAGAATTGGGGAAGGGAGTGGATAGCATGGCACAGTGGCATAGCAGGCAGATCTTCTGCCTATAACTCCAGCATCCCATATGGGCACCAGTTCGAGTCCCAGCTGCTCTATTTCTGATCCAGCTCCCTGCTAATGGCCTGGCAAAGTAACAGAGGATGGCCCAAGGCTGTAGGCCCCTGAACTTAGATGGGAAATCCATAAGAAGCTCCTAGCTTTGGATTGGTCTACCTCTAGCCGTTGCAACCATTTGGGGAGTGAGCCAGTGAATGAAAACTAACTCTCTCTCTCTCTCTCTCTCTCTCTCAATTCTACATCACTTAACCAAACCAAAAAGTGCTAAAGTTGGATAATATAAAGTACTAGTGCGGCGGTGGGAAATGGAGATCATCATGAGCTGCTGCCAGCCATATAAATTGGCACAGTTTGTAGGACAATTTAGAAGTGTCTGGTAATACTGAATATGTGCACAGTCTTTGACTCGGTGCCATTCTTAAGACTAAATCACAAAAATAACCCTGAAAAAATAGATAAAATGACATATTGAAGGATATTCATTGCAGCAAAAAAAGGAGGGGGGAATCTTCCATGATAAATATCTGTGGAAAATGCACACAGTATATGTAATTACAGAGAATGAACTAGGTCAGCATGTATTGTGACTAAATTGTCTCTCATTTACATATATATATATATACACACACACACACACACATATGACAGAATAGAACTTACATGCCCTATTTGTTTGAGAAAGAGAGTCAGAGACAGAGGGATTGCATCTGCTGGTTGAATCCCTAAATGCCAACAGCTGGGATTGGGTCAGACCCGAGCCAGAAGTGTGAATCATTCCACATTTCCTAAGTTTCTGAGTCATCCTCTGCTGCCTTCACATTAGCAAGAAACTGGAACCAGAAATGGAACCAGACAGCAGCACAGTGGCTTTGTACACTAATCCTCCACCTGCAGCTCAGAAATCCCATATGGGCACTGGTTTGAGTCCTGGCTGTCTCACTTCTGATCCAGCTCCCTGTGTATGGCCTGGGAAGGTGGCAGGGGATGGCACAAAGCCTTAGTGTCCTTCGCTCATGTAGGAGACCCAGAAGAAGCTTCTGGCTTTGGATAAGCTCAGTCCTGGTTATTGTGGCCATTTGGGGAGTGAAACAACTGAAGGAAGATCTTTCTCTCACTCTCTCTCTTGCTCTCTTTCTCTGTCTCTCCTTCTCTCTTTAGTCTGTCTTTCAAATAAAGATAAGCAAATCTTTTTTAAAAATAAGAAAAGATGTATACAATATTGCTGTGAAGTACCATACATATAGATGTAATATAACGTATTGATCACAGATACACCCATGCTAGAAAGATGTGGGAGTTAGCTTCAGAGACACACACGGAAAAGACAGGTGCTGTGCAGCATGGCAAAGCTGCTTTTTTGGAGTGTTGTGTCCCATAGCAGAGGGCTGGCTCAAGTTTTGACTGCTCAGCTTCTGACTCAGCTGCTTGCTAAAGCATCCTGGAAGGCCAACCCAGTTTAATGCATGAATTTTAATATGTATGTTCTATATATAAGCTTAGCAAGTGAAGCTGGTCTACATATATAGATACATGTATATAAAGATACTTAAGATGAATAAAAATCAGCAGAAATCATATCTCATGGATTTTGATTTTTTTTGTTGTTGTTAGTTTCACCTCTTCAAAACACTTTCTTCTGATTAAATTCTTCACTGAGTCATAGATCATACAGTGGCATCATTTTGTTCAAGAAGGTTCTTGATTTCCATTTCTTCAGTGACACATTAGTCATTCAGTAGCATGTTATTTAACTTCATGGGGTTGCTGCTTCTTTTTTCTTCATGTTGTTGATTTTGTTTTGTGGCTTTTCATTTAAGGGGATGTATAGTAGCTGTGTAGTGGAGACTACCACATCCAGTAGCATGTTATTTAACTTCATGGCATTGTGAATTTCTAGTTTTCTTCCTGTTGTTGATTTTGTATTGTGGCTTTTCATTTATTTTTTTTTTTAAACAAAAAAAATTTTTTTTTATTGTATTGTTGTTGACAATCTTTACATAGTTAATTACAGTTAAAGGAAAAAGAAAAAAGAAAAAGGTTCAGAGGGATAGGAAAGTGGGCAATGCCATTATGTCCATATTGTTTCCATCCTGCATCTGAGGTAAAGGGGGACATTGAGGGAGAAGCCCCACCCGGTTTCCCGCCCACCCCAAGTCCTGGATGTGGGGCATGCTCCGAGATATGTGCCCAAGTGGTGTTAATAGTTCTCTAGTTATGAATTGCTGCGCGTTTCGCTCGATGAGGTCGTCCACTGATTGATATGGTCCATCATAAAGTCTCCGTTTGCCCCATAATTTGCTGCCAACATATAGCTGAGATGAATGACTGTCCCGTTCTGTCTTCTGTCTTTTCTTGGTTAGAGTTCTGAGTCCAGCAGTTCGATTGGGGAGATCTCCAAAGATACTTTGAGGTATTCCCAGATTAGTTTTTTGTATGTTCTAGCAAGCACAGGGCCCGGCACAGTCCATCACCCCGATCAGCTGGTGGTTGCAACTGCTGGGTTGGTTCTGTTTTCAGTCCCGAGTTGCACTGGAACCAATGGGTGTTGCAGTCCAGTCTGGTTCGGCCCTTACATCAACCAGTGGGAGCTGCAGCCTAGTCGGGGCGACCCACATTAACCCCCACCAAGCCCGCCCCCCACCCTGGTTTGCCAGTATGTGTAGCAGAAGACCCGTCTGTCCCCCATCCCATTTGGCTCTGGTACCCGTCAATGGGTATTAAAGCTTAGTTCTATCTAATCAACTCAACCATCCAGCCCTCACAGATGTTGTTGAGTGCCTCTCTATCTAGCCATCCCAGCCCCCATCCTAGTTTTCATGCCCTCCTACGGGAATAGTGATTCAGGAAGGGGGAACCCACTTTTCCCTCCCAGGTCTCTCTGTCCCAGTTTATGCACTCTTTAGGTGGTCCTGTGATTTGACTCGACAGAATTAGTCCCCAGTGCCAGCTTCTGCCAGCTGATGCTGCGGCCCTGATCTAGTCCACATGCAGCGCACAGGTGTTATAGCCTTGCTTAGTCGGGTGTGTCTGTATCTCAGCCAACACTCTCCAGTGGGAGTAGCTGACCGGCGAGGGGACCAGCCCCTTAATCCCCCCGCCAGCTCTGCCCCTTCCTTCCTGGATTTCACGTGTGCTGGATGGGTGCTGCATTCATATCCAGTACAGGCAACCACGCCCTGGCATTCCATAATGTGTACTGGTTTTGTCGCAACCAAACCCGGCCCATCCCATACTCTGGTCTGGCGATCGGATTTGCCAGTGGTTGACATGAACTGATTCAGCCTGATCTGCTCCTGACCCATGCTGAATGCATGCCAGTGGGAAACTTTCCATGGCCTATTCTGGACTGTTTCCTATCATGATTCTTGCGCTTACCTGCAGGGACTGTGTCCTGCCAGAGGAGTTGCCCAGGCTCCTCCATCAGAACCCCTCCCAATGCCAGATTTTGCGCTTGCCAGGGGGTTCTTGAGCCAGCCCTACTCAGTTCACCTCCTGTCCTAGCAGGAACAGTGGTTTTTCCTGGCTGGCTTTCACCCCATTCTGGTTCCTGTTGTTGGATGTTTCAGCCCGGCCATGGCTCGTCCATACCCACATACAGCTCACACATGGTTCAGAAGAGGAATGAGACCCAGCCTAGTCAGTCCCACATCAACCCTGGTTCTCCATAACACCAGATGGTATTGGGATCTGAACCGGCCTGGTGCATCCAATCCCAGCCCACACTAGTGCCTCTGGTGACTGCAACTGTTTCCTAGATAGAACACAGCCCCCATTCCAGCATATACACTCCTTGGTGGGAGCTTCATCCCAGTTGTGGTGTCCCCTTACCTCCCAGTTTGGGCCTGTTCCTAGCCGTGAATCACGCACCTGCCCGTGGTTGCTCTGAGGACCATTAGGTGCAAGCCTCAAGTTCATTTGGGATTCCCTAATTGCCAGCATTCTGTTTCCTCCATTTTGATTGAAGGGATCCCCAAAGAGACTTTGAGGTGTTCAGAGATCAGGTTACTAGCAAGCACAGTGCTTCACGCCCCCAGCACTGTGGGTTCAGGAGGGAGCCTCCCAGGAAGCAGGTCAATGAACCAAAAATCAAAAACTCTGGCCGGGTGGCCAGCAGGCGGAGCCTGGCGCCAAATGGCGCACTGGCCGCCCTGGAGCAGCTCCCCACGTGTACGTGGTAGCTACTGTGTGTTCCCAGGCTTGAGGCGTGGCCATCCCAAGGCCCCCCGGCAGGCAGTGGGGTAGCTGCCTGCCGGAGGTTCAAGTCCTTGGGCCCCAGTCCCACCCTTCCTGGCTCCTCCCCCCAGCTCAAGCCACATGGCGAGCAGTAGGGGAGGCCCAGACTCGCTACACAGACCCCCAGGACTCACCCAGAAAAGGGGTAGCCATCGAGGTTCCGGCAAATCTGGGAGCAGCTCCCCACGTGTACGTGGTAGCTACTGTGTGTTCCCAGGCTTGAGGCGTGGCCATCCCAAGGCCCCATGGCTTTTCATTTAAAGGGATGTACAGTAACTGTGAGATGGAGACTAACATATCCAGATGTGAGGATGCAATGCAGTATGCATCTCTACTTCCAGACTAAAGATGAACTCCCAGTGAAACTATTTACTATATCTTGACAATAGGATGCTGGACTCTCTGCCATTGTCCATGCTCACAATGATGGACATATGACTGAGTATGAAGAACCATACTTTAGTAATGACATAGAGGAACTAAGTGGGGGTGGTTAGTTGGGGAGGGGATAAGAGAAATCCCAGGGCCTATAGAATTGTATCTTAAAATAATAATAATAATAATAATAATAATAATAATAATAATAATAATAATAAAAGATATTTTAAAAGATACTTAGAGTGTATTTTTTAAGATTTATTTTATTGGGCCCGGCAGCGTGACCTAACAGCTAAAGTCCTCGCCTTGAACTCACTGGGATTCCATACGGGCGCCGGTTCTAATCCCGGCAGCTCCACTTCCCATCCAGCTCCCTGCTTGTGGCCTGGGAAAGCAGTTAAGGACGGCCCAAAGCTTTGGTACCCTGCACCCGCGTGGGAGACCCGGAAGAGGTTCCTGGTTCCCGGCTTCGGATTGGCACAGCCCCGGCCGTTGCGGCTCACTTGGGGAGTGAATCATCGGACGGAGAATCTTCCTCTCTGTCTCTCCTCTCTGTATATCTGACTTTGTAATAAAAATAAATAAATCTTTTTGAAAAAAGATTTATTTTATTAGGGGTTCTTTTTTTTTCCTCCTGCCACTATAGCAGGAGGTCTGAGGTTTTTCCTCCCTTGGAGCCCCCTTCTGTCACTAAGGTAGGAGCTGTCTTTTTCTTTCCTAAATAAATCATACTTTGTAAACTAAAAAAAAAAAGATTTATTTTATGTACATAAAAGGTGGAGTTATAAAGAAAGGGAGAGACAGAGCTAGAGAGAGAGAGATGGTTTGTCCTCTGGTTCACTTCCCAAATGGCTTCATCAGTCAAGGTTGGACCAGGCAAACCCAGGAGCCTGTAACTCCATCAGTGTCTCCTACTTGGTTAATGGGAGCCCAACTACTTGGACCAACAGCCATTGCTTTCCTAGTCTGTAGTGGAGAACTGGTGTCAGCATATTAACAAACAACTAAGTCAGAAGTATAGCAGCCTGGACTTTCCTCATGTAGCATGCTGGTATTGCTGGTGGCAACTTAGCCTGCTATGTCACAACACTGGCCCTAGAAGGTATATTTTTCATCAGATTTATTTATTACCAAGCTATAGGCAACTGCTTAGGTTGCCTTATACCTAGGAAGTGTCACACTGCTGGGAGAAAGGCAGCAATAATGGCAGGCATACTGGGCCTGTTTAATGTCACATCTGTGTTAACTGTACCAGTGTGAAACATAATTGCCTATTCAAATTTTTTTTAAGATATGTGGGGAACTCTTCACAGTTGGGGGCAGAGGACACCAGACTTGGGATATGCTACCTGGCCCCCATGAACACCACAAGCTGATGAGTGGTAGGAGGGCTACAGATTGCCTAGGGAAGGGGTTCTGGGAGGTGTTAGTGTAGGGACTGCTAAAGGATGTTTGGCAGGTGAGGAGTGACTTCTGGAGGCTTCCACTGACCAAGCTACTTCACTCAGAGGTAGACAAGGGAACTGAGAGTGACGATACCCATAGATTCACATGTGGGCTGGGTCTGGGGGCTGACCAGACTGTGCTAGGCTGTAGCACCACTGTTGAGTGCCAGAATGGGAGGTGGTTGGTTGGGCTAGGCCATAGTACCCACCAGCACACAACGTGTCCAAAGCTGGGAGCAAGCCTGCTATAGGAACTTGAGGAATTCCACCTGCTAGACCACAGCTCCTGCTGGCGAGAACAAGAACTGGGGCTGGGGCACCACAGTCCCTTGGCCAGCCCACATAACACATGCTGGCACAAGCAAGAGTACCAGGATGGGGTGTAGGCTGGGCCAGGTTGGGTCACAACACCTACCAGTTCACATGAGGGCCAGGGCCAGAGGCAAGACTGGCTGTAACACCCGCCAGGAATGCCGAGATATGGGTGGGCCAAGCCCAACTGGACCACAGCACCTGCAAAGCCCAAAACTGGAAGTGGACCTGGTGGGGCAGACTTCAAGGACTCCCCTGCTAAGCCTCTGCTTCCACTAGTGAACATGAGAGCTGAGACTAGGTACAGGCCAGCAAAGTGAGGCTGCAGCACCTGCTGGTAAGTAGTAGGACTTAATGCGAGTTGTGTCAGGCTAGACTGCAGTAACCCCTGGCCAGCATAATATCTGGGGTTGGGCATGAGAAGCAGGCCTGTGGCAGGCTGGATTAAGCCTTAGTATCCATAGGCTCAGGTAAGAGATGGGGCAAGAGGCAGAACTGACCAGGCGGTCACATCCACCAGTGTGTGTGTTGGCTGGTACAGGTGACAGATCAAAACTGACCCTGCATTAGCTGGCACACATCAGAATCAAGTCTGAGATCACCCCAGGTAAGGTTTCTTAAGGGACTCCCCAGCTAGATGGCTGGACTCAAACTCTGGCCACAAACTGGACTCAAACTCTGGGAGAAACAGGTATGTGGTTTGATCTTGAAGTGCCTGTATCTGGACTGGGCTCTCTCAGCTGCTGATGTCTATGCAGCGGACAGCATGAGCAGATGCACACGGGAGACATGACAGCCAGCTCATATAGGCCAGCAGGGAACATTGAGTGCCTTGTCAAAGCATAGAAAGCAGAACAGGTTGGACAATTTTCCTGGCCAAGCTTTCCAGCATGTTCCTGGGTCTGTAGATGCATTAAGGTGGACTTGGTCAGCAAATAGATCTTGGAAAGATTTTCTAAAGCCTGGTGCAATGAAGCCAACAATATCTCAGGACTGTCAAAATCACTCTGGCCAGGTGTGATAGCCTAGTGGCTAAAGTCCTTGCCTTGCACACATTGGGATCCCATATGGGCGCCAGTTCTAAAGCTGGCAGCTCCACTTCACATCCAGCTCCCTGCTTGTGGCCTGGGAAAGTAGTCAGACAGCCCAAAGCCTTTGGACCCTGTACCAGTGTAGGAGACCCAGAACAGGCTCCTGGCTCCTGCCTTCAGATTGGCTCAGCTCTGGCAGTTGCAGCTGCTTGGGGAGTGAATCAGTGGACAGAAGAACTTTGTCTCTCCTCCTCCCTGTATATCTGATTTTCCAATAAAAATGAGTAAATGTGAAAACAAACAAACAAACAAACACAGTCAAGTAACACCCTTGGGACATTCTTCCCCCACCCTAGGATCTTTAAGGTGTAGTCAAATGACTATCCCCCATCCCTGGGTGCTGATGCAGTTTAAGAGCAAGGAGTGGTCCCTTTCCCTTCCCCCCCTGCAAACACAGAGAAAAAAGAAAGTGAAACATTTGTCCCACCACCTTCCTTCATATCTTGACCCTCAGCACCCTAATTGGAAGCCCACAGGGACATGCATCCCTAGCAACTAAGCAAACAATATTAACAATAAAATTAAAATAAATTCTTTAAAATATTTGCTTATTTGTTTGAAAAACTGAATTAAAGAAAAAGAGGGAGGGGCCCAGGGCAGTAGGCTAGTGGCTAAAGTTGTCATCTTGCATGCATTGGGATCCCATACAGCCATTGGTTCCAATCCCAGCAGCCCTACTTCCCATCCACTGCTTGTGGCCTGGGAAAGCAGTCGAGGATGGCCCAAAGCCTTGGGACCCTGTACCCATGTTGGAGACCCGAAAGAGTTTCCTTGCTCCTGGCTTTGGATCAGCTCAGCTCCAGTCATTACAGCCACTTGGGGAGTGAATCATCGGACAGAAGATCTTCCTGTCCGTATTTCCTCCTTTCTGTGTATCTGACTTTCCAATAAAAATAAAATAAATCTTAAAAGAAGAAAAAGAGGGAGTTTGGGCTGGCACCAAGGTGTGGTAGCCTAAGGACCACCTGTGGTGCCAGCATCCCACATGATTCTTAACCTACCACACAGTGGTGCGAACATCCCATATGGCTCCAGTCTTGTCCTGGCTGCTCTATTTCCCACCCAGCTCCCTTTTGTGGCTGGGAAAGCAGTGGAGAATGACTCAAGTCCTTGGGATTCTGTACCCACATGGGAGACCCAGAAGGAGCACCTGGCTTCTGGCTTTGGTTTGGCTTAGTTCTGGCCAACCGAGGCTATCTGGGGAATGAAGAGTGGATGAAAGTACTCTCTCTCTCTTTCTTTTTGTAACTGTGCCTTTCAAATAAAAATAAAATAAATCCTAAAAAAAAGTGGGTGGGGAGCAACAGAGAACAAGAATAAGTCAGAACCAGAGACAGACATCTTACACTGGTTCACTTCCCAAATATTTCAGCTGCAGCCAGGACCCTCAACTCCATCCTCATTGTCTACATGGGTCTCAGGGGACCATGCACTTGGGCCATCTTCCATGGCTATTCCAGGTATATTAGCAGGGAGCTGGACAGGAAGTGGAACAGCTGGGACTCGAGCCAATGCTGTTATGTCTTGCAGGCTCAGCAGGCGGCTTAACTTGCTTCACCACATGCCAGCTCAAGACAGTTTCACATCATGTTTGATAGGCAAAATAAACAGCCAATGATGGATTGGAGGTGGGCGCAGGGGGAAACGAGGTGTAATGATCAGGGCAGTGGAATGCTGTTGGCGAACTATTTATCTACTGAGAAAACAGAGGGAGGAGCAGAGTTGTAGAGTGAAGATAATGTGGCCAGTTTGGGGATGTGCACTTGGAGATTGCTGGGAGAAATCCTAGTGGAGAGGTACAACTCTTCAGCCCCAGACCCAGAAGGCCACCCTTCTTCTGGACAGTTCCCTGGGAAGGCTCATTTTATCCTTGCTAGGAGATGCTCACTGTCTCCATCGCCCCAACTCCCCAGCTTCTCCTCTTCCCTAACTCTGCTTTGGAAAGTGGCACCTGTGTCCATCCAGGCTCCTGGTCCACAAACCTGGGAGTTCTCTTCTAGCCTGTAGTATGGTAAAGCCACCCTTCCATTAGGTTTCTGAAATTTGTCCCCACTCCCCCATTCCCACTGTCACTTCCTAAACACAGACTGATCTATTCATACTGACCCTGGAAAAACCTCCCAAAGCTATCCCCGTAAAAATTGCTCTTTCTTGTCTGTCTTAAGAATCTTCTTTGGTGGGCCTGTCGCAATAGCTCAGTGGCCAATTCCTCACCTTGCACACACCAGGATCCCATATGGGCGCCAGTTCATATCTTGGATGCTCCACTTCCCATCTAGCTCTATACCTGTGGCCTGAGAGGCAGTAGAGAATGGCCCAAAGCCTTAGGACCCTTCTCCCACATGGAAGACCCAGAAGAGGCTCCTGGCTTCTGACTTTGGATCGGCTCAGCTCCAACCAGGGGCCACTTGGGGAGTGACCAGCAGATGAAAAATCTTTCTCTCTGTCTCTCCTTCTCTAGGTAAATTTGCCTTTCCAATAAAAATAGATAAATATTTTTAAGTGCATAAGTGCTAGAAGCATTCATAAAATGGCAACTAAGGATTTAGAATACTAACAAAAAAATCTTTGGAAGCTCAGCAGGTTCATCCACAGGCTGTAGCTCTACTATCCCATATAGACACCAGTTTGAGTCCCCGTTTGGTCCACTTTTGATCCAGTTTCCTGATAATGGCCTGGGGAAATAGTGGAAGATGGTTCAAGTACTTAGACCCCTGCCATCCATGTGACAAACCTGGGCTAAGTCCCTAGCTCCTGGTTTTACCCTGGCCCAGCCCCAGTCATTTGAGGCCATTTAGGAAGTAATGAAATATTCCATTTAGGAATATCTGTCTTCTCCTTTTCTCCATCTTTCTTTCATTCTGCCTCTCAAAATACAATAAATAAAAGGTCTTGAAGAAAATGAAGTAATTGTCCTTGGTGTGACATTGCTAAACACTAAACTTGTGATGGCATCTAGCACCTCTACTGGAGATTACTCACTGGCTGCCCCACACCTGCAGCAAAGTGCTGGCTGCCCACCACGCACCCAGGGCCTCTGCCACCACGCACCCAGGGCCTCTGCCACCACGCACCCAGGGCTTCTGCTGGCAGGGACCTGCTCTACTCCTCCACTTCATTCTCTCCTAGCCTTCATGTCCCCGGCATTCTAAGTCCTCAGAACACCAAGCGTTCACTGTGCTTTCTTGCTCACCACGCCTTTTAGGGTCCAGACTTTCCTTTCTCCAATGCCCTCGAATCACTGTGGTAGGTAGCGTTCTGGGACTGTTTTCTTTTCAAGACACACAGCCCAAGCTCCCGTAACAAGGCCTGAAAAGAACCTGTGAATTCCATTCAGGTCTCCCACCCGGATGGCGGGAACCCTATCACTGGAACCAACCCTGCTGCCTCCCACAGTGTGTAGCAGCCAGGCGCAGAACAGAGAATCAGACCCAAACATTCAACTCAGAGGTGGGCATCTTTTAAAAAACATGTATTTATTTTTATTGAAACGGGAGATTTACAGAGAAGAAAGACAAAAATCTTCCATCTGCTGGTTCACTCCTCAAACGGCCACAATGGTCAGAGTTGAGCTGATCCAAAGCCAGGAGCTTCTTCCAGGCCTCCCACATAGGCGCAGGATCCCAAGGACATGGGCCATCCTCTTCTATTTTTCCTGGCTGCAAGCAGGGAGCTAGATGAGAAGTAGAGCAACCAGGATAAACCAGTGCCCATATGAGATTCCAGCACATGCAAGGGGAGGATTAGCCTGTTGAGCCATCACATGAGCCCCAGAATGTGGGCATCTTAACCACTAGGCTTCATCATGATCTCCCTGGACATGGGCGGCCTTTCTTGGCTATCCCTGGCTTCTTCCCCCAGAGGCAGTTCCTGGCAAGGGACACAGTCACAAGTCAACACCCACAGCTGGGGAAGCAGCACCTCTGGCCAGCAAAGCAGCTGAAGGAGGGAGCAAGAACAACCTTGACAGCATGCCACAGAATTCACTATGTGCCCCTGTGCCCTTCCAACAGCAGCTTCCTCCCTCGCCAGCACCAGGTCAGGTCAGAGTTCATTCTGTTTCTCTTATTTTGAAAGATTATTTTCTATATTTTGAAAGATAGAGTTACACAGAGAAAGAGAGAAAGGGAGAGACAGAAAGAGAGATTTGCTTCCTTTCTAAAGCAGCTCGGTCCTCAAATGGCCCCGATAAGAACCAAGAGCCTCCTCCAGATCTGGCACAGGAGTGCACAGGCCCGAGACCTCAGGCTATCTTCTGCTGCTTTCTCAGGGGCACTCGTAAGAAGCCGGTTCAGAAGTGGAGCAGCCGAGACTCAAACTAACAACTGTATGGGACACTAGCACTGCAGGCCAGGGCTCTACCTGCTATGCCACAGTGCCAGTCCCGTCACTCCCTTTCTTGCAACTGCTTCTGTTCCTTGCACATACTACTTGTCACTGTCAGGAAAGTGCTATGCTTACTTGTCTGTCTCCACATGTCCCCTTCTCAGTAGACAGTGGGGAGAGCCCACAGCGTGTATGTCAGAACCCAGAAGAGTGTGTCCAGTACACACTGGCTGATCAGTGGCCATACACAGCACTGAATAAATAGCATCCATCTATGAAGGAGGCTGGGAGCAGACTGAAAGAGGAGAAAGCTGGACTTGAACTCCAGGATGGGTAAAAAGGAGGTGTGTGGTCTAGAGGCTCTGATTACAGGGCCCTCCTCACTCCTCGCTTTCAGGGGGAATCCCACTGGAGACCCTGCTTGGGAGGCCCAGAGTTAGAGCGAACAAGGCTCTGAGGTTGGAATGTCTGCAGTCAGTAAAGACCACCACCTACAAGTAGCCCTGTGGCCTGGGGCTGGAGGGAGCAGAAGGGATTCTGGCTTCCAGCCCTTGCGTCACACCCCACAGCTGCCTAGATAACGAAGTGCACACCACTAGGAGGCCCACATAAAGAAAACACCCCCAAAGAAGCACGCATGTACAAAAGCTCAGGAGCCGCTAAGACTGCCCAGGCACAAACATAGACATGCAACAAATGAGAGAGGCACAAACAAACAAAAAAAAGATCTGAATAGCATAAATCACTGACACCTATACAAGAAATATGCATGATTTCTAGCCTCTGTTCATCCCTCGTTAGACTCCAGCCCTCTCTCACCTTCTTCCCACCACCTTCCCCCCGCCCCTAACCTTTCCTCAGGAGCACAGAACTTCGAATTGCTGGTCCCACCACATTTGCCTCCAGCTTTGTCCCTAACCAGAGGTTTCTTTTCCAGTTTCCCGGCAGCTTACCTGGCAGAGAAGGAATGGTCAAAAACATCTTTGCTAGCGGCCAGCAGGGGGCAGTGTTCAACAAGCAATAATTAGATCTAGCTTCTAGCTGCTTATTCAATGCAAGAGTCCCCAGGCCACTCCTCAAACACGCACTCCTCTCTTTCCTTCTGCTTCTCCTGTTCCCTGCGTCTCCTCAGCTGCAGTTGATTTCATAACTTGCCTACTGAATGTTCCAGGGAGGTCAGCTCAGAAATTGCTCCTGCTCAGCACTCCTGGGTATTCACTTGGACTTCTGAGTGATACACTCAGGAAACCCACTAGGGTCTTGATTCCAGAGCCATCTCTCCAGGGAAGCCTGCATCATCATGGGTGCCCAGCTGGTCTGGTGGAAGGGGTGCTGTAAATCCAGCCCCTCCCCTGACCTAGCACCTCGGAGAGTGCACCAATACAGGCTGACCTGTATTTACTGCCCCTAGGTCTCATTTGGCAAGTCCTTAGGGTGCCAAGCACCGTCACAAGGATTTCATTTAACCCTCAGGACACCTTGGAGGACCTTGCCATTGACCTGATTTTATAGATGCGAAAGGTTACACTCAGGGACGGTGTGTTAGTTACTTGCTGGAGCACATGGGGTCGGGACTTGAACCAGCACCCTTATAGGCTGCTGGCACTGCTAGAGGCATGGGTTCTCATTCTCTCCTCCTAGCACAACATTGCTGCTGCTGCCACAGCCACCTCCTCTGCCTCCTCCTCTCTCTCTCTCTCTCTCTCTCTCTCTCTCTCTCTCTCTCTCTCTCTCTCATGCAACCTGGGTGAGTGCCTTCTCCTTCTGTCCTTGCACGGCACTGGGACTGAAACCAAGAAAGAAGTAGAAAGGGCGAGTATGTGGCACATCAGGCTAGTTTTTAGCCTATGGTGCTGGCATACCATACAGACATTGGTTCAAGTCCCGGCTGCTCCACTTCTGATCCAGCTCCATGCTTATGTCATGGGAAAGCAGCAGAAGATAACCTAAGCCCTTGGGATCCTACATCTATGTGGGAGATCAGGAAGAAGCTCCTGGTTCCTGGCTTCAGATCAGCTCAGCTCTGGCCATTGTGGTCATTTGGGGAGTGAACCAGCAGATGAAAGCTTTCTCTCTTTCTTTCTCTCCTTTCTCTGAAAAAAAAAACTGCCTTTTAAATAAAAATAAATATTATTTTAATGAAGTAAAAGCTAAAGCATGGGAGTGGTGTGAGGGTCCTTCCAGGGAGAGGAAGAAGAGATGAAGAAGTCAGGCCTGGGGGACTGGAGACAAACGAAAGTGTAGGAGAGGAGAGAGAAGAACCCCCCCACACACACACAGAGTGCCCACACCCAGAAACGGGCACGGGCCAGGCCTCCATTGTGCAGGCACAAAGGGGCCATATGGCAGCCTGCGGTGTCCTGCGTGTGAGCATGGGGCGTGTGCCGGAGTCCAGCTCCGGCCGGGAGTTCGGAACTTGTGAAGTGTGCATGGAGTCGGCGCAAAGAGAGAAAGAAAGAGACGGACCACTAGAATTCCATGATGATATCTTTAAAAAGATACATTTATTTATTTGAAAGCCACAGTGATAGCAAGAGAAAGAAGTTATTTTCTGTTTTGGTTTGTTCCTCAAATAGAAACAACAGCCAGGGTTAAACCAGGTAGACGTCAGGAGCAGGAACTGCATCAAAGTCCACTGCAAGGTGACAGGAACCTGCACACTCGGCTGTCACCTGGTGCACCTGGCAGGGGAACCTGCACACTCGGCTGTCACCTGGTGCACCTGGCAGGGGAACCTGCACACTCGGCTGTCACCTGGTGCACCTGGCAGGGGAACCTGCACACTCGGCTGTCACCTGGTGCACCTGGCAGGGGAACCTGCACACTCGGCTGTCACCTGGTGCACCTGGCAGGGGAACCTGCACACTCGGCTGTCACCTGGTGCATCCTTGTGACATTGGTAGGAGGCTGGTCGCAAACATGGAGTAGCTGGGACTTGATCCAGGCGATGTAGAGGTCTTATACTTGACTCAATCTGCTACATTAGAACCCGTACTTATTTATGAAACTTTTGGAAAAGATTGGATTATATCTTTTGAATCTTACCTGGTTTTAGTTTAAACAAGTGATTATATTCATTGGTGTCATCTTTAAGAAAAGAAACAAGACACATTTCATTTGTATATAGAATAAACTTACAGACATAGATCAAAAATAAAAGTTTTTATATACACACACACAAAAAAAAGAATTCCATGATGATAGTGGACCCAGCAATAAAGCCGTCCGCTTTATTTATACAGAATCAGTTAAACTCTGGCTCAGACTTTTTTACGTCATGATTAAATGGGTGTTACTAAAGATAATTCTGCCGTTTGTTTCACCTAAGGCAGGATGTTATCCATGCTGGCACCTATCAATCAGTAACACATTCCTACTACAATCCTCATTCTACAACTGGTCTTGAATCAGCTAAGGGAGGAAATGTAACACAGGAGGCAGGACCCAAAGATCAAAGAAAGAGGGAAAGAATGGGTTTCCCCTATACCTGGAGACTAGCACCCTTGATTAGCATAAGATCAATGGAAGAGGAAAAGCCCTGAACACAGGTTCCCACCACCGGGGGACAGAACACCCTTGATTAGCATATAGCCAATAGGAGGAAAATCCTAATAGGTTTCTGCTATGCCTCTGATCAGCATAGGATCGAAAGGGGGAGTTAACACCCTGATCAGTATATTGCCAATGAAGGCAGCTGTGACAGCAATAGTAAAAACCTTTTTGCTAAAAGCGAGTATCAGCAACATCAACTTTCAAGCTCGCATAGATACGACACGTTAACCCCGCAGGGGCAGACAATGCCTAGGTAGGTTACAGGAAACTCAGTGGGGAAGTCCGGTGTCCGGCAATGGAAAGCGGGCTGCATTCAGGTGATCTTCGCGGCCCTGCCTGCAGTGGAAGCAATGCTCCTCACACCTTCCTGTCTTCCACACCCATCACACGGACCCCGGCAGGCGTGGCTGGGAGCCTCCTGACTCCCAAGCCTGGAGGCTGGCTTTCTGCTCTGCCACTGCCAGTGGGACGTGCTGAAAGGCCTGAGGGAACCACACTGAGGGACAGGATGGAGGCCTGGGGCCCACAGGATGGAGGTGGGCAGGGACTGGCCGAAGGGGCCTTGGGATACTCAGCAGGAAGGCAGGGCTGAGATGGAAGAGTCCTCTTACCTGGAGCCCCAAACTGGCCCCGCTGGCTCCCCTGGCCAGTGCTCCTACTCCCACCCAACTGTCCTCTCACAAAAACCCCTTTCCTCCTCACTCCCTAACAGTCCCGCAGCCCTCACTCTGTCCAAAGACTTCCACCCACCTAGACTGGCCCTCTCCCACTGGGGTTCCCCCACTCTCTTCCCCCTCCCATTCTCCACCTCCTTCGGAGGCCGAAGCCAATCGATTATCTGAAGAAATTTGTGGCTAGCTATAGAACAGCTGCGGCTGCCTCCCTTCGTTCCCCTCCCCCAGGCACTGAGGGACCCTCGTGGGGAACCTCCCCTCCCCATCACCAGTCCTCCTGCTTTCAATTGAGGAGAGGCACAGAGCACACAGGATGGCCATGAGAGGAAACCATGGGTTCTAGTCCCAGCCCAGCATCCTGGGGCAACACAGCACCTCACTGGACAAGGGTTCACCTGCCTTTGGGGGCAGTTGATTTCTGTGTCCTCCTCCAACGGATGTGCCCCCCACCTCAGTTTGGCCCTCTTTCTTGTCAGGCTATGGGCGGGGCACTTTGCATGGTTCCTCCATGGAGGTTCCTCCCTAGGTCTAACTCAAATCCTCCTTGCTGCAGGATATTTCTCTTTGCTCATCAAAGATGAAGATTTTTCGGGGATTGGTGGACATCACCTCCGTCCCGCTCCTCCCTCCCGCCTTCTCAGGTGAGCTTGACAGTGTCTCACTGGAGCTGGAGTGCCCCGCCCCCAGTATCCCCACAGGTGGGTGCCTCTGTTGCCAGGCAGTGCCAGCTGTTGTGAATCATAGCTTTTGCTCCTTGGCCCTGGAAAGGTCTGTTTCTGTCTCTCCCCTTTGGTGTGTGAAGACATCAAACTGCCTCCAAGGCTGCTCTTACCCAAATGGAGCCTCTGCTTTCACTGATTGCTTCTACGGAGAATCTGACAGAGCGCCACCTGTCGACAGCTCATTTCAGCGAGGTCGAGGGCAGTGGCAGGAAGGGGCCAAGGAGCCTGGGTCCCAGCCTCAGCTATACCTCCCCACAAGCTGTGGGGTCAGGACCTGGCTCATCCCCTCTCTGGGCTTCAGTTTCTCACATAATTTGAACGCCTTCCAGGATTCCTTGGACGTTCCTTCAGGGATCTTGTTCTAAATCTCCATCCCCACTCTCAGTCCCAGGTCCCCCAGCATGTGCTCCACAGTCCCCTACGGCTGGGGAACACAACACGACCAAGAAGTGACATTGAAAGGAGTTCTGACCCAGTATAGGCGCACAGAGGCGAAGCCAGTGTTGCAAGTTCATGTCACGGCCCTTCCTGGCAGCGTGAACCCACAGACACCTGTTTCCTGGAGTCCCACTGGGACACTTGGCTCTTGCTCAAGCCCATGGGACACAGGAGCTGAAGCACAACATCAGAGAAGTCGGTGAGTGTCACTCTGTGTCAAGCGGGGCACCCATGGGGCCTGTGGGTTACACCTGCCCCTGGCCCGTACCCTGTGGCCCTTCTCTCTGTCTTCATTCCTCTGTCGTTCTGAGCTGCCAGGCCTCTTCAGAAGAGCCATCAAGACCTAGGAGACTTGGTCCCATCCTCCCATAACCAAAAGCCAGCTTCCCCACCCAATCAAGTGATCCACAGCCATCCCTGGTGCTAGAACGAGGTCACTTTAATGTCTCTGTCTGAACTTGAAAATGCCACAGGAGGGAATCACACACAGGACTCGGGGTCTGCTTTCAGATCAGGAAGAAGCAAGGGTTCCAGGGCAGGGCGAGTGGGATTGTCTGGGAGTGGAGGGTCCTTGAGGAAGGATGCCCGGAGGGGCACTAGCTTGGAAGACGACTAGTACGTCAGGATAGGCAGTGGCCGGGAGGACAGGGCTGGGCATGGGGGGCGCAGGGGATGCAGGCATACCTGGGGGCAGAGCAGGAGTAGGAGAGGAACAAGGGAGGTAAGAAGAGAGGCCATTGCTGGGCGTGCCTCACTCTACCCCAAAGTGCACAACTCGGCAATAAATAGTGACATTTATAAATAAATAAATAAATACATAGATGAATAAATAAATACATACATACATAAATATCCTTGCAGCGAGGAGTTTGGTGTGAGGGAAGAGAGAGTACGGACATCAGTGAGTATGTCTCCTGCACAGGTCCAAAGGGGCTGCCTTCGTGGTAGGCAGACCCTGGGCAGCAGTGAGCAGGCGAGGCTCAGGGACTTGGAGAGAGGGGTGCAGAGGGCCACCAGGCCAGGGAGGCAGTCTTTTCCCCTGCCAAAGGCTGATTAAGGGAGCTTCCCAACACACACACACACACACACACACACACACACAACAGGCTGGAGGGCCAGGAGAAGTGAGCATTCCCAGGGGACGGTAATAGGGCCTCACTCCCTGCAGCGGAGGGAGATGGGACCCGAACGGGTTTTGCACCTTTTCAGGGTAGGCTGAGATGCTGCCCACTCATGGCCTGGACCCTTGCAAGTGGTCTGGGCCTTTCCTGGGATGTCGGCCCTTATCCAGGATCTAGATTTGACCTTTCTCTAGTGGCACACAGGGAAAAGGGAAGCTGGAATGGGAGGTGTGGGAGAGGCAGGGGTGCTGAATTGCTGGGACAAGGCACTCACTACCAAGTGGGGTCTGAGGTCTGAACCTTTTAAACTTCAAGAATAAGATGGGCAAAAGAGAAGTAGAGTTGTTCCAGCTGCTCCGAGTACCCCCTGGCAGGGGTCTTCCCATTCCTTACCCTCCCACCCCATCCCCAAGCTGGCTAGACTGAAGTGGGAGCAGGAAGTCCCCTGCCCGCGGTCACCCTAGCCCTTCCCCCTTTCCAGTACAGAAGCCCTATCCCCACCATGGGCATAGAAAGCTGACTGATGAGGGAATCAAGCACGGGTCTGGGGTCAGGGAAAGTCTGGACCTAGGGGTAAGAAGAGGCAGCAACTCATTCGATCTGCCACAGGGAGACCCTGAGTGTGCCTTAGCCCAGCAAGGGCTCCATACTGTAGGCTCTAGCCAACCATTGTGACCCACTGGGCTCCAACAACCCCCACAGGAAAACGGCCCCAGGATGGCCGATCCGGGAAACAAAGTCGCATTCAAGTGGAGGTGGTGAACCCTGCCTGAGCGGGCGGCCTTTGCGCCTGGGCACCTCGGTGCGGGTTCTGGGGAGGAGGAGGCGCCGCTCCGAACCGAGAGGCAGCAGTGACAGGAGACACAGAAGCCCAGAGCAAGCGCGACTCCGGGGCGAGTTCAGACGTCCAGCACGTGGTTCAGGTAGGAGATGTAGCAGATGGCAAGGCGCAGGATCTCGATCTTGGAGAGTTTCTTGTCAGGCGGCAGCGTCGGGAGCAGTTTGCGCAGCTCGGCGAAGGCCAAGTTGAAGGCTTCCACTCGGATGCGCTCCCGCGTGGCGTGCGCCGTGCGGTACTTGGCAGTGGCGCGGCGTCGGCGCCTGCGCTCCTCCCGGCTCAGGTGCTGCAGGTCTTTGCGACCTGGCTCTCCCGGCTCTAGGCTCCGGGCCTGGCCCCCTCCAGGACCCCCCGGCCCAGCACTCTCAGGACCCGCCCCGCCCCCACAGTCGCTGAAACCCGACTCGGTCTCCGAGTGAGTGGGAGGCAGGTCCAGCTCCATCGTATCTGAGTTGAGCATCATGATGGAAGACCCCGAGCCCGGGCGATTGGGATCCCCTCCCTACCCCTCCCTCCCTCCGGGAGCTTGAATGCCGATTGCGGGAGGGGCAGGAAGGGCACCGGACACTGAACTCTGGCAAGCCGAGCCACTTCAGGGTTTCATGGTCAGCGTCCCAGCCCGGAGCCTGGGAAAGAAAACAGAAAACCAACTGGGTCAGAAGGAGGGAGGGGGAAGTGGACAGCTCCCAGCGGTGGTGCAGAGGAGGACGGCTTGAGAGGAGCTGGGAGGGGGGTGGAGCTGTGAACGTGAGGAAGAACTGGCACAAGGATGGGGCTTTGGAGTCTGGGCTGGAAGCTGGAGCAGTTGGAGGGCAGTGGAAAGAACACTACCCAGAAGGGAAGGCAACCCGGAAAGTCACAAGGACTGCGGGAGTGATGAGGACACACCCAGCAGGATGGGACGATAGAACTCTAAAACAGGGCAACGTATTGAGACGTTGGACCTGCTATGATGTGTTGGATATGACATCCAAAACGCAGGCAACAAAAGCGCACATAGCAAAGTGGGGCAGCATCAAACTCAACTTTAGAACATAAAAGGCACAGTCAGTCAACAACTTACAGAATGAGAGAAAAATACCTGGCAAGGAGTTAATAGACAGAACACGTGAAGATCTTCAAACCCAGTAATAAAAAATCATGTAGCCTGACTAAAACGCGGGCAAAGGATTTGAACGGGTATTTCTCCAAAGATGACACACAAACAGGCAACAAGTATATGAGAAAGATGCTTAACATCACGAACCATTAGGGAAGCACATCAAAACCCAACGAATTATCCCTTCACACCCATCAGACCGACTCCTAAAATAAAACAAAGTCAGTGTTGGCAAGGCTGTAGAGAAACGGGACTCCTCGGACCCTGTTGGGGAGGTGATAAATGACACAGCCTCTGTGGCAAACAGTATGAATGTTCCTTGGAACCAAAATCAGAACTCCTACACGATCCAGAAATCCCATTCCTGGGTACATAGCCAGATAAAGACACCCAGGTTCACGGGAGCACTCCCCATGACAGCCAAGAGACAGAAGCAGCTCAAGTGGCCATAAGTGAATGAACAGAGGAACACGATGTGACAGAAACACACAGGGAATATTATCCAGTCTTAACAAGGAAGAAGTCTTAAAAATGAAGCTGGAGGAGACAAGGCTGAAGGAACAAATACTGTACGATTGCTTTTGCATGAGGCCTCTGATTCATGGAAGTAGAAAATAGAATGTAGGTGGCCACAAGCTGGAGGCAGGACAAGGGAAGTTGCTAAAATGACACAGAGTTACACATAGGTGACAGAGATGACCTTGCAGCTCTTCTACACACCAGTGGAAATATACTTCACAGTCTTGAGCAGTACTCTTAAAAGGGGCCAAAACGGTGACCCTGGGGTTATGCATGTCTTTTTTTTTTTAATGGTACCAGGTAAACAAATAAGAGGGAAAAGCTGAGCAGGATCAGAGCCACAGTACCGAGAAAGGTTGCCTACGGCTCCAGACCTTTCCTACCTTGAGCAGGGGTGCAGAGTAGGGGAGATAGGGAGTGGGGACGCAGGGCTGCAGGCTTTGCTCTGCCAACCCCTTCCCCTCCCTTGCAGGGCCCCTCCACAGCCATGCTCCTTGAGGGTGGAGGGTGGGCAGACATGCAGATTGCCCCATTGTACAGTGGACTGGGACATATGGAGCTCAGCACAGCTGGCCCAGCCCGGTCCCTCCCAGCCCCCTAGACCTCCGCAACACAGGCGCTGCCTACATCAGATCCTACCAGAACAGCATCTCCTCTCACCACAATTCCCAGCCCAGGACCAGCCCTTCCTCCAGCTCTGTCCTCATCACCAGCAGCCCATGACATTCCCTGGCCCTTTTGGAGACTTTACAAGGAGGCCTGGGAAAGGAAAAGTGATCCGTTTCCTGCCCCAACACTCTCCCACAGCCCGAGACAATTCTGACATAGACCCAGCAGGCAGACAAGGAGGACACAGACAGCTTCTTGGATCCACCCTTGTGGCATTCACCCTGAGACAAGAAAGAAAATCTGGTACTTGCTCCCAGGGAATAAAGCAGGAGCTTCACCTGGGAAAAGCTGGGGAAAGGGCTCCGTGTGGGAGGATGCATCACGGGGGCAGGAGGACTCTCAGTTGCCTTCACTTTTCCTTAGTGGTCAGAAACAGGCGCTGAGGCTGCCCCCAGTCACATCTGCCCTTCCTCCCTGGCCCTGGCGCTGCTACCTGCAAGACTCCCAGCTCTGCCCCCAGGGCCTTTCCCCATCCTACCACTGAGAAGAGAAGTTCCAGCCAAGTCCACAGTTACAAAGCTCCGTGGAGATAATAGGGCACACAAGTATGTCCACACCATAACACAAAAGAGAAGGTGGTCAGTGCTAAAATACAGAACACATCTCATATGCCGGGGTCCAGGGGAGCAACAGGGGATGGCAATTGGATGGGAGGCCCCAAATTCGACATCTCCCAGTATGTCTCTTGTCCCCAACACCCAGTCCCCAGGCATGGATTGGGAGCAAGGGTTCAGCTGTGGAATTTCTCAGCCTGATTCTCCCTCTGCATGGTCCCCACATTCCCCCATCCCTGGTCCTTATGCCATGCTTTCCTCTCTCTCTGCTCCCTCCACCTGGCCCAGACCGTCTCCACCTGCGCCACAGACTTCCCAGCAGCAGTCTCTAGTTCCCTATCAAGTCCTTATGCCCAAACCCACTTCTGATATCAAAGTTCCAGGCACTAAGGGCTGGAGAAACGGCAATTCCGAGCATCCAGGCTAGCACTTCCCAGCCCTACTTCTGTCGGTCTCAGCCGGGCTGAGGTTAGAGAGGCCTGGAGTCAAAGAAGAGACACGGAGTGAGAAGAGAAGCAGAGCTGGAGAGACACAGCAAAGAAGAGAGGAATCCCAGAAGGAGATGTGTGAGAGGTAGCTTGAGCTGGAGAAGGGGAGGGTTGTGCCCACCCCTCCCCTACCCCCAGGACCCTCTTTACCTAGGAAGACCCTGGCAGGGGATCCCAGCCGGCAGGACAGGGGGTGACGTTGGTGGCCCCAGTCACCTCTGGCTTCTCAGGATCATCCGTCTGCAAAGTTAGTGACCAGCTTTCTAGAGCCCTCGGGGGCAGCGTTGCATGGCTGTACAGGATCCGGGGTGGGTGCAAGGGGTACACATGGTGAGGAGATGTTGGGCCCGGGTGGAAGGAGTAGACCTGACAATTCACCAGGGCCACCCAGCCCTCACACACACACTCACACACACTCACAGATACATAACACACACCTGAGCTGACCCAGCCCTGTATTATATATATGGAGATACACACACACACCCCCAGCCTTCCATTGGCTGGCCTGGCCCCCCCTCATCAATATTAAACAGCCAGGCCAGGCAGTCATTGGCAGAGGGATCTGGGAACCCCCCGGGAGCTGGGGGCGGGGGCTGGCCCTGGGGGGGGTGTGGGTAGAGGGGGAGCAGGGACATCTGTTCTCCATGCATATTTCATAAGCAAGAAATGGAGAGCTGGGGAAGGGGTGGGGCTGGGGCGAGAGCCAGGGCAGGACCACAGATGAACCCAGCAAGCCAGGCTGAAGTGTCAGAAATTCTGAGTCCCCTCTGGAACTTTGACAGCTCCTCCTAGGTGTCTCCCTTACCTGGGAAGAAGGCTTCCCCAGGTCCAAGCAAGGGAGCCAAGAAGGGAGCCCTCGGACAAAACCAGGACACAGATGAAGACGCCAGGGTCCTGGCCACTGCCTTTTTCTGTCGTAAAGGCTGGTGCCCCGCCCTCATACCTTGGGACTCAGTCTCCCCACCCCTGTAACCCTGGTCCCCACCCTCCTACCTACCCAGTCACCAGAAGAAAAGTGGAACCAGACTCTAGACATAGACTCCCACAAGGAATTTTCCTGAAGGTCTCAGTTTAACCTGACGCATTGGGAATTAGGGGCCTTAGGAAAAAGGAGACGAGTGTTGAGAGGCAGATGCGCGATTGGGAGGACACTGGGAGAAGGAAAGGCAGCCCCGCAGGCTTTCAAGTAAGCCATGAGAAAAGTTAAATCCAAATGGGCATGGACTAAGTTCACATTGATAACTCAGGCACTTGCAGCATGCCTGTGTGCTGTATGTCCTTGTGCATGTTTGTGTATATGTGCATGTGTGTTTGTGTGCATTGCAGGGTGGCGGCAGCAGCAGCAGAGCTGGTCAGAGACAGGACAGGGAGGCAACCAGCTGAGTTTGGGCATCTGTGGCTTTCCCCTGCACAGCTGTTGATGTCACCATTGAGCCCTGTATCTAACACGAACCATGAGTGCAAAGGACTCTAGAGACAGCCAGGAGCTGTAGGGAAGAGCTGTGTGAGCTGAGCTGGGACACATCACAGACTTTTGAGCCTCAACATCTCTCCCTGCAAAATGGGGCTATGGAAGGCTGATTCTGCTGCTGAAGTTGTCATGGCAAAGAATGAGATAATGCTGCCAACGGCCTAGAACACTAGCAGGAAGCATGGCCAGCCTTCAGGTTGTTGGAAGTATTTGCCATTTCCCTGTTGCTGATCAACCTTTTTTGGGCTTTCTCCAGAGTGAGGCATTCCCTGAGGAGTCCCATAATTCTTCCCCAAGCTCCCTCCCTCCCCCACCCCCAGGTCTGGGAGGTGCCAACTCCCACCTGGGCAGGCCCAGACAGGTGCCCAGGCGCCAGCAGATGGGCTGAGCTGGAGGGGAAAGGAGGCCTGAGGAGGGGGGCTAGAGAGGGGCAGGGGATCAGGTGGCATCTCAGTTCTTGCATCATCATTGCCATGGCGCTGATTAAAAACCAATCTCTTCCTAATGAGCCCCCAGCAACAACAGTCCTACCTCCCCATCCTTCTGCCCTCCTACCCATCCAAGAAATTGGGAGACTGGGGGGACTCAGGAGAGAGTGCCACGGGAGAGAGGAGAGATGCGAACAGGAGAGGGAGAACGGAAATGGAGGGAAGAGCAGGGAGAGGCAGGGGCAGAAATATGGAGAAAGAAAAAGGACAAGGGAAATCACAGCGGTGGAGTAACAGGCCCGAGGGAAGGAGAAGACACAGTCACAAAAAGATGGAGACACAGGGAGACAGACATTTAAAAATAACAATAAACAGAGGATGGGGCAGAACTGCCAGGTTACCAAAGCTTTGTGGAAGACGCCGAGGGGTAAGGTATGGACAAGACAGAGAGGTGGGGGAGAGACTTGAAGAGGAGGATGGTTAGGAAAACACAGACCGGGGTGGGTCCCGACAGGGAGAAAACCCAGCTATCCAGGGCCAGAAGAGCCCTGAGGAAGATCCTAAGACAAGTGAAGACATACAGACCAGCATGGGGAGGGAAACAGCAGACAGAAAGGAGGAAACAGAAAAAAAGGCCAGGGATTGAGATGGAAAACTAGATCCCAAAAGGTAGCAAGCACTGAGTAAAACAGAAGCAGAACCCAGAAAGACCCTGGAAACAGAAAGAAATCTGGGGCTGGGGCCGGGGCAGAGGGTGGAATGGAGCAAGACTGAAGGAGCCAAGCCCACCTGCCTCAGTGGGGGCTTTTAGTCAAGGTGCCCCAGCTCACAACCTCCAGCTCTGAAGCAGCCAGTCTGGGATGTCCCCAATGTAAGCTGAGGTTTGCTGGGAAAGGAAGGTAGGTGTGCCAGGGACCACTTCCTCCTGTTCTGCCAGAGGGGACCAGGTCCAAGGTTCATTTAGAGATCTGGCTTTGCTCTTATGGAGGACAGCAAGAAAGGACACTCTCAAAGCACGGGATGAGGAAACCTGGGTCAGTTAGGCTGCTCCAAGCACAGACAACCTTACAAGTCACTTAACCTTGACTGGGTCTTACTCTATCACCAGTCAAGTAGGCATGATGTTGCAGGGCCTTGGGACCCCGTGACAACACAGCCTGTGACTGTGCTGGGTAAAGCCAAGTGTGTTTCCCAATCCCGCATCCATGCCGTGATGAAGGTGGCTAGAAACCCTCTGCATGCCAAATGGGGGACATCATGGTTGAGGGCTCTTGGGGGGAGCTGCCAGCCTGGATCCTGCGGCAGAAGCAGCACCCTGGGACGTGTGTGGAGAGGTTTTTGCTAGCAAGGACGAAGGAGCAGGGTGTGATGGGGAGGAACAGGAAGGAATGAGGGTGGCTTCATGATTTCTTACAACATTTTATGGACATTCACTTCTTCAGCTTGCCATTCACAAATCTATGTTGGCACAGTCCGTCAAGGTGGACTGGTGCAGGGAGGAGTGGCGTTTGATGGTCAGGGAAGACACAGGAGCTTGGGCCTAGTCCTTGAGGGTGGGGGAGGGCCTGGAGGAGCTGGGGAAGCAGTGGGTTTGGCAGGAGAGGGGGTGACATATGTGGGGAGCCCTGGGGACCAAACCAGGCAAGCGGCTGGCAGGGAGAGCAGACGGAGTTAACCCTCACTGTGCCACACCGCCTGACCCTCTCTGGGAGTGGCCGGGGGCTGGAGGGTTATTTTGTTTGGCCAGCTGGCCCTGTCTAGGGTCATAGGAGCTGTGCAGCAGGAGGAAGCTGGGCAAGGGGTTGTGGTGTTGGTGGACAGCGGCCGTATGTCTTCCATCCTCTTCCTCCTGGAACTTTGCTCTTGTCCGTCAGTCTGTCTTTGCCTCCACCTCGCTGCGCCTCTGGAAGGGGACAGCGGGTCTCCACTCTGGCTAACGACACAATCTGTCACTCTCTCTGCTGCCAGCGCAGCGGGAAGCCCCATCTCAGCGCCAGCCCCCGAGCCCTCTGGCCCAGGGCCCCCCCCCCCGCCCCCCAGGCCTCATGGCCTTTGTCTCCTCAGGCAGCCGCCCCTTTCTTCTTGCCTCTCCACTCACCTCTTCTCTGCCGGGAGCCCATCTCCAATCTCATTAGGCCTCCAACCACTGTACCGCCCCCGCCCCCAGCTTCTCCTCCTCCCTCCCCCATCCATCTGTCTTCCCTGAAGCTCTCCTCTTTGTGTCCACCCATCTGTCACTACCAGCTCCGGGCCTACTCCCCTCCTGGCCACACCCGGCTGGCCTTTCTCCCCTCAGGCTCAGCTCTCTCCACTCCCTTTCCTCCTTCAACCTTGCTATGAATCCCCCTGCCTAGTGTCCTCTAAGTACTTTCTCCGGATCCTGCAGTTTTCCTAACTTCTCTGTTGTGAGTCAGGGGAAAAGTCAGGGACCCTGGGGTCCCAGCCCACAGCCCCCAAGCACCAGCCAGGGACCTGGGGCTGGTAACACTGGCTCATGCTTGCATCATATCAGACCAATGGCTGCTCTTTGGGCCTCCTGAGATGACCCCCACCCAGGTTGGGGACAGGGGCCACAGCTGCTGTCCTATACAACAGGAGCATGGGAGCTTCGGTTCAAGACAGGAAAACCCAACCTGAGGCCTGTGCAGAGCCCAGCCCTCCAAGGCACTTGTGTCTGCTTCTCCAAACTTAGCAACTCCAGCCAGCATGTCCTCAAGGCCAAGCTGCTGAATACTGGACAGGATGTTTTATAGGATGCGGTGTCATGATTTCCCCAAATCCTACTGCCCCGGGTTAGAGGGCAACGGTGCCCCTCACGCCTCTCTCCCTGGAGTTGACTCTGAGTTAATGAATCGATCAGTCCTTTTCAAATCACCCCTGCCCTGAAGGGTTTAATAAAAGGGAAGAGGCTACCAACACAGTCTTTGCCTGCACAGAGCCAAACCCACAGACAGCATCACTGGTCTCAGCCTCAAGGCCAATGTTATACTGAGGCCCACAGAGAAAGCCACTTTCAAGGCCAAACAACCTTAGTGGTGCTCTCCCGTACTATCATCACCCACTGAAAACAATCCCTCCATCCTGTAAAATTTGGACAGAACCTGTTTAGGATACCAATTTTGTGTGGAACACACACACACACACGTGGTCTCACCAGGTTACTGATCTTGTGTAATACCACATTTAGACCCCAGACCCAGAGTCTCTAATGGAAAGCCATGTATCTCTTATTGTTTTATGATGCTGGGACAGAATGTCCGCCCATGGCCATACTCAACAAATGTTTATTACTGCTGTGGCTGCCTGTGCAGATGTCAGGAACGTTCCAGCCGCAGCCCAGACCCTCACTTGCTTACCTTGGGTGAGCCACATCTCTCCTCTGGGCTCCTGTTTCTCCATCCGTCAAATGAGTTAGACCACATAGAACGACTTCTAAGATCCTCATGCTTCCTCCAAGCATGAGAAATAAGGTGAGAACCCAGCACAGAACAGCAGACACCACATTAAACAAATAAACAAAAAACACCTCCTCCCAGATTGTGCCTTTGGGAGCAGTGATCCAGTTATGGGTAAGAGAAAGGAGCAAACCCCTTTACTCAAATCAGCTGTGGAAGAGGCACCAGCTAGCGGGGAAGGCTTTAGAGCTAAGGCTTGAGGGATGAGGTGCCACCAACAGAGACAGGCTGGGTCACGCACACAGGATGAGTCAGCTTCCCAACTCTGCCTGGGCTGGATGAGAAGGTGCAGAGACAACAGCCAGCCAGCAGAAGCAGACAAGAAAGGAATCCCTTGGAGGTGACAGGACTGAACAATGTCTGGCTAAAGGAAGGAGAGGAAAGTAAACGGATGGCCAAGCTCTAAGCCAGCCACTCAACACATGGTCTCTGGGGCATAGGAGGTAGCTGGTTAAGGAGTCAGACCATGGTCTCCTGGGTGAGGGAGCTGCTTCGGAGTCCCAGTGGGGTCCTCTAAGGGCGTTGTGCTTCTTTCACAGAGCTAGCCTTTCCAGGGGCCACAGAAGGCCACGTGTTCCTGGAGAAGGATTGGAGGGAGAGATGTCATGGAGGACAGACGGCCCTGTGTTTAGGATTCTTCTCGAGGCAGAACAGGCTGTGGTATTCAAGTCCTGCCTCCCATGCTCCTCGTTCTGATTGTGCACAAGCCTCTGCTCCCCAGTTCAGCCCCCTCACTGGGAGCCAGCCACTTCCCTGCCTCCCGAAGCTGCCAGCAGGATGAGGGAGTTTACTGTTCTGTCCGCTGGGAGACCTGTTGGCCAAGGGAGGCGCGGAGCCGGCCCAGGCAATGGAGGCAGCTGCGCTCAAAGCCCGCCAGCGCAGCTTCTCTGGCTCCAACTGGGAGGGCGGGGTGGGGGGAGCAGCAGGGTGTATTCCCATATCTCAGAGCCCCAAACCCAGCTCCCCACCATTCCTGAGGGAGCTTGGAGAGAAACCTAGAAAACAATCTCCCCTCAGCAGTGGTGCAAAAGGGCAATCACCCAGGCAGGGAACTAAGAGGAGGGTTGGGGTATGTGGGGATAGCAAATCCTTTGCAGGGCCCAGCCTTCAGGCCCATGCCCACACCAGCCACTTCGCTGGCAGTGGGGAGATGGCTGGCCTTAGCCTGCCATTCTGGCTGCCGCTTTTCCCTCCACTGACTCAGCCATTGCCCAAGATCTCCCACCAGCTCTGCTCCAGTCCAAAATTCTGCCTGCACAAGGACCCGGGGAATCAGAGCTTCTCCACGAACATGAGCTGCTTTCTGAAACAGTCAGAAAGCAAAGGCCCACCTACCCTTGACAGAAAGCCAGGGGTCCTAAGCATGTCACCCAGGAACCTCTGTCTCCTGGCCCCAGCCTCACCTCCTGCTGAGGCACATGTGGCTCTGGCACACTGGAACTCATCTTTTCATACCACCTGACCCTGCTTCTGCACCTGGTGAATGTCTTCAATTCCAACTCCAGAGCTACCTCCACTGACCTGGATGCCTCTGCTACCATAATACCCTGGGCATGCCATAGTGGTGCCATCTATTGCAGTGGATCGCACCGGCTGTGGGTGGATCTGGCCCTTCCCCCACCCTAACTAACCGTGAGTTGCTCAGGGTAGGCAGTGAGTAATGAAACACCATATTTCCCAGTGGAAGGACCGTGCTAATGCTGGCCTTAGAAGAGGGAGCCAGGGCTCGCCAAGAGTTCTTCTTTCAGGACTTTCACTGTTTCTCACCCAACCTTCCTCTTGGTCCTTGGGAGCCCAAGAAGATAGCATGAAAGGCAAGAGTTCCATGACTTCAGGTCTTGGCTCACTGAATAAGGTGGTCTGGGGAGAGGAACCAGTCACAGTACAAGTCAGATGGGATAACCTGTTTTAATGAATCCCCCTATTTATATATTTACAAAAAAAAAAGGAAAGAGAAAACAATAAAAATAGATATTACAGCTTAATAAAAAGACCAACCAAGCACTGTGTGCCGGAGGTGGGATACCCACCCTAATGTGCCAGCTGAGACCCTGGAGAGAGGGTGGTGGGGACGAGCATGCGCAGCCCACAGTCCCTCCACTGCAGCCCCAGTCTTCCTTCACAGGGCTTTACCATGGCTCCATTCTGACATCCAACCCTTCAGGTCCTTCTTCCCGGTGTAGAAGGTGGCCGTGTACAGGGGATGGGGTGGGGAGCAGAGAAGGTACAAGGCAGGATGGGAAGAGGAGAGGGATCCTGAAGGGTGGCAAATTAGGGTGGGTGAGTGGGGAGTTTAACAGAAGCACTTAGCTCCTCTAAGTAACCCCAGAATCGGATGGGTATAGAAAAGGAGGAGAGCATGAGGAGGGGGACGGGGGAGAGAGGAAAGGGGAGGAAGAAGAGGAAGAGAAGGGGGAGAGGGAGAGAGGGAGATGTAGAGGCGACTTGTTTCTTTCTCCCTGTCACTTCTGGACAGTTCCAGTCTGTTAATCCCAGTCTGAGGCAGGCTCAGAGAGGGTCCAGTGACAAACTAGTGGTTTGTGTCCCAGTGGGACAGATGAGCTTGGAAGTGAAGTGCAGAGCTGATGGGATGTGCTTCCATCTTCCTCAGTACGACACAGCTCCTGGCTCACGGGGAGCGATGAAAAGGATGTCGGCTTTGGCGTTGATGCAGTAGGTGACAATGAGAGAGAAGGCGAGGATGCCAAAGCCCACCATCAGGGTGAGGAGCTACAGGGCGGAGGAGGGGAGGAGAGCAGTGTTCTTAGGGTGTGCGACTGTGTCAGGCTGTTGTTTGGGGTTGGTATACAGGGGGATCTGTGCTGGCTTCAGGCACCACATAGGGGAAAATCATAGACAACTTAGAGTCTCTCCACTGGAAGGCAAAATGTCTCTGTTCCTGTATCTACCTTGTATACTTTAGCTGTTAAGCATTTTGAAAGTAGGGCCCACAGCTTTGGAAGAACTTCTAGGATCCACAGGGTTTCCCCAGAATGAATGGAAACACCAACCATCAGCAAGAAACCCTCCCCACTGGGACAGTCTGGCTGACCAGGGACAGATCTGCCGCAGGTTTTCATGCAAATCTGAGGTAAAGGGATGCGGACATGAGATAAGAGACATAAGAAGAGGTTAAGCAGGTTTGCGCCATCTGTCGCACCTGCAGCCACTCACCTCAAGTTCTTTGCTGGCGATGAGAAATATCCGGGCATGGATATCTTTCCAGCGGCTCTCAGTCCACGTGGAGTACTCCGTGGAACTCCACTGACTCAGCTCGAAGGCAGGGGACAAGGCCCTGGACAACCGTACCGTGGAGCGCACACAGTGAGGGAGCCGCTCCGTCTTGTTGGAATTCAGAGGGCCCTGAACCCAGGAGTACTCATATAGCTGCGGAGGAGGAGGGGCATGGCATGGGCTGACGCCATCCTCTGCTCACCTGCCCCTGCACCTTTAGCCTGCACTGTGCTCCAACCAACCAAGCCAACCATCAGCAAGAAACCATTTGGACAGTTTGTTTCCACCCAGCCTACTGCCTCTTCCATACTCAAGTTCAAACAGCTGCGTCTCCACCTGTCCAGACCACTCCCCCAGTTTACCCAGGAACAAGAGGTCTGCTAGCTTTTTCCAAGACAAGGGGCCCGAGAAGGGGCAGCTCCGACACCCACCAACACTCACATCCTTGTTTTCACTTGGGACTTTACTTGGGTCCTGGCACTGCTCCCGGGTGAGGTTCATCACCTGGCCGGTCAAATTTGCCAAGGCATATTGCACAATGTAGGTGGTGTTGGTGGGGCTGGAGACCGCAATGTAATGTTGAAGAGGGCTGTCACCTGATTGTGGACCAAGAGGAAGGAGGAGTCCGGTGGGTGGAAGGTAGGAAGGGTACACAGAAACAAGAAAAGTCCAAGATTGGCAGGAGCCAGAAAAGGGAGAGTTAAGAGAAAATGAGCCAACAAACATTACAAGAAAGAGGAAACGAAGTGGGGGGAGAGCACAGAAAAAAAGCAGTAATGGTTAAACTTAAATGATGATTTTTCCTCTATTCCTTTCCTTGGCTGAGGGTCCTGTCTGCATACCAGATACTTACTCAAGTAGGACCGCAGGTCGTGCCTGAGGATGGACTGGAACCAGGAGTTGTTGGCTCTAATCAGAAACCCATAGAGCAGGCGGGTGACCTAGGATTGGAACAGCAACAAGAAAAATCCCTGGGACTTGGAGGGACCTCAGGGAAAGAATTCTGAGTGGAGGTCCAGTGCGGGGGCAGGAAGCAGGCTGGCCAGTTGGACTAGGGCTGGAAGATAGGAGTGGGCTGAAGGTATAAGCACAATCTGTTCAACAGCTGCCTGGAGTGTGAGGTGTACCCAAGCAAGTTCAGGGTTGGAGAGGGTGGATAGCTAAGGGGTAGGAAGGACGGGAGCAAGCTGCTGTGTGGAAAAGAGCTAGGGCCCACCTGTTCTTACCGTTTGGGGATCAGCCTGGATGGTGTTGGTGAAGTTGGTTCCTCCTGCAAGCTCATATAGGGCACGTGCTAGCACCGTGGCCACGTTTGCCAGGGCCTGCGGTAGGAGAAGAATGGGGCTGAATGGAGGTATGTCTCATCCATTCTCAAACGCGATCCTTCTCGCCAGCCTCCCTGTATTCTCCGTGCTCCCACGCAGCTGAAGGTCAGGGCTACCTTGGCGGTGTCCGTCACAAAGTTGAGTTCCTCTTCAGGGCTCTGGCCCTCGGGATAGACCACATGAATGTTCTCAGCAGTGTCGTAAACGCTCTGGTAGTATCTGTCGGGAAAGTCGGCATGGACCTTGGCTTCGCTCAGCCATGGCCCCTGCCCCGTTTGCTACTCAACTGCCTCTGATGTAGGAATGTGACATCTTACTTTTTACCATCCACGGGCAAGCAGAGCGAGAACATCAGGGAGAAGACTTGGAAAATGACAGGAGGAAGGGAGGGAGTGGTTGGGGAAGCACAAAGCCTTTCCTGACAGACAAGGTCAAGATGATAAATGGACTGAGGTCTTTCAACACGAGGGATTCTTCCAATATGATCTGGGCAGGTGATGCAGGAGGCTGGCCAATCTGCATTTCAGAGAACTCTGACACACAGCTGGTCAGCTGTACAACTGTGCCCACGAACATTGACATTGATGCTAGCCAGCAGCAGGGGGTGGGGGACTGACCAGTGTTAGGATGAGCTCTGCTCACAGATATTTAAGGCATACACTGGATGGAGTCACTGTGATAATCCTTTGGGATCCCCAAGGAGACAGGTCATAGGTCACAGGAGAGCTCCCAGCCTTGACCGTTGACAGATCCTTGTCCCTCACCGAGCTAAGTCAGTCACAGGATCAAGTTCCAAACTTGTGCAAATGAATCATCCCTTACCCTAAAACGGTGCACAGGAGACCTGACCCTAACCACTGTGACCGTCACTCCCCCGAATGAAGGAAAACGTGCTACTCGGCTGGAGTTACAGGACTGCAGCTAAAGCGTTTTTTAGTTTCAGAAAATCATTTGGCCCCAAGGAGGTGAGGGGACTCAGCAATCCAACCCGAGCATGACGTTCCCTCCTAACCCAGGCTTCAGGTTAGGCACAAGCTAAGGGTACCACAGAACAGGAGAGAGATGACAGTGCCCCACTTCTGATCTCTGGGCCTCCCCTCCATAGCAGGGTGTGTTTATGTGCCACATCATGCACCTTCTACAATGGTGGCAACAGGTTGAGAGTTCACACAGCATAAACAGCATTTGTGGCACCAGGGACTGCTCTCCATCCTCTAGCCAAAGAACCACCAGCTTGCTTCCCTGGGGCTCTTGTTGGAGACAATGCCCTCTGCTGGCAGCCCTGGGGAACTTAGGTCCCAAGAGAGCTTGAGGGAGGCAGAAGTGGAGCTAACAGGCAGGATGGTGCTCTGAGACTGAGGAGGTCCGCTCTTCTACCAACAGGCCACAGAGCCAAGAACACTGACTGCAGACTTTGCACGGGGTTGGAGTGGGGACAGTCTGCAGAACAAACTCTCTCAGAACATGAAGAGCACACGGGGCCAGATTCCTACTTGTTATGGAAGGCATCAGAGTAGTCAGTCAGAACAACACCGGAGATGTTTCGAGCTCGAAGGAATCGCTGCAATGAAGATGGCGGGAGGGCCTGGGACTGATTCAGCCTCCTGAGGATGACCTCGGGGACACCAGCACCAGTCCTCTCCAGCGTGGCCAGGAGCTCCTCTACCTGGGGGAAGGGGGCAGACCAGCAGTCGGGAGGTCTGTTTGGGGATCTACCCCATGCTCTTCTCGACCTGCACCTCCCAAGCCTTTTTGGGAACCAAGGCTCTCCGATTCTTCTTGCAGCTCCTACCATTCTTTTCAGAACTAAAAGATTAGGGCCTAAAGAGGAGGCCTATGCTTTTCCACATTTATAGGTGGACGCCCCCGTCTTGGGACTCTGCCTTCTCCTTAGCAGCTGCTTTACTGACGTTTGTTACATGGAATGGGAAGAGGCAAAAACAAAACAAAAACAAAACCCAATGCAAAATCATCTTCTGGACGCAAATCTTCTGAGTGCTACAGGAGGGCAGGGCAGGGACGACACTGAAGGCTGAAGTGGAAGGACTTCAGGTGAACAAAAGCAGGCCTTGAGCTGGACATGGGAATGAGGAAGTGGAAGTGATTTGTGTAGGGCATCTGACACAGCCAGTGCTCCTGCAGGGCAGCCTTGACAACTGGATCTGTGCAGCAGCAAGGACAGAAGCAAGCTGGTCATCAGCTCTCCTTGCTGGGCAGCGGCTGTCTGCGAGGCACCAAGGCATCAGAGAACTACTCATCCGGGAAACCACTGGACTCGCTGATTCTTCCTAACCAGTAGTAACGGCTATGGTGTTCATCCTTTACCAACACTCAATCTAATCCCATTTCACAGGCTCAGGGGATTGGGGAGGAAAGGGCAGAGGGGAGGAGGTGGGCTCCGTATTCTGAGCTGCTGAAGAGGGAGATGTGGAGGGATGCTCTGCTTACCTGGGCCTTCACAGACTCATTGGTCTGAGACATGGGGTCTGTGTGCATCCACAGCTCTAACGAGGTCCTCAAGGCCACCTGTGGGGCAGACCAAGCAGCAGCCATCAGTCTCCTGTTCCAGCCCTTACCTGGGCGAAGGCCATTTGAAGGCCACTGAGGGATGAGGTGCTGGCACCTGAAGGAAGCACAACGCAATGACAGAGGGAGTAGCTGTGAACACACCTGGCCCAGCTCCACAAACGAGGCGATGTTCTCCAACGGCACAGGAAACTTGCCCTTCTCCATATCGTACACCATTCTAGAGCTGCCAATGTAGTCAAAGGTTTCCTGAGGTGTGGGCACGGGTGAGGAAGGAAACAGAAAATCCAGATGGTCACAGCAGTCCTAAGGAAGGCCTGCCCATCAAAGCTGTGGGCAGGAAGGCTACTGTCTCAGGACCTCCCAGCTCTTAGTCAGCTCCTAGTCACCTGACGGGCCCCTCCTCTCCCTCCACCCTGCCCCGCCTCCCAGCTGCGACTAGCCCTCACATGGGCACATCACAGGACTTCCGGAGCCCAGAGATAGAGAAAACAGCCTTACTAAGGGCCCAAGGTGACCCACAGCTGCTCTGTGCCCACTCCTCGACTCTCCACCTCCTCCACCCAGTCAGGGCCGTGACTCCCTCACGGTGGAGCTTGGCCGAGGCAGCAGGAGGCTTCTGGGTGGAGGTGGCAGTAAAGGGACCCAGAGAATGAAAATGAAAAGATGCCTCAAATAAAGCTTTTCTCAGAAGGAGAAACCTAAGCAGTGATAATGTCAATTTGGGGCACAGAAGGTTTCAAAATAAAAGAGGAAGGGGAGACATACGAGGACATAGCCAGAAGCTCTGTGTCGATCCATAGCTTGGGACCGGTGCCAGGTCCTCCCCCTGCCCTCCCTGCCATCCCACACCCTTCCAACAGCCTTACCCCTTGGAAGAAGACAAACATGACGTTGCGGGGCAGAGCGGACACATCCTGTGCCTTCTGCAAAGCTTCAGCTGCAGCTAGCTGGGTGACGAAGGAGGCGACAGCGCTCTCGGCACCCGGGGCCACATTCCAGAAAAATGAACGGCTGTCCAGCTGGGGAGAGCAGAATGAAGGCAGGGAAGGAATCCCTTAGAACTGAAAAATTAGAAGGAGGTCTAAGCTCCCTATATGCATAATTTAAGCCAAAAGCACATAACATGTCCTGGGGTGAGGAGCAGAGCCCAGAAGCCCCACGGCCTAGATCCCTCTCCAGCTCAGGCCCCCTGATGCAGTAACTCTGAAATCCAATCTTTCCAGCTGCCTGCCCTGTTCAGGGGCCAACACTCACCCGGGTGGCAGCCACCACAACCTTGTCATCAGGCTCCAGTGTTCCAGACGTATTTATAGGCTTCAGCAAGCTCCATACGTTGTAGTCAGACAGGGGGTCGCAGACGATTTCTGAGTGGACATAGCGAGCCATCAACGGGACTGGAGAGGGCAGCTGCACAGAAATCCTCTAAGCCCTCTGGTCTCTGCGTCAACTTCTCCTCTGACCGGGCCTGGCTGGCCTCCCTGCCGCTATCCACTTCAGCTCCAATCTGCTGAAACTCTTCAAAACTGTTTCCGTTCCTCCTACCCAGTGCTGTCTGCCTATGCGCCCCACTCCCGCCTGACCATAGCCCCTCCCTGGCCAGCGCCCTGCCAACCCCAGCCAGCCTGGACCTGCCCTACCTGGGTTGATGCTGAAGGAGCTCTGGATGGAGCTGCGCCGCATGCAGGTGGCCGTGCTGATGACGGCGTGCATGTGTGAGAAGAGCTGCATGGCACACAGCGGGAAGGTGGGTGCTGAGCCGTTCTGACTCAGGTTGTGATCATGATAGCACTGCAAGGGGAGACGGACCCCACTGAAAAAGCTAGCTGTGGAGGTCCTTCTTACTTCCCAGAAAGATGAGAGCCGGGCTCCTCCCTTACGTCCCAGAAAGATGAGGGCCGGGCTCCATCTTTAAGCTATTCCCTTTTGGGGAGACACCTGTTCCTGAGCTATAGTTGCCCTGGTACAGCCACAGGGACTACAAGGTCCAAGAGAAAAAGTCATCAAGAGGTGAAAGGGACTCGATGGCTGGGTTGGAGCAGATGAAATCACCCTACTCCAAAGGCCCTGGCCAAATGTGGATCACTAGCCACTGCTCCAGTGGGATTTAATAAAAGAAACATTGAACTAGAGATCAAACATAAGATTCATGACCATTTGGACATCAAATCACTATGAAACTTCAAACAAGCCTCTTAACTGCCATTTGTGTTACAAGGAAGATGTCAGCTCCAACTGATGCACACTAGAAAAGAACCTCAGATAATCCCAAATCAAACCTCTTGACTTGTAGTCCAATGCTTTTTATCTGAACCTTCACCAGTGCTAAATACCTTGCTTCATATTAACCTTTCCTTTATTATTTGTTTCATTCAAAAACCGTTCAGGCTGTGAGATCAGGCAGGAAGCAGGAGCGGAAACTGAGACAAAGCACTGCTTGGTTCTTGTTGCAGGGCATCTTCCATAGGGGACAACTGAATGAGCAGCACCACAGCCTACCAATAACCCGCTTTCCAATCAGAACTGCTAAGAGCTAACACAAGTGTTACCTGCTTGATGACCTTAGTTTCATTTTCATCTTCAAGAAGAAATATAGGGAAACTGAAGTCCTCATAAGCCAAGCCATTGCCCAGCTGGTTCCACAGGCTGTCTTTGCAATGAGCGAACTCCGACCCGTAAGAGCTGGAATATACACCTGAAGGAGAGGGCAGGGGGAGGGAGGAGTGGGCTACTGACACACGAAGCGCTGAGGGACCCCGAGAAGGACAAAGGTGACGGGTTCAGAAGGAAGACAGTGATGCAAAGAAGGGGACCTGAACCTATCATCACACAGAGACACTGGTATCAAGCAACCCTAGATTGGCAAATCGTGGCGCTGAGCATGAAAGAATGACGGGAAGCAGGAGAAGGCAGGCAAGGGATGAGTGGCAGAGACAGAGTGACACTTGTCGGGGAGTCAGTTCCCCACAATCTGCACACACACACCCCTCACAGAGACAGGAGACTGGAGCAAGTCTGAGCCTTGTGTGACAACAGGCTTTCCTGATTCAGTGGGGGTTCTTACCAAACCCATCATTTGGGCACTGCACACTAGGAGAGAAGCCTTGGCTGGGACTGGGCTTGGCCAAGGTCACTGCAAGGCCAGCGATGCGGCTGGTTCTGCCCTTCAGCTTTTCCATTGTTTCCCTAGAACAGGGGAAGATGGAATTACCAGACAGCTTGGAGCTCCACCCTCCAGTTGCTAACAAACGGAGAGCTAAGGGACTCAGAATGGCTGACTCGTTTCTTCCTTCTTCAGTCTCTAACTTCCAATTCTGGACCAAGATTCGAAGGTGAACTCAGGGATCATCTAATCTGTCCCTGAGTGACCCAAGGTATGTCTCCTTCCTCCTGGTGGTTCTTTTTTCCTTTTTCTTTTCAAGATTTATTTATTTTTTATTGGAAAGGCAGATTTAGAGAGAGAAAGGAGGACAGACTCCCTGAGCAGGATCCAAAGCTAGGAGCCACGATCCAGGAACTTCTTCTTGGTTTCCCTAATGGGTACAGGGTCCCACAGCTTTGGACCATCCTCCACTCCATTCCCAGGCCACAAACAGAGAGCTGGATGGGAAGTGGAGCAGCCAGCACGTGAACTGGCACCCAAATGGGATTCCAGCATTTGAAAGGGGAGGATTAACCAGTTGAACTATAAAGTGCAGAGACCATAAGAGATCTTCTATCTGCCAGTTCATTCCCCAAATGCCCACAACTGTTGGGGTTGGGTGAGGCCGAAGGCAGGAATCAATGTGGGTCTCCGACATGGGTGGCAGGATCCCAACCACCTGAACATCCACTGCCTCACACCGAGTACATTAGCAGAAGGAAACAGGAAGCAAGGCCAGAGACTTGAGGCCAGGCATTTTGATACAGGATGTGGGCCTCCCAAGTGATTTTTTTTTTTTTAATTGGAAAGTCAGATATACAGAGAGGAGGAGAGACAGAGAGGAAGATCTTCCATCTGATGATTCACTCCCCAAGCAGATGCAATGGCCAGAGCTGAGCTGATCTGAAGCCAGGAGCCAGGAACTTTCTCCAGGTATCTCACGCAGGTGCAGGGTCCTAAGGCCTTGGGCTTTCCTTGACTGCTTTCCCAGGCCACAAGCAGGGAGCTGGTTGGGAAGCGGGGCTGCTGGGATTAGAACTGAGGCTCATATGGGATCCCAGCATGTTCAAAGTAAGGACTTTAGCCACTAAGCTACTGCGTCAGGCCCCCAAGTGATATCTTAATTGGTATGCCACATGCCTACTCTGGGACTCTTCTTCTAAGGCCTCTGGGGTGATTCCTTTTGATGAAACCTCGTTCCTTCTGAAAACCACTCCTGCACCTTCCCCTGAACTGACTGGGGCAACCAAGGAAAGTTTTCCATTCACTGTTGTCTCACTCCGCCTTCTCCTGTGTGAATGCATTTTCTTAGTAGGTACATCCAGGTCTTACCTGGTAAAGAGGTTGCCTTCTAGCAGAACCATGTAAGGAGGGTTGGGACCATCAGCCAACACCCACTGCAGATCCTCCATCTTCTCCACGACATGGATAACTCCGGTGTCCCCACTAATTGAAGCTGCAGGGACAGAATGGGTGGAATTCAAGTTCCTACAGTTGGCATTTCTGAGTTTACCCTCCCAGAGTCTGCAGGTCTTCCACTGCTAAAGATGGAACGTTATCTGGGTGAACAGAGCCATCTTTGGACTTGAGCTCAAAGACCGAACTGCCCCTGCTCCATCTGCAAGTTAACAGGAGACGAGAACCTATTAGGAGCCCTTGCTGATGAAATACCAGACAGACTCTGTGATCTTCATTTGCTTGTCCCTCTCCCTCAACCTTAGTCAGCTATTTACAGAACATTCTAGAAGACGACACCAACATGTACTTCCTTCGGGATATGCGAGGCTGATTTTCTCTAGCTTTGGATCTTCCTTTGTGAAAACACTCGTGGCGACATCCCTGGAGATCATCACTCCTTTGCCCTATTCAGGAATGGGTTTGCACCCAGCTTTAGGCGATGCTAGACAGTATCTGAGGTCTGTAGCACACAGCTTCCCAACTGACAGGTTATCTGTGGGTCAGAGATGTACTGACACTGGTCAGCCTCCTTCCTGCGGAACGATGGTTTCCAGGGTCCTTGGGTCACTTGCAGCACAAGCAGACGGATCCCAATATGCTCTGTGAATTTCCCTCTTTTTGTTACGGCCAGGATGCCAGGTAACATTTTCCTTGTCTCACAATGTGACCAAGCCTGGGAAGCTCTGTGCTAGAGATGGGTGATTCAATGCCCAGAATGATTCCGATTTTACAGACCCCCAGCAACCCTGCAGAGCCCTCCTTGGGTGTCCTTGGAATCCTTATTTCCACTGGACACTAGATGTGTTATTCACAGATCATTTTGAGCAGTTCTCAAACCTGGCTATACAGACTGACTTGCAAGTTTTTTTAAATGCAACTGCTTAGACCCTACCTCAGATTTTCTAAATTCACATCTCCCAATCTATCTCTATCTTCAAAACATGTCACCTGTGCTTCTTTCTTATAAACAGCCAGCCAAGAGAATCGTGCTTCTATGCCTGTAACTAGGAATTCACATGTAGAACACTCAACTGTGGCCTACATAGAGGAAATACTTGAATTTACTTTGATGGTGAAAACAATAGAAGCTGAAGGACTAGTGGAGTCTGGAACAACTGTAGCTAACACCCAGATACCACTGGATGTTCTGGGTAGACAAAACCAGCAGTCCTTGCCAAAGCATTTAGAATACAGGAAAGGGAAAAACTGGTACGGCAAGTAAGAAAATGTAGCTTCAGCTGTGGGGAGGATAGAAGCTGTGATAACAGACTGAAAACCCTGGATTCCAACCTGGGTCCCAGTGGACCACTACACCAACTAAGCTGTGCTTACTTTCTCCGGTCTTTAATGAGGAGCAGCTTTCCACCTTTCCCTTGTCACAGAGTAGGAAAGGAAGCAAGGAGAGAGGCAGTGAGGAAAAGAACTCTCCAGCTCCCTCTGACCACTTCAGAGAGTCCCACAGAAGCAGGTTATTACTGCCAGAAAACCTAATCTGGGTCTTTTTCTCCTTTATCATGCTAAAAGGGTGTAGCTAGCTCAAGACAGATTTGATTAAATAAGACTTAGAAATAAACAGGCTGAGAAGGAAACAAGACCTTAATGAGGAAACGGCCAGAGTCCAGCCCCTCCCCTCTTGTCTCTCCGTATTGGCAGTTGGCTTCAATCTCTAGAGGCTCTTGCTTGGCTTCCCATGGGCCGCTCAAAGCCCAGGCCGCAGGATGACTCATGGCCAAAGGGTGCTGTGAGCGTGCAACTCTAAGAGCATGGGCGCTAGCCTTGGAGGTTCTACTTAGGTTCCAGCCAGACCAGTAAGCTGACCTCAGCCCACAATGGACCTGGATGGCTTGGACCTCTCCTGTCCAAAATCCCCACAGGGAACCTGAACAAGCGTTTCCTTAATAGGAAGATGGGACAATGAACATATCTATAACATAAACATCTCTCTGATGGAGTCACCATTCATGAAAGAGAATATCTGAAAATTACAGCTCAGGCACTGAAGAACTGGAAGCCAGCCTCTGGGTCACAACTTTTTTTTTTCCATCTTTTTTTTCTTATTAATTATTTTGCATTATGTGACAGTTTCATAGGCTCTGGGGTTCCTCCCCCACCCCTCCCCATGCCCCTCCTCCACGGTGGACCCCCCCACGGTCACAACTTTTTATTCCTCTGACATTTTGAACTTTTTTTAATTTATTTATGTTTTAATTTGAAAGGCAGAGTTACAGAGAAATAGAGACTTAACATCCACTGGTTAACTCCCCAAATGACCACAACAGAAGGAAGCTTGGTCAGAAGCGGAGCAGCCGGGACCCGAATGGTGCCTACAAGGAATGGCAGCACTGCACGTAGAGGCTTAGCCTGCCACACCATGGTGCCATCCCCTAATTTCTTTTCCTTTTTTTTTTCTTTCGTGGGGGGCAGGAGGAGGAGAATGGAGTACATCCACAAAGCATAAAGACAAACTTGAACATTTCATTTTCAATGTTTTACATTCAGTTACTATTAACAAAGACAAACAGAAAAAACTTATGATGCTTGTCAACTATGCCCATTTATTCTATTTTCTGTTAGAATGTTCTACCCACTGATTCACTTCCAAACCCATCAGACAGGGTTAGGCCAGGCCAAAGCCAGGAACCAGGAACTCTACCCTGTTCTCCCAAACAGGTTGCTGGCACTCAAGTATTTCGGCTACCACCTGCTACCGTCTCAGATACATTAATAGAGAACCAGACTGGAAGCAGGGTAGCCAGGACTTGGACTGGCACTCAAATGTGGATGCTCAATTTACAAACAGCAGCTTTATCTGCAGTGTCACAATGCTGGCCCCTAGTTTACTACTTCGAAGAAGTTGTCTGGATCCCAAAGAGATACTGCAGAGTGCAGTTGATGACAAGACTCTACAGACTATAAGACTTCCTTTTTCTGGAAAATAGCCTAGTAGAATCATTAAGAGTCTTGGCTTAGAACTTGGAATACCAGGGTTCGAATTCTGCTTTCACCTGAGAATAACCTTGCAAAAATTATTGTGCCTCTTTAAGTCTGAGTTTCATAATTTGCAAAATGGTGAGCACAGGACTTCTCCCTTGGGCATGACAGCATTTACTAGAAGTTAGTGCCTGTTAATTATGGCGCCTGGTTTCACCGCTGCTTCTCTATCATCCCCTACTCACACGTGATTGGAGTGCCAGGACTCCTATGCAGGGCACAGACTGAAACATCAATGGCCACAAATACAGACCCCCACCCGACTCACACTGGCAGCCAATCTGATGCGTAGCATTGAGCAGCCGGACACAGGGGGCTGTTTTATTTAAGGGAATGTAGATCTTCCTCTCCACCGAGTTTCCACGGCATAAACCTGATCAGAAGATAAGAAGTGTTACAAGTTGAGAGGCTCCGATGCTAGCTTCCATCACATCACATTTGCGTGCTGTATGAACTGGGTAAATTGCTCAATTTCATACTGTGAAACATGGAATTAGCATCCATCCTCACTTCTTGGGCATGTTATTGGAGCACACAAACGCTCCACACAGTTCCCAGCTAAGCTCCTCAGAAGACTGCTATGAATTCCACACAAAGGGAGTATGGGAGAAGATGAGAGAAACTGGATTTGTCAAAAAGACAGGTGTTCATCCTTTGATGTGCCAGCTTCTGCGTGTGTGTGTGTGTGTGTGTGTGTATACTTCCACTTTCCTGTCCTGAAGGCACATTACCTGGATGCTGATCTAAGAATGCAGATTACAATTTAAAAAATGATGTTGAGACTTTGTGCCCCAAGAGTCTTGTCAGAAATGGGAGAAATCTGTCAGTTAACCTCACACCAGGAAATCATTTGCATGTGCCCACAGTGTGGCCACAGCTTCTCCTTTAGGGATCTTAAAAAAAAAGTGAATTTGCGGGGGGAAAGCACATTCATAATTATCCACAGGCATGTGTGCCAAATTTCAGGGCTGAACCAACTAGAAAGCCATACACCAGAAAATAAACGCATGTAAGGCTTCAAGTTCCCAGAGTCAACATTTCATACTCTGTGGACAGCCAGGAGTTCCCATACCCTAGCCTGATCACTTCACTGATGAAGAAACTCATCAGGCACGGGTTTATGGCGTAATCAGCAGAGAAGAAACAGATCTACATTGTAAGCGCACTCAGCACCCACAGGAGGAAGCTGTTTCTTATCTCCAAAAAAAAAAAAAAAAAAAAAAGTCCTAAACACAGTGAAGGAAGCTAAACTTTGACACCTGTACCTTTTGGTTGTGAGCGTTGTGACTGGGGCTATAGGGGAATGAGGCACTAGACAAAGTGGGCTGTAGGTGAGCAGGCAAGGAAGCGACCCGAGGTGCCGCAGTGGGGAAGGGACCTACAGGTTCAGGCAAAGGGGGAACGTCTGTCGTGGGAACGAAAGAGAAAGAGGATTTACAGGGTGGGGGGACAGAGGGGCAGAAGGGACCAAAAGGGGGACGGCGGCGCTCGCGCCTGGGCAGATCCGAAGGGGTCCCCTTACCCGCTCAAGGGCGAAGAGGCCTCACCTGTCAGGAGGACGCAGAAAGACAGAAGGAGAAGAAGACCCGGATTTGCAAGGCCAGGTCTAGAGCCGCCCCTAGCCGTGGCCATCTTGCCTCTCCGCGGAGCGGAAGCCCCACTGCCCTCCTCCCGGGTAGTGGCCTCTCTAGGCTACCAGAGGCGCCGTCTCGGTGTCCCGGCGCTCCGGAGACCGGAAGTTCGTGTCTAGAGGCGCTTCCGGGGCTGCGGCGGAGGGTCGCTGACGTGGAGGCGGCCGAAGGGCAGCGGGGAGTGGCAGGGGCCGCCGAGCCGACGCTGTAGCCGGAGGCCTGAAGGATGCTGACCAAATTCGAGACCAAAAGCGCGCGGGTCAAAGGTAGGGAAGAAGAAAGCGGGGGATAAATGTGGAGGCTGGGTGTCAGGGGCGGCGCTGTCACGGGGGACGCGAGAATGGCTGGTCCTGCCGGCCCATGGGGCCCGCTGGACGAGCACGGAGGAAGAGCCGGCCTGGAGGGCGGTTCTGCAGGCCTGTCCTGCTGTGTGTCGTCGGGCTTTGTACACCGTTGCCTGCAGCGCGGAGGGTCCGCCTGGCCCCGCTGCCCTCCATCTGCGTCCCGTTTTCTGCTTCAACGGCCCCGGGACCTGTGAATAGCTCTCAAAACTGAATCTGGGTCTTCCAGACTCGCACCCGAGGCCCTCACGTTCTTGGAGAGCAGTCCTGGCCACCTCGGCGGACCAGGCGCTGACCAGCCAGTGTCCGACTTGGGTTTTGTGTTCTGCTTGGACGTAGGCCCTGCAGGCCTGTAGCCACAGGCAAGATCTGAGCTTGGTAGGGTTGCCAGGTAAAATGCACAATGCCGAGTTCGATCTGAATGTCAGATGGCAGGTGACGTTTTAGTATTGTTCATGGTTTTCCTGAAATTGAGGTTTCACGGTGCCTCTTGCACTTCTGCGTGCCTGGGAGTGGAGGAGAAGGAGCTGATAATGTACTAGCAGCCTCCGACAACGTTCAGCTGGGAAACGCTGAGAAGTGAGGTCCACCTAGACTTGCAGAAAGTGCGTCTGCAACATGTAGGTGATGCAGCCGGGTGCAGTGGTTAGGAGGAACTTGGTGTCCGAAGTCGGTTGGCCTGCTGTGGCATCCTAAAACACACCCCCCAAAAAGTTTTGTGACTTGGGCAACTAATTTAACAACTCCAGATATGTTTCCTCACCTATAAAACGTAATTTTCATTTAAAGAGAGAATTAAAATGAAATAGAAATTATTTCTTGCAGTAAATAGGGACTGACACTCGGTGGCTCAAAAACTGGAGGCCGTTGCTGATGTGATACTCTGTTCTGAGCAGTCTCTACATCTCGTGGGAGTGACCATCGGAAAGGCTTCCAGAGCCTTTCTGGGACGTGCGTGTGGGGCTGAAATGGATCGCAACAATCCTTGGGTTTTCGTTTCTTCTTGAGCAGCACATGAAGGCGGGGAGGGGCCAGGATATTTGAGGATTGCTGTCCATATCGCAAAGGGGGAAACTACATATTATAATATGATATTATCTGTCATAGACGGAGAAAACGCACAACCTAAAGGGTACATAGACCGTTTAGAAGAATGTAAGTGTTCAATAAGTATTTTGCAGGATTCCACCTCCAAATATTGAAAGAACTGCAAAAAATAGGTTTTTTTATGCTACATTAATAAACCAGAAAGCAACATAACATCTTCTCATAGCCAATGTGTACAAAATGAATACCTTTCTAAACTTGAGGAGATTACATATTGGTGATTTTTTTTTCAGTTAAACACTATCTACCGGAACGTTAAATGCATGTGCCCTATCCCTGAACCGCCCCACTTTCACATCTTTAGTTAATAAAGCTGATAGGCTGGATGATGTGTGGAAGTATCTTCAGTAAGAACTTCTGGCAGCCAAAACTTGTGGAAAAGAATTGCCTATTAGTAGGTGATTTCAAATGTGAGGCAGTTGTTCCTTGCAATTGTAAAAAGAATGAAGTTGTATTTATATGTAGCTAAATGTAATAAGATTCGTACATAAGTGAGGAAAGAAGTTTGCAGAACATTATAATGTGAAGATGAGGCCTGTGTTTATACATCATTAAGAATCTGAAGAAATGCATTGCACACTGTCAGCAGTTCCCCGGGGAGCTGCGTTTCTAGTCATGATGGAGTGACGAGCAGCACAGTTCCTTTTCCGTCTTGAATAACTGTGCGACTGAGCGAAATGCAGGAAATAAACATCTTCAGACATTGGACAGTAGGCAGTGAACGACCGTGTCTCCTGAGAGAAGGGAAAGAAGCAGTGTGAGTCTTACAGTTGTTCCCGTTTACTGCTTAGACACAGTTCCCAGGCTGCATTGGAGGTAGGAGAAAGACAGAGTTCAGAGTTCCGCAAACAGACATGGTTGGGGTTTGCTGGATAGAATACCAGGGAAGGAGATGCTGCCCTGGAGGTTGACAGAGGGGCTCTTCAGGCCTTTGCCTGCTAATCTGTACAGGTTGTAGATAGGATGAGCCATGGGACAGGCACAGGGTTGTAAATGGAGGCGAAGACTTGCTGATATGTTGTAGTGTAGTGTGCAGAGTTCTCAGGACTGCGGTTGCCTTTAGAACAGCTCCAGGTTAGACCTGGTCTAAAGGCTGCTGCAGGTCCCTGTAACAAAGCTCGAAAGTGTACCTCAAAGGGATCATCCGAGTCCAAGTAACTGCACCACATTGTAAAGCCCAACAGTATTTGAAGGAGTGTTAACAAAAATCCAACACCCAACCGTGTGATTTCACAATATTTAACATCTAACAATAACAAAAAATCATCAGACATGTTAAATGAATGAGTGAGTCTATGTCAACCTAACATTTTTCTGATCAGGATTGGCAGAAGACCACATCAAGGGAGTTACTTGGTTCATTTCATCGCTTTCTGTTTTTTTCCTAGGGCTTAGTTTTCACCCCAAAAGACCCTGGATCCTGACTAGTTTACACAATGGGGTCATCCAATTATGGGACTATCGAATGTGCACACTCATTGACAAGTTTGATGAGCATGATGGTAAGAGGTTTTGTTTTGTTTTTAAGCTGTGTGTGTGTGTGTGTGTGTGTATTTCAAAGACAGAGTTATACAGTGAGAGGGAGAAACAGATCATCTGTCTACTGGTTCACTCCCCAAATGACTGCCTCAGCCAGGAGTGGCTTTGTTTCCTATTCCAGCTTTCTGTTAATACCTGCCCTAGAGGACAGCAGGAGATAGCTCAAATTCTTGGATCCCTGCCATCCTATAGATAACACAGACTCAGTTCTGGACCCCTGATTTGGCCTGGCTCAGCCCTGGCTGTTGTGGGCATTTGGGGAATGAACCAGCTGATGGAAGATATTCTCCCTCTCTGTCTGTCTGTCTCTGTCTGTGTTTGTATGTCTCTACATCTTTCTGAATTTTTAAAACAAAAGGAGTATTAATTGTCTCCTGTGAGAATTTAATCCTTGTTAGATGTGAATTTTTTTTTGGACCAAAGAAAAGAAAGGGACAGAACGCTCCCGACTAGGGTTTCCTTAGCAGTTCGGAGGGTCAGCTCTCTAACGTGCTCTGTCTGCTTTCTTCCCACCAGGTCCGGTGCGAGGCATTGACTTTCATAAGCAGCAGCCCCTCTTTGTCTCTGGAGGTGATGACTATAAGATCAAGGTAAAGAGACAGACTACGAGACAGCAGCATGTGGGGAGAGTTGGGAATTTTGGAAGGGATTTGATAAGGACAGCTGATTGACACAGAGCCCAGACTCTTAACAACATCGTCTAGAACACTTGCCCAACAGACATGTATTGAGTGTTTATTCTGTACCAGATACATTGCTTCTTTGGGGAAATTGAAAAATAAAGAGTTGGCTTCTATTCTCAAGGAGCTCTTGTCAAACAGAAGAGATAAACACATATCAACAACATGTAGTGTTTAGGGAATAATAGAGAGATATTCCAAGTTAAATAAAAAAGTACAGTCCAAGAGCAGAGACAAAAGGCATGACATAACTGGATATGTTTAGGATACTTTAATTAGTTTTGCAGGAATTAAACTTAGAAGAGAAGAGAAACCAGATGATAGAGTAGCTGTTTGCAGTGCTCAGGAGTTTGGATGTTACATACACATACCAGTGAGCCACTAAAGAGGTTACAGCCAGGTGTTGTGTGCAGAGAATCAAGCAACTATGCAAGATCTCACAGTCCGTGTCAGAATACCTGGGGTTCAGTCCTGCCTCCACTTCTAATCCAGCATTCCTGTTCATGTGCAGCTGGGAGGCAGCAGCAGATAACTCGGGTACTTGTGCCCTGCCACCAAGGTGGGACACCAGGTGGGATTCCTGTCTCCTGGGTTTGGCCTAACCCAGCCCTAGCTCTATGGACTTTTGGAGAGTAAACTGGTAGATAGAAGATATTTCTCTCTCTCTTTTGTTTTTTGTTTGCTTTAAGGTTTATTTATTTTTATTTGAAAGGCAGATTTTTTTAGAGAGAGAAGGGAAGAGAGAGATCTTTCCACCCCTAATTCACTCCCCCAAATAGCTACAGTGGCTGGAGCTGGACCAGTCTAAAGCCAAAAGCCAGGAACTTCTTCCAGGTGTCCCACATGGGTGTAGCAGCCCAAGCCCTTGGGCCATCCTCTGCTGCTTTCCCAGCCCATTGATAGGAATGTAAATCAAAAGTGGAGCAGTCAGGATTAGAACTGGTGCCCATATGAGATGCTTATGCCTCAAACTGAGTGTTAGCTTGCTACGCCACCACCTTGACCCTTCTCTCCTTCTAGTTCTGTGTTGCTTTCTTTGCCTTTCAAATAAAAATAAAACTTAAAAAGAGATTTAACTATAGATGTAACTTAAGATTCACATGTATTTAGAGCAAAAACTAAAGCCAGCAACTTTGAATCTGTAATAATGTATCAAAATGTTCTGTTTACCTGCACAGTTTGTTTTTTGAAACCAGGGAAATTTGTTTCATTACAGAAAGAAGACTTGGACTTTTAAAACTCCTTCAGGAAGTTACATGTTGTAGATTAAGCAGCAGTACCTAGGTGACACATTGAGAAATTATAGCTGCTTGTGGAGAAGATGGATTGGAATGATGTCTTCTGCTTTTGAGCCCCTGGGGGCAGTTGGTGGAAGTTAAAGCCAACTGTTCGAAGTTTTATTTATTTATTTTAAGATTTATTTTATTTGTATTGCAAAGTCAGATATACAGAGAGGAGGAGAGACAGAGAGAAAGATCTTCCATCCGATGATTCACTCCCCAAATGGCCGCAACAGCCAGTGCTGCACGGACCCAAAGCCAGGAGCAAGGCACCTCTTCCGGGTCTCCCATGCCGGTGCGGGGTCCCAAGGCTTTGGGCCGTCCTTGACTGCTTTCCCAGGCCACAAGCAGGGAGCTGGATGGGAAGTGGGACTGCCAGTATTAGTACCAGCACCCATATGGGATCCTGGTGCATTCAAGACGAGGACTTTAGCCACTAGGCTGCCATTCTGGACCCTTGTTAGATGTTTTAAACTGCCAAAGGACAGCAACTTATTGTGATATTTCTAGTGAGGTATTTCACAAATTTTTTTTTAAAGATTTATTTATTTTTATTGGAAAGTCAGATATACAGAGAGGAGGAGAGACACAGAGGAAGATCTTCCGTCTGTCCATTGATTTCACTCCCCAAGCGGCCACAATGGCCGGAGTTGAGCTGATGAGAAGCCAGGACCCAGGAGCCTGTTCCAGGTCTCCCACCCTGGTGCAGGGTACCAAGGCCTTGGGCTGTCATGGACGGCTTTCCCAGGCCACAAGCAAGGGCTAGATGGGAAGTAGGGCTGCTGGGATTAGAACTGGTGCCCATATGGGATCCCAGCGTCTACAAGGCGAGGAGTTTAGCCACTAGGCCACTGCGCCGGGCCCGCAAATACTTTATAGTGATGAACATTTGAGTATCATTAGTGATTATTTTTGTGGCAGGCATTTGACACGTCATTTAAGTCAGTGTTTGGGATGCCCCCACCCCATATCAAGTCCTGGTTGTACTCCTGATTTTAGTTTCCTGCTATTGTGTACCCCTGGAAGGCAGCTTGCTCTATCCAGATAGGTGTAGCATCAGTAGACTCATTGCCATTTGTAGAAACTAAGACTAGAAGACCAGTGCATGTGCTCGCTTCAGCAGCACATATAGTAAAATTAGAAGTACATGGCCAGAGTAATAATCTGAGGATTCATAGTTCTGGAATCTGATAGAGGACATAAAAAAGTCAATACAATTAGGAAACAGAAAAGATAGAAATATGGGCCTGGCACAGTAGCCTAGTGAGAGACCCAGAAGAGCTCCAGGCTCCTGGCTTCAGATTGGCTCAGCTCCCACTATTGTGACCACTTGAGGAGTGAAGCAGGATGGACAGTCTTCCTCTGTGTCTCTGCTTCTCTCTGTAAATCTGACTTTCCAATAAAAATAAATAAATTTTTTTTAAAAAAAGAAATATGAGTTTACAACTGTACTAAGGAAAGTTTAAAACACTTTTTTCTGTAAGGAAGAAGAAAGTCAGTATTTGTGTTATGATCTAATTTGTGTGGGAAGCTGTAATAGTACAAGGAAAATGGAATTTAAAATAATTTAGAATCCAGTGTTGTGGCACAGCACATTAAGCCACAGCCTGCATTGCCTGTGTCCCACGTGGGCTTCGATTCACTTCAGCTTCCTGCTCGTGTTCCTGGGAAAGCAGCAGAGCATGGTCCAAGTGCTTCGGCCTCTGCCATCCATGTGGGAGAGCCACAGGAAGCTCCTGGCTTCAGCCTGGTTCTGTTCCAGCTATTGCAACCATTTGGGGAGTGACCCAACAGATGAAAAATATGTCTAATTTTGTTTAAATAAAATTTGTTCTTTAATTGTAATAGTAAATTTATGTAGGTATACAAAGTTAATACAAAATGCAATTATGAAAAAACTGCATTGATTTCAGGAGGATTTTTTGTTTAGTTTTGTTTGGTACCTGAAGTTGCAAAAAGAATCTTTTAATGTAGTTCTTTTGTTGTTGTTTTAAATGATTTGTTTAATTATTTGAAAGTCAGTTACACAGCAAGAGGGAGAGAAATTTCCACCTGCTTGCTTGCTCTGCAAAAGGCGGTAGCAGCCAGTGCTGGGCCAGGTTGAAGCCAGGAGCCGGAAGCTTTATCTGGATCTACCAGATGGGCCCCAGGGCCCAGGCATTTGACTTGTCTTCCACTGCTTTCCTAGGTGCATTAGCAGAGGACCAGATAGGAAGTGAAGGAGCTGGGACTTGAACCAGCATCCATGTGGGATGTTCATGCTGCAGGTAGCAGTTTAGCCTACTGTGCTGCCAGCTCTGTTTTAGTTTGATTTCTGTGAACTTTTTACGGTACCTCCATATGTATATTTTTGTGGATGACTGAAGAGATGATGGTTAAAGTAATAGAATCCTTGAACTTTTCATGCTCTATTCCTTTTCTCATTTCCTGCACATTCTTACTGATCACCTGTCATGTGTCAATCCCCGTATTGGGTGCCAAGGGGAGAGCATAGAGCATGCTGGACAGACTGCTTCTAAGGAGCTTGCATTCTTGTTTAGAAGATCATACTGAACCTTTAAATTGTCTGAATCTGTTACAGGAAAGAACAACCTCTTAATTTTATAAAAAGACTATAATAATAATATGTTGGCCCAGATAGATTTATAAACAGATACTAAATGACATTTTAAAAATGAAATGAGGGCCCGGCACTGTAGCGTAGTGGTTAGGGTCCTCGCCTTGCACGCACCGGGATCCCATGTGGTTGCTGGTTCTGATCCTGGTGGCCCTGCTTCCCATCCAGCGTCCTGCCTGTAGCCTGGGAAAGCAGTCGAGAATGGCCCAAAGCCTTGGAACCTTGCATCTGTGTGGGAGACCTGGAGGAGCTCCTGGCTTCGGATTGGCTTAGCTCCAGCCGTTGCGGTCGTTTGGGGAGTCAACCATCGGAAGGAAGATCTTTCTCTCTGTCTCTTCTCCTCTCTATATATCTGCCTTTCCAATAACAATAAATAAATAACAAAAGAAATAATCTTTAAAAAGCAACTTTATAAAAAAATGAAGTGAAAACTCTGGCGTCTCATTGTGTTTTTAAGAGATTTTCTGGATGAGGAAGATGAGTTAACTTTTTGTATGATCCTACTTTTAATGCCTTCTTCCGTTGTGTCCGTTGATGCCTGGTTCTCTGTGCTTGACTCAGCTTTGTTACTTGAATGCGATAGTGTTTCCCTGCTTCAGCTTAGCCCACCTGAGCAGTGCAGGACTGTCAGCAGTAGAGAGTTGAAGTCTATTTGTATGATAAATGAGTACTGACCACAAATGTATGGGCATCATTTGGAGTCTTAAGAAAGTGATGCTCCTTTTTATATTATTGTTTCCTTTAGCGCCATGGTATCTGCTCAGTTGTTTAAATGCGATAGCTGTAGCACTAAAGAGTCTATTCAAGCTGAGAATACAGTTATTCAAAAACAAGTTTCAGATTAATCGCTGCATAAGTGTCTTACTTTTTATTGCTGGCTTCCCAGTCAGGGTTGGGAGTGGGGGAATCCTTTGCACAATTTTATCTTCACCTTCCTCCTAGCGTTGATTGCCACCAGTGTTTCACATGTATTTCCATCCTGGAGCTTTTCCCCTCCAATCTGAAACAGGATACCCTATTAAAAAATGCTGAACCATAAACAAGGGTTGTTCATTGAAAAACCTGAGCTGTTCAGAAGCCAACTACCATTGATGCTGTTCTTTTGTTGGATTTCTGTCTTTGCAGGTTTGGAATTACAAGCTTCGGCGCTGTCTTTTTACATTGCTTGGGCACTTAGATTACATCCGCACCACATTTTTCCACCATGTAAGTAGCCATGGTAACTGATTTTGGCACACTCTTCAGATTCCCTATAATAATCACCTACTTTTTCCTCCGCAACCCATGCCATGATAACATAATTATAATGTGACTCTTCAAGAATGTGTGTGTTACTGACCTTTCTGCTTTGTTTCTGTGTACGAACCACTTAAGGGTATACTGAATTTGCTTGAATTCAGTGAACTCTGTGAGAACATTATTATCTCTCTAGGAAAAAGTAGAGATTTGGTTTTAGGTTTGCTAAGCCAGCAAAAACAAAATTGCAGGCTAATCATGCATAGGATATTATTAATGAATAGTGGCTGTATCTGGAAGAGGGTCATGCTGTGTTTTGATAAGCTAGCCAAGCATTTACTGTCCTGTCCCTCTAGCCTAGGGAGAAGGAGGTTTGCTGGAGCCTGGTCCCTAGCCAGGCTAATTACCTTCTTTGAACTATAAGATAACATAGAAGATTCAGATACTGTATTACAAATTAGGAATTTCAAACTCTAAATCCAGTCTCAGCTTGTTTGGGTCTTATGTTAATTTTCTGTTACTAGAATTACGTGGCACTGTTTTTGAATTCTGAATAAACTAAGTGTCTTGAATTAAATTGCAAGTTAATAAAGTAGTAATGCTTGACTGATTGGGTGTATTTTTATTTCCTTTCCTGTAATTTGGAAGTTTTAGGGGGGATTGAAAAATTACAGGTGAAGATTTGAGAATGGTAATTACTCAGTTAGATAATCTGTTACATAGGAGCTGTTTGTTATTGCCATGAAGGACTTGCAGAGGACCTTCTTGGAAGAACAAATTACTGTCTCCCAAGAAAGTTACTAAAAATTTTTTCCCAGTTTCATAGGTGTTTATGTACCTTGTACTTAACAAATACTCTACTGAACATCGGATATACAATGTAAATTAGAAATACTCCCTTTTCTCAGTGATCTAACAGACTCCAAAATGTCTTTCCATATTAACTTTCTCTTTTGGTTACTGAAATTTGAGAATTTTTGAAACTGCACGGTCTGACGGGGATGAGTCAGAATAGGAAACAGGGTGAGCATTTAGCCTGCAGTGTCCCACATTGCAGTATTTGGGTTTGATATCTGGGTCTGGCTCCTGATGCTAGATGCATGCTAATAATACCCTGTGCGACAGCAATGATAACTCAAGTCATCAGGTCCCTGCTCCCCATGTGGGAGACTTGGATTGAGTGTCCAGCTCCTGGTTTTGGCCTGGCCTCATTGCTATTTGGGGAATAAACCAGTAAGTGGGAGCTCTCTGTATGTTGCTGTGTGTCTCAGATACATAAATAAAAAGTTAAATATGTATGTATGCAAATACACACACACACACACACACAAAATTTAAATACAGTACACACACAGTTTCCATCCTACAGGTAAAGGAAGAAGAGCCTTCCATCGTATTTAATATACAAGATGAACTATATGGATAAATACAAATACATACACATATAATCAAAAGTAAATATAAATATTTCTGCCACCAGTGAGGACCTATGATGTCTGTCAGGATTCCATCTTTATTTTTTTTTTTTAGTTCTCAGTTTTTATTACAAAATGCACATTGTAGCCAACTTGAATAACTTGTTTTTTTTTTTTTTAAGATTTATTTTTTATTTTTATTGGAATGTCAGATTTACAGAGAGAAGAAGATGCAGAGAGAAAGATCTTCTGTCACTGATTCACTCCCCAGACGGCCGCAACAGGCAGAGCTGCGCCGATCCGAAGCCAGGAGCCATGAGCTTCTTCCGGGTCTCCCATGTGGATGCAGGGTCCCAAGGCTTTGGTCCAATCTCAACTGCTTTCCCAGGGAACAGGCAGAGAGCTGAATGGGAAGTGGAGCACCTGGGGTTAAGACCAGCATCCATGTGGGATCCCAGTGCATGTTGGAAGAGGACTTGAGCCACTAGGCTACTGCGCCAGGCCCTGTTTCTTTGTTTTGTTTTGGTTTTTGTCTTTAAACCCTAGGCTTCGAGGATTCAGGATCTCCCTGTCTTTCACCATGTATTTGGAGGCACTAATCAGTGGCTTGTCATTTGCTATTATTTTCTTCTTTCAAGCACTGAAAGAAATGTCCTCCATATAAAACAACAGCAGCAAAAATGTTGTAAATTCCATGTCATCACAGTCAACAGAATTATAATAATCATTCAGAATGTATGGCCACAAAATATGAGCTATATGCTGGGAAAAAAAAGATGTTGTTGAAAGGATAATGATCCTGTGTATTTATTAACAGATTAGCAAAAAAAACCTCACTGGATTGTGATATTTATGTTATTTGAAAAGTAAAGTAGTGATGAAAGCATGTCATAATTATTTTCATTTTCTTTTTTTCCTTTTTTTTGTGTGTGATTATTATAAACATCCAGTCAGATATATGGTATGGTTTAATGCTTTTGAGATGACGGCAATTAAAACAAATGTGGACAGAAAATGAATCTTTGTCTACATCATGGCCCCATCTGTTAAAAAAAAATTAGGGTCCAGTGCAGTAGCCCAGTGGCTCAAGTCCTTGCCTTGCATGTGCCAGGATCCCATATGGGCTCTGGTTCTAATCCTGACGGCCCTGCTTCCCATCCAGCTCCCTGCTTGTGGCCTGGGAAAGCAGTCGAGGATGGCTCAAAGCCTTGGGACCCTGCACCTGCATGGGAGACCCAGAAGAGCTCCTGACGCCTGGCTGCAGATCAGCTCAGTTCTGACTGTAGCAGACACTTGGGAAGTGAATTAGCTGATGCAAGATCTTCCTCTCTGTCTCTCCTCTCTGTATATCTGACTTTGTAATAAAAATACAGAAATCTTTGAAAAAAATTAAACAGTCTACAGATAGAAACAAGGTCTTAACAGTAAAAAAAAAAAAAAAAAAAGAATATGCTTTTCAAGTAAGCACTTTTTGCACAAATGCAGCTGATTCCACAAAGGCTTCCTTTCTTAACAATTACGGACAAAAGGGCCAAAGTTGGGAAGCTGTAGTAGAGTGATGGAGAGGAAAAAAAAAAAAAAAATAAACCAGCTTGTCTGATCACAGAAGTAGTTGAGGTGCTCTGCAAAATGTTAGAGAAAAATAAGCACGGGACTGACAGGAGAGATTTGCCTAAGACCTCTGTCTGGAATGTCTTTCAGGAATATCCGTGGATTCTGAGTGCTTCCGACGATCAGACCATCCGGGTGTGGAACTGGCAGTCTAGGACCTGCGTCTGGTAAAGCAGGAGCAGAGAGTGCTTTATGCTGAGATTTGTGTTATCAGCTTCTCTCCAGAGGCGCTGCCTCCCTTTCCAAATGAGCCGTGTCTGCTGATTATCTATTTGTAAAAAAAATTATATTTGTGAAATCCAAAATACTCCAGATACTAAAACTTGTTGAGAGCTGATGTGACATTCAAAGTTTGGGATTTTAGAGCTGTGATATTATATATTGGTTTTTATCTATGGTTCCTGGCTCCCAACTCTCCAAAGCACACCTTTGAAAATCAGGTGACAGGGTGTCTCTCCAGGGTGTCCTGCCCCGTAGCTTTGAGAAGCAAAGATCTGAGCACACAGGCCTTGTTGGATCTGTTAGCAGTCGTGCCTGTGCCACCAAGTCTCCACGAAAACCCGAAAGGACAGAGTTAGAGAGCGTCTAAGGATGAACGCATGGGAGTTCCTGGACGCTGGCTGGACTCTCGGTGCCCCTCTTCCCATCTCTCACCCTCGTGTCTTTCACCTGTAACTTTTTGTAATAGCCTGTCTAAAAACCCTTAAAAGTAAGTTAATGGGTTTTCCTGATTTCTGTGATCCACTCAAGCAAATTAAATCAAGCACGAGAAAGGGATCGTAGGTTGTAGGAATCCTCATTTACTGCTGGTTATCAGAATCATAGAAAAAACGTGGGCAAGGGAGGTGGGTGGTTGGTGCATTGTTCAAAGTGCTGCTTGAAACTCCTGTACCCCTGTACCCGCTGTCAGACTGCCTGGTGTCGAGTCATGTCTCCACTTCCCAGTTCCAGCTCCTTGCTGATACACACCCTGGGAGGCAACAGGCTTTAACTGAAGTAGTTGGGTCCCTGCCGCTCTGCCCCACGGGGGACCTGGAGTGGATTACAGGCTTCTGGGTCCTGCGTGGCCCTGTCTTGGGTGTTGTAGGCATTTAGTAGGCAAACCAGAGGAAGATCTTTCTGCTTGTCTCTCTGCCTTTCACATTAATAATAATAAGGCTGGTAATTCAGTGTTTTTAAAAAATTGTGTATTGTGGCTGGCATTGTGACACAACACATTAAGCCACTGATTGCAGCCCCATATGGGTACTGGTTCTAGTCCTGACTGCTCCATTTCCCATCTAGCTCCCTTGTAATGCACCTAGGCTCCTGCTACCCGTGTGGGAGATCTGGTATGGGTTCCAGGCTCCTGGCATTGGCCTGGTCCATCCCTGGCCATGGTCATCTGGGGAGTTAACCAGCAAATGGAAGATCGCTGTCCCTGTTTTCCTTCATCTTTCTTCCTTTTTTCTTTTTTTTTCATTTGATTTCAGTTCCAAAATATTATGTTAAAAACCCTGGGGCTTGCAATGGGCATGTAATGTTGAGGGAGACCTCTTTTGATAATGATTCCCTAACTTGTGAGCTCTGATACAGTCTTTAGGTAATGTCCTCAGAATTGGATTAGAGGACATTCAGCTGGTGTCCGTTGCTGCTGTTACTGCTTGCTTTCTGCTGGGAGAAGGTTCACCTCTGAGTCTTCTGTGTTGATTATGATGTGGAAGCAGAGGAGAAAGTGTTTTTTCCAACACCCAGGAACATTACTGGTTTCGGTTGTTCACATTTGAGGTGTTCAACTTGTAATAGACGAATCTGATTTTCCTGGTAATTTCTTACCAAGGAAAAGAGGTCATATAGCTAGGTTTTTAGAACAAGAACTTTTAACTGCTTTAAATTCTGTTCTAAAACCTGAGTCAAGGTCTGGATAGATCCCTGCCCCACTTTGTGTTTGGGGCTGGTACTCCACATAAGCCTTTATGACAAGATGAGGGCTGTTGAAAATGTGCTGTAAGAACACCCTACTAGGGTCTGGCGGCGTGGCCTAGCAGCTAAAGTCCTTGCCTTGAACGCCCCGGGATCCCATATGGGTGCCGGTTCTAATCCTGGCAGCTCCACTTCCCATCTAGCTCCCTGCTTGTGGCCTGGGAAAGCAGTCGAGGACGGCCCAATGCCTTAGGACCCTGCACCCGTTTGGGAGACCTGGAAGAGGTTCCAGGTTCCCGGCTTTGGATCGGCGTGCACCGGCCGTTGCGGCGCACTTGGGGAGTGAATCATCGGATGGAAGATCTTCCTCTCTGTCTCTCCTCCTCTGTGTATATCTGACTTTGTAATAAACTGAATAAATGTTAAAAAAAGAGAAAAGAACACCCTACTAAAATCTAGCAGTTCCCAATGTAAATTACTAATATGCTGTTTATTTTGATGTTTTAGTCAAAAGAGGAGAACCAGGCAATCTCAGTTCTCCTAAAATTAGTAATATTTGCATACTGAGTCCTTAGAGGCAGGCAACTATTGTGAACACAGCTGATCCTACTTAGTATTATTAGCTTGTAATTGTTGGGATTATTTCCTCTGCCTCTTTAGAAGAATGGAGAATATGTTGAATATGGGAAAAGGTATTTAATTTAGGAATCCCTTAATTCCCAGTTCTAATTTGATGTTGTTTTTCTTTTGTTTCCTTACAGTGTGTTAACAGGGCATAACCATTACGTAATGTGTGCTCAGTTCCATCCCTCGGAAGACCTGGTTGTATCAGCCAGCCTGGACCAGACTGTGCGCGTTTGGGATATTTCTGGTGAGCTGCCCAAGTTCAGGGGACAACCTAGTCATGTCTGGCGTAAAACTGCAATTGCTTGACATAGGATCATTTATTTGAAACAGGAAGTTTTGTTATATTTTCCCATGCAAGAAAGGTTCACAAAGCTTATAGAAAAGTCACATTCTTTTTCAATTCCATTTTTCCACAAACAGCATTTTCCACAAATAGCATTTTCGTTTCTTAAAGTGTTGAATTTGCTTTGTGGTTCTTCTTAGAGGCATTCTTTAGAAAAAAAATGGTTACTCTGGAGAATTCATTTCATTTGAAGACATTTTAGCTTTGTAGGTTAGTTTTGGGTTAAAGTCTGTGTATATTTTTGGGAATTCTGTTCAGGAAGCTTTCAACTTAAATAAGAAAAAAAATAGGTCTTTGACCGAAGTGTTGAGAGTAGTTTTATTCAGGAAAGCAGAATTGTTTGATTCTGTTGGCTTGTCTAGAGAGAGGTTTCTTTTAGTATTAGGAACTAGATGAGGAAGGTACAAGGTAGTGGTTTTATGTACAGAATGCCTTTAAATGGACAGACTTTTAATAAGTAGTCTTCTAGGGCTGTAAATTAAATGTAGATTTTGAATAAATCCTTTTTTTCACAGTTCATATGTCATGATTTTGAGATAATAATTTAAATATTTAATGTTACATGGGAGAGAGCTAAGAAGTTGCTAACCAGATTTAAATGCAGAGAAAGAACTATACCTGTCTGATAAATGAAGTGCTTCATGTTGGAATTAAAAATGAGACTACATTTTGAGATCCTCTCTGCAGTCATGTATCCTTAACATTTGCTAACTTAATCTCTGTTGCCTTGGAAATTGGTAGAGATTGAGTTTCTGAGAGCACAGTGGCTAGACTACAAAGCAGTGTTTTAAAAGAAAGGAAGGACCCTTTTCCCCCTATCAGTCTTTATCTGGTTCGTCATGGTAATAAAGGAATTACCTTTGTGCATTGTGTGAGTGAGCTGGTGACTCAACTCTATCGTGGTATGTTAGGCCAGGGTGGTGTGATAGTTCCATTCCTAAAAGCCATCAGTGAGCAGCAAGGGAAAAGCACACCATTTGGAATATTATAGTAGCAGATGATTAAGATGGTTGTAGCACAGAAACAAGCCAAGAAGAGAGGGGGAACAACTGGAGAGTAGAATTTCTAGATTCTGTTATCTTTGCAGTTTTCAGAAGCTTAGAGTTCAAGGAGACAGCTGTAATCAAACGGTACTGGAAGTACAATTGGAGATGGGGCAGTTGTACTCTTTTTAGGGCTTGGCCATTGCGGTTTTCTGTCAGACTAACTAGGCTTGTTGAAGTACACCCAGATGTGACCAGCCATGCCAACAGGAGGAGCGAAGCACAGGCACTGTGAGCCTGTGCCCTCTCCTTCTGCCAGGGAGCTTGGCATCCACTTTTGTAGTAACTGAGCTGTGGCTTCCTGTGGGCTTTCACTGTGCACACGTTCAGAGCATCCTCTCTGTCTCGGGATCTAGGAGTCTGAGGGCGTGGGATGCCAGCTTGTGATGCTCAGGCTGCACAGGATAATTACTTAGAGCAGCCTTTCCCAATCTGGATTCTCTGAGAAAATTAAGTGCTACAGAAATTATTTTGAATGACTGTTTTATCATTTTCCCCAAGCATTGTAGATAGCTAATGCCATTCTAGATCACAAAGCATTAATTTGTCACATCTTAAGCTGTTGCTTTCCATCCTGGAACACGGGGTTGAGAAAAGCCTTCCCTAGTTCCACTCTAAGAGTGCTGTTTGGGCCACCCTGTGGTAACATAGCATGTCACCTGTGGTCGAATCAAAGTGACCGCAGGCAGTCCGGTGGTGGATTTTCATTGGTGATCATGAAATGACCAAGACAGAAAATACTTTTCTTCACCTTTTGTGGGTGTTTACATCAACATTAAGGTTCCTAAATCAGAGAAGAGAGGAAGAGAATGTGGCTCCAATTGAGTTTAATATTTGCTCTTGAATGTGTGAAATGCATGGATTAATATACAGTAACATTATAACTTCTATAGTTAACGTATGTGATAGAGTTTTGTGTTATTTTTGCTGTACTAATGTTGATGTTCTTTTCCATTTCTAAGGTGTTTTTCTCTGCTCATAACTCTTGACTTCAGTAACCTCTTAACCAGAGAGGAAGGAGATTTGGGATTGGGGTTAGATTTTGTACTTATTTTTTCTTTCTCTAGAAGCAAGCATTTTTAACAGAGTGTTTTTTGGTTTGTTTTTGTTTTTGTTTTTTGCTTGGGTTCAAACAAGCCAGAATGTAAGAAGAGAAATTAGCTCTCAGATCTGTTAACGACCAGGGCTAATATTTCTAAGAAGGAAAGGAATATTTGATGTAAGACAAAAGGTACTTCCAAATTTAGAGGCCTGGTGAGAATTGTACTTTTTACCGCTGTTTCTTGTTGAGAGGGACACTCTTTGAGCTAGGTAAGCAGTGAAAAAAAAAAAAAATACTGAGAAAGGAAAGCCTAGCTCTTGGTACATTCCTCCCATGAGAACTGAGCCACATGGGGCTTACGCTGAATGTTCTGCATTAACCTGGCAGAACTCTTGTTTCTGATGTATTTACAGCCTCAGATAGATAGGTTACTTCTAGCTGGAGCTTCCAGATAAACTGACAGCTAAATTAGTTTAATATGCTTACACCTTTGCATGTCAAGCCCATGTAATTCAGGCTCAATCTTTGAAATAACTACTAAGAAGACTATTAATTTGCTGCCAAATCCTATCCTCATCCCTTTCTCTTTGCTTCTCCCCCTGATCCCCGTTGGGAGGTGTGCAACACACTGGTCCATTCTGAGAGTGTCCTCTCCCTCTGAATTTGGGTAGCTGCTGTAGAAATTTTCCATCTGTCGTTCAGTTCCAGTGAGTGGTTTGTCAAAGCCTCAGCTATTTCTTCTCTATCTTTTCACTGCCTGTCACTATTCATCTGTCTGTTTTTGCCCTTCCCCTTTTCCTAGATCATTACATGCAAGTGCAACAAAGGCTTTCATTCTGTCATAGAGCTTTCCTTTTAATGTGCGTGTTGAAGCTTATTGGATGTGAAGTTCCTCACAGCTGTCTGTCTTTGTCTTTGAATCTGTTTCACACACTAGACTCATTAGAAAAAGTTGACAGATCCTATTAAAGGGACGAGCGAAATAAGTGAAAGCAGGCATCCTGTGATAATGTATTTAAGAAGCCCTGAAAGGTGTATTTTTTTTTTTTTTAAGCATTAGCTGTATTTCTGTCTAGCAATTGGCTAAATGCTCATCTTGGGGGATAATATAATTAAACTGTCATGGGCTTTTAAGCTCAAGCTTCTAAATTGCTGATGTTTAAGTGACACTGTAATAGATATGTTTGTAGTTTTCAAACTCTTAAGTATGACCATGTTCAGTGAACTCAAGTTTTCGTATTTTCCTTTAGATGCTGGAAATTTAGACTTCAGACTACTTGGGCTTTATTTTCAGTTATTTTTATTTCCCCTTGTTAGAGATAAATACCTTTTGTGAGGTTTATTTTTGTTTAGGGTTTTTTTTTAATTTTCTATTTTATAAGTGCTAGATAATTTTGTATTCTATTTTGACACAAAATGCTTCAAAAGATACTATTTTAGCCCCACCTCAATTTTCTCACCTGTAAACTTACACCTGCTTGCCTATCTCAAAAGTTTATCAGCAGAATTGAACCATGGAATGTTGGTAGAGTGCTTTGAAAGCCAAAGAGTTCTTTTCAGATGTCAGGTAGTAAGTAGTATTGTTATCATAATTTTGGTTCTGGCTTTAATAACACAGATGATTAGTTTTTAAAGGTGGTACAGCTGGACCATAAAATAAAATATTTTGCATCTTGATGTTTTCCTATTGCTTTCAAGCCATCAACAAATTCCTCCCAGTGAGACAAGTTTCCAAAGGTTTTAATGACAAAATACTTATATTCAGATCTCTAATGAGCCTTTTAAGCAAGAATTTAAAAGAGCGTGACAGTTTTAATGATTCTGTTCCTGTCCAGGGGTCAAGCAGATATGAGCATACTTCTTGCATAATTTATTGTTTTACACTATTTCCACCAAATAGCTATTTTGTTCTTAACAAGCCTCATTTTTGTTACCCATTTGGTAGTTCCCCATGAATTGCCTTAAAACTATCAGTTTGAGAAACATTGTGCTGCTTCTTCCTAAAAGGCATTTATTTAAAAATTTTAAAGGTAATGCACAAAATGCTGGTAGATAGTACATGAAGTTGAAAGCAGAATTTGAATGTTTACATTTTAAGAACAGTGAAGAATGGAAGATGGCCATGATCAAGTAGACGGCTCTTGAGGTGAGATTTGTGGGAGAGGTTAGGTGGGTCAGCATTTGGTTTGACCTTCTCGAGAGAGATTCAGGTCATGGGTTAAGCATCACAGTGAATGTGCTTCAATATTTTGAGCAGTTTTAGAATACAATCTTTGAGTCTTTTTCCTTTCCTTAGTCTCTAATTTTTTTTTCTTCTTCAGTCTCTAATTTTTTTCCCCTTTCCCATTGATGTCAGTACTATGTTTCCAATACTGTGTTGTTTGGATAACATGTTTGCATCTTTCATCCCATTTCTTACTCCTTCAAAGGTCTAAGGAAAAAAAACTTATCCCCTGGTGCAGTGGAATCGGATGTGAGAGGAATAACTGGGGTTGATCTGTTCGGAACTACGGATGCAGTGGTGAAACATGTACTGGAGGTACGATCGCTACAGCCAGTGGCTCAACGGCCTGCTTCTAGGGAGAGTCATGTCGTACTGTCCACCTGTTGTTCCTTTCAACATATGCTTATGGAGTGTTTATTAAATGCCAGCACGGAGGCCCTGAAAGTAGTATTGTGAGTGACCCGACAGAGTAATGAAGCCTAGGTGCCGCCTGAGAACCCCCGCCCGGGGAGGAAGGGGTAGAACTGGCTTTGGGCTGTATCACCAGGGCAGGGGCCATTCTCAAGCCTCCTGTAAGGCACAGGTAAATTGTGTCAAAGCTTGTGAGAACCAACCATGTGTAAATAACTTCTGTACTTGGGAGGAAATTGAAAAGTGTAAGACAAACTGACTTTTCTTTTAAAACATGTATAAATATAAAATATATTCATCACAGGCCCTCCACTGAAGAAAATATTATTAGCTTTTCTATGCCAGTGAAATTTAGAAAAATTGGGGCCAGTGTTGTGGCACAGCAATTAAACCACTGCCTTACAATGCTGGCAACCCTTGTGGCTGCTGGTTTGAGTTCTGGCTGCTGCATTTCTAATCCAGCTCCGTGCTAGTGCTCCTGAAAGGGCAGTAACCCAAGTTCTTACGCCGTTTTACTCATGTAGAGATGCCCAGATGGAGTTCCCGACTGTTGGCTACAGCTTGACCCAGCCCTGACAGTTGTAGCCACTTGGGTTGTGAACCAGTGGGTTCTCTCTGAAACTTTTCCATTTAAATAAATGAATATTTAAAAATTAGAAAGAAGAAAGGAAGAAAGGAAAAATTAAGACATTAGCCAAAATCTACGTGTTTCTAATGATTGCATGAAGGAGGCTTTAACTTGGATCTGACTTCAAAACGTAGCGTTTCATCACCCCATGATACCTGAAAAAAATTACTAATTCAAAACTTCCTTTTGAGAAAAAGGGCCAGGTGCAGTACCCTAGTGGCTAAAGTCCTCGCCTTGTACACACTGGGATCCCATATGAGAACCAGTTCTAATCCCGGTGGCCCCATTTCTCTTCCAGCTCTGTGCTTGTGGCCTGGGAAAGCAGTTAAGCATGTCCCAAAGCCTTGGGACCCTGCACCTGCATGGGAGACCCGGAAGAGGCTCCTGGCTCTTGGGTTTGGACTGGCTCAACTGCAGCTGTTACAGCCACTGGGACGTGAATCATCAGATGGAAGATCTTCCTCTCTGTCTCTCCTCCTCTCTATATATCTAACTTTCTGATAAATAAATAAATAAATAAATAAATTTAAAAGAATAGCACAGTGGGGAGACACAAGAGAGATCGTTCATCTATCAAGTCATTGCCTAAATGCCAGCAACTGCTGGGGCTGGGTCAGAGCCTGAAACTCAAAACCAGAGCCTGAAACTCAAACCAGGTCTCCACCTGGGTGTCCAAAAATCCAAGTATTTATCTGCAATTTTGCCAAAGAATGGAGTGTATATCAGTATAATAGGGTATGGCATATCTTAAGTCAGTAGGTCTTTTTGTTTGTTTGTTTGTTTAAAGATTTATTTAATTTTATTACAAAGTCAGATAAATAGAGAGGAGGAGGACAGAGAGGAAGATCTTCCGTCCGATGATTCACTCCTTAAGTGACTGCAACGGCCCATGCTGTGCTGATCCGAAGCCAGGAACCAAGAAACTGCTCCAGGTCTTCCATGCAGGTGCAGGGTCCCAAGGCTTTGGGCCTTCCTGGACTGCTTCCCAGGCCACAAGCATGGAGCTGGATGGGAAGTGGAGCTACCTGGATTAGAACCGGCGCCCACATGGGATCCCAGTGCATTCAAGGCGAGGACTTTAGCTGTTAGGCCACGCCGCCAGGCCCTGTTTGTTTTTAAGACGTATTTATTTTTATAGGTAAGGGAGATTTACAGAGAAGAGAGAAACATCTTCCATTCACTGATTCACTCCCCAAGTGGCCCCAGTGTCTGGAGCTGTGCCGATCTGAAGCCAGGACCCAGGAGCTCTTCTAGGTCTTTCATGCGGGTCCCAAGGCTTTGGGCCATCTCGACTACTTCACCAGGCCACAGGCAGGGAGCTAGATGGGCAGTGGAGCAGCCAAGGTTAGAACTGGGGACCACATGGAATCCCGATGCATATAAGGCAAGACCTTTAGCCACTAGGCTACTGTGCCAGGCCCTAAATTAGTAGTTCTTAAACTCATTCATCTGAGAATTTCTTTTTGAAACTTTATTTTACTTGAAAGGCAAAAAGAGACAGAAATTATACCTGCTGGTTTTCCTCCTAAGAATCCACAACAACCCAGGCTGGGCCACACTGAAGCCAGGAGCCAGAACTCCATCCAGGAGGTGACAGGGAGCCAGATGTCTGAGCCATCCATCATGCACTGTCTCCCAGGTGCACATCAGCAGGAGGCGGAGTTGGACAGCAGCGTAGCTGGCCCTTGATTAAGGCACTTGTGGTATGGATGTCCCATGAGGCAACTGACCCCTGTGCCAAATGCCTGCCCCTTAACAACTCCTTAGTAATCTTACATTTTATTGAGGACTCTGGGGGGGTTTTATGTGAGTTATTTCTGTTAATTTTTACGATTTTTGAGATTAAAACTGGCACCATGGCCTAGCAGCTAAAGTCCTCGCCTTGAACGCACCAGGATCCCATATGGGTGCCAGTTCTAATCCCAGCAGCCCCGCTTCCCATCCAGCTCCCTGCTTGTGGCCTGGGAAAGCAGTGGAGAATGACCCAAAGGCTTGGGACCCTGCACCCATGTGGGAGACCCAGAAGAGGACCTGGGCTCCTGGCTTTGGATCGGCACAGCACTGGTCATTTTGGTCACTTGGGGAGTGAATCATCAGACAGAAGAGCTTCCTCTCTGTCTCCTCCTCTCCGTATATCTGACTTTGCAATAAAAATAAATCTTTTTAAAAACTTTAAGAAAGAACTAATTTTAAGACATGAACTGTGTCAGCACACATTCCATTGGTTTTCGGGACAATGATATCGTAATACTTAATATAGCCTCAGAACATACCCCTCTACACCTTTGGTTAACAATTTGTTGGAGAAATGAGATATAAATAGGTGAAAAAATAAGGCAATATGTAAGATTTTTTAATTTATTTTTTATATATTTTAAAGGCAGAGAGAGAGGTCTTCCATCCATGGATTTACTTCCCAAATTACTGCAACAGCCAGGGCTGAGCTGCATCAGTGTCAGGGACCCCAACTGCTTGGGCCATTGCTATTGGAACTGCAGGCAGAGCTAAACTTGGAAGCCTGGTATTCTGATTTGAGCTGTGGTGTCAAATGCGTGTCCCAAGGCACTATGTCTCAAATGCAAATGCAGCTGATTTTAGGAGTAGGAATATTTGGAAATTCTCATGAAAATTTCAAGTAATATTGAATATATTGCCATGGTGAATTCTGGTGTTAAAGCCTTAGGGACTAGGGTTTCGTGCAGTAATTAAGATGCCATTTGCGCTGCCTGTGTCCCATGTCTGAATCTCAGCTCAGCCTCTGACTCTAGCTTTCTGCTGATACCACCCTAGGAAGCAGCACGTGATGGCTCCCTGCCATCTCAGCCGAGACCCAGATTGAGTTCTGACTTCTGGAGTCAGCCTAACCCAGCCTTGGCCGTGTGGGCATTTAGAAAGTGAATCAACAGTTGGCTGATCTCTGATTGCCTCTTTGTCTTATTTTAAAAGATGATATTAAAAAGTCTTAGAGCTGGGGATGGCCCTTTGACTTAGTGATCAAGACACCAGTTAGGATGTCCATTTCTCAAATCCGATTACCGAGGTTCAATTCCTGGCTCTCCTCTTAACTGCAGCTTTCTACAAATGCAGACCTGGGAGGCAGTGGTGATGATGGCTCAAGTGATTGAACTCACATGGGAGACCTGGATGGAATTCTTGGCTCTCAGCTTCGGACATGTCCCAGTTCCAGCCATTTGGGGTGTGAACCAGCAAATGGGAACCCTCTGCTTCTCAATAAATAAATAAACAATCCTTAGAATAGCATGTGCCCTGTGTCTTTTCACATGAGTAAATCAAAGTCATCGTTTACAGCTACCAGGTTGGTTCACTGATTTCCTTTGAGTAACAGTTTGAAAGCTGTTTTAGAAGAATTATTTCTGCTTTTCTGCAGGGTCATGATCGTGGAGTAAACTGGGCTGCCTTCCACCCCACCATGCCCCTTATTGTTTCAGGGGCAGATGACCGCCAAGTGAAGATCTGGCGCATGAATGGTGAGTGAACCAGTATCACTGTATCTGAGGAACTGATTTTGTTGTCATCGGTGGTGGTGGTGCTATCCTGTTTATTTTTATTATTATTATTAGTTTTTAACTAATTCAATGTGATTGTAGATTCAGTCTTAAGAATATAGATTCTCTTTCTCCCACATACCTTCCTTCTCCCTTTTCCTCTTTTTAAAAAATTTTTGAGGTAACATTTTAAATTTACATTACAGTAAAAAGACTTAATATTTCCCAGAATAATAAATTCAAGTAAAAAGCCAAAAAAAAAAAAAAAAAAAAAAAAAGGGGGAAAAAAACCTGATTGTTTACCAGAAGGGTAAGGTCCCTGAACTTAGATGTATTTTCCTGTCTTAAGTAGGAATATCTTACAGTGTAATCTTGGGAGTGTAGATATCATGTTCCCCATTTTGAGGAGTATGATTATAGTTAAGAGTAAGAATTCATTACTTTGTATTATTATTTGTGTATCTGAAAGACAGAGTTACAGAGAGAGGGAAAGAGCTTCTGCCTGTTGGTTCAGTTCCCAAAGCTGAGACAGGTCAAGGCTAGGAAGCAGGAGCTTCATCCAGGTCTCCCACAGGGTGCGGGGTGCGGGGTGCCTGTGGTCGACTTAGGCTGTCTTCCACTTTCCCAGATGCATAAGCAGGGGGTGCTAAGTGGAAGCAAGCACCTAGGCACCCAGGTGGGATGCTTGGTGTTGCAGGAGGCTACTTAACCCATTACCCCGCAATGCCAGCCCCAAGAATTCCTTCATTTGCAAATATTTATTAAGTACCTGTTATAAACTAGATATTGTTCACAGCACTGGAGGTACAATGGTGACTGATACAGATAAAACTTCTTTTCTTTTTTTTAAAGATTTATTCATTTTATTACAGCCAGATATACACAGGAGGAGAGACAGAGAGGAAGATCTTCCGTCCGATGATTCACTCCCCAAGTGAGCCGCAACGGGCCGATGCGCGCCAGTCCGAAGCCGGGAACCTGGAACCTCTTCCGGGTCTCCCACGTGGGTGCAGTGTCCCAATGCATTGGGCCGTCCTCAACTGCTTTCCCAGGCCACAAGCAGGGAGCTGGATGGGAAGTGGAGCTGCCGGGATTAGAACCGGCGCCCATATGGGATCCCGGGGCTTTCAAGGCGAGGACTTTAGCCGCTAGGCCACGCCGCCGGGCCCCAGATAAAACTTCTTCATGGAGCTTATGATTATTCTGAAAATGGAAGCTAGGGTGAACTCTTGGCTTTAATGGTTAAATGATGCCTGGGACATTTGCATCCCTTATCAGAATGCCTGGGTTTGAGTCTTAACTCTGCTACTTCGCTGGTGTGTAATTCAGGAGGCAATGAAGTACGGCCCAAGAGAGTGGGTTATTACCACTCACACAGGAGATCTGGGTTGAGTTTCATGCTGCTAAGTTCAGCCTGGCCCAGGCCCATGTGTTACCGAAGCTGGGAAGTCAACCAGTAGATAACAGATTCTTTATCTTTCTGCCTTTCAAATAGAGAAGGTAAAAAAAAATTAGCATAAAACTGCAGCCAATGTCATACTGTTAAGGCAAGAAAGAGGATAAATGCACAAAGAATGAGAAGAAGAGATGTTATGATTGATAGCAGGATCAAGAATGAAAAAAAAAATTGTGAAGACTGTGGCCCGGCGCAGTGGCCTAGCAGCTAAAGTCCTCGCCTTGAATGCGCCAGGATCCCATATGAGCGCCGGTTCTAATCCTGTCAGCTCCACTTCCCATCCAGCTCCCTGCTTGTGGCCTGGGAAAGCAGTCAAGGACGGCCCAAAGCCTTGGGACCCTGCACCCGCATGGGAGACCTGGAGGAAGTTCCTGGTTCCTGGCTTCGGATCGGCACGCACCGGCCGTTGTGCTCACCTGGGGAGTCAATCATCAGACGGAAGATCTTCCTCTCTGTCTGTCCTCTTCTTGGTATATCTGCCTTTCCAATAAAAATAAATAAATCCAAAAAAATAAATAAATAAAAATAAAAATTGTGAAGACTGAGAGCCTTAAAAGAAGAAAAATTTTTTATTAGAAGTTGGGGGCAACATTGTGGCATAACAAGTAGAAGCACTGCATGCAATGTTGGCGTCTCATGGGTGCCAGTTCATGTCCTAGCTGCTCTGCTTCTGATCCAGCTCCCTTCTAATGACCTGGGAAAAGCAGCAAATGATCATCCAGTACTTGGGCCCCTTTTCCCCATGTGGGAGACAGTTCCTGGCTTTGGCCTTGCCCAGACCTGGCCATCTTGGGAGTGAACTGGCAGATGGAAGCTCTCTCTTTCCCTCTCTCTCTGTATTCTGACTTTCACATAAATAAGAATTTTTTCAAAAAGCAAAGCTGTTCTGGTTGACGTTATGGCACAGCACGTTAAACTGCCTTTTGGGATTGCCCATTCTGTATCAGAGTGCCTAGTTCTAGTCTCAGCTATTCCTGAATTCCATACCAGCTTCCCAAATACTGAGTTGCTATCACCCATATGGAGACCTGGATGAAATTCCTGGCTTCTGGTTTCAACCTGTTCTATCCATGAGCATTTGGGCAATGAAATAGCAGATAGAAGATTTCTACCTGCTTGTCTCTCCCTTTTTCTTTGTCACTGTTTCTTTCAAATAAATTAATGAGCCTTTAAAAACAAAACTAATGGGGCCCAGCGTGGTAGCCTTATGGCTGAAGTCCTCACTTTGTATGCACCGGGTTCCCATATGGGCACCAATTTTAATCCCGGCAGCCCCGCTTCCCCTCTAACAACAACAACAACTAGTAGATAGGCGTGCCCTTTAATAAAAAAAGGAAAAAGAGGTTGCCAATTTAGCATTTTGTAGTAGTATCTTCGACAACACTTATTTAAGAGGATGTCTGTCCAGGTCCAAAGGTACAGTACTAGGGAATTGGGATGACCAAATTCCTTTTGTCCTTTAGAGTCAAAGGCGTGGGAGGTTGATACCTGCCGGGGCCATTACAACAACGTGTCCTGTGCTGTCTTCCACCCTCGCCAAGAGTTGATCCTCAGCAATTCTGAGGATAAGAGTATTCGAGTCTGGGATATGTCTAAGCGGTAAGTTGTTTATGTTGTGTAACCCATCCAAGGGGACTCTTGGTCCTCCCTCCCTTATTCTGTCTTTTTAAAAATTAGGATATTTCTCGGGCCTGGCACAATAGCCTAGCAGATAAAGTCCTCGCCTTGCACATGCTGGGATCCCATATTGGCACTGGTTCTAATCCCTACAGCTCCACTTCCCATCCAGCTCCCTGCCTGTGGCCTGGGAAAGCAGTCGAGGACAGCCCAAAGCCTTGGGACCCTGCACCTGTGTGGGAGACCTGGAGGAGGCTCCTGGGTCCTGGCTTTGGATCAGCGCAGCTCCGACCATTGTGGCCATTTGGGAAGTGAATCATTGGATGAAAGATCTTTCTCTCTGTCTCTCCTCCTCTCTGTATATCTGCCTTTCCAATTTAAAAAAAATGATCAAAGTTATAAAAAAATTGGAATATTTCTTTTGTCTTTCACGTTAGTGCATTTAGAAATAAATTCATGTTATAAAAGCGTAAAGAGACCAGCCTACATTGGCTAATACCCATCAAATAGAAATTTCTAAGTGTATAGTTTTTCTCCTCTAAATTTAAACATTATTTGCTGCTTCCACCTTCTTGCCATGGCTGGATAGGTAAACAATATGAAATAAAGGCAATATAGTAGAAATCTATCATGAATAGGGTTGGGTCAGTTTGAAGTCTTTTCTTGGTAGAATTTTACCTTTACTCAGGATATGGAGTTTAATGTCCCTGATTTATTTTAATCAGCTTGCTGACTGACCATTTGGTATTCTCATATATAATGGGCTGAAGCTAGGTAATTGATATTTTTTGTGTTCCTTTTGATTCCCCAGGACTGGAGTTCAGACCTTCCGCAGGGACCATGATCGTTTCTGGGTCCTTGCTGCTCACCCTAATCTTAACCTGTTTGCAGCAGGTAAGGGTCATTTCTCCACCTTTTTTCTCTTCACTTTAGTTCAGAATTTTGAAGACTTGAAAGCAATTCTTCATTAGCTTTGTCTTCAGTAATTGCATAGCAAGATGACAGGACAAATTCTCAGAGCCATTTAGCTAAAACTTGCCTTTGCCTTGGAGTAGTGCTGTTAGTGTTCTAACTCCACCAAGAGCCGTTTAACAATAAAGCCCATTCACTTTAATTGGCTCCAGGAGCTCATAGGAGGCTGATACCGATGCTTGGAGTTAGTCTGAGACGCTAGAAGCTGTGTTTTATTCTTTCATTTAATAAGTACCCATTGGTGCTTGACTGGATTGCTGTTTTATAGTACTGCATGAAGCTAAGTCCTTGCCTTTATGGATCCTTTATTTATAATGAGGGAAGATCATTAAATAATACACGAAATGCTATGTGGTAAAAATACATTGAAGAATTATAAAAAATAAAGGCGGTGGGGAGAAATGGTGATGGGGACTGTTTATGTCAGAGGGAAGGGAGGCAGAGGGAGCATCAGATGCAAAGGCTTTGATTCTAGTGATGTGTAGCACCTTCAGGGAGCATCAAGAACCACTGGAGCACAGTGAGTGAGGCATTGAATAATAGGAGGTGAGACCAGGAGCAGTTGGGCCTTGTAGGTCATGTTTGGAACTGAAAATTTCATTCTGAATGAGTAGAAATCCATGAGAAAGTTTTGGAGAGAGAAATGACATGATCTGGTATTTGTGTGTGGAAAACAGGAGGACAGGAATAGTGGATTATGCTAACTGGGAAAGAGCAAAACATTTTCTCAAAATAGAACCCTTGGTGTGGGCATTTGGCCCAATAGCTAGGATATCATTGAGCCATCTGCATTCCATATTGAAGTGGCTAGGTTTGTGTCTCAGCTCCGCGTACGTTACCAGCTTCCTGCTAATGTCCGTTCTGGGAGGCAGCAGGTGATGGTTCAGGTACTGTGCCCCTGCCGGTCACCTGGGAGACCCAGGGTGACTTAGGTTCCCTGCATCAGCCTGGCCCAGCCTCAACTGATGCAAGCATTTGGGGGAGTAAACCAGTTCTCTTTTAGGATAGGAGAATTTTCTTTCCCTCTGTCTTTCAAATAAAATTAAAATGAAGACAGAACCATAAAGCCCTTTTAAACTAACATTCATTTTCTCAGCGAATACTTTTTATGTTCTGGTGGTGTGCTAGGGCCAGAAAGGGTAAGGATGGGATTTATTGTAATTTCTGCCTTCAGGGAAGTTCATGGTTTAGTGAGGGAGATGGGCCGAAATTATTTCAGTGCAGAGAATAAATACTGTAATGAACACAGAGTGTTAGGGGAACCCAAAGAAAAATAGTTAAATGTGGCAGTGTGACATAGAATGAGAGAGTCACAGATTTATTCAAATAAAGATTGCGAGAATTAGAATGCATTTAGGAGTCTTGCCTTTGTTTTTAGCACACATATAATAAATATTCCTCATTATGAGGTCTGTCACGATAGTGTAGCAGCTAAAATCCTCGGCTTTGAATGCATCGGGATCCCATATGGGCACCAGTTCATGTCCTGGCAGCCCTGCTTCCCATCCAGCTCCCTGCTTGTGGCCTGGGAAAGCAGTCGAGGATGGCCCAAAGCCTTGGGACCCTGCACCCACATGGGAGACCCAGAAGAGGTTCCTTGTTCCTGGCTTCGAATCAGCTCAGCTCTGCTCCAGTTTTGCGGTCACTTAGGGAGTGAACCATCGGACGAAAGATCTTCCTCTCTGCCTCTCCTCCTCTGTATATCTGCCTTTCCAATAAAGATAAACAGATCTTTAAAAAAATATATTCCTCATTATTATGTAGTTCCTGTTTCTTTCTAAGCTACAGCTAATTCTTTCCTTGTTTTTCCTCTATCCCTTAGGCCATGATGGTGGCATGATTGTGTTTAAGCTGGAACGAGAGCGACCAGCTTACGCTGTTCACGGCAATATGCTGCATTATGTCAAGGACCGATTCTTACGGCAGTTAGATTTCAACAGTTCCAAAGATGTGGCTGTGATGCAGTTGCGTAGGTAAGTCTGACTTGTTTCTTTCCTCAGGCCCTCTCATTTGTCACCATGATACAGTGTCCACAAACACAACTCATTAATTTTCAACAACATTTTGGATCGTCCTGTCACAGCCTGCTCAGGGTGCCCGCTGCGAGTATGGTAGACAAGGTTGTAGCCATGAGTAGAATGACATTCCCTATTGAAAATAATAGTGACCCTGTGGAGAGGAAATGATACGGCTGCAGTTGCCAGGTTTCCTGCAACTCTTCTTTCCTTTGCAACTAACTGGATGTAACTCCAAACCAAAATATGTCTCCGGAAACTCTTTATGCTGAAGATGTGATAACCCCTGGGATGCCTGGCAAAAGGAACTGTCCTTTTGGAAAGCCAGCTGCATCAGCATGCTGAAACATTCATGGTGGCAAATTCTGGCATGAGTGTTTGATAACCACCCTCTATCATTGCTGTAATAAAAATATGGGCTGTGTGAACATGACACAAGACAGAAAAAAGCAGCCAGAGACAGTGCTGAAGTCCACTGTAGTTATGTGTAGAAATTTGTTCCTAAACAGGACAAATTCCACCCAATTGCAGTTAGTGCCAGCTCTACCTTTTGTTGAATGACCTCTTGTACTAGAATTTAGCTTTTTGACTTGTTTGCTCAAAGCTAAGATAGGAAGTTCCCAAGCCTTAAAGGAAGAAAGAATGAAAACCGTATGTTAATTCTTGATTTAAGAAGTGATGAGTTTTTATGTAGAAATTGGAGATGAGTAGGAGTAAGATGAGTTCCTTTCTCCTTTCTATTCTTCTATTCTAATGCCTCTTTGCTTTGTTTTTTTCTGTATGTATTGCTAGTGGTTCCAAGTTTCCAGTATTCAACATGTCATACAATCCAGCGGAAAATGCTGTCCTACTGTGTACAGTAAGTATTGCAGCCCTAGTATGGAGTGAATAACCTGTACTGTTGTCCTAAATGGTGTGGTATTCCATAGCAGATGCTTATTTTGATTTCTCCCTTTCAGTGAAATAGAAGAGCTGTGATTTTAAGAGAGGGTTCTTTTCAGTGGAGTTGCTTTTAAGGTCATGAAATAGCCATTCTCACTTCTTGACACACAATTTTCTTCCCAAGGGGCTGATGGTGTGGCATACTACATTAAAACTCCACTTGCAGTGTCGGCATCCTATATGCATACTAGTTTGAGTCCTGGCTGCTCTGCTTCCTGCTAGTATGCCTGGGAAAGCAGTGGAAAGTGGCCCTCATCCTTGAGCTCTTGCTTCACTTGGGCAGCCCAGAGGAAATTCCTGGTTGCTGGCTTTGGACAAACCCAACTCCAGCCATGTGGCCATTGTGGGGAGTGAACCAGTGGTTGGAAAATATCTGTCACTCCTCTGTTACTCTGCCTTTCAAATAAAAGTGAATCTTTAGGAAAAAGAATTTTCCCCCAGAAGGTTTTCGCTTTTAGTGCCCTGGTGGCCAAATTAAAAAGGTTGAAAACTTTTCTTTCCCTGTGAGACTTCCAGTGTCTGTTTTCAGTGCTTTGATATCTAGCAGCCCAATATTCTCCTGACAATTTTGTTCAGTGTCTTTTCTTTGTTATTTTTTTCTTTCCAGCAGAAAGTTTATATATATACACACACATACACACACACACACACACACACACATATATATACACATACATTCAGATGAGGGCACTTAACATATTGGAGTTCTTGTGTTTTAATTTGTGGAATACAAACCTGTCCTTCCTTTCATTCAGGTAACATCTGCATCTTTGGAGAACAAATAAAATTACATCAGTGTTGACTTGTTTGATAGAGGACCCTATAATTCTTAGATATGGAAATATTGAAATACGAGCTGAGTGAAGGGGAAAAAAGTTCCAAATTGTGTAATGGAACTGTTTTCTCTATCAGAGAAAACCACAATCTTGGTTACTTCTCACTAACATTGTAATTTTCCCTCTCCTTCTACAGAGAGCCAGCAATTTAGAGAACAGTACCTATGACCTGTACACCATCCCCAAGGATGCGGATTCCCAGAATCCTGATGGTAGGCATTCTTTGTTCCACTCTGCTTCCAGCTCTTTTCACCCACATCATCATTCCTCTTTAAGTTTTTCACATTCCATCCCCAGGCCATGGCCACATCACTCATGTCTGTTGGCAAGTGCTGCTGACAGTTGCATCAGAGGCGACCATGATGTGAAATATTCATGTTCCTGCTTCATTTTATTACCCCAGCTAGATATATATATTTTATAATTTAGTTATTAGAAACTCTCCATTTTCCCTTTCAGCACAGCATGTTATTCTAGTTTATTGTCAGCAATATGACTTTCACTCTGGTAGTTTCATTTATTTAAAAATGTGGTTCCAATCTTGCAATGTCCTATCCTGGGACTAGGGATTTATACCCTCCCATCCACAACCAGATCTGATTTGCTTCTTTTTGTATGTCAAAAAGATGAGGCTGCTAACAGCCCCACACCCCATCTGGGATCCCAGGATCCAGCTGAGCCCCTGCCTACCTCTTCCATCATCACCATCCCTTTTTGATGTCCTTAGGATTAGAACTTAGTAACAATAGCTTTGACTATCTTCTGTTTGTTTCAGTGGGTTTATAGACATGACCAGGTCGTGCATGTATTCCGCAGGTTGATGGTGTGTTAGGACCTGCCAATTCACAAAAAAATACTTCGCTAGCTGTTTTAGGGCTGTCACCAAGTCTGTATTGATTCCTTCTCTTAAGTGTGATCATGACGAGAAAAAGAGAAAACCTGTAGTATCAAGTATTCTTAAATCAGTCTCCTTGGGAAATAGTTAAGTCATTTCTACTGAATCTTGGGAGTTTGGTGCCTCCCAATCCATCCCTTGCATTTTTCCCCAGACCTGTTTACAATTAATAGGGTTTAAAATGTCTTAATTTTGTTTTATTACCACTTTTATTTTCTCTTCTCCATCCTTTGAGAGAGATAATAATTAGTAAAAGTACAGCCTAATGACAGGCAACAGAAAAGAAAACCAGCAAAAGCTTATAGTGTGGGTCCCTGGCCCATAGAGAATGGGAGTGTTAACTGTGATAGTAATTAGGTTTGTAAATTATCTGCTGTTCTTGGTGCCAGAGAAATGTAAGGCAGAACAGACCAGCATGTTGTGTGCAATTTTCGGCTGATCTAATAGGTAACAGTATTTCAGTGTTTCCTTCTGTTTATTCTTCTCTAAGTTTCTGAGAAAGTAGAGTGTACATTCCAAAATTCTACTCAGCCTGCTATGGAGGAACATTTTGTAACTCTTCAGGGTAAGAAGGATAGCCATTTGACATTTTCATAGCAACGGGTGCTTGGTACTGTGGGGTCCAAGGCTTGCCTGTCAAGATTTAGTTGGGAGTACTGTACCCCACCCTGTCTTACTAGGAGGTCAACATTTGCATGTTAAAGCAGCCTAGCAGCTGGGTCCTGGGAGGGGGCTCTGTCTCCACTCTATCCTCTACAGAGAGGAGCTCCTGTGACACTCACAGTGTGCTTGCTGTGGCTCAGCTTGGCCACGGAGGCCGTGCTCGTTAGCTTGATGGAGTATGCTGTCTCCCAAGCTAGGAGGTCCTTCTGCCAGTACATAGTGTTGGCTGAAATGCAGCCACTTGGCCTAGAGAAAAGAGGCTTGGCAGGGATGGAGCTTAGAGTTTGCAGGAAACACTGGTGGGGAAAAGTCACTTGACAATAGCCTCAGGTTATAGCTGAATTAGTTAGGAAGCAGCTGAACTGGCACAGTCAAGATGGCAGCCGGCAAGACTGGCAGCTCCATGGCACCTGACTCTGTCACCTGCCAGTGGCTCACCACATGCTCTCACCCCTTGGTTTTGTTCTCAGCCCCTGAAGGAAAACGGTCCTCAGGCCTGACAGCCGTTTGGGTTGCTCGTAATCGATTTGCTGTCCTGGATCGGATGCATTCGGTGAGTTGAGACTAAAAGTGGAAACCAGTTTGGAGAGTGTGGCTGCAGGATTCTGTCTATTCACGGAGCAGCTGTGAGCCTCATGTACTAACTCTCCCTCTATTCCTGGCTCTACACTAATCATTTTGGACAAAATGACTTCTAAATCCATTTTGATTAGACTGATAATTACTGTGGTTTGGGGTTGAAGAACAATTTAAAGTTGCTTTAGACTGCAAGAGCCAATAAAAGCATCAAAGTTGAAGTGGGAGGGCTAGATAGATGTGTTGATCATCTCATTCCTGTGTCCTGTCTCCACTGGTACTTGAAATACGCACTGTGTAAGATAAGCAAAACTCAGTGAGAAAGTATTTGGCAAAATAAAAGCCATAGTGCTGTTTTCTCTCCCGTTGATTGAAGAACTCAGGCTCTTGTTGGACTTTTCATTGTGTTTCCAAAACAAAAACAAAAAATGGAGATGGAATTGTAGCACATTGAGTTAAGTGACCTTCTGTGATGCTGGTATCCCAGCATCTCATATGGAGTGCTGGTTTGAATACAGACTGCTCTACTTCTCATCCAGTTTAGGTGGAAGATGGCCCAAGTACTTGGGTCTCTGCTACCAAAATGAGAAACCTAGATGTAATTCTTGGCCCCTGGTTTCCACTTAGCCCAGTCCATGCTGTGGTTGGCAATTAGGGAATGAACCAGTAAATGAAAGAATCTTTCTGTCTCTCCCTCTCTGTATTAGTGCCCTTTGAGAGAAGCTTTATTGATGTGGACAAGGAAAAGTACATTTAGTTTATTGAAGCTGAGAAATAGTTGCATGTGTACTTCTTCTCTTAACCCCACCTTTAATATTTGTTTCAGCTTCTGATCAAGAATCTAAAGAATGAGATCACCAAGAAGGTACAGGTGCCCAACTGCGATGAGATCTTCTATGCTGGCACAGGCAATCTCCTGCTTCGAGATGCAGACTCCATCACACTCTTTGATGTACAGCAGAAACGGTAACTTGTCAGATGCCCTTGAGGAGTCAGACATGTAGTGAGGGAAAGTGTGTATCATTAGTGTGGCCCTCTTACCCCCAAGTTTGTCTGTCTTACTGCTTGGTCATTTCTTGTGCCATAACCTAAAAATTCTTTGTAGACACTTTCTCCTCCTACCCTGATCACTCTGCCCTGCACATACACATAAGTATTATAGCTAGGAGCTTGCTTATGTATCTAATTTTATAGAATTTATCTGAATGAAGAATGAGAGGAACACAGTGATAATTACCACAGCTTGAATGCTAAAAGGAGCTTACAGGGCCTGGCACAGTAGCCTAGTGGCTAAAGTCCTCCCCTTGCACATGCCAGGATCCCCTATGGGTACTGGTTTGAGTCCCAGGTGCTCCATTTCCCATCCAACTCCCAATTTGTGGCCTGGGAAAGCAGTCGAGGATGGCCCGAAGCCTTGGGATTCTGTACCCGCGTGGGAGATCCAGAGGAAGCTCCTGGCTCCTGGCTTCGGATCGGCTTAGCTTTGGCCATTGCAGCCACTTGGGGAGTGAACCAGATGATGGAAAATCTTGCTGTCTCTCTTCATCTCTGTATATCTGACTTTTTTTCAATAAAAATAAAATAAATCTTTAAAAAAAATCTTTAAAAAATAATAAAAATAAAAGGAGCTTACAGTAGAGAAAACAGCTATATACAAATCTAGTAATAAATGAGAGGCAAAGGGTCGAGGAAGAGGGATGTGGACTATGTGAACCAGTGTGGTAAAGTAAAAGCTTATGCAGAGAATGCTTAATTGATACTGCATTGAGAAACAGGGATTTACATTGATGTGGGATTGAAAAGCATGTAGGTCATAGCCTGAGACAAGCAAATAATCAGATCCATTCACATTTGCCCTGCTCTCTCTGCCTCAGGACTCTGGCATCTGTGAAGATTTCCAAGGTGAAATATGTGATTTGGTCAGCAGACATGTCCCATGTAGCACTACTGGCCAAACATGGTAAGTCTTCATTTTTTATCCACCTTGACTTAGAGGCCTGTTCCTCCTACCCCACATCCCTGACAGTCTAGTATACTCAGCCTGTCCAACAGAGCACTCATACCCTTTGCCTCTTACAGCCATTGTGATCTGTAACCGCAAACTGGATGCTCTGTGTAATATCCATGAGAACATTCGTGTCAAGAGTGGGGCATGGGATGAGAGTGGGGTGTTTATCTATACCACAAGCAACCACATCAAGTATGCTGTCACCACTGGGTAAGTCCATTCTCTGGGATGTAGACTGGGAAAGGCAGCCTCTTGAAATCATGGTCCCATCTTAGATGCAGCTGATGGTCCTCACAAGCTTTCTTCATAGAAAAGCCTTGCCTGCCATAGATGTGCCAGAGGCGTCAAACATTCATTTTCCATTTTTTTCTAAATTGTGAAATATAATGTAAAAAATATAGAGAATTACATAGGAAGTAACTTTTAAAAGTTAATAAAAATGTAATTAAAAGGTAAGTTTGTTTTGGTGGAAAAATATTTTTAAATTCATGCTGCATCTGAGAGAGGTTTTGAAAAATTTCATGTAAAATGTGTATTAGGAAAAAACTATGCATGGGTATCAAAAGATGTTTTGTACTGGGTGGGCGTCATGAAACAGCTATGCAGCTAAGGATGACTACATCCTATTTGGAGGGTCCCTTTAAGTCTCAGCTGTTCAGCTTTCTATTCAACTCCCTGTTAATGGGCCTGAGGAGTAGCAAATGGTAGCTCAAGGACTTGAATCCCTGCAACCCACATGGGAGACCAGGATGGAACACCTAACTCTTGGCTTCAGCCTGGACCAGCCCTGACTGTTGTGGCCATCTGAGACTGAACCAGCAGATTGAAGATCAATCAATCTCTCTCTTTCTTTCTTTTGCTGTCTGCCACTCTGCCTTTCAGATAAATAAATAAATATTTTTTTTAAAAAATTTTTGCACCAAAATAAGCTTACCTTTTAATTTCATTTTTCATGAATTTTTGAAGTCCCCTCATAAATTATAAATAAAACGAATAATGAATAAGTTACAGTGAACATCTGTGTAACCATACCACAAGCCCAGAAATAGACGTCTGGGCCCAGCACAATACCATAGTAGCTAAAGTCCTTGCCTTGAATGCTCCGGGATCCCATATGGGTGCCAGTTCTAATCCTGGTGGCCCCACTTCGAAGATCTTCCTCTGTCTCTCCTCCTCTCTCTATATCTGCTTTTCCAATAAAGTAGAAAAAAAAAAAAAAAAGACAGACAAGTCTGACATCCTGGAAACCCTTTGCAGTGTTCTTTGTTGGTATCCACCCTAAAGTAACATTATCTTGATGTTTATGGTAGTTTCTTCCTTGCTTTTCTTAGTAACTTTACCACCCATTGTGTATGCTATTATGAATACTTTTGTTTTGAGCTTCATGTAAGTGAAATACTGAATATATGATCTTGTATTTGCTCAATATTTTGTTTATAATCTCTTCCATCTTGTAGCTGGAATTTACTTTTGCGTAATAATGCATTATATGCTTATATAACACAATTTGTCACAGTTTGTCATTTAGCCTACTCTTGAGGACTATTGAGTGAATGCTGGTTTTGGATTATGTTGAACAATACTCTTTTAAGCATTTCTTTTGCGTGTTTTCTGGTGCCCATATACATTCATTTCTCTGGAGTGTATGCCCAGTGTAAACTGTTAACTTATCAAGTGAATCATAACTTTCCAAATCTTCTGCCCTCTGCTTTCATTGTTAGCTTATCAAAAATGAGTTTATCTGTATGCAGGGTCTTCAGTGTCTATCAGAATTGAAGATTTAACTTTTATGTCTTATTCTTACAATCATTTCTGTTACTCAGCTTTTAGAATAAAAACGTATATCAGGAAAGATCATATCGTCTGCCTTATACAAAAAATAAAAAACTTAGTGCCTTAGTTCTGCCCTTTTTTGAAACACATACCATTTACACAGCTGTTCAAATGACCAGAAAGGTGATGAGATAAAAGAAATGTATCCCTGATTTGTTCCATTTCACCACAAACTGGATATCCACACTCATTAATGAAAGTTGTACCCTCTTCCCCCTGTTCCTAGGGACCACGGGATCATCCGAACTTTGGATTTACCCATCTATGTCACAAGGGTGAAAGGCAACAATGTATACTGCCTAGACAGAGAATGTCGTCCTCGGGTACTCACCATTGATCCCACTGAGTTCAAGTTCAAGCTGGCTCTGATCAACAGAAAATATGATGAGGTATGAAGTGAGGAAGCATACAAGGAGTTTAAGAGGAGCAGCAGTTCTTTTTCCGCACAAGTGATCTCTACTTCCTTCCCTACCCTACCCCAAATGCATAGGTCCTGCACATGGTGAGGAATGCGAAACTAGTAGGCCAGTCTATCATTGCCTACCTCCAAAAGAAGGGCTATCCTGAAGTAGCACTGCATTTCGTCAAGGATGAGAAAACTCGCTTCAGTCTGGCATTGGAGTGTGGAAATATTGAGGTGAGAGGAATATAGTCATCAGCCTTACAGTGCTTTAGAAAAAGGTGAGAGGGCTTAGGCAGCATCGGGAAGGCATTTTCCTCAATCCACTTCCTCTGCTAGAATAATAGAATTTAGGGCTTAAGAGAAAAAAAAAAGTTAATTTGAAAGAGAGAGGTGGAGCAGAGACCTTCCATCCATTAGTTTATTCTCCCAGCTGCTTGCAATAGCCCAGGCTGGACCAGGAACTCAGTCCAGATCTCCTGACTGAGTGCTAAGAACCCAAGTGCTTGAGACATCACCTCTGCTTCCTTATGAGGAAACTAGAAATCGAAATGAAGCCGAGATCTAAATTTAGCCACTCATGTGGGATGCAAGTAGCAAGGTGGCATCTTATCACTTAGCAAAACCCTGTCCTAGGAATTTTTTTTTTGAAAGATTTATTTATTTAGAACGTAGAGTTTCAGAGAGGAGAGAGAGGCAAAGAGTGATCTTTCATCCTCTGGCTCACTCCCTGAATGGCCACAATGGCCAGAGCTGGGCCATTCAAAAGACAGGAACCAAGAGCTTCTTCCGGGTCTGCCACATGGGTACAATAACTAAAAGACATGGGCCACCTTCTGCTGCATTTCCAGGCATGTTGGCAGTGAGCTGGGTGGGAAGTGGAGCAATCAGACTCAAACCAGTGCCAACATAGGATGCCGGTACCAGACAGCAGCTGTACCCGCTCACCACTGCACTGGCACCCTGGGAAATTTTTTTCTTCATTATTAGGGGGAACCATTTTCCTGTTGCTACTTGCTCATGTCTGTTTATTCCTTTGTCTGCTTCTGCTACAGCATGTCTAGTATTGTTGCTATTCTCATTTAAATCCGAATTCAGTAACATCTAGGAAAAAAGCAAGGTAGCTTAAAATTTGAAAACTCTATTTCCTTGACACTTGATCGTGTTTAGATGAAGGAAAGGAGTATTTATTAAACGTGTAGGACCTGAATGTACAAGCGCTGTTTTCAAAGAAAGAGAGGACTTAAGAAAATGTTGTGAATTTCTTTTGTTATTTCCTCTTTCCTCAAACTCTGGGGCTCTTCAGACCTGGCAGGTGGAGAATAGGATGGCTGAGAAAGAATTGGCCTTGTGGAGTCAACAATTGCCAGTTGATTGTGTGGTGGAAGTGAAGTTCTGAAGAGAAGGAAAATGTAACAGGATTTTCCTCTCCATGGGACCAAGGGGCTTCTATTTGTTGATAGGATTTTCAGTGGAGTTAAACTGAATACTAGGGCTGATGGAAAGTATTGAGACTTCTTTGGGAAGCTTATTAACAGGCAAATTCTTTGACTGTAGTCTGTGATGTTGAGTCACAGTATCCTCCAACCTGTTTCTACTGACCCTGGGTTTCTTCAGATTGCTCTGGAAGCAGCCAAGGCTCTGGATGACAAGAACTGCTGGGAGAAGCTGGGTGAAGTCGCCCTGCTGCAGGGGAACCATCAGATTGTGGAAATGTGCTACCAGCGCACCAAAAACTTCGACAAACTTTCCTTCCTATACCTTATCACTGGCAATTTGGAGAAACTTCGCAAGATGATGAAGATTGGTGAGGGTCCTAAGGCTAAGGGTGGGAGGAGGAATCCTTGAGAATTGGACAGCAGATAGGAGAAGACCTGACTATCTCTTATTGACCTGGTACAGCTGAGATCCGCAAGGACATGAGTGGCCATTATCAGAATGCCCTATACCTGGGTGATGTGTCAGAGCGAGTGAGGATCCTGAAGAACTGTGGGCAGAGTAAGTATCTTTCCAGGACTCACTGGCTGCTTTGAGACCTTTGGAAATAATTTCTCTTCCTCTTGAGTTATTTATGTTGGTGAAGGATTTCCCTTTATTGTGCACCTTTTCAGGAGTGATGGCTTGCTCCTGCCGTGCTCAGAGATGTCTTAAAAAGCCAAATATTTTTAAAATAGCCAGTATATTTTTAAGGAATCACTAATTCTAAGGGAAATTAAAGGTTATAAAAGTCCTAGAACAAGGACCAGCATTGCGACACAGTGATCCCACACGCTCTGATATGGGAGATATGTGTTCCAGGCAGCATGTTTGCTAAGCCAAAAGCCTACCCTGTCCAGATACTTTGTGTGCCATCAACACATAACCAGTAGGTTCTGCAGATATTCCAGACAATTCCAAAGTGTAAAACACTTCTGGTCCAAAACGTTTCTGGGAAAGAGCATGCAACATGTAATTTAAAACAGTGAACATTTATTATCACACAGTTTTGAGTATAGCATAGATCTGTACTGCTATGAGACTATAATCAGAGGGTTGGCCAAGGCTGGAGACTATCATGGCTGTTGACAGTTTTCTTGGCATGTTGACTTCTTCATAGGGCATTTCACAACACGGTAACTAGTTTCCCTCAGAACAAGTGAGAAAGAGAGCACTTCAGATAAAAGCCACAATCTTCGTAACCTAACTTAGAAGTGGCATCGCATGTCTGTCATATTCTATCCGTTAGTTAATTGTCCAGCTCATATGAGGGTTGTATATTATTTTCTTTTTTGAGCATTTATTTATTTGAAAGGTAGAGTAGAGAGATCTTTCATCTACTGGTTCACTTCCTAAATCTTACAACAGTCAGAGCTGGGCTAGCCTGAAGCGAGGAGCCAAGACCTTCTTCCATATCCCACATGGGAGCAAGGGCCCAAGCACTGGGGCTATGTTCTGCTTTCCCAGGCATACCAGCAGTGAGTTGATGTGGAGTGGCCAGGACTAAAACTAGCATCCACATGGGATACCAGCATTACAGGCAGTGGCTCTACCCTCTCTGCCACAGTGCTGGGCCGCAGGTTTTTTTGTGGGTGTTTTGCAAGTACCTGAGTGACAGATCACTGATAGTCATCCCTGAAGCCACATACCACAGCAATGTTCAGTTGGAATTGGACCAGGACCACAAAGTCTGTTTTCTCTACAGAGTCCCTGGCCTATCTCACAGCTGCTACCCATGGATTGGATGAAGAAGCTGAGAGCCTGAAGGAGACATTTGACCCAGAGAAGGAGACAGTGAGTCTTCATTTGCATGAGTGCCTGATTACAGGATCAATGTTAGATCTTGAGACAATTTAAAACTATCAGTGTCAGTCTTCTACTGGTTACAGAGAGAATCAGAAGCAAATGAGATTAGAGGCAGCTCCATAGCCTTCTCTTCATGATTCATAAGAGCTGTTTGTGTTTAATGTCTTTTCTTGCACTTTTCAGATCCCAGAAATTGACCCTAATGCCAAGCTGCTTCAGCCACCTGCACCTATCATGCCACTGGATACCAACTGGCCCTTATTGACTGTGTCCAAGGGATTCTTTGAAGGCTCCATTGCCAGCAAGGGTGAGTGCTCACTTCTCCCAGCATTTTTGGTTGCTTGTTTTGGGAAGAGCTATCATACAGCTTACCTGTAGCACTTACTTTGATCTGGCCTTTTTTCTGCATGAAGTTTCAGAGTGCTGAAATGCCAGTCAGAGTTGTGGTACTCTCTTAAAATTTTAGTAAAATTATTTTGAAATCTTTTAAAGTAAAAATGGAAGACTTAAAGGAAAATACTTCAACCATTCATAAATGAAACATTCAGGACGTGAACGAGTGCCCATATGGGATGCCAGGATTGCAGGCAGTGGTTTTACCCACTATGCCATAATGCCAACCCCTGATCAGCTCCTTGCTGTCGCTTTTCTGTGCAGGGAAAGGAGGAGCATTGGCTGCCGACATTGACATCGATACTGTGGGCACTGAAGGCTGGGGAGAAGATGCGGAGCTGCAGCTGGATGAAGGTAAGAGTGCTCCAGGCAGCGGGGTGGACACTGGGTCCTCCTGTGGGAGGACTGAGGTGGGGCCATTTTGCAGGCTTCCAGACTATTCAGCAAATAAGATCCCAGTATTTTGCTTTTCTTTGACTAAAACTATATCACCCCCAGAATCTATGCTGAGCCTAAATTTTTCTCACAGATGGATTTGTGGAAGCCACAGAAGGTTTGGGAGATGATGCTCTTGGCAAGGGACAGGAAGAAGGAGGTGGCTGGGATGTAGAAGAGGACCTGGAGCTCCCTCCTGAGCTGGTATGTGGAAGTCCTAACCATGTAAGGTTAACTACTTCTTCTTCTTCTTCTTCTTTTTTTTTTTTTTAAAAAGATTTATTCATTTTATTACAGCCAGATATACACAGAGGAGGAGAGACAGAGAGGAAGATCTTCTGTCTGATGATTCACTCCCCAAGTGAGCTGCAACAGGCCGGTGCTGCGCCGATCCGATGCTGGGAACCTGGAACCTCTTCTGGGTCTCCCACGCGGGTGCAGTGTCCCAACGCATTGGGCCATCCTCGACTGCTTTCCCAGGCCACAAGCAGGGAGCTGGATGGGAAGTGGAGCTGCCGGGATTAGAACTGGCGCCCATATGGGATCCCGGGGCTTTCAAGGCGAGGACTTTAGCCGCTAGGCTACGCCGCCGGGCCCTTCTTTTTTTTTTTTAAGATTTCTTTATTTTTATTGGCAAGTCAGATAGATATACAGAGAGGAGGATAGACAGAAAAATCTTCCATCTGCTGGTTCATTCCCCAAGTGGCCACAATGGCCGGAGCTGATCCAGGAGCTTCTTCTGGGTCTCCCCTCTGGGTCTCCCGAGCCTTTAAGCTGTCTTCAACTGCTTTCCCAGCCACAGGCAGGGAGCTGGTTTAAAGTGGAACACCCGGGATATGAACTTATGCCTGTATGGGATCCCGGCACACGCAAGGCAAGAACTTTAGCCACCAGGCCACCACGCCAGGCCTGTAAGGTTTACTTCTCTCCCTTAGTTGCTAGAAGCCTAATTACTCCACACCCCACTCCACTCCTGTCCCAAGGTGTCCAAATGGAAGGACACTTAGACCATCTTTTCAGTATGTTGCTTATCTGCCATTTGAAAGAAGGAAAGAGGAGAGTCACAGGTGAGGGCCATATTACTGCCATCTTCCCTAATATACCCAAAGAGGAGAGGATGTAGGAACGCCCCCTACGTAATGCTTACTGCCCATTTGAAACAGAAAAGATTGAGGTAATGATGATTGTACCAGCATAATGTAAAGGCCACACACTTCTGCAGATCTGCGTTGGAGCTGTCAGTTCTGGTTGTGCTTTTGTTTGTGGTGAGGTGATTCCTATTTGGGGGTCTTCTCCCATAACCACCAGCCTTATTCCCCCCATTATAGTAGGAAGCAAGGTGAAGTGTTATCTTTAAATTCATCAAAATGAATTGTGGTGGTTGAGTGGCATTTTTAAAAAGATTTATTCATCTATTTGAAATGCAGAGTAATAGAGGGAAAGACAGAGATCTTCCATCTGTTGGTTCACTCTCCCGATATCCAGACCAAGCCAAAGCCAGGAGCCAGGAATTCTCTCTAGATCTGTCATGGGTAGCAGGGGGCCAAACCCTCGGAGCATCATCTGCTGGTTTCCCAGGCACATTAACAGGAAGCTGGCTTGGAAGGGGAGCAGTAGAGACTTGAACTGACACTCAGATAAGGCCACATACAGGTGACAGCTTAACTCAGTCACAACACTGGGATTGACTGATGGCTTTTTTTTTTTTTTTTTTTTTTTAGAGTTACAGGGCAGTGCCATGGCACAGCAAGCTAATCCTCTACCTGTGGCACCGGCATCCTATTTTGGTGCCAGTTTGTGTCCAGACTACTCCACTTCTGATCCAGCTCCCTGCTTATGGTGTGGGAAAGCAGTGGAGGATGGCCCAATGCCTTGGGAACCTGCACCCACGTTTGGGATCTGAAAGAAGCTCTTGGCTCCTGGCTTAGGATCAGCTCAGTTCTGGCCATTGCTGCCACTTGGGAAGATACCCTGAGTGAAGGGGAACACTCTCACAGCTTGTTCACTCCCCAAGGATGGCAGCAGCGGCCAAGCCAAAGCCAGGAGTTTTCACCCAGGTTGCCTACAGGGATTATAGGGGTCCAGGCACTTTGTTCATCTTCTGCTGCTTTTTCCCAGGCCTTTATCAGGTGGCTAGATGGGAAGTGGAGTATCCAGGACACAAACTGGTAGCCATATGGAATACTGACATCGTAGGCAACAGGTTTGCCTACTACCTACCCCTTAAATGATTTTTTTTAATGACTCAGTTTCTGGTTTTCTTATAGGATATACCCCCAGGGGCAGCTGGTGGGGCTGAAGATGGGTTCTTCGTGCCCCCGACAAAGGGAACAAGTCCTACTCAGGTAAGCAAAACATAGCCCAGTGGCTGGTACACTTTTAGCGTGTAAATGTTGGATATCTTTCTGCTATAGGTTTGGGGCAGTTTGGGCAGAGAAAGAGGGAAGCTTCACTTGACTTGGGTGTTTTCTATCTTGTTAGATCTGGTGCAATAACTCTCAGCTTCCAGTTGATCACATTCTGGCAGGTTCTTTTGAAACAGCCATGCGGGTGAGTCTTCCTGAAGTAACCTTGCTTTTTCCTTGAGCATGCCTAGCCCAGAGTCCCTGGATAATGGATGACTCATCCTAATTGGATGGAATTCTCCTATGCACAAAGGCAGACATGTGTTTATCATAGTCTTGCTTCAGGATACTTGCCTCTAAAGCCTTCTGCTTACGTGCTTCCCACTTGACCTTGTAATTCCTTAAGGCATATCCATCAAGTCATCTCCCCATTTATAGTTTACCTTTAATAGTTTTATATTTTGACCACTAAACCACATGCTATAGTACTAACAGTAACTGCAACAGTCATTAGCATTCATTCAGTATTTACTCTGTGCCGGGCACTATCCTATATACTTTATGGGTATTAATAATGAGGAAGGGCCTCTAAGTCAATGTGTTTTACTAATGAGGAAACGAGTAACAGCAGCGAACCACCATGCCCACAGTTAGTTTGTAAAGGACATGGCCAAACCCCTTGCATTTCTTTCTTCCTGTGTTCCAGCTCCTTCACGACCAGGTAGGGGTGATCCAGTTTGGCCCCTACAAGCAACTGTTCCTACAGACATTTGCCCGAGGCCGTACTACTTACCAGGCTTTGCCCTGCCTGCCCTCCATGTATGGCTACCCTAATCGCAATTGGTAAGGCCCCTTTGCTCCTTGCTTCATCTGTCTCAGGTTGTGGTGGATATTGTAGATGATAGCCTGAGTGACACAGAATTGTCCCGGAGCTAGAGTTGGCCAGCAGGTACTTAGTACTACTCTGGATTTGGTTGACACCTTCTGCGTTCCTATTCCCCAGCTACTTGCACATTAGCGTAAGTGAGTATGCTTGCCAGAAAATACAGTTGCCTGCAGGTTGCCTGCTGACATCCTGTCTTCTTCCTGCTTGTGCCTTTCTAGGAAGGATGCAGGATTGAAGAATGGTGTGCCAGCGGTGGGCCTGAAGCTTAACGACCTCATTCAACGGTTGCAGCTGTGCTACCAGCTCACCACAGTTGGCAAGTTTGAGGAGGCTGTGGAAAAATTCCGTTCTATCCTCCTCAGTGTACCACTTCTTGTTGTGGACAATAAGCAGGAGATTGCAGAGGTAGGAGAGGTCTGGCCACTTCTCCCTGCTCTAGGCTCCCTCATGTTCTTGTCTGTACCGTGCCCTTGCTGTGTTTCCTCTCTAGGCCCAGCAGCTCATTACCATTTGCCGTGAATACATTGTGGGCTTGTCAATGGAGATAGAAAGAAAGAAGCTTCCCAAAGAGACCCTAGAGCAGCAGAAGCGCATCTGTGAGGTAGGGTTTCTTGGGACTCACCACTGCAGAGGCATCCTGTCCTTTCGTCTCCCTGAGGCCTGAATTCTTTAGGTACCAAGCCCTGCCAGACTCTGAGAAGCTCGGTTACTTTTCTCCATCCTTCTTCCTCATTTTATCAGTCCTCCATACAGAGGAGCTAGAGTGCCCTCTGCTGTATGGCCAGCACTGTTTTTTTAGATTGTGTTTTTAACACTTGGCTTGGCAGCTTATAGAGGAAGGACTATCCAGCAATCATCCTGACATATGTTTCTCTTTCGCTCCACCAGATGGCAGCCTATTTCACCCACTCAAACCTGCAACCTGTGCACATGATTTTGGTCCTGCGTACAGCTCTCAACCTCTTCTTCAAGCTCAAGAACTTTAAGACAGCTGCCGCCTTTGCTCGGCGCCTGCTGGAACTTGGGCCCAAGCCTGAGGTGGCTCAGCAGGTAGATGAGAATTCCTTCAGAGACTGTAAAGGAACCCGATTTACACTTAGATCGAGGGAGTGGAAGCTGAGGTCCTTGCCACTGAGTCTCAGCCCTATATAGCAGCAGTGAAGAGGAGGGCCAGTAGAGCCACCATCTGTTTCCTTAGGAACTGGCTACCTCCTTTTGTCTCTAGAACTGAAACCAATCATTTATTCAAACATGGCACCGGTGTAAGGGTAACCTAGGATAACCTGGAATAGCTCCTCTGTACCTAAAAATACCCTGTCCTGTTTTTAGGCTCCAAATATCCTGTCCTGACCAGCAGCATCCTTCACGTAGGCATCCCATTACTGCTAACATCAAAAACATTTTTCTTGGGAGGGGTGAGGGGAATCCCAGTGCCTATAAAACTGTGTCACATAATGCAATGTAATTAATAGAAAAAAAAAGAAAGAAAAAAAAAAACATTTTTCTTGAGTAAAGGAAGCTTGTTCTGACCCTTTCAGGGACTGTCTGTCATAATCTCAGCCTTGGTAGAGAGGATTAGGTCCATTTTGGTATTGAGAAGAGTAATTGTGATAAAACAGGAATGGCAGAGTTTTTCTTTATATTTAAGAGTTATTAAGTTGAAAGAGAGAGAAAAGAGATCATTCATTTGCTGGTTCACTCTCCAAAGGGCCACAATGGACAGGGCTGGGCTGAGCTGAAGCCACGAACCAATAGCTTCTTGCGGGCCTCCCAATGGGTACAGGGGCCCAAGGAGTTGAGTCGTCCTTTTGTTGCCTTCCCAAGCCATAAACAGGGAGGGAGCTGGAAATAGAGCAGCCAGGATTTGAACCCAGTGCCCATATGGGATGCCAGCACAGTGTGTGGAAGATTAGCTTCATGCACTACTGGGCCAGCCCCAGGAATGGCAGTTTAAACCCTTCACATACATTCCGTACAGAAAATGGGATCTTTTCATGTAGCATAGCTGCATTATGTATAATGGTGGTGGTATCATTTTAATTATCATATGCCACGTTCTGCTCTCTTAAATGAGTACTTTTCTCTTCCCTAGACCCGAAAAATCCTGTCTGCCTGTGAGAAGAATCCCACAGATGCCTGCCAGCTCAATTATGACATGCACAACCCTTTTGATATTTGTGCTGCCTCTTACCGGCCCATCTACCGAGGGAAGCCAGTGGAGAAGTGTCCTCTCAGTGGGGCCTGCTATTCCCCGGAGTTCAAGAGTCAGATCTGCAGAGTCACCACTGTAAGTATTGTCCTCAGGAATTCCGCTTGAAATATTGAAGGAAGAGGAGAGAGAAGCATCTAGTTCATTGCTCCTCTTGTGTGTGTTCCCAGCTCCTTGAGCAGTGACACAGGTGAAAGCTGGAGTGTCTCCCCACTGCTCTTTACCACCCGGGAACAGACCTTCACCTGCTGTGCTGCTGGAAGGGTGAGGGATGGGCCTCACAGATCTCTCACTTGTTCCTGTTTCCTCCTCCACAGGTGACAGAGATCGGCAAAGATGTGATTGGTCTGAGGATCAGTCCGCTGCAGTTTCGCTAACACCTTTGTGTGCAGGGTCAGTCACCATATCTTACCGTGTGCTCCTTCTGATAGAACCCACTACACACACTAGTGTCCTTTCCAGTGTCGTACCTGGCTCCCTCTGCCCTTCAACCTGCTGTCCTGTTTCACTTTGGCAAGTTAGAATGTCTCAACTTGACATTTTTGGTTACATGACCCTTTTACCTTCTCAAGAAGACTACAGTTGTAGCCACACTTGACTTTGTCTTTCTAGCATAGATCTTTCAAGGGAAAATGAAAGCTCTGTATGGGCACTTATTTAATAAATTTTTTCAGTATCTCTCTAATCCACAAATTAGTTTTCTCTGTGCTAGAATGGAGAGGGATGTGATAAATGAGATGCCGTTTTTTTTACTCAGTCACACACACTTGTCACCATTCCCTATTTGGATGGTTAAACTCCCAGACTGGTACTCCCTGTGATCAGAAGTGAAGTGTCTGATTTTTCAGGATGCACATTTGATTTGTCCCTTACTACCATTGTTCTCATATTTTCTTTCTCTGACTAAATAAAGTACATTTCTACAGAAGCTTCTTGGCTTGCCATTTATTTCCTGCATACCTTTGTTTCTCTTTTCTCTGTGTAGCTGCCCGCCCAAGGCAGATGCCTTCCCCTTATTTTTTTTTTTTTAATTATAAGAATAGTAAATACCCACTACTGAAAAAATGAATCGTATGGTTTCCACAGGCTGTATTTGAGGCATAGACCTAAACTGCTGTGGGAATGACAGAAAACAAGTAGTTCCTCTATGCCAGTTTCTGATGCAACTCTCGGCCTACTGCTAATTACGGCCAATATCTATGGGATACCTGTCATGGTCTGTTTGTTTCAAAATGTTTTACATGGGCCAAGTACAATGGCTCAATGGCTAAATCCTCACCTTGCAAGCGCCAGGATCCCATATGGGTGCTGGTTCATGTCCTGGCTGCTCCACTTCCAACCCAGCTCTCTGCTTGTGGCTTGGGAAAGCAGAAGAGGATGGCACAAAACCTTGGGACCCTGCACACACTTGAGAGACCTGGAAGAGGTTCCTGGTTCCTTGCTTCAGATCAGCTCAGCTGCACTGTTGCAGCCATTTAAGGGGTGATTAGTGGATGAAAGATCTTTCCTTCGCTGTGTAAATCTGATCGGACTTTACAGTAAAAACACATCTTTTTTAAAAAGGGCCTGGCATGGTGGCCTAGTGGCTGAAGTCCTCTGCTTGAACGTGCCGGGATCTCATATGGGCGCCAGTTCTAATCCCAGCAGCCCTGCTTCCCATCCTGCTCCCTGCTTGTGGCCTGGGAAAGCAGTGGAGGATGGCCCAAGGCCTTGGGAGCCTGCATCCACATGGGAGACCCGGAAGAGGTTCCTGGCTCCTGGCTTCAGATCAGCACAGCTCTGACTGTTGTGTCCAGTTGGGGAGTGAATCAGCGGATGTAAGTTCTTTCTCTGTCTCTTCTCCTCTCTGTATCTCTGACTTTCCAATAATAATAAAAAAAAAGCGATAAGGCTAGTGAACACTAAACCTGACTTTGTTAAAAAAAAAAAGATTTTTTACATGTTGTATATGAAAGATTAGTTAAGTGTGTAGTATGTCATATATATAATGTAGTGACTACACTGGCAATACAGTATTTTGCTTGTCCTGTGCCAAGAATTATTGATTAGAATGACTTGCTGTACATTTGGATTAATATATGTACTTTTCTAGCATTTTAAGTTCATGTTTTCAATTTACAGTCATACAGTTAAATGATCAGTAGATGTGAAAAGCTGTCCTTTTCACCCTTTTTCTCTGTCACCTAGTTCCTAACATTCCCCTAAACAAGTAACCACTGTTATTAGTTTCTCTTATATTTATACATTTTATGTACAAATAAGCTATAAATACATCTTCCCCTCCCCCCATTTTTTTGCCTTTTTTTTTTTACATTTTATTATTATTTTTTTTAAAGATTTATTCATTTTATTACAGCCAGGTACACACAGAGGAGGAGAGACAGAGAGGAAGATCTTCCGTCCGATGATTCACTACCCAAGTGAGCTGCAACGTGCCGACGCGCGCCAATCCGAAGCCAGGAACCTGGAACCTCTTCCGGGTCTCCCACTCGGGTGCAGGGTCCCAAGGCATTGGGCCGTCCTCAACTGCTTTCCCAGGCCACAAGCAGGGAGCTGGATGGGAAGTGGAGCTGCCGGGACTAGAACCGGTGCCCATATGGGATCCCAGGGCGTTCAAGGCGAGGACTTCAGCCGCTAGGCCACGCCGCCGGGCCCTATTATTATTATTATTATCATTTGTTGATACAGTTCCATAGGCTCCTGGCATTTCCCTTATCCCCTCCCCAAATCCCTCCCCCCACCCCACCTAGTTCCTCTATATCATTACTAAAATATAGTTCTTCATACACAGTCATATGTCCTTCATTGCAGGCATGGACAATGGCAGAGAATCCAGCATCCTATTGTCAGGATATAGTGAACAGTTTCATTATAAGTCCATCTTTGGCAGTAGAAATGCATACTACATTGTCTCCTCACATCTGGATGTTAGTCTCCATTTCACAGTTACTGTACATCCCTTTAAATGAAAAATCGTAATACAAAATCAACAATACAAAGAAAAATGGAAATTTACAATGCCATGAAGTCAAATGACATATTACTAGATATGATAGTCTCCATTACACAGCTGCTATACATCCCCTTAAATGAAAAGCCACACAACAAAATCAACAGGGAGAAAAAAGAAATTAACAACACCATCTGAATGACTAATGTGTCACTGAAGAAATGAAAATCAAGAACCTTCTTGAAGAAAATGATGCTACTGTATGATCTATGAGTCATTGAATGATTTAATCAGAAGAAAGTGTTTCAAAGAGATGAAACTAACAGAAAACAACAAAACCCATGCGATATAGTTTCCTTGGATTTTTGTTGGTGACGTGTGTCTCTTCTAGACAATAAATAGATGGGTTTTGTTTTTTAATCCAGTCTACTAATCTATGAGGTTTGATTAAGCTTAAACCATTTACATTCAGAGTTTAATATGTATGGATGGTACTTTGGTCCTGTCATTTTAGGAATGGGTTGTTCATTGGTTTAGTCTGCTCTTGTCATTTTACTGGCATGTTCTTCCGATTTGCCTTTGGTTTTGGTAGGGCCTATTCCTCTGTCAAGAGAACATGTTGAAGTATGATTTGTAGGGCAGGTTTGGAAGAGGCAAATTCTTTTAGTTCTTTACTGTGGAAGAATTTTATTTCATTTTCAAAGACAAAAGAAAGCTTTGCTGGATATGTTATCCTAGGCCAATAATTTTTTTCTTTTAGAATCTGGAATATATCATTCTATTCTTGCCTGAGAGTTTCCTGTGAGAGATCTTCTGTGAGTTTAATTGGCATTCCTTTATATGTCAATTGATTTTTTTCACGTGCACATTTAAGGATCTTTTCCTTATGTTCAATTGAAGAGAGCTTGATGATCATGTGTCTTGGTGAAGATCACTTTTGATCAAGCCTGTTGGGAGTTCTGTGACCCTTCTGGATCTTGTTTCCCAATTCTTTCTCCAGATTAGGGAAATTTTCCTTAATTATTTCATTAAATATATTTGCAAACTCAGCTTCTCTCTCTGTACCTTCTGGGACTCCCATAACTCTTATATTTGGCCTCTTAATAGTGTCTTTCAATTCTTGAATACTTTTTTTGGCCTGATCCAGCTCTGCTTCCAGCTTTTTGTTTGCTTCCCCCTGATGACAGGAAATATCTTCCAGTTCTGAGATTCTTTCTTCTGCTTGCTTCATTCTATTTTGGAGACTCTCCATTGTACTTTTAATTTGCTCTACTATGTTCTTAATTCCTGATATAACAGCCTTGATTTGCTTTATTGCTTCCTTAAATTCTTTGAACTCTTGTATGTGTTTCTCATTTTTTATCAGAAGCTTTAAAAGGAGTTTTATGAATTCTGTATGCCCCATTTTCTTAATGTCTTCCTCAGTGAACTCTGAGGTTGGCATAGGGTTTTGCTCCTTTGTAGGGGAGTCTTCAGTAGTATTCATTTTGCCTTTGTCTCTTCTTTTGCTCTTGATCATTGTATTTCTGATTAGCAGAGTCTTCTCCTTGGGGCAGATTTCTAAGCTGTGTCACCCACAGGTCTACAATGCGATTTTACTTATTGCAGTTGGTACACAACACTTTGCTTGCAGCCAATTGTGCCACAACCTCCAGCGAGTTCCAGGTCTGGGTTGTTATGTTAGATTTCCACCATAGCCAAAGCCCCAGCTTCTGGCTCACCACTCTCCACCTCCTGTGATACCGTACTGAGGCTGCACTGTTGTCTCTGCAACCTTTCTCCTGCTTTCAGTTGGAGCAGGTCCCAGGATTAGGGAGACACCATGTGTCCTATATAGTTAGGTTGTTAGTGGCGCTGATCTTGTCAGAACCTGTTGGACTTTCGGTCTGGGTGCCACATGGACCTATTTTGACTGGTACGATGCCACAGTCGGTATTATTTTCTTGCGGGACCAGTGCAATCCACTGAGCTCAGAGAGTTCTGGCGAGCTCAGCACATGCGCAGTTCACTGTTGTCCCCTGCAGTCCTAAAGCTATTGCCACAGTGTACAAAATGGTGCCTGACATGCTCCTACTAGAGTTCTTGATCTGCTGGCTGTCAGGTCTGAGGGCCACCCAGACCTGTCTTGGGTGGAACCTGTAGTATGCCATGTTGATGCAGTTCACTGAGTCAGAAATAAGTTCACCCCCAGCTCAGTGTAGGCTCAGTCCTTTCCCTTGCCTTTGCCTCCTTAAGCAAAATGGCGCCCAATTTGGCTCTAAGGGGCTGACTGGGCTGTGAAATCCACCCTGTTCTCGCACTGCCCATCTAGGATCTGCTGCTCTGTCTCTGCTCCTGGTCAAATCAAACGGACCAGCAGGACGGACAGTTCTTTGGGTTTACCTCCCAAGCTCCAGTGAAAGTCCCTTCCCACCTGGTTGTTGGTGGAGTTCAATGGCCGTTAGCTGAATGCCGCTGGAGTATCAGTCACTGCAACACCACACCGTTGTGTCCACTGCTTTCCTGTGTCTGTCAGTCTCCAGGTACCCCTCTGCTGTTGTTCTGTCCTTTCCTGTTTCCTGGAATATGTCCTCTCTACTTCATCCTGATTAAATGTTTTTCCATCCATTTAAACGTGTCCTTACCGTATTCTGCCATCTTGATTCCCTTCCTCCCCCCTTCTTATCAGTAAATGGAAACATACTACCTGACAGTTGTGTTCTGTTCTCAGCATATCTTAGAGACTTTCATAGTAGTGTACCTTGTGTGGTTTTACAAAGAGACAAGTTATAGCAAACCACACAGTGTGTACTATACAAATAGCAAAAGCAGGCAAGGGATGAAGCTCTGTAATACAAGTACTCGGCCAGTGATAGCAGCCTCCCGTATGGGCACCTGCTCCTGTCCTAAATGTTTCCCTTCCATCCAGCTCCCTGCTAATGTGCCTGGGAAAGCAATACATTATGCCCCTGCCACCCACATGGGAGGTCAGAATGGATTCCCTGACTCCTGACTTTGATGTGGCCCAAGTCATGGCCATTGGGGCGTGAACCAACAGAAGATGTCTTTCCCTCTCTTGCTCTGCCTTTCAAGTAAATACATCTTTTTAAAGAAGCACAAAAATAGAAAAGCAGAAAAAAATTTTAAAAGTAATTTAAAGAAATAAACCATGCTTTTGTGTTCCTTTTTTTTAAGATTTTTTAAGGAGGTTTTTTTTTTTTTTAGATTTGTTTTATTTTTATTGGAAAGTCAGAGAGAGAGGAGGAGATACAGAGAAGATAATGTTGTGTCTGTTGATTCACTCCCCAAGTGACTGCAACAGCTGGAGCGAGCTGATCTGAAACTAGGAGCCTGGAGCCTCTTCTGGGTCTCCCACGCGGGTGCAGGGTCCCACGGCTTCGGGCTGTCCTCCACTTTTCCCAGGCCACAAGCAGGGAACTGGATGGGATTAGAATCGCTGCCCATATGGGATCCTGGCGCATGCAAGGCGAGGACTTTAGCCACTAGGCTACCACGCCGGGCCCTGGATTCAATCTTCATAGTCTTCATTGCTATCTAATATTTTTGTCGTTGGCAACCTTCTGTTACCACATTGATGTAAAGTCAATAGAAATTTCATTTTAAATATTTATATTTTTATTGGAAAGGCAGATTTACAGAAGGAGAGGCAAAAAGATCTTGTATCTGCTGGTTGACTTTCCAAATGCCTACGGTGGCCAAAGCTGAGCCAGTCTGAAGCCAGGAGCTTCATCTAGGTCTTCTACATGGGTGCAGGGTCCCAAGGCATTGGGCCATCCTCTACTGCTTCCTCAGGCCATAAACAGGGAGCTGGATGGGAAGTTGAGCAGCTGGAGCTTCAAGATGGAAGATCAGCCAATTGAGCCCCAATGTGCCAGTCGTAAGTTTCATATTTTTAACATGTTTAAAGAAACCATAGCCCCATAAGAGACACATGTAAGAAGTTTGAAATTGAATGAGAAATACAGAAATAATTATGTTACAGGCACTGGAAAAAAGGAAGTCAATCAAGTAAAGATTCCATATAGAAGATAAATGAAAACTTTGGGGCTGGCACTGCTGTGCAGTGGATTAAGCCACAGCTGCATCCCTAACATCCCATATAATCACTGATTGCAGTCGTAGCTGCTGTCCTTCCAATCTGCCTCCCTGCTAATATACCTGGCAAAGCAGTGGATAGTGACCTGCTTACTGGGGCCTCTGCTAGGCTCCTGGATTCAGCCTGGCCGAGCCCTGGACATTGCTGCTATTTGGAGAATAAGCCAGCCTCTGGACAATCTGTCTATCCTTCTCTTTTTGTAATTCTGCCTTTCAAATAAGTTTAAAAAAGGGAACAAGAGAAACATCTTGTGAAGGTTCTGTGGCCTGGGGTTGGTTCCAGATGAGTTGACTTGCACAGTCCTGAGATTACCAAGCAGGTTGCTTCCATCAGCATTGTACCAGGAGTAGAAGTTGAAGCCACCATTGCAGATGCTCAAAAGAACCAACTGTATTAATACATTGACTATCAGTTGTTTGTTTAAAAAAAAAAAAGTAGGGGGAGAGCTGGGGAGTAGAATGATTCAGTGATGGTGTTGGGACTAGAGCTTGAGTTTTATGACCCAGTTCATCACGTTTCCTACAGAAACACACCACTTGTGCTTAGATGAAAACAGGTTTTGCACAGGTATGAGTTTACAAGTCTGTGCTCTAAGAAGCAAAGAGTACCTGGTCTGGTGCTTCAACAGTGTACTTACGTATTTTAAAGATTTATTCTTACTTTAAAAAGCAGAGATACAGAGAGAAGAGACATTTTTATCTGGTAGTTCACTCCCCAGATGACTGCAATGGTCAGAGCTGAGCAGATCCAAAGGCAAGAGCCAATACCTCTGGGTGTTCCATTTGGTTGTAGAGGCACAGGGACTTGAGCCTTCCTTCACGGCTTCCCCAGGCCCTAAGCAGAGAGTTGGATTGGAAGTGGAGCAGCTGGAACATGAACCAGTGCTCATGTAAGATGCCAGTGCTGTAGCTGGAGTCTTAGTCTACTGTGCCATGGCACTCACTGGCTTCTGTTTTTATTTTTTTGTTTTTAAGATTTATTTGAAAGCAAGAGGGGGATGGGGGTGAAAGAATCTTCCATCTGCTGACATGCTCCTCAAATGGTTGCCAGGGCCTGAGGCTGGACCAGACGGAAGCCAAGAACCAAGTTTTATTTGGATGGGTACAGGGGCCCAAGCACTCAAACCATCTTCTGCTGCTTTTCCAAGGAGCTGGATCACAAGTGAAGTAATTGGTTCTCAAACCAGCTCCCATGTGGTATGCTCTTGTTACAGGTTTAACCCTCTGTGCCACATTGCTGGCCCCTAACATAAAATGTTTAGGAAGCTCAATGTGAAAATAATAAAGCAACATATAAGACTTTCTTCACCCCTTTTAAGACATACCTAATTGTGTGTTTATCTAAGCCTACCCCCAGGAAACTGCCAGTCAGCTGGTTTGATTTTGCCAGCTTCCGCTGGGTCCAGCACAAGACTTTAACAAAAGATGACTCAGTGCTAAAGCAGATTTACACAGTTGCTATCTTCTGACAGCTGAGTAAAGTAATTGGAAGAGGGAAAGGATATCTGGGGTTGTTCCATCTGAGTCTCTGCTGTCCATTCTCTTGGAAACTGAGTTCAGTGTAAAGAAAATGAGAAAGGTGGAGAAGACGGCCTTGTCATTATTACATGCAGCTTTCCTTCTCATTCACTCTTAAAATCTTGAAGTTGCTTTTTCTAACACCAACTCTAAGTTCCTGACCCTGTGCCCTTTAGTTTAACAAGTTTCTGTTTTAAAATTTATTTTTGGGGGCCTGGCACAATAGCTTAGCAGCTAAAATCCTCATCTTGAACACGCCGGGATCCCATATGAGTGCCAGTTCTAATCCCGGCAGCACCGCTTCCCATCCAGCTCCCTGCCTGTGGCCTGGGAAAGCAGTCGAGGATGGCCCAAGGCCTTGGGACCCTGCATCTGCGTCGGAGACCTGGAAGAGCTCCTGGCTCCTTCCTGGCTGCTGGCTTCAGATTGGCTCAGCTCCAGCTGTTGCGGGCCGCTTGGGGAGTGAACCATTGGAAGGAAGATCTTCCTCTCTGTCTCTCCTCTTCTCCATCTGACTTTCCAATAGAAATAAATAAATTTCTTCAAAAAATTTATTTGGGGCCCGGCGCGATAACTTAGTGGTTAAAGTCCTCACCTTGAATGTGCCAGGATCCCATATGGGCGCCAGTTCTAATCCCGGCAGCTCCACTTCCCATCCAGCTCTCTGCTTGTGGCCTGGGAAAGCAGTCGAGGATGGCCCAAGGCCTTGGGACCCTGCACCCACCCGCGTGGGAGACCTGGAAGAGCTCCTGGCTCCTGACTTAGGATTGGCTCCACTCTAGCTGTTGCGGCTGCTTGGGGAGTGAACCATCAGACAAAAGATCTTCCTCTCTGTCTCTCCTCCTCTGTGTATATCTGCCTTTCTAATAAAAATAAATAAATCTTTTTTTTTAAAGATTTGTTATTATTGGAAAGCCGGATATACAGAGAGGAGGAGAAACAGAGAGGAAGATCTTCCATCCGATGTTTCACTCCCCAAGTGAGCCGCAACGGGCCGGTCGGTGCGCGCCAATCCGATGCCGGGAACCAGGAGCCTCTTCCAGGTCTCCCACGCGGGTGCAGGGTCCCAAAGCTTTGGGCCGTCCTCGACTGCTTTCCCAGGCCACAGGCAGGGAGCTGGATGGGAAGTGGAGCTGCTGGGATTAGAACCGGTGCCCATATGGGATGCCAGTGCGTTCAAGGCGAGGACTTTAGCCGCTAGGCCATGCTGCCGGGCCCAAAAATAAATAAATCTTTTAAAAAGTTTATTTGGGGCAAGCATTGGTGGGGTTAAGACACTTACCTGCTATGCTGACATTGCATATTGGGGCTAGTTTGAGTCCTGGCTGCTCCACTTCCAGTCTGGTTCCCTGCTCATGGCCTAGGAAGGAAGCAAAACTTGCCCCAAGAGCATGGGGTCCTGCCACCCAGGTGGGAGACCCAGCAGTAGTGTTGGACATTGTGGCCATCTGGGGATTGGACCAGCAGATGAAAGATCTGTCTCTCCTCTATAACTCTTTCAAATAAGTAAATCTTTTAAAAATGTATTTATTTAAAGGGCAGAGATAAAAGATAAGGATGTTTTGTCAATTGTTTTGTAACTGAAGTGTCCACAACAGCTGGAGCTAGATCAGGCCAGATCTGGAAATTCATTCCAGATCTCCTGAGCGGCAGGGACCCTGTACCTGAGCCGTCAATTGCTGCCTCCAGGGTGTGCGTTAGCAGGAATCTGGAGTCTGAACAATAGCAGCCTTGAACCCAGGCACTCCGCGTTGAATGTGTGCAACCCAAACCACATCTTAACTACTCTGCTAAACACCTGACTCCAAGAATGACAGTTTCAAAGGACAGGAGAGATACCCACTAGATCGAGCAGAGACTGGGCTCGATTAGGATCTGGGAAAGTAAAAAGTAGTAAGTTGGCAGCCCTGGCACAGAAGTTGGAGACCAACAGTGAAGACAACGGATGGTAACCTTTGTCCGCATGCTACTTACATCACAATGGGTGGAGATAATAGTAATAAACAGGATATATAAGGAAAACACTGTATCCGATTGTGTTTGGTGTTAGGGAGAAAGGGTTAGGGGAACAGAAAGTTAATGGGGTATTATTTTATTTAGTGAAACCACAAAAAGCAATGCAGAGATGACATCTGAATGAAATACTTAGTTATATTTACAACTGGTTATTCCAAGGCAGTTTGTCACAAACTGGCTTATCTGCAGCTCTTGGAAGAAATACTGAAACGCCCGTTTCTGTAGGTAAAACGGGAAGTTGAAAGCAGATGACAGTAGGCTCCCCTTCTCAGCTCAGTGGTCTCAGGCAGCAACAAAAACCACCTCAAACTTTCCTGTCCCTTTAAAAATGGCGGCGGGGCGCCGGCCGACGACGCCATAGGCTGACGGCGAGGGCGAGGGCGGGGCGTGCGCGCGGTGTCCGCCCGCTACGGCAAGCCGGAGGCAGCAAGATGGCGGCGGCGGAGGACAGCTGTGGTGCAGGGCCCGAAGCGGACCGCGAACTGGAGGAGCTTCTGGAAAGTAAGAACCCGAAAGGGGAATGACCCGAAGAGGGCGGGGGTGGCGACCCATTCAGGGCTTTAAGTGACCCAGAGATATTTGGGACTAAACCGGAGAGACTCTGCGAAGCTTGGACGGGGGCGGGGATCTGACTGTGACCCCTGAGAAAAATCTCGGAGTCACCCTGCCAGCTTCCTCGTAGGCTGGAAGTGGGGAGCTCCCTGCAAGAAAGGGGAGCTGTCACCGGCTTTGCCCGGTCAGGGTTTCTTCATGCCCGTGTTTTTGAGGAGGACTTAGTTCTCGGAGTCTGACTTCCTGCCAGCAGCGGCTTCGGTCCTCGGTGGGTGGTGAAATGGACACTCAGGAATTGCTTGCGTTACCTTGCAGTGTGTCCTCGACGCAGGAACTTTGGCCCTTCCCAGGCCTTTCCCTCCCCAGGCCCCCTGTGTTATCAGTTCAGGCCAACTCCTTCTGTGTTGAGAAACTGAGGGTGCAAGGATCCCAGGGGGAAAATGGTTCATCCCCCCCGAAAGACCACGGAGGTTCTGTGCTTCCTTAGCCTCGTCTGCCACTTCCCTGTTGTTTGCTGCCTTGCGTGGGTTCTGTGCCCTCTCCTTAGGCTTGGCAAGCGGACAGGGTGCTGACAACACATGCTCTTCAGGGCAGAGGTGAGCTGGGCCGTCTCTTACCCAATCACAGGTGTGGGCAGGCAGAAGAAATAGCAAACAGCGAGGAGTGCCAAGTGAATGGGCAGATGGTTATCTGCATCCGTGAAACCCAAGGGGAGGACCAGCAAGCACTGATCCCCCTACAAGGGGTGCAGCCTGGACTCTTTCTGCCTCTCCTGGCACCAAGACCAACAGGAAGCAGGGGGCATAGTGCGTGCTTTCTTGCCACCTGTCATCCCCCTTAGGACTCCTTACCTCAGGAAGTGAGGGCACCCAGGTCTCTGTATAGGAACCCCAGGTTAGCATTAGGGTATGTATGTGGAGAGGGTTGTGCAGAGTGCTTTAGCCCTTTCCTCCCTTCTCTCAGGGGAATACCTGTTTGACCTTAAGGGATTTCTTCTCTTTGTCTCTATAAAGTAGATCATCTGGATGGGAGTGGGAAGTTATTTGCTGGGTTGGCTGGGAGGGAGAGACAAAAAAAAAAAGGGAATACTGAGCGAGGTTGGCAGTTTGAAAGATCATTTTTCCTAATGCTTTGCCCAGAAGCCCCCCAGCCTTACAGCCTCATCCATCCCCAACATATACACCGTGTCTCTTGTCTCTGAAGGTGCTCTTGATGATTTCGATAAAGCCAAACCCTCCCCAGCACCCCTTCCTACCACCACGACCCCCGATGCTTCGGGGCCCCAGAAGAGATCGCCAGGAGACACTGCCAAAGTATAAATTCCAGTCCCTTGCGGGAGGGAGAGGGAGGGCATGCAGCTCTGAGCAGAGGCGGGGCGGGCCCCCTTGGGCCAGACGGGAGGCGGGGAAGGGTGCCTTGGCCTCACACTGCTGAGTGCTGCTTCACAAAGTCCTTGTGCAGCAGGGACTTGAGGCTGACTAGAAGAATCTCAAGGAAATACCTTGGGAAAAGAACAGGTTAACGTGGTTGGGTTGGTATGCTAGCTCATACCCTTGGCTCACTGGCTCCATGCCTTTCTTGCTGTCCTCATTAGGATAGGTGGTTAGAATGACCTCTGTAGGTGGCTAGGAGGGAGGCCCTGCATCTCCAGGAGCCTTCCTGTGGCTTCTGTCAGAGGCCAGGTACAGTGATGTACAGTACAGGAGGACCTGTGGTTGCCCCTTCCCTACAGGATGCCCTTTTCGCCTCCCAAGAGAAGTTTTTCCAGGAGCTGTTTGACAGCGAGCTTGCTTCCCAAGCCACGGCTGAGTTTGAGAAAGCGATGAAGGAGTTGGCTGAAGAAGAGCCCCACCTGGTGGAGCAGTTCCAGAAGCTCTCAGAAGCCGCAGGGAGAGTGGGTGAGGAGAGGACCCCACCAGAAAGTGAACTTATCCAAGCAGATTTCTGAAGGCACTGTTGCTCAGGAACACAGAATGCTTAGTAAAACTGATAGCAGTGACGATGTCACAGCTGAGGGGTGGGCTGAGGCCTGGGTGAAGGGAACACTGGTGGGCAAAGAGATGGGATAGGTTGGCAAGTAACGGAAAGGAGTATTGAAAAGTCACAATGTTAGAGTGTTTCACTATGGAGATTAAAGTGATACACAGTCATGTAGATTTAGGAACTTACTCTGAAGAGAACTGTAGAATATTCCAAGATTTGAAGTGATAATAATTCACTAGTCCATGCACGTATCATTGATGTCCAAGCTGCTAACAGCTCAGTCCAGGTAAACAGATGACTGAATCCTGAATGATCTCTGCTCTCTTGATCTTCCCTAGGCAGTGACGCGACCTCCCAACAAGAATTTACTTCTTGCCTAAAGGAGACACTAAGTGGACTAGCCAAAAATGCCACTGACCTTCAGGTGAGGGGGGAAGGGGTCACAGCTTGTGGTGCAGACACTTCCCCAGCAGTGTCATCAAAACACTGGCATCTGTGCTTATCCTCCTGAACTGGTCACCTCCTCGCTGTTTTAGATGTGTCTTTCGCTCCTGAAAGAGTGGCAAACATCTCAAAAAGACAGTGCGCCAACTCCTCTCTCTCTGTCTCTCGTCCTGTCTAGAACTCAGGCATGTCAGAAGAGGAGCTGACCAAGGCCATGGAAGGGCTGGGTATGGACGAAGGGGATGGGGAGGGGAACATTCTCCCCATCATGCAGAGTATTATGCAGAACCTGTTATCCAAGGATGTGCTGTACCCATCGCTGAAGGAAATCACAGAAAAGGTTTGTGAACTTGTGCTTGTTCTCCTCACCCTGTATAGCAGCTCGTACTTTGCTCAGAGCTTGTTGGGAAAGAGTGACTGACATGCACAACTCTCAGTTTTTTTTTTCCTCCTTCAGTTAGCATGGGAAGAACTAGACATTGGGCTAGTATTGTCTGTATCAGACACCAAGAATATCTTGGGAAGAGAGGAAATCCTGGGGCCACTATGTAGAACACTGGGTTAAGCTGCTGCTTGTGACACCTGCATTCTGTATCTGAAAGTTGGTTTAAGTCCCAACTGCTCCGCTTCTGATCCAGCTCCCTGCTAATGCTCCTTGGAAGTACTTGGGTGCTGGGGTTCTGGGCTCCCAGGTTTGGGCTGGCCAGGCCCTGGCTGTTGTGGCCACTTGGGGAGTGAACCAGTAAGTAGGAGATCTCTTAGCTTCTCCTCGCTCTGTCATTCTGCATTTCAAACAAATAAGTCTATGAAAAATGAGGAATAGAGATTCCTTCAGTTCTATTTTTCTGGTTCAAGACTCTGGGATTAGCTTTATGTATTTGAAAGGCAGAGTGGCAGAAGGACAGGGAGCTCTTCCGTTTGCTGATTCATTCTCCAAACAGCCAGGAATGACTAGGATCAGGCCAAGCTAAACGCTAGGAGTCAGGAACTGTATCCTGGTCTCCTGCATGGGTATTAGGAGCCCAAGTATTTTTTTTTTTAAAGATTTATTTATTTTTATTACGAAGTCAGATATACAGAGAGGAGGAGAGACAGTGAGGAAGATCTTCCATCCGATGATTCACTCCCCAAGTGAGCACAACAGCCGGTGCTGCGCTGATCTGAAGCCGGGAACCAGGAACCTCTTCCGGGTCTCCCACACAGGTACAGTATCCCAAAGCTTTGGGCCGTCCTCAACTGCTTTCCCAGGCCACAAGCAGGGAGCTGGGTGGGAAGTGGAGCTGCTGGGATTAGAACTGGAGCCGATATGGGATCCCAGGGCGTTCAAGGTGAAGACTTTAGCCACTAGGCCACACCGCCAGGCCCCAGGAGCCCAAGTATTTGAGCCAGCCCCTGCTGCCTTCCCAGGCACATTAGCAGAGCTGGATCAGAAGCAGAGCAGCTGATATAGGGTACCCCAGACCTTGAACTGTCACCCCAATGTATGATGCCAGTGTTGCAACCTTTTCCTGCCTTATCATCATATTGACCTGTTAGAATTCTGACATCATTCATTTCTCCAGCAAGGATTCACTGAGTGTGTTTTGACCTTTTTATCATGGATAATCTAAAAGTGGTTTAAATAATGGTCCCATCAAAGTACTGATAGCTTTTCTGAAGAGATAAAATGTAGGAGTGACTGAAAGCAGTGTGTGGTTAGGCACCTCATGGCCACCTATCACAGAGCAAAGTATTTTGTGATAACACATCACAGAAACATTTTGCCAATCTGTGGTGCCCATAAGTGATAATATAGCCAGATGATCTGGCTGGAGTCTGTCTTACTTCTCATAGTAAATTGCTTATTTAGCTCTGCCTGCTATGTCTTCCTCCTTTTCACATTCTATAGGTTGTTTCTGTTGTTGTTACCTTTTTGTGTCAGCTGTTGTCTTAATTTTTCCCCCCACCTGTTCTGTCTTTCCTTAGTATCCAGAATGGTTGCAGAGCCACCGGGAGTCCATACCTCCAGAGCAATATGACAAATATCTGGAGCAGCACAGTGTCATGGGCAAAATATGTGAGCAGTTTGAGGCAGAGACACCGACGGACACTGAAGCCACTCAGAAGGCTCGTTTTGAGACGGTGCTGGATCTCATGCAGCAGGTAGGGACTCCTTTGTCCATCTGCCTGCTGGTGCTGTCCACACAGGTATCCGTTGGAGGAGGTGTCTGGGAATGATGCTATGCTACTAAAGCCAGAAAGAAGGAGCACCACAGAGGCCTTGTGATCAGAGACCATGTGACAGAGAGTCCGCCACAGTCAGATTTCTTTTCGGGGCTCCTCCATCCTCTGGGGCTTTTCTCCAGCTCATATTCCTCTCTCCTCACTTTCTAGCTACAGGATTTGGGTCATCCTCCAAAAGAACTGGCAGGGGAGATGGTGAGTATGTTTTCTCCTCCTAAACGTTAATCTCAGCCCCAGTTGCTAAAAATCTGTAACCTCTGGTGATTGTACCTAAGATGATGAATGTGGCTCCTGGGGATGGACCTTTAGAAGATCTAACCTGAAGTATGAGCACTTATCTGAGTCCCTTCATCTCTTCTCCAGCCTCCTGGCCTCAACTTTGACCTGGATGCCCTCAATCTTTCGGGCCCACCAGGTGCCAGTGGTGAGCAGTGTCTGATCATGTGAAACACAACACATTTTCCTCCCCGAGTCCCTGCCACGGGGAAGATCTGGAGTCGGCAGAACCACTGGAAACTGAGGCAGGAGTGTCGTCTGCTGAAGCAGTCTGCCCACTGTCTCCTCATCCCATTCAGGACTGTGCCATACTAGCTGAGGCTTTTCCTCCTTATAGGAATAGGATCTGTTCTGCGGGCCTCTTCTGTGAGCCCTACTCCATTATGGTTTTTGCTGCTAACAGAGGCCCAGCTACCTGCCAGATGAAGAAGGCATCCGTTTGGGGACATGTGTCTTCCTCTCACTCCCAGAGTGTTGTATGTGGCGGTACTGATGCCCACTTGTATGCCCAGGGTCTTTGTGCCTTGTATCTGCTTCCTCTCTGATCTAGGGCATGGGGGCAGACTTCCAGGACTCTGTTTCTTCTGGGCAGAATGAAAGTGGAGAGAAACTTGGCCTGGGCTGGGGCTATAAGTCTGTCACCATGTCCTCTGACCTTTAGACAGACTATTGTGAATTCCACGAAGAGAAAGGGCTTTTGCGTCTACTCACAGTAGAATTGGAAGAGGAGCCCTGGGATTCTCTTCTCCCTAGGTGCTGAGCCCTCCATTCCCCATTCCAACCTGAGAACTCGAGTTACTACCCTGGTTCTTCTACTATGCTGTTGAGCTGGGTGAGCCCAGCTCTCAACTGCCACTTTTGGCCTCCTGCCTACCCTCTTACCACCTCTGTCTGAAAGATTGGTTGATTGCAGTCCTGCTGAGCCCCAGCCATTACAACAAAAGACCCATCCTTTTTTTTTTTTCTTTGCCATCATCTGATTCAACCATCACTCTCACTGACTCCCTCTCTCTTTGAAAACATGATGGTAGTCTCAGGTCCGAGAAATAAACAGAGCATTCTTCCAGACTACATTCTCACTTATTTAATAAACTGAATTCTCTTAGAATCCTGCCCCTTGGTTTCGAAAGGGAAAGGGGGATGAATATAGCCTGGGTCCCTTTCCCTGCAGGCCCTTTGGGACAGTGTCTAATAAATACTCTAAGTGAGGAGTGTGGCCTGTTTTTCATCTAGACCTTTTTCTGATCTTGTTAGCTTCTGTAAGCTGCAAAGTGAGAAATGTTAGGGGACTAGTGTCCTACAGTATTGTGGTTCTGGGTCCACCAATACTGCTTTCTGGGCTCAGTCTGCACCCGAGTTTGCAAAGGAGACTGGGTAGCCATATTTCAGTCTGGAAAACCTTCACTTAGCATTGTGTTTCAACATTTCACAGTAGTGTTAGCAGTGTGCTTTTATTTTTTTTTTTTTTAAGATTTATTCATTTTATTACAGCCAGATATACAGAGAGGAGGAGAGACAGAGAGGAAGATCTTCCATCCGATGTTTCACTCCCCAAGTGAGCCGCAACGGGCCGGTGCGCGCCAATCCGAAGCCGGGAACCTGGAACCTCTTCCGGGTCTCCCACGCGGGTGCAGGGTCCCAAGCTTTGGGCCGTCCTCAACTGCTTTCCCAGGCCACAAGCAGGGAGCTGGATGGGAAGTGGAGCTGCCGGGACTAGAACCGACGCCCATATGGGATCCCGGGGCTTTCAAGGTGAGGACTTTAGCCGCTAGGCCATGCCGCCGGGCCCAGCAGTGTGCTTTTACACAGTAAATTGTAAATTATTTCTCTCTGAGCTGACCTTGTCCTACTCTGAGGCTCCTGATGAATCTGGGAACCGTGACTGCCATGTGTTGACAGATGCTCTGGTGTGCCCAGTGTATGGATGACCAGTTATTTTTATTCAGAAAATGACTTGTTGTAGTAGGTTTACATTCTGACATGTCCTTTTCCCCTGGATTCAAACTCCCTTCCCAACCCCGCACCCCCGATGATCCCACATGTTCTGTGGTAAGGGCAAAGAAGGAAATAAGGAAATGTTCTCAAGGCCTCAAGTTGTTTTGAGAAGGTTTTGTATCTATACCTTAGCAGAGTACGACGGAGCCCAGATCTGCATGTGAACTCCTGTGCTTCTTCAAGTGATGGCGTGACACAAACAGGCTTGTGATGATGGTAATGGGACCTGAACCCCAATATTCTCCCCTTGAGCTACAGCCAAAAACTAGGCGAGGATAGAGAGGAGGAAGGAGTAACAGATGACCCTGCCTCTTTTGCTCACTGTCTCAGTCAAGAGTCTCACTTTTGCTGACCTGCCTGGGGCTGCCAGGAATCTAGGTAGGTGCTCTGGCATTGGCTTTGTTCCCAGTGTATTTACTTTTCATTTCTATTTTGATTAAATGATCAGCTTAACCTCAGAAGGCTGTACTTGTGGAAATTGTTATTTGAATGATTATAGGACTTACAATGGAGTGTTGAGCAGTCCTTCTCAAAATGTGTGGTAAAGAACTAGGTTTTTGGCTTGTTTTTAAACAATCTAATCCTTTGTCCATATTCGTTTCCATTACCCACGGTAGTTTTATACTTTATACTCTGCTCCCCACCATGAAAATTTGGCAGCACCCAAAACCCCCTGGATCGTTGAGCAGGTTGAGTCTACTGGTCATGTCATTGGATACACACAATGTCAAGTGATAGGAAGTCACTGAACTGTGAAATCCTAATTCCTCATGCCACGTACTGGTATCAACAACAGCCAAAACTGCTGCAGATCAGCAGAAGTCTGCCTGCTATCTATGAGCAGCACTGCACTGGGCAATTCTTGGTGTCTGTATGATCATAGCTAAGACAGTAACATTTTTGTATTTTTATACAAGAATCACTTTGACAGAATTTGCTCTTCAGCAAAAATGTGTCACTCTGAGGACATGGTTAACATGTCATCACATTACAACATTTTTGATGCTTAAAAAAAACCACCACAAAATTTGGATTTAAGCTGCATATTTTTGGTGCTAAAAGTGTTTTGTTTTTTAATCTTTTTAAGATTTATTTATCTTTACTGGAAAGTCAGATTTACAGAGAGAGAAAGAAAGATCTTTCATTCTCTGGTTCATTCCTCAAGTGGTCACAGTGGCCAGAGCTGAAACGATCGGGAGCCAGGACCTTTTTCCGGGTCTCCCACGCAGGTGCGGTGTCACAACGTTTTGGGCCGTCCTCTACTGCTTTCCCAGGCCACAAGCAGGGAGCAGGAAGGGAAGTGGAGCAGCCTGGGTACAAACTAGTGTCCATATGGGATCCTGGTGCATGCAAATCAAGGACTTTATCCACTACACTACCACACTAGGCCCATACTGAAAGTGTTTAAAGAGAGTGTTCATTTGCTACACAGTTCTGTATGTTAGGTAGCAAATTTGTGGCTCTGTGGCTTAATGCATTAATAATTGAATTCCGTCAGAATTTATGGCAATAGAAACATTTTCCTCCAATGCTGTGGCATGTTATAAGGGCTCCATGTTTGTGTCTAGATGGCTTTTGGGAGCTTAGGAGAAACCAGCCCATTTTTGCAAATGGCAGAACATATAGAGAAAGCCCAGAAGACTTAGAGGAAATGGACCTGATCTTGATGAATGAATGTCCTGTAACAGGAAAAGCTGTCAGTTGACCAGACTTCTGAAAGGCCTCAGGAGGTTTTTTTGTTTGCTTGTTTTGTTTTAATGCAATAGAAATGGCACCGATGAGGGAGTATCAGCATCCTTCAGAAGATTAGAAGTAGCTGTTTCTATAGATTGAGGCCAGTGTAGGGTATTTCAGGAACTGCTTGCCTTAAAAACAATGGACCCAATAAGTTCATACCTTACAGAGAAGGCGAGAGGGACAACGGTTAACTGCTGAGAGTAAGATGGGTGTATTTCGGGCCCGGCGGCGTGGCCTAGTGGCTAAAGTCCTCACCTTGAACACCCTGGGATCCCATATGGGCGCCGGTTCTGGTCCTGGCAGCTCCACTTCCCATCCAGCTCCCTGCTTGTGGCCTGGGAAAGCAGTTGAGGACGGCCCAATGCTTTGGGACACTGCGCCCGTGTGGGAGACCTGGAGGAGGTTCCTGGTTCCTGGCATCGGATCGGCGCGTACCGGCCCGTTGCGGCTCACTTGGGGAGTGAATCATCGGACGGAGGATCTTCTCTGTCTCTCCTCCTCTCTGTATATCTGACTTTGTAATAAAAATAAATCTTAAAAAAAAAAAAAGATGGGTGTATTTCAGTAAGGGTAACAAGGTCCAAGTAGAGATGGCCAATAGAATGTGAGTGGTCCTGAAAGCACAATAGGCAGCCAAGGAGAGAAGGCTCGAGGTAGTGACTTTAGTGAAAAATCACAATTCCTCACCCAGTGTCTTTTCTTTTGCTCTTCTCTCTGTGTGTGTGTGTGTATGTAATAGATAGATAGATAGATATTTAAAGATTTATTTTATTTTTATTGGAAAGTCAGAGAGGAGGAGAGACATAGAGGAAGATCCTCTGTCCATTGATTGACTCCGTAAGTGGCCACAAATGACTGGAGCTGCGCTGATCCAAAGCCAGAAGCCACCTCTTGGGTCTCCCATGTGGGTACAGGGTCCCAAGGCTTTGCGCTGTCCTCAGCTGCCTTCTCAGGCCACAAGCAGGGAGCTAGATGGGAAGCGGGGCCTCTGGGACCAAAACCAGCAACCACATGGGATCCCAGGATGTGCAAGGCAAGGGCTCAGCTGCTAGGCTACTGTGCCAGGCCCCACTCTTTTTTTTTTTTTTTTAAGATTTATTCATGTTTATTGGAAAGGCAGATTTAGAGAGAGAAGGAGATAATAAAGAAAAAGATATTTCATCCATTGGTTCACTCCCTGAGTGACCACAACAGTTGGAGCTGAGCCAATCCGAAGCCAGGAGTCTCTTCTGGGTCTCCCATGCAGGTGCAGGGTCCCAAGACTTTGAGTCATCCTCTACTGTTTTCCCAGTCAGGGAGTTGAATCAGAAGTGGAGCAGCCGGGACATAAGCCAGTGCCCCTATGGGATCTCATTGTGTGGAAGATGAGGATTTAGCCACTGAGCCATCACACTAGGCCTCTTCACCAAGTTGCTAAGCCTGAGATCATTCTTAGACTCATGAGCTACCAGAGATTTTATTTTTAAAATAATCTTATCTGAAAGGTAGACTTGGGGGAGAGCTATAAAGAGAAAGACAAATCTTAGATCTACTGGTTCACTCCTGAAATGACCTGACTGAAGCCATAGAACTCTGGGTCTTTTCCCATGCGGCTGACAGGATCCTATGTGCTTCAGTCATGTTTTGTTGTTTATCTAGGTAAGGGTTGAAAACAGTGACCGCACTCAAAGCAACACTCATGGTATGCTAATGTTGCAGGCACTCGGTTAACCATTATATTGTACCACAATGCTAGTCCCATAAACTGTCAATTTGAAGAGAACCATTTACTCGGTTTATCATATAATAGTGAAAGAATACCCAGATTTCAAGTTTGTAAACACAGATGTAGGGTCTGAGTTGCCAGTAATACTCAAGGATGCAAAACACAGTGCCTCCCCCTCAGAGTACTCCCTGCTGTGCTCTCCGTAAGTTAGAGAAATATAGGGTCAGGGAATGAGCACTGCTCCAAATATGTCTCAAAGTGGATAGAAAATCCCACTTTCGGTTGATTCCAAATGTGTAATCGTAATGAATATATTTAGCAGTTGGCAAAAAGACCAAGAAGTATCCTCAAAACATTACCATGTATGCCAAGAAAGTAAATATTTATTTATTTATTTATTTGAGATAGTAAATATTTAAAAATTAAAAAAAAAAAAGCAGAACTCTGAGAATTGGCAGAGATTACTTATGAAAAACTTAGAGGATCACGCTCTCCTTTTGTTTGACTTGTCTGGCCCTTGCAAAAATCACATGGCTGATGGCGGATGACAAGTTTGTTACTGCAAACTTAGCCAATAGTAGTCCTGATTTTAGTGTTCACCATTGTGGTTCATTCACTGGACAGATTAGCACAGCCTCTCGTATAGGTATGTGTCTGTTAGCACATTCCCTCTAAAGTAAAGGACAGATAATTGCAGGCCTCTTAAAGTTTTTATGTATTTATTTTTATTGGAAAGACAGATATACAGAGAGAAGGAGAGACAAAGAGATCTTCCATCTGGTTCACTCAAGTAGCTGCAACAGCTGGAGCTGAGCTGATAGAAGCCAGGAGCTTCTTCCAGGTCTTCCCCAGGGGAACAGTGTCCCAACGCCTTGTGCCATCCTTTACTGCTTTCCCAGGCTATAAGGAGGGAGCTAGGAGGGAAGTGGAGCAACCGGGATATGAATAGTTACCCATATGGGATCCTGGCAGGTACAAGGCGAGGATTTAGCTTCTAGGCTACCACTCCAGGTCCCAGGCCTCTTACAGTTTTAGAGGCACATTCTGCACTTAAAATGCAAGATTCTGGGAGTCAATCCAGGGAGCCATATAACTTAAAAATTCCATAATACTAGGGGTATCTGCTGCAGGAGAATATGCGGTGTGGGTTTCTCTGGCAGACCCCATAAGAGTTCAGCCCAGAATTCAAGATTCTGAAGAAAAGAGTGCTATCTTTTTTTTAAAAGATTTATTTTTCTTGCAAACTCAGATATACAGAGAGGAGGAGAGACAGAGAAATATCTTCCATCCAATGATTCACTCCCCAAGTGACAATGGCAGGTGCTGCGCCAATCCAAAGCCAGGAGCCAGGAGCTCTTCCAGGTCTCCCACACAGGTGCAGGGTCCCAAAGCTTTGGGCCATCCTCGACTGTTTTCCAGGGCACCAGCAGGGAGCTGGGTGGAAAGTGGAGCTGCCGGGATTAGAACCAGCGCTCATATGGGATCCCGGCACGTTCAAGGTGAGGACTTTAGCTGCTAGGCCAGGCCGCCAGGCCCAAAAGAGTGCTATCTTAAGCAGAGAAATTTTTAGCATTTGAACAGTATTTCCTGGGATGCTGTCAGGCCCTGATAGAGACTTAGTACATGACCATGAGACAGCCTATACTTGTGACTCGTTGCCTATTTAATCAGTTGTTTTTCAGTTCAGCCAAATGATAAGGTTGTGTGGCTACAAACACATTCAGGAAGAAGCCTAAGCAAATTTGGTGGCAGAAGAAACAAGCAGCCTCAGGCCCCCACACTACCTAGCTCTGTTGACCAGCTTTATCTCAGCTCACATCTCTGGTCACATGAGAATTCTTTCAACCATCTGGCAGGAAAAAAAAAAATTATGTTTAGTTAATGAATGGACTGGTTTGCTCTGCTGGGGAAAGGTGGATTTAGCGTCTCACTGTGGCCCCCTTGAGAGTGGCCCTGAAGCCCCTTATGTGGGGCTTCAGGCAATATACTTGATTACTTTGGAAGAAGAGGTGAGCAGAGGTAAGGTTATGTATAAACCCACTGTTGTATTGGTTAGTGATGTTCAACAAGGTTTAGTGATGAGCATTGGGATGGGTCAGTGGCTGGGACCCGTTACAGAGTAATTGCCAGAAAAGCAGATGGTGAGGATGATGTGGTCAGGAGTAGCACAGCTATCCAGTGCTTGCACAGTGAGCTCATGTGTCTAGTTACGAAGCTAACCACCCCTAGTAGCATTTCTTTTCCCTCACCCAAGACCGATGTGATGCTACATGTCCAACCTGTCAGCATCCAAACAAGCCCTGAGTCTCCGGTCAGTGCTGTTCAGGATAACCAGCTGCCTAGTGGTGAGTGGATTACACTGACACTCCAGTTTGAAAGAGGCAAACGTTCATCCCCAGTAGTATTGAAGCGTTTTGTTGAGCCCATCCTGTCTACAGTGCCTCAGTTGGTGCTATCATTCAAGGACTTAGTGTAAATATTTGGTCTACTGTTATGAAGTCCAGTATAATGCCTTGGAATAAAGCAAAGCAAATATGTAATGGGCTGCAGGGCACACTAATCCTGCCAGATTCATTCAGGACGTGCTGCCTGGAAGGACAGTGGGATGACCTTTGGAAGAAACAGTTACAGTCTGGCAAGGAACGTGCTTCACAATGCAGTCTAAATGTAGGTGACAGGGTGCTTCATCTCCAGTAGGCCCTGGAACCAGTGAGTGGCAGTAGGAGTATCCTGTTTAATCGAATTCCTAGCAGTCTACTGGAAGAATTCGTATCTCTCGTCCCTACAACTTTAAGCCCTGGAGATCTAGATGTCCTCGTTCCCAAAGAGGATGTGCATCCGTCAGGTATTTGAGATGTTTGTTGCTGTCTGTCACCTTGGGTTTCTAACATCAGCAGACTTATCAGGCAAAGAAGAGAACATACCATACTGCCCAGTACAATTCACTTTGTTCATTTTGAGGAGGTAAAACTGCTGTGCAGAGGGCATAGAGGAAACTGTGATGTAATGTGATCTCTGTTGGTCTTCCCATACTTCATTTTTACTGTAAATGGGCGGGGTCACCAGGGCTTTGAGTCTGCGGTCACCCTGCCAGATAAGCCATCTAGATCAGCACAGATGCTAGTCTAGAGGAGATGAATCTAGAATAGGTGGTGGAGACAGAGGAGTGAGTATCACTCATAGCTTCAGGACCCACTGCAGCAATACTCCCCCTTAAGTATTCACAGTAATAGTTAACACCTTAATCTGTATAGTTGTCTAACTTCTGTCCTGTCTTGCTTACCTTCATTATAGGTTTCACTTGAGAGCACACACACTATAAACCATTTGCACAGAATTTCTTTGTTAGATTTTGCTTCCAGTGAATCCAGCCTAAAATTGGTAAATACTGGCACCAGGAGATAACAGGAATAGGAGGGCTTTGGGCTTGTCAGCAGTCCGCGGTAAAGGTTAGTTTGATTTTAGAATGCAAAAGTGCCCCCCCGTCTGTAGGCAGCTGCCTAGGTTACCTTGTACCTAGGTAAGTGTTACACTGTGGGAAAAAAGCAGCCAATAGCTGGTGGGCATTCTGGGCCTGGTTAATGCCAACTCTGTGAGATAACTATACCAGTGTGCAGCATAGTTGGTGATTTTTTTTAACATGCAGGGAGCTCTGTGTGCCACTGCAGAGGGGGTGGAGGATTCCAGGCCAGGATGTGTCACCTCATCCTCTAGGTGGGGATGGGGGAAAAGGCTGCATATTGCCCAGGAGAGGGCACCTGGGGTCTTGTTAGAGTGGGGACCTCTGAGAGTATATTTGACAAGTGAGGAGTGACTTCTGGGGGCTTCTACATACCTGCAAGTGTTGGGGCAGAGGTGGGCCACATGAAGCTGAGCCACAGCACCCACCAGAACATGAACCAGATCTGGGGAACAGATTCTGTAGGGATTTTATGAGCTTGTCTCTCTGGGACTATAGCAGCTGGCAGTTTATGTGAAAGTTGGGGGTGGTGATGAGCTAAGCCAGATTGGACCATGGAATTTATTGACACTCATGGGAGCCAGTGCTGGGAGGAGGCTGGTCTATGCCAGTCTGCAGCACCCAGTGGCACATGCAAAGGCTGAGACTGAGTGCAGACCATACCAAGTAGGGACATGGCACCACTGGTACGTGTGAGAACCAGGGCTGGGAGCTGGCCTGGTAGGGGGATTTCAAGAACTCCACTGCTAGGCCACAACTCCCATTGGGGAGCACAAGAGCTGGGGGTAGACCAGGCAGTGTCGTAGCACTTGTAGGCATGTGGGCCAGATCTGGGGGCAGGATGGGGTGTGGTCATGCCAAGCTAGTCTAGGCTGCAATACTCACCAGTGAGAGCAGAGACAGAATGGGCCATGCCAGGCTGGTGCAAAGCACCTGCCGGCATGTACAAGATCTGGGTCTGGGAATGGGCCTGGAGAGGAACTTGCAGGACTCCCCTGCTAGGCTGTAGTTTCCACTGGTAAGAGCAAAAGCCAGATCTGGAGGCAGACCAGCAAGGCTGCAACACCTGTCAGCATGCACATAAGCTGGTTCTGGGGACAGGACAGACTGGCTAAGCCCCAGTACCTGTTGGTGTTCACGAAAGCCAAAATGGGTGTGGAATGTGCCAGGCCAGGCTGTGGCACTGCTTGTTCATGTGAAAACCAAGTCTGGGGTGGGCCAGGCTTGGCTAGGCTGTAGTACCTGCCAGTGAGAACCAGAATGGGAGTGAGCCAGTGGAGCTAGGCTGCCATACGCACTGGTGAATGCCAGAACTAAGAGTGGGCCATGTCAGGCTGGGATGCAGAACTGATGGCCATATGAGAGATCCAGACCCAGGAGCAGGCCTGGTAGGAGAACTTGGGGAACTCCCTGCTAGGCCAAAGATCCTGCTATTGAATTTGAGAGCCAGGGCTGGGGACAGGCTAGGCCAGGTTGGACTGCAACACCTGCTAGTTCACATGAGGACTGGAGCTGGGAGTAGGCTAGGCTAAGCTGCTGCACCCACCAGTGAGAACTGGGTCTGCGGTTGGGCCAGGCTGAGCTGAGCTACAGCACCTGCTGGAGAATGCCAAGATTAGGAGTAGGCCATGCCAGACTTGGCTATAGCATGCACTGACATACACAAGACCTAGAGCCAGGACCAGGCCTGGTAGGGGAACTTCAGGGACTCCCCTGTTGGCCACTACTTTCACTGGTGAGCATGTGATCTGGGTAGGGCTGTAGCACCCATCAGTTGGCATATGGGCTGAATCTGGGTACAAGCCAGGTTGGGCTAGGCTACTGTATCTGCTGGTGCATTGCAGAGCCAAAATGGGAGGTCAGCAGGGCTAGGCCACAGCACTTACTTGACAAGTCCTGGAATTGGGTAAAAGTCCTGTCAGGCTTGATTGCTGTACCCCCAGCAACAGCAGGGTCTAGGGCTGGGAGAAGGCCTGGTAGGGGAACTGTAGACACTCTCCTGCTGGACTACAGCTCCCACTGGTGAGCACAAGAGCAAGGGCTGGGGGTAAGCCAGACTGGACAAAGTGGCAGCACCCAACAGGATATATGTGGGCCTAGTCTGGAGACAGGGTGGAATGAGCTAAGCCACAGCAACTATGGTTACATATGAGGACTAGATGGGGTATAGGATAGGCTGAATTAGGTTACAACAGATGCCAGCATGCACAAAATTCAGGGCTGAGAGCAAGCCTGGAGGGTTATTGGGGGTCTCCATGACTAGGCTGCAGCAACAGCTGGTGTGTATGAGGACAGGATCTGGGCACCCGGTGGTTCTTGTGAGAGAGGGCTGCAGGCGGAATTGACCAGGCAACTGCATAACTGGCATGTGGTATGTGCATTGAACCTGACCCTGCACTAGCTGACCCTCACAAGAGGCAAGTCTGTGGTTAACCCAAGTGAGATTTCTTGGAGGACTCCACAACCACATGGCTGGACTCAGACCCTGGAAAATCACAGGATGTGTGGTTTTACCTTGGAGTCATGTATTTGAACTGGGCTCACTCAGTTGTTGATGTCTGTGCAGAGGACAACATACCCAGATGCACACAGGAACATGACAGCCAGCTCATCTAAGTCAGCAGAGGACAACAAGTTCTTTGTCAGAGGATGGAAAGCAGAACAGGTTGGAGAACTCTCCTTGCCAAGCTTTGCAGCAAGTGTCTGGTCCTGTGGATGCTCTAAGGTGGACTTGATCAACCAATAGACCTTAGAAGGATTTTCTCAACCCTGGATCAACAAAGCTGACAATGTCCCAGAACTATCAAAACCACTCAAGTAACACTCTCAGAACATTCTTCCCCACATCAGGGTCTCAAATGATGTCCCCCATTTCTGAGTACTGATGTAATGTGACAGCAAGGAGTGGTCCCCTATCCTGCCCCCCAGCAGACACAGGAAGAAAAGAACTAAATATCCCATTCACCTTCTTCCATACCTCTACCCTCTAATCAAAGGCCCACTGGGCATGCATCTTCTGAAGTATGTAAAGAATATTAAAAACAAAAAATTTTAAAGAATGGTAAAGTGCCATTGTTCAGAACAGAAGGCAACTTTAGCTAATAAAATGTATCTTAAAAACATTGCTGACATATGTAATGGTGGAAGGGCAGATGCTTTTCCCCTAAGATCAGGAACAAGACAATGATACCCACTCTCGTTATTTCCAGCCAACATTACACTAAAAGTTGCAATCAGGGCAAATAGGAAAGAAAAATAAGTAAAAGGCAATGTCATTAGAAAAAAAAATAGGTTGGTGGGTGGAGTCCAGGTAAATCTGCTCAGAGGTGCAGGTACTTTACTCTCCCAGCCACATGGCTATGGCTGGGAGAACCTGCGCTGGGCCAGGCTTCCTGCTGGGGATCTTAGCCCCCTGTCCACCACTGCCAAGCGGTGGGCAAATCTTTGGCTTGCCTAGGCCTGAGAGATTTCGCCCACTGGCCACCCAGTGGCAAGCTCTGGGGTCTTGCGGATGTGGAATTACTGCCCAGGGATATCCATTTATAAGGCCATTGTATGTGTAGGTGAGGAATGAATCCTGAGGCACACCCAATGACAGGGCCACTGTATTTGCAGGTAAGCAAGGAGACTGAGAATAGGTGGTTTGGAGAGGAGAGACTAGAAGATCTGTATCGGTCAGGCTGATGCACCAGCCCACATGGGAGTCCTGAGTTGAGCTTGTTAGCATGGAACATTGCTGACCACCACATGCCAGTCCATGCGAAAGCTAGCACTGGGAACCTGTCCAGCAGGACTAGATTCCAGTACCAGACTGAATGTTGGAATGGGAGCCAGGTCACATTAGGCAGGGTCATGGCACTAACCAGCATGCAAAAGAACCTGTTCCGGGGACAGATTCTGTGGGGAATGTGTGGGCCAAACCTGTAGAAAGATAAGTTCTGCTGGTTAGCTCAAGAGTTGTGGTGATGGGCTGAGCTAGCTGTGACCTTGGAACCTGCGAACACTCACGGTGCAGGGACTGGGAATAGTCTGGGCAGGCTCAGGCTGCAACATCCGCATGTGCATCCTAAACAGGGTACTAGGCAGGCCAGCCTGCAACATTCATCAGCTCAAACTAGGCCAAGATGGAGGGGCAGGCTAAGCTGGGCAAAGGCCTAGCACCCGCTGGCATGTGTGAGATCTGGGCCTGGAAGTGGGCCAACTGAGGGAACTTGGGAAATTCCCCTAGTGGGTCATGTGAGCATGTGATACAGGCCTCGGAGTTGGGCAAGCTGGGCAAGATAGCTCCATCCTTTGGCAAGTATGTGGGTTAGTTTTGGAAAGGGGTGAACCAGGCAGGGCCAAGCAAACCTTAGCTCACTGGCAAGTATGGAAACCAGGCTGAAGTGCAGGTTGTGCCGGGCTAGACTGTCACAGCTACTGGTTTACATGAGTTAGGGATGAGAGCAGACTGAGCAGGGCTCATCCAGAGTTAGGACTAGGGGCAGGCAAGGGCAGGCCAGGCTACAGCATCCAAAGGCAAAGGCCAAGACAGGGGAGGGACTATGCCAAGCTGGGTCAGAGCAACCACTGGCACTCACAAGATCTATGGCTGGGAACAGGCCTGGTTGGGGAGCTAAGGGAATGCCCTGGCCAGGTTGTGGTTCACACTGGTAAGTGCAAGGGCCGGAGTGGGGCTGCTGTCTGGTCTGGACATGGATGCAGTGTCCCTTGGTACAAGTGTGGACTGGGATCTGGGGTACGACAGACTTGGCTAGACTCTAGCACCCACCGGTGCTCATGAGAACCAGGATAGGCATAGGACGGGCTAGGTTAGGTCTCTGCCCCCTGCTGAGCCATGTGTGAACTGTGTCTGGGTGTGGACCAGGCTTGGCTGGTCTGTAACATCCAACAGTAAAAACCAGATTGGGTGAGGGCCGGTCAGGAAAGGCCACTGTTCCTGCTAGGACAGGAGGTGGACTAAGTAGGCCTGGGCCATGGACCCAGCAGTGTGCACAAGATCTGGTATTGGGAGAGGTTCAGATGAAGGAGCTTGGGGAATTCCTCTGTTGGGACACAGTCCCTGCGGGTGAGTGTAAGAACCACAATAGGGAGCAGCCCAGACAAGGCCAGGGAATGGTACCCAACAGCATGCATTTGGCATAGGTCAGGGGTGAACCAGGCCGGGTCAGTTCATATCACCCTCTGGTGAATCCAAGCACCACAATGGAACGCAAGTCAGGCTGGGCCGGGCCACAACACAAGCCAGTTCACATGAAGGCTGGGATCAGGGGCTGGCTGGGCTTGGCTGGGGTAGGCTTTAGCCCCCACCAACATGAGCTTGAAGGTAGGCTGGGCCCAGTCAGGCTACAGCACCCACTGACAAATGCCAAGATTTAGCAGGCCATGCCAGACTGAGCCACAGCACCCAACCAGCACAAATGAGACCCAGAGAGGGAGGGGGTGAAGCCAGGGGGGATGTGGACAGCTCCCCTGCTAGACTGCCATTCCCACTGGTGAGCATGAGAATTGGAATGGGGGCAAACCAGACCAGGCTGGGCTACAACACCTCTTGGCCTCATGTAAGCTGGAACAAAGGAAAGTCAGGCTGGGGTGAATGTCCCTACTGGTACATGCAGAAGTCAGAGTGGGTATGGGTTGATTGGGCTTTGCTGCAGCTTCAGCTGGCATAGGGGGCAATTCTGTCAAGTTAAACTGCAGAATCACCTGGAGAATGCAAGATCCAAGAGTGGAAGTGGCCCAGTAGGGAAACAGTGGGCACCTTCCTCTTGGATTGCCACTCCAACTGGTGAGCATGAGACCAGGACTTGGGCAGGCATGGCTACACAGAGTGGTGCCCAGTGTCCTGTGTGTGGGCTGGATAGTGGTCTTGGTTGGGTTGAACTGGGCTTCATTGCCCATTGACATGTATGTGGGACAGACTAGACCAGTCTGCTATACAACTGGCAAGCATGGGAACCAGGGCAGGGACTGGGCCTGGTGGGGGTTATTGTGGGTTGTATATAGCTGTTGCCTATGTTCCCACTAAACTAAGATCTTTTTGCTGTTTACTTTTAAACTTATTCAGTGAAGTATTAAGCCTTTTTACTATAATGTAAATTTAAAATGTTATCTCAAAAATCGAAAAGGAAAGGAAAATGGGAAAGAGAGAGGGAGGGAGGTATGTTGTTATGTTCTTAAAAGTGCGTCTACAAATCATTGAATCTGTTAAGAACTAATTAAAAACAAAGTGAAATAAAAACTGGGGGCCAGTGCAGTGGCAGGGCAGGCCAATTCTCTACCCAGTGATGCTGGCCTCCTGGATGGGCACCCGTTCTAGTCCCAGCTGTTCGACTTATGCCCCAGCTCTCTGCTGATGGCCCGAGGAAGCAACAGAGCATGACCCAAGTCCTTGCGACCCTGCACCTATGTTGGAGACACAGAGGGGGATCCTGGCTCCCGGCTCCAGATGAGTTCAGCTCTGGCCATTGTGGCCTTTTGGGAAAGTGAACCAGTGGATGGAAGACCTCTTTCTATCCTCTCTCTGTAAAATCTGCCTTTCAACTAAAAAAATATTTAAAAAACTTTAAAAAAAATCTACAAACCACACACAAGAAAACAAAAAGCTAGAACAAATGCCCATTGAAAACAGGAGGAAACCTTCGTGACTTTGGGCTCAGCAAAGGGTTCTTCAATATGACACCAAAAGGGGGAGAATCCCAGATTCTATGTAATTACAACACAATGTAATTAATGAATAAATTTAATAATAAAAAAAATATGACACCAAAAGTACAAGCATCAACCACAAGGAATTGATAAGTTCAATCTCATCAAAAGTTAAACATTTTGTCATTCAAAAGATAACCATCAAGAAAGTGAAAAGACAATGCACTAGAGGGAGAAAATATTTAAAAATATTTGCAGATTATATATATATATATATTTATATTTTTAAGTCAAAGTTACAGAGAGGAGAGACAGAGATCCTTCATGCACTGGTTTGTCCCCTAGATGTCCACAAGGATAATGATGGGCCACACTGAAGCCAGGAGCCAGGAACTTCCTCCCAGTCGCCCACCTGGGTGGCAGGGACCCAAAACCTTGTGCCATCTGCTGCTGCTTTTTCGAGGCCATTAGCAGGGAGCTGGATCAGAAATGGAGTATGTGAGACTGGATCCAACATCAACACAAGAAGTTGTTGTCACAGGTAATGGCTCTACCCACTACACCACAAGCCTGCCCCAAATCACATTATCTCATAATAAACGTGTATCTAAAATCTACACTCAGTAATAAAGACAAGCGAGGGTAAAAATGGACAAAGGATCTAAATAAGTATTTTTCCAAAGAAAATGTAATAGCTACCAAGAATCACATAATAAGATGCTGGACATTGCTAATCGTTGGAGAATGCAAATTAAAACCATGATGTGATACTACTTCACATCAACTAAAACAACAAATCAAAAAAGGTAACAAGGGCCCAGCGCGATAGCATAGTGGCTAAAGTCCTAGCCTTGAACGCACCAGGATGCCATATTGGCATCGGTTCTAATCCCAGCAGCCCTGTTTCCCATCCAACTCCCTGCTTGTGGCCTAGAAAAACAAAAGAGGATGGCCCAAAGCCTTGAGATCCTGCACCTGCGTGGGAGACCCGGAAGAAGCTCCGAGCTCCTGGCTTCAGATAGGCTCAACTCCAGCCACTGTGGCTGCTTGGGGAGTGAACCATCAGATGGAAGATCTGTATATCTCCTTTTCCAATAAAAATAAATAAATCTTGAAAAAAAAAAAGGTAACAAGTACTGACAAGCATGAGGAACAATCAGAATCTTCGTATGTTGCTGCTGTGAATGTAAACGGTACAAATGCCTGAGAAGAGTCCGGCAGTTCATCAAATGGTTAGAGAAGTAACTAGATGACTCAGCAGTTTCATTCCTTGGTATATGCCCAAAGAACTGAAAACATATGTCTGTGCAGAAACTTGTGTATAAATGCTCATGGACAGGATTATGCATAATAACCAAAAGATGGAGACAATCCAAATTCTGTCAAGAGATGAATACACAAACAGAATGTGCTATTTTATTTTTGATGATGTTTATATAGTTGATCAGGGTGGGAAAGGTCGAGGATCAGGGGAAAGTAGGTGAGATCATTGTTTGCACATTTTCTTTTTCTCCTTGCTGTATGTGGGGGAAGGGGGAGAAACCACACTCAACCTCCCAACCGCCTCAGTACCCAGGGATGGGAAACGCCACCCGACGTCATCCCAGGGTCCCCGTTGTGGTGCTTTCAGAAAGTGTTCTGTCCACAGAATATTACTTTGGCCCTAAGAAGAAATGTAGTACTAATACATGCTACTATATTCAAGAACTTTGAAAACATTTCACTAAAGGAGAGGAGCCAGTCATAAAAGGGCATATAGTTTATGATTCTGTACATAACAAAGTCCAGGGATGGAAATCTAAGATTAATAGTCTCTTAGCGCTGGCTGGAGAGAGAGGAAGACAGGGAAGTGACAGCTGCTGGGTACTGGGTTCTTTTTATTATTTTTTAAAGATGTATTTATTTTTTTATTGGAAAGTGAGATATACAAAGAGGAGGAGAGACAGAGAGGAAGATCTTCTGTTTGATGATTCACTCCCCAAGTGGCCATAATGGACAGAGCTGAGCCAATCCAAAGCCAGGAGCCTCTTCTGGGTCTCCCATGTGGGTGCAGGGTCCATATGGGATCTTGGCATATTCAAGGCAAGGACTTTAGCTGCTAGGCTACCATGCCAAGCCCAGGGTTTCTTTTTATTTTTTTTTAAATTTATTTTATTCAGGGCCTGCACAGTAGCCTAGTGACTAAAGTCTTTGCCTTGCATGGGCTGGGATCCCATATGGATACTGGTTGGTATCCTGGCCGCTCCACTTCCCATCAACCTCCCTACTTGTGGCCTGGGAAAACAGTAGAGGACAGCTCAAAGCCGTGGGACCCTGCACTCACGTGAGTGACCCCCAATAGGCTCCAGGCTCCTGGCTTCAGACCAGCTCAGCTCTGGCTGTTGGAGCTACTTGGGGAGTGAACCAGCACATGGAAGATCTTTCTGTCTCCTTCTCTCTCTGTAAATTTGACTTTCCAATAAAAAAATGAATAAATCTTTTTATTTGTTGTACTCATTTGAAAGGCAAAGTTACAGAGAAAGAGACCTTCCACCTACCACTTGACTCCTCAAGGGGCCACAACAGCAAGCTAAGGCCACAGTGAAGCCAGGAGCCAAAGGCTTCTTCTGGGTCTCTAACGTGGGTTCAGGGGCCCAAGGATGTGGGCCATCTTCCACTGCTTACCCAGGCACATTAGCAGGGAGCTGGATCAGAAGTGGAGAAGCCAGGACTGGAAGCAGCACCCTTAGGGGATGCTGGCATTGCAGGTGGCAGCTTCACCCACTATACCACAATGCCAGCCCTGAATTTGTTTTGTTTAAAAGGCAGAGCAATGGAGAGAGATCTTCCATCTTCTGTTCATTTTCCAGATGCCCCAAGGACCCCAGGATATGGCAGATTGAAGCCAGGGGCCAACTGGACTTTTCATGTAGATGGCAGTTACGAGGTATTTGAGCCATTATCTGCTGGTTTCCATGGTGCACATTAGGAAGTTGGATCAGAATCAGGGAGGGACTCAAGCCCAGGTACTCCAATATGGTATGTGGTCATCCTAAGAAGCGTTTTAACTTACTGTGCCACAATACATTGGGTGATGAAAATGTTCTAACATTGACTGTGGTAATAGTTGCATACATCTGTGAATAGATTGAATATTGCTGAATTACAGAGTGCAAATGAGTTAATTGTATATGAATTATATCCTAACAAGTCTGTTTAAAAAGTAAAAAGTGGGGCCCAGCATGATGGCCAAGTGGCTAACTTTGCGCCTTGCATGTGCCTGGATTCCATGTGCTTGCCGGTTCATATCCCAGCTGCTCCACTTCCCATTCAGCTCTCTGCCTGTTGCCTGGTAAAACAGCAGAGGATGGCTCAAATCCTTGGGACCCTGCACCGGCCTGGGAGACCTGGCAGAAGCTCCTGGCTCCTGGTTTCGGATCAGCTCAGCTCCAGCCATTGCAGCCACTTGGGTAGTGAACCAGTGGACAGAGATTTTTCTCTATATCTCCTCCTCTCTATATATCTGGCTATCCAATAAAAATAAATAAATCCTTTAAAGAAAAGTAAAAAGTGCTATTGGTCATCCAGTATGTGAGCACAGACCTTCAAAGAAAAGGCTGGGTTAAAAATAAAGACATGGGAATTATATTCCTTATGAAGGACTATACTATTGTAACAAAATGGGGTGGGAGTTTGGGGGGGGGGGAATCCCAGCCTATACAAAATTGTACAACATAATTCAAAATTCAAAATAAAAATATATTTAAAAAAAATAAAGACATGGGAGCCATCAACACGTGGACGGTGGTTCAAACTGTGAGAATGGATGTGATCACTTTGAAAGAGCATATGCGGGCCCGGCGGCGTGGCCTAGCAGCTAAAGTCCTTGCCTTGAACGCACCAGGATCCCATATGGGCGCTGGTTCTAAGCCTGGCAGCTCCACTTCCCATCCAGCTCCCTGCTTGTGGCCTGGGAAAGCAGTCGAGGACGGCCCAAAGCTTTGGGACCCTGCACCCATTTGGGAGACCCGGAAGAGGTTCCTGGTTCCTGGCTTCGGATCGGTGCAGCACCGGCCATTGCGCTCACTTGGGGAGTGAATCATCGGACGGAAGATCTTCCTCTCTGTCTCTCTTCCTCTCTGACTTTGTAATAAAAATAAATAAATCTTCCAATGAAAGAATCTCAACTGAATTTGAACTGTGGTAATGCAACAAGGTGGAGGAATTCACCATGCCGGGAGGGTTTGGGGAGGGCGGGGAATCCCAGTGCCTGTAACACTGTGTCGCATAATGCAATGTAATTAGTAAAATAAAGGAAATTAAAAATAAATAAATCTTTTTTAAAAAAAGAGCATATGCGATGAAGGGGAAGAAGTGGCCATTGGGACTGCTAGGTAAGATGACCAGTCCCATGTCAGGACACTGGCTTCGATATTTAGTTTCAGCACTTGACTCCAACAACTGTGAGAAGCAGCAGTGATGACTAAATGATTAGTTTTTCACCTATGTGTTGGCTTCCTGGCTCTGGGTGTCAGAGCCATCATGGGCATTGCGAAGTTAACTGGTGGATGTGAACTCTGTCTCTCAAAATGGAAAAAGGAGGAGCATGAAGGGAGAAGTGGGGAGGGAAAGAAGAGAAGCTACTGAAATAAATGACTAGAGACATATAAATAGAAGACTGAGTACAGCATCACAGCAATCAGTGGGATTGAATATCCTGAAGGGATAATGATCATCATGACCTCAAATTGAATAGCAAAGTCCATTTAAGAAAGGGAAAATTTAATAGTAATTGCAATTTTTTTTTTTTTGTAATAGCAATGATATCCACAAACCATGGATACGAACACTAAAAAAATGGTGTGTGGGTGGGGGCTTTAACCCTAAAGCTCCATTAAAGTTATTGTTGAAGTCTTAACCTCCATGCTTCCAAATTCATTGGTCAACTTTCTGTCATCTTAAGCAGGAGTGACACTGTTTAGTATCTTTCTTCAGATCTTTAAAAAATCTGCAGTACTAGATGCTTGCTGCCTTGGTTGGATGTTCCACTGTTACATTTTGCTGCCTATTCCCCCTCTCTAACCTCTAATAACTGAAATGCCTCGGGACCACAGGTGTCCATCTTTAGTGTGCTTGTCTTCCACATTAACTAAGTGAGCTCTCCCCACCCCATGGCTATCTATACTATTTGTAACTTATTAATTCCTCAATTTTTAAAAAGATTTATTTACTGAAAAGGCATTTACACACAGAGAGAAAGACAGGCAAAAAGAGCTCTCCAAATGGTGCTCTCCATTGACTGATTCTGTAAATGGCTGCGAAGACCAAGGCTGAGCAAGACAGAAGCCAGGAGGCTGGGCCTCCAACCAGGTCTCCCCAGACAGGTGCAGGACCCCAAGCACTTGGGCCCTTCTCCACTGCCTTCCCAGGCACAGCTTCCCAGGGAGCTGGATCAGAAGTGAAACAGCCAGAACTGGAATCCTATCTTACCTGGGAGGCTGAAATGTTGACCTTTGGATTCCAAAAACTTTAACACCTTTCCCCCCTTCTGTGAGCTCCAGATGCACATTTCCCATTGTTTATTTACCCAATAGATTTGAAAATACAGTAGACATCTTCATTTTCACTTGTCTAAAATAGAGCTGTGGGGTGGGTATTTGGCCTAAGGTCAGGCCTGGTTTAAGTCCCAGCACCACTTTAAATTCTAGCTTCCTGCTAATGCACACCTTGGAGACAGCAAAAGTTGGCACCGGTTGCTTAGGCCCTTGCCACCCCAGGCTGGAGACCTGGATTGACTTCCTGGCTATGGGCCTTTGGGGAATGAACCAGCAGATGGAAATGCCTGCCTGCATGTTCCTTGACAAATAAATTAGAGCCGGCTGTTCCTCCCAAATGCCCTGATCTCTTTCCCTCTTACGGACTCTATCTCAAAAGTGGCATTACTATTTATCCAGTTATCCAAATAAAAAAAATTGACGCTTTTACACCTAACATTCAATCTATTTCCAAGTCACCCCTATGCCATTTTCAAAGTACATCCTGAGTCTAGCCACTTCCTGCCGTTTCTGTGCAATACTAGTCTTGCAGATCTGTAATCGCTTCCTAACTGCTATTTTGGCCTTATTTTGCTTTTCAGTAGGCAGTTCTCAAAGAAGCAACCAGACCAAGCCTCTTCATGTATAAATCACATTATGTTACTCTTTTACTCAGAGCCCTTCTGCCTTTGTCAGCACCCTAGGATAAAATCCCAAGACTGTAAGTGACCTAGCTTCCATGCTGTTTCCCCTGCCCTTTTTCTTTTCTTTTTTTTTTTTTAAGATTTATTCATTTTTATTACAGCCAGATATACACAGAGGAGGAGAGACAGAGAGGAAGATCTTCCATCCGATGATGATCTTCCATCCAAGTGAGCCGCAACGGGCCGATGCGCGCCGATCCGATGCCGGGAACCTGGAACCTCTTCCAGGTCTCCCATGCGGGTGCAGGGTCCCAATGCATTGGGCCGTCCTCGACTGCTTTCCCAGGCCACAAGCAGGGAGCTGGATGGGAAGTGGAGCTGCTGGGATTAGAACTGGCGTCCATATGGGATCCCGGGGCTTTCAAGGCGAGGACTTTAGCCGCTAGGCCATGCCGCCGGGCCCTCCCCTGCCCTTTTTCATGCTGGCTTCCTTGCCAAGCACACTCAAGCTTCAAGGTCATTACCTTGCTAGCCCGTATGCCTGGACTGTTCTTTCCCAATTGGCTATGACTCACTCATGTCCTATCTCTTCTCAGATATCATCTCAGTAAAGGGGCCTTTCCTAAAACTTCTATAAAGCAGCACACTCACCTTGGTACCCACTTTTCTCTGCTGTATTCTCCTTTCAGAGTTTTTTTTTTGTAACTTTATAGTCTCTGTGTCTTTCTTCCCCCTAACTTACAACTCCTGCATTATTCAGTTGTATTCACTGCTGTTTTCATATATAGAACTCTTAATAGGATTGCCTGTCTCTTACTACACTCTCAGTCCCTGCAATAATAAATTCCATGATTGCAAATGTCTGTCTTGGTTTTTTATTCACTGCTGCAGAATCTACAACATGGGTTCTCCATGTGACAGGAATTCAACACAGAGCTGTTGACAGAATTAATGTGTAATGTGTAAGATGGTAGGGCATTAAGTAACCAGTTTGTGCTCTAGTTTGTTTGTAGATGTTGAGGTTACAAAGATAAAGACAAGGTGCTTTCCCTTAAGAGTGCATATCTAGGCCCCAGTGCGGTGTCCTAGTGGCTAAAGTCCTCGCCTTGCACATGCCAGGATCCCATATGGGCACCAGTTCATGTCCCAGTTGTTCTACTTACCTTCCAGCTTCCTGCTTGTGGACTGGGAAAGCAGTGGAGGACAGCCCAAAGCCTTGGGACCCTGCACCCACATGGGAGACCCGGAAAAGCTCCTGGCTTCGGATCTGCACAATTCTAGCTGTTGTGGTTACTTGGGGAAGTAACTAGATGGAAGATCTTCCTTTCTGTCTCTCCTCCTCTCTATATATCTGACTTTGCAATAAAAATCTTAAAAAAAAAAAAAAGAGTATATACCTAGATTACAAACCCAATTATGGATTAAATATTACGGGTTAAAAAAATGGTATGAAGGGGGCAGGAGAGGTAGCCTAGTGGCTAAAGTCCTCCCCTCGCACATGCTGGAATCCCATATGGGCGCCAGTTCAAATCCCGGCAGCCCCGCTTCCCAACCAGCTCCCTGCTTGTGACCTGGGAAAGCAATAGAGGATGGCACAGGACCTTGGGACCCTGCTCCCAAATGGGGGAGTGACCCAGAAAAAGCTCCTGGCTCCTGGCTTTGGAGGCGCTCAGCTCCAGCTGTTGTGGTCATTTAGGGAGTGAATCAGTGGAAGGAAGATCTTCCTCTGTCTCTCCTCCTCTCTGAATATCTGACTTTCCAGGAAAAGTAAAATCTTAAAATGGTATGAAAAGCAGAATAAGAAACAGAGAATGATATGTGTGGTTTTACTTTGGTTGGAATAGCCAAGAGCCCTCCTCAGGAAGCAGCATCCGAGTCAAGACTTGATTATGGGGAGAGATCAAACTAATAAAAATGCAGCAGGTGGACATTTCAAGAAAAAGGAGCAAGCCATAGGGGCTGAAACATGCTTTGGTTGGAATGAGAGTGAGAAGGTCAGGAAGAGTGGAATAAAAAGCTAGGAAGGAGTTGAAATCAGAAAAAGAGGTGCCAGGTTAGGTAGAGCCTCCCAAGCCAGTATCATTTTATTATTATCATACGATGGGAAGCAACCGGAGGTTTTGAGTAAGGGAATAAAATGACCTTACGTTTTAGAAAGACACGCTAGCTGCGCTCTGTTGCACAGCAGCAGAGTAGGTGGGTTAGGATGGTCAGGGCTCTGACCTTCTGATGACTGGTCCCGCGACCTGGCAGCAGGGAATACTCCGGGACACCCTTGCTCTACATGTCAGAGCCCCCCACGCAGTGCACCAAAGCCACCCACCCTGATCACCGGGGGACCCTCGCTCTTCGGAAAGGACCTCCTGAAAAGATGAGCTGCTCCGCAAGTTTCCGAACGCCTCTTTAAATGTGGCTACCTGGAGCCTGTCAGAGGAAAGCTGGGCTCAGTAGCACAGAAACCATATAAGGAAGTAAACTCTTGAAGAAATCGGGCGAGAATGGTTCGTTTCCAGGGCTCTGAACCGGCGAGAATGGAAGCCACCCAGCAAGTTCCCTGCCAGTCTCTTGGGAAAGAAGTTGACGTCCCCGTACAGCTCTGGGAAGCCCCTAACTCGAGTTTGTTTGGGGTATCATGCTGGGAAAACAGAACTCTGGCCCCTGAGCAATGCGCACGCGCCCCTCGCCGTGTTTTCCGTTGGCCGTAGGCCCCGCCCCTCCTGCGTCCTTCGAGGAGGGTTGGGAGCCGCGAGCTCGGGCGACCACTCTTCCCTCAGTCTTCTGGAGCACAGCGTCGCAAACGGGGCCGGAAAGCGTGGCAGCGCAGGCGCAAGCGCAGAGAGCGGAGGCGGTGGTGGTGGCTGCCGCTGGCCAGCGTAAGATGGCGGCGGCGTTGGTGGCGGCAGTGGACGGGGCGGCTGGGCCTGGAACAGTCGGAGCAGCCGCTGGCAGAAGGATGACCCGAGACGGGAAGGGGGCCGCTGAGCCTGGCCGGTTCCCGTGCTTGTAATTGCCCCAGCCGGGTACCCCCTCCCCCCCGACCGAGACCCGGTCTGTGTCTTGTTCCGGCTCGGCCTGCCCCCTCTCCTTGACCGATTCCCCCCTTAGGATGGGTCTGACTGCTTTCGAAAGCTGCTAGGGCTCAGGTCTTTCTCCTTCCTCGGCCCGAATCACCGCCGGGAGGACTGGTTGTCGTTTGCTCCGGTCAGCCTCGGGGTCGTCCCCAGGAGGCAGCCCCACAGTAAACAGGGGCTTCTTGCTCGGTCGGGTTGACCCGTTAGTGTGTTCCCAGGAGCCCCCCTTGGCCCGGGGGGACGCGGCTCCCCTGGCGTCTCCCTGTCCCTCCGGGGCCACCGCGCACCGTGTCCCCCTCCCCCAGCCCCAGCTCTCCGGTGCAGCACCTTGTACGGAAGGCCGAGGTCCAGGAGGCTGGGGAGTCCGAGGCTGCCGTCCGGTCTTTGGGATTCTTCTCGCTTACTCCCTCCTGTCCCCCGCAGATCTTCGGGGACACCTTAGGACGGTCCCGTTTGGTGCCCGGTTGGTTGGAAAGCATCTGGTGGCTTTGCCTTTCCGACTCTTAGGATTGTTGCTGGAGTCTGTGTAAACAAACCGGCGCTCGCGCTATCGCATTCTCTGCGGGATTTCCCACCCCCACCCCCACCCCTGCTCCGTGGCTTCTTGCTGAGAGGTTGTTTGGTTACGGTATAGTGTTGAAAAGCTGTTCACGGTTTTAAGTGACTGTTGTTTTCAGTGGAGTTAGGAGATAAATGGACTGGCTGCTTAATCCTTGGGTTGGTTGGTTTTATTTCCGTGTGTGTGTGTGGGTTGGGGAGTGGGTTATTTGTTGATTAGTCAGACAAGTTGGTTTTAGATAGTTCCTTAGGCGGTCTAGAAAAAAAAAATACTAAAATGCGTTTGTAAATCTGTTGATGATGTGTAGTACGAGAGACACCTTTTCCGTGTAAGCTTAACTGTTCTCGGTCCTTCAGTGAGTCTCCAGACCTGTTTTCTCAGCTCAGCCCGGCCTCACTGCAGTGGTAGAGGAGGAAAGGTGAGTGGGAGTCGGAGAAGACAGCCCCAGCCCCCAGGCTTAAGTGCTGACCACCGAAGTCATAAAATTGCTTCTGCAGTTGCCAAAGAGGTTGAGTGTTGTTGACTGTGTTCTGGTGCTGGTGACATGACTTTTTACAAGTTTGGTTGGCTGTGGGCATCTTGACTTTCTTTTCTCAGTTATTGCTGTATATCTTCAAATGACTTGAGTTAGACCTGGACGTCCGGGCAAGTCCCCACCCATTGCCTTTGTGTGGATCATGCTGCTTATGTTGTTAAACCCCGAGAATTGGTTTGCCTGTGCAAACCTCAGCCTCCCGGCAAAGCGGGTCTCTTCCTTTTCAGGCCTTTGGGTTGTCGGCCCTTACCATTTAGAGGAGAACATTTAGCCACTCATCACGCAGAGCTGAGGAGTACTGAGTGATGCTGCCCCTGGTTGATGTCTGAAGCCCATCTAGCCTAGAATCCCAGCTTTTCGGGACATAGTGGGAAACCCTGGGGGCGACAGTGAGGGAGCCATTGCTATGCCTGGGCTGAGGACTTGATGGGTCGCAGAGTGTTGTTGTACATTCAGCAGGATGGCTGATGCCAAAGAGAACATGTTTGTTAAGTGTGATTTTTTTTTTATTTCACTTTTTATTTCTTCCTTTTTTAAAAAATAAAAAGTATTTATTTATAAGACAAAGTAATAGAGAGCAAGCTCAATCTTTCATGTGCTGCTGGTTCACTTCCCAAATATGTGCCACAGCCAGGACTGGGCCAGGCCAAAGCCAGGCACCTGTAACTTCACCTGGGTCTCCTGGCAGGCACACTTAGGGTCTCAGCTGCTGCCTGTCAGCTTCATTAACACATCCAAAACAAACAGCCAGGCGTGGAACCAGGCACTTTGAAGTGGGATGTGGGTGTCCCAGGCAGGAGCTTAACTTTCCTAACAGTGCCTGCCCCTAAGTAGTTTGTGTGTGTGTGTTTCTGTTTGTGTTTGAAGTCTGTTTTGATTACTGGTAGCAGAGAATGGTGGTGTGGACAGAAGAGTAACATTTACTACTTGTTAATGTCTTTGATTTATAGTAGAACTAGCCGACAGTGACACTGGTGAAAGTTAATTGTAATGGTATTCACACTAAAAATTGCTAATTATGGACTAAAATTATTAGCGATGTTGTATATATATCAGTAAATAAAAAGTGCAATTTTTAAAATTTTTAGAGATGGACTACAGTTTAAATAAGTACTAAAACTTATTAGCCATGTGAACTTGAACAAGTTACACTTTTCTGATTCTTAATTCTCATAACTTTTTAAAAGGTTATGTTGATTTATTTATTTGAAAGGCAGAGTGACAGAGAAGAAGAATCAGAAAAGAAAGAGAGCTCTTCCATCTGCTGGTTCACTTCATCTGCTAGTTGGTTACAATATGGGGCTTGAGCTGGGCCTGGCCGAAGCTAGCGCCAGAAGCTTCCTCCTGGTTCCTGGTGGGAGTGGGGGCAGGTGCTGAGGCTGCCTTCCACTGTGTTAGTAGAGATTTGGATCTAAAGAAGAGTCAACTGGGATTCAAACCTGTAGGTCGATATGGGCTACAAGTGTCACAAACATTAGCTAAAGCCTCTCCACACCTGTAAAGGTGGGATAATAACCCTTTTCCTTGCATGAGGGAACTCCTGTAAAGCGCTTAGATTATGTCACGTGCTTTCAGCCATTTAAAGCACACCTGTTGTCCTTGCACTTCATAGAACTTAGAGTTGTACATTGGCTTACACGTGTTTTCGTTTTGATTTAGAACGCATTTTCCTGGTTTCTCAAATTCAGTTTTCATTGGTCAGCTTTAATGTGTTTTTTTGCTTGTTTTTTTGCTTTTTTCTTTTTTTGGTAGGATTTACTTTTTTTTATTTGAAAGAGAACAGAGAGGAGAGTTAGAGAATTTTTCCAACTACTAACTGGTTCATTCCCTATTAAATGGCTGCAACAGCTGAATCTGGGCCAGTCTAAAGCCTGGAGCCTGGAGCTTCTTGTGGGTCTCGCATGTGGGTTTTGGGGCCCAAAGACTGGGCCATCTTTCATTTCTTTCCCAGGCACAATAGCAAGGAGGTGGATCAGCAGTAGAGTAGCTGGGACTTGAACCAGTATCCATAAGAGATACTCTTTGCCTCAAGCAGAGGCTTAAGATACTGTGCCACAGCACTACCCCTAATTGGTGCTTTATAAGCACTCATCAAGGGTTGTCTTTTTTTTTTTTTTTTAAGGCTTACTTTTATTGGAAAGGCAGACATAGAGAGGAGAGACAGAGAGGAAGATTTTCCATCTGATGAATTACTCCCCAAGCGGCCACAACAGCCAAAGCTGAGCCAGTCCGAAGCCAGGAGCCTCCTCCGGGTCTCCCATGTGGGAGCAGGGTCCCAAGTCTTTGGGCCTTCCTCAACTGCTTTCCCAGGCCGCAAGCAGGGAACTGGATGGGAAGCAGGGCTGCCAGGATTAGAACTGGTGTCCATATGGGATCCCGGCGCATTCAAGGCCAGGATTTTAGCTGTTAGGCTACTTTGCCGGGCCCAAGGGTTGTCTTCTAAAGATGATTCAAAGCAGTGTGGTGCTTGATCAGAGGACAAAGAAAATGTTAGAATTGTTAGATTTGTTTGTGTGTGTGTATGTTTCTAATTGCATTTTTAACATTTATTTATTATTTTTATTGGAAAGGCAGATACACAGAGAGGAGAGATAGAGAGAAAGATCTTCTACAAGTGACCGCAATGGCTGGAGCTGAGCCAATCTGAAGCCAGGAGCCCCTGAGTCTCTTCCAGGTCTCCCACACGGGTGCAGGGTCCCAAGGCTTTGAGCCGTCCTCGACTGCTTTCCCAGGCCACAGCAGGGAGCTGGATGGGAAGTGGGGCCCACGTCGATGGTAGGGACTGAAGTACTTGGGCCATCAGCCTTCCCAGGCACATTATCAGGAGGCTGAGTTCAACCCAGCACTCCCAGTTGGGCTGTGGACATCCCAGTCAGCAGCTTAACCTGTGCAGTGACGACCACCTATTGTAACTCTTGCTGTGGATAGACTGCACTTCTTCCAAGATGCCTGTCTTCATAGTGAGCCTCACCGAGAAAGAGACTGTGGTAAACATTTATTTATTTGACAGTTACAGAGGGAGGAGGATCTTCCCATATGCTGGTTCACTCCTCCGAGTGGCTGCCCTGGCAGGGCTGGGCCAGGCCATAGCCAGGAGCTTCCAAGTCTCCCATGTAGGTAGTGGGGCCTGAGCACTTGGCCCGTCTTCTGCAGCTGTGACATGCACTGTTATTCCACAGTGCTGGCCTCTTTGTTTCTAAAGTGAATCAGAAGTAGGTAGTTAGGAAGGTAGAAGTTTGTTTTGTTTTCCATTTATACACCTGGTCTCTAAACAGTATGACAGTACAGATAAAGAGATTTAAACTTCCTGTTGAATTTTCTTTCACTTTTTCTTTAAAGATTTATTTTTTATTGAAAATTGGATTTACAGAGAGGAGATACAGAGAGAAAAATCTTCCATCCGCTGGTTCACTACCCAAATGGTCACAATGGCTGGAGCTACACCAATCCAAAGCCAGGAGCCGGAACCTGGAGCTTCTTTTGGGTTTCCCACATGGGTGCAGGGTCCCAAGGCTTTGGGTCATCCTCCACTGCTTTCCCAGGCTACAAGCAGGGAGCTGAAAGGCAAGTGGAACAGCCAGTGTTAGAACCGGCGTCCAGATTGGATTGTTCAAGGTGAGGACTTTAGCCGCTGGGCCTGAATTGAAGTGGTAGAATTCTGTGGTAGTTTTCAGTACCTAAGAATTGTATATGGAAGTATTTTCTAGGATGGCAGGACTGGGAAGCTAAGTGTACTGATGACATTTTTGTATCGCCACCATTCTGGCATAACATTTTATAGTATAATCTGTTAAATATAAAACTCAGGCTCAGTGCCTTCCGTATCCCGTAGTGTTGACTAGGACCAACCAAGCAGAGGTTTGTTACTAAGTTTTAAAAAATAAAAATAAAAAAAACAGCCTTGGGCCCTGCCCAGCGGCCTAGAGGCTAAAGTCCTTGCCTTGCACATGTTGGGATCCCATATGGGTGCCAGTTTTCCCAACAGCCCTACTTCCCATCCAGCTCCCTGCTTGTGACCTTGGGACCTTGCACCTGCATGGGAGATCCAGAGGAGGCTCCTGGCTCCTGGCTCCTGGCTTTGGATCGGCTCAGCTCTGGCTGTTGCGGTCACTTGGGGAGTGAATCATCAGATGGAAGATCTTCCTCTCTGTCTCTTCTCTCTGTACATCTGAGTTTGCAATAAAAATAAATAAATGTTAAAAAAAAAAAAAACAGCCTTTATGTTGCCAGTTTAAAACAGTCCTGATGTTTGAGGAGTAAGCAGACCCTAACAGAAGGCATTCTAGTTGGATGGGTTTCACAATAGGTCCTGTATTCCATCAGGTGTTTCAAGTGTTTAAAAGCATGAAGAGGCTAGCCTGTTCAAATTCTGCTTGCTGTAGTTATTGTTGAATACTTGCTACTGTAGAAAAGTTACTCTAAAAATGTGTAGGAAATGTTGACAGTGTTCAAGAGAAACAGATATCCAAACAGAGCTTTTGACTTTATAGCGTTACTATTAGTTTTTGTCTCTGAGATTGGATTAGCTTTTTTTTTTTTTTTAAAGAAGATTAACAGTGAGTTAATATAATCTGCTGCTGACTCTCACCTGTTTGGAACTCTAGCAAGTGAATTGATTAAATTGACGAAAGGCAGAGAAGTGGTGACTATGTGTTAGCTTCTCTTCTGTGGTTTTGCTTTTCAGTGTACTCGTGGTCAGTTGTGGTCTAAAAATATTAAGTCGAAAATTCCAGAAATAAAATACTTCATGCATTTTGCTTATTTATTGTTACACTTATTTATTTGAGAGATAGCTTTTACTACTGGTTCACCTTCAAAAGGGTCGAAGCTGGGAACTGGGACTCCATCCAGTCCAGGCCACCCATTGCTTAGGCCGTCGTCACACATGCTGCTGGGATCTGTGTTAGCCGGAAGCGCAAGGCGGGAAGCAGAGCCAGAAACTGAGTGCCTAAATTGCTGGGAGGCACAGGTGTCTGCCTGCTGAACACCGGCTCTCCTCAGTCTTAAGTTGTGCGCAACAGCAAGGCGTGTGATGAGCTGGCCCCTGCACCAGCGTACTTAGAGAGCATCCTTTTGTCAGCATATGTACACTGCACGTGCCACCTGCCTGTTAGTCACTTGGTAACTGGCACAGTTATCAAATTGACTTGTGGTAATGGCAGTGCTTGTGTTCAGTTAATCCTTGCTTTATTTAACAGGAGTGGTGTTGCTGGATGTTTGAATATGCTAAAGAGAAACCATGGAGTTCTTGACTTACTAAGGGGGAAAAAATCCTATGCAAAGTTGGCTAATACCTACATTGTAGTGAGTAACTTTGAGAAACAGCATAAACACATGAAGTTTTAATACAATATGTTGTCATAATTTTTATTGCTAATGTCCTACTCTGCCTAAACATGTATCATGTATGTATGAGAAGAAATAGTTGGTGCTATACGTGGCTGTAGGCACTTACTGGGATTTTGGTACACATGTGTCTCCCTTGAATTAGGTGCTACTAACTCTTCACTCCACAGCCATGAGCCAGTGAGTCTGGGATCAGCTTTATACTAATAATGACTACCTTTTCCTGAATGTGCCCAAGAAGCATCATTGTTGTTAAAATTGATCAGAAAAATAGGCTACCTGTTCTTGCTTAGTAATTCAGATATTTTCAGATAACAGTTTTGGAAAGTCTGTAATAATTAGTGTGGATTGAGTTGTATAACTTGTTTCCTGTTTTTAAAATTTATTTTTTATTTTTATTGGAAAGGCAGATATACAGAGAGGAGGAGACAGGAAGAGCTTCCATCCAGTGGTTCACTCCTCAAGCAGCTGCAACGGCCAGAGCTGAGCCAGTCTGAAGCCAGGAGCCTCTTCCAGGTCTCCCACGCGGGTGCAGGATCCCAAGGCTTTGGGCCATCCTCGACTGCTTTCCCAGGCCACAAGCAGGGAACTGGATGGGAAGTGGAGCAGTCGACCCAAGAACTAGCGCCCATATGGGATTCCGGCAATTGCAAGGCAAGGATTTAGCCACGGAGGCATTGCACTAGGCTCAGAGTGTGGTTATTAATCCAAAGAAGGAGTGAAATTTCTTAGCATAGTTTGGTTGCCAAAGTAAGAAACTTTTTCACCTTCCTTCCCATTATTGTAGTGATTGATTTGCATTCTTGCATTGTGAATATATTCTGTATCTTTAAATGGGAGAAAAACTTAGGAGACAGTTGGTTTCTTCATTTTACAAAAGAAGAAGCAACACAAAGGTAGATGGTAGGGGTAGAACTCAGAGCCTGGATTTGATCCCAGCTCTCTTCTTTCTCTTGTACAGTAACCTGTCTTTTAAAAACAGGGTTTTGCAATTTCAAGAGGTGAAGTAAATGGGCTTCAAAGTGGCATTAAATATTTCATGCAAAAACTATGCAAGATATAAAGGGTCTCGTTGGGCCCGGCGGCGTGGCCTAGCAGCTAAAGTCCTTGCCTTGAATTCGCTGGGATCCCATATGGACGCCGGTTCTAATCCCGGCAGCTCCACTTCCCATCCAGCTCCCTGCTTGTGGCCTGGGAAAGCAGTCGAGGACAGCACAAAGCCTTGGGATCCTGCACCCGCGTGGAAGACCCAGAAGCTCCAGACCTCTGACTTCGGATTGGCTCAGCACCAGCTGTTGCGCCCACTTGGGGAGTGCATCAGCGGACAAAAGATCTTTCTCTCTGTCTTTCCTCCTCTCTGTGTATCTGACTTTGCAATAAAAATAAATCCTAAAAAGGCGTGCAGTAGCCTAGTGGCTTAAGTGTCACAGGAACTGGCACCCATATGGCAGAGGATTAGCTGGTTGACCACTACGCTGGGGTCCCTTAAATTACTTCTAAACTTCTCCTTCCTTTTCTGTCCCACTTCAGTCCATATTATCATCTCACGAAGCAATCTGTCGAGTCCTGGCTAACAGGTGCATGTGCACTCAGTCTCCCCAGCAGTCTACTGTAGGGCTTGTCAACTATAGTTACCACTTGGCCAAACCAACCTACTCATATTTTCTTGAACACATCATCTTTTTAACTTCCATGGCTTTCTCCTTCTGGACCTGTAGGATGAATACCTTTTTTTACTCTTCGAAATCCTATGCTTCCTGCATAGTTTGTCTTGGAAACTCAAGGATGCTTTTCTTTGAAACTGTAGTTTTTTTCTCCATTCAGCTGTAGCACATTCTGTTTATTTTTTGTGTGTTTGATATTGCTATTTGTATCAAAGTTATATACTCATTTTCCTAATTGACTAACTGTCTACAAAAGGGATTGTTACTTTTTTATTTGTAACTCCCGTATTGCCTGGTTATTGCCTGGTTATTGCAAACCAGCATACTTATGAACAGCTAAACCACTAGGTGGTGCCAGAGGCCTATAATTTAGATAAAAATGCATACGCTGAGGCCTCTCCACTGTGGTATTGGGCTATCAAATCTGCACGAAAGGCATTAATTTTCCTGGAGCAGAAACATCCAGAATATCTTTCTACTTTTCCATTCAGCTAGCCAGAAGACACAGTGTCTTATATACGATTTATCCAGATGCTTAACAGAAAGTAGCCTAGAACTAAAGATCTCCCCATAAGCATATGTAATATGTTATGTTTCAACCTTTTTAGGACCATCCTTTGAAAGCTGATACCTGATGAGGTTCTTTATATGAGGAATGAAAATTGTAAGCGGTGGGTGGCAGCAGGAGTCCGGAAAGTAGGCCTCAAGAAGTGTGTTTTGTAAAGTAGAAAAAAGAATTTACAGTGAACCATTTCAGACCTCTGTTGTGTGGCTTAATGAGTTGGGCTGTTTCCCAGAATGCTGACATGGGCACCAGTTCAGGTCTCGGCTGCTCCGCTTCTAAGCCAGGTCTCTGCTAATGCAGGTGGGGCAGCAGCAGAGGATGGCCCCAGACCCTGGGCTCCTGCACCCACTGGAGAGAATGCTTGGCTCCTGGCCTTTGCCTGTCCCAGCCCCAGCCCTTCGAGTCATTTGGGGAGGAAACCAGAGGATGGAAGGTGTTTGCCGTTCTCTGTCTCACTTTAACTTTCAAGTAAATAAATAAACCTTAAAAAAAAAAAAGGCAATTTCAGGTGGAAAACAAAAATTGGAGGTGGGTAGAGTCAGTTGATACCAGTTAGGCTGGGGGACCTAGGAAAGCCAGTTTGTACTTTGCACGGAGAGCCGCCTGGGTGAGGTTTGGTTCTCCTGACAGGGACCGGGGCCTGTGTGGTTCACCAAGAGCTAGCTAATCATTCAAATGCTTTTCTAACACCACTGTTCAGCGCCTGAGTAAATTCTAAGACCTTGTCTCATTGAAGTGTGGGTGTTTCTGTAGGCGGCTTGGGCACTTGAGCAGCAGGAGGCGGCATGGCTGGCAGAGTGCGCGGAGGTTGTCAGTCGGGAGAGCTGGTTTTTGGATGTTGATGTTTTAAGCGGGCTAAGCTAAGGCAGTTGCCACACCAGTTTTCTCAAACGGCAGAGGGTTTCAGATGAACTTCAGATATTTAAAAAATAGAAACATGCAAATTAAATGGGACAATTGCTATAACTATTTTGAACAGCTTTAACCTTTTTTTATGTTTGTGATTTTTTTCTTCTCCATTTTTAAAAAAATTGTTATTTTATGAAACAGTTCTACAGGCTGTAGGATCTCCCTTATCTCCCTCCCCAGATCTCCTCCCTCCTCTCCAGCTTCTGTTCTTAGTTGTAATTCATTTAGTGTTTCTAGTTGTAAGGTATTATTTATCTTAACAGTTTGTATTGATTGTTTTTTCCCCCTCAACACTTTCCTCCCATTCTGCATTCATCATTCATTGAGGTGTAATTCGCAACAGTAAAATTAGTTAATCTATTTTGAGATTTTTTTTTTTTACTGTAAAGTCAGATATACAGAGAGAAGGAGAAACAGAGAGAAACATCTTCTATCCGCTGATTCACTCCCCAAGTGGCCGCAACAGCCGGAGCTGAACCAATATGAAGCCAGGAGCCTGGGGCCTCTTCTGGGTCTCCCACTTGTGCAGGGTCCCAAGGCTTTGGGCCATCCTCGACTGCTTTCCCAGGCCACAAGCAGGGAGCTGGATGGGAAGTGGGCCTGCCGGGATTAGAACCGGTGACTATATGTAATCCTAGGCATGCAAGGTGAGGACTTTAGCTACTAGGCTACCGCACCAGGCCCTGTAACAATAGGGGGGGAACCCATTCTTTGAATTCTGACAGTCGTGTGCCTCCATTGGCATGTAAGATTTTCATAATTCCATAAAGTTTTCCCATGTTCCCAGTCAATTCAATTCCCCCTACCCTCAGTCTCCTTCTACTTGTAGTTTTGTCTTCCAGAAAGTTTATCAGTGGAGCCATGTTGCTTGTCTGCCTGAGTCTGCGCTTTTCAGCCGCCTACCGCATTTGAGATGTGTACATCAGTGGAGCGTTCCTTCTTACTGCTAGCCTGCAGTGCCTGCCTCCGACCAGCCTAGCTGGGCAGCATTGGGTTACTTATATGTTTTTGATAAACCTGAATCTGGTATACATCCATAGGTTTTTTTAAATTCTGTGGGCATATAGTTGCCTTTTTCTTGGGCTTCCTGGATTGTATGCTAAGTTATGGTTACCTTAATACCATTTTCCAAGTTCATCATACCATTTTGCATTCCTGTTAACAGAGTTGAAAGTTCTAGTTACTCCATTTCTTATTATTACTTGATAAAATAGATTCCATTATTATTTCTAAAACATTAACTGTTCTAACAGATGCTTAATGTATTCTCATTGTGATTTTAAATTACATTTCCTTAATTAGTAATGCTGAGTATGGTTTTAAGTGGTTAATATTTACCTATGAAAAAAATTTTAAAGATGTATTTATTTTAATTGGAAAGTCAGGTATATAGAGAGGAGGAAAGACAAGAGAGGAAGACCCTCTGTTTGCTGATGCACTCCCCAAGTAGCTCAAACGGCCTGTGCTGAGCTAATCTGAAGCCAGGAGCCTCTTCCAGGTCTGCCACACGCAGGTGCAGGATCCCAAGGCTTTGGGCTGTCCTTGACTGCTTTCCCAGGCCACAAGCAGGGAGCTGGATGGGAAGTGGGGCTGCTGGGATTAGAACCAGTGCCCATATGGGATCCCGGTGCGTTCAAGGCAAGAACTTTAGCTGCTAGGCTACCACTCCAGGCCCATCCCCAGTGATTTTTTTAAAAAAGGTAGTTGTTACTTTTTCCAAAGTGCTCTTAATCAGTATACTAACTCCTCTGTGTAACTTTTAGTATGTGGTTGGTTAAAGGCTTAGGACTTTGGCGGGGGGGCGAGGGAGACCCCAGCACCAACTAAACTATTAAAAAAACAATAAAAAAATTAAAAAGATTTAGGGCTTTATTCTTACTATGGAAAGAAATCTAGATTGCTATAAATTATTAATCAAATTAAAATGATACTTTGAGTTCCTTAAACCCTCCCCCCCATCTGCCTCATCTAGTAGTTTATTTACTCTTTAACTCACAGTTTGATGGGGTTGGTTACTGTTACGATATAGGGAACCCTGATGACCTAATCTCACTCTTGCAGTTACTTTGGGTCGCTTGGGGCCCAACTGCTCTGCACACGTAGAGTTTTATCTGAACTGGGTTTTATCTGGCAGTTGAAACAGCCAGGTTTTTGGTGATGTAATGCATTGAAGGAGCTGCTTTGGCCTTGGCTCATGTATGGATGGTCCCTAACCTCAGATTCAACAATATGATTTTATTCTTTTTAAATTTGTAGTTCAGTAGATTATAATTATGTATATATTCACACTTGTAGGTTTGTGTTTTAATTAGAAAGGCAAGTTTACAGAGAGGAGAGACAGGGAAAGATCTTCCATCTGCTGGTTCACTCCCTAATGGTCACATTGGCCAGAGCTGAGCTCATATGAAGCCAGAAGCCAGGGGTTTCTTCTGGCTCTCCCATGTAGATGCAGGGTCCCAAAGTGTTGGGCCATCCTCTACTGTTTTCCCGGGCCACAAGCAGGGAGCTGGATGGGAGGTGAAGCAGCTCCCACATGGGAATCCTGGCGCTTGCAAGGGGAGGATGTAAAGCCACTGCAGTGGACCCAGTAGTCACATGTTTTTAAAGAAGCTGTTACAGAGCTGACTAGATTCTGAAAGAATCGGCACTTAGTGGAGGACTGCTGGGTGTGGTTTGCTTGGCATAAAGTCCTCTGTATTTAAAGCTGGCAAGCATCAGGCACTTCCCTTTCTCTGTCTCCTTTTCAGTGTCATTTATCTGCTTTTATTTGTGATTTGCTGAAAGGCTGAGATGACGTTCTGCAAAGACTGACAGAATGAAGGAGTTACTAAGTAGAACAGGATCTCAAATGTCATTCTGTGCCATTCCTCAACAGAGGAAGAGGCCATAGGGGCGCTTAGGTCAGGGAGCATGAGGTAAGGTTTTACTGTGGAGCGAAGGAAGAGGTGCTGGAGTAGCTCCTGCCCTCTGGTCCTAGAGCCTAGCCAGAGCACGTCCCCCAAGTGGCCGCTGCCTGCTTCGGCTCGGCCTCCCACAAGCCTTCCACAGCAGTTTACTTCTCACAGTCCTAAAGGCTGGGGAGTGTGGCGCTCAGGATGCCAGCATGCACGGTTTCTGATGGAGTCTGTGTTCCCGCCTTGCAGTAGAGGGTTGTCTGTCCTGACCAGGTGGAGGAAGTATGCGGAAAGGCAGAAGGAGCCCTCTGGCATCTTTAGGGCGCTGATCCCACTGCGAGCTGGCCGACTCTTAGGACTCCAGCTGAGTCCAGTTTCTCTGAATATCCTGCTGGCACCTGTGCCTTCATAGAACATTGTAGAGGAAACAGTTCGGTCTGTAGCAAGCGGTTAGTCTTAATTTCTGCCCTGGAGTTGAATTGGGTTTGAGTTTATTCATTTTGACTGAAATCTGTAAGAATCACAACTTACTCTCAAACTTCTTGTATGTGTTTTCACAATTTCTTGGCTTTCTACAGAAGTCTCCTATCGTAGAAATGTATAAACTCAGAGGAATCTACAAGATGAGCCAGTGGTATATGGAAAAATGATGCTGAAATATCTTTTTTTATTAATATTTACTGTGAGCTGGCTGTGTATGTGTACACTTTGGGGAGGGGTTGTGTTGAACATCTTCACCAATAGAGAAACTGTAATCGGAGTTTTGAGACTATTGTTCCAGAGTACCTTTTCATATAGTTCTGTCATATTTCTACTTAACTTTGGTTGTGTATCACTTAACCAAAAATGTTTTCAGATTTCAGAATATTTGCATAGATTTTACTAATTGAACATTGTCAGCTTAAAAAAAAAATCGGAAACCTGAGGCTTTAGCATCATGCTTGTAATAGGTTGCAGGTTTCAGGGAATTTCAGAGTTTAGATTTTTGGGTTAAGAATGCCCATTCTGTATTAGAGAATAAAATTAATTAAAAGAAAATCAGCTCATCTAGAACACAAAGCCTGCTAATGGCTTGTCATACTAGAATGTATGGTTGTGCTAGGGCCTGGCACGATAGCCTAGTGACTAAATTCTTGCCCTGCATGTGCTGAGATCCCATATGGCATTGGTTCGTATCCTGACTATTCTTCCCATCCAGCTCCCTGCTTGTGGCCTGGGAAAGCAGTAGAGGATGGTTCAAAGCCTTGGGACCCTGCACCCATGTGGGAGAGCTGGAGGACTCCTGGTTACTGGCTCCTGGTTTCAGATTAGCTCAGCGCCGGCCATTGTGGCCACCTGGGAGTGAGCCGGCAAATGCAAGACCATTGCCTTTGTCTCTCCTCCTCTCTGTATATCTGCCTTTACAATAAAAAAATAAATAAATTTTTAAAAAATAAAATAAAAAAGATTGTTGCTCCTGAACTGTTGCTCCTAAAGTGTTACTTGCCCAACTAGGTTAACATAAAGCATTAAACTAGGTTAACATAAAGCATTCAAATTTTATTGTTGTTAATGGTTTTGGTCATAAATTCTGTCAACTTGTTTCAAGAACATGACTTCTTGGAAGAACTTTAAGCCAGTTTTCCCCAAAACTACTCTGCAGCCTCAGGTTTTGAATTAAATTTTATTTTTTCATTTTTCCCACTTCTCAAAGCTGTGAAGCTGTGTGGGAGTTAAGGCTTTGATTTTTCCTGTTGTGCAGGCTTGGAAAGCAAATGTATTTTCTAGAGCAGTTGTGAGTCTAAAGGCTACCCAGGCCCCTCTGGAGGCTGACAGTTCATTTTGAGAAAGGTTCTCTGGGCCTGGCGTGATGGCGTAGTGGTTGAGGTGCTCGCCTTGAATGCACCAGGATCCCATATGGGCGCCGGTTCTAATCCCAGCAGCCCCGCCATCCAGCTCCCTGCTTGTGGCCTGGGAATGTAATCGAGGACAGCCCAAAGCCTTGGGAGCCTGCACCCGCGTGGGAGACCCAGAAAGAAGCTCCAGGCTCTTGGCTTCGGATTGGTTCAGCTCTGGCCTTTGCGGCTGCTTGGGGAGTGAACTATCGGACGGAAGATATTCCTCTTTGTCTCTCCTCTCTGTATACCTGCCTTTCCAATAAAAATAAATAAATCTTTAAAAAAAAGAGAGAGAGAAAGGTTCTCTGGCAATGGATATAAAAGTATGGTATGGTGGACAGTTTTTGATTCTGGAGATGAGAAAACAATGCCTCTGCTCTCAGTTGTCCTTGGTACAATGATCTACTTACAATGCTTATAACTTTTCTTTTTCTTTCTTTTTTTTTTTTTTTTTTACAGATTTATTTGTTTAAAAGGGTGACAGAGAAAAAGAGGTCTAGGCACCAGTTCACCTCTTGGGGATTGTGATGGCCAGAGATGAGCCAGGACAAAGCCAGGAGCGTGGCGCTCCATCCAGGCCTCTAACGGGGATGGCAGGGCCAGGACCGTGTTTGGGAGCCGTCTTCTGCTGCTTTCCCAGGAACATTATGAGGGAACTTGATCAGAAGTAGAGTGGCTAGCACTCAAATCGGTCTCTAATATAGGATGCCTGAGTCACAGATGATAGCTTAACCCATTACACTAAAATGCTGGACTCTTGAACTTTTTAAAAAATATATGTATTTATTTATTTTTATTGGAAAGGCAGATTTTACAAAGAAAAGATAAAGTCCAAGTGGTCACAGTGACTGCACGACAACCAAACAGGAGCCAGAAGCCAGGAGCCAGGAGATTCCTCTGAGTCTCCCACGTGGGTGCAGGGGCCCAAGGACTTGAGCCATCCTCTTCTGCTTTCCCACGCACAGGCATGGAGCTTGACTGGCAAGTGGAGCAGCTGGGACATGAACACTGGTGTTTAATTTTAATAAAAGTAGTGCGATCATTTCCCTCACTTCATAACAGTTTTGCAATTAATTTTAAGTGAATATGGATTTAAGTGTTGGAAAAGATACTGCCAAGATGCTAAAAAATATAAATAGGGACTATTAAAAAAGTAGAAGCAAGTGCTTCATGAGAAATGCTGTTACATATATTTATATGTATATGCATCTAGACTAAGTAAAAGAGAAAAATTGCTTGCTGTGCGATAGCTCCTCCCTGTTTTTCTGTATGTGGCTTCACATGTCTGTGTTTTTCATCAGCACCCTTCCAGGTGTCCTTTTTTCAGATTCAGCCTCAGACCTGCTCTTGCAGAATTTCTGCTCCCCTGTTTTGACCTACTGTGAGCAATGTTTGAGCAGCCGTCTCTCAGCAGAGGAAGATACCTTTCTCTGAGTCAGCTTTAATTTTTGTAAGGAGTAAGGAAAAGACAGGGCTGCTTTAGGGGTAATTGTTAGGGAATGAAAGGACTGTTGAGAGACTAGAGGCCTGTGTGCCTGGGTGCAAGGGCTGGGGTCATAATCCTACTTTGTCTTTTACCAGTGTCTTTTGTCCAAGGCGCTGAAAGGGCTTAACAAAATCGGGTCTGAGTAATAATATTCTGTGCTTTATTGGCGTTTTGGAATTTGCTGGAGGTTACAGTGAAGGCCCTGAAAAAAGAGAATATGGTGTAGTGGCATGGAAGGAAATGATCTAGATATTTTGATTCCTTACTTAGGGCTTTGACAAAAAGACTAGTCTGGTGAAAGTTGGTGTATTTAGGTAAAATATTGTTTGTCTTTTTAAATTGGGCTGGAATGACTTAATGGAAATCCTGCCCTTTCTTTCCCCACCTTGGCACTTGATAACTGGCTGCTGGTCCTAAGAGGGAGGGAAAAATGAATCCCCAACGTCATCCCCATGATTTTAAGACTCTTTCCTTGGAGTAGAATGCTCCTGTGTTCTGATTTTTGTTCTGCTTTTTAATTCTTAGTATTTGTACCTGTAAGTTAGAAGCTGTGCGTTTCAGTGAACACCAAGTCCAAGCTCTTACCTCAGGAGCTTGATTTCTTGTAACTCTGTGGACTTCTGAGTAAAATGATACTCAGAATCTGACTCACCTCTTCATGCTGTGAAAACAAATACTAGACAGCGTTTATGGATGCAGGTGACTATTTAAAATGGAAGTGAGCTTTTGTGTTGAGTGGAGGCTGTATGCTTGGCAGTACTTGATGACTGATATGTGCATACTGGTTCAGATTTTATTTCAGTTTCCTCTTTCCCATCTGAAAAAAAAAAAATTGCCAGCTGCTCAGTGAATCAAGGTCAAGGGATGGCAATGTCTTCCCCGATATATAACCCCTGATGGAATTGAGACACAGGGGGGAAGAAATCTGGTGATGTGTTTTTTTGGTAGCCGGGAAACCTTATTAAGCATAAAGAAAAAAATAATTTTTTGTAATAGTGATAAAACCTGTACATTGTTACATCTTCTTATCCCAATTCTTGTCTTTCTCAAGTTAATTGTTTCTTTTCCCCAAATTCAGGCTGGCTAAAGCAAACGTCTTTCAAGATGTCCAGCAAAGAGAGCAGCACGGATGGGAAAACAGACTTAGCTAATGGTAAGAGGCCAAAATGAAAGCAAAGCTGTTACTACCAACTGAGGTTCTGCTTCTGCACCAAGACAAAGTGGAAGCTGGATTTTAATAGAGGGAAGGAAGCCTTCCTGTGTTGCTCTGAGTGTAGGAAACCACACAGGAAACATCTTGGACTATCTGGCATTTTGTTCGTTCAGATTTCATCTGATTGTTTTGAGAAGACTAATAACAGGGCTGTATTTCTAAGAGTTCAAGTGATTGGGATTCTGAAAGATTGTAGGGTGGGCAGAACCTTGGAAATGCTGTTAATAAAAGAAAAATAAGAGTGGCACTGGCCAGTGGGAATTTTGTGAAATATGAAGTTCCCAAGTTCCATGAAGGAATCCCTCTCCTTGATACAGTTTTAGAAGGATTCTAAAGAAGAGATGAAGTTAGAAGCTACATTCCCTGGGATTGGGCCCAGTCCTCCTGTCGTTGTCTTCCTGTTTTCCTCCCTTCTCTCCACTGCTGCCTTCGTACTGTTCCTTCTCTTCCTTCCCTTCCTTTCCTTTCCGCTGGATTTAACCGAAAGGCACATTTCTAGAGGGATTTGATATATACTATTCATTTGGAGATCGGCCATTAGCTAGATCAGGAATCAACAAACTACAAGCCAAATCTAGCCTGTTATTTGTTTTGAAAAGTTTCATTGGAATAATCATGTCCATTCATTTATATAGTGTTTGGGAACTAGATCAGAAATGAAGCAACCAGTACCTGAACTGGTGCCTGTATGGGGGATTAGCCTGTTGAGCCACGGCACCAACACCCAATAAGGTTTTTTTTGTTTGTTGTTGTTGTTAGTTTTTGAGCTGGTAGGAGTTAGTATGTATTTACTAGCAAATGGTGAGTAAGGACCTTTTCATATGATCCCAATTCTCACCCCTTAGCTTCCATTTTTAGTAGATCTAGACACATAGAAGACTTTGAGCATTTTAGGCACTTAGCAAGGAAGAACTTCCATCTGTTAGTTCACTCCCTAAATGCCTGCACCAGCTGGGGTTGCTGTGCTGGGAGCCAGGAACTCAATCCAGGTCTTCCAAAGCAGTGATTTAAATTGTCACTGTTCCTCTCAGGATCTGGCTGGGTTGGTTGGAGTTGGAGCTGCATATTGAACCCAGATAATCTGGCATAGGTCTCAGGCATCTTAACCTAACTCTGGTAGAGTGACTTTAAATCATTTTTTTCCTCCAAGAAGATGGCTGTGCTAACTCCTGCAGGGATGTCTGTTTTTTTGCTTTTGTGTTTAATTCAGTTCGGGCATCTGTTGTAGACGCCTGTCTGGCAGAACAGGGACTGATGTTGCAACAGGCAGACTTTCATACACTATGCCAGCACTTCGTTCTTTGAGAATGTCCATGTACTTTTTCTCCGCCTAGTTTGTTTAAAAGAGGAGGAAATCACAGAAACACATTCAGGGACAGAATGGGCAAAGAGGGGAAAGGTGCAAGAGAGTTGTTGTTTCTTTCATCATGTGAGCGCAGGGAGAGGCGCCCCTCCTCACTGCCTAGTTCTTGTGAACCCAGGAAGGGGAGTGGGCACATGACACCACACTGTAGTTCCAGGTGAGGGACAGTACAACATGGAGAGGGGGGTCACTTGATCGACAAGCAGGCAAGCCGTGTTACATAGAGCAGGAGAGGTGTGGCTTCCAGTCCCGGAGTCAAGCTTGCTACCTGCATGTCCCTTTCCATTCCCCCCTGAGATTTCTGACATCTATTCTTGAGGATGTCAATATACTCGATCATATTTTGTTGAAGTACTTTGATTTGGGTGTGGCTTTTATTTTAACCTAGTTTCATTTCTTTACAGAATTTCCCATCAGAAGGTAATCATTATAAGTATTTGTAATGGATACACTTTAAAATTTGTTTCATGGTCTTTTGGATATAATTTCTTAGACTAAAGTGTGAGCTCCTTCTGACCAGTGTTGTTTTCTCTTCCACCTGCCAATTTCTCACCTCCATCAGGAAGCCTGTCTAGCAGTCCAGAGGAGATGTCAGGAACTGAAGAGGGAAGGGAGACATCCTCAGGCATTGAAGTGGAGGCCTCAGATCTGAGTTTGAGCTTGACTGTGGACGATGGTGGCCCTAATCGCACCAGCACAGAAAGCCGAGGTACAGACACAGAGAGCTCAGGTGAAGACAAGGACTCTGACAGCATGGAGGACACTGGCCATTACTCCATCAGTGATGAGAACCGAGCCCATGACCGCTCAGAGGAAGAGGAAGATGAAGAAGAGCAGCCTCGGCGCCGTGTACAGCGCAAGCGGGCCAACCGTGACCAGGACTCATCAGATGATGAGCGGGCCCTGGAGGACTGGGTGTCCTCAGAGACAACAGCCCTGCCCCGGCCCCGCTGGCAAGCCCTTCCTGCCCTTCGGGAGCGTGAGTTGGGTTCAAGTGCCCGCTTTGTGTATGAGGCCTGTGGGGCAAGAGTCTTTGTGCAGCGTTTCCGCCTGCAGCATGGGCTTGAGGGCCATACCGGTTGTGTAAATACCCTGCACTTTAACCAACGCGGCACCTGGCTGGCCAGTGGCAGTGATGACCTGAAGGTGGTGGTATGGGATTGGGTGCGGCGACAGCCGGTTCTGGACTTTGAGAGCGGCCACAAAAGTAATGTCTTCCAGGTGAGGCAAGGGAGCCTAATAGCACCTAACAGAATCAGACACGAGTGAGAGGAATCTGAGCTGCTGGCAGTGAGTCGTGGTGGGGATTAGACAGCTGTGACTTCCACAGTCATTTACATGCTCTGAAAGACAATGACATTTTGTTTCTTTGAACATCAGTGCTGTTTGAATCCTCATTTTAGGTAGAGGGATTTGAATTCATTGGGTAGGAGGCAGCATAGTATTAAAAGCACAAACTCTTTAACCGACACATGTCCCTTCCACTTTCTAGCTGTGTAAGCTTAGGCAAGTTGGTTAACCTTTGTCCTCAATTTGTTTATCTGTAAAATGGAATACAGAGGGTCAAGAGGATTATATAACAGAAGCTCAGCACTTTCCACTGTGGCTGGTACTTAATAAACATGTGATAAGTACTAGCTAGTATTGTCATCATTCTTTGGAGATTTTTCTCCTCAGTCCCACCTGCCGTATTGGTACTAGCCATTTATCTCTCTCCTTCCACCCTAGTTCTTTTTTCTTTATGGCAAATTGATGTTTGCTTTCTGAGTCAAGGTAGATTTTTCTTATTTCTTATTTTTCTCCCCAGTTAAGTATAGTCATAATTTAACACTGAACACTTAATCATGTACCAGTTTAATTTTCCAGAAACAACAGAAATGCTTACATCAAAGGAAGTTTTTTCTCCCTCTGATTCCTGGACGAAATTGAGCTTGGCCAACTATACAGGAGTAGGAATGCTAAGTTTCCAACTGTCATGCAAGAAAAGGGGGTGAATTGAGATCATCATCACATTTTTCTCTGTCAAATTCACTTCTTCAAGTTCTTCTGTGTGTTCCTTTTCTAATTCTCAACACCCTAGGCCAAGTTCCTGCCCAACAGTGGTGACTCCACCCTCGCCATGTGTGCCCGAGATGGGCAGGTGCGGGTAGCAGAATTGTCCGCCACACAGTGCTGCAAGAATACAAAGCGTGTAGCCCAGCACAAGGGAGCGTCGCACAAGGTAAACAAGCCCCTGCTGCCATCTGCAGTCCAGGTCCCCTGTGGATCTCACCCGGCTCTGCCTTGTCTGCCCAATGTGTCCCCTTTGTTGTGACCATCCACTCTCAGCTCTTTTTAAGTTGCAGTTTGTAGTTAAGGAAGCAAAAGCAACCATCCTAAACTTCTTGGATAAATATTTCAAGAGATCCCTGGGACATACCATTTGATCATATCCCACAGTTAAGCTGAATCATAGTTGATTTGGAGGTCCTTGAGGGTCCTTTATTCGCACCAAACCTCCTAAGTTGACTCTTTTTTGAACAGTCCAATAGTTTCAGTGTGCTGGTAGTTGCTTCCTCATATGTGAGAGCTCCAACTTTCCTGCTCACAGCTCTTCAGCTTGCAAATAGTACTATTTCTGGAAGGCCTGTTTAGAACTGGGAGTAGAGGCCAGTTTGTCAGGGTAGCAGCCAGTGAGGAGCTGAGAGCGGCCTGGGCCGAGGACAGGTATCCTGCTCTTCCCTGCTGTCCTCCTTAAAAACCCTAATCTGATACAAGGGTGAGTTGCACATGTCCTTTTATAGCTTAGCCTCCAACCCACTAATCTCTAGTTCGTAGAATTAAAATGCAAGGGACAGACATCCTTTCTCTCCACACCTGAGAGTATCCAATTGATTTTATGTCGGAGTGAAGTACTAACACCTCATACTTTGTTTTGGCATTTCTGTTTGGATCCCTTGGTGAGTAATTTGAAACAACAAATCACCTATTCTTTGGCTTAACCTCCCTTCCTGGAATTTTTCAACAAGAAAGACATTTCTCTTGTTGAGGCATTTTAAACACAGCCCTTCTTAGAGGTAAAGGAAATGAGCCAGATTATCTCCAATTATAGCCTTCAGAAACATCCTTTTCCCATTTTTTTCCTTTAGTTGGCCCTGGAGCCGGACTCTCCCTGTACGTTCCTGTCTGCAGGTGAAGATGCTGTAGTTTTCACCATTGACCTGAGACAAGACCGGCCAGCTTCGTAAGTATAGAATGGCCTTCACAGAACTGTGAGCGTTGGTCCAAAGTATTTCCTGTGTCCTGGTAATGCTCAGCTCCATCAGAAAAGTACCCTTGTGCCTGTGATACAGGGCAGTTTAAGAATTATGGGAATTCTTTACTTCCTCTGTCGTCTCCTCAGCAAAACACTGTGCGGTCCACCTTCATTTCTCTAGCAAGGTTCGGTTATCTTAATAAATGTGGGTTTTAGTAACTTGGCAATCTTCTGCTCTCCATTCACTTAGGTGCCATCCCGTTTACCCACAAGAAGCACATTACTCTACAAATAGCTTAGAGATACAGTCCTGTAAGTTTTCAGTTCAATTTCCAATAAAAAACAAGCAAGCAATAAGTTGATAAATCTGGAAAAGAAATATGGGTAGCTATAGTAGAGTTATAACTCATACATCAATGAATTTGACACTCATGGGTAGGTTATATCCATTTTTGATCATAAGAAGAACGTATGGTCTTGCTTGGATCCAGGCTGATCTAGGTTAAATCTCAGCTCTGGGCCCGGCGGCGTGGCCTAGTGGCTAAAGTCCTCGCCTTGAATGCCCCGGGATCCCGTATGGGCACCGGTTCTAATCCCGGCAGCTCCACTTCCCATCCAGCTCTCTGCTTGTGGCCTGGGAAAGCAGTCAAGGACAGCCCAAAGCTTTGGGACCCTGTACCTGTGTGGGAAACCTGGAAGAGGTTCCTGGTTCCCGGCTTCGGATTGGCACAGCCCCGGCCGTTGCGGCTCACTTGGGGAGTGAATCATCGGATGGAAGATCTTCCTCTCTGTCTCTCCTCCTCTGTATATCCGGCTTTCCAATAAAAATGAATAAATCTTAAAAAAAAAAAAAATCTCAGGTCTGACACTAATTGTGACCTGTGTCGCTTCCAGAGCCTCTGTTTCTTCATCCTCACTCTGGGCATAAAGTCATCCTCCTCCGGCTTTTTCCTTTCCCTCTTTAGGGATTTCTTTTTTATTTATTTATTTATTTATTTATTTTATTACAAAGTCAGATATACAGAGAGGAGGAGAGACAGAGAGGATCTTCCATCCAATGATTCACTCCCCAAGTGAGTGCAACAGCTGGTGCTGTGCCGATCTGAAGCCAGGAACCTGGAGCCTCTTCCGGGTCTCCTACGCGGGTTCAGGGTCCCAAGGCTTTGGGCTGTCTGGACTGCTTTCCCAGGCCACAAGCAGGGAGCTGGATGGGAAGTGGAGCTGCCAGGATTAGAACCGGCGCCCATATGGGATCCCCGCGTTCAAGGCGAGGACTTTAGCCGCTAGGCCACGCCACCAGGCCCTCTTTGGGATTTCTATTGTTTCTGGTAGGTTTTGATTTGTTTGTTTGAGAGGAAGAGAGAAAGAGAACTTCCATGTGTTGCTTACTCCCCACATGTCTCCTCCCACAGCTGCAGCTGGGCCTAGGCTAAGGAAGGAGCCGGCAGTTCATTCTGGGTCTCCCATGTGGCTGATGTGGAGCCGGGCACCTGGGGCAGCCCCTACTGCTTTGTGAGGTTTACGTTAGCAGAAAGCTGGATCAGAAGTGGAGGTCTTGGAACTTGAACAGGCTCTGATACGGGATCTTGGGTCCTAACTGTGGTGCCAGTTGCCCTCCCCTGCATTATTGATGTACACTTGATGTATACTGATACATATTTGATGTCCCAATATAGAGTCTAACACAATGGCTGGAAATAAGATACAGCTTCTTTAAAATTATTTTTTTCCCCACACCATTTATTATTTTTTTAAGATTTTTTTTTTAGATTTATTTCCTTTTATTACAAAGTCAGATATACAGAGAGGAGAGACAGAGAGGAAGATCTTCCACCTTATGATTCACTCCCCAAGTGACTGCAACGGCCGGTGCTGCGCCGATCCGAAGCCGGGAACCAGGAACCTCTTCCGGTTCTCCCACACAGGTGCAGGGTCCCAAAGCTTTGGGCTGTCCTTGACTGCTTTCCCAGGCCACAAACAGGGAGCTGGATGGGAAAATGGCACTGCCAGGATTAGAACCAGTGCCTATATGGGATCCTGGGCTTGTGCAAGACAAGAACTTTAACTTCTAGGCTACCACGCTGGGCCCTCTCATTAGTCTTAAAAAGTAAGTATAACAGATCTTGTAGGTCATTATTGACTGAGGTACGGCAGTGGTTTATATGACATGCCAAGTAAAATGTAAATTAATTTCTGAAATATAATATGAAAGACAATTATTGTTAGATTTGTTTTTAGAAAGATAAGTCTAGAAAAGAGCAAACTAGACAGTGGAAAAATTTCTGCAGCTTAAACGTGACAAAAATTAAGTTTGGGGAAATCAAATATTGGTTATTTATATAATCATCAAGAGAACAAAAGTTGGAGGATAATAGCTTTACACTGGAAAGGAAACAAACCCAAATGAGAAGATCTCTGCCTTCCAGCAAAGATGGTCTCCTACTTAAAATGATTCAACTGAAAGATTTTCAGATTTATAATGGTATGAAAACCATATATGTTCACTTAGTAGGAACCATATTTCAAATTTTGGTTTGGATCTTTTCCTTGGCTAGTGATATATGGTATGTTATTCTCCCCCGACACCGGGCAGCAGTGATAAGTTGTAGCTGCCTGGCTGCCATGCGGTCATTAAGAACAACTGATACTCAGCAGTGTTCTCTGTTGCCATGCTACAGTGGTCAGTGGGTTAAATGCATTTTTGACAGAATGTTTTCAACTACTGTGGGTTTTAAGTCAGGGAGCATCTGTAATCCCTCTGCAGTTAACCAGCTTAGAGAAAAATCAATTTCGATTAATGTTCTTTGTTTCTAACTCTGAGGTCCTGTGGTTTGGGGATTGTAATAAAATATTAACAAGTTTCCATAGGGAAAGGGAAAGACAAGGATGCCAGAAATGACGATGAACTTGATCTGCTGGGCTGGAGAGTTGTGAACCAGAATGAGAGCTAGCCTGTGAGCCAGGTGCTGAGGGAGCTGCCATCAGCCAGCCACAAGCTGCTGGGAGTCTGGTTTGGGTAACAGATGATGCATGTGACTGGCAGGTTATTGGGTTTGGAATGAAATCGTAGGGGCAGAACGTTTGGCTGTGAGTTGGTCGTAGGTCTAAATACCAGTTAAGATAGGCAGGATAGAAACTAAATGGATGAACATGGAATAAAAAGAAGTCCAACTTCTAGATTTGAGGAAGAAGAGTGAGTCTGTAACAGATTTTTGCTTTAGCAGTTAAAGATGTAGTTTGTTTGTTTTAAGATTTGTTTGTTTAATTAAAAGAGTTAGAGAGACAGAGATCTTCCATGCACTGATTCACTCTCCAGGCAGTTGCAAAGGTCAGGGCCAGGTCAGGCCAAATCGAGGAGCCAAGAGCCTCTTCTAGGTTCCCCAAACTCTTCAGCTATATATTTTGTTCATTTTTCCAGGCCTAGCAGGGAGCTAGGTTGGAAGTAGAGCAGCCTGAACATGAACCAGCGCCCATATAGGTTGCTGGCATGTAAGTCAGTGGTTTTAGCCATTATGCTACAATGCTGGCCCAGAAGTAATGTTTTTTGTTGTTTATTTGTATTTTTTGTATTTATTTATTTGAAAGAGTTACAGAGATAAGGAGAGCCAGAGAGAGATCCTCCATCTGCTGGTTTACTCCCCAAATGGATGCAGTGCCTGGAACTGGGCCTGTCTGCAGGGACTCAAGGTCTTGGGGCCATTTTCCACTTCTTTCCCAGGAACTGGATTGTGGAGTGGCCGGGACATGAACCAGCACCCATATGGGGTACCAGCACTGCAGGTGGCAGCTTTACACACAATGCCACAGCACAAGCCGTAGTAGTTTTTTTATGAGCTGGAGTGAGGTGGAGGACTGAATGGGAAGATCTTGGCCAGAAAAATCTAAATTATCCGTGTTAAGCTACTGTCTCAGTATCCATTTGCACAGAGTGTTTTTGTGTGAAGCCGGCGAAACAGGACTTTCCTTTTGCATGTATATGACATCTGAGTGTCTGGAAACTGGTGAAATTGACTAGTGTGTTAAGAAAAGAGTTTGATTTGGAACTGTGGGCGAGGTGTTTCCTCAGCCAATGGAAACCAGTTTGTGATAGTCTTCAAAGGAGTCCTGTCTAATCTATAATTATTTTTCCCTTTTTGCTGGGATGTAATTTGTCGTTAGTTTCAGTGCAAAATTCAGTGAGTTCATTTTGTGTGGTTTCATGGCTACATTTCTCTGTGCAAACATTTTTACCCTGTTCACATGATTGGCCAGCACCTCTGTATAGTTTCCCAAACTGTACAAGACACTCTGTATTTATCCATTGTGAGAACGAATAACTTGTTTTAAGGGAATAAATTGAGAAATAGAAAGATTGAGCTTCGGCCAGTGCCATGGTATAGCCAGTTAAGCCTTCACCTGTGGTGCCAGCAGCCCATATACTAATTCAGATCCCAGCTGCTAATGGCCCAGGGAAGCAGTGGAGGACAGCCCGCATGCGTGGGATCCTGTTCCCATGAGAGACCTAGAGGAAGCTCCTGGCTCCTGATTCCCGCCTTGCTCCAGCCATTAGGGCAGTGAGGCAGCAGATGAAAGATAGCTTGGTTGCTGTCTCTCCATCTCTTTCTGCAACTCTGCCTTCCAAATGAAGAAAAAAAAAGTCTTCAAAAAAAAAAAAAAAGGTTGAGCTCTTTGTTAGAATTATGTAACGGTAGAGCCAGTACTTCCCAAGATATCCTTTAGACTCTTAATTTTGCTTTGGTGTGCTTTTATATTGGACCTTGAAATGTAAATTGCTTAGGAAAAAAGCTGATCCTATAAACGGAGCAGCAACAGCTCCTAACTTCCTTTCTCCTGTCTAAAACTGACCCTGGAGATGCTTCCTCTTAGCTAGCGTTCCTGAAACTTACTCTTTCAGCACGTTTTCTGCTTGTGTGTTTTGGAAGTAGGGAGCTTCGTTTTCCCAAATGACATTCCTTTTCAGTAACCTCTGAAACTCTACTTTCTTTCCAATAATAAATTCACGTGATTTTTGATGATGTTTATAGTTGAAAAGAATGCATGCCCATGTGGACCATTGATTTGGGTGGGATAGGTCGAGGATTAGGGGAAAGTAGATGAGACAACTGTCTCCAGTCTCCCTCCTCCTCCCTGTATCTGGGGAAAGTGGAGAGAGGATGGGGGCTGTCACCTGATGTTATCCCAGAGCCCTCAATGTGGGACATGTTCTGAGGTTACTGCTTAAGTGGTTCTGATAGTTCTGAGATGCTGTTGATTTCACTGCTCCAAGGTTGAAGAAATCCCTCCAATGTCCGTTGGCTGACATAGTCCACTTCAAAATCTGTTTGTCCAGATCCTTGCTGTCAAAGCTTGACCGGGAGAGCTGTACTATTTTTTCTGCCCTCTAAGGTACTAGACATCCTCTCCAGGCCTCAAAGAACTGGTTGGCATGTCCTCCATGAGCATCCGGACTTGCTCTCCACCATACAGCAACCATGTAGACTCAGTTCTGACACATGGATTCCACAGTCAAATCACAGATCCTGTGATTTTCACCATGGTTGGAGTTCTGAGTCCAGTGGTCCAGTCAGTGGGTCCACAAAGAAACCTCACTTGAGGTGACCACAACCTGACTCCTGTGTGTGCCAGCCAGTGAGGGGTCCAGCTAAGTCCCTCACTCACTTTAGCCCCCACACACACTGGTGGTTTCAGTTACCTGGTCCGTTCTGTCCCCAGCCCTATCTCTTATACAAACCAGTGGATGCTGCAGCCCAGCCTAACCCTGCCCACCACACACTTGGCCCTCATACACACTCATAAGAACTGCAGCCCAGTCAGAGCAACCGCCAGTAATGCTCATCAGGCCCACCCACAGCCCTGGTTGCTATGCATGCTATTTTAAACAATAGATTGGTCTAGTCTTGTACTCTATTTTCTTAATGGAAAACTACAGTGGTTTGTTTGTTTGTTTTTTTTTTTTTGAAAGATTTATTTTGTTGGATAGCCAGATATACAGAGAGGAGGGGAGTCAGAGAGAAAGATCTGTCTGCTAGTTTGCTCTCTATCTGGTCACAAAAGCTGGAACTGAACTGATCCGAAGCCAGGAGCCATGAGCTCCTCTGGGTCTCTCGTGGGTGCATGGTCCCAAGACCTTGGGCCATACTTTACTGCTTTCCCAGGTCACAGGTAAGGAGCTGGGTGGGAAGTGGAGCAGCCAGGACAAGAACGGGTACCCACATGGGATCCTGGCATATGTAAGGCAAGGACTTATCCACCATGTTATTGTGCCGGATATCTACAGAGATTCTAAAATCAAAATCCTTTCTCTTTTGCCAGTTCTGGGCTAGATCGCCTTTGACTTGCAGAGACAATATTAAAATTGTCTCTTTACAGAGGAAATAATTGCCATGGTTTTAAATTTTCTGTTTCCATAGCGTCAGCAATGAATAAAATCTTAGAATTAAAAGGTAACTTCTTACTGTTTCTTGATGTTGTTTCTTTCCTGTAAATGTATCAATTTTCATGGTGGCTAATCTGACTAGTGAACATGGTACCACCCTACACTAGACTAACTTTAGTTTCCTCAGGGTTTCCTGCCCTTCTAGCAGTCATCTTTCTTGTATACAGGAATAGCTTAGAAATGCTTTTTCAGCCTTCTAAAGAGCATTCTTCGTAAGAGCTCCCTCTTTTATTTTGCTTCAGATAAGGGACGAGTACTGTTTTATGCTGGCAAATTATGGCTTGTCATTGTCAAAGCTAGATAGTAAGTGACATTTCTCTGGAAATCGGCAAATAGACTCTGACTCTAGTTACTCCTCCACCTTGCTGCTTGTTCCCAGGCGGTTAGAAGGATGTGAGTGTCATTGCCTGCTTAGTGGTGGTGGTTACTGTCTGAACTGCAGCTGAATCATGGCTTCCTGACGATCATATGTTCCTATGCCTTAGCTCTTACTTAAGGGTCGCTAGATATGACTTTACTGTACATTATTTCCCCAGTCCTCAAAGTAGCATGTAGTACATATGTGTGCTTTTTCTTATTCCATTGTTCAGAATACACAAAAACCACTTTGTTTCTTTCCAAAAGAGAATCTGCTTGGTTTTTTCTGAGCCCTCGTCTGCTGCTGGCTTGCCATTACCAGCAGAATCTTCTGGAGAATATAACTTTGTATCGTTTTCTACTCTTAAAGGAAACTGGTGGTGACGAAAGAAAAAGAGAAGAAAGTGGGGCTGTATACAATTTATGTGAATCCTGCCAATACCCACCAGTTTGCAGTGGGAGGACGAGATCAGTTTGTGAGGTGAGTCTGTGGCTTCGTTGTGTTTTTGAGAGTTTGAGAGTTAAGTGCCTTCTGAAGCTAATATAGCTTCATAATAAAGCTCATATAGCCCTTTGAAGGAAGGCTTTGTACATTTACAGACTATTGGCTTTTTAACAAGTTTTAATGAATAGATCAAGTTCCCCACATAGCAACTAAAGTTGTGAAACAAGTGCTGTGTTAGTGTTTTCATTTATAAATTAGCCTTGCAGCAGATATTTTGAATACTAGTTTCAGATTAAAAGTAATCTGAAGCACTCGGTATGCACTGATGGTTTTTACCTCCCATTCTGCTGAACCATTTTTCTTTATCTGTTGTGATCCCTGTGTGACTGTGAACATCTGCTGTAATACTCACTATTGATGCGTAGCCTAAGGAAAGCAGGCATGATGCATTACATCCCCATATATACAACTTGACTTGCTTCTCGTGCCCATCAGTGGTTCTCATCCAGTTGGTTTTTTCTGTTTAGTTAGAATCAGCAGTTTGGAGAGAAAGGACAGGATCACTAGAAAAGTAGATCACTTTAGTGGGTAAATAACATCTTCATTTTGAAGTAAGCACATCTTCAACATTGTATTTGGAACTTAACTGTATTAAGTAAGAATTGTGGGGAAGGATAAGTTTTTTAAGAATTACATGAGCCATGACTTTGTTTTTTGAGAATCCTGGGCAGCCTTGTCTCACTTCTTCCCTGGTTCCCTTCCCTTCCAGCCCCTTTCTCTGGTCCCCAGTCTTGCAGATCTTCCATCTGTTATCAGCCTCAGTATTCTGTCCTCCTTTTTTAAATCCCAAATTCTCAATACACAATAAGGTGTTTAGTTGAAAGAGGCAAATAGGCAGTTTGAAACATACTGATGCAGTGTGAACAAATAACTTTGTTTGTTGCATTGTTTTAAGATTTACTTATTTGAAGGGCACAAAAACAGAACTCTTTCACCCACTGGTTTACTCTTCAGCTGAGTGCAGTGGTCAGGGCTGGTCCAGGCTAAAGCCAGGAGCTGGATCGGGCAGAGCAGCTGTGACTCAGACTCTGCCCTGCTAGAGCACGCAGTGTTAGTGCAGCAGCTTTGCACCCTGTGCCTCAATGGCAGCTGCCTTACCCTTAGCTTTGATTTCTAGTTTAAAGGAATTCTTTCAAAGGAGTACAAAGAAATAGCTTTCTCATCCCCAAGGCATTTGCATCGATAATGCTGAATATTAATTTAAGATTAGGAAAGGATATTCAAAGCTTTTTGGGCCTCTAACCAAAACAAAACAGCAACAAAAAGAAAAAAAAAGGCTAAGTAGAGGAGATAGACGTCTCAGTCTCTGCTACCAACTCCTGTTGACGTTACTTTAAGTATTTAAAGAAGTGAAGACATTAAGCACGGGTCGTCTTAATCCTGTGGTGGCAGTATGATTGCTTGACATGCAAATCAGTTGCTAAAGCATTGTTTGATTTATAATTTCAGTGGCCATAGGACCAATACTGTGGTGTAATGAGTAAAGCCGGTACGGCGGCATCCCATAGGGGCACAGGTTCAAGTCCTAGCTGCTCAACTTCTGATCCATCTCCCTGCTAATTATGTGCTTGGGAAGGCAGTGAAGGAAGGCCCACGTGCTGGGCCCCTGTGCTGCTGGCTCCTGGATGCAGACTGGCCCAGCCCCAGCTGTTTTGACCATTTGGGGAGTGAACCAACGAATGGAAGACACACCTCTCCCTCTGTCCTTGTAACTCTGCCTTTCAAATGAATAAATAAATATTTCAAAAAAATGTTAAGAGTCTGTCATATGCTGACAGAAGAAGGGGGAAATTTATATTCCTTTATTTCTGTCTAGAACAGGACTCAACAAATTGAATAGCTTGCTTTTATAAAGTTCTGCTGAATATGTATGTGGCCATTTGTTTATCTGTTGTCTGTGGTTATTTTCATGCTACAGAGCCTTTTTTTAGATTTATTTTATTTTTATTGGAAAGGCAGATATACAGAGAGGAGGAGAGACAGAGAGGAAGATCTTCCACCCAATGATTCACTCCCCAAGTGTGCGCAACATCCAGTGCTATGCCAATCTGGAGCCAGGATCCAGGAACTTCTAGGTCTCCCACACAGGTGCAGGGTCCCAAAGCTTTGGGCCGTCCTCATCTGCTTTCCCAGGCCACAGGCAGGGAGCTGGATGGGAAGTGGAGCTGCCGGGATTAGAACCGGCGCCCTTATGGGATACTGGCGCGTTCAAGGCGAGGACTTTAGCCACTAGGCCACGCCGCCGAGCCCTACAGAGCCATTTTTAAGCTCAGTAGTTGCAGCAAAGATTAGATGGTCTGCACTTAATCTTTTTTTTTTTTTAATATTTATTTTTATTGGAAAGGCAAATATACAGAGAGGAGGAGAGACAGGGAGGAAGATCTTCTGTCCGTTGATTCGCTCCCCAAGTGGCCACTACGGCCAGAGCTGCACCAATCCGAAGCCTGGAGCCCAGATCCTTTTCTGGGTCTCCTACACAGGTGCAGGGTTCCAAGGCTTTGGGCTGTCCTCGACTGCTTTCCCAGGCCACAAGCAGGAAGCTAGATGGGAAGCGGAGCCGCAGGGATTAGAACCAGTGCCCATATGGGATCCTGGAGTGTGCAAGGCAAGGACTTTAGCCACTAGGCTACCACCCTGGGCCCCACTTAGTCTTCTTCTTTTTTTTTTTTAAGAGATTGATTTTTATGTGGGGCAGTGTAGTAGGCTAAGGCTCCACCTGCAGCACTGGCATCCCACATGGGTGCCAGTTTTGAGTTCCGGCTGCTCCACTGTTAATCTGGTTTCCTGTTTGTGGCTTGAAAAAGTAGTAGAAGATGGCCCAAGTGCTTAGGCCCCTGCACCCTGTGGGAGACCTTGAAGTTCCTGGTTCCTGGCTTCAGATCAACACAGTTCCAGCCATTTCAACCATTTGGGGAGGGAACCAGTGAATTGAAGATCTCTGTATAATTTTGCCTTTCCAATCAAAAATAAACTTTTTTTTTTTAGATTTATTTATTTTTATTGGAAAGGCAGATTCACAGAGTAAAGGAGACAAAGAGAGAGATCTTTCATCTGCTGGCCAGAGCCAGGAGCTTTCTCTAGGTCTCCCATGTGGGTGCAGGGTCCCAAGATATTGGGCCGTCCTCGACTGCTTTCCCAGGCCACAGGCAGGGAGCTGGATGGGAAGTGGAGCAGCCAGGACACGAACCAGCATCCATATGGGATCCCGGGCATGCAAGGCAAGGACTTTAGCCACTAGGCTACTGCACTGGGCCCAAAAATAAACCTTTAATAATAAAAGGAAAAAGGATTTATTTTATTTATTGGAAAGGCAGAGTTAATAGTGACACACAGACAGAGAAATCTTCCTTGTGCTGGCTCACTTCCCATATGGCTGCAATGACCAGGGCTGGGCCTGTCCAAAGCCAAGAGCCAGGAGCTTTCTCAGGGTCTCCCCTGAGCTTTGATTAGAGTATGGAGGGTGAAAGGAGGTTTTTGTTTGTTTATTTATTTGTTTGTTTTGGCATTTAGAAATAGAAGGCAGTCTAAAGGAGAGGAATGGTGATTTTGTAATAGCCATGGAGTATGAGAGAGAACTGGCCAAGTAAGATTTCAAAGAGGAATCAGATGACCCACTAACTTATTGAGGAAGAAGGACCTTTTAAAAGGAACACTGGGAGATCAGGCATCCAGCTGGCACTGTCACTACGTTTTATTGTCACCACATTGAATTGTAGCTACTCAGGATCTCACTTTATAAATTTTCTTTCTTTTTTTTTTTTTTTTTTTAAAGATTTTATTATTATTGGAAAGCCGGATATACAGAGAGGAGGAGAGACAGGGAGGAAGATCTTCCATCCGATGATTCATTCCCCAAGTGAGCCGCAACGTGCCAATGCGCGCCGATCCGATGCCGGGAACCTGGAACCTCTTCCGGGTCTCCCACGCGGGTGCAGGGTCCCAATGCATTGGGCCGTCCTCGATTGCTTTCCCAGGCCACAAGCAGGGAGCTGGATGGGAAGTGGAGCTGCCGGGATTAGAACCGGTGCCCATATGGGATCTCGGGGCTTTCAAAGCGAGGACTTTAGCCGCTAGGCCACGCTGCCGGGCCCTATAAATTTTCTTTTTTTAACGTTTTTATTACTTCGTTCATCATAGGATTTATGACCAGAGAAAAATTAATGAGAATGAGAACAATGGAGTACTCAAGAAATTCTGTCCTCATCACCTGGTAAGATTCATTAAGAGCCAGTGACTCCTTTCTTCCCTGACACAGCTGCATGGCTGCCCCTAGACTTGGTAGTATGATGGGAAGAGCTTGGTCTCTGAAGTCACACACCTGGATGTGAATCGTGGCTTTACCAGTGACCAGTTCTGTGATGCTGAGCACTTCACCTCTGTTAGCCTGTTTTCTATAAAAAACAATGACTTCATGTACCATCATAGTAAGGCCTAATGAGACAGTGTATATGAAATGGCTAGCATACAGGAAATAACCAAGAGAAGGCCCGAAGTCTCTTTCCCCTCAGGTGGACATGTTTTTTTATCAGTTATATTCCTGTCTGTGTGTGTTTTTCTCAGTCTCTGGGAGAAGATATAGGGGAGTTTTGAAGGAAAACCTGTTTCCTGAAGATGGTATAATAAGTGGGGGGGTGGGGCATCAGTCAGTATCTGCTCCTTATTGCAGGTGAACAGTGAGTCCAAAGCAAACATCACCTGTCTTGTGTACAGCCACGACGGCACAGGTACGTGAGCAGGGCCCAGCTCCTAGGCTGGCATGCCCCCTCTGTCTGGGGAGCTGCTGAGCCAGTGAGGCATGTGCCCTCCAGTGCTCACCTCTGTGCAGTAGCTCCAGGTGGAGCAGCTGGGGAGCACATAGTGGGAGGATGCAGAAGGTGACCCTTGTAGATGCCAGGCACCATCTGCAGAATGCTGCAGGTGATTTTTGGCAGGGCCTGTCCTGAAGCCCAGGTTATTTGCCTGAGCAGGTTGTTACGCCTTTGACTCATTCCTGAAGTAATGGGAATGGTCTTCCGGAGCATTCTGCCACCCCTCGGTTAACAGTATGTTCCTAATCTACCCTATGCAACCTGACATGCCTGCTGTTCCAACTACGTCAGATGGGTGCTGTAACTGGGTATTAGGAGGGGGCACTACTGGCAAGAAGCCCCACCCCAACCCCTTAACTCCTGGTCCCTGCTTTTTTCAGCCTTTGCCTTCACTGCTATGTTCTTGTTCTTGGCAGAACTCCTGGCCAGTTACAATGATGAAGACATTTACCTCTTCAACTCCTCTCACAGCGATGGGGCTCAGTATATTAAGAGATATAAGGGTCACAGAAATAATGCCACAGGTGAGACTGTCTTATGTAGGATTTTGTGACCCAAGTCTTTTGGCTTGGAGAAGCACAGTATCTCATTTAATTTCTGAAAGAGGAAATTGTCTAGATCCTTGAGAGCGGCCAGGCTGGCAGTGATACCATGAGAAGTTATCTTAAATTGACCTAGAGTTACCTTATTTTTCTCAATTGTTGTAAAGCAGAAAGGGCACAAAATATTTCTCATTATTGCAGTGATGTTGCTACGAATTGCCTTAAGTGTAAGGAAACCAGACTGAGGGTTGTTTGGTTGTTGGTGATGATTTCAGGTAACTTCAGAGCAGTTACAAAGGGCTTATTAGACAGACAGGGAGATCCCTCTTTAGTTAGTGGTACTCAGTGGTTCAAATGGGGAGGGAACTTGTACCTCTAGGGAAGGAGGAGGAAGAGGAGCCAGAGTTTACAATGAAGATTGGCTTTTTTTAAATCTGTTTTTATGTTTTGTTCTGTTTCCTGTTTGTGCTCCCAAACTTAGGGGGCACTGGGACTCAAAATCTTTTAAAAATACTGATGTCTGTTTCCCACCCCCATATGTTTTGATTTAATCGATAGCAGCTGCATCTTAAGCATTGGGATTTGTTTAAGCTTCCACATGTGACTCTGTAGTATTACAGTTGGGGGATCAGAATTCTTGGTTGGTACCCTCCTACCACATCTGCCACAATTTTGACTTAGAGGCAGCAGTTAATTTCCTTTTTCTTCTGACCTGGTAAAAAGGGAGGAGGAATCTGCTTGGATCTCAGTTTGCAGGCAGACAAAAGGGAGGATGCCACTCTCATAGCTGGGGTAGAACTGGTCATGGTGATTGGGAGTGCTGGCTCTTACTAGTTCCAGAGAGTGGAGCTTTGTGTTTCTGTGTTTGTCCTGATTACAAACTCAGTTCAGATTTTTTTTTAGAGATTTATTTATTTTTATTGGAAAGTCAGATATACAGAGAGGAGGAGGAGACAGAGGGGAAGTTCTTTCATCCGATGATTCACTCCCCGAGTGACCGCAACGGCTGATGCTGCGCCAATCCGAAGCCAAGAGCCTGGAACTTCCTCTTCCGGGTCTCCCATGCGGGTGCAGGGTCCCAAGGCTTTGGGCCGTCCTCGATTGCTTTCTCAGGCCACAAGCAGGGAGCTGGATGGGAAGTGGAGCTGATGGGATTAGAACCGACACCCATATGGGATCCCGGGGCTTTCAAGGCGAGGACTTTAGCCACCAGGCCCTATATACATATGTATTTTTTTAAATAGGGATCATGCTATATACTTTGATCAGTGTCAGACTGACTGATGACCCAAGCAGTGTTGACAAGGCACTGATGAAGTCCACATACCAAGGATAATTCTAGGGCAGGCTTCATAGGCACGGTCAGAGCTGAGGTAATGCAGGTTCGGACAAGTAACGTCTTAGAAGGTCGGTTGCTGTCTGAAAAGCTCTAGGCTGCGGCAGGGTGTTGCTCGGGCTGCAGCCTCCTCTGCCCATGGAGGTCTTAAGGAGAATGCAGTTTCTAGAATTAGTGTATTTCTTCTAACTACCTATGTATCCATGCATAATTCTTCATTTGTTTTGTGAAAATTAAAGGAATTCCTTGGCTCTTGACTTAGAGTTTGTGGATAACTCAATTTCCTGCAAGGTAAATACATATCGGCCTGATGCCAACCCTTGTGTGGTTTGTTCTTCATTTATCATTTCAGTAAAAGGTGTCAATTTCTATGGCCCCAAGAGTGAGTTTGTGGTGAGCGGTAGTGACTGCGGGCACATCTTCCTGTGGGAGAAATCATCCTGCCAGATCATTCAGTTCATGGAAGGGGACAAGGGAGGCGTGGTGAGTATGTTGCGGTGGGCTGGCTGCCTCCCTGATTTCTCCAGTCATTAAGGTAGGTTTTATTTTATTTTATTTTTTTTAAAGATTTATCTATTTTATTACAAAGTCAGATATACAGAGAGGAGGAGAGACAGAGAGGAAGATCTTCCATCCGATGATTCACTCCCCAAGTGAGCGCAACGGCCGGTGCTGTGCCAATCCAAAGCCGGGAACCAGGAACCTCTTCCAGGTCTCCCACGCGGGTGCAGGGTCCCAAAGCATTAGGCTGTCCTCGACTGCTTTCCCAGGCCACAAGCAGGGAGCCGGATGGGAAGTGGAGCTGCCGGGATTAGAACCGGCGCCCTTATGGGATCCCAGGGCGTTCAAGGCAAGGACTTTAGCCACTAGGCCACGCCGCCGGGCCCAAGGTAGGTTTTAGCAAGCCACTGAATTGTCTCTGTGCTAACAGCTGAGTAAATTAAAAGGCATTGAGTCTGGTGTGGAGGGGAGGGGTGCTGGTGCTGAGGTTTTGATGGAATGTTTTGTTTTTCTGTCCTCTACCTTTTAAAGTTGTGGTTTACTGAAAAGAGAAAGGAATATTGGGCAATAGCCTCTACCTGAGTGTGATAACTTATCTGTAGGCATATAGCTTTTCCAAAACAAAAAGTATGAGGGTTCAGGGCGTGCTGTGCTACACAGTGCTAAAGATGTGTCTCTGTCTCATCACTTACATGGTGATCTTGCCTGGATCCCAGATCTATAGAGAAGAGCAGTTTTTTAGACTGTTGGGAAAATCATTATATGATTTATAAATTAGATAATACAGTATCTAATACTGAAGCTATATGATATGAAAATATTTTATGAAGAATAGAGTATTTTTGTACTTATGAGATACACGTTAAGGTATTAGGGGCAAGTGTGATCCTACTTTCAGATGAATACATAAGCACTCAACACGTGTGTGTGTAGTTTGTGTACATAGAGGGAATGGGAATGTAGAAAAGTATTTTTCCCAATAGTGACTGAATCGCCTGCTATAGAACCCCTAGGATCAGATCACTATCTGTCCTTTGAGTTCTGCAGACAACCTCTGTGAAGATAGGGCAAAAAGGAAAAGGACTGACTTAGTGAATGAAGTGTTCAGCTACAGAGGTGTATCTAAGTTAACCATAATTTTTTTTTTGAGATTCAGTTAATTGCATAGATTTCTATTATAAGCTTTTTAGACTGCAAAAAATATGGAAGAGACAGTTTGGATAACTGTAACTAGATTGCAGATTACTCAAGACAGTCTGGTAACCCAAGGCCTGTAAGAATGAATGAGATGGCTTGATTTCTCTTCATTTTCATTCTTTCTAAGCTGTGGGGAGCTTTGAGAGCCCAGTGGATGGGGTTTGCCGGAGTAGTTTTAGAATTTAGAATGATTACTTTGTGATCAGCATCCCGTTCCTTCTCATGTTTTTCTTGCACTGGTATGAGGGTATTTCACATTTTCTCTGGTTTCCTCTAAATTTGTGGGACTTGGGACCTGTGTAGATTAAGGGCCTGAAGGCAGAAGGGAAGGAATCTAGAAATTCAACCTGTATGTCGTTCTTCTTTGCTTCATTTCCTACTCTTTCATAGGAAGCCATCCGCATTGAACAAACCCAAACGCTGAAGTCTTAATGAATTCTGCAATAGGCAGATAATCAGAAGGAAGTCAAACGGGACCAGTGCACTAATCCTTTCTTGATCATAAACTATTGTCTTGCATTCTGTTCCAGAGAGATACTGGGTTGAATGCCCTCTCCCAGACCAGCACTTATGCGTTCTCCAAAAGTAGTCTGCAGGCCAGTTTGCTTTTAGCTCAGCCAATACCAGGGTTTGACGATAAATCCAGGTGCTCAAGGTGGAGAAGGTATCTATTTCGGATGGGTGGGTCTTAGTGGTTCTGAGACTAGAACAAGAGAGATAAGTGATTTTTCTTACTTGTTCTTGCCTCTGTGAGTTTAATGATCCATATGGTCCTCATTTGGCTCTTTGCTTTTTTTTTTGTCCTAAATTCCTAGCGATGGAAGTCACCAGGCACCAGCCTCATTGTTGTCTATGCAGTAGTTCTATGTCACAGAGTATTAGAATCAGAAGGGATCTTAACAGTTAAGTTCACCTTGCCCAGGTTTCCTGAATCTAGTTTTGGGTTCTGTTCGTTGTCCCATTCAGCTTCACAGGGACAAGGGTGGGGGCTGTCAAAGGACAATCTCGTACTCTCTCAAGAGCACTTTGGTACTTCATCCCCTTCCCTGCATTCCTCCAACCCAAGTCATCTAAGGCCAGAGCTCTTTGATCTACTCAGGCATTACTGACAGGATAAGCCTGGCACTCAGACAGGTTTGGTGAAGTGACCAGGTACCTTGGCCCAGCAGTTCTCTGTCGGCTCCCCTGCAGGCTCCAGTTCAGGTACTGTATGTGATTTATCCTGTTGTTCTTGCCATTGGCTTTGTCCTTAGTCTTACACCCAAAGGAACTGTTCCCCTATACTTTGTTTACTCAGAGTATAGGTCTGTAGCAAAAGCTCAGGAGATGAATGAGTATGTTCAGGTTTCTTTGGATATGTTGTCATGTATCTTTGGATACTATTTTCATGCAGTGGAGTTTCTTCTAGTGTCTGCATGCTCCAAACGCACTGCCTAAGAAAGCTCAACTATGAACTTTGCAACGAGCTGAAATGGGAATTGGGCGAAGGAGAAGAAAGAATGGGATTTTAACTTGACTGTTAGGCTCAGACTTAGAGTCAGTCCTTTTTGATGTTTGATTGTTCATTTGTAAAATAGAAATCAAAGAAGTCTGCGGATCAGCTTTATTTTTCATGCCTGCTCCTTGCATCTCAGAGGCTGCTGTATATACGTGAGGAAGGGGAGGTTTGTCCAGAGAGTTAAAGAAGCTTCTGGTCAGGGTTGTTTTCTTTAACTGTAGGGCAGCTGCAAGGAAGAGTGCCTTTTTTATGTGTTCCTCATTTGGCTAAAACCCCTGAAATACTGCAGCAGCTAGATTGGGACTAGCTCTTCTGGTGGGAATGGGAGCTGCCCTGCCCTGTTGGAGAAGCTCACAGTTCCAAGTCAGACAGCAGGGGGCATGCATCTTTTCAGACAGAAAGAAGTTGTCTAAGCCAGAAAGCCTGCCTGCCATAGTTCTTTCTCCTATTCCAGGAGTATACTCAGAAAGTAGCTGAGATTGATGGTCTGAGGAGGCCCAGAGAGCTGCCTTGGTGTGTAATGCTGCTGAATGGCTGGGTTTAATTGGTGCTGTGAGAGCAGGTGGTTGAGCTGCTGTCCTCTGGGATACCTAAGTTTTCCAAGCAAACATGAGCCTTCATCAGCTCCGCAACCTACAAGCTCAGTTTCTTCTTCCCAGCCTATGGTGTCCTCCAATTCTAGTAAATAGTGCCAAGTGAGTGTTAATTGTTGTCTAACTCTTTTCTGGGGCTGATTGGCAGATGCTGCTTTATTGAGTTTGAAAATCTGCCACTTGGTGAAAGCCACTGAGATGTTTTTCCAGCCTTGGGCAAGTTCGAGCTTTGCTCTCTCGAGTCAGGGAGGTCACCTGGATTTCACTGCCTTCTTGTGAAGCCAGCAGGAAGCTTGGGCAGTCACTCACCTACGTCTAGGCCCTTGACTGGGGATGAAGCACACAGTAACCTCTACATATGAAATGACAGATGGGCCTGGTGTCACACCCAGTTTGTGTCCAGTACTTTCTCTATTCACTAGCCCATCTGGCCCAGGCTTAGGACGAGTGGGCCTGCCTTCACAGCAGCTGCCTCAACCCTGATAGAGGACAGTTATTTGGCTCAAGGTGAGTAGTGGTTTTAAAGCTGTATTTTCACATACCCTTGACTCTGCTTTTCTTTCTTCCTGACTAGGTAAACTGTCTCGAGCCCCACCCTCACCTTCCTGTGCTGGCTACCAGTGGCCTGGATCATGATGTGAAGATCTGGGCGCCTACAGCTGAAGCCTCCACTGAGCTGACAGGGTTAAAGGATGTAAGTGGCTAAGGGGGATCTCTTCTTCTTACTTACTCAAATACAGTCATTATTCTTCATTACTTACTCAAATACAGTCATTATTCTTCATTGTCATGGTAAGGAATAGCTTGGTGCTCAGTTTTTAAGGCATTGCTCTAATAGCCTCCCTTATTTTCCTTGTCATTGCCTCTGTCCTAACACTCCTGCTCCCGGGGACAGCTTTGAAGTGCCTTCCTTGGCAGTAGGAAGGGGATAAGGAACCTCTTCCAGAACAGTTACTCAATTTTAAGGTTTTACTTCAATAGCTGAACCTCAGGACATCCTTTCCTAATCTAGTTCAAGGACAGTTTAATGACACTTAAGGAAAAGTTTTATTGGAACAGACCATCAGCTTTCTTAATCAGGTTGAGGGTTCCTGTTCCTTTTGGGTCCAGGTGATTAAGAAGAATAAGCGAGAGCGGGATGAAGATAGCTTGCACCACACTGACCTGTTTGATAGCCACATGCTGTGGTTCCTCATGCATCACCTGAGACAGAGACGCCACCACCGGGTAAGCTGGAGTCAGGTGCGCTGCTAGGCCAGCGGCCTTCTTGAGAGGGCTGAGTCCCAGTGTTTGCCTCCTCCCCACTTCAAGGAAGGTTCAGGTGGTCTTGTTGGATTTCCTGTCCAGTTGTCCCCGTCTCCACCAGAGCCCTAAGATAGACTTGAAGAAGCCACCAGCAGAAATGAGGGGTGTCTGCTTGTATTCTCTATTGCCAAACAGGCGTAGTGCTATATGCATAAAGGCAAAGGCAGGAGGGTGGGGAAGGAATTGAGAAGAAAGAAGCCTCAGTAACCCTTCTATTTTTCCTCTCATGCCAGCAGAGACCTTGGCAGGGGTCCATATGTTGGCAGTTGGCCTGCTGGTTTTGTAAATAAAATTTTATTGGAATGTAGCCACGCCCATCATATGCATACCTGTGGCTGCTTTCATGCCACAGTGGCAGAGTTGAATAGCTGCAATAGAGACCATCCTGGAAGTCTACAGTATTTACTGTCTTGCCCTGTAAGAAACATTCTGTTGATCCCTGGCCTACCTAAAACCTAATAGGCTTGTACTTGTTCCATCCAGAGAAGTTACTAACAAGCCTTTCCCATCCCACAGCGCTGGCGAGAACCTGGGGTTGGGGCCACAGATGCGGACTCTGATGAGTCTCCCAGCTCCTCAGACACATCGGACGAGGAGGAGGGCCCTGACCGGGTGCAGTGTATGCCGTCCTGAGGCCTCACACCTACGAGGGTTGGGCTGAACTACCAACCCAAACCTGCCTGGGCAACCCTTTCCTTGTCCCAGGCCCCTACATTCAGCAGAAGAGCACTTTGGACTTTTTGCTTTAGATTTAAAAAAGAAGGACATCCCAGGAAAAGGTCAAACCAGAGGGGAATGAACCAAAAGAGAGAATTTAGGAATGGGAATTGAGCCCTGGAATGGAGTTCCGTGGAGCTATGCATAGCACTCAGCAGAAACGGCCTCTACCCAGTCTTTTGAGGGATGGGGGTGGGGGTCCTATTTTGTTAACTGGGTTAGGCTAGGGAATGGGGCTTTTCTTTACTCTCCCTTGTTTCTTGGGCAGGGGGTGGGGAAAACAACTGACTGTACCAAGGGGCCAGAGTGGGCAGTAGGAGACCACTCTGTCTTTGGTTTAGGTTTTGACCTTTTCTTCCTTTGTTTTTTTATGTATTTGACAGTTTGTTTCTTCCCTCCTGAGCAGTCCCATCCCAGAACCCTGTTTTTCAAGGAAGACCTAGAGCCCTTAAGCATCCCGCTCTTCACTTTCCACACCTCCTTCACTTCCTGTACTTACCACAGTGTTTTGCACTTGATTATGTATCCTTCACTCTCTTCTCTTCATCCCATCACCTCCTAAACAGATAGAGGAAGGGAGGCTGGGGAGAGGTGGGAGGCAGGCCTGGCAATGGAGGAAAACTAGGAAGGATATTACCTCTTCTGTTATTTTTTTTTTTTTAAGTTGTTTGGTGGCAGCAGTCTCCCTGTCCTTATCACTGTTAGAGGCCTAATTTTCTATCTATAAATATGTTTAAAAAGCAAGTCAAACTTGGATGTATCAAGTTAAAATTATTGTCAAAGTTTAAATACCTATATATTCTTTATGAATGAAATAAAGGGACTTAAAGGAAGAGTGAGCAAGAGTACTGATGTGGAGGTGACACTTGCGGTCAGCTTACCTTGAGAAATGGCCACTGGGCCACTGGAGCTTGGGGCTTACCCCTTAGACTTTAGGAGGCTCGAATATGGAAGGATCCTCAATTCTGCCCTTCCCTGCTTACCTGCCTTGCAGTGAAGGTTCAGAAAAACAGGAAATTCCTCTCAGCTCTTTGCCTCAGATCTCCTACCTCTTTTAAAGTCTCTCGGGGGTTCCCAGGATGGCTCTTCTCACCAGAGGCTGGCCTGTCTTTAAAACTTGACTGAACTATAACTTCAGGAAGGGCACAGCCACTGCAGACTGTCCTGATACTGCATATGACACACACACACACACACACACACACACACGAACTGAACTCTGACTTCAGGAAGGGCACTGCCACTGTGGACTCTGTCCTAATACTGTATAGCTCTCATACACACACACACACTTAGCTGCTTGATTGTTTAAGCCATTCAGTGACAACTCCCCCTCCAAATGAAACAGTGAAGGCAAAGACTTCCTGGGTCTGACTTTATACCTTGTCCACCTCTTCATTCTTGGGAATGAGGGAAGAGTCAGTTGGTCTAAGGATTGATAATGGTCACTGGGACTTAAATATCTGTCTTGTCACTGGTCACACAGTAGGAAAGTCCCAGTTGGATTCTTGGCTCTTAAATGCTTTTGCTGCTATTTCTTTGTCCCCAACTTCCACAAGATTCCATTAGGAAATCTGCATCCTAAACAGCCAGATTCTATTGAACCAAGTCAAGAGGGTTGGGGGGGGGTGTGGGGAGAGTGAGATGATATTCCCAGACACTTCTTCCTTCTGCCCTCTTTTCTAGCAGCTCTCAAACTAGATACTAGCTGCTGCACTTCCTCTCTGAGGTAGGAAATGCGTGGTGACTGAGTGGTTTGTGTTTCTATTGCTAGCAGGGTGGTGGGGTGAGCTGAAAACCATGCACTCTGGAATTTGTTGTATTTTCTCTCAGTAAAGTTTTTTTTTTTCTCCCGACTGCTTCTCTGTGTGATATGTCCATGCATTCATGGTGGGACTGTTTTCATTATTCCTATACATTACATTATACCTAAATCATGTAGATACCTGGCCCTGGCCTCTTAGTCATCCCATATTCCAATTTTAGGAAGTCTAGTCTGGGATAATCATACTTCAAGTCCTTGGGTACCAATTCAGAATAGGCACCATTTAGTTCAGTAATACTTAAATTAGAAGGGTAATATTTGAGGGTATTTTCCAGGCCCTTCCCCGTCATTCAAAAATCCTAACCACTCACAGAAATTCTAGAATCAACCAGGTACAGTACAATCAGTCACCTTTATTCCAGGGTTAGAACAAGGCCGTGCACATTGCAGACAGAGGAGTGCAGGAGAGGGGAAATCTCACAGCAGTACAAGGTTGATGGGGGGCAGGTTAGTCTTCTGAGATTATTTTGCCTTATGGAGGAACTACTAGACTCTGCTAAAAATAACCCTGTTTCTCTTCTCCCATTTCTTTCATAAGGAAGTCTTTCTTTTTCTCTCTCTCTTTCTCTCTTCTCACACACATAACATATCCTGAATGAAAGCACAGTCCATATTCATTTTCCCCCTCTCAATTCAACAACTGTCTCTCTCAAGGAAGAAGCCAAACAGGGCTGGGGAAACTTGAAACAACCTTTAAGGCAAAACTGAAGTCCTCAAGGTGTGTGTGTTAAGGCAGGTGTCCGTAGCAATGGCCAGAGGGGACGGGCCGACCAGGCTAGGCTAGTAGTTGAAGGTGCTCTGTAATCAGTCTGGCTTCTTCCCTCTCCAACAGCCAGCCCAACCCCCACTGCTCCCACATCCTAAAAGCGCCTAACTTCAACTTTCTCCAAATAGCCTCTGAGACTGCTTGTAAGTTTAATGTTTTTTTTTTAAAGAAAGAACAAACTTTTTTTGTTCAGACTATGCAACAATTTCGACTCTGCTATGCCTTTTACCGTGGCATTCCACTCCCACCCTTGCTCTGGCCTAGAAAATAAGTTAATGCTAGACACCACAAAACAGGGCAGACATGGCAGTGCAGGTTTAATATACATATATGTAGAATATATATGTACACACAGTTAGCACGGTCAGGGTGAGGAAGGGCATCTTGGGACAGGCAGGAGGCTGGGGTCACTCACTGTACTCTAGTGATTTGGCTAGGAGGCATCCTGAAGCCCAGGGTGCCAGGATATCAAGTGAGAAGGGTGATTACCATGTTCCTTCCTAGATTGAATTGGGATCAGTGCAAAGGAAAATACTGTTAACTTTTTTTTTTTCTGGCTTAGGATGTTCTAGACCAAGTAGAGAAAAGGAAAGGTTGCCTACAGTTGGGACCCGGAATAAGTCCAACGAGAATCTGATTCTCCAACCTCCCCAGGCTCAGGGTCAGTTTATGCAACAGTCTAAGTAGAAACAAGGAGGGGAAAAGGGGCTCCTTCCTCTCTTTGCCCTCAGTCCCATCTCAGGCTCAGTGGTGCATGTTCTCAGTAAAGCCTCTCCAAAGCGCAAGTCGGCAGGCACAGCTACTGCTGGCTGGCTGTGGGGTATGATCCTTGGGACGAGGAGAGGATCTGGTGGTCCCCTCTCATCAGGTCCCTGGCTCAGACCCATCTAGGCCTATGGGAGGGGCTCAAAAACGGACCTGCTGGCACCTAGGCATGCAGCCTGAGGGAATAGCAGAAAGCCAGACTCCAGTCCAGCGTGGGAGTACAGACCTCCAACTTTGCTCTGCCCCTTCCAGATGGGGGATAGTGGCATCTTCACCGGCCCTCCCCACTGCTTTCCCTTCGCTCCACCCACCTCTCTTCTATCTCACCCCCATCTCGGTTCCTCAGTGTAGGAAAATGCAGGTACTTTCTGCCTCCACATTTTAAAGATGGGGGGTAGGGGTGAGTGAAAGGGAAGCAGGAGGAATGTGCCAATTTCTATTTGCATAGAAATAGCCTCCACCTCCCCCTACAGTGGGGAAACCAAGCCCCAACCCACACCCCTGCAAGCCCCTGACCCCCATCCCCTCACAAGGAGGAGGAACTAGATGAGCTAGACATAAAGACAAACAGCCAGAGCGTGCGCACACGCACACACACGCGCACAGTAAAGGGGGTTAAGGACCAGGTTAGTAAGTGGGTAGATGGGGGGGTTGTCCTTGCCCCTTCCCATGGAGGATGAGGGAAGGGAGTGGTCCGATGAAGGTCCAACCTTCCTGCTCTTCCTCCCCCTTGCTCAGGCCTTCTTCGGTGGGGGAGCCAATTTGATGATCTCTTCTTCAGAGGGCTGCCGGATAATGTCTAGGGGTGGAAAAAGGGTGTGTCCAGGGATGGAAGCAGACCCAGTGAACATCACCTCCAGTCCCCAAGTTCAGAGATTACAAGGATCATGACTGGAAGGGGGAAGAACTCCAGCTGTGGATGGCCTCTTACCTTTGTATTTCTTGGCACTGGGGATACGGGTTAACTTGGTGTCCAGCTCATCTTCTTCAGAGATCTTCAACACGCGGGTTCTGTAGTCAACCACCATGGTAAGTAGGTCAGGACGGCGAGAGATCTCAAAGATGTGCTCAATGTAGGAGAGGTTGTCTGGGGAAGAGCAGGCGAGTGTGGGTCAGAGCTAGGCTACAGAGGTCAGTCTGCCCTTCTCTACAGAGCGGTGTCCTGCGGTCAGATGCTGTGCCCCTGAGCTCTAGCCCCTCAGTCAGAGCCATGTCTGGATGGAACCAAGGCTGAGTTGTTCACATTGCCTATCAGAAGAGCACCTGCGAAGCCACCTAAGCTAGGAAAAGAAAGGTATCCAAACTCTTAATACAGAGATTTGTTCCCAAGAAGGGCAGATACCTGGTCAGTAAAATTTCTAAGATTATGGATTTAGAATGAAGAATTCAGATGAGATATCTGGTACCAACAGAAAAAAAAAAATGCGGCTTCTGATAGCTCGCAGCCACTCTGCCTTTTTCTGCTTTCCTTTAAGTAAGCAGCAGGAAGAACTCTACAACAGCAATGTATGGCCTGGAGGGGCAGTCCGTAGACAGTCCCAGAGGGATTCTAGTTCTAGCAGAAAGGTTACTCCCAACGACAGATGCCTGGGTGCCTTCTCTGTTCCCTCCCACTGGTAACTGCAGCAGTCCAGCTGTCCCACTTCCTCAGCCTTTCTGCCGGCTAGCCACACCACGGTCAGAATACAGTGTATGTGAAGGGCCCAGAGGTCACTCAAGGCCCTCCACAATGTTTTTTTGACTTACCTGCCCAGCCATTTCTGCTATGCCCTAACTTAGACTCAAGCCTAGCTTGCTTTTCCAAACATACCTGCGCAGCTGTGTTCCTCTGCCCAGCATGTCTTCCTTTGCATCCTGCCTTAGGACTCCAACTTGCCTTGTCCAGTTCCTCATCCCCCACTGCATAAGATTCTCTAATCCACACACCTCCCCTCAGAGTAGTAGTACTCAAAGTGCATAAGGCAGTGTCAGTAACACGGTTCTCTTTTAGATGTTACTACTTTTTAATTTTTATGTTCATATATATAATAATAGCACAAGAGTATCTGTGTAACTTTCTTACTAACTAGGCATAATGGAAATGTCTAAAGACTGCTGCTTCTGAGCCCTTACACTCTGCTGCAGCATCGTTATTACTCTCCCTTGTTACGCAGGGGCCTTGTGCTGGGGAGAGTTCTGAACTCTCTCGGTGCGGAATGACCGAGCCTGACCTGCCTGTGACTGGCCCTGCGTGCTCCCCTCCCCCACCTTTGTCCAGCTTGTTGTGACTCTCCAGGAAGCTAAACCAGGCACTGCCAGTAGTGATCTCCTCACTCTTCTCACTGGGAATGTCCTCCTTGCAAGCCGATTTGAGCTGTTCCAGATCTTCAAGAGTGATGTTGTTGGTCAGGTCCTGGAGGAGGGTCCCGTACTCGGCCATGACTGGGGTTGGGAGACAACAAAAGGAGTACAGGAGGCTGAGCTGAAGGTACAGAGTGTGGTTCACGCCCCTGGATTGCCCACTCCCCGACTGACAGGAACCAGGCCCGTGCCTAGAAGAGCAGGTGGAGGCAGAATGAGACTGGTGGGAGAAAGGGAAGACCTAGGGGAGGCGGTGGGAGTAGGTAGGAAGAAAAAACTCACTAGGCCCCAGGTTGGAGTCTGGAGTAACAAACATACTTCTTTTCCCCCACCATCTTTCTCTTCTGTTCCCCCTCTAACAGTAACCCTGGCAACTGCTCCCCTGACTGAGGAGGCGGTTACCAAGGCAACCTGCTCCAGACTTTCTCAGTGCTGACTCCAAGTCCCTTCCCCCCTCCCCCCGAATTGCCCCACCCACTTGCAACCCCTCCCCCTGTTAGGGAAAAAAAAAAAGCCAAAATATTCAAAACAAGAAGCAGGGAGAGGCTTTCTGTGGCAATTAGGGGCTGGAAGGGAGCTGGTGGGGTAGGCTGAAGCGTTGTTCTCATTCTTTCCCAGAGGCAAAGGGGTACCCTCACTTCAACTCCCTACCACCCCTCAAATGACTCATTTTGGATGGGTGCCAGGTTGCTTGGTCTGACGATTCTGCGACCCTCCCCTGCTTAGTCTTGTACTCAGTCATTAGGGCTGGTGGGGGGAGAGAAGCAAAGGGCCACCCCCATCTTTGTGCGGCTCATTTTCTGCCCTGATGGTTACTGAGTCCCCTACTCAGTGCTCTCTCCTAGTCTTTGTGCTGTGCCTGCAGCCCCCGCGCCCAAGAATACCAAGCGGCTGGCTCTGGCCCCCTGCCCAGTTCCCAGGCTGGCTGGTGGCAGGGGGAGGGGTGTTTAGATGTGGCTTTGGGAGTCTGGCAGGAAGGGGCTGCCACCTCTTCTTGCAACAACATCCTCCTGGCACTACCTTCAGCACGACCTCCCATAAGAGGCTAGGCAAAGCCAGAGCTCATCTGGGCCTTCACTCTATCTCCCTTTCATGACCTGAGGTGAGAAAATACAGAACATTCAACCTTCCTTGAGCTCTAGGATCTGTGGTTCAAACGGGAAGAAGGGTGGGCTCCAGAATTAACTTTCTGGATTTGATAATATGGGAAACTCTAATGGCAAACTCAAAACGGGACTGTTTCCCACAATATGTTTCTTCTGTAATTAGAAAAATGAAGCATTAATAAAGCAAAGCCTGCTACAAAAACTCTGTAGCTAGACCCTAGGGTGGTTACAAGGTGGATGACCTTACCTCATTGCAAACTGCCCATAGATCATCCCAGCACTGGGCTGGGAATGTGGCAGATCCAAGGGGGCTGGCTGACACACCCCCATTCTCATTACTCTAGCCTCTACTGCAGAACAGAAGCAGAGAGGCATGGCCATCACACAATAAGAGGTATGGACCCAAAAGTGCCTATTCCCAGCCCCCTGCCTGGACCAGAATAAACAAACCTCCCTTGGTGGCAGGCACTGTGACACAGACAATGAGCCAGACAGAAGGGCAAGCAAAACCCTGATGAGAAACAGGCACACTCACTTGCATACCCAGGTGCCACCAGACAGAAGGGCCCAGCGGTGGCCCTGCCAGGCCGGGCCAGGAACAATACTCTCTGACTGTCAGCACCAGGAACCATCTTCGCCTTGAAATCTAGGTCACAGCAGCAGGCACTGGAGCCCAACCCCCCTCCTGATAATCCGAGGGCAGAAGAAGGGGTTTGCAGGGGAGGTGGGTTAGGGAAAGGGGTCCAGCAGTGCACAGCACGATGGGGGACAGGGAAAGCTGGAAGGGAAAAGGCATCATGGGAAGGTAACAAGGAGACCCTTCCTGCCCGGAAGAGACACGGGGGCCACACCATCTAGAAAAGGGCAGAATGCAGGGTCATGCTGCTCTCCTTTCACATGGAAGAGGAGTTAGTAACTACGAGCGATCCTGTGGGAGGAGAGTGTGTATGTGACAATCTCTCGGGAGGAGTTAAGATTTAGGGCTCTGAATCTCTACAGGGGAGGCGGGCGGGAAGGGATCAGTGTGTGTAACACCCCCACCCACAGAGGCTGGGGGGCAGCAGGCAGGAGCTTCCTAAGAGTGAGACAACCCTAAAGAAGTCCCCAACAGAGGTGGGGGTGGCCTGCTCAAGTGGCAGTGGAGTTGTGCATGCATGCCAGGATCCCATGCACGGATGCTACTCCCTGGGTGCGGGCCCAGGAGCAGGGAGGAGGCAGTGAGTACGTTTGGATGTTCTGATTAAGGGAGGCGTACGTGTTGGGTCTGCAGGTGGGGCTGCGGGTACGCTGGCTATGAGTGTACGTGGGATGTTTGTGTCTGAACCAGCAGAAAGCATGTGTGTAAGAAGGTATATAACCACAGGCTCACATCCAGAGGGGTGCAGGCAGAGCCTGCAAAATTGAAAAGAGAGATAGGGTTGGGAGAGGGAGAGACTGGGGCTACAAATAGTGGGGAGAGACAGGGAGGAGGCGTGCAGAGGGAGCACAGAGTCCACAACAATAAGGCTGCAGCCTCAGCTCAGCTGTTACCATAGCAACCTCAGTTCTGGGTGCCCCCCCTCTAGTCATCAGGACAATAACACTACTGGATGGGAGGGGTTTGGGGAGTGGTGAGTAAGAAGGGACAGGATAGGAATAGGGGTCCCCGAAGAGAGCAAGGAAAAGCATTCTGGTTACCTCTTCTGGAGAGATTCCATCTGCCCCAGCCTGGGTGTGGCCTCAGGAGCAAGAGCAGAGAAGACTTTGGGGGAATTTAGGGGGTGTGAAAGATGGAGTCTCCTCACATGGCTCCCAAGTCTCACTGATCAACTATTATGCCTGGGCCAAGCTGGCCACGGTGGGTCCTGGCAGAACTTGGCTGCTCCATCCTCCGGGTTGCATTCCTCACCAGATTCAGAATCCCTCTGAGCCTGTGGAGAAGTCTCCTGCCTCCCCGGCTCTGAAGCGGCACAGGGGCCTTCCCAGAGAGCAGCAGGCAGACTGGGCGGAGACCACTCTTGGGACAGGATACCAGGGCAGGAACCAGAAGAGGGAGCTGAGGCTGCCAGGAAGTCAGTCCCCTTCCCTCCCAGCTCATTCTGTGTCCTACTCACCACTTCCTCACCCCTTCCTTCCCCCATCTCCTTCCTCCCTTTCCTTCCAAGCTGACCCCAGGAGGCACCCTGGCACAGGTGGAACCAACTGATGATGCTGTGGAAGGGGGCCAGAGGTGCCGAGACCAGGTGGGTGCTCTTGTGAGCCCTGGGGCAGGAAGAGGCAAGCCTCAGAGATGCTTTGAGACGCTGGGCAAAACAGAAAAACTACCTGTGGAGGAGGTCTCAGCAGCCAAGGAAATGCTGAGCATTCTGACATTAATTCCTGGAAGATTATCCCTCTCCCCAGCATTCGGTTCCAAATCCTCAGTAAATGTAACAAGTGAGAAGGAGGCTTGAGGATTAGCAGTCGCTGCCCCTCCTTCCCTCACATCTGCTGCAGCTGTCTAAGGCGGAGGGGAGGGCCACCCCACACAGCTGTGAGGACCCCGGAGATCCCTGAAACGGGCAGGGAAGGACTTCCGGACATTGAAGTCCTGAGGCCCGAAGTAAACAGCAATAATCCAAGAGAGGCAGGGGAATGAGATGGGAGGGAAAGTAGGTTCCAGCCATCCTGTTTTCAATGGCATCTGCACCACATTCAAGCTGTTCCATAATTTATTTCCTTTAATATACTCAACTGACTTTGTCCCTAAGCTTCTATCCATCTTGGGCAGGGGGGGCGAAGGAGGACCATCTTTATTCCTGTAAGAAAGGAAGAAGGGGGCTCTGAAACTTCAGTCAGTCCCAGAGTGGAGGGGAGGCAGGACACCTGTGTCCCAAAATGTTCAGTTTGAGAAGCAAACTGGGTTGCCCCTGGGCATGGGTACAGGGCTTGGTGTTCAGCTCTTAATCCAAGAGCAGGGTCTGAGCCAACATGAGGGCAGATGATAACGGGTCAGAGGAGGCCCGTGCCGAGCGCATCTTCATACTCCTCCCAGCTCCCAACTGTCTCCCATCTCTCTGGCTCTTCTTTCTCATCCATTTTTAAACCCTGGGCTTTCAGTCTCTTCTCCTAGTTTCCCTTCAATGGGCTTGCATCCCATTCAAGGGTGGCCATGAATACCTAGGACTCCTGATCTCTGTGACCCGAAGTCCCCACCTGAGCTCTCAGAGCCACCGTCAGGAAGGAGTTTGAGCCTCTGTGGTGTGTGGTGGAAGAGGGCTACCTGTGCAGCAGGTGTTGTAGCAGATGCAGCTGCCGACTGCCTCCTGGGTGACTCCCCACAACATGTGTCGAATGAGCCTCTGTGCAATTCAGTGTGACCCACTTCTCTATGCATGACAGTCCAAGCACACGTGTTGGGCACAGGTGCCGCGGAAAGCTGACAATCGGAAGCCAGCAGCCTAGGGCATTGCTGGCACTCACCCCAACAGAGTGTTTAACCACAAAGGGAAGAGCAATTAAAGCTAATCGCTCTGACAGCCTGGGGGGCCAGACACACCACATGCCACACACACACACACACACTGCGTGTTCCTACTAACCCTCTGCCTTCTTCCTCCCCAACCTGTGAGCCTCTTCAGTTTACTCCAGCAGGCTGCATTTCTCTGACCATCTCTGCCCCTGCCTCTGACTGTATCTCTATCCCTTCCCCATCGGTCTACACACACACACACACACACACACACACACATTCCTCTCATATTCTCTCTCCATCCTTGGCTGACTCACTTTTTCTTCTCTCCCTTTCTCCCACTCCCTCCCCCATCATCCCAGGGCTACTCAGAAGCCTGAAAACTAGCCACTTTCCAGCACCCCGAGTTCTCACTCTACCCACCAAGAGGACCACCAGATGCCCCTCCCTTCACTCCCACTTAGCCAAGAATACTGGACCCCATTAGCCATCACGAGCCAGTCTCTTCCTCCTAGTGATGTTCTCACTGTTTAAAAAGTAGTGACCTCAAGTTCAGAGCCAAAAAAGCTGCCCTGAAAATCAATGTGGTCCCGGGGACAGTGGCCCCTTCTATCCACTGCTCAGAGGTCCTGTTCAACTGGCATCTTGGCGCCCACAGTCCGGGGTACTCCACAAGGAAGCCACCGGGGTTGTGGCAGTGTGATCTGGCGTGTGCGAGACGATGTGTGTAAGAGTCACATGGGTGTGTGTCACTATGTGTGCTGGCTGGCTGCTGTAGGTGTGCCCGTGCCCCTGTCAGTTTCGACACGAAGTGTACGGAATTAATTAGAGGTTTTAGCTTAGAGACATCATCACTCCTCTACACCCTCAGCACCTCCTCCGTCCCTCGGGACAAACCTTGGCCAATCCCACCTCTTCCCCAGGTGGTGGCGAGGGCACACGCCGCCGGCGGCCGGCTGCCCGCGGAACTGAGGCGGGGCCCGGCCGGGAGTCGGCCGGCGGGGGCGAATCCGGCCGAGGCCGCGAGGGAGGGGCGGGAGCTGGCCCGGCCGAGCCGGCTGGGCGGGAAGCAGGCTGCATCCCAATTCCCAGGCCCGGGTCCGACTCCAAGCCGCCGCCGCTCAGCGTGGAAAGGGCGGCCCAAGCCACGCCGGCCGCAGCACACGCTCGGTGTCCGGGACGCACCGACAGGAAAGGACTCGTCCGGGGGTCCCCACGCTCCCCGACCTGTCCCTCCGGGTCCCGAAGGACCACCCCCTCTCAACACAGACCCAGATCTGCTCCCTCCCCACCACTCATCTCCTCACCGCCTCCGGAGCTGAGCGCTCTGGGAGCGGGCGCTCCGGGGTCTCCGGTTCCTGAGCAGCGTCTGGAGCCTCCTCCTCGGGTGCAGCCGCCGCTCCTGCCGCCGCCGCCGCCTCTTCCGCCCGCGGAGCCCGAGCCCAGCGCCGCCTCACCCCACCCGGCTGGCCGGTGATGTCAGAGCCGGGGAGGGGCGCGAGGAGGGGGCGGAGAGGGGAGGCCGGAGGGGCGGGGGACGGAGGGGCCAGGGTTCTGGAAGGCTCGCAGGACGGGGGGCGGGGAGACAGAAATGGGCGGGGAGCCGGGGCAGGGTCGCCGCCCCTTCCCCCTGAACTGCGAAACAATTCTCCGACTTCATTCTTTCCTGGTGGGACACCCTTCCCTTGTGACCGTGGGTTGACCACAGAGCCTAGGACCCCTGGGAGGCTTAGGAATGTGGAAAGCCTTTGACCCGAAGGTTCTCTTAGCTGCTTGCTTTGGTGTTTGACAAAAAGTCTTTCCTGAGCCTTGCAAAGGGAGACTGAGCCTAAGTGATCAGACTTGCCCACGTTGCGTTGGGGGAAGGGCGAGCAGTCACGTGGGGCCCTCCTTGACTTGACCCGGAACTGTGATTGAGGGCTGGTGGGGGTCCTCAGCAGGGAGAGGATGCTAGTAGGCCCCCTTGTTTTCTTCACACCTTTCCCCCATACACTCCCTCTCCTGCCATCCCCCACCATGATGTAATTTTATTTTCTGGGGAGAAAAAGAACAGCAGTGAGCTCAGTATGCAAATATAGACAACTTACACAGCCACGCTTAGCTGGTCTCCTAGCTCTGGCCCCCGACTAGGCCTAGCATGGCCGCTCTCACTTCCCTTTCACCTCAGGGACTTTCCTTCCCCCAGATTATCAGCCAGACTGAATGGGGGAAGGGAGAACTGGGGAAGCATCTGCTTTTACCCCCAACAACCACTGCAAGGAGGTCTCAACTCTGATGTGGTCCAGGCTTGGGAAGAGGCGGGCGCATCCCGGAACATCCCCACCTTGTCTGTTTCCAGCCTGGCAGAGACCAGTCTGAAAGCTGCTCTGCTCTGGCTCTGCACCAGGCTCCCTTCCCGCTACTGCCCCATTCCGCAGCTTTCCTCTCCCCCAGGGTGCCCTGGCACTGACCCTTTGGCAAGAATGTACCCTCCTGATGGGTCTTTTTGTAGCTCTTTCTTTTGTTCTCATCTCAGTTGTGGGCTCATCCTGTGTCATTGACCCACCCCTGGAGGCGCAGAAAAGACTTCTCTACACAGTGTGCAAGCCCAAGGCTCCCACCTCCTGGAGGCTACAGGCTCAAGGGCCATGGACAAGTCACTCCCCAAAGCTCAGTGTCTCACAGTGGGAGTGCCAGTGCCCTATAAACATTACTTTGTTTACCTAATTGAACTAGCATGCTGAGCCTGGACATCCTGGCTTCATCCCCAGTTGCCTATAGTGGCCCGGCTGAGCTACACCGAAGCCTGGAATTCAGTCCAGGTCTCACACAGGTGGCAGGAACTCAGAGCTGCTGTCTCCCGGCGTGAGCATCAGCGGGAAGCAGAACTTGGCAGCAGAGCTGGGACTGGGCCCAGAAGCATGTCTGTATGGGATCTGAGTATCCTAAGTAGCATGATGACCACTCTGCCAAGCCCCTGCCTGACTGAGGTCTCTTGGATAGGGATAGGGTTTTACTCAGATTCAGAAATAGTAAATCTCTAGGGACTGACACAGTTGGTTACTTGAAAAGTAGCAGCTATGTTTAGTTCAGGGTCTTCCACAGTCCTGTGCTAGATGGTGAACTCTACAAAATAGTTGTGTTAGCCTAGTGCCCACACTAGAATGTTTCCTCAAGGGGTACTACATGTTGGATGAATGCATGCTTTCTGTTTTCTTCTTGGAGTGTTTCCTGGATTCATCTGTGTAAGTGAACACTCTTCTAACCTCAGGACCCATTTATCCAGACTTAAGTCCTCAAAGGCCCCTGCAACCCCTTTACTCTTTTTTTTAAATTTTTTTTGCATTTCATTTTTTATTATTTTATTAATTACATTGCATTATGTGACAGTTTTATAGGTACTGGGATTCCCCCAACCCCTCCCTAAACCATCCCCCCATGGTGGATTCCTCCACCTTGTTGTATTACCACAGTTCAAGTTCAGTTGAGATTCTTTCATTGCAAGCGTATACCAAACATAGAGTCCAGCATCTTATCGTCCAGATAAGTTCAACGGCTACTTGGGGAGACCATCTCTGGTCTGAAGGTAGAGCAGGCAGAGTATCATCCCAATCAATTAAAAGCCCCAACATAACATCAGCAACAATTTATAAGGTTATGGAATTAATTGACATAGTATTGAGTAACCAATATGTTAAAAGAAAGAAAAAAATGCAAGTTCTTAACCACATCCTGTGACTTCTTTATTGACATTTCAATTTTAGTTTATACACAACCGGGTTCTATACACCTTAAAAAGGTTATAGATTATTATTCAGCTGTCTCATGTCTATTTTCATTATAGTATTTGGCATTTTATAGCGTTGAAGCATAATTTTGCTGAACCTGACTGTCTTTCGGGTAGTCTAGACTGGCTGATAACTCTAACAAGACATATGTCAACAGTTTAGGTGCAGAACAGTTTTAGGAGGGGTGTGCAGAGAAGTCTTCAGTACCCTAGTGAGGAGTAACTAATCTTTGTGTCCCACTTAGTAAGGTATAAGTGAATCCACGCTGACTGTTTCCTGTCTGATTCTAAGCTTTGCTTGTTGTTCTCTATCTATTCTAGATTGTTTGTTTGTTTTGAGGGGTTTCCGGAACGATCCTGATGGCCATTGCCAGAGAGGGTTGGAACCAAGCGAGGACCAGAGAAAGCTCCCCTCCCTATTCCCGAAGGAAGTTTAAACCCCTTTACTCTTGACCCATGATAAATACATCTGTTATTTATGGATTTGTTCATCTGTCTCTTCTTCCCTCTACTCCATCCTTTGAAAGCCCTTTATACTTACCCCAGCTGAGAATTATACTGGAGAGAACAGAGCTTACCCTCTAAGTACTTCAGTAGGCCCAAGTTTGGAGTGCCATTGTACGAAACTCATTATATCACTATTCCATCACCACCGTAACTGGTTCTCACATCTTCAGTCTATTATAACAATTCCATGGCATTGTTTGCTAAGCCTCTGCCTACGGCACCAGCGGTTGGAGTCCTGACTGCTCCACTTCTGATCCAGCTCCCTGCTTGTGATCTGGGAAAGCAGTGGAGGGTAGCTTAGACCCTTGGGATCCTGCATCCACACGGGAAAACAGAAGAAGATCCTGGCTTCAGATCTGCTCAGCTCCAACCGCTGAAGCCATTTGGGGAGTAAACCAATGGACGGAAGACCTCTTTCTCTGTCTTCCCTTCTCTGTGTAACTCTGCCTTTTAAATAAAAATAAAATATTTTTTTTTTCAAGATTTATTTATTTTTATTGGAAAGGCGGATATACAAAGAGGAGGAGAGACAGAGAGGAAGATCTTCCATCCGATGGTTTACTCCCTAAGTGACTGCAACAGCAGGAGCTGAGCCAATCCGAAGCCAGGAGCCCGGAGCTTCTTCCGGGTCTCCCATGTGGGTGCAGGGGCCTAAAGCTTTGGGCTGTCCTTGACTGCATTCCCAGGCCACAGGCAGGGAGCTGAATGGGAAGTGGGGCCGCCGGGATTAGAACCAGCACCCATATGGGATCCTGGCACGTTGAAGATGAGGACTTTAACAGCTACACTATTGCACCAGGCTCAATAAATCTTTTTTTTTTTTTTTTTAATTTCTGTCTCAGTATGAGTTGGGCTCCCTGCCACTGAGATTAACATCATCTCCCCTCTTTGTATCCATCCTGTTCATTGCTATCATATTTTTTCCCGTCCTTCCTGTCTCACGCGGTTAAATTCAAATACCTCTATAACCCGGCCTCATTATGCTTACCCAATCTCATGCCACGACTCAAATTTCCATTCTTGTCTTTGATCTCTTTGCCCCAATATGACAAGCTCTTCTGCCAGTATTTTTGATGTTTCCGTTGATTGCAGAGTTTCCTCCTGAGCACCGCTGCCTGCAGCAACACCCCATTCTTCAGTGTAAAGGCTAGAAAAGACTCCTGTCTCTTATGGAATCTTTGGACCCACTATCATCCTCTCTTCTAAGTCCATACTGTTTCTTCGCATGTTCCTCTTTTTTTTTTTTTTTTTAATTAATTTATTTGAAAGAGTTCCAGGGAGAGAGGGAAAGGTCACAATAGCCATAGCGGGCCAAAGCCAGGAGTCAGGAGCTTTTCTAGGATTCCCGCATGGGAAGCAGGGATCTAAAGACTTGGGCCATTTTCCGCTGCTTTTCCCCGGTCATTAGCAGGGAGCTGGATCCTGGAAGAGGACCAGTCAGCATGGATGGCAGCATCTCAGCTTTACCTGCTATGCTCCCACACTGGACCAGCCTTCTTTTTTTTTTTTTTTTTTTAATTGGAAAGTCATATACACAGAGAGGAGAAGAGACAGAGAGGAAGATCTTCCACCTGTTGATTCACTCCCCAAGCAGTAGAAACAGGTGGAGCTGCGCTGATCCAAAGCCAGAGCCCAGAGCCTCTTTTAGGTCTCCCACGCAGGTACAAGGTCCCAAGACTTTGAGCTGTCCTTGACTGCTTTCCCAAGCTACAAGCTGGGAGCTGAATGGGAAGTGGGCTGCCAGGATGAGAACTGGCACCCACATGGGATTCTGGGTGTATACAAGGTGAGGACTCTAGCCGCTAGGCTACCATGCCAGGCCCCCTGCCTTCTTTTAACAAGTGTTTATTACAAATGAATCTCTATGTGGTAGGCCCTGTGGGTACAAAAGAAACCTGCTTTCTGCCTTCCAGAGACTCTCCGTTGACTGGGGAAGACAAGTATATAAACGAAGGCCTACCGTAGAATGTTCTAATTGCTGGAATGGCGATGTGCATGGGAAAGGCAGTGGGAACACAGAGGAGGGAACTTTAGGAAGGGTAGCCTCCAGGAAGGCCTCGCAGAGGGGGAATAATGGGGGCTCTGTCGTGGTGTTCAAACAGAAGTGGCAGGGAGATGCTGTTGAGCAGCACGTAATCACTTAATTACACATTGCTTTGTGTTTTTCAGCAATTGTTTAGTTTGCTTGTCTTGACTTCTCATTGAGGGTAATCAGCTCAGGAGCAGGGACGGGCCTGGCACTCTGTGTTCTCCCGGAGTCTAACAGCAGCTCCAGCTGAATTCTATGTTTGCAAAAAAAAGGCTTGTTGGCTTGAAGCAGACAAATAATCCAGCTTTTCTGGGACAATTGCCTGGGGTGGGACGGTTGGGAGAGGGATCCACACCTGCCCACCCCGCCCCCCAGCTCATTCTTCACATAGCTCCCACACCTCAATCCTACATCCTCTGGCCACCTCCCTCCTGCCAAAGGGGTGAGACTTCATCAACAGACACTTGCTTATGCTGCCCCAGATCTTTTTATTGAGGCCTCCCATTTGACCCAAATACATTAACAAGAGATTACTGTGATCTAGCCCCAAACACAGTGCCCTTGCTTCCCCGTGGCCAGGGTCAGGACAATGAGAGGACGTAGGACGTGGGCTAGGGGGAGAAGGCTGGGCATTGAGGAAGAGAAAAGAGTCGGGGTCCATAGATAGGTTAAGAGGACTATCACAAGAGAAGAGCGTAAGGAGTGACGGAAGAATCAAAGCTAGAGGTCAGTTATGGAGTAAGAAACAAGAGTCAGATGAGAGAGAGCTTGGCTGGGGCCTAGAGAAAAGTAGCTCCTTTCCTCATCAGATGAGGGGGATCAAGGTCGCAGCACCCAGCCCTTAGACCCCCAACGGGCCCTAGGGCAGGGAATGACCAGGAGTCCCTGAAGGAGCTCCAGGAAGGACAGGAGAGTAGGAGGGAGTTTGAGAAGGACAGGTGGGGTTGAGAGATGACTGCCACAGCACCTAGTCATCATCATCGTCATCGTCGTCATCCTCGTCGTCATCATCCTCTGTGTTGATCTCGCCCTCCAGCACGTCCTCCAGCCAGTCCTCCAGCTCTTCAGCAGAAGGGAGGTCCTCCTCATCGTCCATCTCCATCCACACACTGTCCGCCTAGGGCGACAAGGTTGGGCTCAGAAGCTACAGCGATCAGTGGCTTTGGGCCCGTCCTTCCAGTTCTTCGGCTTGGTACGCCCTTCTCTACCATCCTCCATCCCTTCCTTTAATTTGGCAGTGAAAACTGGCCAAGGGAAGACCTAGGTTAGGAAAGTGACAGATGGGAATGGAAAGGAAAGCTGGATTGACAAATGGACCTTCTGTCCTCCTTCTGTCTTTCCTGCTCTCGCCATGCCTACCTTCCTAAAACGGACCTCTGTGTCATGCCCTTGGTGCAACCCCTTGGGTGGCTCTTCACAGCCCATAGAATCAAGTCAACCATTTGTCAGCACTCAAGGCTTTTTACAACTTCTCTACTACCATCTTTAATGCTCTCTAGACCCTCAATCCATAAAAAAACAAAAACCAAAAAACAAAAAACTTTCCTTTTCCTAACCCTAATAACTCATTTTCCTTCTTTTGACCTTTTGATCTTGCTTTTTTCTCAGTTTGAAAATAATTTCCTCTAATCATCACTTGTTAAGGCCCTACACGGGGTATAACCTCCATCTTGAGAGCCACTCTCTCTTAAACCCTTCTCTGATCATCTCAAGCACAGATCACTGTGATCTCTGTGCCATCTTAGCACTGCATTTTAAATTTGATCAGATCCAGTCTTGTTAATAGAATACCACCACCACCACCACCGCACCTCACACTGACACACACACACACTGGAATACAGTGAAAGCAAACATCGTAGCCTATTCAACTCAACCATTCTGAAACACCCACTAAGTGTGTGAGAGAAGATTACTGCCCTCAAGGAGCTCAACATCCACTGAAAGAGATATGATACATCAAGAGCCATATGAAGGTCATGTTCTCAGCCAAATGAGCTTCGAGAATGCCACAGAAAGGTTCCAAATGGCAGATCTGAACAACTGCACAGAGGAAAAGGAACTGAACCAGGCCTTTGAAGCATGAGTATCCTCCTCTGACAGAAGAGGACAGGGGAATGTACAGGTAACTAATCCTCCACCTCCATCCAGCCAATGAGTGTGGGCATTGCTGACAGTTGAGCATCAACCAGGGATTCGGGAAGGAAACTCACATCAGTAACATTGACGACTCCTATTTGTGGAGCTGACAAGTCGATGTCAAACGTCTTCTCCCAATATGGGACCAGCTGCAAAGAGATCCAAACATGGCAACTTAATGGAATCTGGGTGCATATGACCGCAGGAGGGTGAATGGGAGCGTCAGCCCAGGACAGAAAGGGAACAGCCCGGATTGGCAATGGAGACCAGTCAGCTGGAGGGCCTGAAGGCAAGGAGTAGAGGTTAAGCAGGAAAGAGTAGAAATTCCAAATGGAAACCATCAAGAGGGGCTGACAGGGCGCACTCACTCATGCTGGATGTGCCACTGATTCCTCTGGTGATTTGGGACAAGTCACTTCTCTCTGGCCTGCAGTTCTTATGTCTCTAGATTAAGGTAGCTTTCCCTGGTTGGCACCAATGTTGCTCACATTTCTGTTCGTTCAATTACTCACTCGACAAAGCATGTTAAGGGCTGGGGATTCTGCTGAGACGTGGAGTCTTTGTGCTGTGAGCCTGCGACGGAGTGTGCATACCCAAGGTCAGGGGTATTGTGCTCGGCTCCTCACCAGAACTCTGGTTTTCCTCCAGGACTGAGGCCTGGCACAGGAGCCACCTGCCCAACCTGTGCTCTGGGAATTGTGTGTGCTATCTCTTGCAACTCTCTTCTCGTCCTATTTCTCCTGCCTCCAGAAGTCCTCTCTGCCCTCGAGTGTGCAACAGACATGGCCTTCCCAAGGTCCTCCAAGCTCGGCCACAGGAATGAGAGCCCGGAAACAAAGTGCCCTGCTCAGCAGCTGCCTCCGCTGAAGCCCTGGACTTAGGATGCTCATGCCCGGCCCTGCCTCTTACCAGAGGGAAATCGTCAGGGTCAATCCAGATGATGCTCAAGTCAGGGTTGTCAGTGTTGTCTTGGGCCACAGCCTTGAGGGTCTCCAGGAACTCGTAGCCATCTTGGAGGGAGCACAAGGGAAAGGTGTGAGGGGAGGCAGAGGAAGGAGAAACAGCAGAAACAGAAGTCCAGTTGTGTCTCCCTGCTTCCCACAGCTCCACATGGCTGGAGCCAGACTGCCTGCACGCTCCCAGGAAGAGACCTTGCAACGTGGAGTCCCACGTTCCAACAAGCTGACCCGCCATCCAAGTCCTTCCTCCCACTCCAATCCAGGACGCCTCCCTTACCAGGATCCGCTTCCTCAGCAAAGGCCACAATATGGATTCCATCCATATCGTCCTCCTGTAAGAGGGCGAGAGAGAGAACAGGGCTGGGGAGGAGACTTACTGCCCCCCTCACAGCTGCGAGCCCAGACAAACCCTAGCTGTTCTTTGAACCTGCATTGTGAGGAGACCCAGCTGCTGGACCAAGTTTATGCCTGTGGAGATGACCCCTTTCCCGGTGGCACTGTCCCTTGCAGCTCCAGAGCCCTGCACCTTCTCTGGCAACCCCTTTACCCCAGAGCTTGGGGCTCCTCCCTTGTCTCTCTCCTTCATCCACTTAGGTCCACCTGCCAACTCCTGATAGGGCCTTCAGAAAACCCTCTACTTGGTCTGCGCACTGTTTGTTCTCCAAGTGGGCATGCCACGCCGCAGGGTGGGAGCTTTCCAGGGCTCATGTCTTCAGCCAGCCCTGCTTCCCAAGGGCCCGGCCAGGGGTACTCACCCAGGTCTCATACATGCTCTCTGGCTTCAGCTTCCTCAGGGTTGATCTAGGAGAGGCAGACAGAGGGTCACCAGTCCCCTAGCAGAGGCTGCTGTGGGTCAGGCCCAGGGCACAGACAGCTGGTAGCCCAGAACAAAGCCATCTGACAAAGGTCTGGGCAGGAGGCCCAGATCAGTGCGTGGTTAAAGTGGCGGAGAGGGGAGGGGGACAGCAGGCCTGGAAAGAGGCTTTGGGGGAAAAGGTAAGAACTGGGCATCTGGGGCTTCATGGATTTTTTTTTTTCCATTCATTCCTTCAGCCATTCCCTGACATTGAGTGGTGTGTTCTAACACTGTACTAGATGTGGGCTGGAGCTGAACCAGGCCAACATGTCACTGTCTGACCAAAGGGGGCCATAATCTAGTGGGAGAGAGTAAGTAGTATTTATACTGATGAATGGGTATTTTCAGTTGTGGAGTACAGTGAAGGAAAGAGAATTATAAGTGAGCTTAGGGTAGGGTTTTTCCACCTCAGCACTTCTGACATTTGGGGCCAGATAATTCTTTGTTGTCGGTGTGGTGCTTGGGGGCGAGGGGGTGGGGTTGGCGCTGTCCTGTGCACCGTCAGATATTTTGGCAGTGTCCCTGGCCTCTGGCTGCTGGACATCACTGGCACTGCCCATCACCATTATGTGATAGGCAAAATCCTCCTCCTCCTCTCACCAGTCCTTCCACCAACTGTGCTGAGAAGCACTGGTGTGGGGTAACATGTTACACAGAACCTGGGGCTGACCAGGGTCAAGAACCCCAGTGCCAACACTCCCCCTGCAGCCTCTCTGACTGAGATCGTCAAAGAGATAAAATGCAGTAAGAAAACCAAGCTCCTGGCAGTTGTCGGCAGACCACAGACACACAGATTATTTCAGGTTCGACCAACCTCACAACAAAGTGCACATATTTGAGCAAGCGGGTGATCGATCCTCTGTGTTGGGGTGCATCGTAGCGTACACAATGAGCAGCTTCTCCGTGAGTCCTCATGTTCAGCTGGCCCAGCTTCCTGGCTGGCCAGCTGCTGGTATTCCAGCCGAGCCCACGGGGCGGGGGAGGCGGCCCTCCCATCCCTACCTCCTGTGCTCCTCCACGAAACTGACAATCTCCTCTTCGCTGTTGGGCTTGTCTGGGATGGTCACAGGCTCCTCCATGAAGGCCTCATAGAAATCAATCTCGTTCAGCTTCAGGGTCAGCTTCTTTGCCACCTTAGGAGGAGGCAGCAGGGAGGAAGAGGAGCAGGGGAGGTATGCGGGAATGCGTATTAGGAAGGGACTCAGAAAACCTGCATTCCCCCCATTCCTGGGTCTTTTCTGGGCTTAACATGAGAGGGGTGGATTGGATCAATTAATGACCTCGGAGGAGCTGAGGCACGCAAGGGGAGTCTGCAGGGACCAGATCCCATGGGGTCTGGTTGAGAGAGAGCTAGAAGGGGCAGCTCAGGGTGGGAGGGAAACCCATTCCAGCTGTGGGCAAGAAAGAGAACCTTGCTGTCGAAGGTGGCGAAGAAGGGGATGTAGGGGTGGAACTCCTCCGCCGCGTCCTCATAGGCTTTGTAATCTGAGGGGGGAACGTGCAGTGAGTCTCTGGCAATCCAGGGTCCCAGGGCATACTGCCCTCCTCTGCCTCTGAGACCAGTCCAGGGGGTCTGTACAGGGAACAGGGAGGGGCTGTCTGGGAGTCCTCCCAAGGGCAGTTGATAGAGAAGACTATGGCAGCAGCAAGAGGTATAGGGAGTTAGGGGCAGTGAAGGTCAAGTGAGGAGGCAGGCCTACAGGTGAGTTGGGGGGCTCTGGGAAGGCACCATGGAGTCAGGGTTACCCACGCTCTGAGTCTTTGCTCTTGAAATAACCAATAAGTTTGATTTCATCCTCAATGTTCTCAAATGCCTGCAGCTCTTTTTCACCCTCGATCAATTCCACAGGGTCCTCTAGGACCTGGAAAGGCAGAGATATTGAAGTGAGTTTCTATCCCACTGATAGAAACAGGGATGGGGGTTGAGGAGGAGAGGAGGAGGATGGGCACTGGACAAGAGAGTAGATATTGATTCTCTCTCTGTGTGTCGGGGTCAGCCGAGCCAATGGACAGTGGCGTCCTGGAGCAAAGTAGTCACGTCCAGGGACTCTCACATCAAGCAGAAACTCCACCAGGGTGTCAGCAGAAAACTCGCCGTCGTATTCGATGACTTCATCTCCCTTGAACACATAAATGCTGTCTTCTTCAGTTAGTCCTAGGGAGGAGGCAGGAGCTGAGCCAGGATCCCAACCTTCCCATTTGAAAATCCCCCGGGGCCGCACATCTCCAACCTCTCCTTCCCCTGTCCCACTCATTGCCACTACTCTTTACTCCTGGACCCTGATGGCCCTGTGTCTGGGTGTAGCCTGGCTTCGGGGCCTCTCTAGGGGAGAAGCTAAGCCTGTGGGTAAAGGGAGGAAATCAGAAGACACTGATTTTTAGCAATGTTTCTCCTTTGTCTGTGAGATGGACAAATATTCATGCTTATCTCCTCTGAGGACTGCAGTAGCTGATTCTCAGACCGGCCCTTTAACTCGGCTATTACTGATCAGATGACTTCAGTATTACTAAGCACCCCTCCCCCATCCGTATCCGGAGTCCAGGCCCACAGATGTGCTGCCCCCTGGTGGCTGGACTCTATAACACTTGGCCACTGCCGTGGAGGTGGGGAGTTGGAAGAGGAGTTGAGTGGCTTGAGTGGCTTGAGTGGCTTGAGTGGCTTCCTCAGCCTCCAAGGCCCCCAAGGCCTCCTCAGCCTCACGGACCGAGGTTCCCTCTCGGCTGCTCCCTCCCCGTTCTTACCTAGTTTCTTGGCCACAGCTGCGTCCTTCTCGGAGTCCACCAACCCAAAACCAACACCCTTGTCTTCCAGGACTTGGGCTGCTAACTGGAGGGAGGGGGTAGTGTTAAGCCCTGGGAAATTCTCATTAACCCCTATTTCCCATCTCATGCTTTCAACTCAGGCTAATGGGGGTGCAGCAAATGGGAGCTGACCTTGATCCTTTGCGGAGATTCTGTGGATTCCCAACTTAGAACCCTTGAGATCCTCTGACAACATCTATCTTCAGTTGGACTTTTTTTACTTCATGAATATTTATTGCTCATTTGCAATGTGCTTCCTATGTTGAACTTTAAAGCACTGCACTTGACACCTCTCAGGTCTTGAGGCATGCTGGGGAGTCTGGCTGCCCAGTGACTAAGGGTCTCTGCCCTTGATGTACACCTTGATCCCAGGCCAAGCCAGTGTGGGCGTGAGGATAGAAGCCCCTAGGATTCTTCAGAGTGGCTCCCATTGGCAAGAATTCTGGAGGGCGAGGGGCAGGGACTGTGGTGGTGTGCTGAGGACTGGATCAAGCCAGAGTTGAGAACAGAAGCACTCACCACATTTCCAGGGAGAGATACTGCCAGACCCGAGATGGCCCACTCCCCTGTTGCAGAGGCACGTCCAGGGGTATCTGCCTCCATCAGCCTCCCAGCCCTGTGCTCCACCCAGACTCACTGCCCAGCTTGCCCTCGACTCAGCCAGACTCAGATGCCATGATTCTCAAGGGGGACGGGCCAGGGAGGCACTTGGCAGGTGGATGGCCAGGGATACTGAGCACTCAGGATAAAAATACCCGGCTCATTAATCAGATGGCAGGTTCCAGCACCCAGCAGGGGCACACAGAAATGCTCCTGGCATCTCAGCCTGTACTGTTCCAAGATGTGGACAGGCTGGGGTCTATCTGCACCAGCAAACTGGAGAAGGGGCTGCAGAAACTGCAACAAGGAAAATGGAACACCTACTGGCTGCTGGAGCACTGTGTGGGAGCACACCTCCCTATACCCCAAAACAGGCGCAGCTTGCTTGCTTCTTGATGAAAATCCTTGTTCCCTCTTTTGGGTTGGAAGTTACAGACCCAGGGAGAGGAGACACTTCGCACCAGTAGAAGATGGGGAAGGAGTTCTGAAGCCTCCCTCAGCCACAAGGAATGTCCCAGTTCTGGGGTCAAGCTTGATGGGATGGGGCAGATGAGGAACTACAGAAGGGGAGAGGGAGAGAGGGGTTTGGGAGGCCAGCAGGAGGCAAAGTTGTCGCTAGGAGATACTTCTGCATTTAGCTGTTAAATAAGTGACACTCGAGTAAGATATCAATAGTATTTGACTGTATATTCAATTTGGCTATCTGTGAGGAAAAACCCCAAAAGAATGGACAGGGATGTGTTCTGGGGGTGTGCAGGGACTGCGATGCACCCCCACCTCAAGTGCTTCTCTTCTGGTTTGTCCCCATTCTTGTCGGACCCGGTATTCCCAGCCTCCCATGGCAGGAGGGCAGGGAGGTGCCCTGCAACCTTCCCTCGGGCATTGACCTGACCATGCTGGTGATACTTGGTGATGCCCAAGTCTGTGTTGGAGTTGGCTAAGGCTGCACACAGGCCACCTGTGTCTTGTTGCTCAAGACGGGGGCCTTGCCACACTGCCCCTTGGCCTCAGAGCCACCCTAGATGGTGTGCAGAGGGTTGCCGGAGAGGGGCTGGCCTCTGCGGGTCTGCGGTCCCCCACCCCTTACCTCTAGGATCAGCTCCTCCATCTCAAACTGCTTCAGGGAGGCCTTGTCATCCTCCGGGGGCTCGTGGTAGAGGAGCGCCAGCACCTCATACTTCTTGAACACGTTCTTGTAGTTCTTTGCGTTGACATTGATCACACGGTCCACGCCGTCGTACTCGGGGAAGTTCAGCCCTTCCTCCCCGTGGACCCCCGACTCAGGTGAGCCTAGTACCAGCAGTAACAACAGCGCCAGCTGCAGCCTCGGTGCCACCCTGGCCTTCATCCTGTTTGGAGCTTCCTGGAGGTAGTGAGATCTGGGTCGTGCACTCCTGGTCCAGAGGAGGTTAGTTGAGGTAGGGAGGGGCCCCCCCGGGTCCCAAATCTGCAAGTTAGGGGCTCAGGGTGGGGGTGGCGTTGGGAGTGGCCCAGAGCAGGGGACAGAGGACCCTGCTAGGTCTTGGAGAAAGTGCAGACAGAGCCAAGCAGAGAAGGGTCAGGAGGAGGGATAGGAGCAGGGGGCGGGGAGGGAACCGGAGCTGCCCCCTGAAATTGGCCCCACTCAGGCCCCACCTGGTCCTGTCTAAATATGTCTCCGAGGTTGGCAGGAGAGACAGATAACCTTCTGAGGCCAGGACCGGCTCCGCAAGGGCCGGAGTCCTCCCACCTCCTGGACCTCTCCCCCAGGCCCCCACGGCTCCTTCCCTCCCCCTCTTCCAAGGCCCAGGGCTCCTCAGCCCCTGGCCCCATGCAGAGCTCATCGCCATATTAAGAAAGGAAAGGGAGAGACGCCACACGCCGCTAAAAATAAGATCAGATGAGTCGGAGGTAAATGAAGCTGGCGCTGGGGGAGGGAGTGCAGGGGCCACAGGGAGAGCCCAGGGCAGGGCAGGGGTGACTGGAGAGCAGCGCAGGCAGGTGGAGAGGAGGTGTGCAGGGGTCAGGGGCGGGACAGACGACCTGTGACCAGAGGGGGAGAGAAGTAACAACGGACAGCCCAAAGTGGGGGGCAGCTTCGCTGGAAGGGGGTCTGTCGCTGTGATCCTGGGGGGAGGGGCACTAACTGGGCTGTCCAGGCTGCACCAGACAGACCCCCGTGTGCTGCACTTTAAAGAGCCAGGACCAAGTATGAGGTCATTCCCTGAATAAAAGGCAGAGCCCCGTCCAAGGCTGGCGATCTGGCTTGGGTCCAGCCAGTTTCCTTTGCTTCACTCAACACTCGTAACTGGGGAATGTGGGGCAGCAGTGGTCTGGCTCCAATCCCTCCCATCCTGGAGCGAAGCAGATGCAGATTTGGGGTTTCTCCAGCCCTCGTTGAGAAGGGGAGTGCTGTGTCTGTGCTCTCTGCCCTGATCCTGTGGGATTTGGTTTTCTAGGGCACAGTGGGAAGGGAGATTCCCCAGGCTTGCGTGATTCCAAGGAGAGTGAATAGCTGCTGTTTATGCCTGTATTGCAGATGAAATGGATCAGATCTAAGTAGTAGAGGGTGAGGGGGATTCACAGGAGGTGGTGGGCCCTGTGCCCTGAACTGAGGATATCAGTTAACTGTGCACTGGAGGCCACAGCGGAGTTGCAGGTGTACACTGGCTCCCAACCTGGAGAGGAGGGCAATGTGGAGGAGTCGGGCTTTGTGCACCTAGAAAGAAGGATCCTCTCTGTGGCCTTCCTGACCTGTCACCATGCAAGAGAAAACTGAGGCCCCAAGGCAGCTAGGACAACAGTCAGGCATCTCACCCCTACCCTGTCGGAATCTCTGATGCTGGGGTGAGGGCTGTATACGCACATCAACTTTTCCACCCTCCCATTGGGCAGACCTTACACAGTCAAGCAGGGCAGGCTGTAGAAAATTCCATCAACATGGCAGCAGAGAGTCCAAGACAGACAGCTGTCCCTGCAGCCAAAGGGTCCAGAGCTCAGGATCCCATGTCCTGGTCTCTCAGGAGGGTAGCTGGCATGGCCAGACCCCCAGCCGGGACGGGCGGACAGCCCTGCCCAGAAGTAGGTGACCCAGATGACTAGCAGCCCCACTTTTCGTCTTCAGGAAACACCTGGGCAGAAACATGGGAGCAGCACTCTTGCCCCATCATCATTTTGACCTTGGGCACTGCTAAGGGTGTGAGAGGGGACCACCAGGTGACTTTGTCCTACTCCATCCCTTAATCTCTCCCAGACGCATTGGCTCTCCTGGCTCCCACCCATACCCTCTCCAGCACCTGCCCCTCTCAACTCTGATGCCTTACTGTCTGCCATCAATCAGCTCCCCTCCCCTCCAGCCCCTGCTTTCAGGCCTTTGGACTTAACACGCCTCAGTCATTGGTATCAAATGACCCTGAGTTGGGGCCTCTGTATTTTTAACCCACCAGACACCCAGAGCTCCAGCTACTGAAACCTGAGCAGTTGGCCCCCAGGGCTCCCCCTTCCCACCTCGCTCCCAGACACCCCAATCCCTCCATCTTCTAGGGTCTGGTTCAGCTGCGTTGTCCATGGCAGCTGGGGAAAGACCTCAGACAGCTGGGGCCCTCACAGAGGGAGGGGGCACCAGGGAGAGAGACTGCTGAGCGTGGCCTGGCGGAGGCCAGGTCCAGCCCCTCTTCTCCAACCCTAGCCACAGCCCTTCCACCACCACTGGCTAGTTTTTGATTTTGTTGGTGTTTGTGTCTTGGGCCAGGCCTTGCTGAGGGTGAGGATGCTGGAGGGAGAGGGGGAAGTTCTGGTTTCCTGGTGCATGGCAATGGTTAGAACTAGGTGTGGGGCCCAGCAGCGTGGCCTAGCGGCTAAAGTCCTCGCCTTGAACGTGCAGGAATCCCATGTGGGCGCCGGTTCTAATCCTGGCAGCTCCACTTCCCATCCAGCTCCCTGCTTGTGGCCTGGGAAAGCAGTCAAGGATGGCCCAATGCATTGTGACCCTGCACCCGCGTGGGAGACCTGGAGGAGGTTCCTGGTTCCTGGCATCGGATCAGCGCGCACTGGCCCGTTGCGACTCACTTGGGGAGTGAATCATCGGACGGGGAAGATCTTCCTCTCTGTCTCTCCTCCTCTCTCTGTATATCTGACTTAGTAATAAAAATAAATCTTAAAAAAAAAAAAAAGAAGTAGGTGTGAATTAAGTGGTGGTGTCTGTAGAGCTGTGCGGTCCCAGTGCCAGGTGTAGGGAGCAGCCACTTCCTACGTGTTCATGTGCTTCATAATAGCTGTTGGTTTTCTGTGGTTTTCTTTTTTAATATTTACTTATTTATTTATGTAAAAGTCCAAGCTATATTATAGAAAGTAGGACACACACACAGACACAGGGAGAGGTAGAGAGGTAGAGAGAGATCTTCCATGTGTTTGTTCATTTTCCAGATGGCTGCCAAGGCCAGCTCTGGGCCAGGAGCTTCTTTAGGGCCTCCTGCATGAACGGCAGGGGCCCAAGCACTTGGGCCATCTTATGCTGGTTTTCCCAGGCACATTAGTAGGGATCTGGGTCAGAAGTGGAGTAGCTGGCACTTGAACCGGTGCCCATTCAGAATGCCAGTATCACAGATGATGGCTTTACCATCTATACCACAACACTGGCTCCGTTTCCTTCAGCATTCTCTCATTCTGAGTCTGAGGGTACTTCACAAAGCTCGTGGGGAGTGGGCTTAAGGGTATTTCAGTGCAAAAAGTTTTGAAATCTATGCAGTTTTTTTCATAATATTTTCTATGGACTTTCTGAAGATCCCTCACACTTTTGGGCACAGCTGATCCTCTGCTCTGAAAGGGGGGGTGGTGAGCCAACCCACAACACCAAAAGGGGGCTCAGAAAGCAAAGGAAGCTGGGAGAGGAAGGGCGGAAGACTTGAGGGAAGGTTGCCTGAGATTCCTCGCAGAGGTGGCCTGGGTACCTGGGCCCCGGCCGCAGACCAAACCTTTGGGAGTGTCCGTCACCCTCCACAGTGTGGGGTCAGGGGGTTCCAAAGCGTTATTATAACTGAGCAACAGGCAGAGGGCAGGCACCCCCTGGTCTGCCGGGAGTCCTCCTCAGACGATCTCTGCTGCTTGGGGGACTGCTCCTGTGTCGCTTAACCTCTCTGGATCTCAGGTTCCGGGGTCTCTTCTAGAACTACAACCCTGTGGTCTGTCACCTAAGGATCTCCCAGAGCATGGGTGACCCTGCCAGCCCCCAGCCGACTGTTGACCAGCTGCCCCCTCAGATATCCTCCTCTGACCCCAGCTGGACTTTGGCAGCAGTTATTCATCCTTTTCTTTCTCTCTAAGGGGTGGCATTAAGACAGGGCAAGGATACTTAATTCTAACTCCCAGCATCCACCGAGGCTCCGGGTAGACTTGCCCTCCTTCACGGAATCCCCCATCACAGAGCCGGCACATGCAGCCAGGTGAGAGTGGTAACAAATATTTACTCTCCAGAATGGCTCCTGCCTCTCCCTGCGGGGCTCCCCCTCACCCACCCCACTTCTTCCCACAGTCCCCTCAGCCCAGCCCAGGATGGTCTGTCTGTCTCTCTTATCCAAGGACATTCACCCCAGTGTCTCTTAGCCCTCAGCTCATATACTCTGTCCGGTGCTGTGGCGAATGTGACACCCCGGCTCTCCAATGCCCCTTGCTGTGTGCAGAATTTAGTAGTAGGTCTCTCTCTCCAGCCAACCTGTGGAAGAAAAGGCACCAGCTTAGGGCAGGGGATGGCAGAGGGCAGGTGGCATAGGAAGAAGGGCAGGAGGGAAAACACAGACCAAGAGGGAGGCCTGGGGTATGGAACATGCAGTGGCACTAGCATGCAGGAGTGGAAAGAACAGGGTGGTACGTAGGGAGGTGAGGCTTGGGATGCAAGCAGGCTCCGTGAAGGTCAGCAAGATGGGAGAGCCTTTTAGGGGACTGGTGACCACTCCACAAGAACCAGCCCCTGGAGACTCACAGCCAGGCCGCTGACGGATCAAGAGTTTCCTGATTTCGTCGTAGATGAAGATAAGGATGCTGTAGGGAACTGCGCAGAGCCACCAGGTTATCCTGTAGAGAACCAGAGTTGGTGGGGGGAGGGGGACAGAGAGAGGGAGGAACTCTGAGAGATGCGTGGGAATTGAGCAGGACAATCCTTGGGTCCACTCTGTGCCCGACAGAGAGCTGGTGAAGGCGACTCCATCCTCTAACAGTGAGGCGGTCAGAGCCTGAGGGGTGAGGGATTGGGGGAGCAGGAGATAGGGGAGGCGCTGGACAGAAGCACACAGTGCTACTGATGACATCATAGGGGACAGGCAGTGTTCGTGGAGCTTTTTCTGCCGACTTCTGTGGAGTTGCTGAGAGAGACCTCTTTTCTTTTCCACACACTGCAGGCCTGCACCCGTGAAGGATGAGTCTCTCTGAGATACTCCCCAAACAATCCACTCTTCCATGTTGCAAAAAAATATGGGGCCACTTTTTTCTTCCTGAGCCTCTTTTCTCATTAGAGGGCAGGGATGAACCCCAAGGAGCGGCCCAGTAAGAACCACGGTTGTTCCCCTCAGTGAAGAGTTGGCCTCAACCAAGAGCCCTGTCCCAAATTTTCTACTAAGCACATCAATATGAGTGTAAAAAAATGAAACGAATTTCAACAATTTTATGTAATCCAATCTCTTCAACAGATGATAGTTTCAACATGTAATCAATACAGACATTACTGATAATTCAGTTTACAGTTTTCTTTCCATCGTAAGTCTTAGAAATCCTGAGTATTTTAAGCTGACAGCACTGACTCAACTCAAATATTGAGTTCTCAATGGTTTAAAGCAAAATAGGCCAACCAAAGTGGAGAGTTGTGTTTAATGGAAAAATAGTTTATACTGCTTTAGTTTTTAACTTTACATTTTGTAAGCATTTATTTATTTTTATTGGAAAGTCAGATATACAAAGAGGATGAGAGACAGACAGAAAGATCTTCCATCTGATGGTTCACTCCCCAAGTGGCCGCAATGGCTGGAGCTGAGCCAATCCAAAGCCAGGAGCCAGGAGCTTCTTTCGAGCTTCGCACGCTGGGTCACAAGGCTGTGAGCTGTCCTCCATTGTTTTCCCAGGCCACAAGCAGGAGCTGAATGGGAAGTGGAGCTGCCGGGATTAGAACCGGCGCCCATATGGGATCCTGGGCACGTTCAAGGTGAGGACTTTAGCCATCAGGCTACCACGCTGGGCCCTAACTTTACATTCAAATTAAATGACAAATTCAGTTGGTCAGTCTCTGTATTTCAAGAGGTCAGCAGTCACATACAGGCAGTGGCTACCATATTGGACAGTACAGGACCTAAGCCACACTTCCTTCTGCATGTTTGCTTACAGCAAATGCAAACATTTTGCATAGTCACTCATTCATTGAACAGTAGCGGTATGGCTGCCCCGGCTCTGTGATAGGTTTGAGGGGAATTAAAAATGTAACCATTTTTGTCTTGGACATCACTGGGTTCAAGGGATTGGAGAAAAGAAGTTGACTGCAAAATGAGGAGTCACAACATTAGGTGAAGGATGTTATGATGCGGGCATTGAGGGTTTGGAAGAGCAGATAACGCTCAATTGCCTTCGTTGTTACTTCTATGTTGATAGCAGCAAGAACAAAGCTGCTATTAACAAAGCATCCACCATAGCTCCAGCACCCTCTGTGCTTTGTCCCTGCTTCTGCCTGTAGGATTCTCCCCAGCTCTCTGCAACTTTGCAGGTGAGGCTCATGCACAGACAGAGTGGTTCTTTGCTCGTTCAAGGTCATGGGCTTGTTCAAGACATGGTGGAGCTGGGATCCAAAGCTGGGCTTGTTAGTGTCGGAGACCAGTGACGAGGTCTATTAAACCTTCACTGCTTTGTTGGAAGCCTTGGGGAAAACACTTCAGGGGATGGAAAAGTGAAAGAAATATGCAAATGCGTGGGAACCGAGCTGGAAGAATCCACACTAAATCAGTCACAGAGACTACCTATGCGAGGTGGAGTAGTGGAGATGAAATTGAAATAAGACTTTTGTTTTTCTTCTCTATAAATTTGTAAATGGAATTCTCCCCCCCCACAAAAGCTTAACTAATGTTTAAACAAAACAAAGACCTGGGAGTTGGACGAGACAAGGTACCAGACAGTAAGAATTTCAGTATGCCCACTCACACATAAATACGTTAAAACATCTTTGCATAAGTCCAAAAGGATTAGCTAAGCTTAAATTAGTCTATTTTTATGGCTACTTCGGATCCAAAGAGTATGCATTGTAGAGCTACCCCACACATCTCACAAAAGGCTTCACTCTCTGAAACACTGGTAAGGCTGCTGCATTTGCATGTGTAGTGGGTTGTGATCACTTGGCAGGGTTTCTAATGCCTCCCTAGGGAAGACTCACTTATCAGAGCAGCCACACTCTCTCCTTGAGTCATTGAGTGTAGTCCCATTTACCCAGGAAGCCCCGCCTTGCCTCCCTGCTCCCCCTGTGCCCGAAGAACCCCTGCCTGCATCACCTCCCCTTCCCTTACTCACTTGAGTGGGTACATTCGCAGGGCAAGATCCATGCCTGGAGTGTAGGACAGGAGGGCAGCCAGAAACGTCTCCTCCAGGAGCCCAAATATCAGGACCTTATTTCTGGGATGAAGCATTTATGAATGTGTTGAGGGCAGGAAGAAAAAGCAGAAGGGATGGCTTGTGTCTGTATGGGGGCTTGTTGGGTGGGCATGGATGCTCACTTCATGCCCTGCTGGAAGACTGAGTTGCGGCGGGTCTTGCAGATGATGAGGTCAGCCCACTGCACGACCACGATGCTGGCGAAGAAGGCCGTGTGGCAGGTGAACTCCACCACCTTCCGCTGCTCGTAGGTCTGTGGGAGAGTGTGAAGGCACTTACACACAGGCACGAGGCAGGTCATCTGCACGCTCCCACAGCACTCCACACAGATGCCTGCCTTTGCCTGCTCACGTTTTGTGTGTGTCTCCCTTTCCTGACTGACAGCCATCCGGGACAAGGACCTTGTTTTTCTTGGTGCTCTCCTCCCCATGTTAGATCAGTGAGTGGCATGGAACATGGCCCAGTCAATATCAAGTTGGTAAAGAGGAGAAGGTGAACTTGAAGAGCAAGGCAGAGTCAAATATGTAAGGTAAGAAAGAAAGGTGGGGCCAGAGGGTGATGGGAATTTAGAGATGGAAGGAATGCCTGAAAGAGTGGTAGGTAGGAGATATCTGCCCATGCGTTCATTCATACACATTTTCCACATAAGGAACTTAGGGTCTGGGTGGAATATAAATACAGTAACAACATCAGAATAATTGGTTATAAAATGGAGATCCTATAAAGTCCAGAGACACTGAAGAGCTGTATTTGAATTAGACTCTGAGGGAAAAGTCTGTATTTAAAAAAAAATGAACTAGCATGTTTATAAATAACTCAAAGAGCAAATAGAAACTTTGAAAATATGCAGGACTTCATAGTAATGAGACGCACATCCAACCTCCAGGGATGTGATCATCAAAGTTGCGCTTAGAACTGTAGAACCTTACAAGGTTAGAAAAGGAAAGCCAAAACCAATGAGCCAAGCATCCAACAGAGAACGAGGGCAGCCAGCCTCTTTGTGGACATCAGTTCAGGCCCGTCATCTTTTACGGCAATCAGTTGCGCTTATTGGCGCACCATTCGCTAGCATTTCTCGGTCAGTGCTTCTGTCTCCCTTTCATCCACGCCGCTATTTGTGATTTCTCTTTAATTTTAAGTGCAAGCAACCCCTCTTTTTTTAGCCACCCTCTTCACTTTCACATCACACTCATTCTAGGATCTCAATTCCTACATTTCTGGAACTCCATTGGACTTGAATTCAATTGACCCAATATATTATATATTTGATTATCATCTCTTCTCCTCCCTTTGCCCACATTCACAAAAATAATGTAGTCATTATTGCTTGCTACTGTACTCCCAGGGCCTAGAACTGTACCTAGTATGTAGGAGATTCTCAACAAATATTTGTTGAATGAATGAATAAGGGATCATTGATGGAGCTGAAAATTACAATGGTAGAAGAGAAGGGGATTCAACTTTATCAGTTTATTCTTCAAAGCAACTTCTCATCCATTTTGTTTCTATAGTGTGCAAGAATTCTTGTTACCTCAAATTACTTTTAAATTATCTTTAGTTTATTATAAATACATACATGTCACAATGCATCTTGGCATCAGGGAAGAGATATCAGGCCGTAAAACCAACAAGGGCTAGGGGCTGGCATTGTGGTACAACAGGTTAAACTTCTGCCTTAGACAATGGCATCCCCTGTTGGAGTGTTGGTTTAAGTCCCAGCTACTCTACTTAGCAACTAGAGAGGCAACAAAACATAGCCCAAGTAGTCAGGCCTCTGCCACCCATGTGGGAGACCCAGTTAGAGTTCCTGGCTGCTGGCTTCAGCCTGGGCCAGACCTCACTGTTGTGACCATTTGGGGAGTGAAAGATCTCCCTCCCTCTGTGTTGTCTCTCTCTTGCCTTGCCTATTACATTAAAAAATAATGGGCACATCTTAAAGCTAGAAGGGCTACAGTTGAGGACTGAGAAAATATTGGCAAGGTGAACAGCAAGAAGGACTTTGGGCATCTCAGAGCTGGAATAGCACTGGTGGCTGGGAATGCTGGCATCTGATGGTCTCATAAACTCAGTTGGCAAAAGCCAAGTGTGTATGTGGGCATGCTCCCAAAACCTCACATTTGAACCTACATCTTAGAACCCTGCAATTAGCTTGGCTGGGAGGCCTCATGGTGGTGTGGGGAGGAGCTGAGCAGGACGTACAAGTGCAGACTTTTGGTCCAACTGCCTTACGGATTCACTGTGGCACTCCCAGCAAGTCATTTGGTCTCCTAGATGCAGTTTCTTTGTTTGTAGAAGGATGATAATGGACCATGTGTCCTCTATGGCTCTAGTATTATTTGGTGTCACATCTCCCCCATTGTCTTAGAAATGGGGACCTGAGTGTTCACTAAGGTTCTTGAACACATATTGTCGGGGAGAAGGTTCAGTTTGAGCCTTGTACATGTGAAATGGCAACGAAGACTGCTAGAGAAGCATCCTCTAGATTTACAAGGTTTAGAGTGATGATGAAGGACTAACACAAGTTTTTAAATGCTAGACCATATCATTTGAATTCTCATGGAAGGGGCAGGGTGTAGCAAGAGAGGATCTGGAATTCATTTCTGGGACAAACATGGTGAAAACTTGGAAAATATGAGGGCTGGTGCTGTGATGTAACGAACTGGTTAAGCTGCTACCTGCAATGTTGGCATCCCACTGGGGCACTGTATGAGTCCTAGCTACCCTGTTCCTATCCAGCTCCCTGCTAAAGAACCTGGGAGAAAAGAGGAGGATGATCCAAGTCCTTGCACCCCTGCATCCACACGAGAGACATGGAAGAAGCTGCTGGTTCCTGGATTCTGACTCATTTGGGGAGAGAACCAGCAGATGCAAGATTTATTTCTCCTTCCCTCCTCTGTAACTCTGCCTTTCAAATACAATGTTTTTTTTTTTTTTTTTGACCCTGGAAAAGCAGAGATAAGCCTAGAAAAGTGGATGTGACGAAGAGCATCTCTACATTTTTAGTGTCTGTGCTGCTGAAGCGAGCACAGAACACCTGCATGTGTCCAAGGGAAATGGAGGCTCCAAGAAGATACAACGACGAGGAGAAATGCCATCCCTGGAAGCAGAAGACTGTTTGCTGGAGTAGTTGGACATTGAGGGCCCATGTTAGAATGCTCGCAGATCTCTGGAGATGAGGTACTCCGTGATGCCTCCATCCTCAACTCTTCAAAAATTTGTCAACGCCTCTCTTAGTCAGCACTATCCATCCCCCTGCCTTTTCTCCTCACCCACTGTTGTCCATAGCTGTCTTCCATGTCGTTTAAGAATCGATCTTCCCACTCTAAGCGGATGCCCAGTAGATCGAAAGGTTTAAATCCATTCTCAGCCAGGATCACAAAGTAGGTGAAAAATCCTGCCAGAGCCTGCATCATTCCTGTGAGTGAGAGTTGCAGGATATGGAAACCTAGTTCAGACAAGGGCCCCAAAGGCAGATCAGGGAGCAATGGGGGCTGGGAATGACTTCTAGTTCTGTGTGTGTGTGTGTGTGTGTGTGTGTGTGAGAGAGAGAGAGAGAGAGAGAGAGAGAGAGAGAGAGAGAGAGAGAGAGAGAGAAGTTGGTGAGTGGCTGAAGACTTTTGCCATCAACAGTCTATCCTCTTCTCTCTTCGAGACTCATTCATTTCCAAGCCCTGACAAGTTCTTTTAAATTCCGAGTCACCTTGAAATTATGTTGTCTTAAACCTGAAAAGGACTTGAGATTCTATGCCCTTTTCATATGGAGTGACAGTTGGACTCTTCCTTTTCCATTCCCTCTAACATCTGGATGCCTAGCTAGTCCTGTCCTGTTCTGTCTGCCCCTTACCTCACCATTAGCCATCACCTCTGTCCCCCATGCCTGGACCAGAGCAATCACTGATATTAGGTTTGCTTGTTAACTGCAAAGTTATGTACCAGGCAGGAACTTTGTGGACATAGATATCCATAATGGTTATAAACAATTATTTATATTTTAAACTGAAACACAAAAAAGATTGTCTTTGCCCAAGGTCCTATGGGTAGTAAGTTAGTCAAATTAGGGTTCAAACACGAGTCCGACTCCTAAATCTGTACTTTTTTGCTGGTGTTTCCTCCCCTAAATATTAGGATGCTGTCCCTTGTCCTCCTCCTACCAGCCCAACCCGCATTCTCTTCCTTAGAATGTGTCTTTGCACTTGACCAACTCAAATGCAAAGACTTCTGCTGGCTCTCAAAGTTTTTCCAGTGTGGCCTCCGTGTAAATGATACCTACGTTTATGGCCTTTTTGTCCACTACTCTTTAATCAACACTAAGGAAATCACAAGACTGGTTGCTTCACTCTTCTCTGACCACTGGGATTTCTCCTCTCCACTGGTCCCTCACACCTGACCATTCTCTTAGTCTAGCCCTGTCCTCAACACGGAAGTCCTGTGCCCACCATAAAGCGTCTCTTGCTACAGCTTCCTGATTGCCTTGTGCTCCAGGCATGATCAGTCTAAACTCATTATTGAGGACTTGGAAAGAGGCTGTTGTCTTATATATGTTGCTTGTTTTTATAATGGGCTTTTTAAAAAGCAGAACAGAGATCATCAGGTTCTTTGTGTTTCTAGTACCTAACACAGTTTGCAGAGAAAGTGTCTCTCTGATTTCCTAGCTGAGGTGGCTCAAAGGACCAGGCAGGGCCCTCCCTACAACACCCCTCCTGCCGCCCCCTCACTCCTCTGGCCGCACCAATCTGTCCATAGGCCATGCCGATGAGGCGCTCGTTCACCAGGTTTTCAGTCTTTGGGTTCCGAGGAAGCCTCTTCATGATGTCACTTTCAGCTGATTCATAAGCCAAGGAGATAGCAGGGACCTGCAGGAGGGAGAGGGGCATGACAGGGCCATAAAACCCAGCAGGAAGCTCAGAAATGGCCTGTGTTGCCCCCTCCCACGACACAGATTCTTCCTGGTTCCCCATCCATCTCAGGTGTTCTGCAAGCCGGGACCCAGGCTGGTCCTCACCATGTCTGTGCCCAGGTCGATGCAGAGGATGGTCACGGTGCCCAGGGGCAGGGGGATGCCGAGGATGATGAACAGCAGGAAGGGGGTGATCTCGGGGATGTTGCTGGTCAGGGTGTAGGCGATGGATTTCTTCAGGTTGTCAAAGATGAGGCGGCCTAGCAGTGGGGAGTGGGGGATCAGGGAGCACGGCAAGAACAGAGCTTCCAGAGCTCAACTCCTGGACAGAGGGACCACTATGGAGAAGTGCCACAGTCCACTGAATCATCTGGAAGTCCCAGTTTTCTTTTTAGATTGTGTGATTCTTAATCAGAGTGATAATTTCATAGCAGGCCATCTGTGTGCTCTTTGTTCTTGGATTCAACAAAGCTGATGTTATCTGGTCTCTGAAAATTCCACAGAACTGGGCCTAGTTACTCCTGAGATATACCAGCATAAAAAAGCCTTAGGGGCCCGGCGGCGTGGCCTAGCAGCTAAAGTCATCGCCTTAAATGCCCCGGGATCCCATATGGGCGCCGGTTCTAATCCTGGCAGCTCCAGTTCCCATCCAGCTCCCTACTTGTGGCATGGGAAAGCAGTCGAAGATGGCCCAAAGCTTTGGGACCCTGAACCCACTTGGGAGACCTGGAGAAAATTCCTGGCTCCTGGCTCTGGATTGGCGCAGCACCGGCCGTTGTGCTCACTTGGGGAGTGAATCATCGGACGGGGAAGATCTTCCTCTCTGTCTCTCCTCCTCTCTGTATATCTGACTTTGCAATAAAAATAAATAAATCTTAAAAAAAAAAAAAAAAACCCTTAGGCTGACATGGAAAGAGCCTGGGCTTGCAACAGGTTTGGGTTCAAATCCTGTCTTCTACCATAACAACCTTGAGCTTGCCTTACTCCTTTGACTTTCACTCCTGCCTTGCAAAATCGCTGAGCCCTCCCCTGATTACACTTTAAGAGACTGTACTCCCTCCCTGCACTCTGGGCCTGCATTGTTGCTACAGAACTTCTCTTCGCTTATGCTTCTCTACACTGTGCAATTTATGCATTCTACTGTCTCTCCCTCCCACTTGATAAGTTAGAAGAGAGCAGGGATTTGTATCTTTTTTTTAATTATTATTTTCTGTCTGGTGTTGTATCCCTAACATCCAGAATAGTGCCCAGGACATAGTCTGAAAAGAAAAGAATTTGTTGCATTGAATGGATGCACTATACTGAATGAATTGTGAGGAGGACCATACCGAGTTCCAATAAACTAGTAACCATCATTATTATGTGGGCTGTAACATGTTTTAGTAGGATAACTCCAGGTGAAATGCCGGGAAGTTGGGATGCAGAATTCTATTCACTAATGGGCATGCTCCTCAGGATTCTTTTGGAAAGAGGCTGCCTAAGGGGGCATATGCCCTTAGCTCAGAGATTAGGTACCAGCTGAACTGGAGGTGTCATCATCATCAGGCAGCAGGTGCCTTGGAGGACTTCCTGAAGATTGTGGAGCGTAGAGTCATCCCAGGGGTAAGGCTACCTGGCTGCATTTTGGAACTTGCCATGAAACCCACTTGAATCCCGGAGGGAGGACTAAGATGCTATACTACATCAGAGTTTGTCTCCCTAGCAAATCTGGACACCCCCTCTCTCCTAACAAAGGATACACGTGGTGATGTTCTTAGTACCAGCTGAATCTAATTTGCACATTTTGTGTTGTGATGATTTTTGTCTGGAAGTTGGATATATAAGCAAAGGTATACTATGACACATGTGAGGTGATAGGAAAACGTGCACCAACTTGTGCCTGTGGCGGGTGGTCACTTCCCAACCTTGGGCCCCTTCCTTCCTCACCCTCTTCCACGCCCGTGACGATGGAGGCAAAGTTGTCGTCCAGCAGGATCATGTCGGCTGCCTGCTTTGAGACGTCTGAGCCAGTGATGCCCATGGCAATGCCGATATCCGCCTTCTTCAGCGCCGGGGAGTCGTTCACCCCATCACCCGTCACTGCCACGATGGCTCCCTGGGGAAGTCCAGACCATGGGAGTGAAAAATCCAGGACCAATTCCAAAAACAAGCTGGATCTCAGCATCGCTTATTTCTTGGTACAACCCTGCTTGATAGTCGAAAGACTTTGGGCCTTTCCCTAAAGCCTCAGGGAACCCCCACCCTGAAGGCTACCAGGGGTTCAAGATGGGATACCCTCTAGGGACTCTTCTAGCCTAGCCCATGTGTTCCCCTCTGGATTTGGAGCTGGGGCCTGGCCCCACTGCCCTGACCCCTTTGCCACCCTTACCAGCCTCTGACATCCTTCTACAATGATGAGCTTCTGCTGCGGGGAGGTCCGCGCAAACACGATCTCCGTGTGGTTTTGGAGGATGTGGTCAAGCTGCTGTGAGTTCATGTCCTTTAGTTCTGAGCCATGCACCACGATGGCTTTGACATCACTGCAGGGAGAGAATTTCAGGAGTCTGGAGTCCTCTAACCAGCTTCTGTTGCAAATCCCTGTTTCTTCTTTCAATCCAGCGTTCTCAGCTGCCCTCAGCCGTACATGTATTCACATGAATACATTCCATTTCCTCTCTCCTTTTTGCCAACCCCCTCCCTGACAGATTGAGCTGGTTATCTTCTTGGCATCCTTCATTTTGCAGTGTATAAACCCTACATTTTCTACCTACTAAATGGAGATTCAAGAAGTTCAGTGAAGTGGGGTTTAGGTGGGGCAGGCTGAGGATAGATGGGAAAGTGACAGAGTTGAGTTTTTGGGGGGTCTCACCTGGGATCCACTTGTTTGACAGGAATATTAAGCTGAGCAGCAACATCCTCTGCTGTTTCGTGGCCTTCAGAAATGATGCCCACACCCTTGGCAATGGCCTTGGCTGTAATAGGATGATCACCTGTCACCATGATCACCTAGGTTGGCAAGGGGCAAGAAGGGAAGTAGTCGGGCCCCTGACACCTGTGTGGGTGCCTCTCCATTCTAACTCATTAGGTACCTGGCACCAGGTTTATCCCATCCCCACACAGAGAGCAGGTGTCAACTTCTGCTCTTTCAAAATACATTTTTAAACTTTCTCTTTGATATTGTTTACATAGTTGAGAGGGATGCACACCCATGTGAATTTCTGATTAGGGTAGGGAGGGTCACATATGTAGGAAGGTAGGTGGGGTAAATGTGTGTGTGTGTGTGTGTGTGTGTGTGTGTGTGTTTCCCGTGTCCACAGACGAGGAAAGGGAGAGAGGACTGCTCCTTGCTGTCAAACTACATCAACACCGGGAGTTGGGAGATGGTCCTTTGAAACTCTGATGTGGGGAAGAGTGTTCCAAGAGCTGTTTTTATGTTTGATGTTCACTTGCTTGTCTCTTCCCCGCTGAACTAGGGAGCTCTGCAAGGATGTGCTCATTGTCAAGTTTCCTGTCCTCACATCAAATCATCAGCAAATACTTATCAAATGGAGGAATGACCATTTCCAGGAGCCACTGCCCCAGGTTCCTAAGTGCTCTCCAGGCACATCACTGCTCCAGCTCTGTTGGAAGGCAGAAGGAAACTGTAAGCAAATTATCCAGTTGCTTCCAGAGCAGAGGTCCTGGAGAGGAGCACCTGTGTGCTTAGCTGAAGGAAAGGAGATCAGCCTTGAAAAAGTTTCTGCCAGAGTATGAACTATGGGGCTTCCTGAACCCTCCTCAGATGACACTGGCTCCCCTGACTTAGTAAGAGGAGACAGGAAAGTGCTAGCAAGACCTTGGTTAACAGAGACTGTAAAATTGCACAGAGCTGTTACAACCACTGCTTTTGAGCTCTCTGGCTGTGATATGAGGCACTGGATCCTTTTAAGCCCAGCCTGGGAGTGCCTGGTAAATGGTGAGGATTCAGCAGAGAACTGCCCAGAAGACTGCCATCCACAGACAGTTCTGCCTGGGCTCTTAGCGATACTGCACAGGTTTCTAGGACCCTGTCAGCTTCTCAGTGGCCCATGGATGGTGACATAGGACCTGTTAGGGCATGGTGTCATCTGCATTCATTCCAAGCACGCTACCCACTCTGACCATTCAAAATGGACTCTTCTAGGTAACTTCCAGCAGTATCACCTCTATGCCAAACTAGACCAACAAAAATACAAAGCCGGTCACCCCAGGAGTGAGTTCCCAGGGCCCAGTTTCACCAAGCATTGAGATGCATCCATACAATAGAACTGCAGTTATACAGACAATGTGCCTTCCAAGATTAAAGGGCAGCCAGCAGTTTCTAGAATTCATCAAGCATCAGAAGAATTTCTCTTTCAGCTTCTTGGTGCTGACTCTACCTCTGACGCTCCCACACTGGCTTGCAAAGCTGCCCTCTTGTTCCTTTCTACCCTCTTGTCCCAGATTAGACTCATCTGAAAGAAACTTTCCAGTGCCGATGAGGAAACTACAGGCTCTCCTGACAGCACTCGAAGCTGGACTGCAATTCTTGGAGCCAGATGCAGAGCAGGAGCCAACTACCTCGCTGCCACTGAGCTCCTCAGGGTCAAAGAGAACAGGATCGTTTGGACATTTTTTTTTTTTAATCACATTCACTCCAAGTACAGAGCACATGGATACCTGGGGTCTCCTGGTCCCTTGATGAAGTCCTTAGCTGCCATGAAGTGATTCTGCAACCTGTTTTACTCAGCAACCTTGTAATGCCCTGTGCCAGCACCACTTCAGAGCTAGCCCTGGAAGGGCCCACCCTACAGGACAAGCTCCCATGAGTCTGTTCCAGTGTGTGCTCTTGGAAGGATGGCACCATGTGTGTCTCCCACTACCTAGTGCTTCACCACGTGCATCAAGTGCCTGCAAGCTTGTGCCAGGAGCAGGGGCTGGCCGGAAGACACGAAGGCCTCCTGGTGGCAACTCCTGGTGTGGGGCTCTCTGAAAGCCCCTGGGGACCATCACAAGCTCTCTTGGCCTCAGGCTGTGGTGCTCTCCAGCCTGGTAGGTGTCCTGATTAAAACCATCCATCGCCCCTCTCTCACTCCCGTTGGGGCCTCCCCCATTTGTCCACATAGTTACTCTTTTTTCACTGAAGGTATTCATCAGCTCCCAGATGCGATGTATGGAACGCCTTCTTCAGTGTTTATTCTCATCTACCTGCCTACCTCAGAGCTCAGAACATTTCATGTGAACACCTTCTCTCCCAGTACAGCATGGATGTTTATGAGCTACGGGGGAACAGGGCCATAGGCTGATGAGGAGTGACAGTGCTGTGTGGGTGAAGGGCTGGACCCCTGCAAGCATCTCAGAACAGTGTGATCATGGAGCTAACTTCATGCCCTGGTTCCCACTTGAGGGGATGCATCCCTGGGCCTAGACTTGCCAGGTGGATCCCCCCAAAAAACTGCCAATGACACAGGTCTGCTCTAAAGCTAGCTCCCACACAGTGCCTCCAGTCCCCGAGAAGCAGCTCCTCTAGCCTGACATGTACTCCCTAACCTCAAGTCTAGGGGTGGAAGGTGCAAGTGACCCAGAATACAAGGCATGCAAGCAGTGCAAGTGTCAATATCTAATCAGTAGAGTTGAGAATCTGACTTGAGCAACTTGGGGCATAAAACATCTCAGGATTGGAATAATTTTCTTTCTGCCATTCCTTGACGTTCAAGGCTCACCTGCGCCATAGAGGACCACTCTCCCACCTCTGAGTTTGTTCTGTAGCCGAGTTTCACTCTCAGACTAATTCATTTCAGTCTCTGGCTTTCATTCCTGGCAGAGAAACCTGCTATGGCAGCAGTTCACTTTGAGTCAAACCCTGTGAGAGCCCCCCAGTTCTCACCATGGCCTGCTCCCCAGCCCCATTCACCTCACCCTCTGACAGTCCCTCCCAGCAGCACGCTGACACAACACCTGCTAGCATTAGGTATGTCTAACGTCATCTGCAGGTCAGTGGCAACAGCATCACCTGGGAGCTTGCAAAAGCCCAGGCACTGCAGGTGCCTTAGAAACCCTGACTAGGGATCTACACTTCTACATTAGTTTGACTATAGTATTTACATGTGATTTACATATGCATTAGTTTGAAAGGTACTGCACTGAACACTGTTCTCAAACTTTTGTTCATTAAAGTCTTCAGAAAGTTTTATTTGCAAAAGAGAGAGAGAGAGAGAGAGAGAGAGAGAGAGAGAGAGAGAGAGAATCTTCCAGCCATCGACTCACTTCCCAAATGCCGCCAGACAGACCTGGGTCAGGCCAAAGCCAGGAACCAGGAACCAGAAACACCATCTGAATCTCACATAAATGGTAGGAACCTCACATACTTCTACCCTCCAGATGTGCTGGCAGCAAGTTGCCCCAGAAGCAGAAACAAGACTCACACTAGGCCCACGGATATGGATGTGGGCAGCCCATGCCGTCCTTACAAGGATGCATTGCAATGCCCATACCTCCAGCAGGCCCGAGACACATTTAATAGGTTTCAGGTGTGGTCCAGATGGCAACTTCTCACTTTCTCTGGTGGTTGTAATGTTCAATACAGGCTAGAATTCTAACCATTGAACAAAGTTAATACTAGATGTCTCTTCAGACTAGTAGTTACTAGCTCAGGGAGGTAGAAATCAATTCAGTGAAATTGAAATTATAAGCACCTACTCTCCAACTTGTGACAGGTGGTGGCTTCTGGAATGGGCAGGGGTTTACCTTAATCCCTGCACTGCGACACTTGCTCACAGCATCTGGCACGGCAGCTCGGGGAGGGTCGATCATGGATATGAGGCCCACAAAGCACAGGTTATCCATGGGAAAATTGATCTCATCCGTATTGAAAGGGAATCCCTTCGAGTATGTGCTGGGCAGATTCAAGAAGCAGAACCCTGGAGATACAGAGGACCAGCAGTCATGCTGCTGTGTGTCTGGCCTGTTCTCTTTAACACCCTAGACTTACCACCCCACCAACCAGGATCCCTTTGCTCATTCTCCCCAAGCTCCCTGCCCTCAGTGCTCCTCACCTAGCACACGCTCCCCCAGGCTCCCCAGTTCTAAGTAGGCATTCTGGAAGGCCTCCCTCATGTCACTGTCCATTGGGTACTCTTGTCCGTTCAGAAGGAAAGTAGAGCAAAACTCCAAGATCCTCTCAGGAGCACCTTTCATCATCAGCACGTGGGTCTGGGAGCTGTCCTCCCGGAGGTGGATGGACACCTAGGTGGAAGAGAGAAAGCCGGGATGGATTAGGAACAGAGCGCAAGCACACAGGGGAGGGCTGCGAAGGCAAAGGCAGGCAACCCTCTTCATACAGCCATTTCCTTTGTCTTGTCTTGCCCCAAGGAAACCTGACTGCAGGTTGAGCCTAGCCTGGCGTTATTTGCAGCAGAACAAGTCTCTGCTATTGCCACAGTCAGACTGGGAGCTCGGAGGGTAGAGCCAGGTGGTCCTACTTTCCTCCTGCTGCCTTGCCGGCTGGAGGGCTGTGTGGGAACAGAAAGGGCAGGCTGGACAAAACAGACAGTCGAGCAGACAGGCCCGTGTCCCCAGCCAGCCCAAATACTTTAGCAGCTTTATGACCTAAGGCCAATCCTGTTAACCTTGCAAAAACTTCGATGCTTTAATAAAGTGTCAAAGTTCTGCCTTATCTGCTTCATTAGCTTTTTATGTGATAGCTATAAAAAAGACCTTGAAAGTTGTTGAAACAGAATGCAAAAATAAGTTAGTCAGTTCCAGGGACCTTAGAGAGACAGAAGGCTCCAGGGAGGGACTGGCTGGTGTGATTGGGAGTGTGGAGGATACCAGCGTAGGTGTAGGCTGGGGAGGGGTATGCCTCAAGTGAGACCACAGCAACAGAGATAGAAATAAGACTGACCGAGGTTTGGCATATTCCTTTATCTCACTGTTCTCTGTGGGATTCCTCTCGGGATTGGTAGGAAATGCAGGCCAGGAACCAAATTCCGCGGAGAGGACCTGTGAGCGTGCTGAGGAGGCTGGACGGCTCTGTCCGAGTGGCCGAGTGAGAATCCGGTGCATTGGGTGTGGATGTAAGCGTTCCACCAGAAACTGTTCAGTTACATCCAAAATCGGCCCAAGTAGCTAAGAGGCTAACCTGAGTTTCTCTACGAGGAAAGCTGTAAAAAGGTTGGAAGGCTATACTTCCTGAATGAGTGGAAGGCCTGGAAGGGGTGGCAAGACCCGCTGTAGCTGGGGACTGGGTTCCAGGAAAATCACATCTTGGTGGGAAATTACGTCAATTACACATCTGGAAATACCAGAATGAAGACTTTTCTTTGTTTCATTTTGATTTCAGAGAGGCAATGAGTTTGAGTGTGGCAGATGAGCAGCAGCTAAACAGTACCTTGCCAAACCTGGACTTGCTATCCTAGAGCAAGCCAGGGAGGCAGGCAGCTGATTGACTGCCTGTTGCCTGGAGCAAATGCCTGCAGGGGTGGGGACCGGGAGGGTCGCAGTGGTCTGACTGCTCATGCTTGGTGTGCCGCAGAGGACAACACTGCCATTTGTGAACTTGATTTTCGATAGCTCAGAACAAGCACGGACATAGTCATTTGGGGGAATGCCGCTATTTGTTGGCCATCTCAGCAAATGCTGTGAATACATCTTGCTTTTCTTTCGAACCATGTGGAGGCAGAGGTGTCTAACTCTTTCCAAAGGTTTACTCAAGCCCTGCCAAGCCACAAAATTCCTGTCTGGTTAGGGAGGCCACTAAATGTCAGAAAAAATGGAAATAAATTTACAGTTTGGGCCTTAGAGGCTTATTTTATTACACGGGCTAAAAACCAGTCGAGACAGAAAAAGTAGGAGCCTGTTTAACTCTTACTCAGTGTTTAATATGAAAATACAGATTGCTGGCTTTTCAAGACGTGCATATAGGTTGTGATTTTTCTTAAGGGTTCTTCAGAGAGAAGAGCAAGACTGGCCTGTGAGCCTCGTGTTGCCTTGGCTGCCTGCACTGTGGTGCATGGTGCCGGAATTTCCACTCCTTGAGTAAATCACCTTCACTTAGCAGAGCTCAGAGCGTCCCCCACGTCGGGCTCCAGCCACAGCAACGCTGCCGCTCTTGTTTTCTAGTGTCCACTCAACGTCTGCCAGGACCCTGGCTTGGGCAAGGAGTGCTGTCTGTCCTGCCCTTCCATGGGTGTCCCTCACCCAGCATTTCCCTTGTCTCATCTACTCCTCTGGAGGTAGTGGGCCAAAATGCTCCTGGTAAAAGAAACACTTGGCCAACACGGAGGAGAGCCTGATGGCCGTCTCCCAACAGCCACTGGGAGTACAGGCATGGAGTGAGAGAAAACTTTTTGTGGCAAATGAAACAAGATGTTTTGCATCTTGCTTACTTCATGGAGGCAAATCCCATAGTAGACACAGTGGTACCTCCTAACAGCTCACATCACTCTTCCCAGATGGGCACTGGCCAGCCTCGGACAGCCCTGGGTGAGCTGTTCTCTCCACAAGTGCGCAGGCTCCATGCTCCGCTTAGGACTCCGCTTCACCTGCTGCCTCACGTTCTTGCTCTTAATCCTGGTTCTACTGTGCTGTTTTACTGCTCAAAGGTGAAGTTGGAGCCACGGGCAAAGCTCAGCGATGCCCTCCCACCCTCCGTCTTCCCATCTTTGTGGGTTCTGTACCTGGTACTTATTGGTAGAATTAAAGGGTATCTCTGCCACCTTGGGACTTTTCTCTCTCATCTCCTTCACAGAGCTGTGCGTTTGCTCGATGAACTTGAGGAGGGCCGACTCTGAAGCATCACCTGTTGTAGATTGCTGCCAAGGTGGAGGGTTTGTACTAAGTTCCCAGGGCACACCACCTGGGCCTGGAGCTGTGTCGGTAAGGATGAGGCAGGATGGGCAAAGGAGGCCCCTGGGGGAAATCACTGAGGACCAGGAAAGATAATCTTGTGGGAAGAGAAAGGGTAACGCCCTGGACCCTGAGACACCCTTGCCTCTCCCCTGAGGGCTGACACCTTAGCTATAGGTATGTCCTCTTGATTGGCTTTAAAATCAGCTCTGTTGCACAGGCCTGCGATTCGGGCCAGGATAAACCAACTATCAGAGTCCTTGGCAAATGTTTTCCCTAGGGAGAAAGAAGGGAAGAACTATGAACAGTGAGCAATGAGAGTTCAAAGCCGGGGGTTCTCCACATCCCGTTTTGGACTCAAATATTGTGTGGAGGTGACATTTCCTTTCCTCTATACCTCCCCTCTGTCCACTCCATTTTCCTCTTCTCTTCTCTTTGTGGGGATTCACCATTCTCTCAGCTCAGTCATCCTTCCATTCTTGGCCCAATACCAACACCAATACCAATATCAATACCACTAGTCACCAATCTGGTCTTCGCTGGTGTCTGCTGCATACACGGTCCTATCGAACCACAAGTGAGCGACGGTCATGCGGTTCTGGGTGAGGGTGCCTGTCTTGTCGGAGCAGATGGTAGAGGTGGAGCCCAGTGTCTCCACGGCCTCCAGGTTCTTCACCAGGCAATTCTTGCGTGCCATGCGCTTGGCGGTCAGGGTCAGGCACACCTAAAGCCATGAAGAAGGTAGAGAAATAAAGGACGCACGCGCTACGCAGACCACCATACCTCTTGGAAATGTGATTTTTTTTTTGCCATTTACTATTATTATTACATTGGTGATTGTTTCCCTTTTGTTGACACCTATGCTTTAGAAATCCCACCTGTGGCTATCGAAATAAGAAATGTGATTTCCATTTGTGCTTTACAGCAGGAGTTTCAGAAAAGGAATGTATCCCCTTCCCAGAATGTCAGGGATCTACTGGATCCTCCTGGAATACTCCTGTCCCCTGGGATTCTTTTCTGCTCAGCAGCCTCTTCCCAATGAAGTTCAGACTAGGTCTAAAGTCCAGTCTTTCTGGGAACCATATATACTGCTCATTTTTTAAAAAGATTTATTCATTGTATTACAAAGTCAGATATACACAGAGGAGGAGAGACAGAGAGCAAGATCTTCCGTCCGATGATTCACTCCCCAAGTGAGCCGCAACGGGCCGGTGCGCGCCGATCCGAAGCCGGGAACCAGGAACCTCTTCCAGGTCTCCCACGCGGGTGCAGTGTCCCAATGCATTGGGCCGTCCTCAACTGCTTTCCCAGGCCACAAGCAGGGAGCTGGATGGGAAGTGGAGCTGCCAGGATTAGAACCGGCGCCCATATGGGATCCCGGGGCTTTTAAGGCAAGGATTTTAGCAGCTAGGCCACGCCGCCGGGCCCATACTGCTCATTTTTGAATATGATATCCAATGCTATCCAATGCTAGGAGTACAGGAAGGGTTCTACCAAGTGTTTTAAAAAATCGAGAGAATGATGACATGGATAAGGAATGTCGAGGCATTGAAAAGGACCCAAGAAATCAGAAAAATCAAACTGTTTTTGTTGATCATAAATTTAATGTAAGGGGCAAAGTTGCTTTAAAAACTAGTAAGTACAGGGCCCGGTGTGGTGGCTTAGTGACTAAAATCCTCGCCTTGTACACTCCCAAAATCCCATATGGGTGCTGGTTCTAATCCCGGCTGTCCCACTTCCCATTCAGCTCCCTGCTTGGGGCCTGGGAAAACAGCTGAGGACAGCCCAGAGCCTTGGGACCACACCCGCGTGGGAGACTGGAAGAGGCTCCAGGTTCCTGGCTTTGGATTGGCGCAATTCCAGCTGTTGTGGTCACTTGGGGAGTGAATCATCGGATGAAAGATCTTCCTCTCTGTCTTTCCTCCTCTCTATATCTGGCTTTGCAATAAAAAAATAATAAAATAAATATTAAAAAAACTAGTAAGTACAGAATTCTAATTATGGAGTTATAGTTATTTATAAAATGTCATGAATCCCAATGTTTTTAGTCTCAAACCACCTTGAGTAATATTCTCATTTCTATTCTTTTTTTTGTATAAAAGGTTTTATTTTATTTATTTGAAAGAGTTACAGAGAGAGAGAGACCTTCTATTCACTGGTTTACTCCCCAAACAGTTGCAATGGCCCAGGCTGTGCCAATCTGCAGCCAGAAGCCTGGAGCTTCTTTTGGATCTCCCACATGGATGCAGGAGCCCCAAGCACTTGGGCCATCTTCTGTTGCCTTACCAGGCACATTAACAGGGAGCTGGATCAGAAGTGGAGCAGCCAAAAACTTCAGTTGGTGCTCATATTGGATGCTGGTGCTGGAGGCAGTGGCTTAACAGCTATGCCACAATATCAGTCCCTTCTGTCCATTCTAAGAATATTAGCAAACTAGAGCATGCCTAGAAGTCATTAGCAAGACAAGGAAACTGAAGGCTATGCCATAGATGTGCTCAGGGAAATGGGATCACTTCAACCCTCCCCCTTTAGGGCAGAACTTGAGGACACACACAAACCACTGCAAAATGGAAAGGTCTGGTCTGTTGAGGAGAGGCAACTGATTAATTTTGTGTGTCTTTGTCAGGGAAAGCTAGGACCAGAGAATCACAATTCTGTTCAACACAATGAGATTAAATGGGAGTGGAACTGGTCTTGTGGCATCCCATAGCTTAGTCCCGGTTCAGATACCAGCTGTTCTGCTTCCAACCCAGCTTGCTGCGAATACACATGGGAAAAAGCAAAAGAAGGCCTCAGTACTTGGGCACCTACAACCCGTGTGGGAGTCTCGGATGAAGTTCCAAACTCCTAACTTCAGACTGACCTAGACTTGAGTATTACTGCATTTGGGGAAGGAACTAGCAGACGGAAAATCTTTCTCTTTCTGTCTGCCCTTTGAATAAATAAATCTTAAAGAGAAAAAATTTAACTAGGCAACCAAGTGATGAAATGAGCCAATACTAAAAGGGGTGTGCTTCCCATGACAAGAAATAATAGTCATTTTCCATTGATTTTACAGAAGATATTTATCGATAGCATTGTGTAATTCTACATTAATCTTTATTAACTGATGAATAAATTGAGGCATGGAGATGGTAACTGATTTGACCAAGATCATCAGGGCCTGAACACTCAGGACCTGAACTCAGTCCTGATGACTTATTTTTTCTTTTTATCAAAATTTATGTTATTTGTTTGAAAGGCAGAGTCACAGGAGACATACAGAGAATTCTTCCATTTGCTTGTTCACCCTCCAAATGACTACAAAGTATCCGAGGCTGGGCCAGACTGAAGCCAGAAGCCCGGAGTTTCTTCAGCATCTCCTACATGGGTGGCGAGGGTCCAGGCAATTGGACCATCTATCACTGCTTTCCCAGGTGTGTTAACAAGGAGCTGGATCTGAAGTGGAGCAGCCAGGACTCGAACTGCTGCCCATAGGGGATGTTGGTGTCACAGGTGGTGGCTTAACCCTCCACAGCTCTGACCCAATGTTTTCTCCACTGGAAGTAGAGATCTGTCTTACTGATGATAAAGAAAAGGCACCAGAAACTGTGGGTGGAGGGGAGCCAAGTTATTTCTGACTCCTATCTACACGTCAGAAATACTCTGTCCTTTGAGACAATCCACAACAGAAGAAAATGAGTGACTTCATTTCCTTAGGGTGACTAGGTTACCTTGAGGCCACCCTCCACCCTTTCTACTCACAGTGACAGTGGCCAGTAGTCCCTCAGGCACATTGGCCACAATGATGCCAATAAGGAAAATGACAGCCTCCAACCAGCTGTAGCCCAAGATGAGCGAGAGTCCGAAAAAAGTGACGCCAAGGAAGACGGCCATCACCGTGATCAGACGGATGAAGTGTTCGATCTCAGCTGCGATGGGGGTCTGGCCAACTGCCAGCCCTGATGTCAGGGAGGCAATTCTGCCCATCACGGTGGAGTCTCCTGTAGCAATCACAATGCCCCGGGCTGTCCCTGGGGAACAAGGGCAAGAAGGCGGATGTGATACAGTACGAAATGCATATACTGGTCTCTGGATTCAGTTCCTGACACAGCTCCTAAGACCTTTGTGAGTTCCCGAGTGAATGGAATGTCTGACACAGGGCTCCTAAATCCTTGGAATTTCCTGTGTGATAGCAAGATCTTAGGTCTAACAGGTGACTCTGGGTGGATGCCTGGATTGCTGCGTGATTTGGGCTGGTTGCCAGGGTAACCATCCACATGATTAGGGGGTTGGAGGTAGGTTGGGTAGATTGCCAAAGAGCCAGTCATGTAAACCATGCTTGCATAATGAACCTTCCATAAAGATCCAAAAGGATTGTGTTGGCCCAAAAGCCTCGGCATTGTTGACCACGTAGGTCAGAAGCTCTGTGCCCTCTGTGCCTACTTTGCCCTCTGCCTCTCTCTTTCTGGCTCTTCATCTGTGCCCTTTGAAATAAACAGATCCCGAGTTCTTTGAACTGTCTTAGCAAAGTAATCAAACAAAAGAGGGGGTGTCATGAGAACCGTGGTCTACAGCTGTTTTGTCAGCAGCATAGGTGACAACCTATTGCTTGCAATTGGTGCCTGGGTGGAGGTGATCTTCTTGGCCTGCATCCCCAGCTTGTGGCTCCTGACACCATCTCCAGGTAGAAGGTGTGCGAGTCGAATTCTGGGACAATCAATTGCTGTCCTGGAGAAGTGGTTGTTGGTAGGGAAAAATCCCTACACATTTTGGACACAGAAGTATTCTGCGTTTAATGAAAACCAAATTTTCTGATTTGTTGTTGCACATGGTCACTCAGAACATGCCAAGCCTGAATTAAAAAGACTCTCGGGCTTGGTTTCCATAAAGAGAATGCTCACAATGATCATCGACTGGCTGCAAATGCAAGGCCCTGTGAGAGGCCATGATGTCTCAGTCTCTTCATATTTAATTTATACACATAAAAGTCTGAGATTTTTATCTCTCCTCTCTGTAGATCCGCCTTTCCAATAAAAAAAGAATAAATCTTTTTTTTTTTTTTTAAGATCTCTGGGTCCAAAAAGCTCTGAAGAAGTCTCACAGTTCTCCCCAGAGAGTCCCAATTTTATTGTCTAATTATCTTCATTGTCAAGGTCATTGTTGCACTCCATCTAAATATCTGCCAGTACCTGTGTATTTCTTGTTTTGCCCTCAACAGGCGAATCATTTCTAGATTCCCAGGAATAGTTGTAGAGTCTTGTGTCCAACAACCTCTTAACCTGGAACCCAGTGGTTTTCAACTGCAGTTTCCTTCTCCTTGGGGAGTTTGGCAATGCCCAGCAGGTTGGGAGGGGGGCTGTACTGGCATCTAGTGCTAAATGTCCTGAGGCCCTCCACTCCCCTAACGCCAGCAAAGAATGATCCTTCCCCTAATGTCCCAAGAAATCCTGACCCATCCTAGCCCCTCCCTGCTATGCCAGCTGGAGCTGGTCTGACCTCTGCTGGGTAGCAGGGGCCATGACAGTTTGGCTTCCCTGCTTCCAAATTCTTCGTCATCAACTCTACTCTGAGTCAGGAGGAACACATTGCGTTTGATTTTACACATATGTGACGCAGGTCACTTACCCACATGGCTTGAAATGAGGGGCGTGGCAGGGTTCTTAATACCATTCTTCCTGCTTTATCAGAACGACTGACAGGCCTACCATCAAAGTCACAGTCAGTAGTACTCAGAAAAGAAACATAGCATAGCAGCAGCACTGCTTTCAGAAGCTGAAAGACTCCATGCAGGAAGTTCGACTTCCCCAATTACTAACTCTTTTCCCTGGGCATGTTACATAACTTCTCTGAGACTTGGGTTTCCTCACGTTTAACACAGGGTGAAAATTCCTACAAATTGTGAGAATTAAATGCTTTTAAGAGAGGCCACAACAGGATTGGGCACATAGTAGTTTCTTGATTCTTGATCTTCCCCTCTATCCATTCAGATGGTTTTAGGGTGTTGGGATGGACTGACAGAAAATAATGCATGTGAAATAGTGGTGGTGTCTCTCATTTAGCAGCTTGTACAATTCTGGTAGCATAGAGCAGTTGGCAGTCCCGATTTCTAGGACCATCGTCAGCTCTGTGGTCTGATAGTAGGGCTCTTCTCATACAGCTCATGGGTTAGGCCAGTGCTCATCCTGGGGAGGAATTCTGGATTAGTTAACGTTATGAAGCACTCTACAGGTGAGCATAAAACTGGTTGACTGAAGTATTCATTGAGTGTTGTGGAAAGAAGGTGCTGAAATACAAGAGAATTATTGAAATGGTTTCTTATTTTAGAGATGGACGGTGGAGGGTGGAGGATGGGGTCCCCTATATTTATTTTGTGTTATAGTGTAGTCCAATTGTTTGTTCGTTATGGTTTCCCTGTGCTTGGGGAGATAAGATTTAAGAACTCATCCCAATGGGTCTAGCGATTAGGTCAGTTGACATCAACCTTGGGAAAGGTGGAGATAGCCAAATATGCCATCCCTCAAGCAGGCTGGCTCCCTCATTTACTTCTGTATATCACCAGAGAATGAGGTCAGGCACACTGCAAGGTGCACAAGACATCACTGCTGCATCAAAGTAATGGGACTGATGTCCAAGAAGGAAGAGGAGATAGAGAGGCCCTTCTCTCTATTCTGTGTTAGGACAAGGAACAAGGCAGTTGTCCGCAAGGCAGGAACTGACCTCACATCTAGAACTCAATCACCAACATCCTAACCTTGGACTTCCCATCCTCCAGAATGGTGACAAATCAATTCCTCTCAAAAAATAAAAATGAAGTAAGTCCAAAGTGATGAGGGTTGAGGGGCAAAGATGAACATTAAAATTCAACTGCTACTTGCAAACTGATCTCCAGTAAAGGCTAATGGTCAATTTGGTTATAGATAAGCGCTACAGGGATTCCTCTGTGTAGAGTCAAGAGCTTCCTCCAGCTCCACTCTCTTGGCCACATCTCAGGTTTACCAGTCTCTTCTTGCATGGCTTTCCACCCAAACAGAACGTGGTTTTTTTCCAAGGAGACAGCACACCAGCTTTTTCCCATTCCTCTTCTCTGACGTTTATGCTTGGCTAATGAGAAACCTATCTTGGAAAGACAAATCTGTGCAAATGTCTTTTCAACATCTTCGGACTCTAGTGGTTTTGGGGAAAGCTTGCTAACTTGTAGTTTTCTGTCTTTTCATTTTTTCAGCAATTTAATTTCACTACATTGTATTTTCTGGTGGAGCCTTGCACAGTCTCTATTTCATCTTTATATTACTCATTCTGGAAGGGACTTCTAAGTTAACTTGTTTGGTTTCTGGTGAGAACACTGGCCATTACTGAGTGCAGAGCACAGTCTGTGGACAGGGAATGAACAGGATTTGCAGACAGGCTCCACTGGAGTATTTGATCCTCTTCTTTACTGTTGGGCTGTGTTGTTGGATCTGGTGCTTCATTTCTTTGGATCTTAGTCTTTGATGTGTTAAATGGGAATAATACCTGCTGTATCACCTTGAGGCAATCAGAAACGGTATCAAGGTATCCAGAGCGCTTGACTCATGCTTTCAGGGCAAAGAAAGGTTAATACAAATGATGTTGAGTCCCTTTGTTGCCACTTTGGCCAGTAGCAGCTCCCAGATTGCAGATGTCCTAGATTTTAGGAACAAAGCCAAAATCTGAGTGGCAGGGTCTGGATAGCATCCCTGGCAACTCCCATTTCCAATGCCAACCAATATCTAGCCTCCTTGTAGGGAGGTAAATGATGAACAGACATTAGATCTTCACTTAGGAAAAGAATGACCTCAAAAAAAAAAAAGATTTTGTTCCCTTCAGTGCCATTTTCAGCACACAGAACAGTCTATTTTCTGGCTAGAGGGCTACCTAATAATTATGGGGCACTTAGAGTGCATTAGGGCTTGTGCTAAACGTTTTATACAGCTTAACTCATTTAATCTACTCAGAAATCTATGGGGCAGTAACTTTGAGTACTATCATTGTGTGCCTTTGACTTTTCACTGAGGATCACATAGCTTGTGAGTGATGGAGAACTGGACTCTTCCTGGCTCTGACCTACCCCGTATCCTTAGACGCTGGAGAGCTCTTCAAGTCTTTCTGTTGTGGTTTGTGCTTTGGAGTCTGTGCTACCTGGGATGCGATATTCACCTTCTACACAGTTGGTGGAGAAGAAGCAGATGTTGCGGGTCTCCAGAGGGTTCTCATGGGTGAAGTCAGGGGAGCGGGACTGGGGCTCAGATTCCCCGGTCAAGGACGAGTTGTCCACCTGGGATAGGAGGGAGGATGGGTCATCAGGACGAAGGTCCTGAGCACAGGACAAAAGGCAAATTCATTTGTAAAGACAACCTGTCTTTATCTGTCACTAACAACATTGGCAGTGATACCGAAGTGAATTTGCCCACCAGCATCTCATGGTCTCTAACTTGAATTCACACTTGGAACTTCTCCAGGTTCAGAGTAATAAAATCTCACTTGCCCTGAGCCCAGGTCCCTACTGTCTCTAAAGGCCTGGGTAGCCCTCTCCCATGGCTCTCCGCACCCCCTCACCTTACATCCTTGGGCAGAGATGAGCCGCAGGTCAGCAGGGATTCGGTCTCCCCCTTTCACTTCCACCAGATCTCCCAATACCACATCCTCGACATGAATTTGCATCTTCTCTCCACCTCGAATGACCATAGCTTTCTAAGGGAAGACAGTACAGGGTGGTCTTCAGTTTGTCACTGGAGCTGGCGTTGTGGCGTGGTGGGTAAGCCACCGCCTGTAACTCTAGCATTCCATATGGGAGCCGGTTCGTGTCCCAGCTGCTCCACTTCCCATCCAGCTCCCTGCCTGTGGCCTGGGAAAGCAGTAGAGGATGGCCCAAAGTCTTGGGACCCTGCACCCTCTTGGGAGACCTGGAAGAAGCTCCTGGCATCGGATCAGCTCAGCTCCGGCTGTTGCGGCCAGTAGGGGAGTGAACCCATGGATGGAAGACCTTTGTCTCCTTCTGTCTGTAAATCTGACTTTACAATAAAAATAAATAAATAAATCTTAAAAAAATTTAAGTTTACGTATATATGTAAAAAGAAGATAGCTCAAGTATTTGGGCCCCGAAACCCACATGGGAGACCTGGATGAAGCTCCTGGCCCGGTCCTGGCTGTTGCAGCCATCTAGGGAGTGAACTAAGGGGCTGAAGGTCTCTGATGCATGCAGGTGCTTTATTTGTAATTCTGCCTTTCAAATAAAGAAAAGTCTTACCCCCCCCCCCAAAAAAAAGTTATCCCCATCCTTCGTCCTGCCCCTTAGCCTACAAATATTCCTGGCCTCCTTCCTCCTGACTCCTTTCTTACTATGCCACCAGCCACAATATTCTTGAAGGTGTCTCTAGTAGATTGCAAATTCCTGTCATTGCTCTCTGGGGGGCTTTTGGCGAAGTGATCCACTGAGCTTCCCACTATAAGATGGCACCTATTTTTCACCCTTGAACCTAGGCTTGGCCCATAGCATGTTGGCAAGTAGGAGTCAAGCAAAGGCTGAAAACGTGTGTCATACTGGAACTTGTTCTATTGGCTTATGCCCTCAGCCAGCCTGTGCCTAAGCACAGGCTCGACACCCAGCAGGTCGAGGATCATGAGGAGAAAGGCCCCAGCTGTCCCAGTCTCCCCAGCTGAGGGCTCACACAAGTGAATGAGGTCATCTTAGACCATCCAGGGTTAGCTGAGGTCAGCCAGACCGGTACAGAGCAGCTATGATATGCTGAGACATAACAGGCTTGATGTTTAGGCCTCTCAGTTCCAGGAGGGTTTGTTAAGTAGAAAAATCTAACTGATCATAGCTAAGGTCTTACTTCAAAATTACCCAAAACACTTTCCTTAAAGCCCATGTGTGGAGAAACTAAGTTATGTTGATGCCAAAGGGAAAGGAAGATTTTGAGCTACAGTGTTACAGCAGGATCCGTTTGTTGGAAAATTTCGGAGCGCATTTCTTTACAACTTTCAGCCCTATGCCTAGGACTCTCTCTTTACGTCATGCTATTTCCAGATAACTTCAAAACACATTTTGCTAGAAAATAACTTAGAATGTTCAGAAAAAATTGCAGGAAGAAAAATATCAACATAGTCTTTATCTACATTCATCTATTTATATTTTTCTAAGTTTGTTATTGTCCTTTATTTTATGTGTGTGTGTGTACAATTTTTCCCTTTAATTGTATTTTGGCAAGTTACATGCATCGTGATATTTTATCCTAAATACTTCTGCATGCATTGCCCAAGAATTGTGGTACTCTTTTTTATAGCTTCAGTGCAGTTATTGATTTTAGTTAAATTTTATGGTGATACTTTACTCCATTGCCTGTATTTCAGTTTTATCAACTGACCAAAAATATCCTTTAAAGCATTAGCTTCTTCTCTAGCGGAGGGTCAGGTTGGGTCTAAGCGTTGCACCCCCTTGTGCCTTTTTAGCTGGTCAGGAGCGTTTCCAGAACTGCTGTCTTTTTTTTTTTTAAAGATTTATTTATTTTATTACAAAGTCAGACATACAGAGAGGAGGAGAGACAGAGAGGAAGATCCCCCGTCCGATGTTTCACTCCCCAAGTGACCGCAAAGGCCGGTGCTGCGCCGATCCGAAGCTGGGAACCTGGAACCTTTTCCGAGGCCCCCACATGGGTGCAGGGTCCCAAAGCTTTGGGCCGTCCTCGACTGCTTTCCCAGGCCGCAAGCAGGGAGCTGGATGGGAAGTGGAGCTGCCGGGATTAGAACCGGCAGCCAATATGGGATCCCGGGGTGCGTTCAAGGCGATGACTTTAGCCGCTAGGCCATGCCGCCAGGCCCCAGAACTGCTGTCTTTAATGGCACTGACATTAGCAATCCAGGCTCCTGACCAGTCCCTGTGGAGTGTTTATGCTGCTTCCGCATTAGAGTCAGTGCTTTATAGACTGAACTGCTTCATAGCGGCTGCTGCGTCTTTCTCAGGATTTCACAGCTTTCCAGCTGCTCTGGAAGCCTGATGCAGAATCCCGGCCCCCACATCACCAGCCTTCTCAGCTCACTTGTCACTGGATGCGATTCTCCTAAAAGCTTTTAATAATCATGTACTTGGTCCTGTTCTGTAACTCCTCTCATTAGAGCTTCACTCAGCAGTCCTACCTGTGGCACCAAGTTCTTAAAAGACTCCATGATCTTGGAACTCTTGGCTTCCTGATAATAGGAGAAGCAGCCAGTGATGAAGACCACAATGGCTAGCACAATGCCCAGGTACAGCTGCAGGTGAGAAAGATATGCTTTGTCAGTGTGTACTTCTCCTCTGCTACAGCAGAATAAGTCATTTCTCCCGGTGAGAGAAAACAAGGAACTGAATTGCAGATCAGAGGGGCTGCAGGGAATAGGGGGATGGCGAGGGAACTGGTGAACGGGGAGGAGAGGAAGACCCTAAATTTTGGGGCAACTGCAGAGGCTGGAGCTATGGTGCAGTAGGTTAAGCCTTTGTCTGTAGCATGGCATCCTATTTCAGACCACCAGTTCAAGTACCACTTGCTCTGCTTCTGATTCATCTCCTTGCTATTGCACCTGGGAAAGCAACAGAAGATGGACCAAGTGCTGGGGCTCCTGCCTCTTATGCAGGAGACCACAATGGCTTCTGGCTTCAGATTGTTCCAAATCTGATCATTGGAGACATTTGGGTAGTTGGATAGAAGATTTTGATTTCTCCCCTTTTCTCTAAACTCTACCTTTCTTTTTTTTTTTTTTAAGATTTATTTATTTTATTACAAAGTAAGATATATAGAGGAGGAGAGACAGAGAGGAAGATCTTCCATCCGATGTTTCACTCCCCAAGTGACCACAACGGCCAGTTCTGTGCCAATCCGAAGCTAGGAACCAGGAACCTCTTCTGGGTCTCCCACATGGGTGCAGGGTCCCAAAGCATTAGGCCATCCTCGACTGCTTTCCCAGGCCACAAGCAGGGAGCTGGATGGGAAGTGGAGCTGCTGGGATTAGAACCGGCACCCCTGTGGGATCCCAGCGCGTTCTAGGCGAGGACTTTAGCCGCTAGGCCGCGCCGTCGGGCCCTGAACTCTACCTTTCAAATAAATAAAATAAAACGTGTGTGTGTGTGTGTGTGTGTGTGTGTGTGTGTGTGTGTGTGTATGTGTAAAGCCTCCCTAGAAAGTGCTGGGAGTGTGGGGGATTTGGGCGGGAGGACTCCAGGGTGCCCGACTGCTGAGCCAGATGGAGATCAGGGGCGAGTACCGACTGAGCAGACTCACATTATCTTTGCTAGACTCCTCCTTGAAGTACACCTGAATGCCATAGGCTATGAAGCAGAGAATGGAACCGGTCCACAACAGGAGGGAGAAGCCACCGAAGAGCTGTTTGCAGAACTTGACCCATTTTGGAGTTGAGGGGGGTGGGGTTAGCACATTGGGTCCATCTCGTTTCAGAAGTTCTCTTGCCCGTTCAGGAGTATGTCCCTGCATGGAGAAGGAAAAGCATGGCTAGAATGCTGGGAAGGGAGAAGCGGCTGCCGTGAAGGGGACGATGAGGCTCTCTGGAGGCCAGTCCAGAAGTTCTTCTTGGATAAGGTAGGGTTCAGAAATTCTGAGTCTTGAAGGGCTATCATTTACCAAGCTTGCATAAGAAGGCTTTTGATTTATGGACTGATTCACAAGCCTTTTAGAACGTGAACCCCTATTTTAGAGCCTTTTACTATAGTAGCTGCTGAGTATAACAATAGAACCAAGAAGGGTCCCTACTCTTAAGCAGCTTGTTGAGAAACGCGTGCAGATAATTATAGGATAATGTGCAGTGTAATGATGAGTTAGAATATGTGATGTTGATAGCATACACCCACACTCTGTACCTTAGGAAGAGGCAAAAACACTACCTGAAGATATATCCGCCTGGATTCTCACTCTAATCTTGTGCACAAGCTTACTTACCTATTCCTCTAAATAATGAGAGAAGCCCTGAGTCCCCACCAATCACTACAAAACTCCCTCTGAAAACCTGAGTGCAAAGGGTGAGGTGCCCAAAGGATGGGGCATCTACAAGGCCAACCTTCCTAACAATACCAAATCACTGTTTGCCTGTCACATACTCCTCCTCCTCAGAGTGTGCAGTGGGATTTCCCAAAGGCTCGGTGACGTAAGATTTCACAACAGGTGCAGCACAGCAGAGAGATGAGAAGCCACAAGCTTTCTACAGCAAAGAGCTTTGCAAAGATGCTAGGTATCTTAGAACATAGAATTATCCATCAAATATGATAATATATGCTGGGCTTACTCTTGCTCTTTTTCAATACATTAAATATTTTTTTAAAAAAACTTTTTTTAAAAAATATAGACAGAAGTGAAGATAGATAAATGTATCACAGAAGCAATGATTCTTAGTGTCTTTGAAAAATTATTGGCATGTCCAGGCTTCCTGGGCACAGAAGATTGGGAAACACTGCTCTTAGGGTCCTTAGTTCCAGCACTGTTTTTTTTTTTTTTTTTTTTTTTTTTCAAGTGCTGTGGGACTTAACCAGGTGGAGGGTAAGAGTTCAGAACACGGAACTTGAACTTGGAAGCTTTATTTCTGTTTCTGCTTTTGGATACCCCCACAGTTGGCATGGGTACCACCCGCCTTTCCCAGGGAGTTTCTCACTCACCTGTGTCAGGTCCACGGAATACTTGGCACTCAGTTGTTCCAGGGTTAATTTGTGATCATCCTGAGAGGACAGGAGTATTATTGAAGGAGATACCATGACCTGGGTCATTCCCACGGAGTGGGGGTGGGAGATGGTGGAATACATTAGGGAAAAGAGCCAGCTCTGGCTTGCGGCGAGGGGGAGTGTGAACTCTTGAGAAAAGGGGTCGGAGGGATGAAGGTTGGGCAATGTACTTAGAGGTCAATCTGTGTTGGATGGTCTCACCAGAACCACTTCCTTCTTCAGTTCCTCTAAGTCTTTCCTCTTTTTTTTCCTCTTCACTTGCTTTTTCTGAGTAGGTTTTAGCCTCCTTTTAGGTCTTGGGCTTGGACTCCGTTCATGAGGAGTCACAGTTCCTTTCTTCCCTCCAAGTCCCATAGTTATCTCTAGATACAGCCGACCCGGCTCAAACGATAGAAAGAAAGCGGAGAGAGTGAGGGGAGAGAGAAAGAGGTGAGGGTGACAGGGCGATGAGAGGTGAGCGGTGTGGAGAGAAGGAAAGGGACAGCTGGAGGTGGTGAGTGGGGGGGCTTATGAAGGGGAAGGGGCATGAGGAAGCAGAGGACTGTGGGAAAGGCAAGAGGAAGTGTCAGGAGTGTACGGTGGGAAGTTAAGGAGAAGGCCGAAAGAAGAAGAGGAGCAGTGAAGTGAATGAAGAAGGGGGGCCTTGGGGAACGGGGTGAGAAGGTGCCCAGGCAGGGAGGATGCCACACAGTGCTCAGCAGCTAGGAAACACAGTGGGAGCAGGGAGGCTACTACGAGTCCCCAACCCCCGGCCTCGTGGACGCCGCAGCAATGGCCCTGGTCTGACATCACAAAAGCCTCAGGAAAATTCCAACTGAGAACCCAGAAGTCTCAGTCTTGGCATCCACAGGTGCCTGGGGCAGGTTCTGTTGCAGAATAAATGCCCAAGAGCGGAACTAGAATGATGCTTTGTGTGGTTCCTTCGATGCCAACAAGGCTCCCTGGTGGCTGGCTCAAAAACTAAAACAGGTACTCCGTGTGTGTGCGTGTGTGTGTGTGTGTGTGTGTGTGTGTGTGTGTGTGCTTTTCAGAGAGGCACACTTCTTGGGCAGTATTGAGTTTCATCTTAGAATTTTAGGAGATCAGGCAGCTGAATAGATAAGTACTGGCCTTCAGGGGAAAAGCCCAGTCTCTTCAACAAACGCTGTGGGGACAATTGGCTAGCAATCTGTAAAGATAAGAAGCAAGACCCCCATCTGTCACCTTATACAAAAATCAGCTCTAAATGGATCAAGGACCTAAATCTGCACCCAGAAGCCAGCAAGCTACTAAAGCAAAGCGTAGGAAACACTCTAAGATACAGGAATAGGATAAGGCTTCTCAGAAAACACACCAAAAGCACAGGTAGTCAAAGCCAAAATAAACAAATGGGACTACATCAAGCTAAAAGGTTTCCGCACAACAAAGGAAACAATCAACAAAGTGAAGAAGCAACCAATGGAATGGGGGAAAATCTTTGCATACCACACAAGTGATAGGGGACTAATATCCAGCTTTACAAAGAGCTTCAGAAACTCAATGACAGCAGAACAAACAACACTGTGAAGAAATGGGTGAAGGAAATGAACAGATATTTTTCAAAAGAGTAAATTCAAAAGGCTAATAGATGAAAAAAAAATGCTCAGGCTCCCTAGCTGTCAGAGAAATACAAACGAAAACCACATTGAGGTTCCGCCTAACTTTAGTGAGGTTGGCCTGCATTTAGAACTCTACTAACAACACCTGCTGTTTGTGGGGAGAAAGTTACCCTTCCACGGCCCGCAGGCGTGGCCTAGCAGCTAAAGTCCTCGCCTTGAACGCACCGGGATCCCAAATGGACACCGGTTCTAATCCCGGCAGCTCCACTTCCCATCCAGCTCCCTGCTTGTGGCCTGGGAAAGCAGTCGAGGACGGCCCAAAGCCTTGGAACCCTGCACCTGCCTGGGAGACCTGGAAGAAGTTCCTGGTTCCTGGCTTCGGATCGGCGCAGCACCGGCAGTTGCAGTCACTTGGGGAGTGAGTCATCGGACGGAAGATCTTCCTGTTTGTCTCTCATCCTGCACATTGTCCCTTGCGGTTGTTTGATTTCTACGTAAGTGTATTTTGGCTGGTCAGGCTTCTTAAAAACGTCACTGCCTCTGGACCACTTGTCTCGGTGCTGATGTGATCTTTCGTCAATATTCAGAAATAGAAATGTTCTCTTCTCAGCTGGGTAAGTGAATCTATCTCTTTAATGTAATGGATTTCTCTGTTATATTAAAAATGTATTAAATCAAAGTGAACGTCCTACTCCCTTCTCCAAACTCCCTTCTGTTGCAGGCACTGCTGCTAACGTGCCACAGTCCTTCCGGTCTTCTATCTAAGTAGATACAAATAGATCACTGGCAGGAGGTGCATCCTGGCTTTTACCATCACTCCACTCTCACCTGTGACATGTTTCTTACAGAAGCCTCATTTGTCCAGTGGCTGCAGGGCATCCCGCTTTCTGCATTGACCATGTTGTCGTCAAGCATTCCGCCCACTAATGCGTTTATAGGCTGTTTTTCCATTTGTTGTTTCCACCATTCAAAACCCTGCCACAGTGGTATCTCTGTAGGTATCTTCAGGCCTCTGAGCTTCTATTTCTGTAGAATCAATTCCTGTTGCTGAATCATAGCGCACACTCACTTAAAATCTTAAAATATTCTGCCAATTGCTCTTTAAAACTGCCTTACCTAGCTCTATCCCTGCAACAAAAATGCAAGAACATTCTTGCTCCTCGCCTTTGATCCACCAATGACCCTGATCTTATTTTTTTTTTGTAATCGATGAGATTTGGTGCCTTATGATTTTACATAATATTTCTGTATTGTCCATGTCAGCATTTTCTCTTGTATTTATGGTCTTTCTATATTTCATTTTTATTTTTGTGAATTGCCATTCTTATCATTTGCCCAGTTTCCCATGTCTTTCTGCTGATTTGTAGGAACCTCGTGTCTTACACATTGTAAATGTTCTCTTGCAGTCTTTGTATTTAGTGTAGATCTTAAACTCCATAAAGTAATGTTTCAAGTAAAATTATGGCTGCTAAATTCATCCATGCCTCATTTCCGTGACAGTTACACTTGGATCTGCCTAGTCCATGGGAGGTTCCCCCAAAGCCACTTTTTGGAAAAACATCAACCAAAATTTTTTTCTGGAAACTCATTCTGTTCAACAGATCTTAGCTCAAAAGTTCACTTCCTTAGAGAACCCTTCTCTGATGGTCAAATCCTAAGTAGTCCCTCCTAGCCTCGCCTGCCTCCCATGAAACCCCCAAGACTACCCTGTCCATTGGTCTGTGACTTTGTTGCTGGGTCTCTAGACCCTTTGCTGGCTTGTGCATGGCTGTGGCCTCAGCCCCTGGAATCTTAGCTGACTTGTGCATGGCTGTGGCCTCAGCCCCTGGAATCTTAGCTGACTTGTGCATGGCTGTGGCCTCAGCCCCTGGAATCTTAGCTGACTTGTGCATGGCTGTGGCCTGAGCCCCTTGAATCTTAGCTGACTTGTGCATGGCTATTGGCACCCGCTGTGGAACCTTTGCTGGCTTGTGCATGGCTGTGGCACCAGCCCCTGGAATATTTGCTGGCTTGAGCATGACTGTGACCCCAGCCCCTGGAACCTTGCCTGCACAGAGAGACTGGAACATTAACATAACAATCCCTAAACTGGTGTCAGGTGAGTGATGAGTTTTCAGATTCTATATTAACATTTTGAAAATTGCCTCTTGGGTTTGATGTTTTAAAAAATTATTTGGGGTAAATATAATAGTATTAGCTCTTCGTTTGCTTCATAACTTTTTATAAAACCCTACTGATATTTCTTAAATATCTATGTATTTATTTGAAAGACCTAGGATTACAGAGAGAGGGGAAAAAAGAGATAGACAGACACACACACACACACACACACACACACACACACACACACACACACAGAAAGAGAGTGGGAGGTAGAGAGAGAGAAACCTTTCATCTGCTGGTTCATTTCCCAAATAGCCACAAGATAAGGGCTGTACCAGACAGAAGTCAGGAGCCAAGAATTCCATCCAGGTCTCCTAAGTAAATGGCTGGAGACGTAAGTTCTTGGGCTGGCCTTCACTACCTTTCCTAGAGCAATAGCAGGCACGGGATTGGAGGTGAAGCAGCTGGAGCACAAACTGGTGCCCTTCCAGAATGCCAGCATCTCAGTAGCTTTACTTGCTAAGCCACAATGGGGGTCCTAACCTCTGATATGATTGCCTGATTACTCCTGTATCCAACATGTCACTTCCATAAAAATACGGTGAACATTTTGATACTGAACTGACTCTGTTTTAGATACTTATTTTTATCTGTACTAAATAGCATTCAAGTTTAGCCTTCCATATATTCATGCGTCTCTTTATTTCAGTGTGCTGTCAAATTTTTAAAAATAATATTATATGCTGCACATAATAATTCTTGATTATAATTTGTTTTGGTTCTGATGTAAGTATAAATTCTTTGTGCACATTTTCTATTTCCTAATATTTAGGTATACATTTGATTATAAAAAAGTGGAGCAGAGGGCCTGGCATAGTGGACTAGTGGCCAAAGTCCTCACTTTGAACATTGGGATCCCATATGGGCGCCAGTTCTAATCCTGGCGACTCCGCTTCCCAGCCAGCTCCCTGCTTGTGGCCTGGGAAAGCAGTGGAGAGGACGGCCCAAAGCTTTGGGACCCTGCACCTGCGTGGGAGACCTGAAAGAGGCTCTGGGCTCCTGGCTTTGGACTGGTACAGCTCTGGCCATTGCAGCCACTTGGGGAGTGAATTAATGGACGAAAGATCTTCCTCTCTGTTACTCCTCCTCTCTGTATATCTGACTTTTCAGTAAAAATAAACCTTAAAAAAAGGAACAGTGGAGCTGATACTGTGGTGTAGCCAATTAAGTCGCCACCTGCAATACCAACATCCCCTAAGAGTGCCAATTGGAGTCCTGACTGCTTCACTTTCAATCCAGCTCCTGCTAATGGGCCTAGGAAAGCAGCGAAAGGTGGCCCAAGTCTTGGACCTCTGCACCTGTGTGGGAGACTTGGATGGAGTTCTGGGCGTCTGGCCTTGACCTATTCTGGGTCCAGTCATTGAGGCCAGCTGGGGAGTGAATTAGATGGAAAATAGATCTCTTTCTCTCTTATTCTCTCTGTAACCCTGCTGTGCAAATATGAAAAGAAATCTTTTAAAAATGATGTAAAAAGTTGACATTTTGTACCTTGTCACTTTGAAGCCATTGCTCCTGGGATTTTTGTTGTTGTTGTCGTCACTGCTATTGTTTTGCTTGGTTGACTTCCCTAAATCAAAAAGGTAGTCGTGTATTTCAACAACAATAACAGAAAAGTTTTTAGTTATTCTAGCTTGTCTCTGTTTTTTAGACCTTTACATACGAGTTCCTTTCCTTTTTCAGGCTCTCAAATGCTGTTGTTTTGTGATCGCTGCTACTATTAGTAGTCAGCACTGGCTCCGGCTCTCCCTCTCTTCTCTGAACATGATGGTATTTTCTGATACACTGATACACTGACACATTCTTTTCTCCAATGTTTTAATCTAGAACAATCATTGGGTTTTACTGATAGCTTTTCCGGCATCACTTGAAATGATTATTTGATCATTGTCCGAGTTAATGGTAGCTGTTAGAAGCATTTTCCTTGTGATGTGTTGTCCTTGCATCCCATTATCTGATGTGTTTATATTGTAATACAAATTCATGGATATTGGAATCTAAAAATCTCATGAATAATAGAATGAGCAGGTAAGTTTACTTTTCTGCAAAAAAAACAAAAACAACAACAAGAAAAAACCCCATGCATATGAGAGGGCCCTCAGTAAGTGCATGGAAAATGTATAGTAAGAAAAGATGATCTAGGGCCTGGCATGATAGCCTAGTGGCTAAATCCTTGCCTTCCTGCTCTGGGATCCCATATGGACACCAATTCGAGTCCTGGCTGCCCCACTTCCCATCCAGCTCCCTGCTCGTGGCCTGGGAAAGCAGTCGAGGATGACCCAAAACGTTCGGACCCTGCACCCACTTGGGAGACCCGGAAGAAGCTACTGGCTTTGGATCAGCTCAGCTTTGGCCGTTGTAGCCACTTGGGAGTGAATCAGTGGATGGGAGAGCTTTCTCTCTGTCTTTCTCTCTATAAATCTGTCTTTCCAATAAAAATAAATAAATCTTAAAAAAGAAAAGATGATGTATAAATTTCAAAATTTAGTAGCAAAATAAGTTTTTAAAAATACATTTTTCACTGAATTTTAAATTTTGCTTGTATTACAAAATTTTATCAAAATGGCGCTTATCTCATAGATAACTTACAGCATCCTATTTCACGCAAAAATTCTTTTGTATATTTTAGAACAGTTTAAGTCAGAGATTTTTTTTTTGAACTTGGAGAAAATTCCCATTGAATTTGCTGGAGCCACGGATATTTTTGAACGATTTATTTTGTTTTAAATATTTTCCTTTGATATAGGTCTGATCACGTTCTTCCTTTTTTTGCTGCATTCTTAATGGTATGAATATTTAGCCTGTCATCTGTCTCTGATGAATTAGCACATTTCCTATTCTGTAGATAAAAGGAAATGCCAGGGAAAGCATTTCTGCCTGGGTTAGAGGTTGGCATTAACCTATAACATTATGTACACAGTACGAGTCTCTCCTCTTGGCCAGGATGCTCTAGCAAATCGTTGAATCTCTGTATTGTCTTTCTTAACCCCTGCTGCATCGTTAAGATTGTGCCTCCACCCTTTCTCTGGTTTCAATGGCCTGGATCTGCCCAGCCCCTACTGTTCAAATGTTCATTATCCACGAATTCCTGGCTCTTTACTTTTGATGAGCTCACAGAGCCCTGGCCCAGCAAGCTGCCTGGCTCTCACTGGCTCTCTGCTCCTGCAGATGCAGTGTGGCCTGGTGGTTCATAGGGCTGGCCCCAGCAGTCACACTGACCTGGGTTTGAATTCTGCTTCTGATCTTTGAAATTTTGAACACAAGTTTATTATTTCTGAGCCTCAATTTTCTCATTTGCACATTGGAAATGATAATCATGTGCTCACTTCAGCAGCACATATACTAAAATTGGAGATAATAATTATATCCATTTGCTGGACTGTCATGAGGATTCTTTTGGTCATCCAGAGAGTATTGTAATTGCCTCATGTGTGTGAGAGAGGGGTCAAGCCAAAGTAGAAATAAAATCCTATGTTTAATTTTATGTATACATTTTATATATTACATCTATGTTATGTATTACCTATCTTTCTAAATTTGAAGTGGTAAATATTTATGGATACAAGCCGAGAGGCTAGAAAAAGAGGAACCAGCAGTGTCTTTTATTTGAGGTGGTCTGAGGGACCTTCTGCAGAGCTAACTGTTTCAGAAGCAATGAGTGAGGAAGGCAGACATTTGAAAAACTGGAAAAGCGTTCTTGACAGACAATAAATAAGATGCTGCAGCTTGGCAGAAGCTGGCACTGGGGGCTAATGCTGTCAAGTCTAACCGCAGAACCACCTGAACAGCACATAATCTGGGAGTGAGAGAGACCTGGGAGGGAAATAGTGGGCTCCTCCTTCTTGGGTTACCACTCCCACGGGGAGGACACAAAAAACTAGGACAGGGGCTGGGGTGGCTAGACAGAGAGGCACTCAACAACATCCGTGAGGGTTGGATAGTTGAGCTGGTTAGATGGAACTAAGCTTCAATACCCTTCGACATGTACGAGAGCCAAATGGGATATGGGGCCGACTGGACAAGTCTGCGGAACATACTGGCAAACCAGGGTAGGGGTGGGCCTGGTGGGGGTTATTGTGGGTTGCTTTGACTGGGCTGCAGCTCCCACTGGTTTATGCGAGGGCCGAGTATGTGCTGGGCAGAATCAGGCTGGACTGCAACACCCATTGGTTCCAGTGGAAGACAGGGCTGGAAACAGAACCGACCCAGCAATTGCAACTACTAGCTGATTGGGGCGATGGACTGTGGTGAGCCCTATACTTGCTAGTACACACAAGAATCTGGTCTGGGAACACCTTAAAGTTTCTTTGGGGATCTCCCCAATCCAAATGACGGACTCAGAACCCTAACCAAGAAAAGACGGAAGACAGAACAGGTCAATCAACCACCACCTCAGCTATATGTTGGCAGCGAAATACTGGGCAAATGGAGACTCTACGATGGACTATGTCAATCAGTGGATTCTTCAACAACCTCATCGTGCCTGGAGTGGCGAGATTGGCAGCGATTCATAACTGGTGAACTATCAAAACCACTTGAGCAAGGATCTCAGATCATGCCCCACATGGGGGACCTGGGGTGGGTGGGAGACTGGGTGGGGCTTCTCCCTCAATATTCCCCTTACCACAGATATATGAAGGAAACAATAGGGAAATAATAGTCTTACCCACTTCCCTATAGTCCTTGTACCTTTTTACCCTAATTAACAATGTGAAGATTGTCAAAAATATAATTAAAGATGCTGCGGCTTGTGATTTGGCATCACACTGAAGAATCAGTTTAAGTCTCAGCTGCTCTGCTCCCAATCCAGCTTCCTGCTGATGTGCCTGGGAAGGCAGGAGAAGACACTCCAACTCATGGAGTCTCTCCTACCCATGTGAGAGACCAATAATGGAGGTCCAGGCTTTGGACTTTAACCTGGCCCAGACTTGGCTGCTGCAGCTGTCTGGGGGAGTGAAACAGTGAATGGAAGACTTCACTCTCTCTGGGGGTGGGAGAGTAGGAGTCTGCCTTTCAACTAAATAAATAAGCTTTTAATATAGAATAAAGGCCTTGAGGTGGGATTAAAGGAATCTTTCATTGGATTCCTCCAGTCAAGTTTCTGTGAAAGCATGTTATCGTTAAGGGCACGAAGTAAGCTGCCACAATCGCTACCTGTGCCATCACCTCCGCAGAGCTATAAGAAAAGTGCCACAACGTAGCATGGTCAAGAATTGACTTCTGACTGCTATTCTGAGATCCTGGTGGAGGTTGTTAGAGCCTGAGCCTCCTTCTCGCCCATTGCTGGGGATCCCTACAGGAACACACCTTGCCTACTCACCCCTCCATCCCTCTTAACTGCCTCTCATACCCTGCTCTTGCTGCTTTCTGATGCTGCTACTCTGGGGAAGTTCGAGGATTTCATTCACATCATCCTCATCCCGTAAAGGGCTCAGGCAGAACTGCTGGACCCTCACTGCTTCTTTCCTTCCCTCCATCAGATTGACAGAGGCCTGATTTGGGGCTGTAACAGAAAAAGAAGTGGCCCTAAGGACTTGGGTCATCAAAAACCTTTCCCTTCTTGGCCCTTGAGGTAAGACCAAGCCATGAGCATAGAGCCCCTTCCTACAAGAGAATACCTCAAAAAATTCATGGAGCATAGGATTGAAAGATTCTTGGTACGAAAAATTCTGAAATCCATGTAAGGAGTTTTCAAATGTGTGTGATGAAAAAACTATGCATGGATTTCACACTTTTTTTGACACACCACACACACACACACACACACACACACACTTTGAATTCCATTTTCCCACAAACTTTTGAAGTGGGCTTGCATTTTCTTCTAGGTTATTTTGCAACCTAACTTCATCCCCTCTAGCTTTCACCACCATCATTCACTCCCAAATCATTTCCCTTGCATCCCTGGCCCTCGCCTTTTCTCATTGCTTCTTCTGAAAGCCACCTCCTGCCACAGCATCCATTTTACTCCCACAGTTTGGGAGGGAGGCCTGTGTGAAGTACAGAAAGTTGAATTATGGAAGTTTTTTTTTTTTCATGAAGAAATGTAACTTTATTATTTTCAAGTACATACGAAACATCTCACACTAAGTTCCTACAAAAGGCCACCAGTAAAGAGCATGTAAATAGATGGTTTTTAACAGATATACAAGGATTGAGGTTAGTCCATGCATTTGCTACTTATTAATAAAGATTGCCAAAGTGCCTGAAGAGTATTGTTTTGGGTAGAACTAAATATGCCACCTCTAACAACAGTGTTTGTACTCTTTATTAAACCAATGCCATTTTATTGTATGTACAAAGATAAAATTTTGTGCTCAATCAATAAACTCAAATTAATTGGGCCTCAATTCATATGGTTTCCTATTTGGAGCCTATCCAGAGCCCAAAGTCATGACTCACTTCAAGTTACATCCTGTAAAGCAAAATTCCAATGCAGTGAAATACTAGGGGCTGGGAGGCTATTTGTAGGTCTGATCTGATGTTTGTCTTTTGTGCGCTCTGCTTTTCTGCGTCAAGTTTTGCATTTTCCTTTGCTGTCTTCCTCACCTGCGTGGTTCACTTAAGTCTCTCTGTATAGGAACTTCCCAAAGTTGTTTAAGCTCCAAGCATGGGTAGAACTGCCATCAAAGCCAAAATATTAGGTGGGGAGTGGGTAAAAAAATAGTCTCTCCCATAGAAACCTGAGACCAGCTCCCATCTCAGAAAAAGTAGGCACAAGCACCATGCCCAGGAAAGCACTGGCCGGGAGCAAAGGCTCTGCCATCTGAGACGTCAAACCGGGTCTCCTGAGAGTTTCTTTTTTGCTGTCCAGAGGTTCTGAGTGTGTTCATGACCTAAGCCGAGTGGGCCTGATCCTGGATGGCTCCGTGACCCTCTCCAGCCTGATTCCAGCCATTGGCCAAGGAACTCCTTGTCCAAGGCTGGCTTGGCAGTGCCCTGGGATGATGCAGGTTCATCAAGGTGGACATGAGATGGCCGGGAGCGGGTGGGACTGGGGAACTGACAGCTGGCCCTCCCTGAACAACAAAGCTGCAGGGCTGGGTGAGACCAATCACGTGTGATGGAGAGAGCTGGAGTTTCTGGCATATGGGCCTTATGAACCGAGAGGACGACTAAGCAAGGGCTCGGAGAGATCTGCGGCTCCTCCATGCAGCTCCCCAGGCTGCCTTCTGCACCTGCCTTGCTGTTACTCTGCAGAGATCTGAATTTGGTCAGCTCAGGGCAGGACAGGAAGGGGTGGTGGTGGAGGATTCTGGAAGGGCATGACACAGAGCTGAAGCCTGTCTTTAGAGCCAAGTCACATCACATTTTCCGTCATTCATTGACACACGCTTCCTCTCTTATATCTTTTGCTTGACCATTTCCCTCCTCCAACCAGGCAGACCCCTACCCTCCCAGCTTCCACCCAGCTCTCTTCTCCACTTCTCTCTCTCTCAGCCTTGACCAGGAGATGGTCTTGGCTCTCCAACTAGTTGCCTCTTCTGGTCTCAGGTTCTTGTACTCACAAGGAGAACCTTCTGTCATTTCAGGGCCTGTTTTGGGGCTGGTTAGGGACCCCCTCCCCCATTAGGGGACAAAATCAGGAAGAAAGCTAGGGGAGGGGTGTAAGTGGGAAGTTGAGTGAAGCTAGAGAGAAAGGGGACATGGTGGTGACCTGAGAGACCTGCTTCTCCCAGATTGGATGGACATCTGACTTTGGATATTGATCAGTTTGAACAGGAGGTGGAAGTGAAAAGAGAAGGCACACGTGGGGCTGGGGTATTCTCAGTTTCTCAGGAAAAGTAGCACGGTGGAGTAGGCTGGAAAAGGCTCTGGGGAGGGATGATTGATCACAGTGAGGTCTGTGGGTCACCCCAGGCTGATATAAACGCACCTCTCCTGACTTAGCCTGCTGACTTGCCTCATCCTGTCTTCCCCAATCTACCCCCAAATCTCACCCCACTCTTTTCCATCCCTCTCCATCCCCTACAACACCTCCAGAGCACCCCATCTTTCGCATGCCTGGTTCTTCTTCCAGTGGGCTCAGTAGTATGTCTCCTTCTCCACCCAACCTGTTGGAGAGATTGGGGTTGGGTTTGCAAGGTGAGCTGAGAAGGAAGCAAGAGACCAACCTTCCCAGGGCTTGTGTCATTGAGGTCAGGAGAAAGAGATGCCTGGTGAAGGAGGCAGAAGAAAGCAGCTTGGGGAAAGTTAGAGGGAAGGAGAGCCAGAGCCTGGGACCCATAGAATCAAAGCAAGGCCAGGCCATGCCTGCCTCTAGGGAAGACTTACATTAGCTCAGGGGAGTGTGGCCTAGAGTAGGTCTGGCCAAGAATGGGATGCCTACAAATGCTAACCATTATTGCCGGGCAGAGTTGTAGCTATGGGGTCCACAACCCATCTGACTTCCCAGGAGAAGTCACGTAGACATTTCATGGGAGAGCTACTACAATTTACATATTGGGCCAATTGGAACACCACCAAACCACAGCCTATTGGACAGACCAAACCAAACAATGGCTAGGGAGCCTATCTGGTTTGTAAGTCACCCATTTACAACCTCCAAAGGTTGAGGTGGAGAGATCAAAAATCTTTACTGCCTTTTCTTTATCTGTAAGATATGAAGGTGACCAGATGCCCTAAAGGGCCCAAGTCTATTATTTTGTGGCTTCAGGTGCTTCAGGGAACAGATGTGAGTTAGATGGGACTTTGGAGAGAAAGAGGCTAGAGGGGGCAGGTTCTAAATATTCAGGCCTCTGGGGCCTGTACTCCAGGATCTGAGGGTGCCAAAGGAATAGGAGGATGGAGGGTGCACTTGAGATGTGGATGGAGGAGCTAGTGGCAGGGGTGGGACTCTGCTGGGCGTGGGGTGAGGTGCCCAGGTGCTCACCACCAGGATAACGCCGCAGGATGAGCTTCCGGACCTCATCATAGATGAAGATGAGGAGGCTGTAGGGGAAGGCACAGAACCACCAGGTGACCCTGAAAGCAGCAGAAGAGAGGGTCAGCATGGGGGCCACATGATGTATGATTCAACTAAAGGAGAATGTGGATGCCAGAGAGGCCCAAAGCCCTGCTGTGCCCCTTACTGGGGCCACCCCAAGAGACACTCACTTGAGTGGGTACATGCGGAGGGCCACACCCATGCCTGGGCAGTAAGACAGAAAGGCAGCCAATGCTGTCTCCTCCAGGAGTCCAAAAATCAGAATCTTGTTCCTGGAAAGGCAAAGAAAGGGAAGGCAGCAGGCAGCATTTACAGGGGTAGTGACTGGGGAAGGAGCTCCAAAGACTCTCCCGGGAGTGGGAGGAAGACAGCAAGCAAGGAAGGAAGGGGTACAAATGGCATCTTCCTTTATGCGCGTCAAGCATCCTCTTTTCTTGTGTTGTGTGACTGAACACCCCTTCACCCAATTATAACTTAGGAATGTGGGGTGACAGGCAGCATCCTGACATTGACCAGCCAACACCGACCTACTGATACCTGTGGTGCCCACACTGATCTCTGAGGATCCCCCCTGCTTCTGTCTTACATTTTAATTGACTGTGCTTCTCAAGCCGCATTAGTGAATAAGGGCTGTAGTTCCTCGATTGAAATGAATTAAAAATGTCCACGCCTTTCAGGCAGAACTGTGGATCCGCACACAATCCCCTTGCCTTAAAGTTCGTTCTCTTGGCTTTTGCCTAAGGGCAGCATGTTAGTCAGCCTGGTAGCTTCTCTTCAGTAAGAGTTTGATTCCAGAGAACTTTTTGAAAGAATGGCAATAGCAGGTCGAGGGCCTTCAGAAGCCCAGAGACCTAGGGAACAGCCTGAGGCACTCTGAGTGACTTGCTGTAGGAACACTCCTTCCCTGTACCCAGCCTGACTTTCCCCTTGATTCTCTCCCGTGTGGCTCTCAGGTGACCTGGGATTATCCAGTTTGGCTGCATTCCCACCCTCCCATCACCCATGCCCTCATGGTAAGACCCAGGCTCCAGATTTGTGCTCAATTTCTTGGACTCTGCTCCTTGCCCCCCTTTTAGTTGCATTTCCCTCACTATTTTTTTTTCTTTTTAGATTTTTCTTTGAGAGATAGAGACAGAATGACAGCAGATATCGTGAAAGATCAGAGACAGATCTGTCCTCTACTGGTTTGTGTTTGAAACGCCTGCAACAGCTAGAGCTGGGCCCGGCTACACCCAGGAGTGGGGAACTCAGTTTAGGTCTGCCACGTGGAGGTAGGTTTTGGCAAAAAGTTGGAACCTGGAGCAGAGCTGAGATTGAAATCTGGGCCCTCCGGCATGCAATGCCAGTATCCCAAAGTGGCTTTTTCACCATTAGGACAAATGTGCCCCCAACCCCTCCCCACATCTGTATTTTTAGCTCACTGAAATCTCCTTCTTTCATGTTACTTCCAATTATCAAGCAAACTTTTCATGTTGTCCTACTTAGGCTCTTATATGCTATTCACTCTAGACCAAGAAATCATGGCAAAATTCACTTGGGAAGTTGTGCCCACAGAATAGAGAAAAAAACAGCACAATGCCTCTAGCATACACTAGCATCCATGCCAGCATCATTGGTGAGTGTTGACGACCTGCAGGTGCCAGGCTGTGTGACAGGGGAGCCACTACTTGGAAGGTAGGAACCCAGGCCTTGGGCCTCTGAGACCTGGGCAAGCCTTGACCAACTGGGAAACCTTGGCCCCTTTTAGGGGCCTCTTATTCACAAAATCTAAGTTAAAATCCCCACCACAGTAGACCGTTGAGAGGGCCAAGGCACTTAGGGAGGTTCCTGGCATGTGGTAGCTCACTGGCAGAAGGCCTGACGCTGACCCCGAGCAGCCTTCAGTGCCCAAGTGGACAGCAGTGCCCAAGGGACCCAGGTTTACAGCTGGGACAAGGCTAAAGTTGGAGCCCTCAATTAGGAGATGAAGAAAGTGAGGGAGGAAAGGAAGGAGGAGACCACAACATAGTCCATTTTAGGAGCGAAACAAGAAGCCGTTGGAAAAGCTCGCCATTCCATCCTCTCCTCTCGTCTGTTGTAAACTTGGCTATGGATTCACAGCTGAATTGATGAACACTGAAGCCAGCTCAGCACACCCTTACCCAGAAGGCTGAGGCGGCCTGCCCTGGAAGCCTGCCATGTATGAGTTGGTGACTGCGCCCAGAGCACTCTGCCTACAGGGGATGGGGGTGATGGGCGAGCACAGGGTGGGCATGGACGCTCACTTCATGCCCTGCTGGAAGACTGAGTTGCGGCGGGTCTTGCAGATGATGAGGTCAGCCCACTGCACGACCACGATGCTGGCGAAGAAGGCCGTGTGGCAGGTGAACTCCACCACCTTCCGCTGCTCGTAGGTCTGCAGGAGGGCAGGAGAGAGGTGAGAGTGTCAGAGGCCGGGACAGGACTGGAGCCTACCAGGTCTCAGGACTTAACCCCAGCCACACCCTCTGCACCTTTGCCCCCAGCGCCAGCTGACCGCTCCCTGGCACTCCTTCCAGGCCTTCAGCCCTGCCCTTTGGGTGCCATCTCAGCTGCACAGGACTACTCACCCACTCTTGTCCGTAGCTGTCCTCCAGGTCATTCATAGTCCGGTCATCCCAGTCGAGGCGGATTCCGAGCAGCCGCGATGGCAGAAAGCCGTTCTCTGCCAGGATCACGAAGTAGGTGAAGAAGCCACCCAGCGCCTGGATCATTCCTGTGGGTGGTGGGCAGCAAGCAGAGGCAGTAAGGGAGCAGCCCCTCACAGCAACATGGAAACCCCTGCCCTCTTTGCCACCCTGGGGGCTGATCCTTGTCCTGGAATTATGTCTGAGGCTTATCCCTCCACAGTCTGGGACAAGAAGTGTCTGGAGGGGTGGAGTGGGGCAGGGTCCCTCTTTGGGCCATAGGGCATGGCGCACCGATCTGTCCGTAGGCCATGCTGATGAGGCGCTCATTCACCAGCTTGTCTGTCTGGGGGTTTCGTGGTTGCCGCTTCATAATGTCACTTTCGGCTGCCTCATAGGCCAAGGAGATAGCAGGAACCTGTGTGGGGCAGGTGTGAGGGAGGGGAGGGCAGTCAAAGGTGAGATGACAGACAGTCAGGATGGAGATCTCTGATACAACTCAATGGCTGGGTGGGAAGGGCCTCTGAGCCCTGGGGTCATCTTCACGGTGCCAGGTTTGTTCTGCTGCCCCCAGAACAGCTCTCTCTTGCAGGTTGCTGCCCACCCCACTTGCTGTGACCCCATGCCTGCCCACTAGCCCACCCTGGCCTCACCATGTCCGTGCCCAGGTCGATGCAGAGGATGGTCACAGTGCCCAGGGGCAGAGGGATGTTGGCGATGATGAACAGCAGGAAGGGGGTGATCTCGGGGATGTTGCTGGTCAGGGTGTAGGCGATGGATTTCTTCAGGTTGTCAAAGATCAGGCGGCCTGTGGGGAGGGTCTGAGGGTATCAGGGGGTCTGAGGGACCTTCCTCCCTAACCCCAGCCCAGAGGCCGCTGTCCATCTTCCTGGGAAAGAAAGGTTTCATGTCTGAGGGAGCTTCAAGTACTCCAGGTTGCCCAGAATCTTGGGGTAGAGTTTTCTTTTGAGGGGGAGAAAGGCATGAGCAGTAGCCACACTGGAACCTGCCACACCCACGCAGCCTCTCACCTTCCTCCACGCCCGTGACGATGGAGGCAAAGTTGTCGTCCAGCAGGATCATGTCGGCTGCCTGCTTTGAGACATCTGAGCCAGAGATGCCCATGGCAATGCCAATATCTGCCTTCTTCAGCGCCGGGGAGTCGTTCACCCCATCACCTGTCACTGCCACGATGGCTCCCTGGGGAGAAGACCCTGAAGATGGAGCCCCGACCTGCCCTTGCTTCCTGCCCTGGCCTTTGCCCTATGGCTACCTTGCTCACCTGCCTCTGACATCCCTCCACAATGATAAGCTTCTGCTGTGGAGACGTGCGTGCAAAGACAATCTCCGTGTGGTCCCTGAGTATCTCATCCAGCTGCTCCGATGTCATGTCCTTGAGGTCGGAGCCATGCACCACGCAGGCCTTGGCTTCTCTGGCGGGGAGGGGACAGAGGTGGCTGACTGGCTGGTCCATGCCAGCCCTGCTGCCTCTTCCACCCCTTGGGACTCCCAAGTGCTGCAATTCCAGCTGTGTGAGGAAGTCTATCACAGGTGATGGTGGAATTGGTGAGGCCAAGCCCCATTCCTATCCAGTCCTGCAGCAGCCTTGCAGTGTAGCCAGCATCCTAATTTTATAGTGTAGAAGTAGAACCCAGGAGGAGATGACGTCTCCAAGGTCACTCACAGCCTGGACACACTCAGAACTGAGGACCCACTCACAGGGAAGGCCTGCAGAGGTCCCAAAGAAGCTGTTCCCATCCTTCCAGGGGGCAGCCAAGCCTTGCCTGGCAGCAGGAATTGCTTAGGAGTCGTGGGAGGTACGTGAAGAGGCCTCACCTGGGATTGACTTGACTCACAGGAATGTTGAGCCTGGCTGCAATGTCCTCCACCGTCTCGTTCCCCTCTGAGATGATGCCCACGCCCTTGGCAATGGCCTTAGCCGTGATAGGATGATCCCCAGTCACCATGATCACCTGGAAGGTGGAAAGAGAACAGGAGATCGGGATGAAGGGGTTTCCCTCCTCCTAGCCCTTTTCCAGAAAAAGCCAGGCAAAAGGCGGAAGTAAGTGTGTGTGTGTGTGTGTGTGTGTGTGTGTGTGATGAGTGAATAAAAGGGAGAGACAAAGCCAAGTTGCACTGTGTCCAGGGGACCAAAGAGAGTTTGCTTAACTGGAGGGAAGCATCTTTGACAGAATCATGGGGTCATGAAGTCCCCTGGGAAGACAGCTCTCAAGTCTTAGGGTTCTTGGGGGATCCTTAGAAGCAGGGATGTCCCAGGCTATGAGGCAGTCAGAGCCGGAGAGAGCTTCAGCAGCTCTGGGATGGTGGAGAGGAGCAAGCCTGATGTGAGGGAGGGCCTCCTGCACCACTCAAGGTCATGGAATCCAGAACCAGACAGCTACGGTGGCCTCCTTGGACAGAGCAGAGAGAGGATGGACACAGCGCCCCCTGTCCTCCCCACGCTGCTCCTTTGCCCAGGTGTATGACACCGTTCACGGCTGTTGCCACAGGATGGATGAAGCTGGGGCGGGGTGGAGGGTGGGCAGCATCGAGCAGGCTGGCTAGGGGGCTCTTCAGAGCATAAGGGGTTGAGAGTCAGCTTAGGAGAGCACTTGTGGAGCAAATTGCACAGGAACCAGGAACAAAGCCTCTTGAGCCCCCCCATTGCCTTCTTTCCTAATGTCACCAGTCCATTGAAACGACCCCCACAAGGGCCAGAGGGGTCTCCTGATGGAAAAACAAAAGCATTTTTACAGTCCTCATGCTTGTGGACTCTTATGTGTTCGGCACTGTACAGTAGCCCTCCTGGAAAACGTACCCAGGCTCCTCTGTTCCTCTCTGCAGCCACCTGGGGTGGGCAGCCTGGGTATTGGCTGTGGAGTTGGCAAGCAGACCTAAGTGCAAAGGTCGACTTTCTCCAGCTGCAGGAGCTTAGACAAGCTGGGTTGCACCATCTGTGCACAGGCCAGAGGTGAGTTGTACATTTCCCAGGTGTTCGGAAAGATCGCGGGGCCTCAGGAGGACACTTGGTGAATGCAAGCTGTATCCTACCGCCTCCAGCCCCCCTCACTGGCCCCTCTTCCTTCACTTGCCCTTCCATGTTGGTGAGGCTGGGAGCTTTACTTCCCCCCGCCCCCTTTGCTTCCCTGCCTGAGTGAAGCCTAATGAAATACATCAGTGAGCCTTAAATTCACATCTCCAGTCATGACCATTTTCCTTGATTGCAGACCACATCCAAACTTTCACTGCAACATCTCGCTCTGGCTGCCTTACAGGCACTAAAGTTCAGAGTCACATTCGTTATGGCCGCCACCAAATCTCCTCTGCTCCTTTCTTTAGATACCACCGCTCTTTCTTTTCTGACCCTTTCCTCTGTGTTTTCTGGCCACCAGGTTCTCGGCTATTTCTCTCACTCCCTTTGTTGCTGATCTCCTTCAGCGAATCTGCTCTTGCCTGAACTACGGCAATAGCCTTAACCTGTCTCCTCGACTTCAGTTGGTCCCCAAATCCAGGCCCTCCTCCATCCAGGTGGTCTCCTAAAAGCTAGACCGGCCCTGTGACGACCCCATGGCCTGCAGGAGAGAGCCCAAGCAAGTGCTCAAGACAAGTCCTTCCCACTGGCCTGTCCTAATGCTCCACTTGCCAGAGCTGCTGCTGCGGCTCTGCCCTGCCAAGCTCGCACGCCCGGGACAGCCTAGCCCCTGCAGGGTACACCGTGTTCCCTGGCCCTGATGCTCTTTGTCCTTCTCGCACTGCCTTCAAGGCACAGATCAGGTGTCAACCCCCCCATCAAATGCTGTCCAGTTCCCAGAGGCAGTGTTAGCTGCTCCTGGCCCTGTCAGCCCAAGGAGGTATTGCCTTGGCAGCTGGGGGAGCTCGGGTCCTGGCGGCTGTGGGAACTCTGGGCTTTCCAGAGAAACAGAGCATGCTTCATGTCCCCACTCTATCTCTCATGAGAAGTTCTACGTTGGGAAAGTGGCTGCCCCGTTCTGAGCTTTGGTTTGTTTTTTAAATAGGGATGACAATGCGGAAGGGATGGAAAAGTGCCGAAATCTCATCTAGTGCCAAGACCTGCCGGTTAAGTAAGAACAGACTGCCTTGGTTTAGCTCCTGCCTCTGTTGCTCTCTAGCTGCGTGGCTTTGGCCATGTTATCTTGTGCCTAGGTTTCCTTCTCTGTTACAGAGTTCTTGCTCCCAGCGGTGAAGACTGAGATCACAAGGTCACAAGGTTGCAGGAACTGCAACAGTTCCTGATTTACACCAGAGTAAACACTGCCTTTCTCTGAGAGTATCTGACCCAAGCAGATTTCTCAATGACCTGTTGTGGTGGTTCGTTCTGCCATTAACAATGAAGGCATTTGCTTTCCCTGGGGGATGAGGAGACACGGAGCCCAGGCCTGGGCCTTCTTGCCCTTTGTTCCCTGGGTGCCTAGCCCAGTGCTGAGTTCTGGATAGGCCGAGTTGTGTTAATTTTATCATTCAGGAGAAGCTGAGAAGGAAAAGCAAGTAACAACGGCACAGTTGGTGATCAGGAAAGGGGGACAGTAGCCAGCTGTCTCTTGAAGACAGGAAGGTCACTCAAAGGTGGAAGGGATTTTTGTTTAAACCCAGTACCTTACACAGAGCCTCATCCACAGTTGGTAAATTATACATTGTTGCTGAATGAAGAGCAGATAGAACATAATGTTATTGGATAATAGAAGCAGGCAGAGAGGAGCTGGAGCAGGAGGCAGGCTGTGAGGTTATAGGGTAAGGGGTGAGAGCCAACAGGAGCCTGCGGACCCCAAACCAAGTGCTTAGAGAGAGAGAGGGCAAGAGTGATGGAGGGTAGGGCAGCTCGGTCTCCGAGGCAAGGATGCCAGCTGCTGCTTGATACAAGAAGGAAGGTACACATAGAGCTGCGGCAGTGAGCTGGTCCAGAGATGGGAGGATGAGCATGAAAAGGTGACCATGAGCCAAAGGGTGAGGGCGGGTGTAAAGGCAAGGGTTAGGGCCAGAGTGAGGGTGAAGATGAGGGCGAGGGTAAGGGTAAGAGCTAGGGTTAGGGCAAGGGTAAGGATGACGGCCAGGGTGAGGGACAGGATGAGGGTCAGGGTGAGGGCGAGGATGGGAGTGAGGGCCAGGGCTCCAGGCCTTTTCCTTGCAGAAGGACAGCTCTTCCTCCAGGTCAGTGGGAAGGAGGCCACTGTGGCCTGAGTGTCCCCAAGGTGTCAGCCTCAGTGGGCCTGTGACCCTTGGCACAAGGGAGGTGAGGGTGGAGCTGGGAGCGGGGGACAGTACCTTGATGCCTGCGCTTCGGCACTTGCCCACAGCATCTGGCACAGCAGCCCGGGGTGGGTCAATCATAGACATGAGTCCTACAAAGCAGAGCTTCTCTGTGGGAAAGTTCAGTTCGTCCGTGTCAAATTTGAAGCCCCGAGGAAACTTCCCAGAGGGCAGGTTCAGCTGGCAGAAGCCTGAGGGGGCAGAAGGGGGTGGGAAGTATAGCAGCGGCAGAGGGCTGCCTGGATTCCCTTCTCAGCCCTGCTCCCTGTCCAACCCTCACCCAGCACACGTTCGCCGAGGCCTCCCAGCTCCATGTAGGCATTCTGAAAGGCGTCTTGCATTTCCTTGTCGAGAGGGATCTCCTTGCCCTGCACCAGGATGGTGGAGCATCGGTCCAGGATGCGCTCTGGGGCTCCCTTCATCACCAGCACATGGCTTTGCGGGCTGTCCTCTCGTTCATGGATGGAGAGCTGCAGAAGGGACAGGACATTACAGAGGGGCCAAGCGCATCTTGGTAGCTCCAGGGCCCAGCATAGAGTTTGGTATAGAACAGTGGCTGGCAGGGAACCCCCACTCTTAATAAACAGCCCCACTCCACTAAAGATTGCCTGCAGTCTCGGGGCAGAGGGGTGTCGGATCCTCAAAGCCATCTCTGCAGGATGTTCATCCATTCCACAGTTATCAGGTCATTTCAGACAAGCCCTGAACCAGGAGCTGGATGAGTCTCACCAATGTACCCTGCCACCCCATGCTCACTGCAGGGGCTCTCCTTCATGGTGGATTTAGAGCATAGTGGAGACTGTACTGTTGGCATTTAACAGATGCCTCCAAGTGGAGGGATTCCATAAAGGGATTACAGAAGTGTGGTTCAACTGAGTGGGATAAAAAAGTTAGAGGAATGTGGTCAGCAGATGGGAAGTTGTGGGAGGAAGAAAAGCTGAAGGATGCTGGACTGTAATGGGTGCAGGAAGGTTTAGGAGTCGGGGTGATTACAATCAGATGTGTGGTCATATAGCTTGTTCTGATGGTGAGGCAGAGGCCAGGGAGCTTCCTCCTCAGATACCTCTTCCTCGTCCAGTAGATGGATGGATGGATGCATGCATGCATGGGTTCCCCTTGATTTCTCCCCCACCCCTCCATTTCCGTCCCTCTGTCCCGGCAATGCGACCGGACCTGGTACTTATTGGTAGAGTTGAAAGGAATCTCTGCCACCTTGGGGTTTCTGTCCCTCATCTTCCTCACTGAGCCACAGGAGAGCTCGATGCACTTGAGCAGCGCTGACTCAGAGGCGTCACCAGCTGTGTCCCGCTGCCAGGGGAGAAGCAATTGCAGTGTCATACGAGGGAGGGAGGGGCCAGGTGAGGAGGGCCCTGGCAGCCGCAGTGGGTGGGAAGGAAAGCAAACCCTAAGCCCCTACCTTGGATACAGAAATGTTCTCCTGCCCAGCCTTGAAGACAGCACGATTGCAGAGACCAGCAATGCGAGACAGGGCTGTCCATGTGGGTGATCGCTTGTCAAAAGTGGCCCCTGGGCACAGAGGAGGGCAAGTCAGGAGTCAGGCTCCCTTTGGGCATACTCTTTGCATCCCACCTGGCCCTGTCCCACCACACAGGTGCCCTTTGTGTCCCCCTCTCCGCTCCCGCATGGCCTTGGGAGCGCCCAGTCACCAGACTGATCTTCGGTGGTGTCAGCTTCATGGATCTGATTGTCAAACCACATGTGGGCGACGGTCATGCGGTTCTGGGTGAGGGTGCCTGTCTTGTCGGAGCAGATGGTGGATGTGGAGCCCAGCGTCTCCACAGCCTCCAGGTTTTTTACCAGGCAGTTCTTGCGTGCCATGCGTTTGGCAGTCAGGGTCAGACACACCTAGTAGCGAGAGTGCAGGAACCACAGATGTCTAGGATCCCCTCTTGGGCTCTCCTCCTCTACCTCTCCTTTTGATCTCACTCCACAAAGAAGAATCAGTGGGGCCTAGCTATAAACAGTGAACGAGCCCAACAGACATGTAGACTTGAGATCCTAGGAGTACGTCAATACGCAGCACACAGTTGGGGAGGTGAAGATGGGCTCCCGAGGTGGGAGGTGCTGTGAAAGCCACCCACATGGAAGGGACTCTAGAGACTGTGGGAGGAGGAGACAGGGCTTGCACCAGGGCCAAATGTAAATGAGCAGTGAGCTGAGGCCTGAGATTCAGGAGAGGACAGAGGAGAAGAGAGCCAAGGCCTGGCACCTGGCAGCAATGAACAAAGGACAGAACCGCAGGAAGGCGCCCAGCAGTATCCATGTCAGCAGCTGAGTGCAGAGCGGGAGCCGAGAAAGGTCACTGGATTTGGTGGTGTGTCACTGGTGACCTTTGAGAGAGATCCTTTGCAGGAGAGCTGGCCAGGCTACACCCCAGATTGCAGGCAGGAGATGGACATGTGGGTGATGAGAGAAGCCAGCCATGCAAGCTCCGCAGGGGCAAATGCATGTGCTCAGGTCAAGCTCCATTTGAGGTTTCCAGACTCAAACTCCAAGCTATGTGTTAAATGACCTCTGGGCTCAACGTCTGATCTGTGACATTCAGAGACTATAGACAGGGAAGCCTGCTGAAAAGTGACAAGCACCTGTGCCTCTGTTGTTACAAGGGAGAAGCAATAAGATCCTCTCCTCTTAACCCTTCAGCCTGAGCCACTCACCGTGACCGTGGCCAGAAGCCCCTCTGGCACGTTGGCCACAATGATGCCAATGAGGAAGATGACTGCTTCCAGCCAGCTATAGCCCAGGATGAGAGACAGCACGAAGAAGGAGACCCCCAGGAACACGGCCACTCCTGTGATGAGCTGGATGAAGTGTTCGATCTCCATGGCTATGGGCGTCCGTCCGACCTCTAGGCCTGAGGCGAGGGTGGCTATGCGGCCCATGACTGTCCGGTCCCCGGTGGCAATCACGATGCCCCTGGCAGTGCCTGTAACACAGATAGCGATGGCAGGTTAGATGTTTTGGGACTCCTAAGGACTGAAGTTCCATCCTACATCCAGAGCAAGGTTGATCTCACTCGTCAGAGTGGACAAGCCAGGGGCTCGGGTCTCGGAGGTCACTTTCAGTGGGTTGTGCCTCACCTAGGCTTGCCCTTCCTGCACCAGACCAATTCCAATCTCACATGACAGCAAATGGTTGCCTCTTGCTCTTGGGCCTGGGAGGAACTCAATGTGCATAATGTCAAAGGTCGAATGGGAAAGATATAATACATTTTAAAAATTTCCTGCTGCATTTCAGTGACATAGATCTCTTACTTGATACCATCTGAAAATACACTACAAGCAGAAAATAAAGCACGCGTCATGGATTTCCTGTTTACCATACTCTCCAGGTTTTCTTGGCCAATGTTAAGCAGGAATCTGTGTAAGAAGCCAGGCAATCACCAAGCCTGGGATGCTGCTTCAGGGTCCTGGGGGAAGGAGATGTGGTGTAGTGGAAAGAGTAAGTATGTATGTCGGAGCCAACCAAATCTGGGTTTGAACTGTTGCTGAATCCCTACCCGGGAGTTGCTTTAATAATTGATACAGTGCGGTAATACACCTAGACCAGTCCTGGCACAAAGAAGGCATTTGACAAATGTTGGTTCCATTCATTTCCTCTCCTCTATTAAAAGCCAGCTGCCGAATAAGCAATGGGAAGATCTTACCAGCCATTTATGAATTAATCAATTCTGGGGAATGTACAATAAATATCAGAATCTCAGTACATTCGCACTTCAGGAAATTTATGGTGGATTCCATTGTTATTTCAACGCTAGAGCAACAGCATGCTGAAGAGAAATGGGTAACGGAAAAGAAAGGGCAAGGAGTGGGATACCGCACCTGCTTCACCCCACTTTCAGAGGCTCACGGTATGGCTTTTCCTCCCACCACTGGAAGAAAGTCAGTCCTGCCTCAACCTACTCATTTCACAGCGGGCAAGGGTTCTGGTTTTGCTTGGATCTCTGCCTTCCTGTGATGGTGGCTCCGGGGACTCTTCCTGACCCTTGCCATTGGTCTATAGAACTCAGGACAGAGATGGGCAGCCTCTGTGGGGTGCAGAGTTTCATTTGGGGCAGCACTAACTTTACTGCCTGAGGGAGGGTCCAGGCATACAGCTGGTCTGAAAGCTTTTCTGACCCTCTGGCCAAAGCAAGGTGTGAGTGAGTGAGTGAGAGTGTGTGTGTGTGTGTGTGTATGGGAGAAGTGCAATAGCTTAATTGACTAATCCTCCCCTTGTAAGCATCAAGATTCCATATGAGTGTTGATTCATGTCCCGGCTGTTCCTTTCTCAACTGCTACCTGATTATGGCCTGGAAAAGCAGTGGAGGATGGCCCAAGACCTTGGCATCTGCACCTGCATGGGAGACCTGGAGGAGACTCCTGGCTCCCGGCTCTGGATTGGCTCAGCTTTGGCCATTGTGGCCATTTGAGGAGTAAACTAGATCAACAGATCAAAGATACTTCTGTCTTTCCCCATGTAAATCTGTCTTTCCAATAACAAACAAACAAAAAAGCAAAAGAGAGAAGAAAGTAAACAGATCCAGAACAAGTCAGGAAACATTGTGGAAAGCAGTAACTCCTAGGGATCCAGTTTAGCTCAGGGCGTCCATCTGCATGCATGCGTGTGTGTGTGTGTGTGTGTGTGTGTGTGTGTGTGTGTGTGTGTGAGAGTGTGTGTGGGTCCTGACCAGGGTCTGAAGGCGTTGGATACCACCCTTGGGAGGGACAGTGGGGATGCCACTGCTTGCTGGAGTTGTGCTTCCCCTGTCCAGTGCCCTGCTCTCCAAGGGGACTATGTCTGTACCCCTCAGGGTCTCTTCACTCTTCAGTTTCCTTCTTTGAGGCAGAGCTTTTTCTAGGTAAACACCACCACGGGCTCCAGTGCAGAGAAGGGTTCAGAACTCCAACTCCTCCGTCCTTTGTGCAGGCCAGTTACTCACCTTCCACACAGTTGGTAGAGAAGAAACAGATATTGCGGGTCTCCAAGGGATTCTCATGTGTGAACTCAGGTGAGCGAGTCTGGGGCTCCGACTCACCCGTTAGGGATGAGTTGTCCACCTGCGGAGGGAGGGATGCTAGTCATGGTGCTGGCAGAAGCACCGTGCACACAGCTGTCTGCTGACCCAGCTCCAACCACACTCCATCTTCATGACTTGAGGGACAAAATTATATTTGCCCTCATCACATATTTATGGCATTACTCAGCAATTGCTACCACTCTGGTTTGCAACCCTGGCTCTCATTGGCTTTCTGTGTAACCCTGGGTTATTTCTTTAATCAACGGGGCCTCCACTTACTCATCTGGAAAATAGGGAATGTGAACAACCTCTACATTTCACAATTACGAGGGGTAGCTCTAATACTGTTTGAGAAAATGGTACCTTCTGGCACTGTTTAGTGTTCAACCATGTGGCCACATGTAGCAGCCCTGCCTGATCACATCATTCTTTCTGAATGATGTTAAATAGCACATGTGAACATGCAGAAAGCAGCTCATACCTATTTTATCCTCAGCACACAATGGCTATAAAGTGGATATCAGGGCCCAGGCACTGTAGCCTAGCAGCCAAAGTCCACACCTTGCACTGCTTGGGATCCCATATGGGTGCCAGTTCTAATCCTGGCTGCTCCACTTCCCATCCAGCTCCCTGCCTGTGGCCTAGGAAAGCAGTCGAGGACGGCCCACAGCCTTGGGACCCTGTACCCGCGTGGGAGACCCAGAAGAAGCTCCTGTCTCCTGGCTTTGGATCGGCGCAGCTCTGGCCATTGTGGCTGCTTGGGAAGTGACTCAATGGATGGAAGATCTTCTTTTCTGTCTCTCCTCCTTTCTCTATATCTGACCTTCCAATAAAAATAAAATAAATCTTTTAAAAAGTGGATATCAAAGGCATAGGGCATTCATTACACACAGAGGGAGACAATGCAAAGAGGACCACATGCTGAGAGAAGTTTTAGGAGGACTACTAATATTTGGACCTAGGTCTTCTAACCTTTTTTTTTAATATAAAGATTTATTTTTACTACAAAGTCAGATATACAGAGAGGAGGAGAGACAGAGAGGAAGATCTTCCGTCCGATGATTCACTTCCCAAGTGAGCCGCAACGGGCCGATGCGCGCCAATCTGAAGCCAGGAGCCAGGAACCTCTTCCAGGTCTTCCAGGTCTCCCACGCGGGTGCAGGGTCCCAAATCCTTGGGCCATCCTCGACTGTTTTCCCAGGCCACAAGCAGGGAGCTGGATGGGAAGTGGAGCTGCCGGGATTAGAACCGGCGCCCATATGGGATCCCGGCGCATTGAAGGTGAGGACTTTAGCCGCTAGGCCACGCCGCCGGGCCCTAGGTCTTCTAACCTTTAAACACTAACTGGGCCCCATCAGCTCCATCTGGCCCGACCACTCGCTGTGGTGGAGCCTCTCACCTTGCAGCCATGAGAGGAGATGATCCGGAGGTCAGCAGGGACGCGGTCTCCACCCTTCACCTCCACCAGATCTCCGACCACCACCTCCTCAGCGTTGATCTGCATCTTCTCTCCCTCCCGGACCACAAGGGCTTGCTGAGGGAGGTAAGGACATCTCAGGAGCAACTTGCCTCTGCTCTGCTTTGCTCTTACTCTCCACCACCCCTCTTTTCTGTGAGCAACACAGCTAGCTTCCCATGTGGTCAGCTAGAGTGGCTTTTCTGCCCACCTTTATCTAGCTCAGAGTACAAGGAGTTGAGAGGCGAGGAGCTGCGTTCTCCCAGAAACTAGATGCCTGTCCCAGCCCTGAGCCCAGCCCTGCCGTCTACCTGAGGCACCATGTTCTTGAAGGAATCCATGATCTTGGAGCTCTTGGCTTCTTGGTAGTAGGAGAAGCAGCCTGTAACGATGACCACCGCAGCCAGCACCACGCCTAGATACAGCTGGTAAGGAGGGAGGCTGTGAGGGACCTGCCTTTTCCCCACGCTAGAGAGGCAGCAGCCACTCATGGAAGCAGTTGGGCCATCCAAGGTGACAGCCCAGATCCTGGACTGTGACCAGGAGAGAAAATAGAACCTCCAGAAGGGTCAGAAGGGTCAGGGAGCCGCCAGAGCTAAGACTTCCCAAAGAGTGTTTGCCCAGGAACGTAGACAAGTGCACTGACTTGCGAAGGAGCAGGAGAGGCCTGTCTCATTCTTTAGCAAGCATGTGAGTATTGGGAGTGCTTTTTCCATGTGTGCAGAAGCCTCAGGCTTTCTTTAACCTGAAGTGTGGGGTAGGGAGCTGTGGGACTTTGGCATGAATATCTTATTCCCTGTCCCTTCATTGACCCATTGTGCTGGGGGTTCAGGGTTGAAGGATGGAGTCACAAGTTGATCCAGGGGTCAGGTGTGTTGGCTTACATTGTCATTGGATGGTTCGTCCTCCATGGCGGCCTGGATGCCATAGGCCAGGAAGCAGAGGATGGCTCCAATCCACAGCAGGATGGAGAAGCCCCCAAAAAGCTGGCGACAGAACTTCACCCATTCAGGAGTGGTAGGGGGTGGAGTAAGGGCGTTGGGTCCATCCCGAGCTAGTATGTCCTGAGCCCGCTGGTTGGTGAGGCCCTGGGGGAGGAAGGAGAGGCGTGGAAGCAGGCATCTGTACCTCACTGGGTCCTCAGAATGCCCCAGCAACTCTTTGGCTGAAGAACAGGTGGACAGTAAGAAGCCTTCTTGGCTGGAAGGGGTGGGCGTTAGCAGGAGAGACCATGTGGAGGAGATTTGCAGACACTGAGGTCTAGGAGGAGTTTGACTGGGCTCCAATTGCGTCCAGTGCCACCACATCCTTCCTGGAAGATAGCCTGGATAAGATTCCTGGAAAAAGGCCTCAACTGGTTCTTCCCTGCATTTCTCTTTCTTTAGATTTCTCCTTTTTCCAAGGCTTCAAGGAGCACCCCACATCACGAACTATCAGCATCACACGGCTTTGGCAATCACCTGTCCATACAAGGCCTCCTCCGACCGTGTTTTTCCCATACTGCAGACTGGTTCAGACACTCTTTTCTGGATCCCCATGGTATTCCATGCTAGCTTCTAGAGCCACACTCATTGTATTGTCTTGGGATTCTGTGCTTGCATTTGCTTCTATTACTAGATCTTGGGGTCTTTGAAAGCAAGTATTTGTTATTCATTTTTGCACCATTCATTCATCTGTTCACTAACTGTATAGTGAGTACCTACTACCTTCCAGGCACTGTCATTGGCTCTGGGGAATCCAGTGGTGGATAAGAATGACAAAATCAGGACTAACACTGTGAACACACAGTTAGGTTGACACCTATGAAGCCAGCAACCCACATGATCATTAGTTTGAGTCCTGGCTGCTCCACTTCCAATCCAATCTCCTGCTACTGTACCTGAGAAAGCAGCACAAGATGGACCCAGTGTTTGGGCCCCTGGCACTCACATGGGAGATCAGAGAGGAGCTTTAGGCTCCTGTTTTCAGCCCAACCCATTTGTGATAATTGCGGCCATTTTGGGGAGTGAACCAGAGGATGCAAGATCTTTTCTCTGTAATTCAAATAAACAAATAAGTCTTAAAAACGGGGGCAACGAGCCCCGTGCTTCTTGTATCTTGACTTCCAGAGAAGTGCATGCAATAATCAATATCGTATTAAGGGAAGACAGTGAAAAGCATGAGGAAAATAAAGGAAGAACAGGGTCATGGAATTTTGATAGGGCAGGAGCTGGCATTGTGTCATTGCAGGTGAAACTGTTGACTGTGACACCAACACCCCATGTGGGTTTGGATCCCAGCTGTTCCACTTTCAACACAGCTCCCTGGTAATGGCCTGGGAAAGGCAGAAGAAGGTGACCCAAGTACTTGGGACCCATTCCACCCATGTTGGAGATGCAGGTGAAGCTTCTGTCTGTTAGCTTCGGTCTGCTCCCACTCTTTGCAGCCAGCTGGGGTGTAAGCCAGTAGTTCGAACATCTGTCTTTTCTCTCTCTGTAGCTCTGACTTTCATGTAAATAAAAGTCTTTAAAAACATTTAGATAGAAGATTCAAGCCCATGAAAGGCTTGTAGGAAGAGGTATATATCCACTATATTTGGGTTAATGTTTCTTTTTTTTTTTTTTTTTTTTTTTCATTTCAAAATGACAGGCTTTGGCAAGGGGTCTGTGTCACTTACTGTTTCTGGGACTTTGGGAAGTTATTCTCCCTGTCTAGCTCCTTGCTTTAACAACCAGGTCTACAATACCAATTTCACAGGTTGCTGCAGAATAGAGAAATGCATGCATCGCAACATGATACACACTGCCAGGCACTAGCAAGTTACCAGAACAAGCTCACTAGCTACCTCACTATTTCATGAGTGCCAACTCCATGAAAAGCCTTGTGTCACTGTAGTTGATTGGGAATGAAGTAAAAGTCCAGTTCATCAGACCCGCCCTGGGGCCTGAGTGCTAAGGAGTTTTGGCTTCCAGGCTCCACAGGGCAAGAGCGTTGGACGAGGAAGCAGAGGATTCTGGTTCTAATACTGGTTCTGCCACCAGCTAGCCCTGTGACCCTGGGCAGCTCACTAGTGTCTGTTTCCTCATCTGTCAGCTTCCTCATCTGAAGAGGGTGGCATTAGAGTTCTAAGAATCCTCCCACCACATGCTGCCTGATTCTCACATCTCTTAGAAGACTCCCTCCACCCCACCCCCTTCCCAGCACTCACCTTGGACAAGTCCACTTGGTATTTTCGGCCCAGCTCATCCAAGGACAGCTTGTGGTCATCCTGGAGAAGGGAAGTTGTGGTTAGTCTGGACCAGGAGGCTATGTCATGTAGAATGCCCAGAAGGGCACGGGGTGAAGCTAGGGCCCTAGGGGCGGGGACACAGAACTGCTCTTCCAGCACTGGATCCCTTCAGGGTATCCCAGCTGCGTGGGCTCTGGGTCTCACCATGGCCACTTCCTTCTTCAGCTCATCCAGCTCCTTCTCTTTCTGCTTCTTCTTGCCACCCCCATTCTCCGCGGTGGTGGCGGCAGGTGAGTACTCACGGCCAGCCTGCAGGAGGAGCAGGGCACAGTGATCAGAAGGGGTTGGGCTGCAGACTGTGGCCGCACCAAGTGGTCAGGAACTCAGGCACTGGCAGGGAGGAGGTGGGCTTCGAGGCAGTGAGCATGTGGGAGGAGGAGACTGCAGGGACTTCCAGGTTCTCTGTGTGGGGATGATTGGCAGAGCCCTGGGGCCCCAAGTTTAGATTGGTGGGAGACTCATTGACTCTTGAGCAGTTCGGCACTCGGACTTACGCTGTGATTTTTGCCTGTTGAAAGGACACTGCTGGTGTTGAACAGGAAACAGACCACATGCACATCACCCACTGCTTGGAAGAATTTGGGGAGTGGCCAGAGTAGGAGGAGGTGAGAGAGAGAAGCAACACTCTGAAGCAATGTCTCTGCTCAACACGGCCGTTCTTGTACTTAGGGAGAGCAGAGGCAGTTGGGTATCCGGAGCGCGAGTCTTCAGACATTGAAGCGGTGAGGACAGGGATGTGTTGGGGGGAGAGCAGGGGCTGTGGCAGCAGAGCAATAAGCAGCGCTGTGGACTGGGAGGAGTTCCTGGGAGGAAGTCAGAGCACCTCCAGAACATGGGAATATGTGTGTGTGCTGGCAGCCCCTCCATCCTGCCTGGAAGGCAACTCGCCAGGCTTGGTGCCCCAAAGCACAACTGGGGAAGATGCTAAGCAGGACGCACATCTGCCTGGAAATGGCAAGAAAGTACATCTGAGTACTAAAGCGAGAATCTGTGTAAGTCTTGGGTCCAGGCATTCCTGGAAGGTCAGAACGGATCGCCCCTTTTTCTCCAAAATCTATGATCTCCCATTGTCAGCCTTCTAGGGTCCCACAAAAAGAACCTTTAGGGAGAGGGAGGGAATTTCCCCCTCCCAGGGGTGGTTGTCTTGGGGTAGCAGGATAGTAGGGGACAGGAAGTTCAGAGAGGACATGACTAGAGCACAAAAAAGGTGCCTCCCCCCTACCTGTCTCTTTCCTCTCGCCTCTCCCCCCGCTTCCCCCAAGATGCATGTCCTTGTCACGTAGGAGCTGCTCAGTGTCCACCATGCCTGTCTTCCACTGGGCTCTAAAGGCCTGCCAGGCTTTCAGGACTCAGTTTTTCTCCATTACACCATTTCTTGACTTAAGATCAACAGGAATATTTGCCCTTTTTTTTTTTTTTTTTTTTTTTGCAAGATGATGCATTTGGGGGTATTTTGTTTTAAATAGACTTCATTTTAGGGAACTTTTTTTGTGGCTTTTGTTCACAATAAAAATGAGTGGAAAGTAGAGAAAGTTTTTGCACATTTCTTGGTTCCCACGAACAAGCAGCCTCCACCACTATCAACATCCTGCATCCCAGCGGGACATTTGTTACAATTGATGGGCCGGCAATGACCCATGGCTGCTGTCCAGTGTCCGTGATTTACACCGAGATTCGCTCTCATCCACTGGGTTTGCACAGATGTAAGTATAGATTCATCGGTGTGGTGTCATATGGAATAATGTCACCAAGTCCTCCGAGCTCCTAGATAACACACTTTCGGCCACCACGGAGTCAGGGCAACCCCAGGGCTGTGGCAGCTGCCCTGATCACGAGAACCCACACCTCTCACACCTTGCAAAGTGGAAGTCTGCACACAAAATGAGCAGTAAGGGTAGGGGTGGGATACAGTGGGAGTGGGACATGGCTGCTGCCTGGGATCGTCTGACCTAACAGAGAAAGAGCTCTTTGAAGCTACATTACTCAGAAGAGCTCTTCCCAGAAAAGACAACCAATCACCAATCGTGCGTTCACCCTTCTCCGAAGCATCTGTGTTCAATCTGTATTTGGCCTCCGAGGTAATGATCATCTTGGGGAGGCAGAAGCAGCTCAGCTGGGGAGTGTTCCCACCTCTGCCTTCCGGAACCAGGTGACTTAAGGAGGGTCTGTTTTGAGTGAGCCCAAAGGCCTAGGATTTTCTCACTCTGTCCTTGGCAGCACAAGGCCCGAGAAAAGGCAGAAAAGCTGTGAAGAGACCAGGGGTGAGTGATGAGGCTGGACAAGCTTCAGGGGCAGGTGTAGGGCCTGCAGACAGGAGGGGTTGGTGGCTGCAGAGCAGAGCCCCGAGGAATTTCTGTACCTTCAGACCTGAGCTGGAGTACATGAGTATTAGACTCCAACGTGTGTTTTCAGAAAACTTGCCGGCCCAAGCACTCCAGCCTGTTGGGTTCTGGCTGAGCCAAGCAGTGCCTGCAGTGCCTCCTCTCCCCAAGCTCCTACCCTGTTCTCCTGTGGGCTCAATGCTTGGGACGCTCTGCCCCTTCCTCTCCTCCTGCTGCCCTGGCAAGGATCTCAGGCTCTGCAGCCAGGAGCCTGTGGAGAGTTTGGGGCCAGTGGCTGCCCAGGCGAGAAAGAAAGAGAGGAAGCAAGGATTCCCCATCCCCCTCCCGGGGCTGCTCTCCTCCTCTCCTCCACCCTCCCCCCAACCACAGTCCCCAATCTCTGGGTCTTGAATACTGAAGGAGAACAGAGAGTTCTTTCTAAGGAAGCCAGAGGCTGGGACAGAGTGGGGGCAGCTGGAAATCGGCCAGTGTTTTACCCCCCTTCCCCCGCCACCAGCCTCTTGGTGGCAGCTGGAGCAGGCTGGGTTCCCTCCCACCAGTGCTGTCCCTTCCCCCAACTCCCACGCTGCCCTTGAGGACCACAGGGTGATGGGGGACAGTTCAGTCTTGTTCCAACACAGGCAGTGAAGAAGGAGCAGGAGACACCTGCAGCCTAGAACAGGATGTGGGTAGCGAGTGCTTTTCTCCTCGGGGATCTTCTGGTGGGCTGGACTCCAAGGCACAGACCCCAGGTTCCCCTGTTCACCTGCCCTCTCAGGCCAGACACACAAGAATCTCTGAGTCTCACTGTTGCTTCACCCACACCCTCGTAGGGGTAGAGGTTTAGCATCTGCAAGGGTGCCAGGGGAGAAAGATACACTGGAGGTGTCAAAGTCAAGTCACTTATCAAGAAAGACTTCTTGAACCAAGTCCATTTGGTCCTAAGGTGAGACAGGTGAGAGGAGGGGGCTACCTTCTCTCCTTCTCCTTCCTCTTGCTGGGGGAGTAGAGGGCTTGTCTGACTGCACCCTGCCCAAGGCCGGCTTCTGTTTTCAACAGGGGACTTGCTTTCTGGGGGGAGTAAGACATGTTGAGATGCACTAGAAGGTCCCAGGGCTGTGCAGCTTCCCTTAGGAATGACCTGTTCTGGCAAGAAACCCACATCTTTCGGACTGCTCCCAAGGGCAAGCTCACAGCTTCGCACACACTCGCTCAGGGCTATCCACGTCTGTGCCTTCTCGAGGGCTTGTGCATTCGCACATCTGCCTGCCAAGATGCAAGGCAGATGCTCAGCTGCGTGTATCTGCTGCACTTGCAGTCTAGGGAGAACCTGTGCTTGCCCCCTCCCGCCCCACACATACACACATTAGGTCCTCTGGCTCTATTTATAGCTCCCACCCCAGCTCAGGAACCCAAGTGTCCAGGCTCAGCGCTTCCCCAGCTGCTCTGCTCAGTGCAACAACACGTCCTTGCCTGACTCCTTCAGGGGGCCAGACACTGGCCCTGCTCCTTCCATGGCTCACGAAGCCCTTTCCCTCTGTGCCTCTTTGGCTAGCATTCCGCAGAAGGAAAGCGACCAAGCACAGAATTCTATGGGATTGGGTCACTTTTCTCTGTATGGGAATTTCATTTCCAAGAACAAACCCTGTCCCCAGCTGCCCCATGCAGTTGTTAATCTTCCCCTTGGCAGAGTCCTGGCTGTAGAATGCCATGGACAGGGGTGGGCTGGGAGGGGATGCGCTTCTCACCAGCCTCTGGGAAAGTCCTCAAAGCCAGTGGCCTGGAGCCCAGGACAATGCTGTTAGGAACATCCGGAGGGGTGCAGGGGAGGGGGCTAGTGGCCCCCAAGCACTCTCCCTCCCACACCCCTCCCAGCTGTCCCTGGCGCTCAGTCTGCTAGAGCTGGCGTCTGGAACTAACTGCTTGGTGTCCCGGGAGCAGGAAGCTCTCTGGCTCCTCTCCGGTTTCAGAAGGACCCCATCCTCTCGGGTTGAAGGCTTCCAGAGGAGTGGGTGATTTCAGGGGGCACACCAAGGTGGGAGAAGATGCCTCCTTATCGGGGGTCAGGGGTCGGGAGGCCAGGAAATGGTGTGGTGAGAGAAGAGGGATTGCCGGAGAGGAGCGCCAGGGAGCTCACCCAGGCGCCAGCGTGAGAGCAGGCAGAGCTGGTGGGGACGTGGGTGGGGAGCGCTGGCCACAGAGGGCACTTGAACTCCGCGTGGGAGCCACACAGGCACTTGTGCTTCAGGGAGGCAGCTCTAAGTTCAAGCTCTCCCATTCCCTTGCCCACCTGCCACATCTCAGACCCACTTCATCCTGTCTCTGTCCCCCTCCCTCACCCTCAGGAGAGCCGCACTTCTCTTTGGGGATACTCACCCCGCGACCCATCTTGGGGCAGAGTGGCTGAGGGGACTTAGGCCAGAGGGATCACCGGGAGGGCCCCAAGCCCACACTGGCCTGTCCGGGACGCCTGGAGACCCTGGCCGGCAGACAGAGACAGCCCAAGCCACCGGGTAGCTTTAAATAGGTCCCTCTCCCCCTCACCCCCGCCTTCCCTTTCTCGGGGAAAGAAACGTTTGTTGAAACAGGATCCCTGAGGACTCCTCCCCTCCCGCCCCTTTAGCAACTAGCCTGTGGACCGCCCGTTTTTTTTTGTCCCGCGGTGCCCCCCCAACCCTGGCTCCCCACAACAACTCCCCAGGCCTATGGCAGCCACAGCTGAACAAGCCAAGGAGAGAGGGCTGCACAGGGAGATGCGGGAGGAACGTGCCTCCTAGGGAACAATGCTTCGGGCTGCCAGGGTGTAGGAGGCCTTGGCCGCTCAGCCTCCTCTTGTTTTCAGGTGGAGAGGCCTGGGCTACCTGGGACTCGGCAATTGGAGCCTAGGACTTAGAGCCAGCACTGAGATCTCTTGAGTCTCCGTCCATCCTCCAGGAGACAGGGGCAGGCAACCCTCCCTCTGCCGTAGAACCCCCGGAAAATCAGAATTTGACCCCTTGAGGCTTTTTGGAGGGGAGTCCAGTGGGAGCTACAGGAGGTCCAGGAGGTAGCATGAAGTGTGCAGGTGTAAGGGGCATAGCAGCTGGTCCAGACTCCTGGGGCTGGGATCGGGAGAGGCAGTCAGCAAGACAGATGACCCAGGTGAAGCACAACAGCACTTGAAGGTCTCTCTGGGCTTGCTGTGTCCCTTGTTTATGGAAGAGACCCTTCTCTTCTTTGGGGTGTTGAGGAGCTGTAAGCTGAACCGGTCTGGGACTGGTGGGTGAGCAGCAGCTGGAGGTCAGTATCCTATCCAGAACCAGGATGGTGAGCTGGAAAGGAGAGCCTCCGCTCCCCTCTCCCCCTCACCCCCGGGGCGAGGGCCAGCCAGGGGATCGGACAGAGAAGAGCCCTGGGAGAGTCTGGGAGGGGGAATCTTCCCAGATCCGGGTGGAAGGGGTGAGCCAGGCTAGGAGGCGACAGGGCCAGCTGCCCTGGACGTGTTGTTGCTGCTCACTCGATGAAAGAGCCAAAGAATGAGAAGCAAAAGGAGTCAGGGAAAAGCGGAGGGGGGATTATGGAGAAAGAAAAAATCCTGCCCCCCGCCTTCTGCCTGCAGCAGTCAAAAGACAGGACGCTCCTGGCTGTCCCCATTTCTCTGGGCACAGAGATGGAGGGCAGGGAAGCGGCCGCGCCAGGACAGGTCTGAGGGCCTTATGTGCAATGGAACAGGGAGAGGGAGAGGGTGCTCAGGGGGCTTTGGCCAGAGCCCTGTGGTGCCCGCTGCCTTGGCTGGGTCCCATTCTGGCTCCCAAGGGAGCCACAGCATAGGATTATCAACCTTCCCCCCCAGGAAATCCACTCTCAGGGCACAAGACTCACATCTGAATTCCCTAAATAACCTGCTCCATCCGGGCCTGCTGTTGAGATTTTCCATTACAAATCTGTAAGGTCATATCCCACTTCCACCCTCCTGGGCTACCGGAAGGGAGGGTATGATGGGGCACACATGACCTTCTCATGTCTCTCTGTGGCTCTCTCCGCTGACCTTGGATTTGGGCCTGGGATAGAATAGGCAAGGGAGGAAACAATGAAGGGTCAGCAGACAGCAGTTCAAGCTCTCTAGTGTAGCAGAAAGTGGGAGAGTGGGCCTAAGGAGGTCACTGAAAGAATGCCCAAAAAAGGCCAGGGCCAGGGTGGATGACAAGATAACTAGAGGTTTAGGAAGCACCTGTTCTTGGGTTCTCTTCTGCTCAACCCTCCCCAGGACACCAAATAAGATAGAATAGGAAATTCCAGTCCCCAAACACCTGCAAACGCCAGACATTGGATCCTCAGTTTTTTCACTCCCCCACCTTCATCCACTGCTGGCACCTTCCAGTAGTGCCTAGGCCTTCCAAGGGCCCTGGCTCTGGGCCCCGAGTTCAGGCTCAATACCGGAAAGGACTTTGCCCTTCCTCTCGCCCATACAGCCTGTTGGGGCACCGTGCCATGCCCTGTATTTGAGCTACAGCTCGGCCCGAAGGGCACTGTTGTGGCTCATACAGCCAAGTGAGACAGGGGATAGGACACTGAGGGCCCCTTTCTCGGCCTACACTGCACTGACCATAACCCTGCCTGGTGAGAGCTGTGGCTACCAGAATCTACATCCTCTCGCTCGCTCGCTGTGAGCCTCAGATTCCACGACACAAGCATGTGCCTGGTCCCTTGACCTGGGGTGCCTGTGTGGGCTTTGTATAACATAGCCAGTGGTCCCTGGAGTGAGAGGAGCAAAGGAGAGAGAAAAAAAAACTTGAAGGCAAAGATCAGAAGGCCAGGATGGCTGGTCTGGGGAGGGCGTTGAGCCAGTCCCGGATCAGAAAGGGGCTCAACCAGTGGTGGCACAGGTGAGCCCTGAATGTGTATTGGGTTGGTGTGCGAGGATCTGGGATGGGGGGACTCAGAGAGAGAGAATGCTTTCCTGTATGTTTGGAGCACATGTAGTTACTGCATGGGCAGGAGGCAGTGTGAATACATGAGTGCAACACTTGCTCAGCTGTGTGATTAGTTGATTACCAGTCAGTCATCCAGTGTGTGTTCATTACACAGGTGTGTGGGCACGTGTGTGTGTGGCACGTGTGAAGCCAGGCGTGTGTGTACGTGAGAGGCCATGGGAGAATGTGCATGTGTACAAGCAGGGGGTGGGGCTGTGGCTCAGCCGCAGATGGGCTGGGGAGGTCTCCAAGAAACAGTTTTGTTTCCTAAGTGACTGGCCTCCTGGGGCCTCAGCCCAGACTTGAAGGTTGTTTCAAGATCATGAAGGAGAGAGGAAGGGAGGGAGGGACTGGGAGGCCCCATTACCCCACTGGCCCTCCTCCCACCCCCTTACCCCACTTCTCTGCCTTATCTCAGGCCACCCTCCCTGCAACCAGCACTCCTGGGCCAGCTCTCCTCTGCTTCTCTCTTCCCTTCCCTTCCACTCTGTCTCCTTCCTCCTCCTCTTCCTTCTTTTTAAAAGATATATTTATTTATTTATTTATTTATTTATTTGAAAGGCAGAATTACAAAGAGACAGGAAGAAGCAGAGAATGAAAGATTTTCCATCTGCTGGTTCACTTCCCAAGTAGATGCAATGGCTAGGGCTGGGCCCATCTGAAGCCAGGAGCCAGGAGCTTCTTCCGGATCTCCCACATGTGTGTGTAGGGTCCCGAGGGCTTGGGCCGTCCTCCGCTGCTTTCCCAGGTCCATTATCAGGGCGATGGATCAGGAGTGGAGCAGCCATCGGCACCCCTATGGGATCCCGCTGCTTCCCGTCCTATGCTGTGGGCATCGGCTCCTCTTCCCTTCTTTGGAGCTTGTAGTCTTGACACCCATCAGGCTGCCAGGGGCTTCTGCGGGTTGTGGGTGAAGATTTTCCACTTCTGAGGGAAGGCTATCTTGTGGCATGAGGTAAGTAGGAGCCCGAGAAGGCCTGCTGAAGTCTGTGTAGCATCCAAGAAGAAGCCCTCTCATGTTCCTTACACCCTGGCCTCTGCTCCTGTGGCTGGGGGAAGATCAGGCTCCCAGCCAAGTGCCTCCTGACTCTGTTTCCCCACAGAACGTAAGGGCTGTGTTGGACTTTCTCTTCCTGTCTTTTTCTTTTTCTAAAAAAATTTTTTAAAAAAATTACTATATTTGAAAGGCAGATTTACAGAGTGGAGTCGGGAAAGAGTGGAGACAGAGTAAGGTCTTCCATCTGCTGGGTCACTGCCCTAATGGCCACAGATGCCAGGGCTGGGCCAGGTCTCCAATATGATGCAGGGGGCCCAGACACTTGGACATCCTTCACTGCTTTCCCAGGGGCATCAACAGGGAGCTGAGTTTGAGCCAGTGCTCATTTGGGAAGTCAGTGACAGAAGCAGCAGGTTAATCCTCTATGCCACAGCGTGGGCCCCTCTTTCTTTTCTTTCTAGTCTTTCTTTTTGGTCTACTCAAAGTGGATCTTGAGAATCTCTTCCTTTGTCTCTTTAACTTTTCCCTCAGATTTTTACTCGGTTTTTTTAAAAGATTTATTTATTTTTATTGGAAAGGCAGGATAAGAAACAGAGAGCAAGATCTTCCATCCACTGGTTCACTCCCCAAGTGGCCGCAACGGCTGGAGTTGACCCAATCCAAAGCCAGGAGCCAGGCTTTTCCTTCAGGTTTCCCACTCAGGTGCAGGGTCCCAAAGCTTTGGGCCGTCCTGCATTCCCAGGCCACAGGCAGGGAGCTGGATGGGAAGCAGGGCCGCTGGGATTAGAACCAGCACCCATATGGAATCCTGGCACATTCAAAGCGAGGACTGTAACTACTATGTTATTGCGCCAGGCCCAAAGTTTCACTGTATTTTTAAAAATTATTTATTTTTATTGGAAAGTCAGATTTACAGAGAGAAGGAGAAACAGAAAGATCTTTTACCCACGAGTTCACTCCCCAAGTGGCTGCAATGGCTAAAGCTGAGCTGATCCAAAGCCAGGAGACAGGAGCTTCTGGGTCTCCCATGCAGGCGCAGGGTCCCAAGGCTTTGGGCTGTCCTTGACTGCTTTCCCAGGCCACAGACACATAGCTGAATGGGAAGTGGAGCAGCTGGGATACAAACCAGAGCCCATTTGGGATCCCTGGCACATGCAAGGTGAGTATTTAGCCACTAGGCTACCGCACCAGGCCATCAAACTTTTATTGTTAAACTAAAGTACATAGAACTTGGGAAAATAGAAGTGGGATAAGAACCCTAGAGGTAATTTCTTCAGTCTTTCTGCTGCTGCTTCTTCCCATCTTTCATGTCCTCCTCTCTTTCCCTGGGTTTGGGTAGCTCCTTGTTGGTAGCCTACCTAAACACACAGATGCAAGTCCCTGGGAGAACAGAGAAAAGAGCCAGTGTGGCCCAGAGGCCTGAACCAGTGCTTGGGGTTCATCCATCCCTGGGGTGGATGACTCTGGTGTTCCGTACCTCCATATTCTCACAGTTGTCCTGTCGGCCTCATGCAGTGGGCACTTGCCAGCAGATCAGCTTGGCTGAGGTTAGTGCTACTGGGACCACTAGTCACCTGTATAACCCTGGACAAGCTACTTCTGTACCTTGCACCTGGCATCACCATCTGAAAGACAGGGAGCAGGACTGGCAAATCTCTGGGGTCTGGGGGCAGCAAGGTAGCACATCTAGCTAATCCTCTGTCCTATGATGCCAGCACCCTGCATGGCACCAGTTTGTGTCCTGGCTGCTCCATTTTTGATCCAGCTCCTTGCTTATTGCCTGGGAAAGCAGTGGAAGATGACTGCAGTCCTTGGGACCTTGTATCCATGTGGGAGATCCGGAAGAAGCTCCTGGCTCCTAATTTTGGATCAGCTCAACTCTGGCCACTGTGGCCATTTGGGGAGTGAACCAGAAGTCAGAAGATCTCTCTCTCTCCCTTAAAATCTGCCTTTCAAATGAAAATAGATAAATTAAAACACACACACACACACACACACACACACACACAATCTATGGGGTCCCTTTCCTGCTCTGACAATTCCCATGTTCCATGCTGCTTCCTCCTCTGCTTACGGCTCAGTTCAAATGAACAGCAGAAGTCACCCACAGTTGCACCTGTGTGAGAACCCCCCAGCTGGAGACCAAGGTTCAGGAGTAGAAGTGGGGGATGCGGCAAGTGTACCCACAGAGAGGAGCCTGATCCCTCGGACTCCTGGTGTAGGAACAGGAAGAGCTCTGCGCTTGAGCAAAGACTAGCCTGGTTTCTCAGAGAGCCATGGTGAGATGTGGGACAGGGCATGGAATTGTCTGGGGAGACAGTGATGGGACGGAGCTGGGGGAAAGCAGACATCATTGGCTACTGCTTGGTCAACAAATATCACATGAATTCATTTTCAGAGAATTCTTTGGGCTGGGAAAGTTATGTTAAGGGCTATGGGGAGGACGGGGTTAATGGTCCTTGCTGAGTATGGGAGCAAGGGTCACAGCTGGACGCTGTGGGGTTCCTGTTTGCCTTTGATTCCATCTGGTAGGGAGGGAGCTGGCCCCCCTTTCCAGCCCCCGGAGGCAGGTTTGCTTTGGCTGGAGATCTGACCCAGCCACTGGCCCGGAGCACCCCACCTCCCTGCTCCCCCTATCAAGAGGCAGCAGGGTCTGCTCCAAGCCTCCTCCTTCCCACCTTCTTCCTCCCTGATGGGGCCCCCTCCGCTTGGCCCCGGATGCAGCTCTGTTTATCTGTCTATCCCCTGTGGTGTTCTGGACTCCACTGAGGACAGGATGCCCTGCAAACATCTGGCACAAAGCGCCCTGCCCTGATCCTCCTCGGAACCTCAGGGAGCTGGAACCCCTCTGTGCTTTGGTATCTGTGAGGTGTGGGGGACCTTTTGCTCTTGTGGGCTTGTCCACTTGATCATCAGTGGATGGTCTTCTGGGAGCTATTGCTTCATTAGGACATTTCAGGAGCATTGACAGAGCACTTACTGTATGCCCTGTTCAATGCAAGATACTGTGGGCACAAAAGGACAATCAAGACAAACGAGGGTCCCAGCCTCCCGGTCCTTGTGCTTAGGATCTTGTGCTGCTCAGTTACTGCCTGGAGTGCTTCAACCTGCCTTCCCAGGATGAGTCCCTAGCCCTCTGTGGCTCTTCCCTCTTTCCTCAATACCTGTCTTTGCCTTCATTCCTGCTGAGTGAGGTGGGTGGTCCTGGACTCTGCCGCTCTGATGATTCTCCCATTGCAATGATGTGGAGCAAAAGCTGGGTCCTGGCATGATGAAGGCACTCTAAAACAGGCTGGAAGGAGGCTAGTGTTGTGGTGCAGCAAGTTAAGCTGTAGTTTGCAGTGCCGGCATCCCATATGGGCACTGGTTTTAATCCCGGCTGCTCCACTTCTGATGCGGTTCCCAACTAATGTGCCTGGGAAAGCAGCAGTGGATGGCCCAAGTGCCTGGGGCCCTGTCACCCATGTGGGAGACCTAGACGGAGTCCCAGATACCTGGCTTTAGCCAGTTCCAGGCCCAGCATCTGTGGCAACTTGGAAAGTGATTCAGTAATTGATCTCTCTCGCTCTCTTTCTCTTTCTGCCTATAACTCTGCCTGTCAAGCAAATAAATACTTAAAAAAAAAAAAAAAAGATAATAAAGGGCCAGTAGGAGAGCCAAGGCTTCCAGAGCAGGACCTGCTCCACCATTCACCTTGTATGTACACTTGAGTCAGTCCCTCACCTCTCACCCAGAAGGCACCGGTGCCGGAAGGGCCAGAGATTCCCACCCCGGCTGCATTTCATACTCGGTCCTGGGATCATGTTTTAGTTGTGCTGAAGTGGACCTAGGCTTCTGCGTTTTTCAAAAGCTGCCCAGATGACTCAACGGGCAGACAGAGCTGGGACACATAGAGCTGGACTGTCCCGAAGATCTCAGCCCAGCACAGCTGGCCACTACTGAGCACCTGCGGGCTGCAAGTTGGAGTCTTCCCCAAACTCTAATGTTGGAACTTTAACCCCCAATGTGATGGGGCCGTGGGAAGTAACTAGGTGATGAGTAGGACTGGTGTGCTCACAGGGCACAACACAATATGCTTCCTCATCTCCCTGCAGCCAGAAGGTCGCCCTGGGCCCCGCAACAAGTGGGCTGCTCCTGGTCCTAGCTCTGCTGGCATCTTATCCTTGGGCTTTCCGGTCTCCAAGACTGAGGGAGACAGCATGCATTACTCAGATTAGTCCTCATAGCCACGATTTGACAGAGGGGGAAATGAGGCACACAGATTCCAGGTAGCTAATCTATTGAGGGATGCTAGGATTCAAACCTGGTGTGTGTGTGTGTGTGTGCGTGCAGGGTCTGTGTATTTGACCCTGGAACCACAAGGACTTAGCAAAAGCATCTTTCTGAGTTTGTGTCTCTAGGATCACAGGAGCAGAAATTTAGACTGCAAAGGTACGCTCCCAAAGGCGTTGGGGGAGATAAGTCACTGACACGGGCATCTGTGTTGACCCCGGTACTGCTGGTGGCTGGTTGCATGCCTCTGGGTGAGTGGCAGTCCCCATGGAGGTGGTGTCAAAGTTGGGCCTTGACAGTCGTAGCTCAGATAGATGGAGGAGAGAGACCAAAGCAAGCTCTGACACAGCACGCTGGAACCCTGGTTGCACAAATAGGAGCTGGTGCAGGAACAGGAAGGAGGGCTTTGTCCGACAGACTGAGCACCATTTGAAAAGTGAGTGTTTTCCTAAAAGGCTCTTCTGATCAGAATTCACCTGGGTGCCTGTTGATGAAGCAGCAGGCAGACTCTCTTAGGGATTCTGATTCATGAGGGTGAGGGTGGGGAGTGGGAGTCTGTATTTTTACCAGCAGGCGAGTTGGAGACGTGTCGCTATAAACAATTTGGAGCCGTTTGAAGTTGGTGAGCAGAGGAGTAGGCTCACCCACGCTGTGTTCTAGGAGAGATCATTTGCTAGTGGGATGTGTGCCCATACAGGGGCTGGAAGGGAGAGACACGCAGAGGTCAGAGGTGAGGGTCTGGTGCGAGACACCAGCGAGGACAGTGAGGAGGAAGGACTTAGGGAGTTTGGGATTTAAGGATTTGACGGCTGACTGGCTGTGTGGGTGAAGGAGCTGCAAGCTGGGAGAGAAAGCAGTTGTAAGAGGGGGATTAACGAGTAGCTCCAGATTTTAGATGCCACTTTTTTTTTAATCAACTCAGAAGCCCCAGATAGGACCACTGGATCCCCTGACGGAAAATTATTTCCATAGAGGATTGAGTTTGGAAACAAAATTTGTGATAGTTTGAGGAGTGTGAGGCGAGGGAGCTGAGGGACGGTTGCGGGTTAACGTTTGTTTGGAGAGAAGTAATTCAACAAGCAGAAGGACCAGTCCCCTTCTTCCCTCTCTAATCCCTACCATGTGCCCTGGCTGTGATCATAAGGCCTTGTGACACCTCAGCTCATCTTCACAACAATCCTTGGCAAACAATGAGATCAGAAGAACCACGGTGCTAGAGAGAGCTGGTAAGAACCACAGTGCTAGAGAGAGATGGGACTTAAACAGCTGGCAAGGCGACTTCCTCCAGAGCCCCAAAGGGCTGCACTGAAACAGGAACAAAGACGCCTTCTTTGGTCTGCCTGAGCTCCTGATGATTGATAGCAAAATCCATCCCCTGATTCTGAGGCTGGCTCAGTCTGGCCAATCCACTTTCCCAGGGACACCTGGCTCAGCAGCTGGATCCTCCATGCCAACATGCAGTGCCTCTGTGTCCCCGGGAGTGGTCCATCCACTTTCCCAGGGCCACCTGGGTCAGCAGCTGGATCCTACCATGCCAACACGCAGTGTCTCTGTGTTTTCAGGAGTGCTCCACCCTCCTCACCCAGGCCCCTTGTCCTGTGAGCTGGCTGGACCCACAGGCCCTGATCCTTCTGCAGATGACGGAAGCACTAGATAGATGTAGTGAGGCCACACAGGTGGCAATTGGCCTGTGGAGTTAGAAAGCCTGAGTAAGAAGCCCTGGGTCTAGCGCTCAGTGGATGGGCATTTGACTTCCACTGACTTTGATTTCCGTAAGGGCTCTAACCAATAGAGTTGTTTTTGAGAGTAAAGATGCTCGGCGAGTATGAGTCATTATCTCCTGCCCTTGATTTGCACAGTACTGGCCTTCACACTGAAATTCCTTTTTCAGCTGGATCTGATCTCTAGCACCAGGCTGGAGCTCAGCCCTTCCTAGGCATCTAGGAAGCCAGCCTGTGTTGCTTTCTGAGGGATAGAACGCTCTGGTTCTGACAGCTGTGGATGGGAGTAAACAACGTAAAATGGACTTGGAGGGGGGGTAATCATAGCCCCGTTCCCTTTCCCCATCTTCCCTGTTCAGTGGAAGACATACGGGCTCTAGAGAAAGAGAGGACACGCAGACCCTCTCTTATCACCCACTCAAGCTCACCCACTGGCTCTGTTACTCCACACGTCTTCTGAGCGCCTGCTCTTGCTAGGCAACTGCGCTTAGGTGTGGAGCAGACCACGAGAAAGCTCATGGTGCCCTTGAGGAAGCTCACTGCCAAGACTGGGAGAAGAATCTCCAGCAGCCGTGCCATGGCAGCACTGAGTGGGAGACGCCAGCAAAGCGCCGAGGACTAGGGGCTGGGCCAGCGTCGGCAAGGGGCTCTGGCTCCCAGGGCCAGAGTACTCCACCCCTGGAGTTCCATCTGTTTCTTTGTTTTCACAGCCTTCATTTCTGGCTGTGTTTCCTCTTTACTTTCCTAATAGGAAGCCTTTGGAAATATTCCACCCATGTTTCACTTGGATCAGGAAAAAGGGAATTGTCCACTCTTCAGTCAGAATGGCCAAGGGGTACCTGGCTCGTGCAGAGTCCAGGTGGACAAGTGGAGGAGGCCGGGACCGGATGCAGGGAGGCCAAGGAGTGGCAGGTGCAGGAGGAAGGCAGCTGTGCGGAGAAGCTTGTGTGCGTTCCATACTTTCCCCAGGCCCCTGCCCTCTGCACTCCCACCTCGGAGAAGCCTGTGAAGATCAGACCAGTGTTCTTACCCCATGCCAGAGCCTCCAAGAGCTGAATTTTTAGAGTTAGGAGCATCTTGGACATCATTTGAAGCAGAAGGCACTGGGTGTGTGCAAGCTATCCCCACTCTGTTGTAACCCTCTAACCCCCTCAACACACACACACACATACACACACACCTCATTATCTCCTCTCCTCCTGGGTGTTCATTCATCCAACAAATATTTCTTGAATGCCCATTATGTGCTATAAAGTAGAGCTACTTTACTGGAAAAAAGATACCTACTTCAAGTTTGCATAGGAATCAGGTTTGGATGTATAAACATGAATCCATGTGTGTAGCTTGGGGAAGAGGGAGAAAGTATGGGAGTTAGTTTGCATTTGCACCCAGCTGTAACCATGTGAGCTGTGTGACCTTGGGTAAATGGTGTGTGGAAGCCGTGTGCCTTTGCTGCCCATCCACACAGCAGAGACAGCCACGGGACACAGTGCCTGGAGTTGTCAGGAGATGACATGAGTGGATGCGTGCAACGAGTATACAACAGTGCCCACCTAGCACAAAGCAAGTGTTTGTGGGTGTTAGCAATCAGTGCTGCCTTCTGCCTGTCTCGCTCAGAGCTGGGTGGTGACAACCCATAAATGACCCTTTTACAAATCTGAGTCTTGCTCAACCACGGTGACTCAGAGGCAGCCACCTGGTGCAGCCGCCACTTGGCCCTGAGGCTGATACAACTGTCAGCTGACAGACCTTTGTCTAAGCACACCGGCTGCCACCTCCTGCCCTGGGTTGTTGCCCTCTTTGCCCCAGGCTACTCAGGTGGGAGAGCAGTGACATCACATGGCAGTGAGGGGGAGGGGTGCCGCTGCCCTGGTAGCACCACCTTCGGGACATGTGTTTGTACCACCTGGGTGCCTGGGGAAGGGAGTGGAGGAATGGGGAGCGTGTGGGTTGGAGCTCAGGCGCCCACCCTAAGGGACTGTAGAACAAAGGATGACTTGGCAGGGAGGCCGGGGGTGGGGGGCAGGGATTCCAGCTCAGAGGATCCACGCGTGGCATTCCAGAGTGGGCGGGAGCTGGCACCAATCTTGGGTACAGAAAGGCAGGGCTTCTTTGGGAGTCAGTGCAGGGGCAGGCCAAGCCCCCAGCGGTACTATGGCTTCCCTCCTCTTGAACAGCTGTGCCCACCCCCTTCAGGCAGGAATGTGGGCTCAGGCAGGGCAAGGGGAGGGTTCTGGGAGTAGACATGCATACAAGTGTGTGCGTGCACACACACAGGGCCCACTGTGAGAGTGGAGAGAAGGTGCAGTGTGAATACGTGTATGTGTGGGTAGGGGGAGGTGGGTAAGCCGGCCTTGGGCTCTGCGAACGCAAGTCTTGATGTGTGTGAGTGTTGTCAGTGTAGAGGTGAGGGTGTTGGCTCCACTTCTATGCCCCAGCCTGGGCGCCAGCGGCTGAGCGACTCTGCAGAAACACTTTTCCTGTTTGGGAGAGTGGAAAGAAAGGGATTGTGGCTTTGTAAACCTACGCATGCATCCCAGGACACGCTTGTGTGTGCTTCTGACCTCCCCACGAAGCTGGGGCTTGTACACATTTTGGAGAGGAGCTGAGTGCTGTGTGACTTAGCATCTGCTGAGTGTGTACATGCTTGATCACTGGATGGGCTGGTCTCCACGGCAGTGTCTGTGACTCCAGTCTGGGGTGAAGTGGGTGCCTGGTTCATGTCTCACTGCCCCTAGCAATGTTGGCTCTAAGCAGCAGCAACATAACAGGGCTGAGAGGCACAAGTTTCACTGGAGAACTTTATGTTGCATGAAAGAAGCCAGACACAGGAAGACAAAAATGGCATCTCTCTCCTTCAACAGAAACCTAAAAAGTTGGTCTTAAAGTGGAAGAGACTAACAGAACAGTGATTACTAGAGGCTAAGAAAGGGAGAAAGAGACGGGGGGAATTTGGGTAATTCACTCAGACAGGAGTAATAATTTCTAAGTGATGACAGTTTATAACAACATATTACATATAAAACCTATTGACAAATAAAAAGAATCAAAGGTTCCAAGCATGAGTGATAAGTGAAAGTGTTAATGACTGATTCAATTAATAACTATTACATGCACGCACTGTAATATTAACTCTACCTCACAAATATGTAGAACCACTAATACTAAACTAAAAGAATACATTTTTCCTGATTCACATTTTAAAAAATCTGTATATTTGAAAGTCAGGATATAAAGGAGAAGCAGGGAGGGATTGATTTTCCAACTGTTGGCTCACTGCCAAATGGCCACAAATGCCCAGGCTGAAGCTAGGAACTAGGAGTTTACTTTCCCAGACACATTAGCAAAGAGGTGGACTGGAAGTTGGGGAAGTTGGGACTTGAACTGAAATCCATATGGGAAGCAGGCACTGCAGGCAGCGGCTTTACACACTAAGTCACAATGCCAGCCTAAAATAATAATTAAAAATTATATGGAAAGGTGAAGAGCTAAAATAAAACGCTGTTGAGAATTGAAGTGAAAAAGCTGCACAACGTTGGGTTAGACGTTCCCGGGTAAAACTTGAGATCGCTGAGTAACTTGGGCAATCCTCTAGCCTCTTCTGTTTGGCTTGGCCCAGGGAAGCACAGCACCAACCTCATGAAGTTATGATGAGGACCAATGGAGGCTGCGGCACTCATGGGCACCTGGTATAGGTGAGACTATCTTAGGGCCCTGTCTTTGGACACGCTCCTCTCTAAAGTCTTCTTAGTTTTCACCGCAGCAGCACGCAGCAACTCAGCCAAGTGATAAGCTGTTTAGGGCAGAGCAAAATGACCCCATGCCCCGCGCGGTGAGATGAACTCTGGGAGCACGTAAGCCACACCCAGCAATGCGTGAAGGATGGCTGGGACGCTGAAGGTGGCTTGGGGGCAACAGAGCGTGGCCAGGAGGCGGTGGGAATCTCTCTGGTCCCTACTGCATAACCGCCTGCCTCAGGTGGCTGTTTGGCCTGGAGGCTCAAGGAACGGCGCCCCTGCTTCGCTTCTCGGCTCACCTACCTTAGCGCACTGGCCAGGGAACTGCAGGGACACCAGCAATATTTTGTTTTGTTTTAGTGAGTATGATGGGTGAAGACAGAAGTGCTCGCCGACGTGCACGCGCGCGTGTTTGCGCACGCCCTGTTGGGGGCGGGGTGCGCGCCGTCTTTCCGTGGAAGCACCTTTCCCTTTACGGTGGCTGCCCAGTCCTCTCGTGTGACGCCGTGCGCGCCCTGGCTGCACGCGCCTCCCCGTTTTCTCAGTTACATAAGCGGCCCAAGCGGCGTCAGACCTGGACCAGGGGCCCCATCTGCCGGCCACCTCTGGAACCGGCTGCGCTCTCGTGCCTCAGTTCGCTCTGGAGACCCCAAGTCCCCAAGCCGGTCCTCAGCACCTGCCTAGGTGTTTCCCCAACTCCTTCGCGGCTGCTCCCTGAAGAATCCTTCCTCCTGGGGAGTAGCTAGCGCTTGTTGGTGGTCCGTACCTGCAGAAACGACCCGGATTTCTTTCTTCTTTTTTTCTTTTTTTCAAAGTCAGATATACAGAGAGGAGGAGAGACAGAGAGGAAGATCTTCCATCTGATGATTCACTCCCCAAGTGAGCCGCAAAGGGCCAGTGCGCGCCGATCCGGAGCCGGGAACCTGGAACCTCTTCCGGGTCTCCCACAAGGGTGCAGGGTCCCAAAGCATTGGGCCGTCCTTGACTGCTTTCCCAGGCCACAAGCAGGGAGCTGGATGGGAAGTGGAGCTGCCGGGATTAGAACCGGCACCCATATGGGATCCCGGGGCGCGTTCAAGGTGAGGACTTTAGCCACTAGGCCACGCCGCCGGGGCCCGACCCGGATTTCTGAGGACAGGAACCACACCTGTGTGGTTTACCAGGACCTCTCCAGTGTCCAGCACAAGGCCTGGCACAACCAGCAGTTGTTGAACGAATGCCTGATAGGAGGGGTTTGGGAGAAGAGCGCGTGAGGTGTTGGTAGACCGAGGGCTTTGGGGACATTCAGGCCTGGGTCCCAGACATCATACCTTGACTTTTTGTAAGTTGGTGTAACGTTGGGTAAACCTCAGGCTGCTCTGTTGCTTCATGACACCATCTTGCAAAATTTTCTCCAAGGACTGGAAATGGTATAGCAAGGGCCCTATTGTGCAAGCATTCCAGAAATGGCAACTGTCGTTAGGATTACGATTGCTAACACCGCTCACCCAGCAGGCCTCAGGATGGCACGAAATCTACTCAGCTCCTAAAGAAACCCAGGACACCTTTCTCCTCAAAGTTCTTTTGTGTGGTCTATGGATGGCCTTGGATGAAATGGGTCTGGAGGCCCCAGGCTTGGGATACCTGTGTACATGCAGCTGGCCTGCTTCTGGGCTCACCTTGGGAGGTGACGGCTGGACGGCAGGTTTCCCTTCAGGGTCCTACACTCTGGTTCCTCCAGGCTGCTGGGTGAGGCTGCCCGGGCAAACCCATGAGCACTGCCTCTGGATCAGGGACTGTGACAGACCCTTGGAGGCAGGAAGCCAGGGGCGAACCAGGTCCTGGCTCTGGTCCTCGCTCCCCTTCCGTGGTGGGAGAGGATGGGAGGCTAAGAAGGGTCGGATGAGAGCAGAAGGATGCCTGGCGAGCTCTGGGTCACCTCACACTGACAGCCACTGTGGCCCACATGGCTGTCCCTTCTCTCCCATCTGGCCTCCTCCTTGCTGCTGCTCCCCACCCCCAACCTCCAGGCCATGTTTACTCCTTGCTGGTCAAAAGCCCCAGGTCTGAATTTAACCCTCTTAGGAAACTGTTTAGATAATAACAAAACTAAATAACATCCCCACTGCACTTCCTCGTTTGTGCCGGTTGGCCTGATGTCATCAGCTCCAGCTCTGTCTACAAAGCAGAAAACTGAGGCTGCAGGAGGTGAAGCAACGGGGCCAGGATCACGGACCAGCAAGCCATGGCTTCCGGATGACGCACCCTCCTAACCCGATTTCCTTTCATTTCGCCCTCTGTGGGGTGGGGTGGGGTGGGAGGGGAGTGGCACTGGTCTGCAGGGACCCCTCGGGCCCAACCCCTCACGCCCCCGAATTCCGGGATCCTGCCACCACCTCCTGCAGCGTCTGCCTCGAGGCCTAGAGTTCTAAATGCGTGGCCACCACCCCAGGGCTTCTCTACCCAACCTTCCGGGAAAGGCTAACAGGTGCAGCGAGCACTGCCTCAGAGCGGAGGATGGGGAACGAGAAGGGGCGGGGCGGGCAAGGCTGGAGCGCGTCAGGGGTGACTACGGCGGGCGGGGCCTGAGAAAGGGCGGGGCCAAGTCAGAAGGAGCTGGGGACTGCGGTGGGCGGGGCCTGGCCAAAGCTGGAGAGTGGAGGGGCTGGAACCGCGGGGGCGGGACCTGGGGTGCGGCGGGGCCAAGGGGTGGAGTCAGAACGAGCCCGGGCTTTTGAGGTGGGCGGGACCCGGGGCGGGGCCTGGCCAAAGCAACAGAGTGGAGGGGCTGGAACCGCGGGACGGGACCAAGGGGTGGAGTCTAGAGGAGCGCGGGACTGCGGTAGGCGGGGCCTGGCGAAGCTGGAGAGTGGAGGGGCTGGAACTGCGGGGGGCGGGCCCTGGGGGGCGGGGACAAGGGGTGAAGTCAGGAGGAGCCGGGGACTGCTGTGGGCGGGGCCTGGGGAGGGGCGGGGCCTGGAGAACAGCGGGACCTGAGGCGCAGCCAAAGTTGGAGCCTGGAAAGGTAAGGAATCTCGGGGGGCGAAATCTTAGGCGGGGCTTGGGACGGGGGTGGAACCTGGGGTGGGACCTGGAGAAGCTGAAGAGTGACGGGGCCGGAACTGTGGGAGCGGGGCCTGGGGCGGAGCCGAGATTGGAGTCTAGCATGGCCTGGAGCCGCGGCGGGGCGGGGTCTGGGGGCGTGGCCAAGGCTGGAGAGGGGGCGGGACATGTGGGCGTGGTCAAGGTTGGAGTCTGGCGGGGCCTGTGGGGGCGCGGCTAAGGTTGGAGCCACGACGGGGCGGGCCTGTGGGGGCGTGGCCAAGGCTGGAGTCTGGCGGGGCCTGTGGGGGGCGTGGCCAAGGCTGGAGCCGCGGCGGGGCGGGCCTGTGGGGGCGTGGCCAAGGCGGGAGGGGCGGGGCGGGAACCGTCTCCAGAGCCGCGGGCGGGAGGGACGGCGGGAGGCGACTGGGAGGAGGGAGGGGTCCCGGCAGCTCCCGCTCGGCGCCGCTCCGCGCACCCACGCCGCGCTGCTCCGCTTCCTGCCCCCCACCCGGGCATGCGCCCCCAGTGCTCCCGGCCCCTCAGAGTCCGCGCCGACCCCCCGAGCCTCCTCAGAGCCGGCTGCGCACGATGGGCGCTCTTGGCCCCACGCCGCCGCCGCTGTTGCTGCTGTTGCTGCTGACGCTGGGTAAGCCCGGCCCCCGCCCCGGCCCCACTGTCTTCCCTGCGTTTTAGAACTCCTCGCAGCCCCCTTCTCCGTCACGGGTGTCCCAGCCTTCCCGGGCTTGGCGCCCCGCTGCTCTCCGTCACCGCCAGCCGAGCCCCGTGTGGGGAGAACGCGGACTCCCCAGCTCCAGGCCCGGGGCTGGGGCACCCCGGACCTCCGGGAGGCAGGCCCGCTGCTCAGCCGGCTTACGCAGGTCCTGGGGTCGCCGCAAACCAAGGGCTGCCGGTCTTTTCCCGCCCCGGGGTCCGGTCTAGGGTGTCCGCGCTGCGTGGGCAGTGCCCGCCCGGCTGCATAATTGCATCAGAGTTGGCTGGAGGCCCGGGAGCCTCTGCTGCCCACAATCTTTGAAGTTCCTAATTGCCCCCCCATGCACTTTATCAGAGGTTGGGGCACTTTCCACTCCCAGCTCCCATCTCCGCCCCGTTCCTGTCCCAGCTGCCAGCCGTCAGGTGTCCCAGATGGCACGGGGTGCCGCAGCCCCTCTGGTTGTCACACCCTTTGCCTCAGATGAAGCTAGGCTCCTTGGAGACTGCTGCTGTGAGCTCCCAGTAGCCCAGCTGCAGTCTGGGTGTTTACATGGGGTGGGGGAGGGGCGGTGTTCGGGGCCCACCTTGAAGGTGGCTGCGGGTGGGCAATGACCACAGAGGCTCTGTAGGAGGTGTCTGGGGGAGAAAGTGGTGGGGGGAGACGTGAAACTACCTGATGCCCAAGAGACCCAAGAGCTTGAAACAGGAGAGCCCCGGGTGGCGGAGTTGGAGGAGCCAATTGGAGAGGAGCTGGATGCTGGGGGGAGAGGGTGTTGACTTCAGAGTTGGGTGAAGGCGCAGGTTGAGGGGAACTTCAGTCCCCGCCTCCATTTGCCTTGCCTCATGCCCCGGTGCCCTCGGGGCTGGGATGAGCCTTTGGTTTGAGTCCCTGGGAGGGAAGCAGATGGGCCTAGAGAGAGAGAGGAAGGAGCTGGGGAAGAGCTGGTCGCCTAGCACTAGGCGTGTTTTCTCCAGGGGGCAGCATGGAGCAGAGAGTGAAGAGCCTGGGAGAGGCTGGGGCTGGAGCTAGGGGGAGGGGTGGCGCTCAGAGATGCTCTGGGCACTCACCTGCCAGGATCCGCCTCAGGGGCGAGGGCGCCCGGCTGGGGAGGGAGGGAGAGAGAGAGAGAGAAAGAGCGAGAGAGCGAGCTGTGATTTCCAGAAGCTGGGAGGGTCACTTTCCCATGGGCATCTCAGGGCATCAGCAACTGTGGAGCCAGAGAGGGCGGAGGGGCCCTTCTCAGCAGTCTGCCCCCAGGGGGGAGCCGGGGAAGGTGGCAGCCTGGTTGTCTGGCCTTCACCCTGATTAGGAAATGTGCCCCAGCAGGGTCTGAGTCACAGATTCAGGGTGGAAGCAGGCCTGGGAGAGTAAGGGATGGTCCTGGGCCATCCATCTGGACAGGAGGCTGGAACCTGATGTCCCGTGGCCGGCCTGTGTCCTGCTCCAGCTGACCATGAGTTCCTGTGACCCAGCCAGAGGAAGAAGGAAGGGGCTAAAAGCGGGGGTGGTGGTGGGAGGTGAGAGGACCTTTCCTAGAGGGGCTGGAGGGCAGTGGGATCACAGACTGCTGGGTGTTTTCCCTGCTGCCCTTGCAGCCTGGCATGGATATCCCCCCGGAAGCCTGGGAGTTACTCAGACCTTGGAGTTTCCCCGTTTTCTTGCCTGGGTTTGCCCCCTCTGCAGGGGTGTGTAGGAGTCATCCAGGGGCAGCAAGGCCCTGGCCAAGGCCCCTTGGGCCCCTCACCTCACCTTTCTCCTTTGTAAAGTGGGAGGAGAGGATTGAGGCCGCCCTGCTCACATCTGAGCTTATCTAATGGGAGCCATGGAAGGAAAGGACAAGAGAAGGAAGCAGCCCTCCACGGTTGCCTGGAGCGTATGCTGGGGTGCCGTTGGGTATGGGGTGGGGGCAGGTGAAGAGGAGAAAGAACTAGAAAATGGCAGCTGGGAGCTTTGTGCTTCCCCACCTACAAGTGCAATCCGTACGCAAATAAAGGTTTTTGTCTGGCGGTTGTTGGGGTCTCTAGGGCAACAGCTGGCCAGGCCTAAAGGTTGGCACTGGGGGAAGGGCTACTCTGCCCCCTTTGGCCTGGGCAAAGCCTGGCTCTTACCCCAGAAGTTCCAGGAGGAGCAGTGAGCTCATGGCACAGCTGGAGCGGGGGAGGGCATTGTGTGATGAGAACTGACTGGGGCTGTGCCCTGTCCAGCTTGGGCCACTGGCTCCATTGTCTGGCCCAGGTGACATGGCTGAGCCAACCAGTTGATCAGCTCCTCTCCAGTAGAGGAGGGGGCCCATGTAGGTTCTGGAAGCCTGAAGTGAGAAAGGTTCCAGGCCCCTGGAGGAAGGCATCTGACTGAGGCATGGGAAAGGTGATCAGGTGCTGATAAGGCAGGACAGGTGGAGTCAGGCGGCAGGAGCCCTCTGCAGCCCTCGGGGCTCTGCCTCTGCTTGGCTGGACTGAGGCAGACCTGGGCCTCAGCCACCTCCGCAGATCCAGGTATGTAATCCCTTCCCTGTTCTCAGTGTTCCAGTCCTTCCAAGGTTTCTTTTCCTTTCACAGGCAGGGATCAAGGATGGTGCTGGTGGTGACTGGGGACATGGAATGGGGAGCCCCGGCACTGCCAACTCCTTCTGCTTTCCCACAGGAGTCAGGTGTAGTGCCCGGGAGGTGCTGGTCCCTGAGGGGCCCTTGTACCGTGTGGCTGGCACAGCCGTCTCCATCGCCTGCAATGTGAGTGGCTACGAGGGCCCTGCCCAGCAGGACTTCGAGTGGTTCCTGTACAGACCTGAGGCTCCAGAGGCTGCCCTGGGCATTGTCAGTACCAGGGATGCCCGGTTCTCCTATGCCATCTTCGGGCCCCGTGTGGCCGCTGGTGAAGTGCAGGTGCAGCGGCTACAGGGTGATGCTGTGGTGCTCAAGATTGCCCGCCTGCAGGCCCAGGATGCAGGGGTCTATGAGTGCTACACGCCTTCCACTGATACCCGCTATTTGGGCAGCTACAGCGGCAAGGTGGAGCTGCGAGGTACTGGGTCCTTGGACGGGGCAGGGCCAGAAAGTCAGAACCAGCTGGGAGCTGTCTAACCACCCCCTGGGTTTTGCCCAAAGAGCCCAAGTGACTTCCATAAAGCCACTCAGGGAGTCAGTGGCTAGTGTGGGACTAGAACCCAGATCTTGTGATCACAATTCGTTGCTTTTCTTATCAAAGTATCTCCTGGGAGGAGGGGAGGTGGGGAAGTGTCTCTAAGCTGTCCTGGCCTCTGTCCACTCCCAAATGGGTGCGTTGAATAGGCTTTACTCCTGCAGAGTCCAGAAGTAGGGTAGAAGTGGGACCAGCTGACAGGCTTGCTCTTGTACACATCTTTGTGTTTTCTGAGTGTTTCCATGAAGGGTCAGCCTGGAACGTAAAAGTGAGTAAGCAGTGGGTTGGTGCCACGAAGATCAACCATTATTTATTGAGCTCCTGTGGTGTGCCGAGCCCTATGGTTGGCACTGACGGAGTTAGGGAATAGTCATATAACATGCAGTCTTTGCCCCCCAGGAGCTCAGGGTCTCCCTAGGGAAATGCATTGCCCAGAGGAAACAGGACAAGAGCTGCCAACTCCCAGCCCTCCCTCACTCCAGCTCTTGTCATTCCCCAGTTCTTCCAGATATGCTACAGGTGTCTGCCGCGCCCCCAGGGCCCCGAGGCCGTCAGGCCCCAGCCTCACCCCCACGCCTGACAGTGCATGAAGGCCAGGAGCTGGCGCTGGGCTGCCAGGCGCGGACCAGCACACAGAAGCACACACACTTGGCCGTGTCCTTCGGACGAGCCATACCCGAGGCACCGGTGGGGCGAGCCACGCTGCAGGAAGTGGTGGGACTGCGCTCCGACCTGGCGGTGGAGGCCGGAGCTCCCTATGCGGAGCGCCTGGCTGCAGGGGAGCTGCGGTTGGGCAAGGAGGGGACGGATAGGTACCGCATGGTGGTGGGGGGTGTGCAAGCCGACGACGCAGGCACCTACCACTGCACTGCTGCTGAGTGGATTCAGGATCCTGATGGCAGCTGGGCCCAGATCGCTGAGAAGAGGGCCATCCTGGCTCACGTGGACGTGCAGACGCTGTGTGAGTGCCCATATGTTCCCTTCCCCTGACCCTGAAGCTGAGTGGGCTGATCAGTGAACTTGAGGTCATCTCTGATTTGAGCAAATCCTATCAGCTTCATTTTCCTCGCTACCCATGACAGGGTTCCTCCGCCCAGATGTTAGGGGCGGGCATGGCAGGGCCATGGGTAGGGATGAGCTTCACATCCCTTGGTCCTGGGGATGGTCACACCCAGTGAGGGGCAGCTGGGCAAGAAACTGCAGCTGGGGAACCAGATACTGCTGTGACAGCCTTCTCCCCTCCCTTGTTTCAGCCAGCCAACTGGCAGTGACCGTGGGGCCTGGGGAACGTCGCATTGGCCCAGGGGAACCCTTGGAGCTGCTGTGCAATGTGTCAGGGGCACTGCCCCCACCAGGCCGTCATGCTGTGTACTCCGTGGGCTGGGAGATGGCCCCAGCAGGGGCGCCTGGACCTGACCGCCTGGTAGCCCAGCTGGACACTGAGGGTGTGGGCAGCTTGGGCCCTGGCTATGAGGGCCGGCACATTGCCATGGAGAAGGTGGCGTCCAGGACCTACCGGCTGCGGTTGGAGGCTGCAAGGCCCGCAGATGCCGGCACCTACCGCTGCCTCGCCAAAGCCTATGTTCGAGGCTCTGGGGCTCGGCTTCGTGAGGCAGCCAGTGCCCGTTCCCGGCCTCTCCCTGTGCATGTGCGGGAAGAAGGTGAGAATGGCTTTGCCTTCCATTTCCATGCCCTTTCCCTCTGCATCAGTCGCTGCCATGCCTCACTGTCTTGCTCCTCTCCTGCTGCAATTATAGGGACACCCTGAGTTCCCCTGCACCAGGCCTCGCCCCCCGCCCTCTGATTTCATGTCCTTTGTCCTGCAGGTGTGGTGCTGGAGGCTGTGGCGTGGCTGGCAGGGGGCACCGTGTACCGGGGGGAGACCGCCTCCCTGTTGTGCAACATCTCTGTGCGGGGCGGCCCCCCAGGACTCCGGCTGGCTGCCAGCTGGTGGGTGGAGCGAGCAGAGGAGGGGGACCTGAGCTTTTCCCCTGCCCAGCTGGTGGGCGGTGTGGGTCAGGATGGAGTGGTAGAGCTGGGGGTCCGACCTGGTGGAGGCCCTGTCAGTGTGGAGCTGGTGGGACCCCGAAGCCACCGGCTGAGACTGCACAGCTTGGGGCCTGAGGATGAAGGCGTGTACCACTGCGCTCCCAGCGCCTGGGTGCAGCATGCCGACTACAGCTGGTATCAGGCTGGCAGTGCCCGCTCCGGGCCTGTCACAGTCTATCCCTACACACATGGTGAGTGGTTCCCCATCCCCCCAGCCCCTGCCCCTTCCCTTCCACTTTCTGATCCTGCTCCCAGCCTCTGTCTCCTCCACATTGCTTGCTCAAAGTCTTAAATACCCTTTGTGCCTATCTGTACCCATGGCTATGCTGACTCGATGCCAAGAGGGTAGCAGTGGGTGGGGAGGGGGTGTATGCACAGTGGAGCTGGGTGACTGGTGTGACAGCGGGGGGCACACAAGGGCACCCATCTGAGCAGAACCATACTTTCTCATCCAGCCCTAGACACCCTGTTTGTACCCCTGCTGGTGGGCACAGGGGTCGCCCTAGTCACCGGTGCCATCATCCTTGGCACCATCACCTGCTGCTTCATGAAGCGGCTACGGAAACGGTGACCCTTCACTCCCCAGGTGAGGGAAGAGACTCCCCGCCCCAGCCCTGGTCCTATCTGCCTAGGTCTCCTGCCCCTAAGTCCCAAGCTGAACTGCCCTCTCCCTGCCCCACCTGGAGAGGAGCAGGCAGCTGGGTTCTGCAGGTTCCTGTTAGAATGGGAGGTTTGAGGAGTCTCACCCAGGGCTCTCTTCAGTCCGCTGTACACCCTCTCCAGTTCTTGCAGGTGTTGCCTGTCTTCCAGTCCGGCTCCAAGCCCTCCTGTGGTTGACTGGACACCCTCTCCATCTGCCCACCCGCTGCCCTGTTAATTTATTTGACCTGTTCCCCCACCCCCAACCTCCAGCCCAGACTGGGATGCCTACTCCTCGCCTCTCAAAATGCCTCCCTCTTCCCCCTTCTGGCCGCCTGTTCTTGATCTCACACCTATTCCCCAAGGAGGCCAGTCCCTGTCCTAGAATTAGTTTTTCTAAAATGTGAATAAACATGTTTTATAAAGCCCAGGCCTGGCTGTGTCTTCCCTTGCCACGAGGCTGTCCCAGGCTGGGGGTGTGCTGGGGCCTGGAGGCCTATTCTGGACAGCCCCGGCTCCTCCCCCCACCAGACACCATCTGGCCTCTGTGGGCCATGCCGCCCACCCCTGGAGGGGACACCTGGGTCCCATCTGCTGCCGGAATTGTCAGTGCTGAGCCAGCTCCACACTGGGCTTCTGCTTGAGAGAAAGCATGGAAAGGGAGGGGGAGTTCTGGCTGAGCTTGGTCCCTCTCTCCCCAGCCGTCCACAGTAGAAGATAAGGGCTTCCAGCAGGTGCTGTCCTGAACTCCCCGACCTTCACTGATCCTCAGCACTCTGCCAGGCTCATCGTCCTGATCAGGCTAGTGTCGGGCCTGCCTCCTCCCAGCAGGCCCTGGGGTGGCTGTTTTTTCCTGACTTTAATCATCCTGTCTGACAGCAGGACAATAGAAGCCCCAGAACACAGCCACCTGGGTGGCGGTCAGGAGGACCCGTATGCCCAGAGAGTTGCTGCACCTGCTTGTGCCCCGCTCCAAAGGGCTCCCCCACCCCTGCTCAGCTGTGCTCGGCTACACTGCACCCTAGGAGGCGCCCAGTGTACCAGTTTCAGATCAGTTATTCAGACATTTATTGAGCATCGCTGGTTTGCTAAGTGTCATTTTTACAGATGGGAAAACAGGTCTGGAGAAATGTTGTGACTTTGCCTCAGTCCTAGAGCTACTCCGTGACAGAGTGAGGACCAGAACCCAGGCTTCCTGACTCTGCACTGCATGGTGGTGCCCTGAGTGGTGATGGGAGCAAAGAGGTGCGTGGCAGGCTCTCAGTGACGTCCAGGGGACAGGAGGAGGCCTGACCTAGCCTCAGTTCTCCTTCCGGGTCAGTTCCAGTGGGTTAACTACAAAGCGCCTGTGTGGAGGGGGATTGGGCAGCTCCCATACCTGTCTACACTGCACCTGCTGCTCTGAATCCAACCGAAAGCACTCCCCACGTCTTGTGCAACATCCACCTGTTCTGGAGGGGACAGCCAATGCCAGCATTCAGAAACCCTGTCTGAGGGGGACCTGGGCAGCATGCTGACGTGAGACAAAGATGTCCCATGCCTAGATGGAAGGGAGAAGACTGCAGCTTGCATCCTCTGAATCTCTCTGTGAATGCCCCACTTGCTTCCTTCCAGGGAACCCCGGCCTCCTGCCTGGGGCTGGCCCATCACAAGTCCTGCTCGTTGGGCTATGCTCTGCTGCAGGAGCTAACCTCTCTGGACACTCTGCCCTTCCTTCGCTTGCCACTGCTGTCCCCCCCTCATCCTGGCGTGGCCGGGATGAGACCAGGAAGGGCTGGAGGTGGGGTAGGAACGGACACCTCCACGGGCCCCCTTGTCCTCTCTGGGCAGGACAGCCAGGCGTCCACACTCCTTTCTCACCTTCATGGGTCAGTTCTGCCTCTGCAGTCTGACAGGAGACTTGTTCCTCTGCCTCTGGGGTCTTTGCTGCTACAACTCTCCCGTGGATCATCTGAAGCCCTTACAATGGCCTGCCTGTCTTGCCCATTCATCTTCCTAAAAGCTACCTCTTGTTACTATCCTGTCCCCACTGGGCAGGAAGTGAAGCCCTTAGGTCTGGGTTTCAGGTCCCCTTACACACACACACACACACACACACACACACACACACATACACACACACACACCTCCCTTTACCATTTTCTGACTACTGCCCCAAGGAACTTCTGATAGGGCCTCCAAGACCTTGTTAGAGCAGCAGTTCTGAGGGTGCCCCTCCCCCACCCCAGGTCCAGCAGCGTCAGCATGACCTGGAAACTGGTTGGCAGAGAATTCTTGATGGTCTCCATCCAGAACTATTGAGTCAGAAACCCTGGGAGTGGGGCCCAGCAACCTGTGTTCAAACATGCTCTCTAGATGACTGATCCATTCAGACCATCTCAAACTGTGAGTTTACGTCATTACCTCTGGGTTACTCAATCCTCTGCTTGCGGGTGTACACAACCCTTCCACCCTCTGCTGTGAGAGATTGAATAGGTCTCAGCTGGAACTCGACCTTGTTCAGCTGTCCTAGGTATAGGCCACGAATACCCTGGCATAAAAGCCAGGTCTTAGAAGGTATGCTCTCCACCATACTGATCAATGATTTGAGGGACTTTGCTCAGTGGTGCCCTCAGGACAAACTCTGCCTTCCCAAGGACCCCTGGTGTCCTGCCCCTAGCAAACTCACTTTCTACATTTTTCTCATGGTCCTTTTTCTCCTTCTTGGAACTTCTTTCTCCCTACTTGCCCCTGAAGTGGTACTGTCAGAAAACAGTACCACTGTCAGAAAACAGCCATCCCCGGGGTCCTTTTTCCCAGGCTCTGCTCCAGGGTGCCGGCTCTCTTCTCCTTCCTGGCCAGCTTCCTTGCCTCAGGACCTAGGTCACTAACACCTTTGCTGCTGTCTTCCTCCCATACAGTCCTTCACCTCGTGCTCAGACTGCCACAGTGGGAGGGGTAGAGTTGGGAGGGCACCCCTTATCTGTGCCCACGCCTATGGAGCTTTCTCTCCTCTGCTCCTTCTTGGATTACAGGGTCCAGTTGGACAGCTGTGACATACACAGGGAGGCAGGCTGAAGAAGTGAGTGGAGGCTGCACTCCACCCCACATCCTGTTCCCAAAGCTGTGCATCCCTGATTTAGGGCTGTGTTGGAAGGAAAGGGATATCTTCCTAGAACTTGCACAAAGATACTTTGTGGGGAGTATTCTATGAGTACACCAACTGTTGGTCTGTGTTGGTCCCATGCAGCAGCTGCCTCTATCTGCCACCACCTTCTATTCCCCCATAAGTCCATCTCTCTGTCCACCTATCCACCTGTGAGCAGACGTGGAGGTCAAACACAGATTGGTACGTCTACCCTCTCTGCCCTCCATTCTCACATGAGGATCTCTGTGTTCTGTATTGGATCCCACCCTCCAGCTTTTGAGGGGGGTCTCTGCCACATCTGCATACTCCCAGGGAGCTTGCCTGCCCCCTCCACCTCTGCTAGCCAGCTCCCATCTACCTGTGTCTGGCTCCTGGTCTGCCACAGGGGTCTGGAGCAAACGGGTCACACCTTGGACTCACTCTCTGGAGGTGGCAGGCAGCCGTTCTGCTCTTTGTCAGCCTCAGCTGCCTCCCCTGCCCCTTCCCCCGAGCCTTCCTCCTCCACCTTCTCATCCAGCCGGCTGGGGATAGACCAGTAGAGATGGGCATCCAGGCGGGCTGCAGCCTCTGCCAGCTCTCGGGCACTGCAGGAGGGTGTGGGCACCTCAAAGGTCTCATGGAAGCTGGCATAGTCCACCTCGTAGTAGCCGTCCTCCAGGGTCAGCACTGATGTGAAGCGGTGGCCCCACAGCACCTCGTCCACCAGGTAGGAGCTCCGAGCTTGACACGTCATTCCTAGGGAGAAGGGAGGGGGAGGGCGGGAGTCACTGCCAAGTCTCCTTTCGATACACTTCCCTAAATCCCCTGCCAGGCTTCCCTGTGTTCCAACCCATTTTCTTTCCTTTCTCAACTCCTGTTCTTGCCTAGCCCCATCGCTTCTTCTCCTTTGCCTGGACTCCCCTCAGTCTTCAGCCCGCAATTTCCCCTCCTCCCCAGTGCCGATGCCAACTGCAGAAGCTTAACCTTGAAACTAAGTGGAGGGGTCATCTGGTTCAAATCCGCCTCTACACGGGGCTTCCCGCTGGAGCACTGCCAATGGTGGGCATCTTACCCCCTAAGATCAGGAGCCTACCACCTCATAAGAAGCCTACTTCTTTCTGTGAAGGCCCTAATAGTTGGATGGTTCTTCTTCAAACAGAATCTGCCTCTTGAAATTTCCACCCCTTGATTTCACTCCCAACCCCAACTGACAGCCCTCTGAGTATCTGAAAACAGGAGTGTTTGCTTCCCTCATGTCTCCTTCAGATTGAACACCCCTGGCTCCCTCCTCCATTCCTTATTTAGCCTGGTTTCCAAAAATTTAGCTTTCTTGATTGCAAACTAGAATGGCCATGGAAGACCCTTAGAGTAAACTCTTTGAGTGTGATAAATTCTCTGATCATGCCTTAAGAGAGGGCTTGTCGTCATCATCATCTCTCTCTCCGTTCTCTGGCCACAGTGCTTTTTAAATGCATTACATAAATGTATTTGGAAGCTGCATCACATTGCTGTGACATCAAGCCCGTGGCCAACTAAACCCCCCTCCCCCAAGTTCTTTTTTCGCCACAGCTCTCCCATGCTGTGCTTACATAAGTGATTTTTTTAAAAAGCCTAAATGTAGAATTTTATATTTATTCCCTTTAAATGTCATCTTGTTGGGTTTTGGCTCATTATTCTTGCTTTTCAAAAGCACTTTTGAATCCTGACTCTCTCACCCAAAATATTATCACCCTTTCCAACTTCATCTCTCTAGAAAAATCAGAGGTTTCCCATCCCTGTTCTCTCCACCGCCCCCTCCCCAGTCTTCCTAGCTAGCCCTGTTGGGTCAGCACACTGACCGGGGTAGGTCATTCCTTAGGACCCTTGCTTGCTCTGTCTTGTAACTTGGGGCACAGAAAGGTGGGTGTGGGCCAGCTGGAGATGTTTTCAGTACAGGGGCCTAACCCCGAGACATTCTGGGAACCTGGTATTCCGGGGTGAAGGCTGGAAAAGGGGGTATCTGCTGAGGGGAGGAGGGAGGAGGGGATAGAGGAAGAAGAGACCTCAGGGGCTGTGAGGGAGAGAGGGAGCAGACAGGAGCCAGGGGTACAAAGAGAGATCTCTGTAAGGAGAGGGCTCACCTTGGAAGGACGCTGCCTGAGGAGCTGCAGAGAGGAGAAGGCCTAGGGGAGTGGGGGGCGGGGAAGGAGGTCAGCAGAGTCAAGCAGGGGAACACTGAGGCAAAGGTAGGGTGAAGGGGTCAGGGAGGGGTCTGAAGGCATCAGCAGGTCAGAAGGGCCACCTGGGTTAACAGCGGTCCTGAACTGCAAAGCCTTCTTGTGGACCTTCTGTTTTCCAGGGAGGCAGGCGGTTAGTTTCCTTATCTCCAACCTGTGAATCTCAAGTCCTACGGGGCCTCATTTGAACCTGCTACCCCGAACTTTTTCTTACCTAACCCTACACCCTGCACTGGGGACCCCAGCACGGTAGCTGAGTGGCTAAAGTTCTCGTCTTGCATGTGCCCGAATCCCATATGGGCTCAGGTCCCGGTTGTTCTATTTCCCATCCAGCTCCCTGCTTGGAGGCTGGGAAAGCAGTCGAGGATGGGCCAAAGCTTTGGGACCCTGCTCCCGCATGGGAGACCTGGAAGAAGTTCCTGGCTCCTGGTTTTGGATTAGCTGAGCTGTGGCTGTTGCAGCCACTTGGGGAGTGAACCAGCGCACAGAACATCTTTCTGTTGCTCCTTCTCTTTGTAAATCTGTCTTTCCAATAAAAATAAATAAATTAAAAAAAAACACCTTGCACTGTGCAGGCCTGACTAGGAAGGGGTTAGAAGTGGTGTTTCTTTTGTTCCACGGAAGTTGAAAGTCTTTTGATGACCAGGGAAACTGAGGCAGGAATGAGCAGGTATTAACCTGTTCTTAAGGTCCAGTTAGGACTAACTTTGGTCCTAGAAATAAAATTGTTGCCATTTAAGCTCCAGGAGTCTGGACCTCTCACCGGAAAACCCTTCTTTCAGCTGCAGACCACTTAAGGTGCTGAAGCCAGACAGTCTGGGAGCCACTCAGGGAGGGTCACCACTTCGTGCCTTACAGCAGCAGGCAGTTGCTGAAACCCTCTGAAAACTGAGCACAATAGCAAGAGATCGCCTTCCTGGGGCTCCTGTTGGAATGAAACGAACTTGGGAACTGTGCAGAGCATTCAGCAGGCACCTGCTGCTACGATTAGTCTTCCAAAGGACACACACCTCTGCTCGAATTCCAACACACTTTTTTTTTCCTTGACTCTCTGAGGCTGGTTTTCCTCTGCACCTCCTCTGCCGCCTATCTCACCTCCACCTCTCCCTCCATCCCCTGCCACCATTCCCTCAGCCCTGCCCATCCGCTGCCTAAGCCCTCCTCCGGCCTGTCCGCACCCGTGGCTTCCACCATGCCCTCGAGGATGACGACGATCTCGAAGTCGTCCCTCTCCAGGGCCCGGCGCGACGCCTCCCAGAAGGGGCTGGCGGCATCGATCTCGTGGCTGATGACGAGCGGCGAGACGAGGAAGAGGCGGTCGTCGCCCGTGTCGAAGCCCACGCTGAGGTCGGTCTGATGCAGCGGGATGAACTCGCCCTCCAGCGTCTGGCGCGAGCGGATGAGCTTGGCGCGGATGGAGGCCTCGACGATGTGTGAGGAGCGCAGGTCGCCCACGCGGAACATGAGGCAGAGGCGCCCGTCGCGCAGCGACACCACGGCGTGCGAGGAGAAGACGAGCGTGGCGGCGCGCTTGTTGGGCTGTGAGATCTTGACGAACATGCAGCCCACCATGAAGGCATTCACCATGGAGCCCAGGATGGCCTGCAGCAGCAGCAGCACGATGCCCTCGGGGCACTGGTCGGTGATCACGCGGTGCCCGTAGCCGATGGTGGTCTCCGTCTCGATGGAGAAGAGGAAGGCGGCCACGAAGCCGTTGAGGTTGTTGACGCACGGCGTCCACGCCGTGTCCTCCAGGTGCTCCAGGTCCCCGCGGCCGTAGGCGATCAGCCACCAGATGGCGCCGAAGAAGAGCCAGGTGAGCGCGTAGGCCAGCACGAAGAAGAGCAGGCTGAGGCGCCACTGCAGGTCCACGAGCGTGGTGAACAGGTCTGTCAGGTAGCGGTACGTCTCGCGCACGTTGCCCTGCTGCACGTTGCACCTGCCGTCCTTTTCCACGTAGCGCTGGCGGCCGCGGCGGCGCGGCGGCTCCTCCGGCCCCGGCGAGAAGGCGGCGTTCTCCTGCGCCATGGCGGCGGCGGCGGGCAGCTCCGTGCCAGCGCGCTCAGAGAGTGTTGGGCTCCTGGAGGGGCTGCAAGAAAGGTTTGCTGGGGTAATGGACGCCCTGGCGGGCGTGGAGGTAGAGGTGGGCAGAGGCTCGGAGTTTCCAAGCCAACCTCCCTCCCACTCCAAGTGGCTGGGTGGCCCCTGAACGAGTCGCTTGGTTTCCCAGTCTCGCTCTTTCGATCAGAAGAATGGGAATCATACACACAGTCCTTGGCAAGTTGGGAGAATCAAATGGTGTCAGGGACACGAACTGGAAGATACTGTGGGCATCCTGGCAACGACCCATGCTGGAAGGAATTTTCTGGTATCCTAAGAGTGGAGGTTATGTCTCCCCTCCAGCATAGAGCCAGCCCTTCCCATCCTAAGGCCTTCCTCCCTTCTTTCTGTGGCTGTCATCCATGGCCCCTTCTTTCTTCCCTTGCCCCGCGCCCAGTCCAACAGGCTATTTCAGAGTTCACCCCCAAGATATCACATACAAAGTCCTCCCAGCTTTCTCCTCCTTGAACCACTGCCTCACTCTCCCTGTCTCAAGGGGCTCGCAGAGGGGAGTAGAAACAGCCTAAAAATGGGGAGGGAGGTGGAGGCTGTGAGAGCCACACAAGCAGGCTACTGCAAGCACAGAGTTCCAGGTAGGCTTGCACTCCTCGACTCTACTGTTCTTCATGATGGGTACAGAATCAGAGTGAGTGGAGCAATAGGCACCCACATTCATTCCCCACCTGCTCGAGTTTTGTTCCCCGCCAGCCTCCTACTTTCCATTGCCTATCCTAACATCCCTGCCTACACCCACCATATGCCCACAAGCCCACACACCCAGCGAAGCCCACCTGACTTGTCTCCGAAGTCTTCCCCCACTAGGAGCTCTGAGCTGCCATCTGCTCTGAGAGACAACTCCACAGTCCTTTTCTGGGTACCCTGGGTCTCCTCTGAGGTATGAGCCATGCAAAGAAAGGTCTAGAATGAAGATCTTGAATTCTTCCATCTTTCCTTCTCTTTCCTGGGTATTGTCCTGCCCTCCTAGGAAACCTGCACTGGCGGGCAGTTGGGGACGGCATAAGGATCGCAAAAGGCCTAAGTGTTGGACCAAGTCCTGGGAGAATATGCCAGGTGTGGATGGTCAGTGCCCAGCACCCTAGAAGCTTGTGCCACCAGACCGCCTCTGCAGAAGGAGATGTGTTGGGGCAGAGGGCAGGAAGAGAAATGAAAAAGTCGGAACTTGGGTGGAGTTCAGGGGCACCCCAACACTTGCTTCCCTGGAGGCTGGCCGTGTGGCCACAGCAGGTTAGGGCCTTCTCCTGCCCCCACAGTGAGTCTCATGTCTTTCCCAAAGCGCAGACTGTCCTCAGGAAGTGATCACAAAGCATGCACATCCTCACAGACCCCAGGTAGTGAGGGAAGGTACCCAGAGCCTAATCATTATAGCTTCAGCCCCCAAGTGGGCATCCCGGCAGCCTCCCAGGGAGGGCACCCCCGTGCGTTGTTGCCCCTAAAGTCCTCTCCCTGTCCTTTGCCCTAGAGATCTGAGAGAACCTTCTTCTGGTTGTATCCCCCCTGCCCTCCTGAGTAGGGAGCTGCATTCTTCTCCTAGGGAAGGAAAGGGGTGAGATTGTTGTGTTCCTTCCTGGGTCAGCCGCATCTTCCTCCAGTAATTCCAGTCCCTCCAGCCTGCTGCTCCTCGTTTTGTGGGCATGCCGTAACTCCTTCCCAAAGACCTCACTAGCGTATTTTCCTGCACTCCTCCTGCTCCTCCCTGGAAAGAGCTCTGGGCAGTAAGGGGGACTTATGGTTTTGAAATGAGATTTGGGAAAAACTCCCTTGGGAACCAGCTCTTCCCAAACCCTGACTTGCCTTGGATATAGGGGCCCAAACCCCAAGTCCCCCCGCAACTCAACTCACAGTGTGTGGAGAGGAGAGTAGCCGGCAGCAGCAGAGCCCTTTGGGGGGTGGTGTCCATGCCCCTGACACCGCCCCCCACCAGGCCCCCTCAGATGGGGGAGCCGCAGACACCGCTGTTTCTTCTAGATGTAGCGGCAGCTCAGACTAGGACTTGCTATCTGTGTCATCCCCACTTCCCAGGCTCCCCTGCTCCTCCTGGTTTCCATGGCAACCAGTCTGGCGACAGCTCCACAGCATCCCCCACCCCTCCCCAGTCCTGGGTACCACTAGAGGCTGAGCCACACGCCAAAGCTATTTTTAGCCCAAATCCCTCCTCTTGGACAGCTTAGAGCTCGCCTCCTCACCCCCTCATAGGAGGGGGAAAAAAAAAAAACAAGGAAAGGAAGCTGGCATGCGGGCTGTTTCTTAAGAGGCTCCTTGCTTTGGGAAAATACCAGCCCTGGTGTATTTTGAGAATAAGGTGTTGGGTTTCAGAGGGCCATGCCAGGGGCTTGCCATGTACCCGGGCTGCCTTCAGGTCAGGCGGGGACTACATTTTTGGAGACGAGATCCACACAGGGAAAGGAAGACAGCTTTCCTGAACTGCCACTGTCTCGTATACCACAGACTGTGGACATGTGCAGATAACCCACATCACAGGGTGCCCAGGTTAGGTGAAGGAGTGCAGAACTTTGCAATGCTTGGTGTCAGTGAGAGAAAGTCTAGAAGCCCCCCAGACAGCTCTATCAGAGAGGGAAACCTGTGTTTGGGCTTATGGATTCTTCACCCAGCAGCCTTTTGGTAAGCCTGAGCATTAGGCTATGTGCTGCTTGGGGGTGGTTACAGAAATGCAATCCCTGCTTACGAACCCAGGGAGGAAAAAGACGCATAAACACAATCTATTCCTCCTTCCCCTTCTAATTCACTGTGCATCAGCTGTGAACAAGACCCCCACCTCACTGCATCCCTACTAAGAGATAGACATGACTTTTCCATTTGTAGATGAGGAACTACTATTGTGAGAAAGGTTCGGTGATTTACTGTTACCGAGTTGGACACAGATAGGATCCAAAAGACACGTGCCATCCCATATGGATTTTTTAAAGACCATTCTTAAAAGAACAGATTTACTAATTTTTTTTTTTTTAAGTTGAAAGGTACAGTGACAACTGCCTGGTGAGGCAGAGGTCAAGGAAAGACCAAAGATCTTCCACCAGTTGGTTTACTCCACACACAGCTGCGAGTGCTGGGGCTGGGCCAGGCTGGAACCAGGAGCCAGAACTCCACCCGGGTCTCCCATGTGGGTGGCAAAGCCTAAGTCTGTGGGCCATCTTCTGCAGCTTTATCAGGCATGTAAACAGGGAGCTGGAGCAGAAGCAGAGCAGCTGGGCCTTGAACTCGCGTTCTGATATGGATTGCCAGCATTGCAGGTGACAGTTTAAGCTGCTGCACCACAATGTTGGCCCCTTAAGAACAGTTTGAGGCTCACAGCAAAATTGACAGAAAGGCACAGAAATGTCCCATACGCCCCTAGGCCCATACGTGCAGACCCTCCCCCCTTTTCTTTCTTTTCTTCTTTTTTTAGAGATTCATTTATTTATTTTATTACAAAGTCAGATATACAGAGAAGAGGAAAGACAGAGAAGAAGATCTTCCGTCTGATGATTCACTCCCCAAGTGACTGCAACGGCCGGTGCTGCGCCGATCCGGAGCCGGGAACTAGGAACCTCTTCCAGGTCTCCCACGTGGGTGCAGGGTCCCAAAGGATTGGGCCATCCTTGACTGCTTTCCCAGGCCACAAGCAGGGAGCTGGATGGGAAGTGGAGCTGCCGGGATTAGAACCAGCGCCCATATGGGATCCCGGCGTGTTCAAGGCGAGGACTTTAGCCGCTAGGCCACGCCGCCGGGCCCGCCTCTCCCATTTTCAACAGGCACCGCAATGCTACCTTTGCTCTAATTGACGACCCTATTCTGACACTTCAAGCCTATGCGTGTCCATAGTTCACATTGGGTTCATGCTTGGTATTATGTAGACTATGGATTGGGATAAGTGTGTGTGTGATGACGTGTCTCTACAACTAGTGTGACATTTGAGACAGTCTCATTGCCCTAAAAATCTGTGTGCTCTACCCCATTAGCCCTCTCCCCCCACCAGTCCTGCAAGCTGCTCATGTTTTTCCTGCTGTCTCCGTAACATTGCCTTCCCTGAATGTCATGTTCATATAGTTGGAATCATTTGTGTAGCTTTAGCAGTTTCTCTTCTTTCATCTAGTGCTGTGCATTTAACATCCCTTGCCTTGCTTTTTAGTGCTGCATCATATTGCACTGTCTGGACATACCACAGTTTATTTACCCATTGATTTACTGAAGGAAATCTTGGTTGCATCCCTGTTTTGACAGTTATGACTAAAGTTGCCTGAACAGTTGTGTGTAAGTTTTTGTGTGGACACATTTTCAACTCCTTTCAGTAGATGTCGAGGAGTGTAATTGCTTGATCATATGTTAAGTCTATTGAGTTTTGTAATAAGCTGACCAACTGCCTGCCAAAGCAGCTGGTGCAGCATTTTGCATCCCCTGCGGCCATGAATTCCCCTGTTGCTGCATTTCCTTGCCAGCACATGAGGCGGTCAGTCCCCTCATGTTCTCATAAAATAATGTGATATCTGTGACGTATCAACATAATAGGGTTCTGCAAAGCCAATATCATTGTTATGTAAATACCAGGGCAGTTGGAGCAGATTATGAAACATGGAATTAAGGATTATTTGTGGGCAAAAAAGGGAGTTTTCAAAAAATTCCTGAAAAAAAATATGTATCATGAAAAAAGCATGCATATATTTTTAAAAAGTCTTGCATCAGAATATGTTTAACTTTTAATTGCAATTCCACAAGTTTTTTTGCAATGTTTACTCTGCCTGTAAATACACACACACATACACGTGGAACAAACACATAAAATCTGAATACAAATTATTATAACTCGATTTCCTAGAGAATGGAAATACTCCAATGTTCATTTTTCCCAGGGAAATAGTTAAAAGAAGATTGAACAAATGCAAGGTGCTGCTGTTATCAGTGATATTATACCCAAGATGTTGATCCGTTATTCTCCAGAGCCCTTAACGTCGGAACAACAAAGTTCAAGCTAGTGGAGCAGGAAGACCTTGAACTGGACATGGGAGGGCTAGACATCCCTGGACTGAACTGGCAAGGTGGTGAAGGCTACTGGCTTCAGATCCCAGCTCTGTCCCCCACTAGCAGGGCAACTTTCAGCAATTTCTTAACCTCTCTGTACCTCACACTCTTCACCTAAAAAATGAGAACAACCACATCCATCTTCGGGGGCTTCTCATGAGGAATGCATTAGCAGGGCCCAACCCTGAACGCTGGGGCAGTGTGGCTGCTTCCTCTGGCTTCTTGTTCCACTACCCGGTAAGACCTGCAGGGGGCACTCCTGGCTCACTGCCCTCCTCTCTGCAATTCTCCTGCCTGCGTTTCCTGTTGTTCCAAGTGGAAATATCGAGTTTTAAGCCGAGATTGGCATCAAGAGCACTGTTAAAGTCCCACTCAACATCTCAGTCTCTTGGGCCTGGCCCTGTCACCCGAGCCTTGGGACTGACTGCTAGCCTGCCCTTCTCTGTTCTGCCAGGCCGCTGCTCACGTTGGTTCCTCCGTGCCAGGAGCTGGGAGAGAAGAAATCAAACTCCTAGGCAAGAGTGCATTTGCATAGCGCTGGCCCCATTTCCTGGAGGGGGAATCACAGGCCTGGGTGGGGGAAGGAGGGGCAGAAGGCGATTCCAGCCAGCCTCCAGTCAGTCCCAGTTGCCCTGAACCTAGCCTTGCTGACAAGGAAGGAGACCATTCTTTCCCTCCTCTGGGTTACTGATCCTGTGGGTCCCAGACTTTGCCTGTTACCTACCTTCAATTCCGTGTTTATCACTGAGCTTAAACTGAGGTTGAGGAGAAAGAAGGCAACTTTATAATATTTCAATTGCAAATATGTCCCATAGCTGTAATGATAGCAGATGGGGGGATATTAGGGATAGGAGGGTCACTGCAGGGACTCACTGTTGATTTATAGAGAAGCAAATTAGAAAAGGAGCTCATGTTGGGTAATGTGTTTGCTGTGGTTGTAGCTTGGACAGCAGGTGTCCCTTAGCCGGGTGGGGGTGGGGTGGTTTCTTTCCTCCAGCATGCATACCTGCAAACTGCACGCCACACAGTCTTTGACTTGCCGCATCACAGCCTCCACGACAGCCCTGGGGTCAGCCAATCTGGGAAGACTTCCTTGAGCAAGATCCTGAGACTCCTTGGGCAGAAACCCAGAGGTGAGAGAGGAGCACGTTGGGGAAGCTGAGGGATGAGTGAAGGTACGAGGTTAGTGGAGCAAGGAAGCTGGTCTGCAAGACTGTAACCGTTTGTGGAAATTCAAGGGAGAGGGGACCCTAGACAACACACAAGAGAGCAAGAGTGTGGAGGGACTGCGGCAAATGGCAAAGGCTGGAGATGGAGTGAAGTGGGGAGAAGCAGAGCATAACTACAGGACGGACAGAGCCCAGGTTAGGATCCTAGGCCCCAGGGATACGGCAAGCTCCCTGCCCAGCTGTCTGCACCAGAGCAAGAGGGTTGCATGGTTTCTCGAGCCCTGGTCTCTGAGGGTTTATAGGACCGTGTTTGAAAGTTATATGATGCTTAGATGTGGCACAGGACAATCCTTGGCTTTACAGGTCTGGGGTGGATCCCAAGAGAAGGGTCAGGGCCGAGACCAAGGCCTTTGGGCTCCGGGTGGCTGCTTGCATCTTTAAGCCCTGTGGCCTCCTTCCCTTCTCTGTGTTGGCGCTAATGGGATTCCTGCCAATTAAACCCAAATGGAAAGGTGCTAGAGGGACCACCTAGTTTAAGAAATTCATTTTTTAAACTATTGATTTATTTGAAGGACAGTGTGTGTGTGTGTGTGTGTGTGTTGAAAGAGAGAGAGAGATCTTCCATCTGATGTTCGCTCTCCAAATGACCGCATTGGCCAGGGATGGACCAGGCCAAAGCCAGGAGCCAGGAATGAGTCTCCCACATGAGTGGCAGGGAGTCAGTCACTTGGGCCATTACCTGCTGTCTCCAAGGATCACATTAGCAGGAAGCTGGATTGGAAACTGAACAGCTGGGACTCAAACCAAACACTGATATTGAGTATGGGTATCCCAATGGACAGCTTAACCCGCTGTGCCGCCACACCTGCCAGAGTTCTACTTTTTTTCTGAGGAAAGAAGCCTTTAGTAACATAATACATTTCTCCTGATTTTTTTTTTTAATAAAGCTTTGTGTAAACTGCCTTTAAGAAGGTGGTCCATATAAATAATGACCCTTTAGGGACTGAGAACATACCACTCAGTCCATCTTTTGTTCTACCCTCTGTGACCTGAGTCATTTAGCTATAAGCTGAATATCCCTTATTTGACATGTTCGGGACAAGAAGAGTTTTTGGGATTTTTGGAATATTTTCTCTCTCTCTTTCTCTCTCTCTCTCTCTCTCACACACACACAGAGATAGAGATATTGAGATTTTGGGGAAATGGGATCTGAATCTTAACGCAAAATTCACTTATGTTTCACATATGCCTTACACGTGTAGCTTGGAGGTAATTTTATACAATATTTTTAGTGCACCTGATTTTAAGTCTGAGCAGTTATATGAAGTCAAATGTGGAAATTTCCTCTTGTGTCACTTTGTGCTAAAAAAAAATTTCAACTCTTGGAGCATTTTGGATTTTGGATATTTGGGTTATGGATGTCATATCATCTGCCCAGTGCTAATGAAATTTGCTCAGTGATACAGGGCCACGCCAGCGTCCATCCTTTTCAGCCAACTTTGTTGACTGGCAACACGCTGCCTTTTAGGGTTTCTGCCCTGTGTTCCCCATGTCTCCACCTCTCCTTATTCTGCTCTTCCCAGAGAAAGCCCTTCATTCTGCTGCCCAGCCAGAACGGTTACTCACCCCTACTCTCTGCCTACCCCGGTGGAACTCTGATCTCACTGTGAACAGGGAAAAGAGGCCAAAGCTGGAGGGAGTGCGTCACAAAGGAGCCAGGCAGGAGGATGAAAAGCAAATCAAACCAAAACTAGAAGTTGGTGAACAGGGAAAAGAACGCTTTTTTTTCTTTTATTTATTTATTTTGTCTTCTGTCTGATGATTCACTCTCCAAGTGACCGCAATGGCCGGAGCTGCACCGATCCAAAGCCAGGAGCCAGGAGTCTCCTCCCCGGGTCTCCCATGCAGATGTAGGGTCCCAAGACCTTCGCTGTCCTCGACTGCCTTCCCAGGCCATAAGCAGGGAGCTGGATGGGAAGTGGCATCATCGGGATTAGAACTGGCACCCACATGGGATCCCAGTGCGTGCAAGGCGAGGACCCCAACCACTAGGCTACCATGCCAGGCCTGGAAAAGAAGGTTTTCAAAGAAAGAGAAGACTTCTGTCAGCCGGTGTGGTGGGCATCCGATGTCGTAACCGTGATTTCTCATGCCGGTATGTGCTCTGCAGTCATAGCCTGAGGTTGCTATGGAAGATGATGCTGAAGCTGTGGAAATCACCCCGTGACCAGCCTTGGCATCCAGCACGTGTGCATTCAAATCCCAAAACCAACACTTTCTAGCTTTGGCCCTATAGGCCAGCCAGGTTAAACTCTTTGAACCTCAGGTTCCCATCTTAAGATCTATTCTGCAGAGTAAATACTCACAAATAGTAATTTCTGGGCCTGGCGTGGTAGCCTAGTGGCTAAAGTCCTCGCCTTACATGCACTGAGATCTCAATTGGATGCTGGTTTGTGTCCCGGCTGCTCCATCTCCCTGCGTGTGGCCTGGGAAAGCAGTGGAGGATGGCTGAAAGCCTTGGGACCCTGCACCTGCGTGCAAGACCCAGAAGAAGCTCCTGGCTCCTGAATCTGGCTACAGATTGCCCCAGTTCTGGCCATTGTGGCCACTTGGGGAGTGAACCAGCAGACAGAAGATCTTTCTCTCTTTGTCTGCTTCTCTCTGTGTATCTGTTTTCCCAATAGAGATAAATAAATCTTTTTAAAAAATTCTTGTTTCCTATGGCTTCAGCAATAGTTTCCTACTGGGCTTCTATTGACTGCTGTAGAACTTTTGCTTAGCAAATAAATAAATAAAATAGAATAAAATAAGATAAAATAAAAACTGACATTCAACATGCACAAAATATAGATGTATATATCTTATGTATGTAAGATGTTTATATCTTTTTTTTAGAGATTTATTTATTTTATTACAAAGTCAGATATACAGAGAGGAGGAGAGAGAGAGAGGAAGAACTTCCATCTGATGATTCACTCCCCAAGAGACCGCAACGGCCAGTGCTGCACCGATCCGAAGCCAGGAGCCTGGAACCTCTTCCGGGTCTCCCACGCGGGTGCAGGGTCCCAAATCCTTGGGCCGTCCTTGACTGCTTTCCCAGGCCACAAGCAGGGAGCTGGATGGGAAGTGGAGCTGCCGGGATTAGAACCGGTGCCCATATGGGATCCTGGCACGTTCAAGGTGAGGACTTTAGCCGCTAGGTCACGCTGCCGGGCCCAAGATGTTTATATCTTAAAAACACATAACTTATATATAAAATACATATCTCATAAATACCTTATAAAATCTTATAAAAGATAAAAAAATTATAAACTATAATTCTCAGGGTAAAAAATTTTAACTCTTTCAAAACTGAAATTTAGAGTGATATTGAAGCTATCTGTATACTTTTTCCACAATCTTCTTCTGTTTCTACACTGGACTGTTCAAACCTGGGACTGGTGGTGTGGCACAGCAAGCTAAGCTGCTGCTTGTGACGCTGGCATTGCGTATGAACGCCAGTTCAAGCCCCAGTACTGTTTCCTACCTGTTTCCCTGCCAAGGTGCTGGGAAAGGGCCAAGTGCCTAGACCCCTGCCACCCATGTAGAGTAACCTGGGTGGAGTTTATGGCCCAGCACCTGGCACTGCACCATTTGAGAGATGAACCAAAGGATAGATAGCCTCTCTCTCTCTCATTCTGTCTCTCTTCTCTCTCTGTAACTCTCCCTTTCAAATAAACACACTCTTTTTTAAATGTTAAAGAAAAAAGGCATGTGTAAATCCAAGTTGCTTGATTGCATCCCACCCACTCCCTCTCTGACTCTTACATCTGTGGAAACGGACCGTTTGGAAGGAGTTTTTTTTGGCTTTTTGCTCTTCACCAGTAGCTGCCTCTTGCTGTTCCTGCCCTTGCACTGTCCTCCCCTCCCTCTTGAGAGGCGTGTCCTAACTGTTGAACAGGACAGCTGGGACTGTGACCTGTAAGCAAGGGACACCTCTGGGGGGTTTTGAGACCAGAGCACAGGGGTGGATGCAATGCAACAGGTTGCCTCTTGGTTTGAGACTGGGGAGAAGAGGGAAGGGTGGGGGCAGGTCTCAGCTTGGTGGTGACCTTCCTGACCCTGGTACAGGTCATGGCAATGAGCAAAAGACATCCTAGAGAGATTTAACAAGGGAGGATGTGACAGAATTTGGTGGCACAACAGACATATCAGGGGATAGGGCATGGGGCAAGGGTGAAGTGTCACTTCCAGTCTGACTGACCAGGAGTAACACAGACATGATGCTATCACGCGCATTCTCAGCTGCAGGGTGGAGGATGAGGAGTTCTGCAACTGGAAGTGGAAATGCCCCGAGGGCAACTAGAACCACAGTCGTGGCCCTTTCAAGAGGCTGTGGTGCTGAGGATGGAGATTTGGGCATCACTTGGAAATGGCAGTTGAGGGGCCAGCGTGGTAGCACATCAGGCTAATCTTTTTTATTATTACTATTTATTATTTTTTATTTTTTTTAATCACAAAGTCAGATATACGGAGAGGAGGAGAGACAGAGAGGAAGATCTTCCATCTGATGGTTCACTCGCCAAGTGACCGCAACGGCCGGTGCTGCACCGATCCGAAGCCAGAAGCCAGGAACTTCTTCCAGCCTCCCACGCAGGTGCAGGGTCCCAAGACTTGAGGCTGTCCTTGATTGCTTTCCCAGGCCATAAGCAGGGAGCTGGATGGGAAGCAGGGCTGCCGGGATTAGAATCGGTGCCCATATGGGATCTCGGCGCTTTCAAAGTGAGGACTTTAGCTGTTAGGTCACCACACCAAATACCAGGCTAATCTTCTGAGTGTCGCATCAGCATTCCATATGGGCTCAAGTTCATGTTCCGACTGTTCCACTTCCCATCCAGCCCCCTGATTGTGGCGTGGGAAAGCATTCGAGAACAACTGAAGGCCTTGGGACCCTGCACCCACTTGGGACACCTGAAAGAAGCTCCTGGCTCCTGCCTTTGGATTAGCTCAGCTCTGGCTGTTGTGGACATTTGGGGAGTGAACCAGCAGATGGAAGACCTTCTCTCTATCTTCCCTCCTCTCTCTGTAATATGTACTTTTCAAATAAAAATAAATTAATCTTAAAAAAGAAATGACAGTTGGAGCTGTATGAGTGACAAAGGGTCAGGGAACAAGACATAGAAAGAGAAGATGAAACTGGATCTAGACATTGGGAGAGGAGGTGGCCTTAGGTTTGGCTGCACATGTGCAGTGGAACTAGAGGGGGTGGAAGGGCACGAGGGCCAGGTTATAACTCGCCTTCTGTTCCATGTTCAGGAACTTGGAACTGACCTACAGCAAACTGACAGTTACTAGAGATTCTAAACTGGGAAATGGCACGTCAGATTTGTGTTCCAGAGAGAGATACATTAATGGCACTTCGTTTTATGTAAGGGAATCTGTGATCTGAAGGATTATGAGAGTTGATAATGACTGGGGGCCGAAGGGACAGTCAGAAGGCTGCTGCAGCTGCCCTGGTGAGATGGGATGGTGTCCCAGCCACCTGCAGTGGTCATGGAAAGAAAGGCAGCAGTGGTCTGGTGACTGGGAAAGTAGCTGCATGGGTTACGTGAGCAAGATACGGGGAAGAAGAATGAAGAATCCAGGGGGGTTGCTGTGTTTCTGGTTGGGGGATGGTTGTATGCCCATAGCAGTAGAGAATAAACAAACAGCAGCTCTCCTGTGGGAAAGATGACATATTAAACTTAGATCTGTTGAGTTTGAAATGGACTTGCAGATACTGGAGATGTCAACACACGAGCAGGAGTCAAAGAAAAATGCATAACGTTTTTTGGAAAAAATACTAAGTGCACAAGAAGGTTGCTAGTGATTCTGTAAGTCCTTGCCGTTCTTCAGTTACTTGTCTCTGGTGTGCTTCATATTTACTTTGGAATTAAAAATATTTTCTTACAGAAAAGGCACAGTTACACGCACATACAGATCTTCCGTCCACCGGTTCACTCCTCAGATGGCCTCAACGGCCAGGGCCTGAGGCGGGCTGAAGCCAGGAGTTAGGCACTTCCTCTGAGTCTTGCATGTGACTGGCAGGGGCCAACACATGGGCCATTTTCCACTGTGCTTCTCAGGCCATTGGCAGGGAACTGGATCAGAAGTGGAGCAGCCAGGACACTAACTGGCACCCATATGGGATGTCGGCATTGCACTTAGTAACTTTACCTGATACAATGCAACCCTGGCCCCTTATTTTGGAATTTGATCACAGGCTCTATATATTTTTTGTCTGTGAATGTCGGGACTGTGTTTTCCTTTAGGGGTCCCTTAGCTGTCCGGTTCCTTGTCATATTATTCCTATAATCTTCCAGGTCTTTTTTTTTTTTAGATTTGCTTATTTTCATTGAAGACACAGATCATAATTGTGCAGAGAAGGAGAGACAGAAAAATCTTGTGTCTGCTGATTCAGTCCCTAAGTGGCCGCAAGGGCTGGAGCTGAGCTGATCCAAAACCAGAAGTCAGGAACTTTTTCCAGGTCTCCCACATGGATTCAAGGTTTTGGACCATTCTCCACTGCTTTTCCAGGCCATAAACAAAGAGCTGGATGGGAAGTGGAGCAGTTGGAACACAAACCAGTGCTCATATGGGATACCAGCACTTGGAGCTGGAGTATTAGCCAGTTGAGCCATTGCACCAGCTCGTGGTATTGGGGTTTTGAAGAAAAGTTAGGACACAGTTTCTAGGACATTCTTTTGTTTATATTGTACTTTTTTTTTTCCTTTCTGGATAAAGTTTTCAAAAGAATAACCCATAGAAGAATGGAAATGCAGTTGCAAGTTTACTTTATGCAAAGAGCTTTGAAATCTATGCATTGCTTTTCATAACACACATTTCTATTAATTTCTTGAAAATCCCTTAAATTCTCTGATGTTTTCTCACTTTCTAATGGTAACTCTGGTTCCCATCTTGATCATTCTTCTGCCACTGCTTTCAAATCAGTAGTGATACTTTTCATTGCCAAGTTCAAGGTCTGCTCTCTGCACCTGCTGCAGCAGCCCGGCTCCTCCCCCGGCCTCCCTGCAGCTATGCATGACCTCACAGTTCTCTTGATTCCCTACATCTGAGACCCTGTGAATTCAGAAACCCTCTTCCTTTGCTCATCATCCTATTACATTAGTCTCAAAGTCTTTTAGCTTGTTTGATTTTTCTGTACTTGAATCCCTTTTCTCTGCCCACATCTCACTGTGACCCCCACACTGATCTGTGCTGTTACTGCAATGACTTTCTGTTACTATTTCTCCTAGAGTCAAACCGTCTTGTTCACCTGCTGAAGTCCTGCTGTGCCCTTGTCTCCCTGCTGCCCACGAAGTTTCCGTTCCTCTCCATCGCCTATGGAAACTCTGGCCTGGCCTTGGAAGGGGTCTCTACCCGGGTGTCTCCCATCCCAACTCCCCTGACCTCCATCCAGTCCTTCCTTCTTTGAAATGTATTTTTACCTATTTTAGAGCTTTTGGAGATTAAGTTAAACTTCCTAGTTTCTTTGTTTTGTGCACTTGGTTTTCTGTCAACTGAATATGGTTAACACTGATTAATGTCTATGATGAACAAGAATGAGGACTTCCCCCACCTCTTCCTTAATAAGTGTCCAAGAGATAAGTTTATGGATAAAGGCCTATCGGAAAATGGTGCAGGGAATGTGAGAAGTCCCAACAAGGTTGAGAACCACAGATTTGGTCGTCAGTCCAGTGGAATAATTTCTTGCTGTGCCCCGGGGCCTTTGCTTGTGCAGCTCCTTCTGCCTTCAGCGTCCTGCCCGTCACCTCCCAGGAGCTGGCTTCTCTGCATCCTCTACAGTCTCTGTCTGCCTACCTCTACTGGGCGCGCGCTAGGTGGAGCGACTTTCCCTTTCCACAGCCCTGGAACGCCTCCTTGCTCTCCGCCTTGCCAGGGGCTTCTCTTTCCTTCCCCATCGCCCGCTGCAGGTGTGCAGCTCGCATCCGGTACTCGGAAACTACCAACACGCAGGTAGCGCTGCAAGGTGCACCCGCTTCCCGCTCCCGGGCGCCGCCCCGAGCGCAGCCGGCAGGGCCCCTGGGCGCGCCCTCAACTCGTCCCTACCCCACGGAGCCCGTCCCAGGACCGCCCCGCGGCTGCGCTCGCGCCCCCGTCTCCGACGCGGCCGCCTCCCGCTGCTGCCCTCTCTCTCTCTCCCTGTGGTCGTGCCAGCTCGGCTCCTATCGCCCGGTATCGTCTCTCCATCTCGCGTGCCCCAGGACTCTGTCTGGGTCTCTATCTTCCACTCTTTCTGCGCCTCCATCTGTCTGGGTCTCCGCTTCCTTACCCCCTCCGCCCCGCCCCTCGCCCCCTTGCCGCCAATCGTGGTCGCTCGAGCCTGGCGCTCCACTCTCCCATTGGTCCGTCCGGAGCCCCCCGCCCCAGCCCGCCCGGCCCCCCACCCCCCGCGGGCCCCTCCATTCACACAAAGTTTGGCTCCGGCACTGCGGAGGGAGGGGGCGGCCCGGCCCGGCCCAGCTCTGCCCCCGGCCGGTCCGACCCCGGCCCCGGCCCCCGGACAAGCCCTTATCTGATCCCAGCTCCGGGTTTAAGACTCTTGGCCCTGCCGGTCGCACAGCTCGGCTCCTCACTCCTGACTGCCCCTTCCGTCCATCTGTCCCGCTGCCTCACGGCCCATCCGAGGGACCCTTCCGCCTCGGACCAAGGTAAGACCTTGACCCTGTTGCAGGAGTGCTTTCGCCCCTGCCGCAGCCCTGTCCACTTTGGCTCTGCAGACACAGTGAGGCCCCCAGCTCCTTGGCCCCTATTCTGCCCAGCGTCAGCGAAGGGTCCTGCCCTCTGACCTCCTGAGCTTAGCAACCGCAAACAGATCCTTCTGGAAAGGTCACTTCACCACTCGAACTCCACCCCAGGCTGGTCACCTCAGCCCTTTAACACAGGAAGGGGCTTTCCCCATCCCAGACCTGCAGGTGCATCAGGGCTCCCTAAGTCACTGCCACTGATCACCACACACAGCCATGCAGATGCACATCCGCCCAGGGCACAGTGCCCCCTCTACCAAGATGAGCAGGTTGCTCCCATGCCCGGCTCCTTCCCTCTCCTCTAACACAGTGCCCCCCACACAGTGACACCTGCGAATTACCAAGTCACACACAGCAGAGGGAATGAGGGGGGAAATGTATCGTAATAGCTTGGCTTAGGGAGCTGCAGCTGGCCCTGCATCCCACTCGCTTACTTCCCTCCTTCTGACTTGGACCCTGCTTCAAGACACCCCTGCCCATCACCCAGTCCTGCCTCAGCTCCTTTCCCCTGAGACCCCCAGGAGGAGAGGAGCTGGGCCACCTCTGTGAGCTTCTGATGGTAGCCGGGAATCTGCAGCTTCACCCTCAAGCTGGATGCCACTTCTCATGCTATTCCCTCCTTCTACCCTCCCTCTGGCCTCCCCGTACCAGGAACTAAGCAGGGACACTTGTGTTAGGAAAGAGATGAAGCTTGAAACTGCCTTCTTTGGTGGGGAGGAGAATTGAGTCCCAGAATGGATAGAAGGGCAAAACTAGGAGTGTGTAGGGCTGGGGATTCTGGGATCTTGAGGTTTCTTTCTGGTCAATGAAGTGGCCCAAGCTGTTTGAGGAAGTGGGAAGTGGGAGTGGGGCAGCTGGTGCCCGGACCCCAAAAGTCCAATTGCGTTGCTTATCAATGCAAATTCTGACTTGAGGCAATGTTGGAATTTTATTTCTTCTTATTGGGACTGCTTTAAGCAGCCTGGATGGGAAGATTTTGTGCTCTCCTAGGGTGGTGGGGTGACCTTCCTCAGAGGTACTGAAAGTGAGTGTTGAGAAACCCACCGAGAGCCACCACGATGTGCGATCTAGTTTCATCCTGAAGCAGTCTTCCTAATGTTCAAGGAGTTTTGAGCATGTTCCTGGTTCCATCCTGTGCCAAGGGGTGGGGTTCCTAGTTCTTCGGGGTGTACACTGAGTAGGAGGGGAGATCAAGTTTGGAAGGAACCAGGTGTTCTGGCTCCTGGTTGGCTCTTTAGGGACGAGGAAATAGTGGAGGAGGGGCGAAGGGCGGCATCATGCCAGAGAGAGATCCAGGGCTGGATTGTAGAGGCAATAGGCCTGGCCCAGGCGGTGCCAACTCCTTTGGCCCACATCCCCCCACCCAATCAGTCCTTTGGTAGTGGTGAGGGAGGGAGAGAGGGAGGAGGGGGAGATGGGGGTGATCTGGGCCAGTCCAGCCTCCCAAAGCCCTTGCCAACCTGGGTCCTGAAAGGAGCTGCTGTTTTCTGAGCCATCCCCCCCACCCCCTACCCAGTGCCCAGAGCAGCCAAGTTGTCTCAGCGGATATCAAATAGCAATGACTCCACTGGCCTGGGTTGGAGCGGTTGGTGAGGGGATGGGGGTTAGGAGTATGGTCCCATTCCTTCTGTGGCTCTAATGCAGAATCTTCCTGCTGCCCCCTAACCTGTCCCCCAGGCACCTACCCCAGCCAAGTCAATGGACGCAGGTGTTCAGGTGGGTGGGTGAGTTGTCTGCCCACTGGCATTCCTCATCTGTGCCACAGTGCATAAACTCCGGGACAGCTCCAGCTCTGCTGCCTTAGGCAGGGGTCTTCCTTCCCTTGTCCTACCTATGGGACCAGAAAAGTTGGAATGCCTGGATCTGGGTGGGCTCTGAAGAAGTTTTCTGCAGTCACCCTGGGATTAGTGGACCAGCAGCTTTGATTGGATTATGCAGAAAGAACCATTTCCTCGAAGGAGATTCCTGGGCCTCCCAGGAGAAGGTAGACAGAAGCCCCCAGTGCTGGAGGAGAGAGGAAGAGATAGTAGGCAACGGAACCCCTAAGTTTTCCTGCCAAAGGTTATTTAGGACAGAAGAAAAAAAACTTCACTCTCCCTCCCCTCCCCGGCCTAGATTCTTCTCTTGCCTGACTGGTCAGTGCTACTGCCCAGGCTAAGGCCAAAACTGTCCAGGACAGCAGTGAGGCCCTGGAGAGGGAGTAGAGAGAAGCTAGATTCCAAGGCACACCACTGAGAGGAGCCTGCAGAAAGATTGGAGAGAAAAAGGGAGATGTGGGATCCAAGTGTTTTAGCACCCAATCTTTGGAGGAGGGGGTTTGGCTGGGGCAGCCCCTGTGTCACCTCAGTCTCTCCCAGGAGTCTGAAGCTTGTCTGCCTTCATCTGGGCTTCATCTCCTTGTTGTCAACTGTTCTTAATGGGAAGAGTGCATCTGGGTGGGCCCTCTCCATCCCCTCCCCCATCAGAACCTTGAAAGGGCAAAGAGAAAGGGATTGTAGGAAAAACCCTCCCGTGGGTGGGTGCCAGCTGGGAGCCTGGATTTGAAGTGGTGGGGGGAGGGAGGGGCTGTCCTTGGAATGTGGCAGAGAAGGAAGAACTCAACTGTCTGGCCTGGACAAAGGGGCTGGAGAAGCAGATGCTTGGGAGAGCTGAATCAGCCATGGAGGCCTCTGAGGCGGTGTAACATGGGAGGGATGGAAAAGGCCATCAAAGTCTTGGGGAAGGATAGGGTGAGGCTGTGAGGGCACAGACTAGAACGTGTCTCCTAAAAGGGGAGGCATCTGAAATGAGGACTGGAAAAGAAAGGGAGACAACCTTCTGGAAGCGACACACAGGTCACACACACACACACACACACACACACACACACACACGACTGATAAAATCAAAAGCATTCCCCCAAAGCCCCCAAACCAAACCAAAACAAAAAACCATCAGGCAGGTTTCTAGGAGGAGTTCCGACACTCTAAAGTTGGGACATTGTGACATCTTCCAGGGTCCCCCTGGCTGGCTGGTGCCAGCCTCCCTTACAGCCCCAGACCCATTTCTTCTCTGAGACAGTGGCTCAGGGCATGACCCTGTTCGTACCACTTTGTGGCTGTGCAGGTCTCCTCTCCCTTCCAGTGGGGTTAACAATGAGGATTAGAAGAGTCAATATTTATAAAGGGCCTGGCGTAGAAAAAAAATGCAGTTGTGGTGTGTTGCACTTCTTCCACCTCCTGACTGCATCTGCCCTGTCATCGTTCCTGCTTCTAGGCCTTGGCCCTGCCCCTCCACTGCGGTTTTTGTGAGACTCCATGCCGGCCTCTCTCCTTATATGTTCCTGCAGTTGGGGAGGTGTGGTCAGATAGTTTCAGATGAGGCTCCTGGCTTTAACAGGCTGGCCCGCACCTGAGGCAGGTTCTCCACACTGCCCTTCCTGCTTCCCCCTCCCCCTTCTTTACGTGGGTTTTCACCAAACAGGTGCTCTGTTTTCAATATCGTTTCAATAAATGTGAACTGACCCAGCCAAGTGTTACCCAAATAACCTCTTCCCCTTCCCCGCTCTGCCTCCTCCATGGCCTTGCCATTCTTGCTCCTGACGGCTTTGCCGCGCAAGTTTCCCAAGGTGTGTGGACCCTCCTCTCCTGTCCCCAGGCCAACCTGAGTATCCCATCAGCCTGGTGTCCATGGCAACCTCCTTCATGTCCTCCCTGACTCCAGTCTTTCTGTGTCTTTGATCCCTTCCCCTTTCTTCACTGTGGGATTATCCTTGGAGTTGTCTTTATGAAGCACCTGTTGCATCCTGCCCCTTCCCTAGCCAGTCACTCCTGCTGGCATCAGTCTTGCCCATCGCGCTCAACCTTTCCTCCCAGTACCCCCATCTTTTGGGACTACATGTTTCAGGCCTCTCTCCAGGAATTGTGTGCAGTGGCAGCCTCTGACCCTCATGCAGGCCAGTCCAGCGCCCACTCTGCCAGCCTGTCTCCAGCCACCTGCTGCTCTCTGCTGTGCTGCTCATCTCCTTTGTTGATGACTTTGCTCAGGATGTTCCTGGCATGGTGGTGCTGATGGTAACATCTTGTTTTCCTCATTAGCCTGTGGGATCTTCTAGGTTAGGGTGTGGTCATGCTCCTGTCAGATTGGGGACTGCCTAAAGCAGAAGACATATCTTCTCTCCTTGGACCTCTGAGCATCCAGTAAAGGGTTTTTGGCTCCTGGACACGAAGTGGCTCCATGGTACACAGATGAGCAACTATTGTGCTTGCTCATGCTGATGGGAGGACCCTGGCTTTAGAAGCTTTTGGGAGTGTCTTGCCCTAGGACCCTAGGAAGGTTCTGTTGCCAAGCTCTCCAGGGGTAAGGTAAGATTCTATGTCCCAACTCTAGGAAACCTCAAGAGCCACTCTTCTATCTGCTGCTCTTTTCAGCAGAGATGACCTCTCTCTGAGACTGCAAGCAGCACTAGAATCTCCTGTTTCCAACGTAAGAAACCAGTACACATAGCTAGCCCCTGCACATCCTGTCTCTTGTCACCAGGGAGTTCAACTCCAGCCCCATGCTGAGTTTGTCAGCAGGTGTCTGTAGCAGAAGAAAAAGGTTAAGGCCAGAGTCTGGTCTTGGATAGTTCCATCATTGTGAACAAACCTCTAATCCAGAAGCTTGCAGGGTGGGAGACAAATAGGGGTTCTCCCAAGTGGGGTGTAGGCTCGTGCTCTCTCTGTTGTCCCTTCAGTCTCACTTCAGATCCCAGTCTCAACAAGCATATCTAGGCACATCTTCCCTCCCCATATCTGAACCTCCCCAGTGGACTCTGATGAAAGAGATGATGGGCAGTTGGTGGGAGGAGAGGGGATAGTTGGGCCAGATAGTGGTTCCCAAGCTTCTTGATCTCAGAACTTTGTTATATGTTTAAAACTCACCTAAGACTCCAAAGAGCTTTTTTTGTATGCGTTATATCTACTGACATTTACCATGTAAGAAAGGAACATGGAGAATACTTAATTATGGGTTCACTTATGAATAACAATAACAAACCACTGCAGATAAGCCAAAAAAGATACAATTAAAACGAAAGATGTTTTCCAAAACAAGCAAGCGAAGAAGCCAATGAAACATCTAATAAGAAGAGTGACATTTTCTTCTATGTTTACGCCACTTTTTAAGGTCTGATTTAGTGAAAGGCAGCTGGCATCTGCTTTTGCATTTAGTATGTTGCACTTGCATCTGTCATATTGTTCTGGACAACTCCACAGAACATTCAGGAAATAATGAAAATGAAAAAGGGGAGCTAATGTGCTGTTGGTATTATTATGAAAGTACATTTGGGGGCTCAGCACGGTAACCTAGCAGCTAAGGTCCTCGCCTCGCCGTGCATGGGCCAGAATCCCACATGGGGCTGGTTCTAATTCCGGATGCTCCACTTCCCATCCAGCTCCCTGCTTGTGGCCTGGGAAAGCAGTGGAGGATGATGGCCCAATGCCTTGGAACCCTGCAATCGTATGGGAGACCTAGAAGAGGCTCTTGGCTCCTGGCTTTGGGTCAGCTCAGCTCCGGCTGTTGCGGCCACTTGGGGAGTGAATCATCAGACAGAATATCTTCCTGTCTATCTTTCCTCCTCTATGTATATCTGACTTTCCAATAAAAGAAATCTTTAAAGAAAAAAGGTACATTTGACCTCACAAACTTCTGAAAGGAATCTATGGAACCCACAGGGTTCCTGGACCATAGTTTGAGAACTGCTAGTCTAGAGGAACCTTAGAAAGAATTTTTTAAAAACCTGGAACACTCTGAATATTGTGGTTGATGCCCCTCATCCAACCATGCTCTTTTTTTTTTTTTAGATTTACTTATTTTTTATCGCCATGCTTCAGTTTCTCATCTGTAAGATGGCACTTTACACTGAACACTGCCTTTATTTTTTTAAAGAGTTGTTGAGAATTAAATGACACAAGCTAGAAAGATACTCAGCAGAAACTCAGTAACATGGGCTCTGGTTAAGTTCCAGGGCCTTGCCCCATGTACTGGAAGGCAGGAATGCAGAGACGCATCTTGGATCAGCCAAGGAAGCGTCACCTACACAGTGTCCTAGGGAAGCTGAATAACTCCCCACCCTGTGCTCTTTTCATCAGCACCAACAGCGCTTAGGGAGGTCCTGAGAGGGAAAATGCCTCAGTCCCTGGTGAGCCATGCAAGACCCCCAGCAGGAGGCCTTAATGGCAGGGTGCAGGGAGACATCACCAGCAGCTGTGGAGAGGAAAGCACGTGGCAAAGCCTTCCGTAGCAGAGGTTGTCCTGCCTTGAGGGAGCAGTTCTATCAGTGGTGGCCCTTTCTCCTGGGTTTACTGACCCAGGGTAGAGGAAGCCTGAGATGAGACAACACTGCATCCCAGAGGGTGCCTAGTCCCTGTTCCCCGCCCCCCCCGCCAGCCCCTTCCCCATCAATCACTGATCATCACCCTCCCCTCAACTCTCATCTGACTCCAGACCTTGGAGCCCACTCTGGGGATCTTAGGTCCCATGCTGCCCTTTGTGTGCGCTGCATAGGGCAGGACATGGTACCTTGGGAACAGCTGCTGGAGACCCCAAAGTGAGAGAAGATATCTCCTCCCTCAGTGGGAAGGCGGAAGGCAGATGTGGAAAGCAGGTGCACACAGTGGGGAAGAGATGACCCTAACTCCTGGGACCTCCTGCCAAATTCTCCTGAGCTGAGCTGCCTGTTTGCACCTGACTCGGTGCAGTCCAGCTCCGTGGCAGAGTCCACACTGGCAGAGCAGCCTTGTCCTCCACCACTCCTCCCTGCTACTCCTGCTGTGGTTTCTCTAGTCTCCATAATCACAGCAATGGAGGTCTCCCAATAGGAAGGAGGAGGCACTCAAAAAACTCCAAAGACCCTTAAATTCTGAGCAGACCCTTCTCTGAATTCTGGCAGTTCCGATTCCCCGCATTCTCAAGCTTGACAACTCTGAGAAACAGTCCCACCCACAGGAGATCTTACTTCCTTCAGCTCCATTTTATTTTCCCTTCCTACTCGCACAGTTCCTCTGAACAACTGGCAAAACGGAGGCAGAAAGTGGGTGGGCTCAGACTGCCCACCCACCTCTCTTGAGAGCCCAGCCCAGGATTCAGGGGCCTGGCCTCCTACAGCCCCTCCTCCTCCTTCCAGCCTGTCTCTGTGGCCCTTCTCCACTGGGAGGGTCCCTTATGGGGGTGAATGACAGGTTCGGGGGCTGCAGGCTGGGCTCCCTCCTCTGGCTCCTGGGCAGTGCTCTCCAGTGGAGCTCCTGTGGGCACAGATCTCCTCAGCCTCAGCCCTGTCCCACCCCCATCTCCTGCTGCCAGCAGCCCCCCAGCTCCCACCCCTGGGCTGTGGGACAGGGAGAGGGCTGAGGGGCTGGCTCTGCATACTAATGTCCTGCTCATTGTCAAAGCCCCTTTGTGCCAGAGAGCTCCATTGAGGCGGCTCTGGGGCGGGCACAATGGGGGCTCTGTCCCTGAGTTCCCCCAAACAGTCACCTGCTTTCAGAGCCTACCCCCCACTACCCTCCACCCGCCCCAGTGTCCGGAGGGCCCAGAGAACGTGGAGGAGGGGGGACGGGGAGTGGGCCCAGGGCCAGAGGGGATGGGCAGGAGGCGACCCCCCTCCCCCCACCTTTCCAGACAAGCTGGGAAGATGGGCCTTTGATGGACCAGGCTGTGGAGGGCACAGGAGGGAAGTAGCCTGGCTCTCAGGGGGTGGGTCTGTATGTGGAAGAAGGAATGCAGGCTCTGTGGGGCCCAGAAGGGAAGGGGCCCTCAGCCTGCCCACTCCTCGTTCCATACGCCCAGCCCCTTGGACCTGTGGCTGCCCACCCCCTCTTGGGCTCATATATGCAGAGACACACAAGCACACACTCATGTATGCAGCCCCACACGCGGCTCCCAGACGCATGCCTGGGTGGATGTGCCCAGACACAACACGCCTGGCCAGGCGCATGGACCTGCACGTTCACATCCCCACCCACTGGCATCTGCCCCTGTGCACCTGACACCCCCTCCACCCCCCTACCCTGTTCTCTTTTGCATTCCCTCCGGCGGCCACAGGCATGGCAGCACCCCCCTCATGCCCTGGCTGCCCTCCGCTGCTTTGACACAGGTTATAACAAGTTTGCACTTGTTGTGACCTCAAGAATGTGGCCCTGGGGCGGAGAATGTTCCATTGCCCCAGACTGCATCTGCTTATACGTTAACCATGGGCACAGCCTCTACTGAACTCTGAGTATGCTGCCCTGGCACCAGCTCCATCGTGGGGCGTGATGGGTGGGCCAGGACCCCTGCCCCAGAGCTGAGTCAGGCGCTCCGGAAGGATGCTTGACGATCACATCCAGCAGCTGGCCTAATGCACCGGAACACAACCCCACCCCCAGTGGCCTGGTGAGGTTGAGGAGATGGGACGGTTCTGAGAGGCAGATGGTTCCAAGTCTGGGACCAGAATAGCGACCTTTTGCCTCTCTCTCTATGTATTTACTTTTTCCTTCTAGCTGCCTCTTGGCTCCAGTCGGATGGCTCCCTCCACTGTTGTGTAGAATTTTTACAGAACTTATGTTTTAACCCCCTCCCTTGGGAAAGAGTGGGAGCAAAACAGCAGCTATAGGGACCTTAAGTAGACTAGTGAGTCTGGAAGGAACCTTGAAAGATCATCTTGCCCCTTTCGCTGCCTATAGGCATGGTGAGCCTAGCATCTTTCACTTTCCACTTTCACACCAGCCCCATCCCTTAGGTCTAGTGTGGCTCTCTGCCTCCAAGTCTCCCTCCAAGTGCTTGCCTGAGGTGTAAGTTCTGCCCTTCCTGCTGCACCCAGGCAGTTAGTTACTGCGGGCTGGAAGGCAGTTGGGACCCCATCTCTCTTATCACCCCTCCCTGATTTGTCTTTTTGAGGGAGAAATGTGGGTAGAAGGTAAAAGGAAATTGGGATAGAGAGATTATCTTCTTGGGTGACGATGGATGCCCTCACACATCCTGGGGGGAGCAAGGGCTCAGGGTCTGCAGCCCCAAGAAGGACAGGAGTTGAGAGGACACCTGCAGGCAGAATGAGTCAACTCCCCAGATGTGAATGATAGGTACAGAGCACCCCTAGGCCTTCACCAAGACTGCAGAGGAAAATATTGCTTGGGTAGCAGCAGGTATACGTTCTGACACAATCTACTAGGAAGTAAAGAGGAGGAATTAGAAGAGGTGCAGAACCCACTTTATCTCATGAGAAGTCCCCTGTCAGTTACCTATGGAACAAAGGCTGGTGGCCTGGAGATCTTGGCAGTGACTTCCAGAGCTGTCATGGGCTGTGGAATTTCCAATTCTCAAAGGAACTCCTTTGCCTGTTTTTACAGCCTCCAGCCAAAGCATCCCTGAATCTGTGCCCTGCCTGTGGACCTCACTCATTACTGACTTTCTCCTCTAATTCTTCCCGTTGGCATAGTTTTTTTTTTTTGCCAGCTGCTACAGGAGAGTGAAACCTGTGAGGTGGGAGGCCCAAAGTGGACATATCCTGGGCTGGGCCTGGGAATGGGCAAGGGGAAGGGCTCCACGGGTAGCATTTCACCATTGGCTTGACACCAGCTGGCACAGCAGGAACCCAAGCAAAACAAGGGATCTGGTAAGCAGAAGAGAGAAATCGGGCTGAGGAAGAAGGCCAGTGTTACTGCTTGGCTTCTGACCCCAAATGATACGTCCTCCAAGCTAGCCGGGTGATCTGGGGAAGTTACTGGCCATTTCTAGGCCCTGACTTCCCTCTTTGATGACACAGGGAAGTTGAAGGGGATACAGGTGCAGGGTTTTGCCCATGTTCAATCTTGGCCACGATGCAGTAGTGAGGGAGGGCACAGACATTTTGGGTTCAGCAGGTTCACCCACAGTGCCAGCTCTTTCTAGTAGTCTCCCCAGGCAGGTCAGCTGATGTCTCCAAGTCTTGCTTCCATATCCTTAATATAAAGACAACGCTGGAACCGGCCCTCAAGTGGGGATAGAACGATGCGTGTAACAGTTTGCACAGCACCTGCCATCTGCAACATGGTTGGGGCTGAGATAGTGTTTGTGGTTCCAGAGGAGCCCAGAGGCTCCAATCAGTTCACACTGGGGCTGGGACAGAGTTCTGGCTGTATGGAGCTATGGTGCAGCACTCACCAGTAGGAACTGGAACTGGGAGCAAATGTGACGTGACCCATGCCATCCTGGGGTCAGTGTGTGCTGAGCTCGTGAACCCTTGGGGCAGGGGATCTGGCAGGGCTCATGTCGCCTGACCCGGGTCCTGGGGTCTGCCTGCGAGGGGCTTCCCAGGTTGTGAACTCTGAGTGTGGGGAATCTGGAGGTACTTGGATAAGGTTGGGGATGGAGGCTTCTAGAAAGACTTTCCAGGGAAAGTGACATCTCGGCTGAGGCTTGAGGAGGTTGATTATGAGAAGTTGGAGGGGAAGTATATTCCATGGAAGAGGGCCCATGATTGGCAAAGAAGTGCTGGTGACAGAAAGTGTGATTTGTTTTGGAACTGAGAAAATGAAGTGTGGCTGGCAGACAGGGCGTGAGCATGAAAGGGAGGGAAGCGGAGAGAATAACCTTACGGGGAGGTCAGCAGAGGCCAGATTGTAACAGACCCTGCCACACACATAATCCTAGTGGCTTTCGAGATGGTTCTCTCTGCTTCAAACCCACCCTCCTGTCATTCTCCCTTTCTTCCCACTCAGTCCTCTTGTCTGTGACCACACATCCAACAGGGAGCCCCTGGCTTCCCTGGAGGGCCTGGCATGTCTAGGAGAAGCTTTGAGTCCACAGTTGCCTGACTTGGAGCAGGTTTTGGTCTGGGCTTGAAGTTATCTGCCTCTCTCTTTCCCACTATGCAAGAGGGCCCTCCTATCATGGAAGACTCTGGATTTGGGGCCGTGAGCACTGTTGCTAAGCTCTGTGGATCTGTTCTCTCTAGACAGCAGGAAAATATTGAAGGAGTGGGGTTGATGGCAGCTTGGAGTGGGAACCAAAAGATTCTAAAGATGCCTCGTCGCTCACGGGGAGGGAGACTGGGTCAGTGCCCTCAAGTGTTCAAACATCGAAACTTCAGTGGGAAGCTCAGAGGAAGGACTTTCAAAGAAGAAAGTCCTTTCAAGTAAGAAGTATAATGCACATTCTGAAAGGGGAAAAATAATGGAGAAGAGCAATTCTTACTGGCTCTTTTAAATTGAAGAGTACCATGCACCGGGAAAGACACGAAGAGGAACAAAACACAGGTCAAGACTTAGTTCAGAAGGGATTCTCTCTTGGGGGAAAGCGGGGATACTTCTTTGTGAAGGTGTGGGGCTGAAAACGTGGCCTCTGAAGAAGTTGCTCCAGGGGGGTGCTCCTGCACGGAGGAGCCGTGCCTCTGCCTCTCCTCCACCAGTTCTGGCTTCTTGAGCTCTCTCCTAGTCAGGCCCAGGTCCTTCCTCATCTCTGGCCAGCGTAGCTGCTGAGGTCACGAGCAAGGAAGTGCAGAGGGGAGGGGCCTCCAGCTGGGATCTAGTCAGCCCTTTCCTCAGGCGGGCATCCCCAGCTGGGTCTTGGGGTCCCAAGTGGCCTGGATTCCAGTGGCAGATTACCTGTTAGATGCACATCTCCTGGGACCTGGCCACCTGAGCCTGGAGAAGCCCACCAGCTTCCTGGAGCTCCTGGGGGTACCAGACAGTGGGAAGGTGAGGAGTCAAACGGCAGATTGTTGGGGAACCTAGCTCTCTACTCAGCCTTCCTTACTTCACACCTTCTCCACCTTTTGGTTAAAGAAACATCATCTTGGGAATAAAGAAGTGTTTAGGAAAAAACAGGGTTGGGTAGGAAGCCCTCTCCAGTTCTGTTCAGCCCCAGTAAATCCTGCCCCATATCCCTGTTAGTCCCAGAGGCAGCAGTAGCAAGGCTGGGGCAGTGTGAGCATCTCCAAGCCCACTGGGATGCAGGACAGCAGCATGGAGTGGGACTTTCACACTCCAGAAGCTGTGGTTTCCCCTTAAGCAAACGCAAGTAGGTTGCTCCACCTCTCTGAGTTTTGGCTTCTCTGAATCAGGAGATCTTTTTCCTCACCTGCAAAACACTGCAATCATAATATCCATATTTACATAAAGGCCTTAGAGATTTCACGTACTTCATCTCATGTAATCCTGACCCTGCAGTGGGAGGCTTTATTGCCTCCTGAGATGAGGAAACAGAGCACTGGAGTGATTAGGAGTTGGAAAGTTCCCAAAGTAAGTGACATAGACTAGGACAGCAAATGGTGGGGAGGAAGCATGGCTAAGGACTTGGCCTGTGACCCGGGTGCGTCAGGAAAGCAAATGGTTTTGTTAGACCTACTTCATTAGATTGAAATTGTTCACGTTAAGAGAGTCTGGGGCTCAGTCAGAGTAAAGGTTCTGTGATGCATCAGTGATATTTGCTAAGGGGACAGGCCAGGTAGGAAGTGACAGCTCACACGCCGTAGAGTTGACATCCCCAGGTCAGAAGCACCCAGTGGTTTCAAGTCTCTTTCCTGTATGCTGTCCATGAGGTTACATTTAAAGGTGGCAGCGGCAATAGATGACTGAGATCTCTTGGGCGGAAAAGGGATAATGTGGCAAAATGTCCATCAGACACAGAAGGAGGGGAAGTATTTCTGCCTGGGAGCCATGTGTGGCCCCACGGTCCAGAGAGCATTGAAGGAGGCCTGAAGAGATGCAAGGAGTTTTCCAGGCTGGAGGGGAGTTAAGGGGTAGGGAGAAAACATCCTAGGCAGAGTGAGGTACCTGTAAGAAGATCACGGAAACAGACCAGTGAGGCGCAGCAGAGGACACAGGGAGAGAGATGAAAAGGGGTGATGAGTGATGTGAAAAGTGAGGTGAAGTCAGCCGGTAAAGCTCTTGAATACCACACCGAGAAGTTTAGCTTCCATCACAACAGCTGTGAGAGCTCAGGAAAGGATCTTGAGCCAGAGTGATTGCCATAATATGTGGCAGAAAGGAGGAGCATGACCACTGAGGGGCAAGGAGGTGAGGAAGGTGGGCAGAGCAGGAGCAGGAGGATCATTGTCACAATTCAGGTGGAAGAGGAAATAAGGCTGAACCAGGGCAGCCTGACAGCATGGAGAGACTCCCATGAAGACAGAATTGATAAGGCCCAGTGATGCTCTAAATGACAGGCAAGAGAGAAACCAGGCACGATGCTAGGATGTCCAGGCTGGGTCCTGGATGGATGCTAGACATTCCCTCTGAGGCGAGAAAGCAGGAGTCTGAGTATGCTACAGTTGGAATGCTCCAGATACTCCTTGGAAAGGAAGAGGTGAGGTAGAATCCAGGGGAGTGTTTGAAAGAGTCAAGAAAGGGAGACAGCAGTGGTTAGGGATGCGAGTTGAGGATGGGTCCTTGAGAAACATCAACCCTGAAGGGACAGAAGAAAGATCGAAAGTCATCAGAGAGGTGGCGAGAGAATCTGCAGCAGGGTATCGGAGGGGCACTGAGATGCTTCCCATACCCTCGGCCCCACAACTAGGGAACAGCTCTGCCATCTAGGATCTTGTTTAATTCTCCCACTACCTCTGTAGAGGACATGGAAATCCAGATTGTAAATGTTCTGCCCCAAATCCCAAAGTCTAGACATGGCAGGGTTGCTGAACAACTGATCAAGGTCTACAAAAGCACTGGATTTTCATTGTACGGCAATAAAGGCTGAGAGATGGGTGGGGAGCAATGGAGGGGTAGGGAGGGGAGCGGAGAAAAGAGAATGGAGGAAAGGAGGGGGGGAGGAGAGGAGAGGGGAGGAGACAAGAAGAGAGGAGAGGAGAGGAGAGGAGAGGAGAGGAGAGGAGAGGAGAGGAGAGGAGAGGAGAGGAGAGGGGAGGAGAGGAGAGGAGAGGAGAGGAGAGAGGAGGGGACGAGAAGAGAGGAGAGGGGGAGGGAGGATGGAGGTGAGGATAGGTGAGGAAAGGCAAGGAGAGGAGAAAGGAGATGGGCTGGCCGGCTGTCTCTGATGCTGCAGGAGCCTGCTGGGGCTGAGGACTCAGAAAATACCCTTGGATTTAATGATCGAAGTTCAGCTGTGACCTTGGAAAGAGCTTTCTGCTGCTTTAACTGCCACCAGTGTGGCTGTGTGGGTCAAACGAAATGATTCTGATTTTGTACAAGTGCTTTGTAGACCGTAAAGCCCCACAGGCTAAGTGTGGCTGTTGCCATTTTTTTAAATTGTTATTGCGTAGTATTAGAGAATATCATGGCATTGCCTGTATTTGGACCCATTTAAAAAACTGTATAAAGTTGGTTATTTCAGATGGTTCTGGCAGAGTGGAGGTGGTGAACGTCTGTGAGAGGACTGGAGAGCTCTGCCCCCTGGTGGTGGGAGGGTAGCCCTTCGGCACATGCTGGAGATCGCATCATTTGGGCGACTGACTTCCTGACCCTACAGGTAGTTTTGCCGCCCCCCTCTGCTGGAAACTCAGCAGAGATTGGGTGGGGATCTTATCCTTTTGAGGGGACTGTGTGTGGAAGAATACTTCTAGTATCTAAGCTAGATTGTTCTCAGCCAGTGTCTTTGGAGGTACGACAAGATCAGGGTAGAGGTCAGGTGACTGGAGACCCATGGCAGAGTTGTCACATGGAGGACAGACCTTGAAAGGACATCTTGTTTCTCCCTAACTCAACCCCTAAATCAGATTTTCTCCAGTGTCCCTGGCAACTGTTTTGGTGGCTCATATTTTACTGACAACAAGGGGGGAAATGATAAGATCACAATCCAAGGGATCTTCAAAAAGCTCGTGGAAATGAACGTTATCTTTTAATCCCACTTTCCTACTCATACTTTTGAAGTACCTTATGCATGCCGTTGCTTCCAGCTGAATCTCGGCACCCAGATCATTGTGGCTCTTCTGCCAAGGTGAGAGGAGATGAGCTAACGTTCCAAGCAGCTGTTCTTGTGAGATGAGCACCTAGAAGGGGCCACCTCAGAGGCTCTCCAGTTTGCTGGAGATGGGGCTGATGAGAGAATGGTATGGACTGTGACCTCAGTTGAACTTTGCAGGGTGCCAAGCTGTTCACAAAGAGTTGTCTCCCTGCAAAGTCCAGGACGTGCAGCTCTGCTGTCCCACTCTGTGGTTGGGAGCACATACCATGGCTGGGTGATGACTCAGGGAGGGAGTGCGTGGGGGGTGGTGTGAAGGGTTGGAAGGGCAGGTGTATCAATGAGGCAGAGTCTGTTTGCTGCAGGCAGCAGAAAGTTACCCACCCTGCTTCTCCTGCCAGGAAAGATGGGGTGCCTAGGATGCCACCCTCTGTGCAGTTCTTGTAGGGGACAGCAAGTCTGGCTAGGACTTTGGGGTGGAGGAAGGGGCAGTGGCTTCGATCAGCCCACACAGACAGGCAGCAGTGGTGTCTACACAGAGGGGAACGGCTGACATGGCCCCATCTCTTTGTCCCTCCCTTTCTTGACCGGTAAATACACAGGAGGGTCAGAAGGGCCAGACAGAGGTCACAGGCTCCCAGGAAGTGCTTTGAAGGCTTTCTATCCTTTCTTTTGATGAGACTATGAGAACTTTCCAAACGTTGACACAAGGGAAGAAAAGCCTATTCTTCCCTGGGCCAGGGCCTCGGTGTCAAGCTGGGGCTGCAGGATGGGAGGGAGGGGGGATGGAGGCTGGAGGGGGTACCGTGACTCAGCTGGCCAGTCAGGTCCTGGGACACACACACACTGCCCTCTTTTTCCCCACCTCAAGATTTGTGTGTCTCTGGCTCCATTTCTATTTGTTTACTTTCCTTGGGGCAGGACAGTAGGGAGATTAATGAATAAAGAGAACCCCAAGCCCAACTCCATTCTTCTCCCAACCTTGAGAGCTTACATAATCCTGCCGTGCTTTTCTTACTGCCCTTCCTTTTAGACCCCTATGCTTTCACTTCTCTTCCCGTCTTGCTCATTAAGAACACTTGGAAGCCCAGAAATGCTTCTTTTCAGTCCCTAATGCGACTGCCCTTCCTCAGGAGGCCTCTAAGATGACTGTTCAAGTGGAAAGTGCTTTCCAAAAAAGAGGTAATGTAGAAGAAGTCAAGTAACTGCTTCCCCTCTCCATCAAGGCCCATGGAAAGAATGGGGCCAGACCCTAGTGGCAGAGAGCTCAGGCTGCAGAGAAAGCCCCAAAGGGAGGATGACCTTAATCATCTCACACTGTCTTCAGACTGACCCGAGAAGCTACAGGGTAAGCCAAAAGCTGCCATAGATTGTAGGTCCTTGAAATATTTTTGTCTTAAGTCTTAAGCAAAGTTCACTTTTTTTTTGTTTCTGTACTAACACATATTGTTTCAATAATATTAAAATAATGTCTTAAAATATTTTAAGTAAAACTGACATTGCAGGATTGGAGTATCTTCTGGTACATGAGTACATGTCTTGACTTAAAGTGTGTAGAATGAATATAATCTCCACTCCCCAGTGAAGAAAACCAAAGCCAAGAGGTTTAGGTACTTGCCCAGGTCACAGCTGGTTCGTGTTGAGTTGAGGCTAGCACCTGCGTCACTTGCCTCTTGGTCAAGTGTGCTTTCCTGGATGCCATGTTGCCTCTTAGTCCCGGGCAACGTCTCCCACATCCTTGTGCCTGATTCTATTATTCCCATCTCCAGAATGCTGCAAATGGAGGCCCCGTAACTCAGCTCAGTTTTATTTGGAGACCAGCCTTGCCTCAGGTTCTCAGACTGAGTGCTCAAAAGCCACCTGCTGCCCATAGGGCTCTCCCAACACTGGGTACTTGAATGTGGTGGACAGGTACATACTGAGAAAGACAGTGAACTGGTACTAGAATTCCCTAATCCCATTCATCTATCCATTTATTAATATCCAACAGTGATTGGTTCAGTGATGCCTTCCGACTTACACTAATTGGATTAGTTAATAACTTTAGTGGGCACTCCGATTTTTCTGGAAATATCTCCTTTTCTTCTCTCATTTCTAAATTCCTAAATCAAGAATCTCTTTTCTAGAGGGAGGTAGGGAGAATACTCAAGAGACTGTGGAGCTTACTGTGATGCTTCCTGCTAGTGTGGACAACCAAGTCTTGGAATATAGGGTAATAGGAGGATAAAGTATGATAATGAATTTGAAGGCTAAATATCTCAGGAACTTATGTGAAGGTGCAGATGCAACGAAAGAGGTTTTTCATTTGGTGGAGAGGATAAAAGCAATTGTGATTAACTCCTTCCTTACTCTGCCCAGAGTTCTACCATTATTATTTTCAGGTTCTGTGAGTCTAGGCAGAATATCAAAATTTTTAAAAATGTGTTTATTTTTATCAGAAAAGCAGATAGATTTACAGAGATAAGGAGAAACAGAGCAAGATCTTTCATCTACTGATTCACTCCCCAAATGGCCGCATATTTGGAGTTGAACTGATCTGAATTCAAGAGCCAGGAGCTTCTTCTGGGTCTACCATGCAGATGCAGCAGCCCAAGGCTTTCAGCCACCCTCCACTGCTTTCCCAGGGCTTAAGCAGGGAGCTGGATGGGAAGAGGATCTGCCAGGACATGAACTGGCATCCATATGGGATCCTGGAACTTGCAAGAGGAGGACTAACCAACAGAGACACCACGCTGAGCCCAGAATGTCACTTTTCTTATCTAGGTGTCCCAATTTGTACACTCTGAGCAGTCCTTCAATAGAAATTTATTGAATCAATAAAGAAGATTCCATAAAAAGAGGACTTGAAGGCAAGTGGTTAGATGGAAAGCATTTCACTTCTCTGTTGCCCCCAAAATCAGAAAATTGCATCTCCAGGATGAGATACAGGATGCTGGACACCCTACAAAGAGAAGAAGGAACAGTTCAGAGGGATGCGGGAGCAATGAAAAGGACAGAGGAGGAAGGTGCAAAGTAGGACAGAAGGAAGGAGACAGTGAGGACAAAATAACGAAAGAACGTGAGCAGCATAGTGATGAGAAGTGATGAGAGGAGAGCTTGGCTGACAGTCCCATAGCAGGAGATGGAAGAATGAACGCTTGCCATGCAAAGTGAGCAGAAACCACGGGATAAAGAAATCATAGAGGAACGGCCTTGCCACATCCAGTGCATCCTGGGCATTATGACTACTGAGTTTTCCATCCATGTGGGTCCTGGTAATGATGTCTAGCATGCTTGATGTATCATTGAGGGTTGAATTTGCTCAATGAAAGCACATTCATGGTAGCATTACTCTAACGCTATACTGAACAGAATTAGGAACCCAGTCATAATTAGGTACAAATCCCAGTCCCGCCGTCTATGGTTTATATCACTGAGGCTCCCTGAACCTCCATTTTCTTATCACAATTGTAAGATTTGCAGCAGGTATTGCAAAAAAAAAAAAAAAAAAAAAAAAAAAAAAAAAAAAAGACATGGAAAGTGATTGTCTAAAGTAGGCATTCAATAAATAGGTCCCCTGTCTCTCCATTTCCCTGAACCAACCCTTTGGAACAGAAAGCAGTTCCCAGTCAGAAGATGGAAAGCCGCTGAGTAGTTCTGGGGAAGGACGCCCAGCAGGCCAGAACCCTGTTAGGAAGAGGCCAAGGCCCTGCATCTCTGCTGGAGCTAAAGGCTCCACACCTACCCAGGGGCTGCTGGGGCGGCTGCCCCTCCCTCTAGCCACCCAGTCTCAAACACATGAAGCCAGCCTAAACACAGAAGGCATTGAGAGATCCAATGACATCATTTTCCCAGGTTGTCCTATTAGGGTCACGTTCAGGGCCCGGCATGATGGCCTAGTGGCTAAATCCTCAATTTACATCTGCTGGGATCCCATATGGGAGTGCTCCATGTCCTGGCTGCTCCACTTCCCATCCTGCTCCCTTCTTGTGGCCTAGGAAAGCAGCAGAGGACAGCCCAAAGCCTTGGGACCCTGCACCCATGTAGGAGATCCAGAAGAGGCTCCTGGTTCCTGGCTTTGGATCAGCTCAGCTCTGGCCATTGTGGCTGCTTCTGATCCCAGAGTGTGCAAGGCGAGGGCTTCAGCCATTAGGCTACCATGCTGGGCCCCCAGTAAGCATACCTGTAACATAAGACAAATAATACACCATGTACCAAGAGCTAGCCCAAAAGTTTAGATATAAGAGATATACACAGATGGAAACTCTGAAAAGAAAACTCTTACATAAGATTGTGGATTGAAACAGAAATTCATAGAAAAGGAGTCAGCTAAACCGAGCTCTGAAACACAGGACTTGGATGTGTAGAGACCAAGAGAAAGGTGGGGGCAGGACAGCAGAGGAGCCGGAGAGACAATGCTGAGGTAGGAATGCCTGCAGGTGGCAGGGATCATCAGTGTGCCTTAGATGTGCCACCCAAGGAGAGAAGTGGTAGGAAACAAAACTGGGAAAGAGATTTAGAAGCAGAGCATGGGAGGCCCTATATGCTAGTCTGAGTTTAGACTAACTTTGATAGACAGTGTGAAGAAAGTGAAATTTTTTGGACTGGGGAAAGAAACAGAGACACCTATAATGTGTATCAGAAGCATCTATGGAAAGTGAATGGGTTTGGGAAACAGAGGACCTGGGGCTGAGTGCAGTTCCACAATTGACTGAGTCACAGCATCTCCTCCGGCTAGGTTTCCTCATTCATAAAGTAAGGATTATACTTTGACTACCTCAAAGGAAAGCACTCAAGAAAGGATGGGATTCAACACTCATTGATTTGTGGTCAGAGGTATTCATTGAGGAACCCAGTAGCAAAGAAGGATGGCATTGAGAAAGAGAACAGAAACAGGAGAATGGGGGATGAAGTAGGAGGTGGACGCTATGCTTGAAGGCATTAGAACCTGGAGTAAGACACCCGAATGAAGTGGAGGAGGCGTGAATATTTCATTTACAGCATGTGGCAATAGATGGATATTGAGCTGAGGAAGGAGCAGACTCAGACGATCCCGAGACATCAAGCACAGATAACTGGGATGAGAGTTTCACTAACTGTTGAGAGAACCAAAGAGGAGTTTCAGGTGGAAGAGGATTCATTTATGTTTGGCAACGAACTCATTTAGTGTCTATTTCCCAAAGTTCTTTCCAGTTAAGTTGCTCCTGCTACAGAGAAAACAGACAAAACTCTTTGCTTATGTCTCTTTTGTCGCTCTCCAACCCAGCAGATTCTGGCGGAAGGTGCACAGCTTTTTCCTGCTCCTCCATGTGCCACCCTACCCCTGGGGGTGTGTTTAGAAGACCCTTTCTAGTCATCAAATGTAGTGCAAACGATGTCACTGCACCAACATAATCACAAGGCTTGTTCTCTCGTCATCTTCCTGCAACAGGAACAGCTGACCCGAAGAGAGCTGGGCTGAGGTCTCGGGACTTTCTTTCTCCTAGCTTCTGAGAAAAAGGGACGCATAAGCCTTTGCGGCATCAGTGAAGTGCGTGTGAACGTGGGTCTCCACCCTCTTCCCTGGCTCCTGCTGCAGATCTTCGGAGGCCAGGAGTCTCCTGTGAGGCAAACCAAGGCTGTAGCTTTCACTCGGCTTCAGCCTGGCAAGTCCAACTTGCAATCATCGCGTTTCTCAGTTTGTCTCAACAAACTGTATTGGGTTCTGGGGAGACAGATGCAAGGCATAATCCGAGGCCTTAAATTAAGAGCTTCACAGATGGTAAATAATGGTAAACAAACATCTCAAAGCTCTCGGATGTTTCAAAAATGGCAATATGTGCAAGACCATGCTTAGTAACTGTGCTAGGATAGGGCCAGGAGGGGGGACAGAGAAGACGACTGTTTCTGTGAGAGTCAGCGAAGGCTTCAAAGGGTACAGCTAACACTTCAATCAGATTTTGAAAGACAGGCAAGCATAGTGTGCAATGGTGTGAAAGCAAGGCACGGGTGGAAAAGATCAGATAAAGAGGTTCTTCACAGAGTTGACATCGAGGGGATGCATGGAGGAAGACTCGTGAGGCATAAAACCAAGAAGTAGGCAGAGACCACATCTTGCAGGACCCTGAATGCTAAAAGCGTTATAGTTTATCTGGAAAGCAATGGGCCATGAGTCCATTTTAATCATGAGTCACAAACCAGTATCTTACTCAAGAACACCTCTGTGATGTGTTGTGGTACAGCCAGTTAAACCACCGCTTGAGATGTATTTTATTAATTTGGAAAGGCAGAGTTACAAAGAGAGAACTAGGGAGATCTTCCTTCTGCTGCTTTACTCCACAAACAGCCACAATGGCCAGGGCTGAACCAGGCTAAAGCCAGGAGCCACAAACTTCTTCTAGGTCTCCCACATGCATGGCAGGGGCCCAAAAACCTGGGACAACTTCTGCTGCTTTCCCATGATTAGGGATCTGGAAGGAATGTGGAGCCTTGAGAATTCTAACCAGCATCCATATGGGATGTCAGCATTGCAGGAGGCAGATTAATGTGCTCCATCACAGTGCTGGCCCCAGCGAGTCCTCCACGTTTTTAAAAAGACACTTTTTTTTTTTTAAATTGGAAAGTCAGATTTACAGAGTGAAGGAGAGAGGAGACATCTTCCATCTGCTGGTTTACTCCCCAAGTAGCTGCAATAGCTGGAGCTGAGCTGATCCAAAGCCAGGAGCAAGGAACTTTTTCTAGATCTCCACATGAGTGCAGGGTCCCATGATATTGGGCCATCCTCTACTGCTATCCTAGGCCACTAGCAGGGAGCTGGAAGGGAAGTGGAGCATCTGGGACACAAACCAGTGCCCATATAGGATCCCGCCACATTCAAGGCAAGGACTTTAGCCACTAGACTACCGCATTGGGCCCAAGTCTCCCACTTTTGATCTAACTTCCTGATAATCCACTTGGAAGACAGTAGATGATGGCTCAAATGCTTGAGCCCTTGTCCCCTCTGTGGGAGAAATCAGGCAGAGTTGAAGACTGCTGGCTTTGGCCAGCAGCCCAGCAGCTGGTTGTTGTGGGCATTTAGAAAATTAATCAATAGAGGGAAGATTGAAATTGTTCACTTTTTTTTTTTTACAGATTTATCCATTTTTTAGTTGAAACAGCAGATTTACAGAGAAAAGGAGAAACACAGAGAGATTTTCCATTTGCTGACTACTCCCCAAATGAGCACAAATGATGCTTAGCTAGTCCAAAGCCAGGAAATAGGAGCGTGTTCGGGGTTTCCCTCAAGGGTACAGGGGCACAAGGACTTGAGTCATCCTCTGCTGTCTTCCCAATCCATCAGCAGGGAGCTGGATCAGAAAGTGGAGCAACAAAGACATGAACTGAAACCCATATGGGATGCCAGAACTGGCAGGCAAAGAAGGACTAGCCTGTTGGACCACAGTGCCAGCCCCCTCTCTTTCACTTTCAATAAAGAAAAAAAAAACCAAGCTAACATTTAAAACATAAATGCATGTATGTGTGAAAGGCTGTGATAACTGCTTTCATTCTGGAGAGTTAAATCTATGAACTCTCAGGGAAAGAGAGCAAGCTTTAGTAAGATCTGATAGACATGATGCAGAGGGAGTGGTCATTACTGAAGGAACATGCTAGACTTCGCTGTAGATATGGGGTCTGTTTGAAGAATCATTCATTAAGTTTTTTTTTCTTTTTCTTTTCTTTTCTTTTCTTTTCTTTTTTTTATAATCTATTTTATTGTGTTGTTGTTGACAATCTTTACATAGTTAATTACAGTTGAAGAAAGAAAAAGAAAGAAAAAAAAAGGTTCAGGGGGATAGGGAAGTGGGTAATACTATTATGTCCATATTGTTTCCATCTTGTATCTGAGGTAAAGGGGGATATTGAGGGAGAAGCCCCACCCGGTTTCCCGCCCACCCCGAGTCCCGGATGTGGGGCATGCTCTGAGATATGTGCTCGAGTGGTGTTAATAGTTCTCCAGTTATGAATCGCTGCCAGTTTCACTCGATGAGGTCGTCCACTGATTGATATGGTCCATCATAAAGTCTCTGTTTGCCCCATTTTTCGCTGCCAACATATAGCTGAGATGAATGATTGATCTGCTCTGTCTTCTGTCTTTTCTTGATTAGAGTTCTGAGTCCAGCAGTTCGATTAGGGAGATCTCCAAAGAAACTTTGAGATATTCCCAGACTAGTTTCTTGCATGTTCTAGCAAGCACAGGGCCCGGCACAGTCCATCACCCCATCAGCTGGTGGTTGCAATTGCTGGGTTGGTTCTGTTTTCAGTCCCGAGTTGCACTGGAACCAATGGGTGTTGCAGTCCAGTCTGGTTCTGCCCAGCACGTACTCGGCCCTCACACTAACCAGTGGGAGCTGCAGCCTAGTTGGGGCAACCCACGATAACCCACACCAGGCCCGCCCCCTACCCTGGTTTGCCAGTATGTGTAGCAGAAGACCAGTCTGTCCCCCATCCCATTTGGCTCTGGCACTTGTCAATGGGTATTAAAGCTTAGTTCTATCTAACCAACTCAACCATCCAGCCCTCACAGGTGTTGCTGAGTGCCTCTCTATCTAGCCATCCCAGCCCCCGTCCTAGTTTTCATGCCCTCCCACGGGACTAGTGACCCAAGAAGGGGGAACCCACTTTTTCCCTCCCAGGTCTCTCTGTCCCGGTTTATGCACTCTTTAGGTGGTTCTGTGATTTGACTTGACAGAATTAGTCCCCAGTGCCAGCTTCTGCGGCTATGCCCAAACATCCCTCACCCACTCTAATTTATGCTTGCACCAGCAGGAATAATCAGCCCAGCCTGGCTTTTCCCTGATCTAGTCCACATGCAGCGCACAGGTGTTGTAGCCTTGCATAGTCTAGTCTGTCTCTATCCCAGCCCACGCTCTCCGGTGAGAGTAGCTGTCCGGCGAGGGAACCAGCCCCTTAATCCCCCCGCCAGTTCTGCCCCTCCCTTCCTTCCTGGATCTCACGTGTGCTGGTTGGGTGCTGCATTCATATCCAGTACAGGCAACCACGCCCTGGCATTCCATAATGTGTACTTGTTTTGTCGCGACCAAATCCGGCTCATCCCACACTCTGATCTGGTGATCGGATTTGCCAGTGGGTGCATTCATTAAGTTTTTAGAGGTGGACAAAGGTGGGTGTCCCTGCTTCCACCCTCTCGCTACTCAGAGGGTAGTGTTCAGAATTTCCTGCCTGTGTGCAGTAGTTTGGAACAGTTTTGGGGGAATAGCACCCTCTAGAGGAAAGTGTGTGTATTTAGGGTGGGACAGCCACACACCATTTTCAGAACTTGGGCATGCTGTCTTCCCTAGGGTCAGGGTAGCTTGCCCTTGGTATGTAGCTAATTGTTTACTTACCTCTGATGTTGGCCCCTGTGGAGAACAAAGCTGCCTGGCTGTGGGGGGTGGCACAACAGCTGGGAACAGCAGATCGCAGCTGGAGGTGGCAGATGCAAAGGCTGGCAAACAGTGGCACAACAGCCGGAGGTGGCAGGCACAACAGCCAGAGGCAACGCCGAGGCAGCAGTAGCCCAAATCCTCATGCCCAGTGAGTTCACTGGCGTGACTCTGAGGGTTTTCTTCCCTAGCTTGGCTGTGGTCCTCTGTGCCAGATACCACAGAGACAACTCCTCAAAGTGTGAGACGCTGAGAATGAATCCAAGGTGCACAGAAGCAGTTGCTACAACCAAAATGTTCTGGATCAGGAGCCAGAGGACTCCAATTCTGGTTCCAACTCCACCACTAATTTAGTTGGGGCAAATCTCTTGGCCTTAGTTTCTGATGATGTCTTTCCTAAATAGGAAAGCTCATGATGTGAAGATCAAGTTATGTATTTTATCAACTTTAAAGTGATAGACTATTATTTTCAGATTAAGCCCAGCTTTCCCTGGACCTTAAGAGCTTCCATTCTTCCTGATCTTTAGAGTCTCCACTCCACACAAAGCTAGGGTTTCGTGGAAAAAGGCCCTCGACTGGGACCATAGAAAACTTCAGGAGTAGAAGTGAAGGAGAAGAGGAAGCCTTCGTGGTCTCCCAGGAGCATAAGAGGAAGCTGAAAGCCCCCATCCAGGATTTATCTCCTCTGTGTGATCTCTGTGAAGGGCTCGTCCAACCTGTCCTTGAACACCTTCCAGGCTAGGGCACTGCCTACTCTTTCCGAAGCTCTTTTCATATTTGAACGATCCTGTGTGTTACAGTGCCTTTTGTACTATCCATCTGGAATCGTTTTCCCTGCAGTGAACTCACTGATCCTGGTTGTTCCTCTTGGAACTCAAAGAACTGGTCCAAATCATTCACATGATTGCCTTTCAAATCCAGCATTTGCACACAGCCGTTATACTCTTCAGGCCGTCTGAACCATGTCTCATGTGACCGGGTCCTGAATCCTCATGGATCCTCATTGTTCCTTGATACCGGACACTGCCTGCAGGACCAGGGTGAACAGAGAACGTAGTCAACTACATCTTTACCCAAGAGGCTTTAAGTAGCCTAAGATTGCAACACTTTTTTTTTGGCATCGAAAACACATGCATAATTTATGTTGGATTTTCTGCTGAAATGTTGGTTGTTTCCCCATGGTATTTCTTGCTAAATCACAATTCTTTTTTTTTTTAAAAGATTTATTCATTTTATTACAGCCAGATATACACAGAGGAGGAGAGACAGAGAGGAAGATCTTCCGTCCGATGATTCACTCCCCAAGTGAGCCGCAACGGGCCGGTGCGCACCGATCTGAAGCCAGGAACCTGGAACCTCTTCCGGGTCTCCCACACGGGTGCAGGGTCCCAATGCATTGGGCCGTCCTCGACTGCTTTCCCAGGCCAGAAGCAGGGAGCTGGATGGGAAGTGGAGCTGCCGGGATTAGAACCGGCGCCCATATGGGATCCCGGCGCGTTGAAGGCAAGGACTTTAGCCGCTAGGCCATGCCGCTGGGCCCACTAAATCACAATTCTGAAACCCAGGACTTGCTCAGATAATTTTTGAATCCAAGTACATAATCAAGATTTTATCCTTTTTAAAGTTTAATCTACTTCTTTCTTTTGGATCCCAATTTTGCCCAGTCTTTGCATTTTCAACTCATTTCAGTTTGTGCCATGCATTTGATTGCTGGTCATAGTGTCTGTAGCTTTGAATGAAATTAGTGTTAAGAACATTGGACAGGGCAAAGCCAAAGATAAATCTCTCTGATGCATTATTAGAAAATTAATTCCAGGCTATTATGGTCCATTCACCACTAACACTAATGTTTTTATTTTAGGTTACACAATTACAGCAGGATTCTAGTCCCTGATTCTCTATCTTATCCCCAAGGACACAAATGGAGATCTTACTAAAAACCTTGTTAAGATACTTTAGGTGTATTTTACCTGTTGCCTTTCTGATTTGTCATAGGAAATTAGATTCTTTTCATGTAATTTGATAACTTTCTGTCTGCTATTTCACTCCAGGACTCACAATGTAATGTTTGCTTACAGTTTATGAAAGATGAAACCTTAGTTTCCCTTCTGAAAATGAAAACCATCTTCACTCATACCCAACTCTTCAGTAATTCCTCTGTTCTCTAATATTCCTCAAAATCTCTTTTAGAGGATTTACATCTTTTTTCCCCACTTATCTAAGATCAGGAGAAGGCTTGCTAAAATGGCACATACATACAGGCATTGTGCTGGTGGTTTAGGACTTCTGAGTGATAGGACTTCGTTTGGTCTCCAAATAAGAATGCTCCTGATGTTAGAGTTGCAGAGTCTCCTTTGTGCCCCGAAGTCATTAAAGATGCCGGTCAGTGAATGGCATCCAAGTCTGGTTAAGCAGCCTCGCATGAATAAAAGTTCCAAGATGAATGGGTGCTGGCAACACGGTCCTCTTAGTTGTCTCTGGACTATTTTGGGATTCCCACTTGGTGATCTCTTCAATGCCTGCCTGGATGGGCTTATGAACGGATTCCAATAATTTAGATTGCTTTCCAGGAGTAAGGATATGGGGAAAGCAGGGTAGTGGGGCAGAGTAAGAACAAAATGCGGTGGTTCAGACTTTTTGGAGCGGAATATGTGAAGGGAAAACTCCTCACAGATCACCTTACTCCTTCCCAGAAGATCTAGCCGTAGATCCAGGGTGCAAGAGCTCAAGTGATTAAAATTTTCTCTGCTGGAAAAGTACAAAAGTTATTCCCTGGGCAGGGGAGCTAGGTATCTTGTATTAAGTGAATTGTCTCATATTTCAATCACTTGTCTGGTTTTCTATGATTCGGACAAAGGGCAATCCTGATTTTCAGCCTGCAGAAACATTACCACTAGTGAACAGACCATCTCAACTCTCACCTTATTTGATCAAGGCAATTTTGCCACCCACACCCTGACATTTCCTCCAGTTCCACAGAGAATGTTCCGGTCCCCCTAGGAAGCTTCGGTGTGTTCTCTTCCACTACTACCTCTTTCTTTTTGCTCAAATCTTGTGTATATCAATTAAAATTTTTTATTTATTTTTATTGGAAAGGTAGATTTACAGAGAGAAGGAGAAACAGAGACATCTTCCGTTTTTGTCTCACTCTCTTAAATAGCCACAACAGCCAGAGCTGAGCCGATCTGAAGCCAGGAGTCAGGCACCCCCTCCAGGTTTCCCACATGGGTGCAGGGTCCCAAGATATTGGGCCGTCCTCGACTGCTTTCCCAGGCCACAGGCAGGGAGCTGGATGGGAAGTGGAGCAGCCAGGACATGAACTGGTGCCCATATAGATGCCAGATCTTGGAGGTAGAGGATTAGTCAGATGAGCCATCATGCCAGCCCCTATGTATATTCTCCCTAATACCATTCTGAGACTCTAACCCATACCAGTTTCCCCAGATGATGTAATCAGGTGATAATGATGATGACAGAAAATGAAATTAATACAGAGGAATATCTTAATATCTTAGTGTCACTAATGAATATTTATTTAGGGCTAAGGAATAGAATGGAGAACTTAATGTGTATTCATGTTAAGGGCGATTGTCCTGAAGATTTGCAATAAGATAACCTTTCTTGCCTCATGGTAGCCATTCATGGATGTGGAAAAAGATGCTATTTCCAAAATTAGGGATCATTACAGACCTAGAGTTATCAACAGAATTCTCAGTCTTGTGCCTACCTTCAAAAAACTATGCCATTATTATTTCTTCTTTACCAGTCCTGGAATATAATCTAATACTATATTATAATTATGTGTATAGTTATTAGGCTGTTAGTTCTTAGAGCAAAAATGATGCTGTTTTCATCTCCAAAATAGCAGCCCCTTGCTCAGCGACTGGCCTATAGCAAGTTCTTAAGAAATCTTTGCTTAAAAAAAAAAAAAAGAATAAGTGATACCGAAGTGAATGTGAATTCTCTTTTTCTGCTGGGTGATGTCTTGGAATTGGTTATGTTTCCACAACAATTTCTATTATTTTGTCTTGGCCCTATCCAGATGACGTCCGCTGCCAAGGTATATTACAGTCAGACTACTCAGACAGAAAGCCGGCCCCTGGTGGGTCCAGGGATCCGGCGGCGGAGAGTTCTGACAAAAGATGGCCGCAGCAACGTGAGAATGGAGCACATCGCGGACAAGCGCTTCCTCTACCTCAAGGACTTATGGACAACCTTCATCGACATGCAGTGGCGCTACAAGCTTCTGCTCTTCTCCGCGACCTTTGCGGGCACCTGGTTCCTATTTGGTGTGGTGTGGTACCTGGTAGCTGTGGCACACGGGGACCTGCTGGAGTTGGGGCCCCCAGCCAACCACACCCCTTGTGTGGTACAAGTGCACACGCTCACGGGAGCGTTCCTCTTTTCCCTCGAATCCCAGACCACTATTGGCTATGGCTTCCGCTACATCAGTGAGGAGTGCCCCCTGGCCATCGTGCTTCTTATTGCACAGCTGGTGCTCACCACCATCCTGGAAATCTTTATCACAGGTACCTTCCTGGCGAAGATTGCCCGGCCCAAGAAGCGGGCCGAGACCATCCGTTTCAGCCAGCATGCAGTTGTGGCCTCCCACAATGGGAAGCCCTGCCTTATGATCCGAGTTGCCAATATGCGTAAGAGCCTCCTCATTGGCTGCCAGGTGACAGGCAAACTGCTTCAGACCCACCAGACCAAGGAAGGTGAGAACATCCGACTGAACCAGGTCAACGTGGCTTTCCAAGTAGACACGGCCTCTGACAGTCCCTTCCTCATCCTGCCGCTTACCTTCTACCACGTGGTGGATGAGACCAGTCCGTTGAAAGACCTCCCCCTCCGCAGTGGTGAGGGTGACTTTGAGCTGGTGCTGATCCTAAGTGGGACGGTGGAGTCCACCAGTGCCACCTGCCAAGTGCGCACTTCTTACTTGCCGGAGGAGATCCTTTGGGGCTATGAGTTCACGCCTGCCATCTCACTGTCAGCCAGCGGCAAATACATAGCTGATTTTAGCCTTTTTGACCAAGTTGTGAAGGTGGCTCCCCCTAGTGGCCCGTACGATAGCACTGTCCGCTACGGAGACCCAGAGAAGCTCAAGCTGGAAGAATCCTTAAGGGAGCAAGCCGAGAAAGAGAGCAGTGCCCTTAGCGTGCGCATCAGCAACGTCTGATGGCCTGTTCCCACAGCCCCATCCCTCTGGCTCCCTTCCTCCTGTTCCGTGCCCTGGTAAGGGCACTACCTGGGCTCCCTGGAGAGCTCCAGCAGCACCCATTCTCCACTCCCTCTTCTTTAACCGGGTGGCCTGTCAGTCTAGGCCCACTGGTGTCTGTTTTCCTCCCACTGTCCCCCATTCACTTCTCCCTGCTTGTACACCAATGCACACAACTGCCTTAATCCAGGATCGGGGAAGGAGAGGGAAGATAAGCCTGTCTGTAGGGGCTGAGAAGAGCTCAGCTGTGCTTCGAGACTCACTTCAGGAAGATGGAGAGATTCTCCCCACTGTCACAAAGTCTGGTGACATGAGGCTGGCCCCACCCCTTCTGTCTCTATTTTATTCCACCTAGAAAGTTCCTTAAAGGCAGGACTCTCTTGGACAGTAACTTTGGGGATTGTGCCCTCAGAAACAGAGGGAAATAGAGGAATCAGAGAACAGTTTATCCTGGAGTCTCCATCAATCCTTGTTGAAAGAAACCAGGTTTTGTATTGCTTCTGCTGGTAACTGCTGAGGTTCTGTACCTAGAATCTCAATCACCACTTTTTCGAACCCCCTCCGGCTCATCAGTTCTCTCATAGGCTCTGTTCCAAGAAAATTGGGCTGACTCAAGAACTGTGCGTAACCAACAGCACACCTGCGCTCCTCCTGGTTTCAGAACTCTTGGGTTGGAATGATTAATGCAAAGCTGTTGCTGGAACATTGAACTTATCTTCCAAAAAGCCTTGGGAAGATGGAGTCCCTTTTGTCTAAGCCAGTATGTACCCTTGAGAAAAGTTCAGTGCTCAGGCCCTGTGGAAAAGCCTGAAAATGATATTCCATGCTACACTGCATTTGGTTTCTCTTTTCCTTTCTTGCCTAGCCCAGGTTCCTCTTCCCTTAACTGTGACCCTTTGGGGAAAGGAGGGAAAATGCAAGGGCCGCCCTCTCTTAACACTGGTGCTCCCCTCAATCTAGAATCACAGGGCACAGATTCCCTAGCTGAGTTAGATCAACTTTAGAAGTGGGATGGGTGAGTTCTCCGATTTCCAGTCTGCAGCACAGAGCCCCTGGGACCTGGCGGTGCTGTGGCTTTGTTAATGCTCGGGCAGAAGCACACACTGTGGCTGGCAGTCACTATTGTCCCTGTGGTGCCTCCTTGTGCCCATCTGAAAAGTGCCAGTTGTTTCATTAGCTGGAAGGGAAGGAAATTATACCTCCTGATCAAATAACCGTGGTTTCTCATAGCCATTCCTGATACTTGGTATAAAGTGATGAAAATCAGTGTCCTCCCTACCCTCCTCCTGCGACGAGTCAAGAAGTATGCTTTACATTCCGTGTTCTCTGGTGGGGGCAGTGGGAAAGGTCAGGCTATAGTACATACGCACAAAACTTTCTCTAAAGCCCCAGATTTCAAAAGTGCTTTCTGATCTCACTTAGGTACCAAGCAATGCATTCCTCTTCCCTCTCCCACCTCCTTCAAAAAAAAAAAAGTGTCTAGGCCTAGAGTCCCTGTTGGGATAAAATGGCAGTTTACTTTTTAAGGTGGACTGAACCAGTTGTTTCAAGCCATATGCTCATCAGAACGTACACGCATGTCTGTGTGAAGTTCCCTGCAGAGAAACCCAGAGCATCTTGTGACTGGACCAATGGCTGTCATTTACTACACCGAACAGAGTCCTATTCATCTTTTCTTAAACTCAAGATAACTGTTGAAAATGAAGACTGTCCAATCTCTGCCCACTCCACCTGCCGAAAGAATAAGAACCAGAAAAACCTGAACATCAGAAACAAAGAACAGAAGGCAAAGGGCCAGCCTCTGTGCTTGAAACTGACTTCAACATTAGACATACCTGATTTCTCTCAAGGCATTAAGGACGAAATGTACCGCTGTGTGTATCTTTCATCCGTTGGCAAGTTATGTTCCAGCTGGTTTCTTCTGCAAACTGCTGCGTATCCCTCTGAAGGAATTACTCTCTTCCCATTCCCCTGCTGTCTATTCTAAGCCCAGACTCCTCAGATTTCTTGGATAACACTTAGAACGTTTTCAGACTTAACCCTTCCTGAGCCTCCACCCCTATTCCAGGCTTTGTTCTAAGTTGCACTTTAAATTGTACTGTCCTATGAACAATCCGGCATCTTCTCCCAGAAGCCTCCCACCTCCACCGCTACCCCAGGGACCGACTCCCTCACACACAGCCCTGAACGGTTCTTTAGACACCAGCCTGTCCATCTGTCCTGCAGTCCTCTTTCAGGCTATAAGTCAAGTTTAAAAGCAGCCAGGTCAGATGAGAAATGAGTGCCTTGTTCATACCAGCTACAGACTTGGGATGTTGGCAGGGTGATTTCGGGCTCAGGTGTTACAGGGAAGGGGATGGCAGAATATGGGCAAAACAACTGGTGGGGGAGGATGTGAAGATGTGTGAAGATGGGAAATGTTGATGCTGAGGGACCTAGTGAAATTAAAAAAAAAACCTTGAGTTTTACTTGAGTTAGTGAATAGAAGTAAGTGGAAGCTTGGGAAATTAAGATATGATACAGATGAAAGGTTTATTTAAAAAGAAAGAAACAGAGATAATATATACATTTATAGAGAGATGTATATAGATGTGTATATATTTTTATGTCCTGATACATTGAATGTACAGAAAGGAAGTATTCAGATACTTCAGCATTGAGGGCAGGTATCTTGCCCTGGCTGTGGGGTTGAAAACTCAAATTATCTGACTTACAACTAGTGATCCTGATTTCAACATGGAAGTGATACAGCTGATACAGGATTTCATGTTTGATGATTGGGAAGGGTGGGGTGGAAACTGCCCTTCAGAAATGAACAGCCAGCTATCAAAGCTTTTGATGAACCTTGTCCCATTGACAAGATCAGGAAGAGAGGAGCTAGAAGGAAATGGGAAGGGGAGATACCCTATTGGGGAAAGCAAGGAAAATCTACTACTTACACTAGGTGCCCCCATCCCAAGGAGCATCCTCTCACTATAGTGCCTTTTTTTTTTAAAATAAAGCACATAAATAAAACACTTAACTGTCTCCATCTCTTGAAATACACTATATTGCTCCTTCTTTCACAGGGGTGAGCCGCTGGAATGCAACGGAGAAACTGAGCACACTGGTGTACAAGAGGCATCAAGGAGAAGGTTCCACCATGAATCCAAATGCCAAAAATGAAAAGCTATTGGGCCAAGACACTCCCAAAGCAAAGGCACTTCCAGAGCAGGCCATTTCTGTGACAAGAGTCTTAATCCTGGCATTTGAGCATGTCGGGCGATGCCTTGGCTACATCCACATAAGGGGATGGTGCAGTTCCATGAGAGCGTCTGAAATTCCTATCCTTATTTCTACATCATTATCTACCCAGACCCACATCGGTCCATAAAATCATCTAGGGATTTGCCTATGAAGTCTGGGTAGAGAAAAGAAGCCAGTTACACATTTACTATGAACCAGGGACACTGTATCACCCCAAAGCTGTTTCCCTGGTCCCAGTCCCATCTTAGCTCACCTAGTTTATTTGCAAACAAACATATTACCTTTGGGCCTCCACGTTAAGTGATGGCTAACTCTACTGAAGGAGAAGTATCCAGTGATGGTTTTTCCAATAACTGCACTAAAGACTAAAACCTGTCAGGTTTATCTAGGGAAAAGGTGAGTTTGTACGGTTTGATTGTTTTATTTTATCTATTCAGAACAAGCTCCAAAGTGAAATAGTTGAATCTCTTGTCTTCATTCTAAACTTCTTTGAGAAATATAAACCAACTCTATGATCATGGCCTGAGTCCACAGAAGGAGGGTTGAATGAGGCTATGTTAGAAGAACTTCTGACTGTATTGCTAGAACTCTTCTAATTCCTCTTAATAATATCACCCATTCCTCCCACTTCTTTTTAAAAAGATTTATTTATTTTTTTTTTATTGCAAAAAAAAAAAAAATCAGTGCTGTGCTGATCTGAAGCCAGGAGACAGGAACTTCCTCCAGATTTCCCACGTGGGTGCAGGATCCTAAGGCCTTGGGTTGTCTTCGACTGCTTTCCTAGGCCATAAGCAGGGAGCTGGATGGGAAGTGGGGCTGAAAGGAATAAAACCAGTGCCCATATGGGATTCTAGCATATTCAAGGCGAGGACTTTAGCTGCTAGGCCACCGCACTGGGCCCTCCTCTCACTTCTTTTATTATCCATCTTTAGCACAGACTTTTACAATTCGGTTATTAAAGGCCAAGATTTAAAGAAGACCCAGGAATCTGAAAATTGGCTCATCTTAATCTAAGAGAACCAACTTGCTTTGTATCTGGGCATTTTCTCCCTTGGTTAATAATCACAAAGTCAGTCTCCTTCCCATACTTCATGCAGTTTGGCTGCTGAATTCCCTTGTTTACCCGTTAGTCCCTGTGAGCCTCTTCCTTTAATCACCTGGCATTTCCTCCCTCAAGTCTCAAGGAAATTGATTTATCTGCTGTCTTTATCTGTCAATAGCCCAAGAAAAGATATCAATACCTAACCTTGAATTTTAGACAAAAAGCCAAAGATCCTCTAGTCACTGATTCTTCTCCCCTACCCCAGAAGTGGGGGAACCAAGGGAAGAAGAGGCAGAAAATTTGGTCTCTTGTTACCAATAGTATTTACTTAACATTTAGGGATGAGTCTTGAGGCATATGAGATAAGTAAGAGATATGAAATGTGTATTTTCTTCAGTTATAAGAACTTAACAAATTTGTGAGGAAACAGAAAATAACAGGTAGCATATACTGACACCAGATATAACATTATAACATGTTCTGAAAATAGGGAGATCTTAGTGGAAAATATGTCACAGGGACAGGTACTTAGGAAAGGGATGGTCAGTCTAAGATCTCTGTTAGAAAACATTTAACATTAAATGCAAGAAAAACCAGCACAGCAAACACTACTGAGTTTTTATTATAAGGAAAGTACCATTCACTTAACAACACACACACATACGGGACAGACATGATACATGCCATCAAGGGATGCACAATTTTAGGGATTTCTACTCATTAAACCTCTTCCCACTGTCTGGCAACCCCAACCACCTTCTTTTTCTTTTTTGAAAATTTTAAAATGTTATTGGAAAGGCAGATCCACAGAGAGAAGGAGAGATAAAAATCTTCCATTCGCTGGTTCACTCCCCAAGTGGATACAATGGCCAGAGCTGAACCAATCCAAAGCCAGGAACCAGGTGCTTCATCCAGGTCTTCCATTTGGGTGCAGGGTCCCAAGGCCTTGGGCCATACTCTACTGCTCTACCAGACCACAGGAAGGGAGCTTGATGGGAAGTGGAACAGCTGAAACATGAACTGGTGCCCACATGGGATGCCAGTACTTGAAGGTGGATGATAATCCAGCTGAACCATCGTGCCAACCCCAACCTTCTTAACACTTACCATTTTCACTTTAGACAAAATAAATACCAATAAAAGCTATTAGCAGGGCCTGGTGCAGTAGCCTAGCAGCTAAAGTCCTTGTCTTGCATGTGCCAGGATCCCATATAGGCATCTATTCTAATCCCAGTGGCCCCACTTCCCATCCAGCTCCCTACTTATGGCCTAGGAAAGCAGTCGAGGATGGCCCAAAGCCTTGGGACCCTGCATCCATGTGAGAGACCTGGAGGAAGTTCCTGGCTCCTGGTTTCAGGTCGGAGCAGCTGCAGCCATTGCGGTCACTTGCGGAATGAATCATTGGATGTGAGATCTTCCTCTCTGTCTCTCCTCCTCTCTGTATATCTGCCTTTCCAATAAAAATAAATAAATCTTTAAAAAAAATGCTAGTAGCACTTACATACCTACAATTTTATATTACTTATGAATTTAGGTGAGCAATATATACCTCATTAGAGTTTTAAGTTTCATGTGACAAGTTCATGCCAAGTGTTTGATTATCAGCAACTTTCAACATCTCAAACAGTGATTGGCATGTATGATGCCAACTAATGTGTCAGGAAGTAAGGAAAGAAAAGAGGGGGGTTATTATTTTTTCTTTAGGCATTTGGGAGCTAAGGAGAATGCTTGAGAAAAGGAAAAAATCTAAATGAAGTACTGGTTATGACTGTCAATCTGACAGTAAAATTGAGATAGGAGACACTAAACCACGTACGGGAATTTTAAGAGATAGGGAGAAAACCGAGATTATTCCAGATCCTAGTATAGCATAGTGTAGGTGTTCAATGCATATTATTTCATTGCATTTATGAAAGTCTAGACTAAGGTTCAGGACTATGAGTATGCAAAGAATTAGGAATGTATTCCAAATATATTACAATGCAGGACAGATGAACAAGACGCAGAAAAAAAGTGACTGAATCAGGCTTCTAGCAGAATGAGAAGATACGTTTAAAGGGATAATTGGACACATTTAAATGAAGGAACTATTTATAAAGGTGTGGGCAGAAAATGCATAAACCAACAAGGCAAAATATTCACAGAATAGGAAGTCCTTTTCTTAAAAAAAAAAATTTGAAAGGCAGAGTACCGAGAGAGATCTTCCATCTACTAATTCACTCTCCAAATGGTCACAATGGCTGGAATTAGGCCAATTTGGAGTCAGAAGCTTCCTTTAAGACTCCCATGTAGGTGAGGGACCCAAGAACCTAGGCCATTCCCCCACTGCCTTCTCAGGCACACTAGCAGGAAACTGAATAGGAAGTGGAGCAGCTGGGACTTGAACTGCTGCCAGCATGGTATACTGGTGCCACAGGCAGGACTCACTTGCTACGTCACAGCACTGGTACAGTAGGAAACCTTAAACCTTAAAGATAGTTATTGGGATCTGACGCGGGCTGTACCCAAGGAACAGGGTTTACAGTTCCAAAAGGAATTATGGCCTTATGTGTAGGGATTTAGACATGGACAAAACTCTGCCAGTGCTTTGCACCAGCTTATTCTGATGGGAAGTCAGAAATAAGGGAGGAGAATAAGGGAGACTAAGTGATGCTGTCCTTCAAAGTTATTTTCCTGGAGCATAGAACAGGGCAAAAGAGAGTATCAAGGGAAGAGCAATGAGTGCACATGCAGCACGATGAGTAAGAGCAATATCCTGGTTAAGGATATATTAAGGGCAAGCTATGCATATGTGCTTTCTCTAGCCTCTGGTACTAAAGGTATGGAATTCTAACAGCCAGTACTGAATGGGAGAATCAGGTAGGACTGCAATAGTCTAAAGGCAATGAACAGTTTTGATTACAGTTATGTATGTTAATGAACATTTCTGTAACAATGGGCTGCACATATGATGACATATGATGGTATTTCTGTAAGATTATATTGTCTAGTGACATGAACGTTTTAAATCTATGATGTTCAGATAGTGACAAAATGGTCTAATGATGCGTTTTTGAAAGATTATTTGGAAGTCACACTTACAGAGAGGGAGGGAGGGAGTGAGAGAGACAGAGAGAGAGAAAGTAGGTATCTTCCATCTAGTGGTTCATTCCTTAGGTGGCTATACTGGCCGGCAGAAGCCAGGAGCTTATTCTGGGTTTCCCACATGAGTGGCAGGGGTCCAAACACTTAAGTATTCTTCCAATCCCTTCCCAGGCCATTACCAGGGGAGCTGGGTCAGAAGTGGAGCAGCAGGGAAATGAACTCACAGCCATAAGGGATACCGATGGGCATCACATGCAGTGGCTTTACCTACGATGCCCTGCCCCTTAATGATGCATTTCTAAGAATTTAATTTTGTCATTAAGTGATCATGACTGCATATGAAAAGACTATAGAGCTCTTTCAGGAACATGTGAGGATGAAATCCCTTACCCTTACACAAAATGGGTCCTCAAATACTATGATGCTTCTGTTCCACCTAAAAATAGTAATTAAAGTTGAATCTTTTTGCCTAATAGATTTTCTTCAAGATTCTTGTATTTGTCTTTTTTTTTTTAGAGATTTATTTATGTTTATTGCAAAGTCAGATATACAGAGAGGAGGAGAGACAGAGAGGAAGATCCTCCACCTGTTGATTCACTCCCCAAGCAGCTACAATGACTGGAGCTGAGCCAATCCAAAGCCAGAAGCCAGGAGCTTCATCCAGGTCTCCCATGTGGATGCAGGGTCCCAAGGCTTTGGGCCTTCCTCGACTGCTTTCCCAGGCCACAGGCAGGGAGCTGGATGGGAAGTGGGGCCGCTGGGATTAGAACTGGCTCCCATATGGGATCCTGGCACATGCAAGGCTAGTACTTTAGCTGCTAGGCTATTGTGTTGGGCCCTGTCCAATAGATTTTACACAGCCCTAAATCCTTCTCCACAACTAGTCTCTACACTTCATTCCTTTTTTTTCAGTGACATGTTTGGCTTCCTTTGGCTGTATGTGGTTTTATTTTCCCAAATTTGGTAACTTGCACTTCTCACTTAGGTCAGCCATATTGAGACATATTGGTGGAGGCATTTTCTGCCATATTACCTAAGCCAATCCGGTTAGGGAAACTTTTACTTAGTTAATTTATACAGATTTGCCTCCCACAATTCTTACCTTCTAGGACTAAGTCTCAGCTATTACTCAAAGAGGAAAAGAATAAGTTAGAGACAGAATCATAATAGATCAGGAAGGTTCACCCAACAGGCCAATGAGAGGTAACAGACAGGTAAATGAAAGTTCATAGTCAATATTTCATTTGTAAGTCAGCCACATACTAATACACCTAAAGCCACAAAGACCTGGTTTCTGAGTCTCTGCTGTACCATTAGCTGGCTGTTGTGATTTAGAAAGATTACTTAAGCTCCATAAACCTTAATCTTCCTCATTTGTCAAGGAAAGATATCTATCTCACATGAAAATTATTTAGCACAATGCTTGGCACACTACAAATAAGTCCTCAAAATCCCACTATTATAAGTCATCATAATTATTATTTTAATGATGATATATACTGCTGCTATATACATGGCCAATGTACCTTAAAATGGCCAGAAATAATGAACAATATAAGACATGCAATTATACCAGGGATATAAAAGAACAGAGTTATTAGAATATGAATGGAAAATGAGATTAATATGGTTCATTCAGAGGATCCATGTTAACTGTAGGCTGTATGAGCAAAGGCTAGTAATGAGAGCTGCGGTTTCAGAATGAATGGAGTCACTTCCTCTCCTATGTTGCTGGAAGACATCCCTACGAAGCAGACTCAATCTGTAAAACCAGGTCAGTCACCAAGACTCAGAGTGCAGTAACTTATGAGGTTCAAAGGTTAAAGATATATCTCTTCCCTCCAAGCCCCTGCAATCTCAAGTAATTGGTAAGTGCAGACTCTTAAATGCAGTAAGTGCTAGGAGAAGGGAAACAGCCAATGGACGGAAGGGAGGAGTGTGTAGGGCAGATGGCGACCCGGGTAGGGTATTTCAGGGGCAAAGGACTGCCTGTTGGAGCACCCCGAGGACGCCTCTTTAGCATTCTGACAGGAGTTAACACCCAAAATGAGCACAACTTTTACTGAAGGACTACTATAACTGTACAGAAAAACAGGACCGCCTCCGTTCCTAAGGAAATCCGAGTCCTGATAGCAAACTAAAGCAGCATGTTGAGTAATAATGGAATATTCAGAAAGTTTCAGAGAACTTGAGTGGCCGACCCTGGGCCAGATTTACATCTAACCGGGCAGTATCTTCTCTAAGACTGGAGCATGGGCCCCAGCCGTGCACCCCTAGACGGTGGAGGGGTCTGCCAGGTGAGCGCCTTCTCGTTTCCCTCGCCCATCCTCTCCACCTAGGGTTGCTGGATAATACAGGATGCTCACTTAGACCTGAATTTCTGGTAAACAGCTAGTAGTTTTAAACATTCAGTATTCTCCTAATATTGCCTGACACATGCCCACCCTGCCTCTCCTTCAAACTATTCCAGCCCCTTCTCAATCGACTCACAAACTCCTCGCACATAACCCCACGCAGAGTTGGGGTGTATATTAAATGCAACTATTTCAGCCTTGTTTTCCTTTCAGCCACAACTTGCCAGTCTCTGGGCTCCAGCCAAGACCTGAGTCCATCGCTCGCAGTCTGCTCGTGTCGGAGGGCTGCTTCTGGCGACTGAACACTGTTCTGGAACAACAGCCGCTTTGCTCTGAAACCGGGGACTGCTGCCAGTCAAGCGCCCCAGGACCCAGTCAGACGTCGGAAGTCCCGCCCCGGAGCCAATGAGAATCCTGAGCGGGGACCGGAAGCAGCCAGGGGGCGAGGCTTCATGCCGGAAGTACTGGGCTCCGGGCGGTTCGCGCGCGCTTCCCTGAGAAGGAGATGCGGCTGCGGCTGGCCGGGAAGCAAGTCGCATGGAAGGTTTGGAGGCGCGGCCGAGTGGCCGGTGTGGCAGTCCCGTCATGGACCGGACCAAGCCTTGGCAGGAGCGGCTCCTGAACCTGCGGGTGTCCCCCGCCGGGCTGTTCCTCGGGGCCTTCCTCGCCCGAGTGGCCCTGGTGTTCTATGGGGTCATCCAGGACCGGACGCTGCGCGTGAGGTACACGGACATCGACTATGAGGTCTTCACGGACGCGGCGCGCTTCGTGGCGGCAGGGCGCTCCCCGTATCGGAGGGCGACTTATCGCTACACCCCGCTGCTGGCCTGGGTCCTCACCCCCAACGTGCACCTCAGTGAGCTCTGGGGCAAATTTGTGTTCGTCAGCTGCGACCTCCTCACGGCGCTGCTCGTGTACCGGCTGCTGCTCCTGAGGGGGCTCGGGTGGCGCCAGGCGTGCGGCTACTGCGCCTTCTGGCTCCTGAACCCACTGCCCATGGCGGTGTCCAGCCGAGGCAACGCCGACTCGATCGTCGCCTCCCTCGTGCTCATGGCCCTGTACCTGCTAGAGAGAAGGCTGGTCGCCTGGGCCGCCGTCCCCTACGGGGTCGCGGTGCATATGAAGCTGTATCCCGTGACCTATGTCCTTCCCATCGCGCTGCACCTGCTGCCAGAGCGGAATGAGGGCCCGCCCGGGACTTCTTTCCCGGCCCGTTTGTGGGAACTCGTCAGGAGGATGTGTAGCCCGGCCGTGCTGCTTTTTGTAGCACTTGCTGGACTCACGTTTTTTGCCCTGAGCTTTGGTTTCTACTATAAATACGGTTGGGAATTTGTGGAACACACCTATCTTTATCACCTGACCAGGAGGGACATCCGACACAACTTTTCCCCCTACTTCTACATGCTGTATCTGGCTGCGGAGAGCAGGTGGAGTTTCCCATTGGGAATGGCAGCCTTCCTGCCACAGCTCGTCTTGCTTTGTGCGGTGTCGTTTGCCTATCACAGAGACCTTGCCTTTTGTTGGTTCCTCCACACGTCCATTTTCGTGGCCTTTAACAAAGTCTGCACCTCCCAGTACTTTCTCTGGTACCTCTGCCTTCTGCCCCTCGTGATGCCGCAAGTGAGAATGCCTTGGCAGAAGTCCCTGGGCCTCCTGATGTTATGGTTTGTGGGGCAGGCCTTGTGGCTGGCGCCTGCTTATGCTCTCGAGTTTCAAGGGAAGAACACCTTCTTGTTGATTTGGTTAGCTAGTTTGTGCTTTCTTCTTATCAACTGTTCCATCCTGACTCAAATGATTTCCCATTACAAGGAAGGACCCCTGGCAGGCAGAATCAAATGTGACTGAAGTATGTTCTTGATTTTCTGCCACATTGTCTATTACATGTTGATGTGTGCACCAGAAGAGCACTTTGGAATTTTTTTTTTCTGGACACTCTAAGTACTCTAGTGAAAACTGTCTTGTTCCAATAGAAATCAAAACCAGCATTTGCCTTAGGTGTGTATAGTGAGGACTTGACAATTGAAGCCATTCTCTAGGAAATCTTAGGGTTTAGTTGTTACTCTATGGAAAGTGAAAATCACTTGTATGGAAATGGAAAGGCTGATGAAACTGTCAGATGCTTACTAAAATAAACTTGCTGAATAATAGAGGAATATAAAGAGACAGGATCTAAGCCGGTACTTAGTATTTGGTCCAGTTACGTTATCAAATTAAGTTGTTAAAAATCTTTCAGTTCCCATTTTTTTTCTTTCTGAAGCATTCCTGACAACTGTGAAAATTCATAAAGTATTCCTTGTTAGATTCACTGACTACCAGGGAAGGAACACATCAGCCATATAAAGAAAAGGATTTAGATGGTCTTTATTCCAGGGAACTTTGGTCAGGGCTTCCCTTCCCCAAGTAGTGTGGAAAGACAGACATGTAACAGGGAGCTACAGAGGAAGAAAAGGACTAGGAAGAAACATGCTAGAAAGTTTTAAACCCTTCTTGACACAGAAACTGAAGTGGGGATTGCTTTGGCAGGTCGCTTCGGCCCTTATTTGGCGGAAAATATTGGTTAGTGTCTGTCATGGGTGCATCAGTGATCTCACTGCCTCGGGCCGTCAGAATTCTGTCATCCCTTTCTGGTCCCAGCCTGAGGTTAGAGTGACAGGGACTCAAAGCAAGCCCTGCCTTCCTCTGGTAACCATGGCAACCATCATTCCGTCCTCTTGGTAATGGGAAAGAGGGTGATAAATGCAGGGCTCCCTCCCCACAGAATCCATCCTCTAGTACCCGGTTGTCAGAAGGGGTGAGCCAGCTGCCCGCCATCCAGCCTCCCTATGCGCAAGAGACAAACAGTTGCAGCAGGTGTTCTATTTGAGCAGTTCTGGTTTATTTGGGAAACAAACACTCTTATGTGGAACAGTGAACAGCTTCAGGCTAGGAATTCCAAGAGAGGAGGAGAACTAGGAGTCAATGTCATCAGCACGACTGTGGAAGCCACCTTCCATAGGCCAGGGGCAGATGAACACAAGGAGCATGGAAATGGTCCCTGGCCGATCAGTCTTTAAGTCAACTGGATCCCTGTCTTGGTTCACTCCCAGGGCTCGTCCATTAGCCGCCATCTTGTGACTTAGTGACCTATTTGCCCTTGAGTCCCACAGACAAAGTTGATCATTGATCTAGCTACTTTCTGCTGAAGAAGGGTGTTGTCACTAGGCAAGATCTGGAAGAGGTTTGTGAGCACCATTGTGTAGGGGCGGAGCAGCATTTGGTTGAAGGTGATCCATGTGACTTTTTGGATTTTCTTCTGAATGAACCTTAGGAGACAAGGGGCAACAGTTAATAAGAGACCTATAATTACTAGTGGAGTGAGTATTGGAATAAGCCATGTCACAAGTGGGGATCCCCAAATATTAAGACTGGAGTTGCTGCCTGAATTGTGCAGATTATTGAGTCTGTTTAATTAATGGGAGGTAGAGGAGAATTATCAGTAGGATCAGAGGCAAGGAAGTCATCTTGGCATTTAAAGGCTAGTGTGGTAGACCCTGTCATTTCTTGTGTCACCAGGTCTGTGGAGGACCAATGTCCCCAGCAGCGATGATCACCACCTGTGTTAGGAGAGAGAGGACTTGAAGAAGTTTGTTAATCAAAGGGGCATTAATGATAGGATTGCCCTTGGTGGTAAGGAACCCTCTCTTCTGCCAGATGGTAGAATGGGGAGGCGATTGGTCTCTAGGACAGAGTTAGGGATGACTACCACATAGGCTGTGTGGTGGCAACCATCAGGGCCCCACATTGAGCTGCAGTCCACAAAAAGAGTGAGGTCAAGTGACTGTAGAGGCCGGTAGGAGACATAAGGCGAGGATATTTCTCCCGTTTAAATCTTCGAGTGCAGTGTTCTCTTGGTGATGGTCTCCATCTGGTGGGGAAGGAATGGGAGGCTCCCAGCCTTACAAAACAAACTGGTTAATGGTTTGGTTAGAAAAAAATGTTAATTTGAGTGGATGACACAGGAATGGAGGGAAGGGTTAGGTTTTTTTTTTTAATTTTTATTATTATTTTTTAAAGATTTATTATTGGAAAGCCGGATATACAGAGAGGAGGAGAGACAGAGAGCAAGATCTTCCGTCCGATGATTCACTCCCCAAGTGAGCTGCAACAGCCGGTGCTGCGCCGATCCAAAGCTGGGAACCAGGAACTTCTTCCGGGTCTCCCACGTGGGTGCAGGATCCCAAAGCTTTGGTCCGTCCTCGACTGCTTCCCAGGCTACAAGCAGGGAGCTGGATGGGAAGTGGAGCTGCCAGGATTAGAACCGGTGCCCATATGGGATCCCGGGGCATTCAAAGTGAGGACTTTAGCCACTAGGCCATGCCGTCAGGACCGAGGGGTTAGGTTTTAAAAGTCCTTTTGAAAAGATGGCTTTGGTTCTCCCTGAAGCTCACTGGAATATGTAGTCTCTGAGGGTCAGTTTTGAGGAGCTTCTTTGGGTTGCCTCTGTGGTGGCGGATGGGAAATCATGGCAGATGATGACCTGTGCAGACCCACATCCCAGTCATTCTTGGATGGAGTGTCTGTTTGGCTTTGGCAGGTAACTGGGGTCACTTCTACTCAGACCTAATATTCCTAAAGTTTCAACTTTTTAGATTAAAAAGAATTGAATATGACCTGGCATGGTGGCCTAGCAGCTAAAGTCCTCGCCTTGAACGCACCAGGATACTGTATGGATGCTGGTTTGTATCCTGGCAGCCCCGTTTCCCATCCAGCTCCCTGCTTGTGGCCTGGGAAGCAGTCCAGGATGGCCCAAAACTTTGGGACCCTGCACCCACTGGGAGACCTGGAGAAAGTTCTTAGCTCCCAGCCTCGGATCGGCACAACACTGGCTGTTGTGGTCACTTGGGGAGTGAATCATCAGATGGAAGATCTTCCTGTCTGTCTCTCCTCTTCTCTGTATATCTGACTTTGAAATTAAAAAAAAAAAAGTCTTTAAAAAAATGTCTTGGGGACCGGCACCATGGTTCAGCAGATTAAGTTGCCATTTACAGTGCTGGCATCCCACTTGGACACTGGTTTGAGCCCCAGTTACTCCACTGCTAATCCAGCTCTCTACTAATGGCCTGGGAAAAGCAGTGGAAAATAACGTAAGTCTTTGAGTCCCTTCACCCAAGTGAAAGAATCAGAAGTTCCTGGCTCAACTCTATTGCAGTCATTTGGAAAGTGTACCAGCAGATGTAAGATTCTTTCTCTCCATTTGTGTATATAGCTCTTTCACATAAATATTTTGAAAATGCTCTTTTTAAAGTTTTATTTTTATTGGAAAGGCAGATTTACAGAGAGGGAGCAACAGAAAGATCTTGCATCTCCATCTTCCACAATGGCCAGAGCTGAGGTAATCTGAAGCCCGGAGCTTCTTCAGGTTTCCTTCATAGGTACAGGATCCTAAGGCTTTGGGCCATGCTCTGTTGCTTTCCCAGGCCATAAGCAAGGAACTGGATGGGAAGTGCAGCAGCCAGGACTCAGTGGGTTCCTGTATGGGATGCTGGCACTTGGAGGTGGAGGATTAGCCAATTGAATCATTGTGCCAGCTCTCAGCAAAATATTTTTTTTAAAAAACCATCTTGATTTTCATATTTGAAGACTTTAAACACGTAAACTATTGGAACATTTTGGTATGCTTCTTATCCTTTTATTTTTAAGTTTCTGATTGATAGGTTGCTTTCCTCTAGAATTTGATTAATCAAGTATTGTCTATTGTAAAATTGAGTATAGGTGGAATTTCGGTGAAACATATTTTATCACCTAAATTGTCAAGTTGCTAATAGGGCATTTTCTGGCTTAAGCACATGTCACTTAGAAAAGTTCCGGGGGCGGTTGTGGGGGAAGCGGGGGAGAGTGCTGAAAAGCATGGCAGTGTACCAGGGAGCCATTGGTCTCCTGGGACAGGAAAGGGGGACGAGAACCCGGGTGCTGGAGGCCAGCTCCAGCCAAGTTCAGAGCTTGAGAAGGGTGTGTGGATTTGGTAAAAAGATACGGACATGGTCACTTGGTGCCCTCTATTAATGCTCGAGAAGCTGTCTTTTTTATTTACGCAGACACATCACAAGCATCTGCACAAACATTTAATTCTTCTGTTTTTGTTTCATGACCAAGCAGGTACCCTTAGAGATAATTCTGCAAAATACTACTGTAGCCATTCTCTTCAGAGCAAGCCATTATCCATTTTTTAGTAGTAGCCATTGGGTGATGGCCAGGACTCCAAGGCCAAGGCACATGCGATTACCTACTAATCAGTAATACATTTCATTCTTACTACATTTCTATTTCTACAACTTACCTAACATTTAATGGGAGAAATATGTTAAAAGAAAAAGCACTTCATTTTTACAATTTATCTGTCACCTAACAAGAAAAACATATCCTAAGGGGGGGAAAAACATAAAAATTCAAAGTAAAAGTTTTAAACATCAAATCCCTCTATAGTTGTGGGCTTTGCAAATCCATAAACAATCAAACAATAGTTAAAGACATATTTCTATACCATTAATAAAAGCATCCTTTAATTCCTCTAGCCAAAAATCATGAAAGCAGTTGAAACAGATATATTTCCTATGCTCCAAAGAATTGCAATGATAGGCTAGCCTTTAAAGTCATAGTAATTACATTTATTGCCATAATAGTTTCAACTCATACTACTATCACTTTCACTAAATTTTAGGGTACTTATCAAACCATTTCCCCGAAGGTGTGCTACATGTCTGGGCCAGATTCCAAGGCAATAGTTAGGCATGCAGTAGAGTGTCCAGAATCAGCACGGGCTTAATTGCACTCTTGTGTGTAAATTGTTAAAGGCCCACTCACCAAGACATGATCAGCAGCATTAACTCCCAAGCTCACATCAGTTGCAAAACCCATCTCACAAGGACAAACAACAATGCCTCCATGGATTACAGAAGTCTTAGTGGGGTGATTTGCTCTAGCCAGCACAACCAGTAACGTGAACAGGGAGAGGGTAGGGAGATGAAGCCCCTACAGGAGACCAGTGATGATAGAAGTCTCTCCCAAGTCTCTCTCTATTATGCCTTCACCTCTCTTTATATACTCTTCTCCTAAAGTCCTTTAGCCAAGCAACTGAATACAGCTGAGTCCAATTAGTCTAGGTGTTTTTCAGCCCGTGCTTCTGCTGTAGCTGCAAGCCCAGTTCCTATTACTGCTCAGCCCAACAAGCGCTATTAACTCCTTAGCCCACAACAGGTCTCCCTTTTTTGTTTTAAAGCAGACTCAAATGCGCCTGTCTTAGTTTGTGAACTCTCAGGTCATCAGCCTTACCTGTCATTGGGAATCTCCATAGCATGATAGAGTCCCTGTCTTAGGTTGGTCCATGCCTGGTCCATCTTTCCCATCACTGGCTGCCATTCAAGGCGTTGCCTGCTGCAACTGCACAAACCATACTTGGGGAGGCTGGTGCCCTATTCCTTGGCTAGGAGTATCTTTAACGTGGTAGCAATAAGCAGACAGCTGTTTCCGGTCTTGGGAAACATTTTGCACTCCCACAGGTGTCACACACATAAAGACATGATGGGGAACAAGAGGCCCTGACCATAACCCACAGCATCTGCTGCTTCTCTGCCAACAAACCAACCTGCTGTTACAACATAAGCATGCCCATCCACATGTGTTCATTAATAAAGTTCTGTTGTTCCATAACTTGGGCTGTCCCAAGAGCTTGTCCATGGTCTCCATGGTAGTTGTAGTGTATCCTAAGGTCACCACTGCAGTGGCTGTCAATGCCATGGCAATACTGGCTATGATGGTCACTGTTATGCCAGTTTCTTTTAGCCTTATCAGGCCAGCAGAGGTCTCTCCATTAGCCCCAACAGGCACAGGCAGGATTCTGGGCAGCTGCATGATAACAGCAGTATCACCATTGCCATTCCAACATGCTGTTAGGGTGCAGCTGACCTCGGTGCAATTCACTTCAGAGGCATTTCCTGTATGTAAAAGAAAAATGAGGGGGTAACACAGGCAGACACGGGCTTAAAATTCAAGGAGCTAAGGTTCACGCACGTGAGCGAGTCCTTAAACCCAGAGGAGTGATTGAACTGATCATTTCTATGGGAATGATTGCCTCCCTGAATAAGCAAAAGGGGACACATGCCAGCACATGCCCATTCTCTACAAAGCTGCCACATGGAAAAGGCGGGTATTTCCCCTGTGGTAATAACAGGGGGATGATAAGAAACAGCACGGGCAGAAATTGAGCTATTTTTAAAGGGAGGGCAAGGCCCCCAACAGCTGGGGTTGCACACTTGGCAGTCTGGTAGTCTGATTTAAGGAGAAAATGGTGGGAAATATCAGAACCTCAGTACTCATAGGAAGAAGAAAAAAAGGAGGGGTGCTTAGCAAAGGACCAATATACTTGCTTGTCCCATCGATCTTCTGACTCAAATGCCATCAGCATGGCCAATACCTGAGCTTTGACAAGACTCAACAGCAGGAGCTTGCCAGACAAGCCCCTCAGGAATCCACCGTGGACCATTTTTCTGGAAAAACACAAACTGATCCTTGCCCCCATATGAGGTTGGGATCCAGACCTTGCCACTGACCAATCAAAGGATCCTTCCACATCACGTAACTCTTCTGCTCCCAAGACAGATTCCAGTGATGATCTACAGTTGACCATCCTTCAGCATCCAATGTTAAAAAAAATTTAAGATAAAAAATGCAAGGTTCAAATGATCTTAAGGAGTGCTAACCTTCCCCTTTTTTGTTTAAATAAGGTAATCCTTAATAGTACAGTTGGCACATTCGCATTCCACAATACTTGTCCTTGAGGATTATAAGGGATGCCTGTAATTAGTTGTATGTGGTGGGAGGCAGCAAAATCACAAAACTTACTGCTGGTATGGCAGGGGCCATTACCAGTTTTGATAACTTTGGGAGTTCCCAAGATGGAAAAACATGCATAGCAATGGACTACAGTGTGTCTGACTTGTTCCCCTGTCTGAGGAGTAGCTAGAATAAATTCAGAACAAGTATCAATAGTAACATGCACATACTTCAGTATCCCAAACTCTGGGATGTGTGTCATGTCCATTTGCCAGACGTGATTGGGTAACAGTCCTTGGGGATTCATGCCATAATGGGGAACATGCAAAAATTGAGGGTACACTGAGCATTGCTTCATGATGGTTCTGGCTTGTTCCTTGGTCAAACTAAAGCACAAACGAAGGGTTGTTGGAATTCAAGTGCAATTTAGCATGTGCCTTTTGCGCTTCCTCAAGGGCTGAGGCCACCAATTTGGTAGCAGTATCTGCAGCCGCATTTCCTGATGTCAAGGGCCCAGGCAAACCTGTATAGGCTCAAATATGACTCACAGAGAATTTATCTTTGCAGGCTGAAATACAGGTTTGGATTTTTACAAATAGGGACATTGCTGTAGAGTGGGAAGAAATTTGGACCACAGTCTCCAGCATGGGAAGGGAGTGGGCAACATACCCTCTATCAGTATACAAAATAAAGGGCTGCGTGGAAATGTTTGAAAGGCCGCAAGAACTGCCACCAATTCCACAACCTGTGCAGATACAAAAGATGTGGGGATGGTGGTAACCTGGCCATCTATTATAAAAGTGCCTGACCATTAGACAACTCATCAGTGAAAACAGTTGAAGAGAGGTTACAAGTGGAAAAACAATATGGTGCAAAATAAAAAACTGTACAGCAGGGTCCTTAGGATAGTGGTTGTCAAAATTAACACTTAAAGTGCTCAAAAGTATTGCCCAGGTCTCTTCCATATTTTGCAAAAACAAAACCTGCATCCGAGTGTATGGAATGATAATGGTATCTGCTCTTAATGGCTTTCTGTGGCAACTCTGCTATGGCCAATTGTGCCAGTAAGGCACAATTGTCTTAAGAGATGTGCAAATGTTCCTACAATATAGGCCCCTGTTGATAGAATACCCCCATAGGTGTATATGAGGATGCCACAACAATAAATAAAAGCAGGCATTGTAATCAATCCTGGTCAGATGGGCTTGTTCAAATGGCCATCTCAACCTTTTGTAGGGCCTGACATCCCTCCACAGTCAGCACCCTAGGGGATGCTGGAGAGGAGTTGCCTTTTAAGATATCAGTCAAAGGTTTCAAATCTGAATCAGTAAGTTTCAAACTGGGTCTCATCCTATTAATGTCCCCCAACAATTTTTGAAAATCATTAAGAGTTTGGAACTTTCCTGTGGCTTTTGAAATTTTTGTGGGGTTTAATACAATTCTGAAAAAGTTGAAAACCAAAATAATTAAATGGAGAAACGAGTTGTATTTTGTCTGTGGCTATAGCTAATGCTGCCTCAACTGAAGGGAGAGATGCTGAAGTTGCACCTGTAAATCTATCACAGCTGTACCCAGATTTAATGGCGCCGATGGCACAGGCAGCGCAGAAGGCTCCGTGCCTGGCCAAATGTGATTTTTGCTTGGCACATGCTCTGTGGGCACATGCTCTACAGGTGGAGGATCCTCGGCAAACTCACTTCCATCCTTTTCCTCTTCCTCCTCCTCAAAAGCCATGAATCTTCTTTGTGCAGTTTCTCCAGACTTTGCCTGGTTTGGGGTTCCTTCTCCTTCTTAAATCTGGTTTGGGATCCCCTCTGTCTTCTTACTCTTATTTGTGACTCCCTCCTCCTTCTTATGGATAGTTTTTCAAGGAAGGGTTGCACCACTGCTTGAGCGGATGACAAAACATTCTTTTATCATGCACCAGAGGAAAAAGGTGGCTACAAGGAGAGCAAACCATGGGAAGATTTCAAAGACAGATTCAACGAACTTCTGTGCAGTTTTAGGCTTAGTGTCGGTGCCTTGTGACTGTAGCAGATCTCTGATTCCCTTAATCCCTGCACTTTAGTGAGTTTTTGCCCCATGACAACTTTTACTTATGCCCCTGCAAAATATTTAATTCTAAGCTTGCCTCTGGAGTTCCAGGGGTCCCTCAGATTATCCCTTGTGCCCCAGGACAGGGAGAGTGTCTGGGGATGAAGTCACTTTGCCGCTGCAAACTTCTTAATTCTAAGCTTACTTTCGAAGTTCCAGGGGTCCGTTAGATTGTCCCTTGTGCCAGTGCCCCACGTTGGGCACCATTTGCTGCAACCAGCGGAGCCAATGACATGGACAGGGAGAGGGTCTGGGGATGAAGCCCCTACAGGAGACCACTGAAGACAGAAGTCTCTCCCAAGTCTCCCTTTATTACGCCTTCACCTCTCCTTATATACTCTTCCCCAAAGTCCTTTAGCCAAGCAACTGGATACAGCTGAGTCCAATTAGTCTAGGTGTTTTTCAGCCCGTGCTTCTGCTGTAGCTGCAAGCCCAGTTCCTATTACTGCTCAGCCCAACAAGCGCTATTAACTCCTTAGCCCACAACAGTGATTGAGTGTCCATGTAAAGGGGTGAAACTGTGTTGAGGTGATTGGAGAGACGTCTGCCAGGCCTTGCCACACAGCTGGAAGCTCCTGGCAGCCTTGCCAACAGTGGAACTGTTCTCATCACTCCTTCATGCTGTCTATACCCACTTCACCCGGGAACTGTGAAACTGAGACTTCAGTGACCAGATCTGTGTCCTTTGTCACTATAATATTCAGAAGAATGCTCTCTGAAATGCTTAAAAGAGCATTCTATTTTTTTTTTTCGTTTAAACAGCTCAGCTAGTTTAGGGCTCTAAGATGATGTAGCAATATATGAGCATGATTTTGTGATTGTAGATTCTATTTATGCATTTGTTTGATTGGCAGAGGCGTACAGAAGAATCTCCCATCTGCTGGTTTACTCCTCAAACGCCTACTACAGTCTAATGGGCATAGGCAAGGGGCTATATGAAATAATTGTTTAAACTACCTGTTACTATATACTTTATTATTTCTGTTTTGGTTCTCTGAAAAGATGACAAACCATTACCCGTGTGAATGCATGACAGATTCTTTAGATGCTGGTCCAGGATTGACAGTTTCGTACTTGTGACTTCCTGTTGTACATTCACTGAGTCTAAGCAGTTGGAAGCTTGGTTTACTCCCCCTGAGTTACACAGCACTTCGTTTCTCCACTGTATTGGGAGATCATTCAAGGGTTGGCATTCTGTAGAGAGAAGCACATGTCTTTGCTTGAGTCAGAAGAGTCACAGCAATAGTGTAAGCATTTATTCAACACTAATCTAGGAAAACCATTTATTTAGTGAAAATAAGCATTCATATTCATTATTCTGAACAAAAGCTAGGCTAAAAGGGAGCATTTCTGGCTGCCCAGTCACTCTGCTAATTGCTATGTTTGCTGCATAAAATGAAATGACTCTTATAGTAACTATTTAAAAATAATTTGGAGCATGAATATTTGAAGTTTAGTTCATTTTCACAAAGAAAATTTTAAACCTTTATTCTTCATTCTTTTAGTGATTATTGTTTTTTTAAAAATTATTTATTTTGGGTCTGGCATGGTAGCCTAGCAGATAAAGTCCTCATCTTGCATGCATCGGGACCTCATATGGGCACTGGTTCTAATCCGGGTGGCCTGCTTCCCATCCAGCTCCCTGCTTGTGGTGTGGGAAAGCAGTAGGTGATAGCCCAAACCCTTGGGACCCTGCATATGTGTGGGAGACCCAGAAGAGGCTCCAGGCTCCTGGCTTCAGATCACTGCAGCTCCTGCTGTTGTGGCCTCTTGGGGAGTGAATCATTGGACAGAAGATCTTCCTCTCTGTCTCTCCTCCTCTCTGTATATCTGACTTTGCGATAAAAATAAAAACATCTTCAAGATGAAAAGCAGAGTTACAGAGAAAAGGAGAGAGGGAGAGAGGGAGAGGGAGAACCTTCCATCAACTAGTTCTTTCCCCAAATGGCCACAAAGACCAAATCTGGGCTATTCCAAAGCCAGGAACCAGGAACTCCTTCTGGGTCTCCCACACAGGTGCAGAGGCCCAAGATCTTGGACCATCCTCTACTATCTTCCCCATGTGCATTAGCAGGGAGCTGGATCAGAAGTGGAGGAACCAGGGCTCAAACCAGTTCCCATATGGGCATTTTGTGCTGCTGAGGCTTAGCGTGCTATGTTATGGTGCTGGTCTTATCTTTTAGCAATTATTTATAGAACCAGGCTGTGTCGAAGTCCCTACATTTGAAGAGTTAACAGTAAAAATAGAAACATACTCCACTAGTCACATGTTATATGAGACCTGATTTGTTCCATTTTACAGTGTTGTATAAAATGGCAGTGTAGGTATGAGTGAGTAGAGGATATTACTATTCTTATTTCACAGATACAAAGATTGAGTTCAGGAACACATGATTCTCCCAGGTCAAAAAGCTGGTTAATGACAATACCAGGTCTATTCCTTATGTCCTCTAATTTAACTTAATTTTGTGGGAATTATTCAATACTGTAGGATGATTGCTGTGGAAATTGGTCTCAGAGAAGTAGAGTGATGCTTGTCAGAAAGGGAGGAAATGGTGGCAGCGTGTCAATGGGTATGGTTACTGGCAGACACGAGGAATGCGTTGTGCTGTTCTGCACAATAGGGTGGTGTGGTTAACACTGAGATATTATGTTTTCCCAGTCATGAGGAGAGCAGTTTCTAATGTTTTCATCACAAAGAAATAATAATTATTTGAAGTGATGGATATGGTAATGACTAATTTGATTATTACATAATATATGCCCATATTGAAGAATTTTATTGCACTCTGTATCTATGCATAATTATGTTAATCATAAAATTAATGAATTAAAAAGAACAAAAGAACCCAGTGATTAATCATACTTTTGGTTATCCTTAGCTCACACATCCTTTATGATCAGCTCTGGCCCACACCCCCAGTTTCATCTCCCAGCTCACTTCATTCTCCAGGCAGACAAATTATGTGACCTTTTCGCTTTTTGCATCTTTAACTAAGAGATATCCCTTTCCTTATGTCCCTCAGTAGCGACTGTTCATTTCAAGTACCATCACCTCTGTGCAAGATTCTTTCCTGCGGAACCTTGGACAGCGCAGGTCACATGGTGTGACTGTGCTGCCTAGATGGTGTGAGCCCCTTCCCGATAGAAATGATTTCTTAATGGTGTTGTTTTCCCAGAGCTTTTCAGGATCCAAGTGAAGACAGCCAGGAGTATCCAGCATCACTGAATGACAGCACATGCCACACATTCAGTTAGCTTTGTTAAACGGAGTTGTAAATAAATTTGTCAAGTGGGAGCCGGGGACAAAGAGCGCCTCTGCACAGTGTCAGTGGTGGCAGCTGTGAAAAGGAAAAGAAAGCGGTTTTCTTGCAGCCTGTCATTTCTAAATGCCATCCGCATCCACCTAATTTTCTAAGCTCCAATCTCATACTCATTCCCTATTCTTTCTTTTCCTTCACGAGCTCTCCACCCCCATCTAATCAGTCACTAAAATCCTGTCAGTTCTACCTTTAATGTCCCTGGAGCCTGCTGGCCCCTTGCCATTGCCATTGCAGATTTTATAGTGCGGGCCCTCATTATGTCTCATCTGGAATCACTAGCTCTTGACTGGTCTTCTTGCTTCCCATCTCTTTCGCTCTTCATTCCCCGTCTCATTTATCCTCCCAGCTGCTGTCACCATGTGCTTTCCAAGGCAGGTCTGCTCGTGTTCACCATGCTAATGAGAGCATCCTAGGAGGCTCTGGGACCTGCTCCATCTTCTGCCAGTTTCCCCTACTCAGCCTCACGCTAGCCCGGTGAGTAACAGGCATTTCTGAAATGATCTCATGACCAACCCATGCTCAGCATGTCTGGTACCTGGGATGCTTTCCTCGTTCTGTGCCCTCAGATGAACTGCTATTCATTCTCAAGATCCAGCAGACTGGCTTCTTCCTCTATCAAGATGCATGCAAAATGAACTTATGGAGAAGAAGATTAACTCTTTTTAATTGTTTGTTTCAATTGGAAAGAAAGACTGACAGAGGGAAAAAGATGCAGAAAGAAAGATCTTTCATCCACTGAGTTTCTCCCCAAGTGCCTGTAAAGGCTGAAGCTGAGCTGATCTGAAGCCAGGAGCCTGGAGCTTCTTCTGGGTCTCCCATGTGGGTTTAGGGTCCCAAGTTCAAGGTCTGTCCTCAATTGCTTTCCCAGGCCACAAGCAGGGAGCTGGAAGGGAAGTGGAGCAGCTGGGACACCAACTGGCATCCATAGAGGATCCCGGTGCATTCAAGACAAGGATTTGGCCATTGAGCCCAAAAGGTAAGAGAATAAAATAAAAACAGTTGTTACATTTCTAAGCAATCCCTGCCAATGCATTTGCTGTTATTTACCTTTGTTGTTTGTTTGTGTATTCACCTCTAGGAGTTGGTTAGCTCCTAAAGGACATGAATTGTGTTTTCACCATACAGCATATGTGCTCAGTAAATGTTACATGAATGAAACAAGAAGAAGCAGGAGCAGTATTTGTGAAGCATCTATTATGATCCTATATATTTTACATACTTTGTATCATTTGATTTAATCCTCAAAACATTTTTTAAAAGATTCATTTATTTTTATTGAAAGGCAGATTTACAAGAGAAGGAGAAACAGAAAGAGAATGATTTTCCATCTGTTGGTCCTCTCCCCAAATGGCTGTTGCAGCTGGAGTCAAAGCCAGGAGCCAAGAGCTGCTTCCATGTCTCCCACATGGATACAGGGTCCCAAGGCTTTGGACCATCCTTCACTCTTTGTTATCAAGCAGGGAGCTGATGGGAAATGGAGCAAACCAGTACACATATGGGATGCTGGTGCTTGCATGTGGAGGATTAGCCAATTGAGTCATCTCACTGGCTCTCAAAATAGTTTTTTGTTGTTATTTTTAGCTCTTTAAAAAAATTATTTTAGATGATGTTTACATAGTTGATCAGGTGGGAAGGATCTTGGGTTAGGGAGAAGTGGGTGTGATCACTGTTTCCAAACTTTCTATTTCTTCTTCCCATTTCTGGGGGGAGGAGAGAGATAAGGGGATAGGTCATACCCAGCTTCCCTACCATTCCAGTACCCAAGGATGGGGAAAGGCCACTCAGTATCAACCCAGGGTCACAATGGTGCATGCTCCGAGGGTTCTGCCCAGGTGGATGCAATAGTTCTGAAATGCTATCAATCTCACCGATCTGTGGATGAGGAATCCCTTCCAATGCCCTTTGGCTGACACCATTGACCTTAGAGGCTCCATTTGCCCAGATATTTGCTGTCATCGTTTGGCTGGGATAGTTGTCCATATGTTCTGTTCTCTATTCTCTGCTATGGTATTTGATGTCCTCTGCAGGCCTCAATGGGCTACCATGTCCTCTATGGGCACCATGGTCTGCCGTTTAGTACTCCATCCTTTACACTAAGGAGGACCAATTCTCATAGGAGGGCTCATGGACCTTAGCCAGGCAATACGGGCCAAGCTGGATCTCCAACCCTGGAGCTCACAAACACGGGATTCCCCACTGCAGCTGCACTCAAGAATCCAGACCAAGCAACCTGAGCCCAACTGGGCCCTCCACCCCTGGGATTCTTGGACCCAGCACCCACTGTGCAAGTGGGCCCAAAGCCCCAGGCCATGCAACCCAGAACCTGCTGCACCTTCCACTACTGGGGCTCATGGATCCAGCAATCACTGCGTAGGCAGGCCCAAGGAGTTGGGTCAAGTGACCCAGGCCATCCAGAACTCCCATCCCCAGGGCTCATAGATCTGGTTCCTATCATGCAGGTGGGGCCAGTGACCTGGGCCAGAAGACCCAGGTCCTTCTAGACAACCCCTACCCCTGGGGCTGAGGGATCCCACCCGCACTTCACAGGTGGGCTGAAAGTCCTGGGCCATATGACCCAGGTCCTGCCAAACCCCTTGCCCCTGGAACTCAGACCCAACATCTACCATGCAGGTGGGCCCCGGGACCTGGACCAGGTGACCCAAGCCCCAGCAGACCCCTCTACCCCTGGAGCTCACAGATCTAGCACCCACCTCGCAGGCAGGCTGAAGGACCCCTCCATTCCTGGGGTTCACGGACCTGACACCCACTCCCACCCAAGACTGACATGGCTCATTTCACTTCAGCATCCACCAACAGGTGCTTCAGCCTAGTTTGATCCAACCTGCCCACAATTCCAGCTTATGCTGGTTAGTACCGCAGCCCAGCCTTGCTCAGCTCCAGTGTGAACTGGCTGGTGTTGTGGCCTGAGCAGGCCCCTCCTGCACTCTATTCTAGTTTTTGGAGCTGCCAGTGGATATTATGAATTGGCTTGGCTTGGCTCACCCCCAGACCTGACCCATATGTATGCTGGTGGGTACTGAAGCCTGGCCTGGTTTGGGCTGCTTCTTGCCTTGGTTCTTGTGCTTACCTGCAGGGAATGCAACCTGACAAAGGAGTTCACCAAGCTCCTCTATCCGGTTTCTTCCCAGTGGCATATCTTGTGCATACGGGTGGGTCATTGGCCCAGGTCAACTTTGTGTACCTCTTGTCCTGGCAGGAATGGTGTCCTTTCCCAACCAGCCCATAGCCTTTCTGGTTCTTACTGTTGGGTATTGCAGTGCAACCACACCTGGTCCGTGGCCAGACCCAGCTCTCACATGATTCAGCAGTAGCCAGCCTGTTCTGCATCCACCCTGACTCTCATGAGTACCAGTGGGTGTTAGAGTCTAACCTAGTCTGACCCTCCCCAGACCCAATCCACACCTGTGCTGAGGGAGATTGCAGCCATGTCTTGCCCAGCACAACGCCCTGGTTCTGGCTCTCATGCTCACCAGTAGGAATTCCAACCCAGCTGGGGTATCCCTTAGCTCCCCAACCAGAACTATTCCCAGCCACAGATCTTATATGTGCCAATGGAGATTGCTGTTCCTCATGGGTAAGCCCGCATACTCCCCACAGATTCTACCCCCAGACGTGATTCACTCACATGTTTGTCAACTTCATGGCCCAACCTCACAGCACCCATTGGGCACCTGGTGGGTTCCATGTTCCAGCCTTTCAAGTAGAGTGGACTTGTCCATGGAAGTCCCAGAGAAGTCATTCCTCACTTGGGCATGAACCCTCAGGTCCCTGCTTGTTCTACCCTGTGCCATCCCCCAGACTCCCTGTAACCTCACACCCCCAAGTTCCCAGAGTGCACCACTGGGCAGCCCAAGGGCTTCACCTGGTACCGTTGGCACCCAGGTCACTCGGCCTGAGTTTCCCCAGCTGCAGCCACGCAGCTGAGAGAGCAAAGCATCCATGGCTCTGGCTTAGACCTACCTGAGATACACCCACAACATGACTGTGGTGGGCAGAGCCAAGGTCCCAAGCATGCCTGAACCCACTAAAGACCCACCCACAGCATGGTGGCTGTGGACGGAGAAACTTCCCAAACCTCAAGCTCAGACTAGTTCAAGATTTGCCCACCGCATAGCAGCAGTGGACAGAACTAGGATCCCAAGTCCCAAACCTGGCCTGGCCCGAGATCCCCCAGCTGCAGCCATGCAACTGTGAGAGCGAAGTACCATGCCTCCAGTTTAGACCCACTTGAGCAATAATTTTTGAGATGTTACTTAATGGCAAGAAAATGGGCTCAGGGAGAGTAAATACCTCATCTCTCTACACCACCTCCTGGTTATGGACATATTTAGGATGTAGCCTGTCTACTCCAAGCTTTCCTGTCTTGAGTGATTCTGAGGGACTTTTGTCACCTTTCATGGAGCTAGTTGGCAATATCTGGAGATGGTTTTGGTTGTCTCGCTTAATGGTGGGGTATTACGGGTATCTTGTGTGTACAGGTCAGGTATGCTGCCAACTATCCTACAGGGCACAGAAAAGCCCCTGAGAATGATTGTAGCCAACGTGTCAACAGTACTGAGGCAGAACACTTTAATCTGTTCAGGCTACTGTAACACAGTGTCACAGACTGCATAGTTTATAAACAACAGCTTATTTCTCACCATTCTGGAAACTCTGAAGTTCCAGACCAAGGTCTAGCAGAATCAGAGTATCTAGAGAAGGATCACTTCCTGGTACCTGATAGCCATTTTTTTTTCATTGTGTGCTTACTCCTGGGAAGGAATGAGAGTATGCCCTGTTTTTTGTGTCCTTGCCTGAGGAAGGGGTGAGGGAGTTCCCTGCTGCTTGTGTCCGTGCCTGTGGGAAGGGCTGAGGGACTTCTCTAGCATCTCTTTTACACTCCCCTTCACAAGGGTGTACCCTCCATGACCTCCCACTGACCCCACCTCCTAACCCATCACCTAGGGATAGCTTTTGGCATATGAATTTGGAGAGGACACAGATATTCCAATCTATGGCATTGAGAAAGCCTGCTGCATACCATGTAGACCTTAACAGAAAGTGAGCATGATCCCACAGGGCGTCAGACAGGGCTGAAGGGAAGGCTCAGGGGTCTGAAGCCAGTCCTGAGTCTTAAACACAGGCAAGAAAAAGACTGTTGTGCCCAGTTGCAGACTCAACCTTCAACCTTATGATCCTTTCTCTGTTGCATGTACTCAGTCTTCCTTCTTTCCACCCTTCTCCTCAGCCATCTCTTACTTTGCTTGAGGAAGGCAACCTAGACAGCTTCAACATTTTCAATCCTCTTCTCTAATTAGAAAGCAGAGATAGTATATTAAGAAGCTACAGGTTTCACATTGGCAACATCACTAGAATCTGGGAACTAGGCCAAAAATGTCACCCTTCTGAACTGACAACAAAAAATCGGTGAGATTACTCATTGTGATAATCTTCTCAGGAAACAACCCATTGAAGAAATTCTTGCGAAGTGTGCTGCTGATAGACTTGGCTGTTTTCTAATCCCAGTCAGGATCCAAGAATGCCTTCCCACGAAGGAAAAGCATTTAAGATGTAATTGGCGTGACACAAACTGTAATCTAGGAAATGACAAAGTGTTGTCCTGGGGAGGTATTCTAATGGAGGAAGCATCTAATGACTCCTAAGTGAAGCTGCCTATAATTATTGGGGAGGTTTTGTATTTTTGTTTCCACATAACAAACCCTTGGAGGAAGAAACTGCTTTGTTTTATTGGTGTCTCTAGTGAGAGAGGCACAGATGAATGCCTTAGCTAGAGCAAAGTGGGTATTGCTGGGCCAGGGGGCAGGGGGCACGATGAATGGTCACAGAGGTACCAGCTCTGGAAACGTGATTCTTAATCATGAGCCCAAGAATCTGGCAGCATGCAAAATTGTGTTTGTGCATGTGAGGGTCTGGGTGGGCTTTTTTCCTGTAGAAAAATGCAATATTTATCAAAGGGGCCCTTGATACACAAAAAATGAAGTTCCATGCTCTGATGGTTGGACACAACTCCTAGCAAATGAAAAAGAAAGAGGACAGCTGAGGACAGACAAGGGAAGTGAGGAGAGACAGGATCCCTTTGCCGAGCTTGGAGATGTTGACTGTGAGTTTAGTGTATGGGTTGATTATGTGTGAGGTTGTGTATGCTGTGTCTGTATGTGGTATTTGTGTGTGTGGTGTGTGCATGTACACACACATACATTCAGTGATCCCACATATACCAACATCAGTGCTGGGTTTAAATTCCACAAATGCCCCAGGGTAGCAGGCAAGCACTGGTAAGGAATTGGTTCTGGGAGGCTGAGCTCTAGGCTGGCCATCAGATAATGAGGATGGGCTCCTTTTTAGGTTCCTTTCAGTTGTATATTACAGAAAGCAACTTTAGCTAAAGGACTTACTGAAGGAATATTGGAAAGCACATAAATCCCAACGAAGGAGCTGAGCAAAGAATTCTGGGACGGCCAGAAGTTGGCCAGTGTGGGAATCTCTGTGGCAGCTGACCATCTGTGGTCTCTGCATTTCTGTGTTCAGGCTCTCAGTTTCCAAGATGATCAGCCCCAGAGCAGAGGGAATCAGGCGCTAGCACCTTAGTTGCTGATGACCACAGTCATGATAGGCTCCATCAGTCCTCTGTGGCCACAGGATCTGCACTTGTGTGGTCAACCAAACCCCAGCAGATCACAAGTGTGTTAGGAAGAGCTGCTTCCGTCCTGAACACATTCAGCCTTTGTTTTCGTCATCATTTCCTGAACCATCCGCTATCACGACAGCATTTGGATTGTATTACATTTGGGAAGTTATCTAGAGCTGCTTAAAATCTTTTAGAGGATGATCCTCTCCCGGCAGGGAGCAGGGTGTTGTATCATTGTAGCGCTGGAGTCTCTCTCTTGAAAGTAGTGGAAGGCCAGTACCTTAGACTTTCAATTACTTGTTACTTGCTGTATGCTCTCAACTCAATTCTTCATTTCTTACTATTTTAACAGCAAGTGAACAGGGGCAGGCTTTGGGTCCTGGGGTTAAGATGCTACTTGAGATGTCTGCATACCATATTGGAGTGCCCAGATTCAGTCTAGGCTCTGCTCCTGATGACAGCTTGCTGCTAAGCACACACCCTGAGAGGCAGCAGATGATGGCCAAAATATTTGGGTCCCTACTACACACACTGGATTGAGTTTTGGGCTTCTGGCTTCAGCCTGGCTCAGTGAACCCATGGATGGAAGATGTGTCTTTGACTCAGTCTCTCTGTTTGCCTCTCAAATAAATAAAAAACAAACAATTGAAAGAAAACAACAACAACAATGCCTGAGAAGCAGGGGTGAAGTGAGGAGGAGTGGAGGCCCATCCAGGCATAGGTAACTGAAGGTGCAATGCCAGCATCCCAGAAGTAGAAGGGTAGAATTTCCTGCCTTGAGGCTAGACAGTAATTTACAAGAGTAGGTGGTGGTGGAGGAACATCACACAGGCTTGCTTATGTCAGCCCCAGGACCACAGTGAAAAGTGTGTGGAGTTTTGTTTACTTGCTTTCTCTTTCTACTTCCAATAGAAATCCACTGTAGAGATTTAAGCGGATAGAAATTACATCTTTCAAAAAGCAGTGTGGCCATTCAATGGAGCATGGATGAGATAGTTATTACAACAGTCCTGCGGACGGGAGATGATGGGATGATGGCTTGAATCAAGGTGCTAGGGAGTGGGTGGATTCAGCTTGCGTGTCTATAGTGCGGGGAGAACTGATGGCACTCACTGGTGGATTTGTGTGAGGGAGGAGAAAAAGGAAATGTAAAATGAATCCTAGGTGCACAGTAATATTCTTCACTGAACTGAGAAGATGGATGGAAGGGAGAGAGTTAGGGAGGAGGCAGTCTGTAAGCAATCCTGTTAAGTTTGGGATGTGAGAGATCTTGATGAGAAAGTCAGAGAGGCAACCGGATCAGACATGTTACTACTCAAAAACAAAGGCCTGGGAGACTTTGTGGAGGACCTAAGAGGGAGCTCTGGGGGCCCCACATGAAGAAGTTTAGCTGGTCCACTCTGACCAGGAAAGCAGGATGGTGTTCAGTAAGGTCGAAGAAATGCCTTATTGTTTTTAAATTACAGGTTATTACTCTGTAGTTCTTAGCACCTGGAAATCTGTAATTTTCCCGATCTGCTGTTTATTTTGGACGTCTGCATTCTTGTTTATGACTATCCTCTCAGATTCATCTAGTAAACATCACACCTTTTGCAGTTCCAGACTTTTCCTTGCTTAAATCCTTGGCATAAGATCTTTCTGGCTTTTTCTCTCTGTGTATTTGAGGAGCTGGCAAGAATTCACTGTTAACTGGGCCTGGAAGGAGGGCCAAGTCTGCCAGTAAATGCCTCTTCGGGCCTGTAAATATTTGTGTAAGATTCAGTAGCTATATTAAGTGGCTATGGCTAAACCAGGTGCTTGCAGGCAACCCCAATGAACCACTTTCAGAGAATTCACTTTGAGGATCCTTTGAAATAAAATTTAAACTTTATGTTAAATTGAAGCCTGCCTAAGTTCTCCTTAGGCATTTTGCAAATTTTCAAAGTGGCTTTCTTAGATTAGCATTTAGCATATGACTTTATTTTAAAAACAGTCCAAGAAAAACATAAGTAGAAGCATAATTATATAAAATGTATATATTTGCACACACAGAGAATATTACAGCAAACTAAATTGTATGAACTGTATCTCCTTCTAATATTGTTAAGTAGCTGTAATAAATCCATTAGTCCAGCTGAGGACTCTCACTGTATTTTTTAGTAAAAATAAATTTTCTCTTTTGTAAAACAACATGCTTATTATAGAAAAAGCAGAAACAATTTTTCTGAAAGTTTTATACTTCATGAATTTATTTATTCCTTGAGTTATTGAAACAAACACTTTTCCAGGCAGTCAACTGTTTAGATTTACATTGTGATAAGTGAAATGATAAAATATACATAATTCACACTTACAGGAGCATTGGGAGAAAGCTGAGACACCTCAGGCCTTCCGTGTAATGCGCCTTCATGTTGCTGCAGCTGTGTCCAGTTTCATCAAAGGCAACGGTCAGTCCCTTGTCCTGGAAGGACTTTCCTTTGTCAGATCCTTCAGGATGTGACCGCCTCCTTCTCTCACTTCACCTGTTGTCTTTCTTCACATCTAGAGGTGGTCAATTTTTAATTCTGAGCTCATCACACATTATCCATGGAACTACTGAGGTCCTCTAAACTAACTTCATAAACAATTAAAAAATTATTTTTCACTTGTAAGGGGAGATTTATGGAGAGAGGAGGTGAGACTTCTTCCATCCACTGGTTCATCCTCAAAAGGCTGCAGTGGTTGGAGCTTCTGGCCACAATGGGCCATTTAGGCACATGAGCAGGATCAGAAGTGGAGCAGCAAGGACAGAAACTGGTACCCATAGGGGATGCAAGCACCACAGCTAGAGGTTAATCTATTACGCTGTGGTGCTGGCCCTAGAAACACAAGTTTAAAGAAGGAAATTGGGGTTATCATAATTCTGATTCTACAGTACAGAGGTCAGTGCTGTTAACACCTTGCAGAATATTTTTTCAGATCATCATATTTGTGTGGTTTGCAATCATACTATTCATTTTAATTTTAAATAAACTTTAAAGCCATTAGCAATGTTTTGTGAATATCTTTCAGTAATAATTACTCTTCAATACTTTCTTCAGACTTTAAATTTCATCCCAGATTTCCACAGTGTGAATGTATTACATTAGCTACTTGTCTGTCAGTGGTTGCACTGTTTCTGCTTTGTGTGTGTGTGTGTGTGTGTGTGTGTGTGTTGTTTTTGTGTTCTGCAAGTGTGTGGGTAAACAGAAGTGAGGAACTTATAACCCCCCCAATATAGTGATGATTAGGAAAGAGGCATATTAATCATACTGACTTGATCATTACACAGCGTATACATTGTTGAGCTAGCACACCGTACCCTGCAAATATGAACACTTACGTGCTAGAAATCTTTTGGGGTAAGTGGTTAGCAGAGCGGTTAAGTCATCCCTGTGGGGGCTGGTGCTGGGACATAGCAAGTAAAGCTGATGCCTGCAGTGCTGGAATGCTATGTGTTCAAGTTCCGGTTTCTCCACATCTCATTCAGCTCTTTAATAATGTTCCTGGGAGAGCAGCGGAAGATTGGCCCAAGTGCTTGGGCCCCTTGCATGCACATGAGAGACCCAGAAGAAGTCCTGGCTCCTACTTTCTGATCAGGTTTGGCCATTGTGGTCATCTGGGGAGTAAATCAGCAGATGGAAGAATTCTCTTGCTCTCTCTCTCTCTCTCTCTCTCTCTCTCTCTCTCTCTCTCTCTCTGTGTAATTCTGCTTTTCAAATAATTAATAAATATTTTTTCTTAAAAATAAAACCCCACTCTGGGCCCGGCAGCGTGGCCTAGTGGCTAAAGTCCTCGCCTTGAACGCCCCGGGATCCCATATGGACGCCAGTTCTAATCCCGGCAGCTCCACTTCCCATTCAGCTCCCTGCTTGTGGCCTGGGAAAGCAGTTGAGGATGGCCCAATGCACTGGGACACTGCACCCGCGTGGGAGACCTGGAAGAGGTTCCTGGTTTCCGGCTTTGGATCGGTGCGCACTGGCCCGTTGCGACTCACTTGGGGAGTGAATCATCGGACAGAAGATCTTCCTCTCTGTCTCTCCCCCTCTGTGTATATCTGTTTTTGTAACAAAATAAATAAATCTTTAAAAAAAAAAAACCCACTCCTTGTGACACCCAAATCTCACACCAGAGAGCCTTGTCCCCACACAGCTCCAGCTGTGGTTTTCACTTTCCAGCTAACGTGTGCCTTGGGGGACAGCAGGTGGTCTCTGTCACCCATTTGAAGACCTGGTGGAGCTTCTGGCTCCACATTCCAGTGCTGGTAGTTGCTGTAAGCATCCAGGGTGGGGACTGGTGGGTAGAAGATCGAGACTACCTATCTCTGTCTGTCTTTCAGATAAATGAAGAAATAGAAAAATCTTTTTTAAATATTTAAGGAAATGGAAATCCTAACTAAGCTGATTGGTTATTACACCTTGAATGCATGTATCATATTATCACATGATACCCTATAAGTTGGCACAATAAAAACGAGAACAATTGGGAGTGAGAACCTAGATGGCAGAAAAGGGTGAGGACATGTTTAAATAGACAGAAACATTAGACAGGGTGAAGCAGAGAGGGCACATTTCAGGAAATAGGAGAGGACAAACCGACAGCAGAAGGGCACCTGGAGACTGATGGACACAGGGAAGCAGTGGAGACAAGTAATGCTGCAATGACCTGATACACCAGTGGCATTCAGCAAGTCGAAACTTCACCATCAATCAGGTGGGAAGGGGAGTTCACTGGAAACTCAGGATATAAATCTAGACAAAGAACTGCCCATCCTGCTGATTTGTTTGATTTAATCAGGAGCAGAGACAGAGCAGCAGGTCCCAAACAGTTAGTGTGGGAACAGGTGGATTTCACAGCCCAAACCCCATTAGAGCTGTGTCGGGTGTTATCTTGTGTAGGGAGGTAATGACTATGGGACAAGACTGCACATACACTAGGTTGGGAGTAAACTCATTTCGGGCTCAGTGAATTGCAAGGATGTGGCATCCTTCAGGTTCCACCCAAAATAGGTCCAGGTAGACTCCAGACCTAACAACCAGCAGATCAAGAACCCTAGAAGTCGCACATCAGGTGCCATTTTGTACAGTGTGACAAAGGCTTTGACACTGAAGGAACAACATGGAGCTCTGCATGTGCTATCATCCTGGGAACTACTCAAACCAGAACTGGGAGGAACATCGTACAGACAACAGTGCAACAATAGTGCAGGATCACAGGAGGTGGAGTGCTGTGTCAAGAGCTGGCCTACACAGACCATGGTGGAAGTCTAACATAAGAACCCACACCTGGAACTTGTTGGCGGGAGTGACACAAGTGAGTACAAATAAAGAACCATGTACCTACCACAATAAGTAAAACTGAACTGCAGACCTGTGCATGACACAGCTTGGAAACCTGCCCCAAGGAGAAGACTCTGATAACTAGAAATACAATGACCAAGAGCAAAAGAAGAGACAGAGGCACAATGAATATTACTGAAAACTCCCCTGCAAGGAGAAAAGGCCTTTGCCAACCTCAGAGTTACCTGAGGAAAACATTGAAAAAATGGGGGATACAGAATTCAAAACACTGGTTATAAATTTTCTTATGAACAATAATAAGAAACACACAATATATGAGTTCAAGAAAGTTAAGAACCATGTCACACAGGAAATGAATCAAATGAAAACTGATAGATCAGAAATGAAGAATACAGTGGAGCAAATTAAAAGTGCGGTGTAGAGTCTCCAAATTAGAATGAAGGGGGCAGAAGAAAGAATCTCAGAATTGGAAGATATTTCTTGTCATCAGGGGAAAACAAACAAAAAGCTGGAAGCAGAGATGGGTCAAGCTAAAAAAAATTCAAGAGTTGAAAGACACTATTAAAAAGGCCAAATATAGGAGCTGTGGGAGTCCCAGAAGGTGCAGAAAGAGAAGCTGGGTTTACAAATGTATTAATGAAATCATAAGGGAAAATTTCCCTAATCTAGAGAAAGAATTGGGACACAACATCCGGGAGGGGCACAGAACTCCCAACAGTGTTAACCAAAAGCGAGCTTCACCACAACACATGATAATCAAGCTCTTTACAATCAAACATAAGAAAAAGACCCTTAAATGCACTCTTGAAAAAAAATCAATTGACATATAAAGGAATGGCAATTAAATTCACAGGAGACCTCCCACAGGAAATTCTACAGGCCAGAAGAGAATGGAGAGACATATTCCAGATTCTAAAAGCAAAATATTTTCGTTCAGGATAACGATCCAAGCAAAGTTTTCCTTTGTTCTTGAAAATGAACTAAAATTCTTCCACAGCCAAGAAAAGTTACAAGAATATGCCTCTTCCAAACCTGCTGTGCAAAGGATACTTAACGATGTTCTCTTGACAGAGAAGAGGAATAACACCCACCAAAACCAAAGGCAAAAGTGAAGAACATCCCAGTAAAATAACAACAGAAGAGTAGAACAATGAATAACCCATTGCTAAATGACAGGAACAAATGACCACCTATTCATATTCACCCAGAATGTAAATAGGTTAAACTCGTCAATTGAATGTCATAGATTAGTAGATTGCATTAAAAAACACAAAAAACAAAACCTATTTATTTGTTGCCTATAGAAGATACATCTTACCAACAAAGATCAAAGGAACCTGTATCTCGTGGATTTTGATGTTTGTAGTTTGATTTTTTCAAAACACACTTTTTCTCATTAAATTCTTTAATGACTCATAAATAATACTACTGTTGCATCATTTTTTCCAAGAAGGTTTTTGACTTTCTTTTTTTCATTTCTTCAGCAACACATTGGTCATCCAGTAGCATGTTATTTAACTTCATGGCATTGTAAGTTTCCATTTTTTTCTTCCTGTTGTTGATTATGTTTTGTGACTTTTTATTTAGGGAGATGTATATAGTAATGGTGTAATGGAGACCATCATATCCAGTGGCATGTTATTTAGCTTCATGGAATTGTAAATTTCTATTTTTCTTTCCATTGTTAATATTGTTGTGTGGCTTTTCACTTGGGTGGGTTTATAGTGATTGTAGTGGAGAGTGACATGTTCAGATGTGAGGATATGGTGCAGTGTGCATCTCTACTTCCAGATTGAGGATGGACTCTAAGTGAAAGTGTCAGATGTGTCTTTACAATTAGATGCTGAATTCTCTGTCAGTGTCCATGCCCACTGCTTATGAGGAACTATACTGCTGTAATGATATGGGAGAACCCAGTGAGGGGAGTAGAATTAGGGAAGGGGGCAGGGGGAAATCCCAGGGTCTATATAACTGTATCATAAAATGATGATAGTAACAAAAAAGAAAAGAAAAAATAAGAAAGTAAATCTTTAAAATAAGAACAAAAATATTTCTTTACATCCTTGTCAAGTCAGTAGGGGAAATGCCATCTTGCTGATGGTTTAATTTTATTTCTGGGATTACTAATTACTAATTACTCTATTGGCCATTTTATTTCTTATTTTATGATGTGCCTTCCCACATCCTGTCCTCAATATTTTCTGGAGATTCTTATCATGAATTTTAAGACCGGTCTGATTATTCACAGGACATTGATTCTGTGTGTTTCAAACATTGTTCCTATTCTGGACCGGAATTTTATTTTTTTGACATGATATAATTAAAAAGCTTGTATAATCAAACTCAGGTTTTCTCCTATGATTTACATATCTATCTTTGTTTTCAGAAACTAGTCTCTAACTCAAGCTGAGATAGATATTTACCTGTATGTTTCTTCTATTTGTTTAGTTTCATTTTCTTTACACGTAAGTGTTTATGGACTTTATTTGATACGATACAAAAAGTAGCAATTTAAGCTGACTTATTTCCACTGGCTTGTTATTCACAAGTCAATCTCTTTCACTCCCTTTCACATTTCCCTTCATTACATTTGCAGATTAGTTATACAGGGAAATGCGGATCCCGACTAGCACACTGGAGCCCATAGCCCTATCTGGCTTATGGGTATGACATGATAGTCAAATAATTTTTCAGTGGGTTATTTGCATAGCAAAATCAGGCAATTTTATATACAAACCCAGTTTTACAAATTCTCTTGACATTTCAGTCTGCCTGGCAGTCCTTGCTGGAACTGTGCTGCAGCTGGGAGCAGCTGTTTCTGGTACTTAGCAAGTGTCCCCACTGTGCACTTCCCTTTGGTGTCGGCCGAGTCTCCGGAGCCACCGAGATTGCAATGACTGCTGTTAAGTTGTGTGTATTTATTTTGCAATTGGATGCATTACAAAAATTCTCTAATTAGTGCTAAATATTTAGTAGTTAATTTTCTTGGGTTTTCAAGTAATTATATCATCAAGTTAAAATTTACAATTTTGTTTTCTCTACCGCCTAATTCCTTTTTCCTGATTTATTTCACTTGGCAGAAACTTCCTAATCATTTTGAACGATGGTCCTAATGGCACACATCTTCATGATAGCATACATCAGGGTTGGCATTGGGACCTTAAGTGTAGAGTGCCGCCTGTGACACTAGCATTTCACATGGGTACTGATTTGGATTCCAAATGCTCTACTCCCATCCTGCTCTTTGCTAATGATCTGGGGAAGCAGTGGGAGATGGCTCAAGTGCTTAGGACCCTCCACTCATACGTGAGACCTGGATGAAGCTCCTGACTCCTGGCTTCAGCCCAACCCAGTGCTGGCTGTTGTGGCTATCAGGGATGGAAGATTGTTCTCTGTCTCTCTCAGTCTCTCCTTCTCTGTAACTCTGCCCTTCATATAAAAAACAACAACATGAATATTTTTTAAAATCTAGTTTGAAAAATTGTTCAATCTATCAGCCTAAGTGGGCTAAGGGATGCCCAGAAGGCTGGCGAACATTTGAGGGTGTTTCTAGAGGCCACGAGCACTTGATCGTAGACTGAGTCAAGATTTCTCGCCAGTGTGGGGAGGCACCATCCAGTCCACAGAGGGTCTGAACAGAACAAGAAGGTGGTGCAGGCATGGTTTTGCATGTCTACCAAATCTAGAACACCTGTTTTCTCCTGCCCATGGGCATCCATCTTCTCCTGTCCATGGACTCCCATCTCCTGTCTGTGGACTCCCATCTCCTGCCCATGGACTCCCATCTCCTGTCTGTGGACTTCCATCTCCTGCCCATGGACTCCCATCTCCTGCCTATGGACTCCCATCTCCTGCCCACAGACTCCCATCTCCTGTCTGTGGACTTCCATCTCCTGCCCATGGACACCCATCTCCTGCCCATGGACTCCCATCTCCTGTCTGTGGACTTCCGTCTCCTGCCCACAGACTCCCATCTCCTGCCCATGGACTCCCATCTCCTGCCCATGGACTCCCATCTCCTGCCCACGGACTCCCATCTCCTGCCCATGGACACCTATCTCCTGCCCATGGACTCCCATCTCCTGCCCATGGACACCCATCTCCTGTCTGTGGACTTTCAACTCCTGGCTCTCTGGCATGTGAACTTAGATGGGACTTAGGGTACTGCCAGCCCTGCTTCCCTGGCCCCACCTTGCAGAAGCAGGTTCAAGAGGCCTGTCAGCCTCTGTAACAGCATGAGCCTGTCCGTGTAGTGAATTTCTTGCAATAAATCTCTCTATACCCGATTGACTCTGTGTCTTGGGAGAACCATGACTAGTAGCTATTATTTTCTACTTCAACCATAAAAATAATTATACACACTGAAAGAAAAATGTGTAGCTTGCATGTGTACCATTTCAAGGATAATAATAGAACAGCCACAGGATCATCACCCAGATTAAGACACGCTTTGAGTTATTACATTACCTCTTGGATCTGCATCCCTTATAGCTTTCTGAAAGGATTTATTTAATTGAAAGACAGAGTTATAGAGAGGGAGGGAGAGAGAGAGACAGAGTGAGCTTTTATCTGCTGATTTCATTCTTTAAGTGGCCACAAATGCTGGAGTTGGATCAGTCCAAAACCACGAGCAACAAGCTTCTTCTGGGCCTCCCATGTTGGTGCAGGAACCCAAATGATTGGGCTGTCATCTTCTGCCTTCCCAGACACATTAGCAGGAAGCTGTGTCTGAAGTGGAGCGGCTGGGATGCTGGCAACTCAGGTGATGGCTTTACCTGTCCACCACAGCGCCAGCCCCGAAGTGGTTTGTGGTCTTTCTGTACACATGGAGAACCACACCGTGTCTATCTTTGTGATACTTCTTTCACCTACCTGTATGAAGGTGCTGTTCACGCAGGTTCTACACAGGTAGCCGGGGTATACTTGCTTTCACGGGTGCATTATTTCCCATTACACAAATTTATTATCTGTTGTTATTGAATGACATTTGTGCATTTAAGGTTGCAGAGGAGAAATCTGCTTTTTCTCAAGTGTAAATAGCCTGTTTTATTTTGTTTTCCACCTGGATAGTTATGGGCCTTTTATCTTTATCTTTGACATTCACTGTTTGCTAGAATAAATCCAGATGGATCTGATTTTATTAAGTTTGCCTGGTACTTCTTCTATCGGCCCCTTTATTTCCGTACCTGGTCATTTTTCTCCATGTTCTCATCCTTCCAAGGTGAGGGCTGGGCTGCTCCAGCAGGGACAATGCGTGGGTGGTTTCATCAAGATGATAGGTCCTTGTGCAAGTTGTTTGCTCTCAGCTCTCCAGGAAACCAGCTGAGATTGTCTGGACTTCCACTACCTAAGAAGCGCTAAGAAGATAGCTGACCCCACTGAGTAGCTGGCTTCCCCTGTAAGGGAAGGTGTCCCTCCTGTGGTTGTGGTGGCTGTGGATGAGACGGGAGCAGGCCCCCAGGCCGTCCTGTTCTTCATGTAAGTCCCTGACCCCATCCCCTCTTAGCATGGTGGTGGTATTTGAAGTGGGCCCCACCCTGCACGTGGTGGCAGTCATGTCCCCCTTGCTCAGTTGTTTGTCCTCTTCTGTTCCATAGCTCGCTGCAGCCAGGAACCACCACACAGCTAAGATCGTCATTTTGGACTGGAAATGCTGCCTTGTTTACCAGATCGAAAAGCAGGCAAGGGGCTGGCACTATGGCATAGTGTGTAAAGCTGCAGCCTGTGATGCTGGCATCCCATATGAGTGCTAGATCAGCTGGCTGCTGCATTTCTGATCCAGCTCCCTGCTTATGGCCTAGGAGAGCAGCAAAGGGATGGCTCAAGCACTCGGATCCTGTACCCGTAAGGGAGATCTGAAAGAAGCTCTTGGGTTCTGGCTTCAGACCAAAAACAACAGAGTAAAGAGGTCACATACATAGATGATTAGGCATAAGGAAGGTTTTCTTGCCTTTTTAAGATTTTTTTTTCTTATTTAAAAGATTTATTGGGGCTGGCACCGTGACATAATGTGTAAAGCCATGTCTAAGGCACTGGTATCCTATATGGGCACCAATTTGAGTCCTAGTTGCTCTACTTCCCCTACAAGCTCCCTGCTGATGGCTAGCTAATGTAACAGAAGCTGGTCTGAGTGTTTGGGCTCCAGGAGCCACTTGGGAGATCTGGAGGAGACTCCTGGCTCCTGGTTTTGATTTAGCCCAGTTCCTGCCATCATGGTCATTTTGGGGAGGGAACCACAGCTGATGGAAGAATGATCTCTCTCGCTCTGTAACGCTGCCTTTCAAATGAAGAAAAATAAGTCTTTCAAAAAGAAGAAAAAGAAAAGCAGGGTGTGCATTCAAGATGTCCCCCAGAGCTGGATGAGCAGGGAAGAGATGGATAGAGATGTGAGGCAGTCTGTGTTTCCCAATCTACACCTTGGGAGCATCCCGGGCTGTTCAGCAGGTTGTGAGAGATGCTGCACGAATGCTACCTGGGATTTATAGTCCCCCCCAGGGGGGAATCAGCGTTTGTTTCTGCTGTCGAGTGAGACAGCTTCCTCCTCCTAGCCTCTGGACAGCACAAAGCGAGGCCAGCCATTTGCCAAAGGAGATTGAAGCAGGGAAGAAACATATTGAATTAGAGGTTGGACCTTGTCCTTAATATCCTTCCCTTCCAGAAATTTCTTTTGATGTTAAGGAGAGTCTGTTTCCTCTAGTTTTGGAATCCTTAGCTGCGTGCCTGCTTGTACAATGTCACCTCGAGCTTTCCATCAGAGTTTGACAGATGCAGCTGTCTTTGGATCTCACGGATTTTTTTTTATTATTGTTTTGAGGGCTGCCTTTTCTTAGCGGAGCTATCTGGCTAAGTCCCCTGTGGGGTGTAGAGCGCCCTAAATACTCAGTAGGCAATGAAGATTTGCCCCTTCCTCTGAGAAGCAAATCGGATTAGCAAATTGTGACTTTGCTTATTGTTCTTAAATAAATTGCATTAACATTCACACGCAACTTCACAAAAGATGATAAATTATCTGTATAGCAAGAAGGGAAGCAAAGTCACGGTGATGATGCAGTTCCTTAGAGAAGACGTCTGTTATTTGCTGGTTGTACAAGACGTCTATCTACCCAGACAACCCTGTCTTTTCGGCAGGTCTTCTGTGTTTTGAATGCACCGCCTCCATTAGTGGATGTCAAGTGAGACAGTGTAACTGGAGGATCAGAACACTTTCCCTTGGAGTTTTCTGGTTGCTCCCTCGAAGCTTGGCTATGGTCTGGGTGTCTTCGTCCTCACTTGGGACAGGATAGGGTAGGATGGGGGCTGGATAGGGAAGGTGGTGTAGGATTCCTCATTTATTTGAAAAGAAAAGCTTGCCTTCGGCCAAGATGGGGAAACTGCTACTCCCAGCCAAGCGTTTCTTAGGCTTCCTCAAATAGAGAAAGGGGGCAACACAACGACCTATTGGTTCTTTATACCTGGTGGGATCTTGGCACTCTTACCCCTGTGTTTCCAATGCCCCCTGGGTGTGTGTGACTTGATTATACTCTATGGAGTAGTGCTTCTTGCACCTTCCACCTGCAGTAAAGCTGAGACAAGCCATAGAGCTTCGATGACCTCGTTCTTGTTGCCTGCACGCCCAGGCAATGCTCAGACACTACCTGTGCTACATCTGGCGCCACGCACTAGGTGGGGTTCAGCCTTTGTCCTAATAGTCCCTGAGCCCAGAGCTGGAAGCCAAGCCTCGGAGGATCGCCAGGGACTGTGGGGGAAGGACAGAGCTGATGTGGTGGAGGGGGAGAGAGATGGTGTTACCCTCTTTATAACTCGGCCACGGGAAGGAGATCTGGATGGGCCAATTTAGCTGGCATAAGCAACATTACTTGACATCTGTGTCTCAGGAGGGTAAGTTCCCTCTGTGAAGTGTTGCTTGCAATTGAACGTGTTTCCTAAAGATACTGCTGGCAGTCAACGAGCTAAAGCCACCAGGACCATCTCAGGCCAAGAAAGTGCTTAGTCAATACAGAACCTTCATGATTGCAGAACCTTATTTGGATCACTGTGGAGTAAATTCCTCCCTATTTTTTACAGAAATGTTTGAAAACCAGACAACTTCATCTCTAAAGGAAAATGAACTGCAAAAAATCATGCTATTTATTTCTCTGAGAGAGAGAAGGCAGTGCCATTTAGTGGTTCAACCCACAAATGCCCACAAGGCTGGGACCTAGGACTCAGTCCAGGTCTCCTGTGTGGGTGGCAGGAATCCAGTGACTTCAGCTACTGCCACCAAGGAAGCTTCCACTCAGGAAGCTTGAGTCAGGGGTGGAACCAGTCGAGTACGCCAATGTGGGCACAGGTGTCTTAACAGCCAGTCTAAATGGCTGCCCGAGATGCATTTTGGTGGGAAATTTGCACTGATCATATTCCTTGTACCTTGTGGCAGATCGACAGCCTATTTTCTCGGCGGGCACATGCGGCATCTTCTCTGCTTTGTTTAAGCACAGCAGGCAATACACAGAAAGGCTCTGAATCTCAGCTGACTCCCATGAGGAGACGCTCTGTCACACAGCGACAGCAGTGGATCTTGGCTCCATGGCGAGTTCTTCCCCAGGGGCCCCTGAAACACTGGTTTTATAGCAAAGTTGCCTTCCAGCAAGAGCGACTATAAAAAGCCCTCTCTTCTATTGACTTGTATTATAAAATCAGAGAGATGATCTCACGGAAAAGGAAATCTCCCAATTGATTTGACAAAAATGCTTGCTTAAGGAATAAGCCAAAGATGAGTTGACTTTGTTCCACCCAAACAATCAAGTTCTTAAAGGGAAAGCGCGAGGACTCCTCTCTCTGTAGGTCGCAGAGGTCTAGTCGGGGACCTCAGTGTGGAGTCGGCACAGTTAACGTGAGCCTGGGTTGGCCAGGGCTGTACGGTGGGGGGGGGGGGGGGGGAGGGGCGGGAATTAAAATAAGAGAGAGAGAGAAAGGGAGAGAGAGAGAGAGGGAAAGCAGTGGGTTTTCTCAAAAACAAACAAAAAAACAGATTATTAGTCACAACATTTGTAAATGAAAGGATAAAAGGAGTCACACCTAGATGTGAGGGTGAAGAGAGCAGCCACGCCCACATGGCCCTAGTCCTCTTTCGGGGCTCTGTAGCAGGCCGTGGCATGATCCCGAACCAGGTGACTTAGGAAGCAAGCATTCAGATGTTCTAGAAGATTCTAAATTCCTCCTCTTTTTTTTTTTTTTCTTATATGAGAGGAATTCTGCATATTTTAACTCACACCCAAGACTAGTGGATTTTAACATCTTTTGTTTCTGGCGAGTGGAAGTTGGCTGCAATATCATTAACTACCAGTAGATGTCACACTATGCCGCATTATTGTACAGATGTCCTGGCCTTTTTCTTGCATTTCTTAGCTTAATGATCAGGGATCTATCTACTTATGAGATTAAAAAGAAAAAAAGAAGAAGAGAATTTAAAAATTGTGCTTAAGACATGATGGCTATTTTATTTTAAAAGATTTATTTATCTGTAAGAGTTATGAAGTGATGACCACACTGGCCAGGGCTGGTCCTGGCTGCAGCCAGGAGCTAGGAGTTTCATCTGGGCCTCTCACGTGGGTGGCAAGGACCCAAGCACTTGATCTATCCTCTGTTGATTTTCCCAGGCTATCAGCAGGGAGCTGGATTGGCATCGGAGCAACCAGGACAAGAACCAGTGCCCATATGGGATGCCTACGTCGTCTGGAGGTGGTTTTACTTGCTATGCCACAGTAGCAGCCCCTGGATGAACATTTTAAAAAGTTACTTCTCAATTATGAAGGCAAACATCTTAGTTAAAATTTAGTTTTGATTAAATACATGATGTTTTTCACATTGAGCTGCCTGAATGAGAATGGAGTCAAGGAGACTCTGGTGGGCCCCACCTTTTTTCCCACCAGCAACCTCTCCCTATGTGCCTCACAGAGAGCATGCTGTGGGACGCAGAAGTGTGATATTTCAGGTTCAGCAGAACCGGGTTTGAATTCTGGCTCACATGTTCACTGGGCGATGTTGAAAATGTCATTTAACATGGTCTAGACTCAGTTTCTGTAACATGATGGCACTGACCTTCTGGTGGGGTGACGATGAAATAAAGCAAAGTATACAAATGCAGATTAACCATCATTGTTAAGTACTAGTATTTCCTGTGATAAAAGTATTTTCCGAAGGGCCAGTGCTGTGGCAGAGTGAGTGAAATTGCCCCAAGTACTGCTGCTCCACTTTTTTTTTTAAAGATTTATTTATTTTTATTACAAAGTCAGATATACAAAGAGGAGAAGAGACAGAGAGGAAGATCTTCCGTCTCATGATTCACTCCCCAAGTGAGCGCAGTGGCTGGTGCTGTGCCGATCTGGAGCCGGGAACCTGGAACCTCTTCCGGGTCTCCCACGCAGGTGCGGGGTCCCAAAGCATTGGGCCGTCCTCGACTGCTTTCCCAGGCCACAAGCAGGGAGCTGGATGGGAAGTGGAGCTGCCAGGATTAGAACCGGCGTCAATATGGGATCCTGGCGTGTTCAAGGCGAGGACTTTAGCTTCTAGGCCATGCTGCCAGGCCCGCTGCTCCACTTCTGATCCAGCTTCCTGATAATGTGCCTAGGAAAGTAGTGGAAAATGGCCCGAGTGCTCAGGCCCCTGAAGCTCAGATAGGAGATCCTGATGAAGCTCTAGGCTTCTGGCTGCCTCAGATAGGAGATCCTGATGAAGCTCTAGGCTTCTGGCCGCTGTCTAGTCTAGTCCTTGTACTGCAGCCCTCCTGGGGATATGTCAGTGCATAGAAGACCTTGCTCTGTGTCCATCTCTCCTTGCCCTTGTTTCAGATTCAGATATAAAAACAAATATTTTCTAATGAGTGTTTCTATAGCTAAAAACTTTCAAACTCTAGACTACCTCAAACTTTCATTTAAAAACTGGGGTTGGGGCGGGGGAGAAAGATGGCGTGGGGAGCCGGCAGCACAGCCACGTATGCCCCAGAGAGGTTCCACCCAGGCGAGGTGGGCACTACCTGAAGGCCTCGGAAAGCGCTTACCCAGGCAGCCGCTCCCAGCGGGGCCTCTCAAGCCCCTGATACTGTCCTCACATGCGTTTGATTTTTTTTTATTTGTTTATTTTATGATCACCACACTTTGTTTCTTTCATATGCTGCGGATGAGAGGAGAAGTATTTCTGGAAGGCTGTTTCGCAGTGGGTACAAAGTGAGATTTAAATTGTTCCCCTACCTTATGATCCAGCAATAGCACTCCTAGGAATATATCCAGAACACTTGTTTTATGAGAAACCAACATGCACTCTTATGTTCATAGCAGCACAATCAGTAATTGCAAAAACATGGAAGCAGCCAAAATGCCCATCAGCAGAGGATTGGATAAGAAAGCTATGGTTCATCTACTCCATGGAATACTACTCAGCTATTAAAAAAAACAAAATGCAGTTCTTTGTGGCCAAATGGGCCAAACTGGAAACCATAATGCTAAGGGAAATGAGCCAATCCCAAAAGGTTAGATACCACATGTTTGCCTTAATTTAAGATGATATGATGTTATGTATAACATGTTATGTTATGTATGTTATATGTTGTGTATAAACTAAAATTGAACTGTCAATGAGGTGGTCACAGAAGGTGGTGAAGAACTCGCATTTACTTTTAACATATTGGTTACTCATTACTATGTCAATTAATTCCATAATGATGTAAATTTTTGCTGATGGTATGTTGGAGCTTTTAGTTGATCGGGATGATACTCTGCTGGCTCTGTCTTCAGACCAGAGAGGGTATACCTAAGAAGCTGTTGAACTTGACTGGACAATAAGATGCTGGACTCTATGTTTGGTATATGCTTGCAATGGGGGAATCTCAACTGAACTTGAACTGTGGTTATGCAACAAGGTGGAGGAATCCACCATGGTGGGAGGGTTTGGGGGGTGGTGGGGAGAATCCAAGTACCTATGAAACTGTGTCACATAATACAATGTAATTAATGAATTAAAAATAATAAATAAAAAAATAAATTGTTCCCCTAGACTTTGACCAGGAAAGTCCAGCTTCTAGGAACTGATACTGAAGAAGTCTGGCTAGGATGTTTATTGTGGCGTAATTACAGTAATCCCAGACCAGGGACTCACTTAAAGGTCTGAATAAAAGGAAATAGATGAAGTACAGTATCTAGCTATAATGAAATTCTTGCAACAATCTGGTTTTCCTTGTTTCTGTTTTTAAGAAAGGATGTTATAACTACTTACTGACATGATTCAGCAAACATCTGAACTGCACCAGCAGCTGGAATTACACCAGTTACAAGGTGGGAAGGGGCATTCACCAGGATCTCAGAAGCTAAATCCAGACAAAGAACCGTCCATCATGCTGGTCTGTTTGATTTGACCAGGAGCAGAGGCAGAGCAGGAGGTCCTAGATGGGCTGTGCGGGAACAGGGTGGATCTTATAGCTAAGTTTACCCTCTAGAGACGAACTGGGCACCATTTTGTATACAGAGACAAAGACTATGGGACAGGACTGTGCATGCACTGAGCTGGGAATGAACTCATTTCTGACTTGGTGAACTGCAACAGCATGACATCCTACAGCTTCCATCTAAGATAGGTCTGAGTAGCCAACACACCTGACGGCCAGCAGATCAAGAACTCTAGTAGTAGCACATCAGGTGCCATTTTGTACAAATGGAAAGACGTTAAGACTGCAGGGACAACAGTGAGCTGAGCACGCACAGAGCTGGGAGCGAACTCACTGAGCTCAGTGCATTGTACTGGTCCCATTTTGACTTTGGCATCCTACAGGTCAAAATAGGTCTGTGTGGCCCTCAGACCTAATGGCCAACAGGTTCTGTCAAGATCAACACCACCAACAATCTAGTGATGTAGGACACCTTAATCCCGGGAACTGCTCTAATTAGAGGTGGAAGAAACGTTGTACAGACAACAGTGCAGCCTCAGTATGGAATCACAGGAGGTAGAGACTGGTGAGCCAGGACCTAGGGCTATGGAGACCATGGTGGAAGTCTAACATAAGAACCCAGACCTTGCTGGAGGGAGTGGCACAAGTGACTGCAAACAAAGAACCATGTACCTACCACAATAAGTAAAACTGAACTGCAGACCTGTGCATGACACAGCTTGGAAACCTGCCCCAAGGAGAAGACTCTGATAACTAGAAATACAATGACCAAGAGCAAAGGAAGAGACAGAGGCACAATGAATATTACTGAACACACCCCTGCAAGGAGAAAAAGCCTTTGCCAACCTCAGAGTTACCTGAGGAAAACATTGAAAAAATGGGGGATACAGAATTCAAAACATTCTTATGAACAATAAGAATTCAATAAGAATTCAAAAAATTCTTATGAACAATAAGAAACACGTAATATATAAGAAACTTAAGAACCATGTCACACAGGAAATGAATCAAATGAAAACTGATAGATCAGAAATGAAGAATACAGTGGAGCAAATTAAAAGTGCGGTAGAGAGTCTCCAAATTAGAATGAAGGGGGCAGAAGAAAGAATCTCAGAATTGGAAGATATTTCTTGTCATCAGGGGAAAACAAACAAAAAGCTGGAAGCAGAGATGGGTCAAGCTAAAAAAAATTCAAGAGTTGAAAGACACTATTAAAAAGGCCAAATATAGGAGCTGTGGGAGTCCCAGAAGGTGCAGAAAGAGAAGCTGGGTTTACAAATGTATTAATGAAATCATAAGGGAAAATTTCCCTAATCTAGAGAAAGAATTGGGACACAACATCCGGGAGGGGCACAGAACTCCCAACAGTGTTAACCAAAAGCGAGCTTCACCACAACACATGATAATCAAGCTCTTTACAATCAAACATAAGAAAAAGACCCTTAAATGCACTCTTGAAAAAAAATCAATTGACATATAAAGGAATGGCAATTAAATTCACAGGAGACCTCCCACAGGAAATTCTACAGGCCAGAAGAGAATGGAGAGACATATTCCAGATTCTAAAAGCAAAATATTTTCGTTCAGGATAACGATCCAAGCAAAGTTTTCCTTTGTTCTTGAAAATGAACTAAAATTCTTCCACAGCCAAGAAAAGTTACAAGAATATGTCTCTTCCAAACCTGCTGTGCAAAGGATCCTTAAAGATGTTCTCTTGACAGAGAAGAGGAATAACACCCACCAAAACCAAAGGCAAAAGTGAAGAACATCCCAGTAAAATAACAACAGAAGAGTAGAACAATGAATAACCCATTGCTAAATGACAGGAACAAATGACCACCTATTCATATTCACCCAGAATGTAAATAGGTTAAACTCATCAATTGAATGTCATAGATTAGTAGATTGCATTAAAAAACAAAATCTATCTATTTGTTGCATACAGAAGATACATCTCACCAACAAAGATCAAAGGAACCTGTATCTCGTGGATTTTGATGTTTTTAGTTTCATCTCTTCAAAACATTTTTCTTCCTCATTAAATTCTTCACTGACTCATAGAGCATACAGTAGCACCATTTTCTTCAAGAAGTTTCTTGATTTTCTTTTTTTCTTTTCTTCAGCAACACATTGGTCATTCAGTAGCATGTTATTTAACTTCATGGCATTGTAAGTTTCTATTTTTTCTTCCTGTTGTTGATTATGTTTTGTAGCTTTTTATTTAAGGAGATGTATATAGTAACTGTGTAATGGAGACCATCATATCCAGTGGCATGTTATTTAACTTCATGGAATTGTAAATTTATATTGTTCTTCCCGTTGTTGATTATGTTTTGTGGCTTTTCATTTAAGGGGATATACAGTAACTGTGTAATGGAGACTATCATGTTCAGATGTGAGGATGCAATGCAGTATGCATCTCTACTTCCAGATCAAAGATGGACTCCCAGTGAAACTGTTAACTATATCTTGACAATAGGATGCTGGACTTTTTGTCATTGTTCATACCTGCAATGATTAGCATATGACTGCTTATGAAGAACTATACTCTAGTAATAATATAGGGGAAACTCAATAGGGTTGCGGGGGAAGAAACTTGGGGAGGGGGTAACAGAAATCCCATAAACTCATAAAAAGGGGGTGACTGAGAGTGAAGAGTCCAAGTGATTAGATTCTCTAGTTAGGTTTCACAAGTTCACAATAGCATGCAATGATTTATGCAAAACAAGATGTGTCCACTCTATCTTTTACAGGTATGTCCCTCCTCATATGGTATGTCCGTATTTGAATTTATAAAAATGTTGAAATACAAAACAACCCCTCACTTTATAATTTAATATGCCAAATAATTCATCTTTTTTTTTAATTCAAATTCTATCTTTGTTCTGATTTCAAAAGGAATTTAGAACAGGTTCAGGAAATCTGACCAATGCCGCACCTCAGCGATGATTCAGTTGGTGCAGCTAAGACACCATTTAATAGGCAGATACGTGAATGTTTATAACTGTGCAGCCACAGAGTTAATGCTCTGATTTAATTGATTTGTTAATTGGGAAGCTACTCTGCATGGGAACTTTCACAGTTGCTAAACAGCTGTGTTAGTTGCCAAGGGGAGGCAGTAATGGAACATGAATGTAGAGATATTGACTTATGATATTGGTGGCTTTGATAAACCACTAGTTGAAAGAATAATTCAAGTTTCATTTATGGGTCCATTCTTATTTGTAATGTTATTGCAATCTACCCATAGTCATCACTTAACTTCCATTTCCCTGAATTCCTAAGATTTCTTTTTTTTTTTTTTAAGATTTACTTATTTTTATTACAAAGTCAGATATACAGAGAGGGGGAGATACAGAGAAGATCTTTCGTCTCATGATTCACTCCCCAAGTGAGCGCAGTGGCCGGTGCTGTGCCGATCCGGAGCCGGGAACCTGGAACCTCTTCCAGGTCTCCCACGCAGGTGCAGGGTCCCAAAGCATTGGACCGTCCTCGACTGCTTTCCCAGGCCACAAGCAGGGAGCTGGATGGGAAGTGGAGCTGCCAGGATTAGAACTGGCGTCAATATGGGATCCTGGCGTGTTCAAGGTGAGGACTTTAGCTTCTAGGCCATGCTGCCAGGCCCTGAATTCCTAAGATTTCCAAACTTAAGGAAATGTAAGTTTTGATCCTAGAATCCCATGGCATTGCCACATGCTGTAAGATCTAGGGTCAGAAGAAGATTTTGAATACTGGAAACAACAATTTGGAGCTTGGCTTGATTAGACCCAAGATGTCTTGGCTGTGTTGAGGATTGTCCACAGTGGTCAGGGCACAGCAGAGAGGCTGTCAGAATCACTGGCAATGAGTCTACTTAGGAAATTGGCTTGAGGTGGGGCAAGCACGGTGGCACAGAGGGTGAAGCCATTGCTTGGGATGTCAGCATCCTATATAGGAGTGCCTGGATCTGAGTCCCAGTTACCTGTGTTTCTGACCCACTTAATCCAGGTCCCTGCCTCCCTGCTGGAGCTATAGGCTCCTAGCTTTGGCCTGGCCTAGGTTCAGCTATTGCAACCATTTGTGGAATGAGCCAGCAAATGAGATATCTCTCTCTCTCTCTCTCTCTATCTGTTTTTCAGTTTTTTTTAAAAAAATATTTAGAGGGGAAGTTGTCATTTGGCACAGCTGTTGGCACAGTGCTTGGAATGCCTCCATGCTTCTCAGAGCAACTAGGTCTGAGTCCCAGCTTTGCTTCCAATGCTGGCTTCCTGCCGACGCACACCCTAGGAGGCAACAACAGTTCAAGTACTTGTGTACCTGCTACCCACATGGGAGGCCTGGATTGTGATTCTGGCTTCTGGTTACATTTGGTCCAACCTCAGCTGTTAAAGGCATTTGAAGAGTGAACCAGCGGATAGAAGATCTCACTGTGTTTGTCTCTTAAATGTGACCTGGGCTTCCTGGGTTTATCACGGGGCTTCTGACAGAAACGGATATGAGAAGGCAGCTTTGTGGATGTGAGAAGGCAGCTTTACGCACCCACTGTGCTGTGTGTGCACAGGAGTCACTCCGGGGCCACGTACCCACTAGGTCCAGGAGGGTATTACACAGAGGCCATGATCCTTTCTGGGGTCCATGAAATTGTTGAACTCTAAGTTCTTGAGAAATAGGAAGAAGAAAATGAGTATGATAACACTGGGAATGTAAGCATGGATCTTGCCCGGGCTGCATTTATTTTTATACTGACCGTCCGTCATAAAACATTCCATATAATTTTTATGGAGGAACAGGCTGATGAAGGCCAAAGTGTTTCAGGCCCATAAAAGTTACCATGTAAACCCAAGTTACACTTCCAAGCTCCTTAACTTCCTGTCAGGGGAGCAGGAGAAGGAAATCATGGAAGGAAGAGGATGACTTCTCTGAAGGCAGGCACTGGTTTGGGGCTAAGAGGCTGGTGGGAGAGGATGTGTTAGGGTATCTGAGTCTGATTAAGGGAGGAGGCCAGAGACCAGAGAACCACCACTTTCTGGCCTCGTAGATGTTGAGTGCCTTGCTACTCATCTACTTTGCAAAGCTTCAACCACAGCCCATTTTATCTGCTTCCTAGCAGCTTCTAAAACTTCCCAGCTCAACACTGAAAAAATCAAGGTGGTCATGCAGGTGCTTCTTCCCTGCTTAGGTCCAGGAAGACCCGAACTTCCAGCCAGCAGATCTGGTGGCAGCCTTTCCCTGCCTGGGGAGTTACTGTGGGAGGAACTGGGATGTGGGGTGATAGTCTGCCCCCAGATTTCATGGTTACCTTGGAGCGTGTTCTTTACTGTGTGTGCAGGTGAGGGGAGAAAGAGCAGCCACACTGCGGTCTGTTTCTTCTAGTCCCTCCCTGCTGCCTGTCTGCTTATAGAGGAAGCAACTGCAATTTCTAGGCTGCAGATCCTCCCCAGAGAGGAGAGATGAGCCCCTCCCACCCATGGAAGCACCTTGGAGACTCACTCAACCTGGAGGTGTGGCTGGGGAGGCTCTGCCCTCAAGACCTTTGGTGCCAGACTCCCTCCTGGCGCAGGGAGGGAGACAGCAGAGGAGCACCACAAGGAGGATTCAGAGTCAAAGGGCCACTTCAGAAAGCTGGGCCCAGCTGTGCACCTGGGCTGGGGAGCCTGGGCTCGGGGAGAGTGGAGAGGCATCCGTGTTCCGAGAGAATGATGAGGACGCGTCGGCTCTGGGGGCAGTACTTCTCTCACCAAGCTCTTGGAGAACAGGCTTCCTCTGATATGTTAGGATGGCTTTTTTTTTTAAATTTTTAAGATTTATTCATTTGTTTGTGAGTCAGAACTACACTCAGAGACAGACACACACACACAGATCTTCCATCATCTGGTCCACTCCCCAGATGGCCACAATGGCCAGCGTTGAGCTAGACCTATGCCATGACTTTTATCTGGGTCTCTCAAATGAGTGGCAGGGGCCCAAACTCCAGGGTCGTCTTCCGCCGGCTTTTCCAGGACACCCTCAGGGAGCTGGATCAGGATTAAAGCAGCCAGGACACAAACCAGCACCCACTTGGGATGCCAGCACTGGAGGCAGCAGCTTTTCCTGCTATACCAGGGCACTGGTGCTGCCTCCAGTTGCTTAACAACTGGGGTGCCTGAGGCCACTTTTTTCCACGTGTCCCAGTGGGTCCTTTACCACACTGGCTTTGGTCCTTGCTCCTTGTTTCATCTTTCAGCCTTGACAAAGCAAAGAGATGAATACTTCATGGTCTTTGAATTCATGGAGTTCAAAGTCTGGTGGGAGAGACAAAAAGCAAACAGATGGTTGGCACAGTGACAACTGCTGTGCCCAGCAGACTGGGACGGGATGGGCTGGGCCAGGACTGGCTGGTGTGGAAGGTGAGTTCAAGGGCTGTAGGTATCTAGAGGTTGGGGATAGGCTGCTACAACTCTGGTGCTATAAAATAGAGTGCTCAGGCTAGCTGGCATCTGAAAGGGTGGAAACATAGGGTCCCAAACGTGAAAGAAGCCAAGCTGCAGGCTGAGCCAGAGCAGGCTCTCCCTGTGACAAGGATGGGGAGCCCCAGGATTTCTTCAAAAGAGACACACTATCAGATTCAAGTTACACAGAGAGTGAGTCTGGGAGAAGGGAGCTATTAGGGGTTGGAGACAAAGAGCCCAGTTAGGAGAGATTTCAAATGGGAAATGCAAAGAGGCCTTTGCCTCTGCCTCTGGTTCGTTCCGGCCGCAGATTAGGCAGCGGATGGGTTTAGAGCTGCCAGCAGCGTGGTGGTGACTCCACAGTTCCTTAGTCATCCTCTTCTCATTCTTGTAGACCCAAGATGGTAAGTGCTTTTGCATGCTGTCCCTGCTGGGCTCTTGCAGGTGAAGCTGAGAGTTCAGGAGGTCCAGTCAAGATGAGCAACTGGGGGAACAACAGGGGAGGAGTGACGTTAGGGCAACTGAAGGCAGAAGGAAGGGGTGTGGCTCCAGTGCTTTTCTACCTCAGGGACCTTTTGAGAAAGAGAAGTACAGAATTGGTGGGTGATTTGTCCTTGGAAATAACCTAAAATTCTTCCCATGGTCTCACTACCACCAGTGGAAGGGATGGAGGAGACCATTGACCTTGTCTCATCTACTGAGAAACACAACTGTAGGGAACAGAGAAAATCAGCGTGTTCCCCTTCAGTGCTATTTGAATCAGCAAGTTCTACATGCCCTGCACTGCTGATGCTGGGGGGCCAGAAGTAGGTCCCTCTGAGGCCCCCCAGCAGGGGCTATAGGAGACCCTGCTCAATGGAAAGTAGAAGCCAGAGAACCACCTTGTTTCCAGTCCTGCCCCTGCTCTGTGGGAGCGCTAGAATCCCCATAGCACTAGCTTCCATGGGGGTCTGAGCACCTGGGTGGGTGCTGCAAGGGCATCAGGTACCCCATTTTTGTGCTTCTCAAGGGCAAGGTAGCACAAGAAGGTGGTCATTGCATATGGCAGTGTGTCAGTCAATGCTGGACAGCTTCTCAGAGACTCCTGAAATTCCTCCCAAACTGCAGTGACCCTCAGAACCACTCACCAATGCTTCCAAGGCAGTGATTCCTGGTGATTCTGCAGGGACTTTGATGTAGTTAGGCCATGAATGAACATTTTATGTAAGTATTTTATAAAGACTTGCTTTTTGCTTATTTGAAAGTCAGAGAGAAAGAGAGAGAGAGAGAGAGAGAGAGAGAGAGAGAGAGAGAGAGAGAGAAATCTTCCAGCTGCTGGTACACTCCCCAAATGGCCCCAGTAAACAGGCTGGGCCAGGCTGAAGCCAGGAGCCAGAAGCTTTTGTGTGTGTTTCCCACATGGGTATCAGGGGACCAAGCACTTGGACCATCCTTTGTTGCCTTCCCAGGTACATGAATTAACAAGGAAGTGGATTCGAAGTAGAGCAGCCAGGCCGCGAACAGATGCCCAGATGAGGTGCCAGCATCAGCATCTGCCAGTTTCCCACTGATACAAGATACAAATGTGTTAGCTCTGCATTCAAAGGCCCCATGATGTGCACTCGAAAATTCTCCACTGCAAACCTTGGGTTAACCTTCACACATGCAATTGATCCTGCCTGTGCAGTTATGCTCTCAGCTTCTTATGGTCAACTCCTGCTTGTCCTTTAAGGCACAGCTCAGGAGTCACCTGCTCCAGAGAGGCTTCTGTGACTTGTCCCTTGAGTTAGGAGTCATGTCATTGTGGCTTCTGGTGCTAAAAGTAAATGCTTTTGTCACAGTGCATTAAAATCACCTAATTACTTGTCATCTTTTCCTGCTAGACAGTGAGCTCCATGAGCACAAGGTCTGTCTTTATTCATTATAGATTAAAAACACATTTACCATGAGCCTACTTGGCAAAGCCAGGAGTACAGCTGGGCATTTGGGATATAAGGATGAAGGGAGGAAAGGGCACCAGCCATGCACTCAATGAACTTAGAGTTGATTTCAATCTGAGACTCGAGCTCTGCAGGCAGGGACACAGCATTACAAGATCTCTTAGTATTAGGCTTCTCCAGAGACCTAGAAACAATAGGATGTGTGCACACATGCATGTGTTTGTTTACATGGGATGAGAATTGAAAAGGTTAGTAGGAAATGGAATTAAAAGGTAAGTCCAGGGCCAGTGCTGTGGTGAGGCTGATCAAGTCATCACCTGTGGATCCGGCATCCCCTATAGGTGCCAGTTCCTGTCCTTGCAGCTCCACTTCTGATCCAGCCCTCTTAATGCAACTGGGAAAGCAGTGGAGCATAGCTCAAGTACTTGAGCCCCTGTGCCCATGTGAGAAATCCTGGCTTCAGACTTGCTCAGCTCTGGCCATTGTGGCCATTTGGGAAATGAACTGGCAGGTGGAAGATGGATCTCTGTGTCTCTCTCTCTGTAACTCCACCTTTCAAATAAATAAATAAGTCTTTAAAAAATAGTTCATAGTGGTACAAAATGTTGAAATCCATGCTTGTTTTTATGATACATATTTTCCCAGGTAAGCATTTGGTACAGTGGTTGAGATGGAGCTTGGAATGCTTGCATCCCATATCAGAATTCCTGGGTTTGAGTCCCAGTAACAGCTCCTGATCCTTGGCAAGGCACATCTTGGTAGGCAACAAGGGATGACTCAAGGACTTGAGGTCATTGGATTAAATTCCAGGAAAAAGCAAATATAGTCCTCTTCCTTGTCTCTTGTATGGGCCTGGCTCCCAATGTGTGCATTCTTGGACAGCAGGGCAGTGCTACAAGAATCTATAATAAAAACAGAGGGATGCTGTGATTATTGCTGCCGATGACATTCTATCTTCGTGTTTTTCTCTTCAGCAGGTAGATATTTCTCCTAGCAGAATGCTTAACCTCTCGCATTATGTTTTGCTTTAGCGATTCATTAAATCACTTTGGGTTTGCTGAACACAGGAGTCATTTACAGACATTCTGCCTGGTTGACAGGGAAAATCTGCCTAGAATGAAGAAAAAATATTAATGATCCACAAAGGGACTAATCCACTTCAGCAATGTGGGATTAATGGAGAATTAACTGGAACAATCTTAAACTAGGTAACTTCATGGAGACATTTATCAACAGGGAAAATCTCTTCCAGGGTCCAGAACTTTGCCAACAACAAAGCTAAGCCTAGCCTGGTCCTATGGCCACTGCATGTTATCATGAGTTATGGATTAAATACTGTCTATGCAGAGTGTATTGACTTTACATACTGCTTGGGCTGAGTTATTTGCAATCTTTTTTCAGAGACAGGCAAGGCCGGTGGTGAGATAAATGAGTTAGGTTCCTACGCCCCTGGAGTAGTATTTCAACTTGGCACATACTGCCGATGTTCTAGCTGCCCTGGGAACTGATGAGTTCCGTACGCAAACCAGTTAAATCACCGTACACTTACATGCCCTCTAGCCTAGTTTCTGTTCTTGGGTTTTTTTCCTAGTCACCCTTCAGTCCTGATTCTGTCTTATCCAGGTAGCCAGAGTTGCTGAGGGTGTGCAGTCGGGTCTTGCTGTTCTCTTCTTTGAGAGACCATCAGACTATCAAAGCCAAACAACCCCTAGATATACATCTTTGTGATGATTCCTCCAATTCAATGATAGTAGCCTTGATTTTCCTCTTTCCTTTCCTCTTTCCACCACACTCTCTCCCCAGGGTGTCCAATGACAAGGAACTCACTAATGAGAACCTCCTGGTATCTGTCTATGGAACCCCCTCTTTTTTATTTCTTTACGTTGAAAGACAGAGCAAGTGAGACAAGGATTTTCCATTCACTGGTTCACTTCCCAGATGCCTACAATAGCTGGAGCTGGGAAAAGCTGAAGGTAGGAGCCTGAGGCTCACTCTGGGTCTCCCCTGTGACTGAAATACTTGAACCATCACCACTGCCTGCTAGGGTGCACTGTGCAAGGTGCTAGAACAGGGAACAGAGTCAGGACTTGAACCCAGGCTATCCTGAATCCCAAGCAGCAACCTAAATCCCCAGAGCTAACACCTGCTGTCTGTGGATTTTTAGTGTATTCTTTCTTGCCAATTAGCCTCAGTTCTTCTTTCATGTCAGACAGATTCTCCTCCAAATTCATTATTAAAAGATTTTATTTCTGAATAAAGACATGTTCTGAGACTGGGCTGATAGGAATTATGGAGGAGTGCTCTTCAACTTACTATACGGTCCCACTGAAGTTTACATGTATCCTGCATACTTGATCTCAACCATGGAGTCTATTGTCTCTTACATGTTTTATATAGACAAACAATTGACATAAATATTTTCAGAAAACTAAACATCAAGACTGACAGATTTTATAAAATTTTCTCTGGTTAAAATTCATGGGGTATGAATCTGGTCAAATGTCTGCCAGTTTGAATGAATACAACTGAAAGGTAAGCTATGATGTAAGTCCGGGAAATACAAGGTATAAATCCAGGACAGGCTCTATCTATATTCAGAACCTAAGGATCAATGTTGCTTATTACTTAATAGCTGTTTTGTATTTCATTTTTGCCTTTTGACATTTTTGAAACACATGGACAATGGTTGGAATATTTGTACCCCTTAACTCCAAAGTCTTATATTAATAGTCCTGCAGGTGGCAGCTTAATCCCATTGTGGTGTGTCAAAGCAGGGCCTTTGGGAAGTGATTGGGTTGGATTGGGTTGTGGGGGGTAGGGTTCCTATGGTTGAATACTGGTGGTTTTACCAGGAGAGACACAGGCAGAGATGCTCCCTTTCTGAGCATCTGATGCTCTGTGCTTGGAATTTTGTTAGCAAGACAGTCATTGCTAAATGAGGCACCTGGATCCTCCAGGATCATGAACTAAGATATGCATTTTTTCCTTGATAAGTTTCCTGCTTTAGCTACTTTCTTATGGTAACGAAAAGCTGACCAATACAGCATATTTTAGATTTTAACTACATCTCACTACAAACTTGCTTTTTTTCCCTACTTAAATTTTTTTATTATTCATTCATTCTATCATTCATTTTCACTTTATTTGAAGGGAAGAAAGAGAAAAAGAAATACAGAATGTATACTCAGAAGACTTGGAGCAAAACATCATCACAAAGAGAAAATGCTCTTGTAATACCAACAACCAGAATTAACTATTGTTAATATTTTGAAGCATGCACGATCAGTCTTTTTCTAACCCTATGTGCATGTAAACATGGCATGCAAAAAAAAATCTATTTACTCACAGACTCACAAGATGGTAACTGCTTCTGACTTTGATAAGGCAACAGGTGTCTCCAAGATGTAGCTGACTTTTTCTTTTAAAGGATGTATTTATTTTTATTGGAAAGGCAGATCAGTTTTACAGAGAAAAGGAGACACAGAGAGGAAGATCATGCATCAACTGGTTCACTCCCCAAATGGCTGCAAAAGCCAGAGCTGAACTGATCTGAAGCCAGGTCTCCCACACGGGTCCAGGGTCCAAAGGCATTGGGCCATCCTTCACTGTTTTCCCAGGCCATAAGCAAGGAGCTGGTTGAGAAGTGGGCTGGCTGGTATGTGAATCAGTGTGCTTATGAAATCTGGGCAATCGCAAGGTGAGAATTTAGCCTTTGAACCATCGTGCTGGGCCCTGTTGCTGACTTTTTTTTTTTTTAAGATTTATTTTATTGGAAAGGCAGATCTACAGAGAGGAGGAGATATAGAGAGAAAGGCCTTCTGTTCTCTGGTTCACTCCCCAAGTGGCCACAACAGCTGGAGCTGAGCCGATCTAAAGCCAGGTGGTTTTTATTGGGTCTCCCACTTGAGTGCAGGGTCCCAAGACTTTGGGCTGTCATCGGCTGCTTTCCCAGGCCACAAGTAGTTTGCTGGGTGGGAAGTGGAGCAGCCAAACATAAACTGGCAGCCATGTGGGATCCCAGTGGATGTAAGGCAAGGATTTAGTCACTATGCTATCAGTCCAGACCCACTGTTGCTGATTTTTAAAATGAGGAACATTCCTGAGGTTCTTCATCAAATGTGTGTCCATGGTGCACACCACTTACCCCCCTTCCTTTCCAGGCCATGGGATGAAGTGAAGCTAAGAAAAAAATACGTATCTCTGAACGGAAAAAAGGGAAGAGAAATTTGAGTTATTTATAGCTCCTGAGACTGGGAAGATGTTGGACCAGAAGGCAGAGGAAAGGTGAACGTGGAATGGGGAAGGTGGAGAGAGGTTCTGGTGGTTGCAGGGACAAAAGGAGAGCCCCTTGAAAGGAGCATTTGCAGCAGAGCAGATCTGGCGCATTCGGAGGGACTGTGGTTTCCTGCAGGTGCAGTAATTACACTCCACCACTCAGCTGCCAGTAAAGAGCCTGCTAGTAACAGCACCCTGGGGGGTATTCTCGTTTTGGTTGAAAGGAAGCCTGGTTGAATAAAGAAAAGAAAGAACAAAGATGCTGGAGGCAGAGACCAGGAGCACCTATCAGAGGAGACACAGGATACACCGGAAAATATACGTCAAAAATATCAACAGCGTGCGCTCACGTCATCAGGAGCTTTCTCGCCTCGTTGAGACGCTCAGCCTTTGCAGAACTGTCAGTAGCACAGCGGAAGGGGTTAGAGACTTCAGACAGCATGAAGTAATCAGCCCTGATTAGGGTACAATTGTTAACGCACCACATGGTGTCTGGTTTCTCTCGCCCAGAGGCTAGGTAGAGACCCTTGTGGCGCAAGAGGGACGCCTGCTCTCAGGTTATACAGCCGGGACTGCAATGAACATCCTTGTTCCCAAGGCCTTTAAAATTCCGGAAGTGCCAGTGAAGCTTTCAGAGTATTTGTCATTATTAACGAATTGTCTTCCTATAAAGCTGTATCAAATTTACTACTACAGCCAGTCAAATATTTTTCCAAGACTGGACAATTTAATTATTTTATTTTTTCACAGCATACGGGCTGAAAGAATAGCACGTGCCCATTTCTGCTTTTTCATCTTCATCACTGTTTTTGAGGTTGAATGTTTTATGCTCACCTGCATTTTTTTAAAGAATTATCTGTGTATATCTTTTGTCCATTTTTCCTTTCACAGGGCTCATCTTTTCCTGGTTGGCTCCTCTGATCCCCCCCAGAATAAGACTTTGAACTCTTTGTTGATTAACATATCAGAGGCATTTTCTTCCCCCACACCCACCCCCATCTTATCACTTGCTTTTAAAATTTTTTATTACTTATTTTGTTTGTTTTATGACACCGCTGAATAGGCACTGGGGTCTCCCTTCCCCCTCCTCACTCCTCTCCCTTCCAGTCTTATAATGGGTGTCTTTTGTGAATTTTCACCAGTTAGTTTTGGTGCTAGAGATGTTTTAATTTTTCATGCAGTCATACTTAGCTATATTTTCCTTTGCAGATTGCATATTTGATGTTACAGTTTAAAATCCTTTTCCAAACCAAAGATTTTTTAAAATTAGTTTATAGAGTTTGGTTGATAAATTGGTACAGTTTAGTTGGCACTGGGATCTCCCTCCTCTCCAAATTGCCTTCTCTTCCCTCTGTTCTGCTCTCCAGTCTTACAATGGGTCTTTTGTGAATTTTCGTAAGTCCTCATGCTGCCACTGAGGCATCTCCAAACAGTGTAGGAGATTGTCAGTCATTTCATTGTGTGTCCATCCTTGTAGCATGCATGAGGACTTATTTCTTTCTGTTTCCACCTGTGAGTATATTAATTTCTGTTACATTTCCATAATGTATCCCCTTGAGTACGGTCCACCATGGGGAGAAGAAAAAGAAAAAAAAGGAAAAAAGGAAAAAAAGAACCTTTATCCATATAAGGTTAATGAACATGTGACAAAGGTTTCAATGTGGCACTAAGGTGATAAAAAAGAGTGTCCAGCATCTTTGCATAAGAATAAATGTCAGCTGTATCCCAAGGCACTAATGAAGGTACAATGAGGACTAGGTCCTTGTTAATTATGAGCAGTAGCAATAACAGTGATAAAAGGGACGTTAACAATCTCAGGTGATTATAAACAATCAGTCTTTCATGGACGGTTGATTAATGAATTATATCATAAGGGCATATTACAGAAGGTACAAGTATCTAGGAAGTGACATAAGGTAAAATTTACACACAAGATCCTTAGATTTGACATAATATTGTCTTATATTAGAGCAAACATATGATATCTGACCTTTTGGGATTGACTCATTTTCCGAACCCAAGATTCTATGCTTTTGTCTGTTTTATGATTTCATGCTTTTTCCTTTTCTTCATCCAACTCTTTTTTTTTAAAGATTTATTCATTTTATTACAGCCAGATATACACAGAGGAGGAGAGACAGAGAGGAAGATCTTCCGTCCGATGATTCACTCCCCAAGTGAGCCACAATGGGCCGATGCGCGCCGATCCGAAGCCGGGAACCAGGAACCTCCTCCAGGTCTCCCACGTGGGTGCAGTGTCCCAATGCACTGGGCCGTCCTCCACTGCTTTCCTAGGCCACAAGCAGGTAGCTGGATGGGAAGTGGAGCTACCGGGATTAGAACCGGCGCCCATATGGGATCCCGGGGCTTTCAAGGCGAGGACTTTAGCCGCTAGGCCACGCCGCCGGGCCCATCCAACTCTTTAATTCAGTTTGAATCTGTTTTTATGTAAGGAATGAGGTGAAGTTTTTGCTTATTTTCCTCTGAAAGATTAGTCAATATCAGTACCCTTTGTTGAATCACACGTCTTTCTCCATGAGTCTTATTTAATTAAAAAATACATATTTCTGTTTCAGGGGCAGCCGTCTTGTACCATAAGGGGGGAGAGAGAGAGAGAGAGAGAGAGAGAGAGAGAGAGAGAGAGAGAGAGAGAGAAGAAGGTATTCATCCCTGCTGATCTCAAGTGCCTGTAATACCCTGTTCCTGTCCCTTGGACTCAGTTCTCAAACGTGACTGGCAGGAATCCCATCCGTTAGACCATCACTGCTATCACTAGCAGGAAGCTGGAGTCAGGAGTGCAGGCCGGTATCAGCCCCTAGCCCTGCAATATACTGATCCAGTCATCCTAACCAGTGTCTTGGCAGCAGGGACCAAACACCCGCTCTAACTCTATTGCTTTTTAAATGGTACCTTTTTATTACACATGATACCTATTTTTTCTTTTGATCTTTAGTAACCAAATCTCCACCCCCCCCCCACACACACCACTTTTTTTTCAGTCAAAACAATGTTCTCTAGCCTTCTTGGCTGCTGCTAGGTATTGCCCATGAGTTGGCCACTGAGACAAAAGGGGGAATGTTGAATGTGACCTTCAGAACTCAATCATCAGAGACTAGAGAATGAAGTATCAACTCAATCTTCATAATAAACCTCACCCTTATGTGACAGGGTCTCCTTGTCCATCCCCTCTCATCCAGATCCAAAAACATTTTTTTTCTTTCTTTTAGAGAAAGAAAGCATTTACATTTGAAGTTTAAATCCTTTTAAAATACCTACTGTAGAGATTTCTCTGTTGTTCTAGATGCTTTTCCAGTACATATCAGCTACACATACTATTAAGCCTTTTTTTTCTTATTAAAAAGTAGCTTTTGTTATGGGGGGGGTCCTAGTTAAAAGCCATGAAGGATAGAGAGAAAATTATTTTCCCTCTTCTATAATTCTATTTTGTTTTAAGCCATTACAATTGCTTGGGTGGCGGGGGGGCCGGCGCGATAGTGTAGTGGTTGAAGTCCTCACCTTGCACGTCCGGAATCCCATATGGTCACTGGTTTTAATCCCGGCAGCCCTGCTTCCCGTCCAGTTTCCTGCTTGTGGCCTGGGAAAGCAGTCGAGGAAGGCCCAAAGCCTTGGGATCCTGCATCAGTGTGGGAGACCCAGAAGAGCTCCTGGCTCCTGCCTTCGGATTGGCTCCAGCCGTTGCAGTCACTTGGGGAGTGAACCATTGGACAGAAGATCTTCCTCTCTGTCTCTCCTCCTCTCTGTATATCCGCCTTTCAATAAAAATAAATAAATCTTAAAAAAAAAAAAACAATTGCTTGGGGGAATGTGCGTTTGGTGAAGTGGTTAAGATGTTGCTGGGAACACCTATATCCTATATCACAGTGCCTGGTTTGAATCCCAGCTCTACCTATGATTCAGCTTCCTGCGAATGCACACCAGGGAAGCAGCAGGTGGTAACTCAAATAATTGGGTCCTTGCCATTCTCATGGGAGACTGAGATTAAGTTTCCAGCTCCTGGATTCTGAGCTGGCAGAATGTATTTGGGGAGTGAACTAGCAGGTAGATCTGTCTCTGTCTCTGCTCCTCTTCCTTTTTCAAATAAACGTAATTTTAAACATTAAATAAAATATTTGTTTTTTCATATTAAAAATTTATGTATCTTCATTTTATCAGAAATACAGGAGAAACATACAGAGAGAGAAAGAGAGAGAGAGAGAGAGAGAGAGAGAGAGAGAGAGATCTGTCTATTGGTTCACTACCTACATGTCTACAGCATCATGTCTATAGATGGCCCAGGCCAAAGCCAGAACCCAGAAACTCAACTCTTACACATGGGTGTCATAAAACCAACTACTTGAATCATCACTCCCGTTTTCCAGGGTACATATTAGAACTTGAAAAAAGGAGTTTGAACTTAAATCTAGGCACTCTGATATAAGACGTTGGGTGTCCTAACATGCGTCTTACTCATTAGGCCAAATGCCTGTGCCTGTTTTTGGTTGTTTGGTTTTATAGGTCATTGTCAGTGAACCTAATCCTAGGTGATGGGATTTTCTATTAGTTCCACTGGTTTATTTGCACATTCAGGTAACAAGGTTAAGTGATTTGATTTTAATATTATAGCACATTTTAATATATAACAATACAGATACTTTTTTGTTTTAAATATTTTAATGGATGTCCTCTTCTGTTATTCTTGGTAGATTTTATGATAATTATTCCCATTCATAAACAAAATGCCTTTGAATTCTGATTGAAGTTGCATTACTTTTATGAATTAATAAAAGTGCATTGATATTTTTACAATATTGAGTCTTACCATTAGGAATACAGTATGTATTTCCCAATTTCTTAAAGTTCTCAAGGGGGGTTATAATTTGTCTTAATGTCTGTTTTTGTATTTTTTAAACTTATTACTGAGCATCTTACAAGGCAAGTGGGATTTATCCACATACATCACTACTCTAAGATATAATTGAGTTTTGTTAACTTACATTGTGTAGAAAATATAGATTTAGAAAAAATTACTGCTGCTTCGTCTTCCTGGGGCAATGCCATAATTCATCTCTTTTGTTCAGGTTCTATGTCTTTAAAAGCTTTTAAAATACTTTTATTTGTTTGAAATGCAGAGCACCCAAGAGGAAAAAAAAATCAATCTTCCGTCTGCTGGTTTTCTCTGCAAATGCTTGCAACTGCTGGGGCTGAGCCAGACCAAAGCTTGGAACCCTGAAATCAACTGAGGTCTCCCAAGCTAATGGCTGGGATCAAAGTATTTGTACCATCACCTGTTGCCTCCCAGGGTTTGGATTAGCAGGAAGCTAGAATCAGAAAAAGAGCCAGAAATGGAACCCAGATACCCCAAAATGGGATGGCGTCATCCCAAGTGCCAACAGAACCACTGTACGAAACACTTGCCTGCCTATGTGTTTTTTATTTTTTAAAGATTTATTTGTATTGAAAAGGCAGATTTACAGAGAGGAGAGAGAGAGAGAGAGAGAGAGAGATCTTTCATTTGCTGGTTCACTTCCCAAATAGCCATAATGGCCAGAGCAGAGCTGATCTGAAGCCAGGAATCAGGAGCTTCCATGGGTCTCCCAAGCACTTAGGCCATCCTCTGCTTTTTTCTTAGGCCACAAGCAGAGAGCTGGATTGGAAGCGGAGCACTGGGACACTAACTGGTACCCATTTGGCATGTTGGCACTGGCAATTAGGAGACTAGCCTGTTGAGCCATTGTGCTGGCCCCAAGTTTTTTTTTTTTTTAACTGATCCATTTTGCTTATTTGAAAGGCACAGTTACACACACAGAGAAATGGAGAGGCAGAGAGAGAGGCATCTTCCATCTGCTGGTTCACTCCCTAAATAGCCATAACAGCTAGGGCTGAGCCAGACTGAAGCCAGGATCCAGAAGCTTCTTCCGGGAATCTAAGCACTAGGGCCATCCTCCATTGCTTTTCTAGGTGCATTGCCAGGGAGCTGGATTAGAAGTGGAGCAGCTAGGACACAAACTGGCATCCATGCAGAAGGTCTCCATTGCAGGCAGTAAATTTACCTGGTATACCACAATGCTTCGCCAACCCCCGAGTTATGTCTTGAGTAATGCCTAAATGAGGTTTTGTTTTGTCTTTAGAATGTCACAGTCTGAGATTTGGTTTGGCAAAGATCTAAAGATGCCTGAAATCAGTAAATACAGTAAAATGAGAAGTGTTTTAAATGTCTCCCAGCAGGCTGGGAGATGGGGAAGAAGCCAAGGACAGGAAGGGGTGCGAAAAAATATGGAGAGTATGAGAGGGACCAGAGAAAGAGAGAATGAGATGCCAGAGTGAAATGGCCCGAAGAGGGATCTAACAGAGTGAAAGTCCTCTTGTTGAGCAAGGGAAAATTTGTTTTGTGACAGGGCTGCCTTATAGTCAATGTTTTGCCCACATTGCTGTGCAACAATTACATTTACTTGTTTTTCTAGTTGTTGGTACATGTAACAACCTTGGGGTAAGGGTGTTTTGAATGATGGAATAGGGACAGTGTTCAATATGGGCAGGAGATGTCATGAGAGGTGATGAGTAGACTGCGAACCCAGGGAAGTTACAGAACAACATAACCCAGAAGAATATCAACTTCCAAACCAGAAGACTGCTGAGTTTTCAACCTGGGATGGGTGAGCAAACCATTGTCCTTGAATTCCAGGAAAGAAAGGGAGATGACTTGGAACTGTGCTGGCAGCAGAGACCTGGATCCTAACTACAGTTTTTATTTTGTTACCAGCCTTATTTTAGAGTATACAGATAAACAACAGCCATACTGTGTATGACAATAGAATCCTAGTCACGTAGCTTCTGTCGGAACCAGTCTCTGGAGCAACTGGCCCAGAAAGTCAGGATTTCTTCAGCAATGATCAGCACCTCGAATTTTTGCTCCCGCTTCCAACTCAGGACCTTCTAGACAAAGAAAAACATGTTCCCCAGGCCACTCACAAAGGATGCTTTCAGCTAACCAGGCCTCCCCATCTCCGGTCTCAGTTCAGGGTGCTGAAAGCAGGAGGCCAGCAAGCTTGGCTTGTGGAGAGGGTCCTCTTCTGGGTTGCAGGCTGCTGACTTCTCATGGCCTCCTCACTTGGCAGAGAGAGGGTGATACTTAGAGCCCTATGCCAAAGGACTCCATCATTATGACCTGATTCCCCCACCCCAGACTCTACCTATAAATACAATGGCACAGGAATTAGAGTTGCAAAGTATGAATGCGGGAGCGCAAGTATTCAGTGCTTTCCACAGAGCATATTGTGGTCTTATCTCCACATATCCCCACGAAGTCTCCTCACTCTACAGCTGCCTCTGAATCTGACAGATGCAAATGATGCTGGCTGACCATGCTGCTAATAACATCCAGCCCAGAATCTGTCTTCATGTGAGTGGTCTTTCCTTGAGTTTTAAAGATAGGCAATCACGTCAACTCCTTTCTGACAGTTGTACATTTGTTGCAGCTCTGTTCTGACGGACAGGAAGCTTTATCTGCTGATTTACTCTTCAAATGCCTGCAGCAGCCAGGGCTGTGCCAGGAGCCTGCAGTTCATCCAGGGTGGCAAGTGGCATCACCTGCTTCCTACCAGGGTCCACATTAGCAGGGAAGTGGAGTCAGATGCTGAGCTAGGACCTGAGTCCATCACTTGAACATGGGGTGCAGGTTTGCTGAGTAGTGTCTTTTTTTTTTTTTTTTAAGATTTATTGTTATTGGAAAGCCGGATATACAGAGAGGAGGAGAGACAGAGAGGAAGATCTTCCAACCGATGTTTCACTCCCCAAGTGAGCCGCAACGGGCCGGTGCGCGCCAATCCGATGCCAGGAACCTGGAACCTCTTCCAGGTCTCCCACACGGGTGCAGGGTCCCAATGCATTGGGCCATCCTCAACTGCTTTTCCAGGCCACAAGCAGGTAGCTGGATGGGAAGTGGAGCTGCCAGGATTAGAACCGGCGCCCATATGGGATCCTGGGGCGTTCAAGGTGAGGACTTTAGCCGCTAGGCCATGCCGCCGGGCCCGCTGAGTAGTGTCTTAACCTTCACAGCAAACACCTGCTGCTGATGGCTGTGCATCTCCATGTTGTCAGATCCACACTTCTGTTTCTCACTCACTGTTTATTGCTGTCTTCTTACAGAGTTGAAATGACCAGCATCTAATACAATAGAGACAGTAACATGTTTACCTTATCCCTTACTCTATTAGGAATTTCTTAAAGGCTTATTAATTTTTCTAAAAAAATTATTAGCTTTTTAAAAAAATGTTTACATAGTTGATCCAGGGTGGGGAAGGTCAAGGATCAGGGGAAAGTGGGTGAGACCATTGCTTACACATTTTTTTCTTTTTCCTATATCTTGGGGTTGGAGGAATACAAGGGAAGAAATCACTCCTAGTTTCCCAACAGCCTCAGTACCCGGTGATGGGGAATTGTCACCCGATGTCATCCCAGGGTCCCCATTGTGGAGAGTTTCACTTAAGTGGTTTTGATAGTTCTGAGATGTTGTTGATATCGCTGCTCCAAGGATGAGAAAATCCTTCCAAAGCCGATTGGCTGCCATAGTCCACCTCAGAGTCCCCATTTGTCCAGAAATTTGCTGGGATAGTTGATCCGTTTGTTCTGCTCTCCTTCCTCTGCAAACTAATGGGTGCTGCGGCCCAGCCCAGCCCTGCCCACCACACGCTTTGCCCTCATGTACACCAGGGGGAGCTGCGGCCCAGTCAGAGTGACCCCCAATTACCCCGACTGGACCAGCCCCCCAGCTCTGGTTCCTGTGCCTGCCAGCATGTACAGTGGACTGGACTCGTCTGGTCTGTCCCGCATCCCATTGATATCTCGTATACATCATTGGGCATTGAAGCCTAACCCAACCCAACAGACTCCACCCTCCAGCCCACACTTGTGCCAATGGGTGCCATTGCCTGTGGTTTATTTTTCCTGGAAAGGCAGATTTATGGAGAGAGAGGCAGAGAGAAAGATCTTCCATCTGCTGATTTACTCCCCAAATGGCCACAACAGCCAGAGCTAAGCTGACCCGAAGCCAGGAACCGGGAGCTTCCCTCAGGCCTCTGACATGGGTGCCTCAGGCCATTTTGCACTGCTCTCCCAGACCACTAGCAGGTTGCTGGGTGGGAAGTGGAGCAACTGGAACAGAACTGATGCACGTATGGGGTCCTGGTGCTTGGAGGTGGAGGATTATCCAGTTGAGCCATTGCACCAAGCCCAATCTATTAGGAATTTTTTAAAAGTTTTTTTTTTTTTTTTTTGGAAACTCTTGTCTACTGGTGAGAAGTAGACATCTTTTCAATTAAATAACTATATATTTTAATCTCCACTTTATTTTTTTAAAATATCGTGAAAGTGTGTTTTTAGTGCCTATTGAGTTCATCTTTTTCTTCTGTGGGTAATACCGTATTAATAGAAATTCTAATTTTGGTTCTTACTTGTGTTCTTATAAAAATAAACCTACTTGATCACAGTGCATTATTCTTTTATCATACTGCTGCATTTAATTGGCTAATATTTTATTCAGAATTTTTGCATCTATATTCATAAGCCAGATTGGTCTATAATTTTCTCCATTTTGGTGCTATTTTTGCCATAGTTCTGACTTTGAATCTATTTCTTCTACCATTAATATTGTAGAGTCTACTTTTTTGTTAGTATTAACAAATGGCTATTGATTTGAAATACATACTTTTTATGTTTAGAAAGTATTATTTAGTTCTACCATCTTCATGGGATGCAATTCTTTGGCAACTTTCTCAATTTAGTCTAAGTGTGTTAATCTTTTCACACCATCTATTTTTTTTACATCATTTATTTTTTCATAGTTTCCCATAAATTTACCATCAATTAAGATTTTGAAAATTTACATAAATTTTACATAAAATGCTATAATTTGATATCTCTATGTCTATTTTATGGCCTTAATATTTTAAAAGAAAAATTTATTTTTATTGGAAAGGCAGATTTAGAGAGAGAAGGAGATACAGAGAGAAAGATCTTCCATCTGCTGGTTCACCGCCCAAGTGTCCACATGGCTGGAGCTGAGTCAATCTGAAACCAGGAGCCAGGAACTTCTTCTGGGTCTCCCAAATGAGAGCAGGATCCCAAGGCTTTGAGCCACCCTCAACTGCTTTCCCAGGCCACAAGCACGGAGCTGGATGGGAAGCAGAACAGCTGGGGCATGAATTGGCACCCATATGGGATCCTGTTGGTTATAAGGCAAGGACTTTGGCTAGTAGGTCAGTACGCCAGGCCCATCTTAAATTTTTTTAAAGATTTATTCTGTTCATCTGAAAGGCAATTACAGAAAGGAAAAAAACAGAGATCTTCCAATTGTTGGTTCATCCCCTAAATGGCCACAATAGGTGGGACTAGGTCAGGCTGAAACCAGGAGCTGCATCCAGGCCTCCCACGTGGGTACAGGGGCACAAGCACTTGAGCTGTCCTCTGCTGCTTTCCCAGGTGCATTAGCAGGGAGCTGGACTGGAAGCAGGGCAGCCGGGACTCAAACTGGACTCAAACCGTATGGAATATTGGCATTGCAAGCAGTAGTTAACCCATTGTGCCACAATGCTGGCCCCTGCAGTCTTGACTTTAAAATATTTAACTTATTTTTGTTTGAATTATAGAGCGAGAGTGAGTGTAAGAGCGAGCGAGCTAGTAAGTGAGCAAGAGAGCTCATACCCAGCAATTCACTCATCAAATGCATCCCCCACCCCTTTTTAAAAAAAGACTTATTTATTTCTATTGGAAAGTCAGATATACAGAGAGGAGGAGGAGAGAGAGGAAGTTCTTTCATCTGACGATTCACTACACAAGTGGCTGCAATGGTCAGAACTGTGACACTCTGAAGGCAGGAGCCAGGAGCCTCTTCCGGGTCTCCCACACGGGTGCGGGGTCCCAAGGCTTTGGGCCGTCCTCGACTGCTTTCCCAGGCCACAAGCAGGGAGCAGAATGGGAAGCGGGGCCACCAGGATTAGAACCAGTGCCCATTTGGGTTCCCGGCGCACGCAAGACAAGAACTTTAGCCACTAGGCTACCGCTCTGGGTCCCCCAACCCCAAATGCTCTCAACAGGGTTCAACTGGTGGATGCTTGGAGCCTGAAGGTCCAACCAGATCTCCCAAGTACTTGGGTCAACACCTGCTGCTACTGGAGAAGTGTATTAGCAGGAACTTGGAATCGGAAATGAAACTGCAGCTCCTGCCCAGACACTCCAATATGGGCTGTGGATGTCCAAAGCAGTGTCTTAACCGTTCAGGCTAGCAGCAGCCCCAATGTCTCATTCTAATCCAAGACTGTGAAGTATCATCATCTGAGCAAAGTTTTGCTTTCTTCCCCTCCCCCCTTAGGTATAAATATTTTTCTCCTCTGATAGTTACTCAGTGTTCAGTTTCATGTTCCCACTAAAGCAAAGATGTGAGTTTGAGTACTTTAATGAATTGGTGCAGGTAGCACTGGAGGATGGCACCAGCAGGAAGGCAGCCAAGAAAGCCTGACTTGTTCAAGCAGCCACCACTGCGGGGATGGGGCTATGAGCCTGGGAATACCTAGAGAGTAAGGGCAGGCCTGAAGGTTTGGCACCCTGGCATAACGGGTTGGGCCTCTGCCTGAGGTGCCAGCATTCCATATGGGCACCAGTTTGAGTCCTGCCTGCTCCACTTTTGATCCTGCTCTCTGCTAATATGTCTGGGAAAGTTGCAAAAGATGGCCCCCTGCACCTATGTAGGAAACCCAGAAAAAGTTCCTGGTTCCTGGCTTCAGACTAACCCAGCTCAGGCCATTGCAGCCATTTGGAGAGTGAACCAATAGATCGAAGATTTCTCCTTCTCTTTTTCTCTCTCTCTATCTGAGTGTGTGTGTCTTTCCTTCTTGCTCTGCAAATCTTCCTTTTAGAAGGATCCTTCCCGGGGATGGCAATGGGGCTTTGGGCACAATTCCAGACAGTCACAGTTTGAAAGTTCTGTATGTGGAAGTGTCTGCATGTTGATTTCCTGGCACTTTCAGCACGTCTTGCTGCAGCCTCAGTGAACCTGTGGTGCACGAGCAGGCAGGTGCTGACAGCAGAAGACTGGACGGGACAATGCGCTGGCACTCAGAGGGGCACCGCAGCTTCTCACACCCACACACCCACCGGGACTCATTTACCAGTCTTGCTCCTGCATAGGATTCTAATTAGTCTCATCTTTTAGGTTTATTAATTTATTTCCTCTACACTTAGAGCTTTAATTTAGTCTTCCTCTTTTTTTTTAGCTTCTTGAATGTTATGCTGATTTCACATATTTGATTCCTTCTTAGTTGATAATACTGTAAAAGCAGTTCAGGAATAAATGAGAAACCACTTGTGAAAGTGCTTAGCAAGGTGTCTCACACACAGCAAGTGCTCACACGGATGTTAATTGCTATTTGGACTAAGCATGTTGAAGTTGCTTCTGATTATAGATTTGGTGTCTCTGTTGATGTTGCATATGGCATTTTATCATTGCTGTCCAAGGGTTCTGTGAATTATAGTTTTGATTTCCACACATTTTAAAATAGTTTTTTAAATTAAGTAGTTGGACATTTTTATTTACATGTGTTTTAATTTCTAGTTTTACTGTATGCCACAGCACAGAAAGCAGACACATATAATTTCTGGTTTGAAACCCATTTAAAGTTCTTAGTGGTTTAATAGGTAGTCAAATTTTAACACTGTTCTGTGAAACATATTTCATATTTGCTAAGTGCATCCCAACAGGTTTTTCTGCCTCCTTGTGATCGACATCTTTTATTTTTAAGCTTCATTTATTTTTTATTTGAAAAGCAAAGTTACAGAGAGAGGAGAAACAAAAAGAAAAATTTTCCATCTGCTGGTTCATTCCCCAAAGGGTTGCAAGGGCTGGAGCTGAGCCAGTCTGAAGGCAGGGACGAGAAGCTTCTCGATCTCCCATGTGTGCACAGAGGCACCAGGACTTGGGCCGTCTTGTATGGCTTCCTCAGGCACATTGGCAGGGAGCTGGAGTGGAAGTGAAGCAGTGTTCCTGGGGAAGCTAGTCTGGCAGGTTTAACTTCTCTGCATCTCTCTCTCTCTTTTTAAAATTATTTTCTTCATTTAATTGAAAAGCAAAGTTACAGATAGTAAGAAGAGAGATACTCAGACATCTGTTGATTCACTCTTCAAATGGCTGCCACAGCCAGGGCTGGGCCAGGTGGAACCCAGTTTCCAGTTTTGTTCTGGGGTTTCAGAGGCCAAAGGACCTCTGTTGCTTTTCCAGAAGCATTATCAGAGGGCTGGATGACAAGTAGAAAAGCTGAAGTTTGAACAAGCACCCATATGGGATGTGGGCACCGCAGGCCGTGGTTTAACTCACCGAGTCACTGCTCTATAGTCCTCATCTTAAAGGCTTTGTGTTTGTTAACTTGATCTGTTAACAACTGACAGCTTCCACAAGTGGATCTTGCTCATTTCTCCTTTTATTCAGGAACAAAAAGTAAATGACAAATTTATTTTGTATTGAGTAGTTGAGCACTTTAATTCTTTGCTTATGTATCTTTTTCCATCTATAAGTTTTTAAACATACTGAGTCACTTTGTGTAGAATATGCCTCTTATAGATATACTCTTGAATAGTTGGATCAAAATTGAGGAAATAGGGCCTGGCGCAGTAGCCTGGTGGCTGAAGTCCTCACCTTGCACTACCAGGATCACATATGGGTGCTGGTTCTAATCATGGCAGCCTCACTTCCCATCCTGCTCCCTGCCTGTGGCCTGGGAAAGCAGTTGAGGATGGCCCAGGGTCTTGGGACCCTGCACCCGTGTAGGAGACCCGAAAGTCACTCTAGGCTCCTGGCTTCAAATTGGCACAGCTCTGGCTATTGCGGTCACTTGTGGAGTGAATCATTGCACGGAAGATCTTTCTCTCTGTCTCTCCTTCTCTCTGTATATCTGACTTTGTAATAAAAGATAAGTGAATCTTAAAAAATGTTTTTCACAGAAAAATAGAGAAACATTTAAGAGGGAAATCATATGTAGATGTGTTATATTATGTTTAGCTTTCTATATGAACTTGTCTGAATCCAGTAGTGTGGTATAATCATTATCATGACAATGATGATAATAACAACAAAATAGGTTTTTTTTCCCCCACAATTCCTGGCACAAAGCTTCTAAATGTCTTTGAATTTCCTGAGTGATAGGAGTGAAATCTGTTATTTATAAAGAGAACCTTCCAGGAATATCTGAGTTTATTTTAACAAAGTAATCTTGACAGGACCTCGGAGGTCTCTTCAGGATAGGGGCTGCTCACTAGAAAGACCAGGCCCTTAGTAGGGGGAACTTGGGGAACTCTACTACTAGGCTGCAGCTACTCCTACTGAGTGTGAGAACTGCAGCTAGGGGTGGTCAGGGATGGGCCAGTTCACATACTAGCAAGTGTGGGGACTGGGTATGAATGATGTCAGCTGGATCACAGTACCCTCTGGCAAGCACAAGGTCCAGGGCTGGAGTGGGCCTAGTACGGGAACTGTGCTTCTGCTGATGAGTATAAGAGAGCCAGAACTGGAGGTGACCCGGCTGGTCAAGGCAGTAGCTCCCAGCAGCACTGGTGAGGGCTGGTTCTGGGGGTGAGTAGTGCTGTGCTAAACTGCTAAGCCACAGCACATGCTGGCACATGCAAAAACTGGTGCTGGGGGTAGACCTGGTGGGGCTGTGGTACCCACTGGTGTACATGAAGACCCAGCCTTTAAGACGCAGCACCCATAAGTTCACATGAACAATGGAGCTGGTGGTAGAACTGACCAGGCAGCTGCATTCACTGCATTGGCTGGTGCAGCTGATGGGCCGAACCTGAACCTGCACTGGCTGTCAAACACAAAAATCAAGCCTGAGGTCAGCCCGGGCAAGGTTTCTTGGAGTACTCCCTAACTAGATCACTGGACTCAAACCCCCACAACAGGGAAAATCACAAGATATATGGTCTGACCTTGGAGTGTGTGTGTCAGCACTAGCTTCCTCAGTTGATGATGCTTGTGCAGTGGATAGCATGAATTGATACTCAAGGGGGACATGACAGCCAGCTCATCTAGGCCGGCAGAGGATGTCGAGTGCCTTGTCAGAGGATGGAAAGCAGAACAGGTTGGACAACTCTCCTGGTTAAGCTTTGCAACAAGTGTCTGGGCTTATGGATACACACACAGAGGTGGATTTGATCAGACCTGGGAAAGATTTTCACTATATAAGTGACACCCTTGGAACACTCTTCCCCTTGGGGTCTCTAAGGCTTCATCAGATGACTGTCCCCCATCCCTGACTGCTGGGAATGGCCTCCTCTCCTCTACCTCCCAGTCCCCTCCCAAAACGTGAACACAGAGAAAAATGGAAACATTTGTGCCATCCACCTTCCTCCATACTTTTATCCTCTCCACCTTAATCGGAGTCCCATGTGAGCATGCATCCCTCTCAACTATGTAAACAATATTTTTTTAAAAGGAGGAGGAAGAGAAGAAATAGAAGGAGAAGGAGGAGAAGAAAACAAGAAGAAGAAGGAGTAGCAGGAGGAGGAGAAGACCAGCCTCTGATGAGGAGCAAGAATAAACTCCAATGGCCAATGGCCAGTGACTTCATCAATCAGGCGATGTCATGAAATCTCCATAAACCCCTAAACAATGAGAATTTGCAAGTTGAGAATACATCTTTGTGTTCAGAAAGGTGATGGATCCCAGCGCCGTGGGTGGCAGAAGCTGCTCTGCCTGGGATTCTTCTGGATTTCACATATCCCATCCTGGTTGTTCATCAGTGTCCTTTACAATAAACCAGTGACTTCCTGAGTTCTGTGAGTTTATGATTCAGTCTGAAGCTGGGGAGAGTGTAAAGCATCTAATTTTATAGGCAATCCAGGCAGAAGTGTGAGTAATATGAGGACCTGACACCGTGACTGGTTTGTGAAGTGAATGCTCTTCTGTTCCCTGGGCCCTTAAAGCTGTGCTGTCACTAATTCTGGGTCACTGCAATCAGAATTAAATGGAATCATAGTATGCCTGACTGATGTAGGAGGGTCAGAGAATTGGGTGCTGTGACATAACTATCTTATACTTGGAAAAGATGGGAGTCTTCTGTTTGTGTAGATGTTTGCTCATGTTTAAAAAGAATATTTGCTATTGGGACTACAGGACTTGGAGCAGAGCAGCTCCAGACCAGCCTTGCAGAAGGCAGAGCCACACAGAAATGAGAGATGACTTGTGCTGCCTTGGAACCATACCCTCTATTGCTGCCACAGCTCCTGCCCAGAGCCTCTCTGCCTGGTTTCTCATCAACTCTCCGAGGCTGCGGTGCCTGACAGGTTTTCATCCAGACCCTGTTAGACTGTCCTATGACCTGCTTTTGGCACTTATCTCTCAACATGGGTCTGTCTCAGACTTTCTCTTTTGTTGCCGCACAGCTAGTGGAAGATGGAAAGTCACACTTCTTTAAGCAAGGAGGAGGTGAAATTTCCTTTGAAGGTTGTCTTCATCTCTGCTCATCTGGACTTTATCTAGTATGAATGCATTGAAGTTTCTGGCATGTAGCTGACACTTTTCTTTAGACAGTGATTCAAGAGTAATTTTCCAAAAGGCAAAAGGCATGACTGTCATGCAAAGATAGAATGAACTATGTCTGTTCAATTAACTTTTTAATCAATGTGGGGTCTTTAGTTAATGCGGCTAAGATGTTAAAACTGGTTCAAAGAACACTTGCGAGTTGGAACGTATGTAGATATGGATATGCAATTGAAGGAAGAAATGATGGTTTAAGATTGCTGATGTAGAGACAATGAAATGTAAATCAGTGTCACGGATAATAAACTTTTGCTCTGGGATTATCTGTTCCACTAGACAGAAATTATTTACTTTATTGAACAAAAACTACAGTTAAATTCTGTTCCTTCAGGATGATAAAATGATCTGGTCCAGAGAATCAAGGCCAAGAACTTCACGGAAAGAACACTCGGAAGTCTCTTTTACTGAGTTCCAAGATTCAAATCCTTGGGGTGATGCATTTATGCTGCTTGCACATACTACCATCACTTGTTTGTAAACTAGAGGGAGACAGGGGCTTCGTCCCCAGTCCTTCTGCGGCCATCTTTTACACAGAGGACCAGAAGAAATAATCCCATTCTGTTATAGTTACCTCCCAAGAGAGTGTTTTTATAACATCTGTCAACGGCTCGTCAAACGGTTCAATGTAGTCTTAAACTAGATACCTTAACATATAAAAGGAGCTTATCCAAAATTTATCACAAACATCTCATTAGTTTAAAAGTACAAACGTAAAACTCAAATAAAGGATTACATTATATACTTAAGTAAACCCAACTGTACACTGAGCAAGAGAACATTTAAATAATAAGAAAATTTCCACCTGCTCTTTCATTCAGAGTGTAAACCACAGAATGTGAGTGAGAGGGAGTCACAAATACACTTCATTTTCATAAATCTCAGTTTTTCTGTGTGATATCTTGGTATGCTAAGTGTGATTCTGATGTTTAGAAACACATGTAGATTTAAACCTCATGGTCCCTAAATGGAAGCCACCTACGTCAACTGCCACAGTACATTTCAGCGTAGAAGGAGAAGCCAGGCTGGGTTGGACTGTCAGTGTCAGCTTTCATGGGTAATTTTAACACAGTGCTTCTTTTGCCTCTAGCAAAGCCTTTGGGTGTTATGTTAGTTTTCTGTTCCTGCATAACAAATTACTGCACGCTGAGCAGCTCACAACAATACTGCTGCCAGTAGCCAAATATCCTGGTGTGGCTTTAGCTGGGTCCTCAGCTGAGGTCCCACGAGACTGCAGCTGGGATTTCCCGAGGCTGCATCTTCATCCGCATACTCTCCTGGGAGAAGTGGGCCCGTGAGCTCATTCAGGCTGTTGCCAAGTTCGTTTGTGCAAAGTTGCATGACTAAAAGCCCAGGTGTTTTTTTTTTTTTTTCACGACAACTGGAGGACACTTTTAGGGTCTCCAGGCCATTCTCAGGTAGGCCCATGCGGGTTTCCTCCAAATGCTTGCTGGCTTCATGAAATCAGCCAAGAGGTGCTCCTCTCCCAGAGGGTCTGAGGGTCTGAGTCCTCTTCCAAGGGCTTTTCCATGATTAAGGCAAGCCCAAGCCCATCCCATCCACATATATTTATTTGAAGCAGTATGTGTGTGTGTGTGTGTGTGTGTGTGAGAGAGAGAGAGAGAGAGAGAGAGAGAGAGAGAGAGAGACCTTTCATTCACTGATTTACTTCCCAAAGGCTGATATTGGCAGGGGCTGGGCAAAGCCAGGAGCTTGGAACTCAGTCTGCAGCTCCCACCTGGATTCCATCTACTGGGAACCATCCCCACTGCCTCCAAGTGTATCATTTTTGTGGGAAGCTAGAATCAGAATTAGAGCCAGGCACTCCAATATGAAATGCAAGGTCCCAAGTGGCATCTTGACCATTGTGCCCAAAACCTTCCCCCTCCTTTTTTTTTGTACTTCGAAAAGTCAACTGTTTGGGGACTTTGACTATTTCTGCTAAGTCCCCTCACCTTGACTACATTCATGATTAGCTCAAGTATGGGAGCTCATTGATTGGAGCATGCACACCAGAGCAGGGAACTGCAAGAGTGACCCAAAGGGTTTGTCTGCCACTGACCTTAACCCTCATCATAATAGTTAGGGCCAAGCCCAGAAAACACCAGCCAAAATTGTATGAGAAGATATTAAAACGGCTTGGGCAACAAAGGGGATGAGGTCAGAGTTATAAAGGTATGTGAATTGGACGCAGACCCTCCCTGATCATTCTGTTTATGAGGTGGGGACAGTCTCCCCAGATCTTTGGCTTCTGGAAAGGCATCGTGAGGCTCATTTTGGGAAAATTCCTGAGGTTGGTGGAAGCTGGGACTGAGCCTGCCATCGGGTTGAAGGGGCATGGTTGGGCTACCTGCCAAGGAGGAGCAGCAAGCCAATGGAAAGTACATTTAGCTCGTGCCCTGCTCCTACCTTCCAGCCTCTCCCAACACCCCACCTGGCAGAATCTGACAGTGAGCATAGAGAATCCTGCTCTGCAGATTTGGGGCAGTATCACAAAACAGTGTGAAACTGAGACAGGATAGAAAACAGGAATCATGAGACCAAGCCCCTGCTGCCCCAACATGATTCCATCCAACACCTGAACCTGAATCTATTCCAGCTCCAAACCAGTCAGGAGCAAGGTGAGACCATACCTAACCATAAAAGACCCCCTTGTGCTCAATCAGAACTCCCCCAACTGACACAGGCCCATCGCAGCCCAGTGTAACCCTGCAGGACCTCATTAGCAAGTCAGTAGTGAGTGAGCAACAGCACAGTTTTGACCTAGTGTGGAAAAGAAGCCAATAGGCCTGAGCAGATCAGAGCCCCTCATACTGCGTGCCAGGTGCACATTGGAAGGAGTCCGGGGCCAAGATGCCATGGCCACATCTTCCAGCTCAATTAACCCCTGTTCTTGGGCAAGCCAGTCAGTGGGAAGGTATTTACTGTTCCATGTCCCTTATATTGCAGCATAAGCCACAAGGAAATTTTGTCTGGACTGAATGACGGCCTCTTTTTAAATTTCTTTTTGCAAGTGATCCAAAGAATCCTGAGCTGGTATCTAAAGGGTAGTGCACTGATAACCTAGAGACAATGGCTTAATAGCCAACACTTTTCATAGTCATCCTGTTTAGATAAGGCTGCTGAACCATGGGTAATATGTAGGTCACTCTGGCCTTCACCTTCTGGTTTGGTATTAATGATACTAGCATTTTAGAGGGTCAGTACATAACCCCTCCTCTCCTTGCTACTTGAGTTCTGAACCAGTCAGGAGAAACTCATAGTTAGAGGATAGTGATTAAAAAAATACCAACTTTGGGGGCCAATACATGGTATAATGAGTAAGCTGCCACTTGTGTGTCAGAGTGCTGGAGTCTGAGTTCTGACTTCAGCTCCCAATTCAAGGTTCCTGCTAATGTGCACCCTGCAAGGCGTATCATGCCTTTCATAATGTCTCAAGTGGTTGAGTCCTTGCCACCTGCAGAGGAGACCCAGACTGAGCTCCCAGTGCCTGGTTATGACCAGGCCTAGCCGTGGATATTGTATGCATTTGGGGAACACACTAGCAGATGGAAGATATCTCTCTCTCTCTCTCTCTCTCTTTCTCTCTCGTCTGACATTCTACTTCATTACTAACAGTCTCAGTGTGCTACCACTTCCAATCTAAGCTTCCTGCTTTAAAGGGTCAGCTTGTCTTAAGGGTGCTGGATGGGAGTGGGCAGAGCCCAGAGACCAGGCAAGAAAGGAGGCTCCAAGCAGAGACCAAAGCTGCCTGAACGCAGCCCACCTTTGGGACGAGAATGTAGAGGAGTAGAGAGAGTCTGCCAGTCCCTGGAGAAAGTTTCTCCATCAGGGTAAGCAGAAAGTGGTTGGTTGGTTGTTTATTTTCCAAACTAGTAGACTTTGGTCATTATTTGGCTGTGGTTACATGTCTTATGAATACATACATTTTCTTCTTATCTGGAATATTTTAAAATTCAGATAAAATGGATCATTTTTAAGTACACATTTTGGTGGTGTTGAGTGGATTCTCATCACCATAATCTATTTCCAGAACTTTTTCCTCTTGTTTATTAAACTCTGTACCCATAGGACACAATGTCCCCATTATCCCCTCATCCAGCCCCTGGCGACCTGTCATCTCCTTTCTGTCCCTATGAAATTGACCCTAGATGCCTCCTTTAGAAGGAGTCATATACTGTGTGCCTTTTTGTGTCTGGCTCGTTCCACTTAGCACAATATCCTCAAGGCCTATTCACTCTGTAGTGTGTGTCACCATTTCCCATCTTTTCAAGGGTGAACAGTATTCCAGCAGCCATAGACCCACACTGTGTTTATCTCTTCAACTGCCAATGGGCACTTGAGTTGCTCTGTGTTTTGGGGAATTTTGAAGAATGCTGCTATGGGCATTGATGTACCAATTTCTGTTTGAGTCCCTAGTCTTAGTACACCTAGAATGGATTGATGAATTATATTGTAAATCTGTTTTAATGAGAAGCACATATTTTAGCGGGCACTGTGAACACTGTCTAGAGGTAGAGTCAGAAAGCTGTGAGATGTGTAGCACCCAGTCTAGAGGCCTTCAGCGCAAATCTCCCACTTGATTCTGAGAGCAGTACCTGTTCTGCTCCTGCCGCCTCTCCAGACCTACAAAGAGGAGAAACCCATTCTCCTCTTCACTTTCAGGCATGGATTAGAATATTCACTTTTTATTACTCTGATAAAATACCTGAAACAGGCTAACTTTGTAAAGAAGAGAATTTTGGAGGCAGAAGGTCTAGAGACGTCATATGACTCTGGCCTTTTTACTAGTAGAGACACAGAGCATGTGTGTGTGTGTGTGTGTGTGTGTGTGTGAGAGAGAGAGAGAGAGAGAGAGAGAGAGAGAGAGAGAGAGAGAATATCCACTAGGATTCAGTTATGGGAGTTCTACCCTAATGATCTCTCACCTTCCACATCATAGTCAGATTAAGTTTCTACCCACTTAATGCCATTAGCATATTGCATCAATTCTGGGGACCAAATCCCATTCAAACCATAGCAGATGTGAGCTGTACTGTCAAGAATAAAGGCCAAAGGCGCAAACGCCTGTCGGTCCTCATGGACCAGGGCTAATAGTTGCTACAACTGAATAAGCCCCTGGAGCCCTTAAAGCTGGCCTGGCTTTGATAGTTTTGTTGTCCTTTGTCACCACTGTAGTGAGTGGCAAGAAGGTCCTCCTTCTAAAGGTCGACTGTGCATGTCTTTAGGGACAATGAGGAGAATAGAGCTTGGAGGTCTTTCCCTGGCCTGGGTTGCTCTTAGTGAAGATACTGCAGTATGCATCTCTACTCCCGAATAAAGGAGGACTTGCAATACAACTGTTAAACATGCCTTGCTAATATGATTCTAGATTTTCGACCATTGCCTGACACAATGCCACGATATACTTCAATAGCAGAATGTCGGGCGTGTGACTGTTGCTGCAGGACTATACTAGTGTAACGATAGGGAGGAAAATGGTGGGTGGGGAGAATGGAGAGAATGGGAGGCAAGGGGGTGGGGGAGAAGCCATATACCTACAAATGTATGTCATGGAAAATAATGACAATAAAAACACAAAATAAATAAATAAGCAAGATTGTTGAGAGAGAGAGAAAAGGAGAGAAGGGTGGAACATGTACCAATACTCATATGGGATGACCATGTCGCAGGTGGCAACTTTGCCTGCTATGCCACAACGAAGGTTCTGACATTTTTTTAAGTCTTTGAAAATGGGTATGTATTTTACACTTATAGGATGCTTCAATTCAGAAAAGCCACATTCAAGTGTTCAACAGTCATGTGCAGTTTCTGGCTATCATTGGACAGTGCAGCTCTAAGAGCTTCAGAGATGATTACAGCAGTGAGATTTGTTGGAGGATTATGATTATGTGCATGAAATCATTTAATCTCGTGCAATACCAGGAGGCGGGCGGCTGCTATGCATCGCTGAACACAAGTACACCCTTTGGTGTGTGAGTCCGCTCGCCATCCTTCTGAAGCCAGTGGCCTCTGGCTCTGCCTGCCTCTGCCCTGCCCCCAGGGTTGCCTTCTCTCTCCATCATGGAAGGGTTCCTTGATTACATCAGGCTGCCAGATAATCCGGGATATCTGCCCACTATAAGATCCTCCATGTAATCGCATCTGCAGAAGTCTCTTTTACCATATAATGTTATTCACAGATCCTGGGAATTAGGATACAGGCATCTCAGGGGGCCACTATTCAGCCTGCGTGGAAGGTGGCTTTATTTTCACAACCATGAAAGGAAAGCTCTGAGTTGACAGTTTTTTTTTTTTTTAATTGGAAAATCAGATATACAGAGAGGAGGAGAGACAGAAAGATCTTCCATCCACTGGTTCACTCCCCAAGTGGCTGCAAGGGGGATCCAATCCGAAGCCAGGAGCCTCTTCCAGATCTCCCACACTGGTGCAGGGTCCCAAGGCTTTGGGCCGTCCTCAACTGCTTTCCCAGGCCACAGGCAGGGAGCTGGATGGAAAGTGGGGCTGCTGGGATTAGAACTGGTGCCCATATGAGTTCCAGTGCATGCAAGGTCAGGACTTTAGCCACAAGACCACTATGCTGGGCACAAAGCCGGAAGTTTTTTGTTGTTGTTGTTGTTGTTTGTTTGTTTCCTCCCCTCACCATTGATGTAATTCTGCTCCACCTGCTTCTAGAAGATACAGTTGTGTGCATTTCTTGTCCTTTCTTAGCCCTGGTCCCCTCTGGCTGTGGACAACTCTGCTAGGACCCACTTGTGTTTGTTTGCCTGCTGAAAACTTTTGAGGGTCTTTCTTCCTACTTGTTGCTTCTCATTTTGCAGCAGAAGAGTGAGGAAACTGGCCAGAATCAAAGACCAGAAGACACACCTCTGTCCTTTCTGAAGGGAGCTGAGAGGCTGTCTAAGTTCACCACCCCGCCCTTGTCCTGTCAGTAGGATTAACTGTCCTCCATACCATTCTGGTCAGCCTAGACCTTCACCCTCAAGCACATCATTCCTTTTCTAACAATGATGCTTTGAGTTAATGCATCAATGTTGTTTTAGCAAAATATAGAAACCAATTGAATTAAGGGAAAAATGTGATCAGAAAACCTTTTCTTGGGAGATCTTATGTGCTGGAGACTTGGGGACCCTTCACCAGGAAAGAGAGACTTCTGCTCATCTCTGGCTGCCAGCTTTCTAAATACACCATGGGCTTGGTTGATGTCTGCAACCCTGGCTGCTGTAGCCAGTAGCGCAGACTTGTGACTTGTGACGTCCCCCATGGTGCTGGTGGCGGGCAGCTGGTGGTTGCAGGCCTGAGACCCAGGTGGCAGCAGGATTGGGTTCTGCTGAGGCCTCTGTCTTGGGCTTGTAGATGGCTGTCAACTCTCTGTCCTGGCTCTGTCTATCCTGTGTGCAGGTGCGTCCCCAGTGCCTCTTTGTGTGTCCAAGTCTCTCCTCTTATAACCAGTCAGACTGGTTTGGGGCTCACCCATAATGGCCTCACCTTAACTTAATTACCTCTTTGAAGACCCTGTCTCCAAACACCAGCACATTCTGGGGTGGGGGGTAAGGGGTCAGAACTGCAACCCAGGGGCTTGAGTAGGGGTGTGCTTCAGACTTCCACAGTGAGCCATGCCCCTCTCATTGTGCTGAGCCTGAGATCATTCCTTAGAGGCTTTCCATTGTCTTCCGTTATCCTCAGGATGTTCCTACACATTCAGTTTCTGGTTTCCTTTTTCCTTATTTTGCTTCAATTGCTTGATCAGCTTCTGCTTTCTGTTCTACTCTTTTCTACCTCCCTGTGTTTGGGTCCTGTCGTATCAATTCTTCAGCTTTTCTTCCAGCCACCACACCCATCCCATTTTGTTTACAAGTGTGCTAAGGGCCCCTCCATCAGCCGGGTTGATATTTAGCACAAAGTAAAACCGCTGCCTACAACAGCAGCATTTCATATGGGCATCTGTTCATGTCCCAGTTGCTCTACTTCCTATTCAGCTCTGTGATAGCTACCTGGGGAAAGAACAGAGGATAACCCAAGTGTTTGAGCCCCTGTTGCCATGTGGGAGACCTGGAAGAAGTTCCTGGTTTCTGACATTCCTAGATCTGGCTGTTGCAGCTATTTAGGGAGTGAACCAGTAAGTAAAAGAATGGAATTCTCAGACCTGGTGCAGTAACCTAGTGGCTAAAAGTTCTTACCTTGCACACACCAGGATCCCATATGGGCACTGGGTCTAATCCCAGCAGCCCTGCTTCCCATTCAGCTCCCTGCTTGTGGCCTGGGAAAACAGTTGAGGATGGCCCAAAGCCTTGGGACCCTGCACCCACATCGGAGACCCAGAGGAGGCTCGGGACTCCTGGCTTCAGATTGGCACAGCACTAACCATTGTGGCCATTTGGGGAGTGAATCACTGGATGGAAGATGTTTCTCTCTGTATCTTCCTCATTGTATATCTGACTTTCCAATAAAAATAAAATAAATCGTTTTTGTTTTTTTAAATAAAACTCTCTCTCTCTATATATATATATGTCATGTCATGTTATGTCATGTCATGGTGTTATGTCTTTACATGTGTTATGGTGCAGTGGATGAAGTCACTGCTTGTAAAACTGACATCTCATCTCATATTGGAGTACTGGCTACAGGCCAGGATGTTCTGCTTCCAGTCTAGCTTTTGCTAGTACACCTGGGAAGGCAGCAGATGAGGAACCAAGTACTTGGGTCCTTGCTGCCCGTGTGGGAGCCCGGGATGGAGTTCCTGGCTCCTGATTTCAGGCTGGCCTAGTTGTTGAGGCTATTTATGAAGTGAACCAGAGAATGGAAGCTCTGTCTCCTGGACTTTCAAATAAATAAGTCTTTAAAAAGGAAAAACAGTCTTGAAATTCTTCTCTGCTGGTATGTACAGACATACTGCACTTGATTAGCTTGTGTTAGTGGCTTGGAGACGGTGCCATCAACAGTATTCTTCTATTATGGAGAATTCAACACTAGGTCTTTGGACAGCTGGCTTGATGTGTAGGGCCAGCAGCACAGACGGGCAGCTTATTTGGAGGGAACTTTAGGTGGGGAATGTTAGCTAAGCGAGGCCTGCTGGAAAAAATCTTGGAGAGAGGCTATTTTAAGAGGTAATGAAATTAAAATGAGTTATTAGGATGGGCTCTAAATCCATCTGACTGGTGTCCTTGTAAGAAGTGCTAAGTTCAACATAGAGGGACAATTAGGTAAGGACATGGAGGGACATTAAGTATGTCTGAGTTCTTCAATCATGTATTCAAGTCCATTTTCAGTCTTGTTAGCCAGGAGCTTTTGTTGGCAATCAGGGGAAGAAGTGAGCAGGGTTGGGTGGTGAGATTGGGTGTCTTCCTCTCACTAGTCACTTTCAGAGAGTGGCTTCGAGGAGAAGGACAAGAAGATAAGAGACGCCAAGGCTGGTGGCAAGGCTTAGGGAGATAATGACAAAAGGGGAAGAGACCCAGAAGAGTGGTGGGAGGAAGAGGAATGTAGTGCCAGATAGAACATGAGATGCCCTAATAGGAGGGCACACAGGGCTCAGCTCATCAAGAAAAGGGTGTCTGTGGCCCAGAAACCCACCCTGCAAGTGTGCCTGAAAACCGTTGTACTCTAAGACAATGGTACTCTAAGTTAGGGATGAACTCTCAACAGGAAAAAAGGGAAAAGAATGGGGAACTCACATGGTGCTGGCTGCCTTGCAACATCCTCTACCTTGGTCTTGTTCAACAAACCCCAGTCTCTTCCTTATTTTAGACTCTCTCATTGCTCCTACACTGTTCCACCCAGAACTGGTCAGCTGATCAACTGGTTCTAACCCTGGTGGCCCCGCTTCTCATCCAGCTCCGTGCTTTTGGCCTGGGAAAGCAGTTGAGGATGGCTCAAGCCTTGGGATCCTGCACCCACTTGGGAGACCCAGAGGAGGCTCCTGACCCTTGGCTTCAGATCGGTGCAGAACCAACCATTGTGGCTGCTTGGGAAGTGAATCGTTGGACGGATCATGTCTTTGATGTTTACCTTTGATCATGTCAGCTCCTCCTGCACAATTTGTTTTGTTTCAAGCTGCATTCAGGTCTCTTCTTGCCATTCATCCATTCACCAGATCTCCACTTGGAGAAGTCAGATTATTATTTTTATTTTTTTTCTCACAGTGTTGATTCTTTGCTTTGTTCTTCATGCATGTTGTGTCCTGCATGGATAAGTTGTCTAGGGAATCAAGACTCTTTTATGCCACATTTCATTGCCAGTTTTATCTAGTAGAATTAGGGAAGTCTTTGTTGAGTAGAACTGAAGTAAAGAAAAATTGCCTTATGCTATTCTGCCTAGGTCATTCATGGTAAAGAGATGCATGAAGGTCAATTCCAGTCAAGAAACTATTTTCTTTTTGGCAACAGGCGTTCACTCTTAACTCCTGCCTTTTGATGCCTGGGTTTATTTAAAGCACTTTGTTTTAAATGCTGAAGCTTGCACAATCGCCAAATGAGCTCATAGCTTCATTTAAGCCTGCTTACGCAAGGAGATTTACATTTTTCTGAACATTTATAAACATCTTAGAACAGTTTCTAAACAGAGATATGATGTGGTTTCCTCCTGTCTTCCCAGAAGTACTTGCATAATAGAAGAAGAATTTGGGGGAAATTACAGCAATCAAAAAGCAAATCAGTTGAATTTCATACATGGAGTGAGTCCTAGAGAGGTGTGCATGAGGGGAGCTTTTCTTACGACAACTTGAGCCAGACCAGTTAGGAAGTCCTCAGCTCCTCCGGGCTTATATTCAGTGTTACAGCTTTCCCCTTATCCACACCAAGTTTACAAGTTTTTCTGCTCATAGCTGTGCTTCATGAGCCACGAATTCAGAACGCAACTTATGACCAAGGATACCGACAGTACTGATGAAACACATTTAATGGCTTACAAGGCTACTGTTATGTCTTATGATAAATAAGCTGACATGGATTTCTTATCTTCCCAAACCAAAAGCAATCTGTATTTTCATATAGATTTCTGGAGTCAGATGGGATGAACTAGTTCACAGCACCCTTTTTGAAGAGGAGAGAGTCGATTTCTGTCCAGTCTACATCACAAGGAGGAAACATGGTTCAGCATCATCAGAAACCACAGGGGATTCATGCCAGGGACCCTGTGGGGACCAAAATCTGCAGATACTCCAGTGCCTTATGTAAAGTGGTGGAATATTTGCATAGCATCTACAGACATCCTCTTTTTTACTTTAAATCAACTTTAGGTTGCTTATAATAACAATACAATGTAAATGCTATGTAAATTGCTGTTATACTGTATTGTTTAGGAAATAATGACTAGAAAAAAATTCTGCTCATGTTCAGTACAGATGCAGTCTGTTTTTCTGCACATTTTTGATCCATGACTGGATGAGTCTGTAGCTGCAAACCTGGTGGGCACAGACAGCTCATTCCATTTGCCATATTTACTGGTGATGAGACACACAGCCCATGAAGCTGGGTGCAGTGTCAGTGAGACCACCTAGGTTCGAGCTTCTCTGTTTTTGAGATTCACCGACTTTGTGGTCCTGCTTTAATTATCACCTACTGATGGCCATCATGGTGACCTTTGGGGAGCCCTGTCCCCCTTGAATGTGCAGCTAAAATGGCCTGAAACTTTTCCTCATGTCTCTATTAAAGATAGGATAAAGGAGGGGAGTTGGGGGGAAAGCTACCAGGAACCCTATCCCTCTCATCAGCGATAGATCATGTTCTCCTTCCTAGTTCTTGGCCTGTCTGGATGCCATCTAACATTTGATGTCCGGTGACTGTAACTGTCCAGCTACCTCCTTTGAGCTGGGACCACAGAGCCCTGAGAGCTCTAGGAGGAATTCTTTCCTCCTAGTGGAGACATGCTTCACCGAATCTATTGTCTTATCAGACTCACCTTTCTCCTAGTAACGGATACCAATATCAAATTCTCCTTTACGAAATTCCCTCTGCTTCTCAACACCACTCCATATCTGTCTGCTTCTTCCTAGAGGATGTTGTAGCTGTCACATCAGTTCCATCTGTCCTTAAGCCTGTTCCTTCTGAAGCAGGGAAGGAGGGAAGTAGAGACAGCATGCCCTGAGCTGACACCTGGAGGCCCTACAATCATGCAGCCAGGTGCCATGCAAAGGTTTTGCTGTGGACTTATCAGGAGCCATGGCAAGCTGGATGAGGTTGGCACTCTCATGTTCTGTGTATGTGAGCCCACAGATCCTTCTGCACACAGCTCTCATGTTTAAGCACTCCTTCCGTTAGGAAGTCCTCATTATCCAGTCTAATCCCCTTCATTCTCCTCTGCTGGAGGTCCCTGTGAAGGAGTTTGGGAAGCCTTTAATTCGTGCTCCTGCGTGTCTGTGTGTGTGCACGGGCTCACGTCCATTCTGATCACATTGGCTGTTTGGATGTGTTTGGCGGAGGTCGCTGCAGCCGCTGACTCCAGAAAAAATGATAAGGCTGGCTTCAGCTCCCTTTTACTGGGCTCAGGCCTTGGCCCTTGCCTGCACAGCTCTGTGTTCTGGGTCTAAGTTTGGGAGTCTCATGGTGTCTTCCTTCCTGTAAGTGGTCCTGACCCTCCCATCCCTTACCAGTGTCCTGTGGCAAACATCTGTGCTCAGGTGCATCTTTCTTAGCCATTTCCTCCAAGTCATATCCGACCTTGTCACAAAGTTCTACTGACCCTACCAGCAAAGGCTCAAGAGTTATGTGTCGATCTCAGACAAGAGTAATTCTTCCCATATGTGGAGAGAGAGGGAGAGGAATGAAAAGAGGAAGGAAGGAAGGAGAATGAGAAAGACAGAGAGAGAGAGAGAGAGAATATATAAGCAGCCACCAGAAGTAAACCTCATCTGCTAACCTTACATGTCTTAATACTACTTGGGCTTCAACCTGTAACTCTAATGCTATTGGCCCAGCCATACCTTGATGTCCCTCCTATCTTCTGCCATCAACAAAATCCAAGCTTATGATGGCACTGTTGGTCTTCTCACTGTGTAAACTACAACCCCTAGAATCTCCATTCTGTAGTCTTCTCCTTTCCTCCTCCCAACAATTCTCTGCTTTGAGAAGCTGAGCTCACAGGGTCTTCAGTCCTGCACTCATGTAACTCAGGTAAAGCAGGTTCATTGAAGGGAAGGAGGGGAAATGAACAAGAGCAGCCTATTTTATTTGATCTAACTTTTTAAATTGGAAAATACATGTGAACATGGTAAAGTGCATTAATAAAAGTTTTAAAATAAGGACTTGTGAAAATCAAGCTGTGGATTAGTTCCCTAGACTCCCTTCACATTCTAGAATGTATATAAGCATGTACATGTGTGCTCCTTCTTATACACAAATGGAGAAGCACTGCTTACATACAAATGTACACCTTGCCCCAATGTTGCTTTAATCGTTCCCATTAACATTTTGTTTTGAGACTCATTCCATACAGTATTTAGGATTCTACCTCTTTCATCTTCATGGCTACATCCTACTTTACTTTGTGCCTGGATCATACTCTATTCAATTCTGCATTATAATATTTTATCTTTTTGCTATATTGTCCAGGTATTATTTTTAAACAGGAAACAGAAGAGTAAAATCAACACACACACAAACACATTCCAGAGGGTCCCATCCACACCAATTGCTAACGACTACCAAATCTCTTTCGACAGCCCAGAATAGACCCTTGAGTCACACGCAGACTCTGAATTGATGTCTATCTCCACCTCGTCAGCCAAGAATACCTCATCTTTAGATGGACATATTTGAAATTATGTATTTTTCTCACAAATCTACTTCCTCCCCTCTTCAATTTTTTATCAACCTCAACTCCTCCCTCTCCTTCAGTCCCCATTCACCTCAAATTTCAAGTAGTCTTATAGATTCTGCCTCTGTCCTACTCGTGTTTTCCCATCCCTCCTTTACCTCACTGCCATTGTGTTATTGCTCATCCTCCTCTCTTGCCCAGGCAACTGCCACGGTCTCCATGTAATTTTTCCCTTAACTCCTCTGATCTTTCTTTACGTCAAAACCACAAATATCTGAGTGCAAATTCAGTTGTGTTCCTTCTAATCTCAAATGTCTCTACCCTTTCCCATTTCTCTGGTACTGTTTCAATTGCCACGAGTATCACTTCTCAAGACTTGCTGTTCAGCAACACTCTCCTGAGAGCCCACCTTCTCAACCAGATTACATTCTACAAGAACTCTGCTGGCTGTGCCCTGACTCGAGTTCCTGAATCAGTGACTTCTTGCATCTCCCCTGTACTGAATTCTTTCTTTCAAGATGAACTCATCTATTACTATCTCTCACCAGATAGACCTGATCAATTACCCTCTGTGACATTTATAGTACTTAGTTCTTTCTTTCTTTCTTTCTCTTTTTCTTTCTTTCTTTCTTTCTTTCTTTCTTTCTTTCTTTCTTTCTTTCTTTCTTTCTCTTTTTCTTTCTTTCTTTCTTTCTTTCTTTCTTTCTTTCTTTCTTTCTTTCTTTCTTTCTTTCTTTCTTTCTTTCTCTTCCTTCCTTCCTTCCTCCTTTCTTCTTTTGTCTTTCTTTCTCATTCTTCCTTTTTCTTTGTTTCTTTTTTCCTTTCTTTCTTCCATCTTTCCTTCCTTGCTAGGAGCCTCCGTGTCCTTTATCTTGGGGAAATAGGGAGGAAGGTAGACTGTCTCAGCCCGGCTGTACCTCCAAGCCTTTCCAACACTGTGTTTGACTGAGAAGACTTGACTTTGCCATGCCAGGGTTGGAACAATGTATCACTGTCCCAGGTAGATTTCTACAAAATGGAGCTCCCCTGCATTTCTCAAGCAACAAAAATATTCTGTCCACAGGGACAGCAACAATGGGAAGCAGTTGTCAGTACAACTGTACTGGGCAAATGACATATTCTCCATAGGTGAACAAACCTGAAGGGGCTATCACAGTTCAAGTTCAAGGTGAGTCACCAACTAGGGTTGGCAGGGCAGAAGGGTGTTGCTGAGGGAAACACACTTCAGAGGCCACAAGCTCTCTGGACAGGACCCCTAATATACAGGTTCCTGAGGTTTCCCAAGACGTCCATCTGCTGTTTCACTCCGCAAGTGGCCTCAACGGCCAGAACTGAGTCGATCTGAAGCCAGGGCCAGGAGTTTCTTCCAGGTCTCCCACACAGGTGTAGGGTCCCAAGGCTTTGGGCCACCCTCTACTGTTTTCCAGACCACAAGCAGGGAACTGGATGGGAAGTAGAGCGGTGCCTGTATGGGATCCTGACATATGTAAGGTAAGGATTTTAGCCACTAGACTACCATGCTGAACCCTCCCAAGATTTCCAAATGTCACTTCCCTCCAACTTTGGGGCAACTTTGGAGCCAGAGGAAAGAAACAGGAAATGCCTGGACTGGAAGGGATTGGGAGATGTCTGGACCAGCCTAGTCACTTGTTCTTCCCTTCCAAAGAAAAGATGTCCAAGATGGTCTCTCTGTCCATGATTTGAAGATTACAGGCAGCCTTGGCTAAGGTGGACATTTCAAAGCTCATGGAGACAACAAGGTGCTGGGGATGAAAGTGTCTTTTGTCTGGGTCACCAGGGCTACAGGGTATAACTTGAGGCTCAGGCCTCCTGTGGCTTCCTCCTGTGGCTTCCTTGTCCAGGACACCCCTCCTAAGCCCTGGGCCTGCATCTCTCAGAGCTGTTCCAGCCTCCTACACTGATCCTCCGCTTTCCCAAGCTCTGTGAGGGGAACCCACAGCCCTTGAGATGTCAGACAAAGCTGCACCTCCAGAGGTCAGCCTTGTAGCTCCGTTCATTCTTCCACAGTGATGGCCACACCTTGCAGGGCAGGGGCCGGCATCGCATCTCGGCTGTGGAGGAGAGAGGTTTCTAGGGCAGGAGAGAGCCTGGGTCCTGGGCAGCCTGGCTGACCCTCTCATGTTAAGTGTCCTACTTCCTGAGCCCTGTCCTCTGCTTGCTCTGCCGCACAGGCTCATTAGCTCTGCTGGGAAAGAGGGCTGTTGGAGCCCCAGAGAGGCTACCCTTTAATTCTGTATTCCTTCTACCTGGAGAGGTAGAAGCTTGGAGGAAGGACACACACGGAGGGAGAGGACTCTGGAGTCATAAGCACTTATTAATGGCAATGGGATTCAAAGAATACATATGTGTTTCCTTTATAAAGATGAAAGTTCTGAATCCTTCCAGAGAACTAAGGTCCTGTGATCTTGCTTAATTTGGAGCCATAAAACATTTGAGATGGGCCTGGTGTGATAGCCTAGTGGCTGAAGTCGTCGCCTTGCACATGCCAGGATCCCATACGGGCACTGGTTCTAATCCTAGTGGCCCCACTTCCCATTCAGCTCCCTGCCTGTGGCCTGTAAAAGCAGTCAAGGCTGACCCAAAGCATTGGGACCCTGCACCTATGTGGGAGACCTGGAAGAGGCTCCTGGCTCCTGGTTTCAAATTGGCACAGCTCTGGTCATTGAGGCCACTTGGGGAGTGAATCAATGGATGGAAGATCTTCCTCTCTGTCTCTCTTCCTCTCTGTGTATCTGCCTTTCCAGTAAAAATTTCAAAATCTTAAAAAAAAAAAGAAAAAATTTGAGCTCAGAGCAATTTCTCTCCCAAAGCTAGGCTCCACAGGTGGAGTTCTACACAGAGACAGGTGTGAGACACAGACAGGGAGAGAAGACCTCATTCCTCCCAAGGTCTCTAGACACCCTCGTCTTGGAGTGGCTGAAGTTCCTGCTCTCTGTCCCTAGAGGTGGGCAGTTAACACAAATCCGCACGCCTTTCTCCAGAGCGGGCTCCCTGGCCTCACTCTTTGGGTATTTCAGGAACTACACGCCACCCCTTCCCAGGACTCCTCAGGAAATCCAGGCAAGGAATAGTGCCACTTTCCACAGTTGCTCAGTTGCTGCCTAAAGACATGCAACCTTTGTCCCAGGGCTCTGGAGCCCTCGACCTAGCATCCTTCACAACCACACTTGGAAACTCCACCTGTGCTTCCACCTTCTACTGCACACAAGGCTCATAATAACCTTCTATCCCTGGGACTCTCCTCCCCAGTAAAGTGAGATGACAGAAGGAGCCAGAGTCAGCCTCAAGCTGCAGCTGCATTTCTGAGCCCTCCAGAGGACAGCACAAGATTTCTCTTCCCTTTGCTGAGAGCCAAGCCACATCCCGGCTCTCCTCCTCTGATCCTGGGTGCCGTGAACAATGCAATCAGCTCACGCATTCTTGATTTCTCCCCCAGGGGACTTGCTCCTAGCAGCATAAGCTAATGAAGGGTAGTAGGTGTCTGGTCGTACCTGGAATGATCTGATTTGATTGGATGGGATGTTTATTCCTTCTTTCAAAGATGAATTTTACATGCTGCAGAGTGAAGATTTAACCTTTGCCAAACAGAGACATGGACTTTGCCCACAGCTGTTGGTAGGTGACTGGAGGGGGTGTAAGGTGGAGCTTGAACTTGACTGATAGGAGTGTGTTTGTTCAGTGGCCTTGGTCACCAGATAGTCCAGCAGCATGATTTATGATAAAGAGTTATCATCTTTATGATGATTACTTGCTGAGAGACAGGAGACAAAAAAGCCTTTGGAAGAGCTGATTGCCAAAGGTCAGCTATGCAGGCCATGTGTGATGCAGAGTCAATAAAAACCTCAAGGTCTTGATGAGCCTTTTTTTTATAGGCACTTGGTAAATAATTGCATGTGTTTATGGGATGCAGTGTGGTACTTTGGTACATGTATATAGCACGCAATGATCAAAGCAGGGTAATTAGCACACCTGTACCACCTCCAACGTTTCATCCCTCCTTGCTGACCATTTGCAATCCGCTCTTCATGGTTGGCAGCCCTGTGTGTGTGTTGTCACACAGGGATGCCAGCAGAGCAACACTGCCCAGCTCCATGGCAGACAACTTGCTTGGCTCATCTCTGGATTCCTAGGTCCTGCTTGCCTAGACTGACTGACGCTGCAGGACCTCTCCAGCATAAACTGTGAATACAGTAACTTTCAGTGAGTTCCTTGGGTCTTTCTAGCAATGTATCAAAGCTATGGATGATTCCAGGAATCTCTTGGATGTGTAATTGGTGTCAGATTGAGGATGATCTTATTCAGACTATAGTATCTCTAACTGTCCATTTGACAAAACCTATATTCATATCTTACAAACATATGTGATATGACAAGATAAAAACCAATCAGGAGAGGAAAGGAAATGAGCAGACATTTTCCAAAAGAACAATTTCAAATGGCTAATAAATATATGAAAAATGCTCAGGCTCCCCAGCTATCCGAGAAATACTAAGAAAAATCACATTGAAGTTCCACCTAACTCCAGTGAGACTGGCCTACATTCAGAACTCTACTAACAACACCTGCTGGTACGGATGTGGGGAGAAACTATTGTTGGGAGTGTAGGCTGGTGCAACTACTATGGTAGTCAATTGGAGAGTGCTAGGAGAACTGAAAATATGACCCAGCTATCCAACTTCTGGGAATATATACAAAGGAAATGAAATCTGTGTATGAGAAAGGGATCTGTAATCCTATATTTACAGCAGCACAATCTACATAGCAAAGACATGGAAACAACTCAGATGCCCATCAAAAGGGGTGTGGATAAAGAAGCTGTGGTACGTCTACTCCATGGAATGCTACTCATCCATTAAAAAGAATGAAATTATATCATTTGCAACCAAGTGGTCCCAACTAGAAACCATTATGATCAGTGAACTAAGTCAATCTCAAAAGGACAAATACCATATATTCTTGCTGTGTAAGGCAACCTTCATGCAAAATACAAGATCAATAGCCCTTTCAATACTGTTTTTGCTATATCTCATGGGTTTTGGTATTTTTGTTTTTATTTCCATTTCTTCCAGAAATGTGTGATTTCTTTTTTTTTAAAAAGATTTATTTATTTTATTGGAAAGGCAGATGTACAGAGAGGAGGAGAGACAGAGAGGAAGATTTTCTGTCCAATGATTCACTCCCCAAACGGCTGCAATGGCCGGTGCTGATCCGAAGCCAGAAGCCAGAAACTTCTTTCAGGGTCTCCCACGTGGGTGCAGGGTCCCAAGGCTTTGGGCCGTCCTCGACTGCTTTCCCAGGCCATAAGCAGGGAGCTGGATGGGAAGTGGAGCTGCCGGGGTTAGAACCGGCGCTCATATGGGATCCCAGTGCTTTCAAGGCGAGGACCTTAACCATTACGCTATCGCGCCAGACCCAAAAAGTGTGTTTTCTTATTAATTTCTTCACTGACTCATAGGTCATACAGTAGCATCATTTTCTTCAAGAAGTTTTTTTATCTTCTTTTTCATTGTTTCAGCAACACATTGGTCATTCAGCAGCATGTTATTTAGCTTCATGTTTTTGTAAGTTTCCTATTTTTTTTCCTGTTGTTGATTTGGTTTTATGATTTTTCATTTAAGGGAATGTATAGTAACTATGTAACAGAGACTATCCTATCCAGATGTGAATATACAATACAGTATGCATCTCTACTTCCAAATCAAGGATAGACTCCCAATGAAACTATTAAATATATTTTAACAATAGGATGCTGGACTCTGCCACTGTCCATGCATAAAATATCGGAATACACTTAAATAGCAGAATGATGGACTTAGGACTTTTTGTGAAAGACTATACTACTCTAATAATATGGAGGGATCAGTGGGAGGGGAGTAGACTTGGGCAGGGGGAAGGCAAATCTCAGAGCCTATGAAACTATATCATAAAATAATAATTTTAAAAGGAAATCAAACTTAAAGAAAAAAGGAAAGGAAAGAAAAGAAAATCCTATCAGGAAAATAAAACAGGCTGGATTTTTTTAATCAGGGAAAAATATAGGAGAAAGTAAAATCGGAAAAGAAGGCTGCACAGGGGGCTCTGCTTTGTAGCAGCCACTCCTGAGAGTACAGTGGAGTTTACCACTAGAAAGTGACCAGGCTAAATCCTGCCACTGGGAAACATTTTTCCCCAAAAGGATGCTGTGATGATAATGAACAGGACTGTACTATTAACTACCTCTTCCCCATTACCTTGTTAGATATTCCTGCTTTGCAACACCCTGATGCACAAACAAGCTATGGGCGTTGAGGCAGAGTACTTCTCTTTTGTTGTTGTTATTGCTGCTTTTAAAATATTTATTTATCTGAAAGACAATGTTACAGAGGAGAAGGGAGAGAAAGAAACAAAGAAATTTTCCATCCATTGGTTCACTCCCTAATAGCCTCAATGGCTAGAGTTGGGCTGGTTAGAAGCCAGGAGCCACAAGCTTCTCTGTCTTTTGTGTGATTTCTGGGGCCCAAGCACTGCTGCTTTCTTGAGTGCATTAACAGGGAGCTGGATTAGAAGTGGAGCAGTTGACACTTGAACTGGTATTCACACGGGATAGAGGAGCCAGCCCCAGCAGAGAATTTCAGAACAAGTCAGCAAGGTCCCCATGTGGGCTGGTTGACTTTTCTTTTTCTTAATCTAACCTGGCTTAGAGGTTCTCAGTGGAGATATTGCCCCATTAACATTAAGGACTCTGCCAGAGTGAGCCAGGATTGCATATAGGAGCATATAGCATTTCTTTGAGGTCTCAAGGCTGTTAAAAGGTGTTAAACACCATTTAAAAGGTTTTTAAGTGGAATGGGGCTGGAGTTTTTTCAAGGGAAGTTTCTCCCTTTAAGGAATTTTTTTTAAAGAAATACTTTGCTAAGTCCAGTAGGTAAACAGCTGACATTCTAGCTATTCTAATTGAAATGACAACAGTCTGGGAGCTCCACCTGTTGATTTTGCTCTTTTTCTTTGTCAAGCTGAAAACTGAGCAGAAGCGCTCCAAAGAACCCTCAGGACTCTAAAGAGGGATTTCAGAGAAGTGCTAGGCAGGGTTATATCCTGTAGTTTCTATCAGGCCAGTTCACTTTTCATTATAATTTTGGTAGCATTTTTACTGAGAAAAGGCAACGTGGAGTTTTGGAAAAGATTTATGTATTTATTTAGTTGAATGGCAGAGCAAAGAGAGAGAAACAGAGTTCTTTCATCTACTGGCTCACTCCCCAGATGGCTACAACAACCAGCTCTGGGCAAGGCCAGGACCAAGAGTTAGAAGTTCCATCTGAGTCTCTCACATGGACGGTCAGGCCCCAAGCTCTTGGACTGTCCTCTGCTTCCTTCCCAGGGACATTAGCAGCAGGCTGGATTGGAAGGAAGAACTAGGAATTGAATTAATGCTGCAATATGGGATGCTGGTGTTGCAAATGATGGCTTAATGTGCTGCACTATGATGCCAACAAGCGTGGATAGTTTTAAAAGTTTGGTGATCACTGTTCTGGAAGAAGGCATAGTCTTAGACAAGGCTTCATCTGGTGGGTCTTTGGAAAAAAGGATAATAATTAAGCACTAGATCTTTTCCCCCCTCCTTCACTACCCTCCAGGGACATTAGCTCCTCACAGAGATCCTCACAGACAGCCAAGCTGGCCATCTATAGTGACAGGGATTGTCAATCCTGGGACAATTCTCCTCTTCACCCTTCTTCCTCCATCCATAGAGGCAGCAGGGTAGCTGCCTCGGAGTTCTTTTTGTCCTTTGGTCCCTGTCTCCTCTTCTAATGGTTTGGAGCTTCAGTGCCCTCCCTTCCCCCAAGCTTCTTAACTGTTTCCATAGATTGGGAGAAAATGTCCTATTGTTGGTGTTATCAAGTTGCTATCCCCAGAAAGGGGGAACCCCGAGACCCAAGAAACGCTCTCTCCTAATCCAGTAACTTAAATTCTTCCATGTCCAAGATGGTCCACCTCTACCCTAGGAAGAAGGGTTGATCCAGAAAGCAGGGTGCTGGGGGTGTGGTGGCACCATGTTAAGTGATAGACCCTTTGGGGGACTTGTCAGGGAGGAGATCCTATCATGTAAGAAGGGAAGAGCTGCCAGCTTTGTCAAAACAGGGTTTCATGGGTGGGAGGAGGGGTTGTGGGTAGCGTGAGAAAGGAAAGAATGAGACTGTCTTCTGAGTTCTAAAGTCAACACTTAGTGGATAAGAGGTGAGATGTGCAAATCACGTGGGTGGGAGTTGTGATGCATCTGATGAAGCTGCTACCTGTGATGCTGTCATTCCATACGGACAATGGTTTGAGCCTTGGATGCTTCCCTCCTGATACGGCTTCCTGTTAATGGGGCTTGGAAAGCAGTGGAAAACGGCCCGAGTGCCTGGGCCCCGGCCACCCACGTGGGAGACCTGGGGTTCCAGGCTTCTAGACTTTGCCTGGTTATCGAGGCCACATGAGGAGTGAACCAGTAGATGGAAAGTCTTTCATTCCCTCCCTTTTTCCCTCTCCTCTATCTTTCAAAAATAAATTAATATTTAAAAAGGGTGAAACAAATAGTTGAAGATGGTGATGTGGCACAGAAGGTTAAGCCACCACTTGCAACACTAACATCCCCATCAGTTTAAGTGCCAGTGGCTGCCTTTCCCATTAGCTCCTTGTTAATGAACCTGGGAAAGCAAGCTGATGATGTTGTTCATGGGGAGACCCGGACGGAATTCCTGACTTCCTTCTGTCACTTTTCCAAACACATAAATGAACCTTAAAAAAAAAAAAAAAAAGTAAATGATCCAATGAAGGAATGCACCTCATTAGAAAAGTGAGACAAGAATGAGTGTGATGTGGGTACAGTGCAACAAGATAATCACAGAGCTGGACACCTGGATGATTCTATCTTGGAACTCCTTCAGTCCGGACACAGTACTCAGGGCCCCAGTGGGAGCAGCCACGCCTAACTGATGGTCTACAGATTGTCGGCTCTTAGATCGTCCCCAGACATCAGTACCCTGCTCCCGAACGCCCTGCTGGTGATAACCCCATGCCAACTGTGTACAGAGAAGAAACATCAGGGCAGTGCCCTACAGCTGGCACGTGGCATCTGAGCACTCTGCCTAGGGACTTCCTGCCCCCACCACTTTTCCTTCCTTTGTTCTGCTTGATTTTTTTACAGTATTTTTATCACTTGCTGTTATGTACTTGTTTGCCACATGTTTGTCCCTCCCACTACTGCAACCCCAGTGACCATGTGAGCTTCATATTTTGCTGTTCACTGCTGTGTTCCACACCTACAATAGTGCCCAGCATGGAATTGAAGCTTAACGACTGTCTGCGTGATTAATGGCTAACTTTATCTGCCAGTTGGTGGTGATAGCTCTGATAAAAATGAGGCGGTACCCTAGATTCAGATCAATGATGAGACATCAGTGAGTTAGAATTTGAGCCGGATTTGCAGAGTCAAATCCTGAACAAATTAACTAAGAAAAAACCCATCGTGAACAGACCCGGGTGGGTGACCAGCTGGATTCCTGCAGGTCACATCCCTTTGTTTCCATTGTGCTTGCTTTGTACGTCTCTGCCTTTTCAGCGAAGCCTTCCAGTTCAGCAGTTTTGCCCCTGTGTTAATGAGAACATCAAACCCAACAAACAAGATTTCCCTTTAGGTCTTGCCACTTACAAACCTACCTGCCTCTCTGCTCATTTCTCTTTTTTTAAATATCTAATTTATTTTCTTTTTGATGATGTTTGCATAGTTAAGAACATTGCATGCCCATGTGAACCACTGATGGAGGCGGAGAGTGTCGAGGAATAGGGGAAAGTGAATGAGACAACTGTTTCCAATCTTCTTTTTTCTTCCTGCATCTGGAGAAAGTAGGGAGAGAAGGGGAGAGGGCCACTCCCAGCAGCCCAACCACATCAGTGCCTGGGAATGAGGGAAGGCCACCCGAAGTCATCCCAGGGTCTCCGATGTGGAACGCGTTCCAAGGATACTGCTTAAATGGTTTTGATAGTTCTGAAGTGCTGTTGATTTTGTTGCTCCAAGGTTGAGGAAATCTTTCCAAGGTCCATCGACTGACATAGTCCACCTTACAGTCTCCACTCACCCAGCCACTCACTATCTAAGCATGGCCGGGAGAGCTGTCCAGTTTGTTCTGCCCTCCATGATACTAGATGTCCTCTGCAGGCTTCAATGAACTGGTTGTCATGTTCCCCATGTGCATCTGGGCATGCTGTCCACTGCAAAGGCTTCAGCAACTGAGAAGGCCTGGTTCTGATACATGCACTCCATGGTTAGACCATAGATCCCGTGGTTGAAGTTTTGAGTCCAGTGGTCCAGTTGGAGGCTCCCCAGAGAAACCTCGTCAAACGTGGCCCTAACCTGACTCATGTATATGCCAGCCAGTGTGCAGTCAGGCTCAGTCCATAAACACTGGTGGTTGTAGTCACCCACCTGTCATATGTGAACCAATGAATGCTATGGCCCAGCCCAGCCCTGCCTACCACACTCTGCCCTCATGCACAGCAGCTGGAGCTACAGTCTAGTTGGAGTGGCCCCCAATAGCCCACACCAGGCCTACCTCCAGCCATGGCTCCTGCACATGCTGGTATGTGCACCAAACTGGACTGGTCTGTTCCACATCCCATTCAGCTCTTATACAGATCAGTGGGTGTTGGAGCCTAGCTCAGCATGACCAACCCCACTATCCAGCCCACACTCATTTTGGCAGGGGTAACCGCCAATCCAGCCAGGCCCACCCGCAGCCCTGGTTCTTAGACTTACTGGTGGGAGCTGCAAGACATCAGAGGGGTGGCCATAATTTCCTTAGGCCCATTCCCAGTCTTGGATCTTGCACTTTCCAGGTGATACTGTGGTCTAGCCTGATAGGACCTTCCACCTGCTGATGCTGCAGCAAAGTCTGTCCGGCCTGCCTTATCCGGCTCATGCATGCACCAGTAGATACAGTTGCTTAGCCCAGCCTGACTCTCCCTCAACCAGCTCACATGCAGGCCAACAGGTATTTAGCCCTAACCAGTCTGATCTGCCTCCAGTCCCAGCTCTCAAGCTCACCAGCAGGAGTAGTGACCAGCAGGGGAGCCCCAACAGCCTCTCTACCAGGCTTACCCTCTTCCCTCCCTGGGCGCTATGTATGCTGGTGGATGCTGCGGTCCAGTCTTGAATGGCCTGCCTTGCCTCAACATTCACCTCTGCTGAAGTCTGCCTTGACCCAGACTGGGCTCCCCCAGTCCTGGCCCTAATGTGAACTTGCTGGTGTTGCAGCTCAAACCAATCTGGCCTGTCAGGTACCCTGTCCTGGTTCCCACATTTTCCAGCAGGTGCTATGAATTGGCACAGCCTGGCCTAACCCAGACCTGACCCACATGTATGCCAGCAGGTACTGTAACTTTGGTCTTTACTGCTCCCAGCCATGATTCTTGTGCTCACTTGCAGGGAATGTGTCCTGACAGAGATGCTCCCCAAGCTCCTCTAGATCACCTCCCAGTGGTAGATCTCACGTACACCAGTGGGAGCTTGCCCAGCCTGACTTGGCCCACCTCCTGTCTTGGCAGATACAGTGGTCTAGCCCAGACAGTCCAGACTGACTCCAGCTCTTACTGTTAGGTGCTACAATCCAGCCCTGCCTAACCTACTCCCAGGCCCTGCTCTTACGTGGTTCAGTAGGTACCAAGACCTAGCCCAGCCTGTCCTATACCTACCCTGGCTGCTGTGAGCACTAGTGGGTGCTAGAGCCTAGCCCATTCTGGCATACCCCAAACACAGTCCAAACCCATGTTAAGGGATACTCCAGCTATGTCCTGCCCAGTTATCTGCCCCAATTTTGACTTATGTGCTCACCAGTGGGAACTGCAGCCCAGCTGGGGTGTCTCCTTAGGTCTCCAAGTAGACATGCTCCCAGCTACAGATTTTGTATGTGCTGATAGCTGCTCCAACCTAGCCTGGCATAACCTACCACATAGCTTGGCCTTTGTCATTAGATACTACAACCTGGTCTAACCCAGCCTACCCCCAGTCCCAACTCTCACTGGTGGGTGCTTTATCCTAACCCTGCCCAACCTGGCTTTCATGCAGATCAGTAGGTGTGATACCCTAGCCTAACTTAGCCCAGCATAGTTCACACCCTATTCTGGCTCCTGTGCATGCCAGTGTACTACAATTCTGCCTGGCCTTGCCCAGTCTGCTCCCTCAGAGACAACACGCACACCTGTGACAGGTGAAATAGCCTTGCCTGGCCTGACCAACACCCAGCCCTGACTCACATGCTTATTAGCAGGAACTGAAACCTACCAGGGGAGTTTCCTCACCAAACTCACTCCCAGACTCAGATCTGATATGTGCTACTGGGTGGTAGGCCCTTGCCTGGTATAGTGTGTCCCCCCATCTCAGCCTTTGTGTGCTGATGGATGTTGCAGGCCAGACCACCCCAAACCCAATTTTTGGGTGCACCTGCAGGTTCTGCAGCCTGAATCAGCCCAGCCTGTTTACAATCCCAGTACCCATGATGTTGGTGACTTTTATTGTCTTGCCTAGCTTGGCCTAACACCACCCCAAGCCCTTGAGCAAATCATCTTGTATGGCAGTCCCACAAGTTAAGCCCACAAATCCCCCATAGAATCTGCTTCCACATGCAGGTCTCTCATGTGGTGGTTAGTGTCATGGTCCAACCTAACATGGTCCATCCTCTGCCCCAACACACACCGGTAGGTACTGTGGTCAAGCCCTGCCAGGCTCCCCAGCTGTGGCTTTCGTGTGCACTGGTAGGCAGTAGGTTGATACGAACAAGCCCAGCTCAGGACTCCCATGTAGGCAGGTGTATTGGTTTGGCCCTGAAAGATTATCTGGTTTCCTTCCTCCAAACCACCTGGTCCCAGCCCCTTCATTTACTTGCAAGTACAGTAGCCTGGTTGGTGGAAGTCCCGTAGAAGTCATTCCTCACCTCTCATGTTCTCCCTCAGCTAGAGTGTTCATTTTTTTTTTCTGATGGTAATGTAGCGAGGAGGATCTGGCAATTTTTCAGTTCTACAGTCAAATCACAGGGCACCATGACATAGTAGGTTAATCTTCTACCTGTATTATTGGCATCCCATATGTTCATGTCCTGGCTGCTTACTTCTGATGTATCTCCTTATTAACAGCCTGGGAGAGCAGTAGAGGATGGCCCAAGTCCTTGGACCCCTGCACCCACATGGGAGACCTGAAAGAAGCTCCTGACTCCTCGCCCCTGGCTTTGGATTGACAGCTCTAACCATTGTGGCCATTTTGGTAGTGAATCAGTAGATCTCTGTCTTTGCCTCTTGTTCTCTCTATGTAACTCTGCCTTCCAGATAAAGTTAAAAAAAAAAATACCTAAGAGAAACTACTTAAAAAGGAAGCTTACAGTTTTGGTGGTTCACAGCCCAAGGTCAGGAGGCCCCGTTGGCTGAGCATCTGGTGATGGCGTTCTTGCAGGCAGAGTGGAACACCACATGGCAAGGAGGAGCTCCTGTGTCTGTCTGCTTTTCCTTAGACAACTGCTGTGCATCAGTCAACACGTACCTGCAGTGCAAACTAGCCTCTTCCCAAGGCTCACTCTCAGAAGCCGTGATCTGATTACATCACCACTCTCTTAAAATGGTGGGGACCAAACCTGTGTGTGTGTGTGTGTGTGTGTGTGTTTTGGTGAGGGCCGAGTGTGTAGTGGGCAGGATCAGGTTGCTTCTATACGAAACAATACCTATTGGTTCCTATAGAAGATAGGGCTGGAACCAGAACTGACCCAGCAATTGCAACCACCAGCATGTGCATAAGCTGATTGGGGTGATGGACTGTGCCGGACCCTGTACTGTCATGCATACACAAGAATCAGATCTGGGATCACCTCAGATGAAGTTTATTTGGGGATCCCTCCAACTGAACAGCTGATTTCAGAACCCCAACCATGAAGAGAAGTGAAGGCTCTGGTCTAACCACGGAGTGAAGCGTCAAAGCTGAGCCCCCTCAGAGGCCGACAGAGCAGTGGACAGATGCACATGGAGGATATGGCAGTCCATTGGAACCTGCAGAGGACACCTGGTACCACAAGAGAGGACAGAGGACAGAACAAATCGATCAACTACTTCAGCCATGTGTTGGCAGTGAAAATCTGGGCCTATGGAGACCATAAGGTGAACTGTGTCAGTCAGTGGATTTTGGAGAGATTTCATCGTGCTTGGAATGGTAAGACTGGCAGCAATTCAGAGCTGTTGAACTATCAAAACCACTTGAGCAATGCCCTCAGAACATGCCTCACGTCGGGGACCCTGGGATGGGTGGGGTTTCTCCTTTATCTCTCCCCCTTACCCCAGATATAGAAAAATAAAGAGAGAGAAAGAGAGAAAGAGAGAATATGAAAACAATGGTCTTAGCCACTTTTCTGTAACCCTTGACCCTTTGTGCCCTAATCAACTATGTAAAGATTATCAAAATAAAATATTTTTTAAATATTTATTTATTTTTATTTATTTTTATTACAAAGTCAGATATACAGAGAGGAGGAGAGACAGAGAGGAAGCTCTTCCTTCCGATGATTCACTCCCCAAGTGACCGCAATGGCCGGTGCTGTGCCGATCCGAAGCCGGGAACCTGGAACCTCTTCCAGGTCTCCCACGCGGGTGCAGGGCCCCAAGGCTTTGAGCTGTCCTCGACTGCTTTCCCAGGCCACAAGCAGGGAGCTGGATGGGAAGTGGAGCTGCCGGGATTAGAACCGGTGCCCATAATGGATCCCGGGGCGTTCAAGGCGAGGACTTTAGCCGCTAGGCCATGCCGCTGGGCCCAATAATAATTTTTTTACTTAAAAAAGATTTTTTTTTTTTAACTGGGAAGTCAGATATACAGAGAGGAGGAGAAACAGAGAGGAAGATCTTCCATCCACTAATTTGCTTCCCAAGCAGCCGCAGCAGCTAGAGCTGAGCAAATCTGAAGCCAGGAGCCTGGAGCCTCTTCCAGGTCTCCCACATGGGTGCATGGTCCTAAAGCTTTGGGCTGTCTTTGACTGCTTTCCCAGACCACAAGCAGGGAGCTGGATGGGAAGCAGGGCCACCGGGATTAGAACCAGGGCCCATATGGGATCCCGGCACATGTGAGGCGAAGACTTTAGCTACAAAGCTACCGCACTGAGCCCGGCACCAAACCTTTAACATGGGTCATTGAAGATATTCAACCAGTACAACCACAGCAAGAAGAGATTTGAATTTTGCTGGTGCAACTACTTTACCATCTATCACAATGCTCTAATGTGGTTTTCCTCCAAGCATACCTTTAGATAAGAACTTGGGTGGAGGAAATTTTTCTGGGAGAAGATCCAAGACACAGTAATGTGTGAAATGATACTAGCCAGGGACAAAAGCCAAGAGAGGGCGTGTGTGTTAGCAGCTGATTACCGCAGTGGACATGGCTTTCTTCGAGGAAACATGAAGAGCATGTCCCAGACTCTCTCCTGGAAGGGAAGCAGCTTGGCTAGGCCATCTGCCTCTTCAAGGCTCCACCAGCTACCCTGTATCCCAGCTGTTTCCTGGCTGCACCACTGCTTGGCTGAGTGGGCCTTCACTGGTCAGAGAAAAGCCCAGAAGCAAGAAATCAGGCCTTCCCAGGGTGAAGACTAGGTAGAGAACTCAATGACGACATGAACGGAGTATGCTACAAGGACCCGTCGGGGTCTGCTGTCAGCCGACTTTTTGGCAGCTTTGACAATGCAAACCGATCATCTGACAGGTGTCAGGAGGTCCAAGGCAGAACTAGGGCGCTCTCTGCTTGTGGACTTCTCATCTGAGTCAGAGGGAGCAGGAGCCCAAGGCAGGCCTGGAAGAGTTCAAGCTGACCACACACTAGCATCTGATGCCCATCGGTGAGCTGGATTTTGGTGCCATGTTGTAGACGCTGTAATTTGTCAGGCCAAGGACTGCTGAGGGTGGACAAGAGAGGGGCACTCATGAGACACAGCACGCTTGCTTGTCCTGGGTGCCAAACAACAGGGACATTTGGAAGACTGAGAAGAGTCTGGCGATTCGTGATCAGACACCCAAGGGCTGAAGAAGGGGGTGCAAAGGACCTGAAACAAGTGCATCCACCGACGGCCACGGGTGGGAGACAGGGAGCCAGTGGGAAGTCCAAATCAGAAAGACTGCCCCTCAAGGGAAAGCAGGTCCTCTGAGCTGACTGCCAGGCCTGTGCAGCGCCGACTCAGCTGGACGAGAGCAGGTGGTCAGCTCTGCACGACCCCCACTCTCCTGGAGAGTGGACCTGGAGCTGGGACAGTCAGGGCAGCACAGCTCAGGGGAGCAGCGGGAAAGGGGTGCGCTGAGGAGAGTGGGGAGGAAGCAGAAAGACGTCTTCTGGCGCCACCAAAGGCATGCAGCCTGAAACGGATCCAGAGCCATGGAAGGGGAGATTATTTGATCATAAGTGAAGTTGGGCAGTTTGGATGTTTCACAAAATAGGAAGGTCTCACTTCTGAACTAAGATCAGAAATACAGGCCAAAGTTCATGTGGGAGCAGAGAAGTCTACTCCACCATGTAAGACTGCAAAGGGGTAGTGAGAGAATGAAATATCATTTAGAACACAATACATGCATGAACCAGAGGAGAACTGGGCTCAAAAACCACCGAAAACCACACTTTGAACAAGGCCTTTCTCCACAGCAGACTAGGGGCGCTTAGTGAGGACTGAGGGTGGAAATGCTGTCTCCTCAGCAAGCATAGTGGGCTGCCTACACTGATCCACGGAGAGAAATTGAATACATCATAATGTGGTGACCTTCTGGCTACAGTACGCTCACTGTGGAAGCCCTGAGCATGCCCCTGGGCCTCACTGCAGTGCAGTGAACCCACGGCCTCCAGCACAGAGCCTTGGGCATCCACATTCTGTCAGGCAGAGCTGGCCAACAACCGTGCACAGCAAGGGCACCAGCACCCAACGCTGGCGCACAGGCAGGAGCCTGGACATTGCCATGGAGATGCCTGCTCTGAAGGGCTGTCTTCACTCCAGCACTTCCCGTTGAGTTTGCTGAGGCCGTGAGATCTGTAACTTAATCTGAACTCTTCTTGTTCAACACTGCTTCCTTCCCCTTTCGTCTCTCACCAGCTTCATTTTTTGTGCTAATCCTCTTCTATGAGCTCCAGAGTGTGCGCCTCATCCATGAAACTCTGAATATTAGCCATACTTTGCTACTTTTCCCTCAATGCTCTAATTTTATTTGTTTTTTATCTTATTTTATTTGTTTTTTTTTTAAGCTTCATTTTATTTTTATCACAAAGTCAGATATACAGAAAGGAAAAGAGACAGAGAGGAAGATCTTCCGTCCGATGATTCACTCCCCAAGTGACCACAAAGGCTGGTGCTGTACCGATCCGAAGCTAGGATCCAGGAACTTCTTCCAGGTCTCCCATGCAGGTGCAAGGTCCCAAGGCTTTGGGCCATCCTCGACTGCTTTCCCAGGCCATAGGCAGGGAGCTGGATGGAAAGTGGAGCTGCCGGGATTAGAACTGGTGTCCATAGGGGATCCTGGTGCTTTCAAGGTGAGGACTTTACCGTGCAGGGCCCTATTTTTATTTTAATGAAGAAAATATTGTATATTTTATGATAAGCAACACAGTTTGTGGAATGAATCTACATATGATGTTAGCAATATACATCTCATTGGTTTTTTGTGACAAGAACACTTACAATTTATTTAGCCACTTTCAAGATATGAGTGCAGTATATATTGACTATTGTCATCATAGTGTGGGACAAGCTTCTTGATCTTATTCCTTCCCTCCAACAGAAACTAGAAGCCTAGAGTTTCACTAGTGTCTCCCATGTGAGTAGAAGGGACCCCAAAACTTAGGACCCTGTTCTACTGCCTTCCCAGACACATTAGCAGGGAGCTGAATTGAAAATGGAGTAGCCAGGACTTGAACTGGTACTCACATGTAATGCTGGTATTGAAGATGGCTGCTGAATCCACTGCACCACAATGCTAGTTCTTTCCTGAGTGTTGCTATTCATAAATTAAACATTTAGAATGGTCAATTGAGAGAGAGAGAGAGAGAGAGAGAGAGAGAGAGAGAGAGAGAGAATTTTTTAAAATGATAGCTACAGATCTATTAATCTCATTCTCTTCCTCACTTAGCTGACCCTGGTTTAAGTATCATTTCTCCTGACAATCTTCTCCTATATCCTCAACTGTAACCTTGGTAATACCCTTGCAATCACAGACTCTCACATTTCCCTTTGGTAAGATTCATCACACTTGCAGATCCTTGTCCAAGGTCAATTATTATCCTGTGAGATCCATGAAATCACAATATAAAGTTCTTGACCATTGCTCATTGTCCAACACCTAGGACAGTAGAAAGGGTCTTCAGCAAGTTTGTGGAAAGTGCACATAATGAAAAACGGGCTTACACAATTTTTTTATGGGGTAATTGTTGGATGCAGCTGGTTAAACTGTTGCTTGGACAGTCTGAGTCTCACATAAAATAAGGATGCTGGCTGCTACTCCACTTCCCATTCAACTTCCTGCTAATGTACCCTGGGAGAAGTAGATGATGGTTCAGTCCCCTGTCACTCATGTGGGAGACATAGAGTTCCTGGCACCTGACTTTATCCTGGCCAAGCCCTGATCCTTGTGGACATTTAAAAGATCTGTGTGTGGAGGGATGTGGGTGTGGTGTGATACTTGCTTTGTTGTTCTTCCTTTCCAGTGGATGAAAATAAACATTGATAAAACATTTTTAATGTTAGAGACTTGGGCCCAGGGCAATAGCCTAGTGGCTAAATCCTTGTTTTGAATGTGCTGGGATCCCATATGGGCACCAGTTCGTGTCCTGACTGTTCACTTTCCATCTTGTTCCCTGCTTATGGTCTGGAAAAGCAGTAAAGGATGGCCCAAAGCCTGGGGATCCTGCAACTTGCATGGAAGACCTGGAAGAAGCTCTTGGCTTCTGGCTTCTGATTGGCTGAACTCAAGCTGTTGCAGCCACTCGGGGAGTAAACCAGTGGGTGGAACATCTTTCTCCATCTCTCCTCTCTGTAAATCTGATTTTGCAATAAAAATAAAAATAAATCTTTAAAAAATAAAAATAATAATAATTTAAACTTTTAAAAAGTCAGAGACTTATCTTTTCATTTCCCTTTTCACTTTCCCCAAACTTCTTTGAAGTTCCCTCCAGTGTGGACCACAGATAGTTACCCATGTAACTGAGGGCTAGATTTGCTAACCCAAAGGTAGGAAATACTGACACAGAATTAGAGCTGACTGTACCAACCTTCATTGTTCTGTTGATTCCAAGACACACTCTGAAGACTCATGGAACTGGCTATTAAAATAAAGACTATCCGGGGGTGGGGGTGGTAGGGGGCTGGCATACAGGTGCAGTCGGTTGCAGTCTTTGATGTTAGCATCCCATGTGAACACTGGTTTGAGTCCCAGAAATTCTAATTCTAATTCAGCTCCCTGTTAATGTGCCTGAGAAACCAATGGGAAATGGCCCAAGTACTTGGGCCCCTACTAACAATGTGGGAGATCCAAATGAAGTTCCAGATCCCTGGCCTCTAACTAAAACATCCTGGGCCATCACAGCCAACAGGGGAGTGAATCAGCAAATGAAAAATTGATGTCGGGCCTGGTGCAGTAGCCTAGTGGCTAAAAGTTCTCATCTTGCAAGCACCAGGATCCTGTTTGGGAACTGGTTCTAATCCCAACTGCCCTGCTTCCCATCCAGCTCCCTGCTTGTGACCTGGGAAAGCAGTCGAGGACACCCAAAGCCTTGGGGCCTGCACTTGCATTTGAGACCCAGGAGAGGCTCCAAGCTCCTGGCTTTGGATCGGCTGAGCTCTAGCCATTGTGGCTACTTGGGAAGTGAATCATTGGATGGGAGAGCTTCCTCTCTATCTCTCCTCCTCTCTGTATATCTGACTTTCCAACAACAACAACAACAACAACAACAAATCTTTTAAAAAATTGATCTCATCTCTTCCCTCTCTGTAGCTCCCTCTCTCTTTATCATTCTTCCTTTTAAATAAATAAATAAATAAATATTTTTAAATCATCCATTCAGAGAAACCATCCCCTCACCAGACATTGTAAGATACCCCAGCAACTGATTGTCCAGTTTCTGCTTGGCTATCAGGAACAGAAACTGCCTCCTGAGACAGCTGCCACATCCTGGAGAGCTCTGTCAGAGGGTCTTTTCTTGCACTGATCTTCACCATTTCCTCCTAAGTAAGATTTCCAAAAGCTTTCACCAAATTGCATTTGCACAGAATGATTTCCATAATTGTAACAATCTACATCAACTCTCTAGTCCAAGCTGCTTTAAAAAAAAAAAAAAAAGGATGAAATTTTCCCCCTCTGAATTGTCTCACAAATGAAATATGACTAGTTTCCGAGAAGAAGATTTCATTCATTCATCCATTCTAAGGAGATCAGTTGAGTGTTAACTTATGTTCAACATGGAGGCCAGCAGTAGTGAGACACACAGAAGAAGCAAGGGATGGAGACCATGTTCATCAGATCAAATGATGACAGCAACATAGGAGCCAGTGAGAGCTGCAGCAGAGTAGGCTGAGAGTGGACCAATGGGTCAGAAGCATTCTGAGGGTCTCAGGCAGGTGGTGTGTATGGAGGTTTAGGAATACAGAGGTGGAGAGTTTAGAAAGAGCCGAGTTTGAAGTAAGTTTAAAGGACAGCCCCTGGACAAGCCACCCTGATAATCTGACTTTGAGAGATGGATTTTTCATGAGGCCAGGGAGGGGCTGAGTGAGACTGGAGGAAGTTAGAAGGTGGCTCATTAGGGTGAGAAGTATTTCCCTCTCCTCAACATTTCCACCCTGGCACTGTCTCCAGGAGCATCCCAACGACTCAGCTGGCTTTCAGCCTTGAGGACTGACTAGCTGACACTTCCGGGGGCACATGCTACTGACATGGGGGCCTTTCTTTGGCTACTCTTCCTCCTGCTGCTCTGTGAGGGTGAGTGACTAGCAGTTCCTGCACAGGAGCGGCTCCTGTCCTCCTGTTCCCCTGTCCTGCTGGACCCTGGGCTGGCAAGATCCTTCCGTGGAGCTGAATGCGTCAGTTCTCCTGGACTGACAAGGAACAGGTTGTGGCTCTTCAGGATAGGCATCAGAGATGATGAGGACAAAAGGCACAGCAACCTCAGGGTGGCAAAGTGATGGTAGAAGTTGGAAAGCGAAGGGACAAATAGAAAGCAACAGCACTTAACAGATGGTCAATATCAGGTGCAGTGGGAATCTAGAGCCGGAAGAGGCAGATGGAGGGCAGACTGAGTGTGTGGCCACAGGCTCAGCTGACATGGAAGCACAGCTCCTTCTGCCAGGTTCAGCAGTGCAGGGACTCCAGCTGGGCTGGTTCTCTCTCTTCCTTTATCTGCAGCCAAAGGGTTCTCTGGAGATGATGTGAACCCCGAGGACGTCATGGCAGTCCTGCAGGAGTCTGTCAGCCTCTCCCCAGAAATACCATCTGACGAAGAGGTTGATACCATCGTCTGGTCTTTTCACCAGTAGCTTGCTACTGTGGTGCCAGGGAAGGAGGGACGCCCAGCTACCCTCACAGTGAACAACCTACAGTACTAGGGCCGGCTGAGCCTGCTGGACACAGGCTACAGCCTGCTCATCAGCAATCTGAGCTGGAAAGACTCAGGCTCTTACCAGGCTCAAGTCAACCTGAGAACATCGCAGTTGTCCATCAAGCAGTTCTACAATCTATGTGTCTACCGTGAGTTTGGGAACCATGAAACTGCTTTTTGCTAATCCCCTGAGCTTCCCACCCTGTGGAGTAGGGGTCTCTGTGCTTGGGACTGTGGTGTGAGGGACTACAAGTAGAAATCAGACTGTACCTAGGGTGCCTGTCCTGGTCTCTGAACTTCAACAGCAAGAGCAGTGACCCAGGGCAAGGAGCACGTGGGTGCTAAGGCTCTTCCATGGGTGTGCCCACAGCAGTACGAAGGCTTAGGGAATTTGCTTACAGACCATCTAAGTTTTCCCAGTGAGTCTGTGCATCTTAAGATGAACCACATTCCAACTTGAGGTTTGGATTCTTTGTATTGGTTTGATGGTTACTAATCACTGTCTCCTGTCTACTGAACTTCTGCTTCTTCTCAGTGCCTGTCTCACTAATCTACCCTGAATCTTGAAGGGCGTTGTTTAAAACATAAATTCTCCTTGAAGGGATGATTATATCTTAGGGGAACAAAGAAGAAGAGCAGGGTTTGAAGGAAAGTAGGGTAAAAAGTAAAAGGGGCTGGTGCCATGGCTTAGTAGGCTGTTTCCACCTACAATGCTGACATCCCCTAAGGGGACTGGGTCATGTAGCATCTACTGCATTTCTGATCCAGTTCTCTGCTTTTGGCTTGGGAAATCAGTAGAGAATGGCTCAAGGCCTTGGGCCGCTGTACTCATGTGGAAGACTTCCTGCTTAGGATGGGCTCAGCTGTGGCCATTGTGGCCATTTGGGGAGTGAACCAGCAGATGGAAGATCTCTCATTCTGTCTCTCCTCTCTCTGTAACTCTACCTTTCAAATAAAAATAAAAATCTTTTTTCTTAAAAATGTGAGAAATAGAAAGCATAAAAAAGAGAAGATGCCAAAGGCAGTGCTGTCTGCCACAGTAGCTGCCCAGGGACCCAGGGGCCAAGGGCTTGACAGAGGCAGGGTTTGTGTTTGCTTATTTGTTGCATGGGATGAGGTGTTCTCAGTGGACAGCACTGATCCCTCTGTGTGGGGTGGGGGTGGGGGATCTTTGTGTCTTCTCTCATCCAGGAAGGCTGTCCAAGCCCCAAATCACAGTGAACTTTGAAATTTTTGGAGGAGGTGCCTGTAATACGTCCCTGAACTGCTCTGTGGAGAAAGTGGATGTGGATGTGACCTACAACTGGTTCTCCTTGGAGGATAGCACCGACGCAAACTGTGGAGGCCCCGTCCTCAGCACATCCTGGAAGCCGGTTGACAAAGCCCTCTCCTACATTTGCAAGGCCAGCAACCCTGTCAGTGATGTTATTTCCAGTCCCATCTCTGCAGGGCATTTCTGTGCAGGTAACAGAACCTTGAGACAACCACTGAGCATGTGCCAGGCCTGTGCCCAGAGCACCACTTCCTTCCCCAGGGAGTTGGCATCCAGAGCCCAACTAAGAGGTTTGACACCTGCCTGAGAAAGGGGACCCTCCCCTGTCCTAGTGCTCCCAGCTGCAAACGGAGCACTCATCTTTTTCTCAGGTTGAGAGTACTCCCACACCTCAGTCCCTGACTTTCAGCTCATACAATATGCAACACATTTTTCTAAGACACTTGTAAAGGAGCAACAACTGACTGTGAACTTGAGAACCCCTGTGGGTGGCTGTCTGCTCTCCTTCCCATCACTCCTTCTCATGGGACTTTTTCTTCCCTTATTTTATCCCAGATCCTGGCTATTCTGAGAAGCCTTCCACGTTCTTCTGCCTCCTGGCCAAAGGACTACTGCTCCTCTTGATCCTGGTAATTCTGGCCGTGGGGCTCTGGGCCATCCGAGTGCAGGAGAAAGCCCAAACGCCCCAGACGAAACAGCTCAGGAGAAACAGAATGAAACTGAGGAGAAGGGGCAAGCCTGACCCCAGCCCAATCTGACTATCCCTGGGGGACTCCTGCCCTGAACTCTGTTTCTTTCTGGATCTCAGGGAATCCTTCCTCAGCTCCTGTTCCCAGACACTTGGGGGACAGGGAATGTCCACAGGGCCACACTCCGTGAGGGAAGACCATCTGGAAATAAAATCAGAGTGCCCGTTGCTGCAAAGAAGCCATGTCTGGACCTTCCAGAATGGTCGAGATAAGACATCTATAAGAAAATGACAGACAAGACAGTAATGTCACCAGCAGAGATCAAGGGTCCTCTCTGGAAGCTGATCCTGGGTTGACATTCTCGTCACCACCTGGCAAAGGCCCATACCTTTGTTGTGATCTTGCTCTTTCCTTAGCCTAGTGACTGGTCTGAATTCCTCCCCTAGGCCTAATGTGTCATTGCCCAAGTTCCTATAATTCTGCCAAAGTCAGGTCTTGCAGCCATTCCTTCATGCAGATGCTATGGAGTGGGAGAAGTCAGACACTGGGGAGGGAACTAGCAGTCACCAAGTGCCAGGACAGGTGTAGGAGGTAGGTGAAGGTGTTGAAGGCGTGGTGGAGAGGACTCCCAGGGGGA